>NC_138185.1:5317131-6517750 GCF_964194105.1 Spermophilus citellus | reverse complement strand
TCATTCATCCTGGGACCCTGTCCCCAGACACCTCACTTCGGTAGCTCTTCTCTCGAACATCTCCCAGGGGCCTCCTCTGATCACACTCTGTTCCCCTACTGTTTGATTTTTCTCTGGGCATTTCTTTTCTTTCTTTCTTTTTTATATTTTTAGTTGTAGATGGACACCATGACTTTATTTTATTCATCTATTCATCTGTACGCGGTTCTCAGGGCCAAACCCAGTGCCTCTCGCGTGCTGGGCAAGCGCTGCCACCGAGCCACACACACAGCCCCCGTGGCATTTCTGGAGGCTTGACAGTGGACATCTCTTGTTGATGGTCTGTCTCTGGAATCCAGCTGGGTAAGCCGAGGGCTCTGGTCTGTCTTGTTCATCGCTGTGTCCACGGTCCCCAGCAGGCGCCGGAACAGGGCCCAACTCAATGATTTCGGAACCAAATTTGTCTCTCAGATGCAGAGGTGAAAGTGACCTTAAAAGATGAATTTCACTGTCCCCAGGCCCAGTCTGGTGACACCCCGGAGGGCCTCTCTTCTGTGAGGGTCTCAACAGAAATCGAGATTCTGAGAAACAGCCGGGTTCCGTTTTAGCTTCATGATAACAGTGGTGTGGAAGGAGTGGTGTTGTCAGCAGTTCTGGGGATCCAGCACCCAGGGGTGCCCTACCACGGAGCCACACCCCAGCCTTTTGTATTTTTTATTTCGAGACAGGGTCTTACTAAGTTGCTGAGGCTGGCCTTAATCTTGCAATCCTCCTGCCTCAGCCTCCCAAGTCATTGGGCCCCTGTGCCCAGAAGAAAATGGTCTTCATTGTGGCTGAGGCCTCTGCACTTTCCTTTCTAGCCCTTTCTCACCTTCTTAAGGGGTGGGTGAGACAGGAAAAAGAAAAAAAAAAAAGGCAGGATGTTGCAGATGAATAATATGAACAAACTGTACAAACGCTAAAAAGAGAGATGGGCCCCTGGGCCCAGGAGCTGGGGTTCCCAGGGTCTCACTTCTCAATGGCAGAGGTCAGGAACGGGCGTGGCCACTCCTCAGGGACAGCCAGGAGGCTGTTTACAGCCCAGGAGCCTGGGGTGCTGACAGGAGGCCAGGGCGGGATCCAGGTCACAGGCCAGGTCAAACCCAGGGGGACAGGTTCACCCACACCACCCACTCTCCTGGCCCCGGGACCCCTCCAGGAGCGAGATCCCCTGGAGCTGAGGCGAGGAGCAAGGCCTCCAGGGCCAGACGCCTGTCTTGGAAACCGTGCTCCGTGACCTCGTGTGCGGCTCTGTGCCTGGTCTCAGCTGGAAAGTGGGGTGAAGGTGACAGTGATGGTATCTGTGTTCAGGAAGATTCACCAAGGTGCTGAAGATGGAGGCCAGCCCAGGCTGGTGGTTTCTGGTATCACACACACACACACACACACACACACACACACACACACACGGCACCCCAGGCCCAATTCCGGTGGGCTTCCTGGAGGAAGAGGAAGAGCCAGCCGCAGCTGAGTGGCAGACCTGGGGCCAGGCTTGGACCTCCTCCCTGCAGGAAGTCTCTGCGGGGGCGTGGCCACCACTGCAGCCTTTACAGCCCTCCCCCTCCACACTCAGGCTGGCTCCCCACCAGGTCATGTGCCCATCCCCTCCGTCCCTCTGTGAGTGACTCAGCCTGGCAGCTGGACCAGGGGGTGGGAGGAGAGCACTGCCAGGGGCTGCTCGGAGCAGCTGTCTGACTGCAAAGGTCAGGGTGTTGGATTTCCCTGTGTCCCCTTTGACGGGCACGGGACTCCAGCTGGGAGCCACCCGTCACCTGCTCCAAATGGGGGCTCGCTATAAGGCGTCTTCTCATGGGGTGCTTCCCGCCACCGAGGGCTGAGGGCAGCCAGTGCTATTTTGGTCATTGCTGTGGAGTGAGGCCCACTGAGGCCCAGCGTCCTGCTGGATGTCCCTCAGCTGGTGGGGCTGGGACCCAACCACGGTTTGCAGAGTTCAAGCCAGCAGCCTGCCCACCCGGGCACAGGCCCGGCACCCGGTGCAAGTGCGTGTGCACATGGTGTGCCAGGCAGGGGGCCGGCGGCCCCCGTGGTCTGATTCACATCTGCCCGTCACCAGCACAAGCTAGGCCCTTCACATTTGTGTATGGTTGTAATCTACATTTTCCATTTATTTTTTAAAGGGTTTTTAAAATAATTGTATTTAAAATAATGATTTTGAAGAATTCTTATGACTTTTGGGCTTGTCTTTTCTGGAATTGGGAAAATCTCTGAAAAATAAATAGCTCGTCACTTACCACATTTCCAGGAGTCTCCCGTTCACTGCTAGTTACATAGTCCTAGGTGTTCCAGAAGGTAGGAAAGGAAACAGGGTCTGTCCACGGATCAGGAGATCAAGCCCAGGCGGGGAGAGAGGGCCACTCTGTTTCCTTGACAGTGGTGGCCAGGCCATCTTTGAGACCCACATGGATGTAGGAACCCCTTGAGGTCGCGATCCCCACACCGACCTTCAGGTACCTGGAGACAAGCCACGGACAAGCCCTGCTCCTTCTCTATTGCCTTAGAGAAAAACTCTGCCTGAGATCCGCGTGGGGAAACCAGCAAAGTTGGGCTCCCCCCCTCCCCCCGGGAGGACCCCTGGGGCAGTTGGGGCAGTCTGCAGACTCCAGGTGGCTCAGGCTCCGGTGACTCTGGGCTTGGTAGGTTGCCGAGGCAGGGTTCGCCCCAGTGAGTGAAGTGATGGGGGAGATCATCTCTGGGCCGCTCTTTTCTTTTTAAATTTTTTTTAAAAATTGTTTTCCTTAGTTGCACCTGACAGCAGACGCCTTGATCCTCGGCACCACATGTTATTGTGTCCACCTACAACTAAGAATAAATATCAGCAAACACAATGAAACAGACGGAGCACAACATTTCAATTCTCTGGTTGTACCCGGTGTCGAGACGCACATTCGTCTACCACCATCTCTCCTACCTCATACCCCCCCACCTCCCCTTGGCCCAATCCAAAGTTCCTCCATTCTCCCCCCATCATAGATCAGCAGCATCCACTAATCAGAGAAAACATTCAGCCTTTAGTTTTTGGGGATTGGCTTACTTCGCTTAGCATAATCTTCCCCAACTCCATCCATTTATTCTCTTTTAATGCTGAGTAGTATTCCATTGTGTATATACCCCACAGTTTCTTATCCTTCATGTATTGATGGGCATCTAGGTTGGTTCCACAGTTTAGCTACTGTGAATTCAGCTGCTATGTACACTGTGTGGCTGCGTCACCATAGTAAGCTGATTTTAAGTCCTTTGGGTATAAACCAAGGAGTGGGACAGCGGGGTCAAAGGGTGGTTGCATTCCCAGTTTTCTGAAGAATCTCCACACTGCTTTCCATAGTGGTGGCACTGATTTGCATTCCCACCAGCCGTGTAGGGGTGTGCCTTGTCCCCACCTCCTGTCCAACACTTATTATTGCTTGTGTTCTTGATAATTGTCATTCTGACTGGGTGAGATGAAATCTTAGTTTTGATTTGCATTTCTCTATTACTAAAGATGTTGAGCACTTTTCCACGTATCTTTGGTTGCATGCATATCTTCTTCTGAGAAGTGTCTGTTCAGTTCCTTAGCCTGTTTACACACTGGTTTTTTTGTTTTGTTTTTTTCTAGTGTTAAGATTTCTGAGTTCTTTATGTATCCTGGAGATCAGTGCTCTACCTGATATGAGTGTGGTGAAAATTTGCTCCCATTCTGTGGGCTCTCTCTTCACCTCATGATTGTCTTTTTTCTGAGAAGAAGCTTTTTAGTGTGAATCCATCCCATTTATTGATTCTTGATTTTATTTCTTGCTCTGTGGGAGTCTTGTTAAGGCAGTTGGGGCCTAACCCAACACGATGGAGATTTCTTTTGACAGACTTCTTTAGGGCTCCGGGGATTCATGGCCATAACTCTCCATCCAAGGGGACTCAGCTGCCCACGGGGGCCAGTTAGGTAGGGTCTGTGGGCTGTTAGATCTACACAGACTTTTTAGCTGTTTTTTTTTTCTCTTTTAGAAAAGGTGCATACTCGTAAAGCACATTTGGGCTGAAATCACACCCACAGTCTCTGAGTTTGGAGCCTATCATGTCCTCAAAATGCCTTTCAATGTATTGGCCGATGAATGACCCCACACTGCCTGGCGAGGTCTTAGTGGTCCTTCCTCTCCTAATGGCCAGAGGCCTGAGGGAAGAGGTCTCCTACTTTACAGATGAGAAAACTGGATTCCAAGTGGCGAAGGGGCAGCTTTCAGTATTTAATACTTAAAGTTCATACTGAAGTCAGTGATTGCTGACTATCAGGCCACATGTCCAATGATGGGGGATTCGACCTAAATGACAAGGTCCAGCTCCTCGAGCAAGAAGGGGACGAGGATACAACAGAGAGCTGGTGTCAGCCAGCCTGCACCCTGTGACACACGAGCTGGTCATGGTGCTAATGTGGTCCACAGGACCGAGGGAAGGTCACGGAGGGCAAGAGGCTGAGAAGGACCTTGGCCCTGGTCTCCTTCACCTGAAGCAGGATCTAGACCAACGTCAGCAAATGCCTCCTTTTCCAAAGGGCCCGAGAGCTGATATCTCAGGGCTCGCAGGCCCCACCGTCTCGTGGCAACTGCTCCACTGAGCCCCCGTAGCACAAAGCAGCCACCCACAGTGGGCAAACCAAGGGCCGTGTGCCAATAAAACTTTATTCATGGACGCCGAGATCTGAGTTTCATATCATGTTCCTGGGACACAAAACAGTCTTCTTCTTTTGAATTTTCCCTCCAGCCACTTAAAGATGCAGAACCGTTCTTAGCTCACAAGCTGCACAGGCACCGGCAGTGGCTGGACTGGGCAGGTGGCTGGAGCTGGCGACCCCGGATTTAGAAGGCGCAGGGGAGGGGTGAGGCGGGGAGCAGGGTGCTGGGGCAAGGGGTGGGCAGGTGCAGGGTGGGGTGAGCCCCAGGTCCGTCCGCGGGCCCTGCAGACACGACCTTGACACCAGCACCCCGCGCACCCCAAACCCGCGCAGCAGAGCTCTGGGTCCTTAAAGTGAGCCGTTTTTTCAAGTTAGGCCCCGTCTGGCAGAGTTCTCAGAAGAGCAGTCGGCAGCTCCCTGGAAACCCCCAGCCCAGCCCGGGCCCCTGGTCCTTCTGCCCCAAAGGTCACTGGTGACTTCCTCGCTGCTCCTCTGGGCCCTGTCAGGGCCACCTGGGGCTTTTGGAGCAGCTCACCAGCTCTGCTTCTGGAAACCCCATCTTCTCAGCCGCCCGCCCACCGGCAGCTCCTCCTGGGCCCGGCCCCCCCTCCAGCAGGGGACTGAAAGCTACCTAGGGCCACGGAGGCCAGCTGGACCGTGGTGCAGTGTGTCCTTGAGACCCAGCACACTTTGGTGGCTATTGTTTTGACGACAGATGACATTAAGGACTTGACACAGATGTGGGTCCTC
This sequence comes from Spermophilus citellus, assembly GCF_964194105.1. NCBI lineage: Eukaryota > Metazoa > Chordata > Mammalia > Rodentia > Sciuridae > Spermophilus > Spermophilus citellus. Next base: position 6,512,322 of record NC_138185.1, on the reverse strand, counting down.
ACACCCCTTGCAGTGGCTACTCTTTTATCAATTTTTTCAGGTGGGGAACAGAGGCACAGAGAAGTGGAGTGACGTGTGTGGGGTCACACAGCTGGACAGTGGCAGCCGTAATGTGAGCCCAGGGCATGTGGCTCCAGGAGTGTGTCCCAGGACCTCCCCACACAGCCCTGACGCCTTCTCCTCCCTCCGGTCCCAGTGGCCAACACATAGCGTTCTCCCTACTCACCCAAGTCACTCCTCTCCCATTTTCTCACGTGGATGAAGTGTTCCCGTCCTCGCAGGATCCAGTGATAGAAATCCTGACTCTTGGGGCTGATTTTACAACATTTACAATGTGTAGACCCTGAACCCAGCCATTTCTTTGTGGGTTACTGTCCCAGAGAAACATGGTGCCCGAGGAGGCGAGCATGAATATAGGACACTGCCCAGGATGAGAACTTGGGAGCCACCTGAGTGTGCACCCACGGGGGACACATGACAGAGTGTCCTGGGGGGGGGGCAGGAGGAACAAGGGCTGCAGGCTGAGGTAGAAAGAGCCGAGCTCTATTTGTGGACATGAAAGAAGCAAATTGCAGAAAAATGTGCTTTGGGTCCAGATTTATTTTTTAGTGGAGACGAATCCCAAACTTGCGCCTGTTAGATACACGCTCTGTCACTCTGTCACTGAGCCGCGTCTCATCCCCACCCCCTCCATGTATCTGAAGTGTGAAGGAGACTTAATAACAGCAAGACCCTGGTTCAGCTGCAGTGGAAACAAAACAGCCCCACTCTTTGGTTGGTTGGTAATCGCTTACAAAAGCTAATCCCGGGACCCAGCTATCCCACTCTGAAGTATCTGCTCAAGGAAAAATGAAGACTTGTCCACTGATGTTCCTAAGTGGCTTCACTCATGACAGCCTCCAGGAGGAGACACCTACACGATCCTCCCAGGTTTGGGGAGGCCGGGGGTTCAGCGCACTGCGGAGCACTATTCGGCAATAAAAAGGGACAGGCGGCAGAAGCCTGGCTGACTCTGAGCGCATGATTAAGGCCGAGTGAAAGACACCAGACTCCAAGGAGCGCACATGGGCCATGTGACTCCAATTAGGGCGCAGGCAAAACTAATTCACGGCGACGGACATCAGAAGGGGGGGTCGCCCATGGGTGGGGGCTGGGCATCACTGGGAGGGGACCAAGGGGAATTTCTGGGGCGATGGAGATGTTCTCGGTCTCCATTGGGGGGCGGCACACACGGGCGTGGCCTTTTGTCAACTCCATCAACCCCCTGCTTCAGGTCTGTGCGCGTCGCTGTGAGTGAAAGTCCCCTAATAATGAAGCCCAGCGTGTCGCGCGCGTCTGCGGGGAACGCAGGTGATTTTCATTTTCTCCTTGGGCCCCTCTGGGGTTTCCAGGACCGGCCACGCGCGCACACCCACGGCTTTGGAGAGCAGGAAAGAAGTTCTAAGAGTCACTTAGAGACCAGAACTCGCACCTCCGGTCAGTCTTTATTTGTCTTTTGAGGAGGTTTTTCTTTCTTTCTTTTTCCTTTTTTTAACAAGGAGAGGAAGCGGGAGGCAGCGAGTGGAGGCTCCCCCGCGGGCCGGCTCCTCCGCGAAGTCCCCCGGGGTTTTCCTCCCACCCGGCCCGGCGCGCTCTGCGGGGCTCCTGGAGCGCAGAGCAGGCCGCAGGCTGGGCAGGTCCCTCTCCGTCACTGTCACCACTCAGCCGTCCCGGGCTGATGGGGGGCTCAGGGGGAACCCAGAGGGCGACCCCGCAGCCCCGAGTGGGAGGCCCTGCGTGGAGTCCCGCGGCCTCTGCCCCGGGAAGGCCGGGGCGGCCGTCCCCAGGGGAGGTGGCTGCGACCTGCGGCGGACCCCAGCGCCCTGGGCCGGACCGAGCTTCGCCCCCGCCACTCGCAGCATTGTTTCCGGCTCTGGCGACACCGGAGAGTTTCGCTGCGGCCCAGGAAGCGTCTGCAAAGTGCCACCCGGAGGCCGCGCGGCTGGGAGGCTGCATCGGGGACTCAGCGGGGGCGCGGGGAGCCGCCGACTCCAGGGGCCACGCGGCCGGAGGAGCTGGGCGCAGGGGACCCCCGCGGCCGGAGGCTGGGCGCAGGGGACCCCCGCGGCCGGAGGCTGGGCGGGGACGGCAGGGACAGGGAGCTGTGGGGTCCTGGCGCTTCTCCGCGGCCCCCCTGGTGGCACCCCGAGCCAGCGGGTGCCCGGTTTCCTCCTCGCTCTGTGACCGCGAGCAGCTTTCTTCACCTCTCGGGTCTCGGTTTCCTTTTCTACGAAATGGAAAGAAGGACGGGCCAACCTCGCAGTGCGGCTGGGAGAGTCGCGACTTCACGTGGCCGGGCTCCGTGTCCCGTTCTCTGTCACCAGGGCCGCCCCACAGCCATTTAAAAACCCAGACGGGCGGGGGTTCAGCAGTAGAGCGCCTGCCTGGCGGGTGCGGCCCTGGGTGCGAGTCTCAGCGCCGCATAAAAACTAAATACATGAGATAAAATAAAGGTCCATCAACATCTAGAATATATACACATGTATTTATAAAACAACAACAACTCGAGTCACCAGGGCGGTGGCTCCCGAGAGGCTCAAGAGGCTGAGGCAGGAGGATCGCAAGTTCAAAGCCAGCCTCAGCAGCTTAGTAAGGCCTCGGCACTCAGCGAAACCCCGTCTCTAAAAAAAACAAAAAAACAAAAAAACAAAAAAAGGGCTGAGGAAGTGGCTCAATGGTGAGGGCCCTGGCTTCAATGCCGGTGCACAAACAAACAAACAAACAAAAAACCCAAGTCTGATGGTGCTTTGCCCTTCAATCCCTATCAGCTGCACTTTGGATACAACCCTCCAATTCTGAGGAGGACCCTGCCCTCTCTCCCCACAGGCCCTTCCGACTTCCCCCTCCTCGGCTCTTCTTTCACTGCTACTTCCTCCCTGGCTCCTTGCTGCTCCTGGAAAATTACAGATTCAGCCCAACCCCAGGGCCTTTGCACTTGCCATTTCCTCTGGCTGGAAAGCTCTTCTTGCCTTTTCAGAGCTGAGAATTTGAATCTCAAAAAATTCTCTTCTGTATTGAAATCACAGCTGAATTATCCCTTCTCCGTGGCACCTCCCCAGTCCCCCCCCCCACACCCTGGGCTGTTGCATGTGCCTCCTGCTATGGAAGCTTCACCAGGGTTGGAACTTGGTCTTACTCCATTCACCCGTGAAGACAGGTAGGGAGAAGCTCTTCCTGGGACTTCGGCAGGTATTGGTTCAAGTTCGGACATGTTTTTGGGGTGCTTGTAGGATGGCTCAAGAGGATGTCAGCTAAGTGCCTCCCAGGGGTCTGGAGGGATGCTGAGGAGTTCATGCCAGGAGGCGTGCTTCTGCCTAGTTTACCCTATGCAGGATGCACCCAACAAGATGGCTTTGCCACTAAGAAATGATGACCAGACTCAGTGTGGCTTCATCAATGCCTTGAAATAGAGCAGTCCTAGGGTTGGCTGATTAATCCAGCAACTCAGCGGCAAGTGTCCAACATCTAGGTTCTTTCCATCTTTTCTTGTGATGGCATAGTCTCTCCTCATGGACCCAAGATGGCTGCCACATCTCCAGACATTGTGCTCTCACAGCAGCATCCACAGGTCAGAGCACAAGGGGTCACTTTCTTTCCCTGTGTTCTGTTTTAAGAGGGAAGGAAGTTTTCCTGAAGCTTTCCGTAGACTTCCATCAAATCTTATGGTTAGAAATGCCCTTGATTGGCTAGGACATTGAGATTTGCCCACTGGGGAGTAGGAAGGGGTTCCTCCTGTCCAGTCTGACCTCACACGGGTCAAACTGGGCTTTCTGACCAGTGGTGTCTTCTGTGGGTGTAGACGATAAGGCCTGAGCGTGCTTCTCTGTTGGGGAGGTACCAGGAAGTGGCAGGGCCAGGAAACGGGGGTGGGGGGGTGCTGCGGAGCCTGCTGTAGGGGAGGGCCATCGCTGAGCCAAGCGCTGCCCGGTGCTCAGCATCTGCTCCTCTTCTTCTCCCTCTTTTTTTGTGGTGCTGGGGCCTGAGCCCAGAGCTCCGAACATGCCAGGCAGATACTCTACCAACCAAGCTGCATCCCAGCCCCCAGCCCCCTCTTCTAGTGCTGAGGTCCCAGTTCACCTTTGGGGACCACCATACCCACCCTCAGTCCATAAGGTTCCCGTAGGACTCACCCTTCCTTGCTAGCGGGAGACACCAGGAACAGGCCTGGTCATTCAGTTGGTGATTGAGCATGTCCCCGTCCTGGCCCATCCGATTCAGCCTTCCAAGACAGACCCTGGACAAAGAGGCAGTCCCTTTGAGCACCTGGATCCATCTGTGCCTGAAGCTAAATAGACATTTTACTTAGATGCACCAATACATTCCCTGCTTTGCCTGAACTTGAGTTGGGTTTCTGCCATTGCATCTTAAGGATCTTTGACAATATGGAAAAGCAACTTGAGGGATGAGTTCTGAATGTGGAAATTAGAGAGTTAAGGTTGACCTAAGAGGTGTCTTCCTGGGAGGAGAGTGGAGCTTCTTAAGATTAGACAAAGGTTGGCCCCATGGTTCACACCTGTAATCCCAGCTACTCCAGAGGCTGAGGCAGGAGGATCACCACAAGTTTGAGGCCAGCCTAGGCAACGTAAGGAGACCTGTTTCAAAGCAAAGGGGAGTGGGGCTAAGAATGTAGCTCAGAGGCACAGCACTGGCCCAGCATGCCGAGACTCTGGTTCAACCCTCAGTGCCCAGGGGACGCGGAGTTAGGCAGGATGGGAAACAAACTCCATCATTATTCAACAGATGCTCCTTGAGGATCGTCGATCCATTTTCTGCTGCTATAATGGAATACCCGAGGCTGGGTACTTCATAAAGAACAGAAAGTTCTTTGGCTCAAGAAGGCAGAAGCTTCCTTTGATGACAGATCTACTCAGGACACCTGGCTCACTCCTGTGGTGACAACCTGAACCACTGGGAAGCACAGAGCCCTGCCTCCCAACGCTGATGCGGGGACCGAGGCCCAGCATGTGAACTTGGGGACACAGCCAGACCTCACCAAGGACCACGCGGCGGAGCTCTGGCATGTTCTCAGGGTTCCGGAATCAGCTCTGTCCGCGGGACCAGGCTGGGGGCGTAGAGCAGTCGCCCACGTGAAACGACGTCACACTGCACAAAGAAAGCCACCAACTGATTGAAAGGAGCAGCGTGGGAACTTCCGCGGGACTGCGGGAGCGGCGTCCAGGTGCAGCGTGGTCAGCAGAGGGTCCATCGGATTTGCAAATCCCAGTGCAGAGCTTCGGAGCTGGCCTTCGAGATCAGATTTGCGGCAGGTCCTGGAAGAAGGGGAGGTGCTGGGGGGTACCGCGTCTGTGGCTGCACCGGCCCCGCACCCTCTTCCCCCGTTCCCCGTCAGGTCCGACGCCCAGGGAGGGAGTCCTGGCCAGCCCTGGACAGCTCCCGAGGCCGCTGCTGGAATCCAGGCGCCCAGTCCTGGCGGGTCTGCAGTCGGAGGCAGACACTCGCCTGCATTTTAAACAGAGCTCCACAAGGGCCTGGCTCAGGCCCGTTCTGCTGGAAGAATGAAAACTCCGGGAGGGGAAGACGGATTAGTCACCGGAACAGCTCGCCTTTGAGAACGGAGTCCCCACGGTTGCCCTCCTTCTTCAGCAAGAAGCTGATGCCACCAGGGACGAGGGATAAAGCCTGGCTGGCGGGGGGAGGGGGGGCTCAGTGGGGCCGGGCCTGGACTCCCTGGTGCCCTGGTTCTGTTGCGCAGGTTGTCCAGTGCTGACCCCTGCGGAGGTGTGAGGCTGTGTGTGGCCCCCTCTGCGTGGACAAAGAAAGGTGCTTACTTGGGAACTAAGACAGGAAACAAGGCATAACTACTACACAGACTTGAAGAGAGGACACCTGTTTCTCAGCTCAGAGATCAGCAAACTACAACGGGGGGGCCACTGTTTTTATAAAGTTTTATTGGAACGTGGCCTCGCCCACTCATTTACAGACTGCCGGTGGCTGTGTCAACAGTGCCACCGCAGCCTGGGCTGCACAGAAACTGTGTGATCCATAAAGTCAAAATACGCGCCATCCGCCCCTTGTTGGGCTCTGGTCCAGCATATGAAAAGGGCCAGCCACTGGGTGCGACAGAACTCGTCCTCGTAGTTCTGTTGACAGGGAAGGGCACGCTCAGAATCTCAAGGATGGTCAGGAGCCAGCGCAGGCCACCAGAGCCACAGCCAGGGCCCTCGGAGGGATGGCGCCAGACGAGACCCAGTGACAACCACCCTGACACCCCGCCCCCCAGGCGTGTGCCCTCAGGCACACCAGGGCCTCTGAGGTCGCAGCCCCTGGCTGTGGCCTCCCTACCTGCTACAGGTGCACAGGGACACTGTGGAGGGCTCACGATGGCCTCGCTCCAGGGCTCTGGGGCCACATGCCCAGCGGGAGGCGGGCAGGAGGGGAACACGGGCCTTCAAGGGCACATTGACCATGGTGAAGCTGGACCCGAGGCCCCAACGGAGGGGTCACTGCCGCACAAGGGCCCGGGGCGCGGCCTGGCCTGCCATCTGCTCCCCAGGCTGCATTCAGACTGGTGGCCTCTGCCACCATGAAGCCACTCAGGGGTCATCATCCCAAGCAGCTAGGAGGGAAAGGAGGAGGAGGAGCCGCGGGGAGGCTGCAGGGCCAGTGCCTGCACCGAGGAACAAGCCTCCCCCGCGGGGGCCCAGGGCCAGCTCCCGGGCCCCTTCACCTGCGGAGGAGGCCGGAGGTGGGTTCCCAGTTGCCCAGGACCAGAAGGAAGCCCCCGGGGCAGCGCCGTGGCTGAGGGGGTTGTGCACCCGGACACAGAGTCCCACCGCCCAGAGCAGCGACGGCGACCTCGCCAAGGCTGGGCCGAGGGGGAAGAAGCGGGAGCTCGGGGGCCTTGGGTGTAAAAACAGAGAAACACATAAAAAGCAGAACGTCTCCGTCTTTATGTGCTTTTTACCACGACTATTTGGATACACGTAGAGCCAAACAAATGTATGGCAGATGGACGAGAGAACACTCTGGAAATATCCCCGCGTGGGTGTCTGTGGGGAGAAGGGAGCAGAGGAGTGGGGCGGGCCAGGGAGGCAGGAGGAAGAGGAGAAGGAGGGAGAAGCCACAGGCCAGGGGCCGTGCTGCCTGCCAGCCCAGCAGGGTAGCCCTCTGCCTGGTGCATCTGCTGTCCACGTCGAGAGGGGAAGCCGCACAGCCAAGCCAAGCAGCCCGGCACGGAGCTCACTCCTGTAGTACCAGTGGCTCCAGAGGCTGAGGCAGGAGGATCCCAGGTTTGAGGCCAGTCTCAGAAATTTAGTGAGGCCCTAAGCCACTTAGTGAAGCTCTGTCTCAACATAAAAAATTACAGAGGCTGGGGATGTGGCTTAGCAGTCGAGCAGCCCTGGGTTCAATTCCCAGCACTGCACAAACAGCACCAGCAAGAAAAAAGTGTATCAGGAAAACAGATACTACTGTTCCATTCCCTAACGTGAGTGCTCTTGCTATTCACACACACACACACACAATTACACATGTACACACGTATGTACACACACATGTACACACATTGACAATATTGGGATCACAGTCTACAGGTAATGTGTCTATTGGAAGTTTTTATTTTAATAATTTAGTACGTATGATTTATATTCTACTCCTTCCCTCCCCATTTCCCCGGTTGACTGTGAGCATTTTTCCTATTTCATGAAGTAGTCTTTGGGCAGACTTTCCAATGGCTAAATAATCTTCCACATTGCAGACACGCCATGCAGGATTTCAGTCTTTAATACGGCTGAGAACACAGGGCTATTATAATGATGCTGCAGCGAACATCTTCATGCATTAAAGTTTGCCAGACGGAGTGATTATTTCTGTAGTTTGGATTACCAGAATGAAAACAGGCAGGGGACATGAATGTGCGTGTGTATGTAGGCACGTACGTATGTATTTATTTTTAAATGATTTTTTAGATGTTGATGGAGCTTTATTTTATTCATTTATTTATATGTGGTGCTGAGAATTGGACTCAGTGCCTCACACATGCTAGGCAAGTGCTTTACTTCTGAGTCACAACCCCAGCCCTTGTATGTATTTATTTTTAAGGCTTTTGATGCATTTTTAAATTTGGAAACAGAATATAGACAAAAGTGCTTAAACATAAAACATAACACAAAAATCCCCATGACACACCATGCGGGTGAAGAAATAGAACATTGCCCCCGATACGGCTGCATGCACACTTGTGATCCTGGTGACTCAGGAGGCTGAAGCAGGAGGATTGCAAGTTTGAGGCCAGCCTCAGCAACTTAGCCAGACCCTGTCTCAAAAAATAAAAGTAAAATAAAATAAAAAATTAAAAGAACCGGGGAAACAGCTCAGTGGTAAAACACCCTGGGTCAGAATCAAAGGAGGAAAGGTGACAGACAGCAGACTCCTCAGGCCCCTGAGTCTCGAGGCCGGTGCTCCCCTCCTTTCCTGATAGATCTGCTACCCCCTGTGCACCCTGGGCGCTGTGCTTTAACACGGCTTTGAGCTCAGCACTGATTCTGAAGTCCCCGCCGCTGCGTGAGCTGGGGCGGTGTCCCCGCTGCGGCCTCTGTTCTCTCATCAGGCTCACACTTCTGAGGACCTAACCCCGACGGTGGGCAGGGAGCCCTGTTGCGGTGTTTTCGAGCATGTTGGGGTCTGTGAGGTCTTGTTGTGACCCCAGCGTCCCGTGGAGACCTGGCAGAGAGACCTGGCTCCTAATGTCCTCATCTGCCCCAGGAGGAACCTGAGGCTCTGAAGGAGGGGACCATGAGGGTCGCCCTCTGCCCGTTTCCACCACAAGAGGAAACACGAGTGTCCACTGCTCCGTCCAGTTCTCCTAAAGTGACCAGGGAGCTCTGTGAGCAGCTGGGCGTGACCGTCATGACACCTGTCCTGGTGGGTCACGGCCCGCCCAGCCCTGGACGCCGTGTGGCCGGGTTCGCCTGTTCTCTCCTCCAGCACGAGCCCTCCCTGCCTCTCCCCCAGGCGGGCTAAGGTGACGTGTCGGGGCCACCGCTCCCGAGCCCACCCAGCGCCTCCCCCGACATCTAAGTTGACATCCAACCCCCATCTTCCCCACCCACGCGGTCCCGTCCTGGGGGTGCCCAGCCCAGCCTTCCAGGCCTTCAGACCCACGCCTGGAGTCGCCTGGGACCTCTTCCACCCTGGGGTTCGGAGCCCACCCGTCAGTCGGCGCCGCGTGCCCTCCCCAAGGGTCTCCCCGCTCCTGACCTGGCCCGTCTCCTATTCCTGGGTGTCATGGTGCCGAACGAAGTGGTCAGACTCCCCCGTCCACAAATTGGCGGGAAAACCGGTCTCATTCCAAATCAGTTTTGGGGGAGACGGGGACGTTTGTTTTAAGAGGTCATCTTGAGAGCCCTGAGGCCGGGAAGGGCTTTGGTGGAAGGCGGCACAGCGGCACAGCAGGCAGAGGGGCAGATGCAGACGGAGCTGCCTGTCATGTCTGTCACGTCAGCACGGGCTCAGCGTCGCGGCCCGGCTGCTCAGGCCAGGGTGGGCAGCCCTCAGCCCCGCTCTCAGTGTGGAGCCTGAGTGTCCGGAGCCTGTCTCCGGGGAGCCCCGGGATCCTGTGGCACCTCAGGCTGAGTCCTTTCCTGTGGAGAGCCTCCCGCCTCTGGGTGGCCACCTGCAGGCTGTTCCCTGGCCTCCCGCTGCCTTCCCTGGCCGCCCAGCCTCCTGCCCTGTGCTGCTGTCCTCCTGCAGGCCTACCTCTTGCTGGGGATGTCACCTCCTCGCCCCCTGGGGTGCTGCCCCAGCCCCCCCTGTCTTCCCACTCGTTTCTTGTCCTTGACCTGGTGGACCCGGCCTTTCTGCGGTTTCTACCCACGGACTCTCTTCCCCAGGACGCCGCTCTGACGTGCTTCTCCTGGACCTGGGGGAACCACACGTTCATGGGGAGGGTTTTCTCCACCGGGAGCCCGTGAACTTGGGGTGAGCTCATTCCTTCCCTCATTCAGCCACAGCTTCCCGCCGGGCACTGCCCCAGCGTGCGGGGACAGGATTCCCACAGCCACCTGTGTCACCTGCGGGGTAGAGCCCTGTGGCCTGGATTCAGGTCAGACACACCAGGGTGGCCAACTTCTGACCAGGGAGGCGGGAGCAGAAGTGACTCACGAAAGTGTCCGCTCCTCCGCAGGACAGCCGTCCCGTCCCTTCCCTTTTCTCTTCCTGCTGGCTGGTTTGTGGCGCCTGAGTGGCCATCTTGGCCGTGGTGAAGAAGGGCGAAGCCCCAAGCTGGAGGGTGCGGGGATCCCACAGCCACGGCCCAGGTGGGGCCTCCGTACCTGTCTTAGGTGGCATGAGGACAGGAACTTCCACTGCACAGAATCCTCACTATGTGGAGTGGACGCCCTCTAGCCTCCGTGCCCATGCAGTGACCTTCCCCCAGCTCTCGTCTGTTTTCTCATCAGCAAACCAGGGATGACCGCCATCACAGTTGCCATGGAGGCAGGCGGGGCGAGAGCTCAGGGTGGGTCTGGGGCGCCTGAGCTCAGGGAGCACTCCCAGGGGGCGTGACGGTGGCTGGCACTCCCCGCTCTCCGCTAAGGATGGGATCCGCGCTGGAAACCTGGAAGCCGGCCGCAGCCCGAGTGGAGTTGGAGAGGGTGTGGCTGTTTGTGTTTCTGCTGGCCCAGTCTCCGTGGGCACTGCCAGGTGTCTGGATTGGGACTGGACGACTCTACTTTTGTGCTTTCAGTCCAGGAAACAAAATGGAAAAAAAAAAAAAAAGAAGAAAAACCCAGACACATGAGTGTGTGTCCAGCGTGTCTGCTGAAACCATCTGGCCTTGCTGGCTGCGAATTTCAAGACGCACCATCCAGGTCGATCTCTGCCCTCGACGTGCAGAATTCACCTTCTGTGCACCACTGTCTTTCTGAGCTGTTTTCCACTCCTTTACCCCCCAACCCAACCTTCGGTTCATGAACCCTGGGTCTTTGCTCCACTGGGAAAGGGACCCAGTGGAGATGGCACCCCCTGGGACATCTGCATCTTAAAAGAGAAGCAGAAGCAGAGCTTCTGTGGAAGGACGGGTGGCCATATGGTCCAAACCGGGAAGTTATTAATAATTATGCTGAGACAACAGCCTGCTGCAGGGTTGTCTGTCCCAGGCAAAGTAGGGTGTGCGCTCGGCTGTCCATACGGGGATCATTGCTCTAAGTGGGGAGCAATCCACAGAAGGGGATGGACAGCGATTAGGAGGCTTTTGCTGCATCTTCGTAGGGTCTCGTCAGGGGATAAGGAACTGTCTGAGGTTTCAACTGACTTAAATGACAAGGAAAATTACAACACAACAGGTCCAGAGGCAGGCGGTTCCACATGGGTTGATTCAGGAGCTCGGTGACATCACAGCTACAGGTTCTGTCCCTCTGTCATTCTGCATCTTCCATCGGTCAGCACTGTCCTCCCTGATGGTCTCACACCCAAGTGGCCAGCACACTTCTGGGCGTCTTGGCTTCACTGCTCAGAACAGCTAACAATCAACCAAGGGTCAGCAGCCCTCGAAGCACTTTAGATCTGGGAAGTATTTTCATCTGCACAACAACCCTGTGAGAGAGGAACTCATCTGCCCCGTTTTACAGACCAGGATCATTGCGGCCTGGAAAGGTGAAGTCACCTGCATGAAAGCCACACAATTAGGAAGTGGTCGGGCTGGGATTGGAACCCGGCAGCTGGTCTCTAGAGCACAAGACTGTCCACGATTGGCTGAGAAGGCACGTGTGCCAATGACAGAGGGGCAATGTCCCAGCTCATTCCCAGTGTTTTGTGGCACCAATATGATTTGGCAAAGCTCTGGATTCCAGCTTCATCTGATATCTATCAAGCTCCAATCAGATCTGGAACCACAGCCCTTTGGAGAGAGAGCTGCTTCCAACAGCAGGGCTATCTTTGGGAGGTTCCTTCCCCCTCCCCTCCCCTCCCCTCCCCTCCCCTCCCCTCCCTTTTTTACCGGGGATTGAACCCAGGGGCACTCGACCACTGAGCCACATCCCCAGCCTTATTTTTTATTTTATTTAGAGACAGGGTCTCACTGAGTTGCTTGGTACCTCGCCATTGCTGAGGCTGGCTTTGAACTCGCCATCCTCCTGCCTCAGCCTCCTGGGCTGCTGGGATGACAGGCGTGGGCCCCCGTGCCAGGCTTGAAGAGGGGCTGACGCGGGCAGTCAGAGGAGGCTCTACTGACTATCTGGAGGAGAATTATATTTCCATCTGAAGCAATGAAGCTTGGTCCGTGTGATCAGCCTTGGGTTCCGCTGTCCAGCTGTTCTGTCCAGTTCCAAGGCCAGTGGGGCCACTTCCCTCTTCTCAGAAAGCTGTTCTAGGTGCTCAGAGTGGGGGTGGGGAGCCTGATGTACCAAGAACTCATCTGCATGTGGAAAATGACTGACACCCTGGGCGGCCAGCAGCTCCCTGGGCACCTGGGGAAAAGTCCCTCCCCACCCCCTGCTTTCTCTTAATCAACTTTTCTTTTAGGGAGAGGCTTGCAGTCCCCAAGGCCACCGAACGTGACAGGGTCTTGTCGGGGAACCAGGAACTGACTGAAGTTGCCAAGCAGCGGAGTCTTCTCCCCCACAATGTGAAACTCGTGAAGCCAAACTCATCGGCATTTCCCAGCCTGAGTGAGGAGCGTGGCAACCGGCTCTAAAATTGTCCCCAGGAGACTCTCCCTCTCCTATCAGCACTCTCCCCTCCCCCAGCTGAAGGCTTCTCCTTTCTTTTTTCATCTTTTCCTACCTCACTGTTGTTTTATGACTTTCCCCGCTACAGCCTGGCCCCAGCCCTGCCCTGATAGATCACGCCCGGGACCTAGGGGCTGCCCACCAGAGTCCTGGAGCAGGTGGCTGGGGTGAAGGGGAAGAAGAGAGAAGAGGTCAAGACTGAGGCAGGGACAGGGAAAGAAAGTCCCCCCCCCTTGGGCTTGTGGAGTTGCTCTGTGCTAGGATTAGCTGGGGGCCCACTGATCCCAGCAAGAGTGGGTACCCTGAGTAACGAGGCCTGGGGCGGCCAGTGACCTGAGCCTGTTTCCCACACGTCCTCTGTGGGCCTGAGGGAAGCCGACGCATCTGGTTTATTTGTTTATTCGGTTATTCCCCTTCGTCCCCTGCTCTGGACTGAAGGGCTGGACCTACTGGTTGTCTTCACTGTGGTGCCCTCGCTGGTGCATAGTAGGCTCTCATTATGTACCTGCCGAAGGACAGAAGCAACTGACAAAGTCCTTTTAGTTCACCGTCCCCTGTGGAGTCACAAGGGTACCGAGGGCCTGATGCGGTGGGCTGTCCCCTCTGCGGTCTGGGCACTTCCCCCAGGCCCGGCAGCAGACGCCTGTGGCACACGCTTTAGGTGCCCCCCAAGTCGATCCCTCCTTGCTTGACAGCAGAACCCCGAGTTGTTCTGGCAGCCGCGGCCCAGGAATGAAGCAGGTCTGATCTAAGTCAATGGTGACAGGCTTTGCTCTCCCTCAGGGAACATGCAAGGGTGGCCACATGGCCCAGCTCCGACCTGCTGGGGCCCTGAGGCTCTTCCCTGGTAAGACAGGCACAGGGCACTCAGCAGGGCCTTTGTCCTTGTCTTTCCTGCCATGGACTTGCTGTGTGAGAAGGCAATGGTGCCCTTTCAGCAGCTATCTTGTGACTCTGAGGCCCCAAACCTGGGGAGAAAAAGCCTTCGTGATGGGCACAGCAGGGTCAGAGGTGACTTGATGTCGTCACCAAGTTCTGAACCCACCTTAGGAATACACCTCTTCTAGACTCTTGCTAAATAAGCAATGTCCTGTCTTAAGCCATCAGTAGCCCGATTCTCCTCCTTGCAGCCAAATGCATCCTAATGGGTCAGCACTCAGCCCTCCCCCCACGCACTCCAGGCTCTCCGCATCACTCAGGGACCCTGCAGCAACCTTCCATGGAGGCCCTGACGCTCTCAGTTCACAGAGGAGGCCCACGGGCACCAGCGAGCCTTAAGCATCTGATTAAAAGCTGTATCATCTTTCAGAGGAGGAAGGGGAAAAATCCCAGAGGAACCCAGGGAGCGAGAGGGTGGGCAGGACACGGGCACAGGCCCAGGATGGTCTCAGTCACAGTGTGGGAAGGTCCAGACATTCTTTTTGGGGCGTGGGTCAATTCTTCCGCGAAACATGGGATTTCGGTGTGAATTTTTTTTTAATTTATTTTTTAGTTCTCGGCGGACACAACATCTTTGTTTGTATGTGGGGCTGAGGATCGAACCCAGGCCGCATGCATGCCAGGCAAGCGCGATACTGCTTGAGCCACATCCCCAGCCCCTTCCGTGTGAATTTGACACTAGCCCTTCCTGGCTGAGAAGGGGACTGACATCTGCTGAGCACCTACTGTGTGCCAACAGTTTGTGTAAGGTTCTTATCAGTGGTTCTTGATGGGGGGGGGGGCTGCAATTCTGTCTCCCCGGGACAGTGGGCAGTGTCTGGGGATGGTTTTGGCTCCCACACTGGGGAGGGGCACTACTGGCCTCTAGGAGGTACAGTTTGCTGCCTATTGTCCTACAGGCACAGGACGTACCCAGACAACAAAGAGTTATCTGACTTCAAACATCAACAAGGCAAGGTTAAGAAGCTCTGACATGTGTACACTGTGGTCTCCCAGACCCCCTCTTTACAAACTGGAAAACTGAGGCTCAGAGAGGCATTAGGACCACCCCAAAGTCACACAGCAGAGCTGTTCCAGTGCCCTTTACCACTTTGTGAGGAATCCAGGGAACAAAAGGCCAGCCACCTTTGGACACAACTGGTTCCAGTACCCACACCCGAGGGCTCACCACTGACACCCTTTCCTCAGTACACCTTCAGGCACCCCAAGGCCAGATGGGATGCACCTGCTCTGGGAGGGCAGAAGTCACCATTCTCTCCTATGTCTGTAGGCACTCGAAGTGTCTACCCTGAGGCCACGGGGGAAAACAATCCTAGGCATCTGGAATTGAGATAAATAAGCAATAATGTTCCTGCCCCGAAGATGATTATAGTTCAGAGGTGGCTATTACGTGATTCAGCTGATCTACCTCAGAGAAAATACAGTCTTCAGCTGGCAACTGGGCGGTTAGGGGTGCATGGGCAGCTCAGAGGGGGGTCAGGCCCAAGGGCAGGTCACAAATGCAGTAGTGATTAAGAACAAACGTTGGCAGAGAACTTTCTAGGTGCTGAGAGCTGTTCAAGTACTTCACACTGAGAGACAGGCCCTAGGAGCTGGGTGCCACCGCTACTCCCATTGCACTGAGGGAAACACTGAGAGCCCGGATGCTGGACCCAGCCTGGCCAGCAGTTAGCCAGGGAGGGGCTGGGTGGAGCCTGGGGGCTCTGGGTCCTGGGCCCCCTCTTTCCTCACCTGCCTGTCAAGTGGTTCCTTTTATTATCAAGGTCACATTAGACTAGAAGCTGGATTTCCCAAGGTCTTATCCAGGTGGGGTGCAAGGGAGGAGGAGGGGGCAGGGGACAATGTCTTCTGGGAAAGGTGGGAAGGGCCAGGGTCCTGGAGCAGAGAAGTTCAGACACAAGAGAACAAGGAGGGAAGAGAGAAAAAGAAAGGGAAAGAAAGGAGAGCCAGCTGCTCAAGGTCGTGGCGGGCCCCAGGGCACCCAAAAGGCCCGGGTGTCACCTCCCTGCAGTGGCCGCCCCTCTTGCCCTCTTCCGTCCCGCTCGTGGGGCGGGGGCGCTGGCTGGGGCAGCTCGCCCGTCACTGTCGCCGCCCGCCTTTTCTCCGCCCGCCCTGCGCGGTGTGCCCGCGCTCGGGACTGTCGCGCGTAGCCTGCGGCGGGGCGCGGAGCCGGACCCCCGCCTCCCGGCTCCGCGGGCCCTTCCGGAGGTTCCCGCGCGCGCCCCGCTGAGCTTCCGACGTCGGCGCCGGGCGCGCGGCGCGTCTCCGGGGCCCGCGCGCGCCGAGCGCCTCTGCGGCGGGAGCGCGGCGTGGCACTTGGCAGACGCTCCCTGGCGGCGGGGGCGGCGGCGGCCGAGTCTGCGAGCCCCTCCCGCGCCCCGCCCCCGCCGCCGCCGCGGCCGCTCCGAGCCGGCCGCCCGCGCGCCCCGTCCGGGATGCGGCGCCTGGACGCCTGAGCCCTCGGCGCGAGCTCGGCGCGGGAAGCAGCGGCGCGCGGCCGGGAGGATGGAGGGACCCAGCGGCAGCGACCCCGGCGGCGACGGGGCCGCGGACGGCGCCCACCCCGACCCCCGGGCCCCCGGCGCCGCCGCGCCCGGCCCCGGCCCCGGCCCCGGCCCCGGCCCGTGCGCGGCCGCCCGCGAGTCCGAGCGCCAGCTGCGCCTCCGCCTCTGCGTCCTCAACGAGATCCTGGGCACCGAGAGGGACTACGTGGGCACCTTGCGCTTCCTGCAGTCGGTGAGTCGCCGCCGCCGGCCCCGCCGCCCCGCCACCTGTGGCCCGGCCGCCGCGCCGAGGTCGCCTCGGGCCCGCCGCGCTGCCCTTTTGTCTTTTTCGCCCCCTCCGCGCCTTTCACAGAGTTTAAAATTAGTTACATCCGCGGGCTGGGGCTCGGGGACCCCGCGCCGCCGCCGGCCAGCGCCCGCCGCGTTGGCCAGGGAACAACTTCGCCGCCCGGTGCACCCGCGACTGCTCGGTGGGACAGATGGCCCCAGCCCCGGAGTCCAGCGTCCCCCGCGCCGGTGGAGGGGATGAAACCCGGAGGAAGCACGGGGATCCACAGAGCCCCAGGGACGGTCCCGGCTCGGCGCGCGATTTTGCGGGAGCCCGGGGAGAGCCGGTTTGTAACCGAGGGCTCCCAGTCCAAGCTCTTAACTGCCCTCCCATCCCCAAGTTTGCAAAGACCACTCTGTAAAATAGCAGCGGAGCCCTCGCCGTGGGCCAGGACCTTACGCGTGTCTTCAGCAGGCTTAACCTTTGCAAGTGGCTCATGAAGTAGGGGCGACTTGCTACCCTCTTTGTAAGATTGGGAGAGTTTAGCTCCAGAGAGGTTGGACAACTTGCCCAGGATCACACAGCTGGTTAAGTTGGGGATGTTGGGCTTCCACCAGGGCAGTCCCAGCTAGGGCTTTAAACTCCGATTCTAAGCTCCCTTTCTTTTTTCTTCTGGTGGTGGGGGGCGGGGGAGGAAGAGGCCACTTCCCTACCCTCCTAGGAAGTGAGAAAAGTGGCCAGGGGTGGTGGGGGTGGGACGGCAGAGCCTGGATGGAAGTTAGAGACTCCAGGGCTTTAATCTCCATGCCTCCTGCTGGGTCCTCATTTACTCCCAGTCTCGGCTCTAGGAAGTCTTAATCCTGGTTTAGGGAGGGCTGGTGCCGGGCTGGTGGCAGCTCCCAGTCTCTGGGGTGAAGAGGGACCTTCCAGGGCGATGGGGGTGCAGTGGAGGCTGTGTGAGAGCACCGTTCCCACTCAGGGATGCTGGAGCTGCCGCCCTTCTCCCTGTGAAAGGCCCTTGAGTAGGGGGAGGGGTTTGTGCACAGGTACTGCAAGCCCTTTGGCCAAAGGACCCTTCTAGAAATGAGTGTAAGAATAAGGCAGGTTGGCTGTCTTTCCCATCTCTCCCTGTCACAGTTCACACACACACACACACACGCACACGCACACGCACGAGTCTCTTCATTTGAAGCTGGCAGTTTCTGAATTAAAGATGCAGACAGCCTTGGCATTGCTAAGCAATGTCAGATTCTAGGGAACTCCTCACTTCTCCCTCTGAGCCACTCCCTGCTCCTTAGTCTGGAAGAGAAACAGGAAACAAACCAATTTTTATATTAATGGGAAAGAAAATATACTGCTCCCTCCCGCGCCCTTGCTTGAGATGGTGCCATTCGTTTCAGACCAGATATAGAGTGTGTTGTGTTAACTGTGGTTTTAGATTGTCCACGTGTGGAGTCCCAGGAAGCTGGAATAATGGAAATTGATTGGAGTCAACATTCTTGATATGAAAGAAACAGGGAAGAAAGGGTCCCTTGCGCACCATGTCCGGGATGCTCTGAGCACCTCTCGTTTGCCCATCGCAAAGCCTTTTCCCCACCTGTAAACAGGAGGCGGCGAATCTGGTTTTCTTTGCTGCCTTGTCCTTTTGTGTGCCCCCAAGCTGGTGCCAGGAGCAGACTGATTGTGTAACCTGAGCAGCCAGACCTCACTTGGGAGCCAGGGGCCTCTCCTTTGCCCTTTGGGAATGGCCCCTCGGTGGCCTTTCGTCTTGGAACCTGGGGCTTAGCGCTGCAGGGCTCTCCTGGCAGCAGGCTGGTGGCCTGCAGGTTGTGCTTCTCTCCTGCTGCCCTCTGTCCCCTCAGCCTTTACACTTGCTAAGGGATCCCCTGCCTCCTGGCATGGAGGGCTGCGGGCCTGTCCCTGGCTGCTTCAGATCCACGTGGCAGAGGCAGGCCTTACAGGGCCACCCTGGCCTTCTTGTGTGCCAGGGGCACGAAGCCTGCCCTGAGCGCTGTGGGAGAGGTGGGGCAACCAGGCCTGGGCCCTCGAGGAGCAACATCCAGCCCAGGTGACAGAGTCCAAGTCTGCCAGGTGTGGTGGCACACACCTGTAGTCCAGCATCTTGGGAATCTGAGTCAGGAGCATCGCGGGTTTGAGCCCAGCTTCAACAACTTAGTGAGATTCTGTGTCAAAATAAAAAATAAAAAGGCTGGGGATGTAGCTTGGTGGTGGAGTGCCTCTGGGTCAATCTCCAGGACTGCAAAACGCAAAACCCACCACCACCAACCAAAATCCAAGTCCAAGGCCGGACTCCAGAGCCAGGCTGCCCAGGTGGAGTCCTTGGACTTGTGACCTCAGGCAAGCTGGTGTCGTCTTTTTGAGTCTTGTTTTCCTTATCTGTTGGGGTGGTGATAGGTCCTGAGTGACAGTTTTATAAGTCAGTTACAGAAGTCAGTATAAAGCCCCTGGAGCAGGGCCCGCCAGCTGTAAGACACTAGTTACTGCTGTTATGTGATGACCGAGCAAATCGCACAGAGGACCAGGGCAGGGTGGTCAGGGAGGGCTACCTGGAGGAAGCTGGTCTGAGGACTTGAAGGAAGACGGGCTTGGAGCCAGTTTCCTTTTGACCTCCTCAGGCCGCAGGAACCAGCGATCTCGTGGTCCCGGGCCTGGCTCCGCGGTTCCTCTGGAGATTCCCTACCTCCCCCTCCTTCAGTGCTGGACCTCGCCCTCCCATGGCCCATGCTGTTTTGGGGTTTGAGAGTCATGGGAGGGCGAGGACAGCCCTCTCTCACGGAGACGCTGGATCTGGCTTGGGGACACCACAGAGGGAGATGGTGCTGGGGACTTGACTCAGGACCCTGGGTGACGCCTTCTGGAAGCCTGGCCGCGTGGGGCGCTCCCTGTGTGCTGGTGGACAGCGCCAGGCAGGATGGTGACGGGCACTTGCTCCCCACTGGGCCCTGCACCTGTGAGCTTGTTCACTCTTCCCCGTGACAGATGAGGAAACCAAGGCAGAGAGCTGCCCTGGTCACCTGGAGAGTTGCTGGGGTCCACCCCTGCTTCGGGGCCCAGTGCCCATGTCCCTAGCCGCCCCCCTACCACATCCGGCTTACAGTAAGGGCCAGCCCTGGCCTGAGAGCTGTGAGGGAGGCAGAACAGGGTTGGAACCCAGCCCGTGTGACCTTCACCTTCTCGGGCCCCTTCCTGTCACTTCCCCTCTGTGAGGCCTATGCTGTCTTCCGCAGGGTGGGGATAGCTGTGAAGTGTGTCAGGCCGCCTGTCTCCTCCGCGCCCAGGTCTGTTCGCGGCATAAGTTGTGGGTGGCCCCCCGGAGCCAGGATGCTGCTGTGCGAACCCTGTCCCCCACACTGACCGCAGGCCACCCGGGCAGATGGCCCACTGCGGTGTGCCTCAGTTTCCTGGTCTGCGCCTCGGGCGCCCTGCCTCACTGTGGTGTCATGCAGCCTGGGTGGGCCTGAGGTCAGAGACCCCAGGACGCTGCCAGGCACATGGGGTGCTGGGGTGCCCGGTGGCTTTCTTGGGGATGTAGTGGGGGCCACACGAGGTCTCTTTGGGACTCCTGACTCCGGCTTCAGGAGGAGACTGAGTCTGGGCCCTGCCTGTTGGTGGGATTGCTTTGGAGTCCCTGCCTGTGAGGGGAGGCTCAGGGCCAGGGCTTGGGGGCCCCCGGTAGGCGTGCCAGCTGGGCAGGGACAGGAAGAGGGCAAGCATGGGTGGGGCCGTCAGCAGCCTCTGAATGGCTCCCCTGGCTGAGGACAGAGACCTGTTGCTCCCAGGCACCCAGAAGGAACTGGCCGGCCTGGCCGCTGTGGGACGGAGACCTGAGCAGGAAGCTCCCAGAGTGTCTGGTTCTGCTTTTGGAGGGCGGAGGCCCACGGTCTGGAGCTCTGCTGCCTAAACCAGAAGCTGCAGTGTTGCTTCGTCCCTTTTTTTCTTTAAGAAGATTCTGCTCTCCCCATCTCACCCAGGAGCCCGGCAAGGGCACATCTTTGATTCTAAAGTCACCAAGTCAGAAAGATCACCTAGTGACTGGGGGGATTTTCACGTGGTGGTGCTTGGAACAGGGGTATGAAGTGGGGGACGCAGACCCACTTTGGAAAGGAATCCGTGATCATGATCCTAACTTGTAAGGTTCAAGAGCTTGAAGAGGTCGGAGCGATGTGCATTGCATGGAGAAGGGCCAGGGGGAGGGAAAAAGGAAAAAACGTGCAAAGAAATGTTACTTACTTAAATTTTCTTTGAATTTTTAAATATCCCTTTTCTATAAAATGCATATGTGTACAAATTTATTTAAAAAGAAACGCCAACAGAAAGAAGTGTCACTTTTGGCACCGCTATGAGATGAACACAGCGATGATGGCAATGACTTGCTAACACATTTGCAAGCCCTGGGCAAGGATCTCCTGTGGATCCACTCAGAAGTATACATGTTCTCGTGCTTCCTATTTGACAATTGAGACCAAGACACAGAGAGGCCAGGTCACTTTTCCAAGATCACACAGCCTCATGAAGCTGGCTGCATAGCCAACACTTCTCTACTGGTCTGAACTGCTCTGACATGAGTCTGGGCTCAGGAGCAAAATTACTGCCCTGGGGAGACTGTCCAGATGCTCGAGTGGGCAATAATTAAGCCAAGGTCCAAATTATCTCATCTTTAGGTTGCCAGGGATCCTGGACCAGGAAATGATGAAAATGTTTTGATGATAAAAACCAAGTGCCAGGGCTGGGCCGTGGCTCAGAGGTAGAGTGCTCGCCCAGCACGTGTGAGGCCCTGGGTTCGACCCTCAGCACCACATAAAAATAAGTAAATAAAGATGTGTCCATCTACAATTAGAAACAAGTCATAATACAAACCAACCATGTGCGAGTGGGTGAGGGGGCCCCGTTCTGTGTGCACCCGGCAGACAGCTGTGGACAGGTCACCCACAAAGCTGGTAGGTCCTCTGGTGGGCAGGTATTTCCCCGGCGCCTGCTGTGCGTGAGAACGGCCCTCGCCGGGCAGATGTGGGCCTTGTCCTCAGGCAGCGGAGACGCGGTGCCAGCATCTGAATGAGCCGGGTGTCCAGGCGCACACTGGGGCCCTTCACCACCGTCCTGGCAGCCCTCTATCTGTCACTTTGGGAAGAGATGGATGGCGTTGGTGTTCCTGGTTGTGAGACCTCAGGGCACCTCTTTCTGGAGAGTGCCCCTCTGTCAGGCCAGCGAGCTGAGGACCTTGGGCTGGGCCCTCCCTCAGGAGAGGCCCATCCTGTGGTTAGATCTGTGAGGCAGGCCAGGCGGCGGGGCACCGCCTCCCTGAGTTTTGTGATTTCTTGTCCCCAGCAGGAAAGGCCCTCCAGGTGGGACGAGGTGGGCTGACCCTCAGACCAGGGTGTGTCCCCCAGCCTGTTCCCTGGGCACTGGGTGTGGTCAGAGCTGATTCTTGCCCCAGAGTTAACAGATCTTGTGAGCAAAGTGATGGGTCGCTGGGCTGATGTCCTCGTCCTGCAGGTGGGACAGGCTGTGGCCTGCGGGGAGGAGGGAGCGCTGGTCAGTGGTCCTGCTCCAGAGCCTGGCCAGTCCTGCTCTGGGCACTTATGTCCTAGCCAGGACCCAGAGTCCCCCTTAAAGAGGGTCTGCGGAGTGCGTTTCCAGCTCTAGTGGCGCAGATGGGACAAGTCCCCTGGTTGCCCCTGTCCCCAGCGCTGTGGACTTTCAGGCTGGGCGTCCTGTGCTTGGCAGGACGTGAGCGGCGCCCTGGTCTCCACATGTAGATGCCAGGGCGGCCTCCCCGCGGGATAATCAAGACTGCCGGCAGACATGGCAGATACCCCGGGTGGGTGCAGGGTGGCTGCCAGCTGCGGGCCACTCCTTTACCCACCGGCTCTGCCTCAGCCCCTGTGGCAGCACGTGGAACCTGTGCGCACGCGTGTCTGTTCCAGTAGACCCTGCGGCGGCCCGGCTCCCCGGCTCAGGTTTAGAACACAGGAGGTGCTAGAGCTGCACCTGAGTCAGATTCCAGCTCTGCTCTGTGACCTTGGCCGAGCCCTGAGCCTCTGTGTCGTGCCCCCCTCCCCCGCCCCACCTGATTGTAGTCCTCCTGGGGTTTGCCTCAAGGAGCAAGCGCAGCCAAATGTGGGTCACGCTGGTGTCCCTGAGCCAAGGCTGGGACTCCAGGAGGCAGGGAGTCCCAGCCTTGCAGGGCTGTGTGGATTTTGATGTTTATTTATTTAGGTGCTGGGAATTGAACTCGGGAGCACTCTACCTTGGAACTACAGCCCCCTTTCAATTTTTGATTTTGAGACGGGGTCTTGCCGAGTTGCTCGGGGTCTCACTGAGTTGCTTGGGGTCTTGCTAAGTTGCCGAGGCTGGCCTTGAACTTTCGACTTTCCTGTCTCAGCCTACCGTTGCCGGGTTTGTTTCTGTTTTCTCGGCTCCTCCAGGGCCAGAAGGGAGTCGCCCGCTGCCCTGTCTGTGTTTACTGCTGGGTCCCTTCCCCAGGGCTGGACTGACAGCCGATCCCTTGACTCTGGGCCAGGGAGGCGGGCGGGTGCAGGCTGGCCTGACTGCGGCTCTGATGGCTGGTGGGAGCAGGTGGCTCAGCCTCGGGGACTCAGGGTCTTGTGCTTTTTTCCTGCTGGGGCGGGTGGGCTGCCTCTGTGAGAAGCTTCTGGAGGGTGAGGCTGAGATCGCAGCTGGTGTGGCAGCGGGTGCTCCCTGGTTCGCCCAGTGAGTGCACAGTAGGCAGATGCTGTGTGCCACGTGCAGGTTGGTGCCTGGCACGCAGCTGGGACAAGATGGGCCTGGTCCCTGCCCTGGTGGAGCCTTCAGCCAGCACAGGAAGACGGCCCACACCTGAGCTGTCAGAGTGATGACGTCAGCGGAGGCCCTGTGTGCCCGTGCTCTGCCGTCTGCTCCGCGTGGCCACCTCCCTGGTCCCTTGCAACAGCCCTCTGAGCAGATGTCACTGTTGTGTCCCCTTTGCAGATGGGGAAGTAGGCCTGGGTGGTCGCATACTGGGCAAGCCCATGCAGCTGGGGTGGAGGCACCCGGAAGGAAATAAACTGAGGACATGTCGGTGACGAGGGTGCTGACAGATACTTCAGGTGGGGTGGTCAGGGGAGGCCTCTCTGGGGAGCTGGAGTCCAGCTGGGTCCCAAGGAGGAGGAGCTGTCGGTGGAGAGGGAGAGAGCTCCACGCAGGGCCAGCCCTGAGCCGGGGTCATGCTCGGCTTGGTGGAGGAGCGTTAGGTGGCCAGGTGGCCGAAGGGGACAACAGGGCGGTGAGCTGGGTGCAGCTGGCAGAGTGGCTCGGGGCCTCGCTCCGGGAGCAGCCTGGCTTCCTTTCTGGGGTGTGAGGGGCCACGGGGGTCCTCGACAGGGCCATGGCAGGTCCACCTGTGGCCTAGAAGCCAGGACTGCACGGGGCTTCTCAGGTCTCAGAGCCCCTCTGCCGCAGGCTTGGACACTGTCCAGGAGGGAGGGACCCCCTGCTTTCCTCCAGCCTGCTGTGTGACCTGGGGCTGGTTCTGTCCCCTATTGGGTCTCACCTCTCCACGGTCCTGTGTCACCAGGTGATGGGGAAGGGTCCCTGGAGGAGGCCACTGAGCTTGCCACACCCAGGCAGGGCTCGGCCGTTGGTGGGCAGGGTGTGAACCAGAGGCCGCTGTGGGTGTGGGGTGGCCCCTGCTTCCTGTGACGGGGAGACACCCAACTCTCTGCTCAGGAAGCGGATTTGCCTGATAAGAAGCTGTCTGACCCCACCCTCCTCTCAGCTGTCACAGCAACACCTGTCCCCCGTGGGGCGGGGAGGGCTGTGCAGACCCACTGTGCAGGCAGGAAGGCTGAGGGCCGAGAGGTGGGGCCGTGTGCCCGGGGACACCGTCTGGAAGTGCCCCAGGCCGCCACAGTGGGCTGCTCTGCCGTCCCCGTGCCCCGGGTCTGTTCCAGTTAGAACCCGTCCCGCATGGCCTCTCCCTGCGCCCTTCTTGTTACTTTTTCTTCCTTACAGTTTTAAAAACAGAAGCGGTTTGCACGCCGTGGCCTTGCCCCGTGGCCTTGCACGCTGTGGCCTGGCCCCTTCAGAGTGTGCGTTCTGTGTTTTGAGCCGGGCAGTCACGGCCTCCACCGTGGAATCCCAGGTCTCCTGTGACTCCTGCCCTCGCTCAGAAGTGCGCCACGTGTGCGTCTGCCCGCCGGGGCCTCTCCCTGCTCTGGCCTGCTCCCCCAGGAGCCCAGGCCCGCTCCTCGGCCTCCGTGGGTTTGTGGCTAAACAGCGTGCCCTTGATCCTGTCCTCTCTGACACCCAGCACAGCACCTTGCCACGTCTGTCTCCCACCCGAGTGCTTCTTCCCAGCGGCTGACACGTGGGGCTTCTGCTTGATTGCGTCTACGTTGTCTTTCTCAGCTCCACAAGGATGGGGACTCTTAACTCTCCATTGGCTTTGTCTCTCTGGTATCGGGAACGATGCCTGGCACATAGTGGGTGCTTACTGAATATTTGTCGAATGGAGAGTCCACTTCCCTGTGTGTGTGCTTGTGTCTTATGACCCAATGTGTCTGAATGACGTCACTGGAGGTGTTTTTGTGAAGACTTTGGGGAACCTGGGACTAAGGTCAGGCAGTCTGGTGCTCTCCAACACAACCAGAGGCCTGTGGGTCGAGGGGATTTGGTGCAGGAGACTTTTCTTCCATGTGGCATGGTGCTCAGGTGTGAGGGTCCAGGCCAGTCTGTCAGAGTGAGGGTCTGCTGTGTGACCCTGGGCTGGGAGCTGCCCCCTCTGGGCCTTGACTTTCTCACTGTAAAGTGGGTTGGGGCGTGGCTCAGTGCCTGGCATGGGGTCTGGCCTTGGTGATGGGCAGGGGTCTTATTTTCAGGTTGCTTTAGCTTCTTGGTGCTTTGCTTCTTTTTGCACAGGAATGGTCATAGCACGTCACCTGCTCCTTCCTGGGGCTTGAACTAAGCAGCCAAGTTCATTTAGACAGGTGGCAGCCTGGAGGCAGTGGGTGCGGGGCCCCGGGGGGCTGTCATTGGAGCTGGAGCTGCTCCCAGCGCTCAGCCCACCTGCTGGGGAGGCTGCCACTCGCCTGAGGTGAGGTGGGGCCACCACCCCTCCACCATATTGTACCCATCTTCCCCCAGGTGCACCCCCTCCTCTCCCGTGGTGCACCGCCTCCCACCCTGGTCTCCCCCCTCCCCCACTGGTTATCGTTTCTCTATCTTTTGGTCCTGGGGTTGAGCCCAGGCCTCGTGCATGCTTGTTAAGCATGCTAGCCCCGAGCTCCATCTCAGGGCCCCCCACCAATTATTTTTTAAAGGCCTCACCTGATTAAGTCAGTCGCACCCAGAGTCAGCTGATCTGAGACCTTGATTACATCTGCAGACACCCTTGGGCTCTGTTAGCCCCACAGTCTATCAGTTACGCGTCATTAGCTGAGCACACCTCAGCTCCCGTGCACAGTATGACATGAAGGGGAAAGGGAGCCCACAGGCATGTAGGTAGGAGGGTAGGGGTCTTGGGGGCGCCTCAGGGTCTCTGGTTTGAATCCAGGACTGCCCGACCCTAAGCTGTGTTCTGACCACGGTGTTTTGCTTGTTTCCTCTCTGGCCCACCCAGAATGGCTGCCCCTGCAGGTGGTGGAGTGAGCTGGGTTCATTTTGAGTAGGTGGGCTGGGGTGCAGGGTAGGGAGCAGCCTCCTCCCTTGCAGGACCGGCCTCTCTGAGGAGGCCCACGGGACCCCTGCTTCTCTGGAGTGGTTTGCCACTGGCTTGGTCAGGATGAGCTGAGCTCCTGCCCCTCTTGGTCCCCCTCCACCCGGGGTTTGGGCTGGACCTGGCATGGGGCTGCTGCCCGCTGGTGTCCGCCGACTCCACGCGTGGGCTGTGGAGCGAGGAAGCCTGTCCTCGTGGGTCCGTTTCCAAACACTGGGGCTTTTCTGGATGACTTAGCGGGTGGTGGTTTCCAGTTGAGTTCTGTCATGTGTGGAGAGGAGGCCCCGCGGGTGTCCAGCTCTCTGAAGTGGACGGAGCCTTGGTCCATGAGCCCGTGTCCGCTGGTTGACCGACTCTTCCATGTGTGTCTGAGCAGAGCGTTTCTGCTGGCGGGTGGCAGGCTCTCCGTGTGTTGTCCAGGTCGAGGGTGGCTAGGGTGGCCCTGTCTCCCCCAGCCCTGCTGTCCACCTCTTCTGCAGTCGCTGGAAGGGTGGTGGCATCTCCTGCTGTCGGTCTTTCACCTGCATGTTTTAGTGCTGTGTTTTATGACCTTTGTGGGGGCTGGGGTGCAGCTCAGTGGGGAGCAGTGCTTAGCACGCACGAGGTCCCGCTCCAACCAGCACCCCAGAGATGGTTCTGTGTGGTACGTCTCTTGGTGGGTCGAGCCTTCCGCTCCCATGGTGCACCCCTCCACCATGTTGTACCCATCTTCCCCCAGGTGCACCCCCTCCTCTCCCGTGGTGCACCCCCTCCCCTGATGGTGCACCCGTCCACCATGTTGTACCCATCTTCCCCCAGGTGCATCCCCTCCTCTCCCGTGGTGCACCCCCTCCCCTGATGGTGCACCCCCTCCACCATGTTGTACCCATCTTCCCCCAGGTGCACCCCCTCCTCTCCCGTGGTGCACCCCCTCCCCTGATGGTACACCCCCTCCTCTCCCATGGTACACCCCCCTCCCCTGATGGTGTACCCCTCCTCTCCCATGATGCACCCCCCTCCCTTGATGGTGCACCTCTATTTTTTTTTTTGGTACCGGGGATTGAACTCACCCACTGAGTCATACCCCAGCCCTATTTTGTGTTTTATTTAGAGACAGGGTCTCCCTGCGTTGCTCAGCGCCTGGCTTTTGGTGCGGCTGCTCTGAACTCATGGTCCTGCCTCAGCCTCAGGATGCTCCGTGTTGGGGGCCTGTCTCCCCTGACATCACTGTGGCTGCGGACTCGGCTTTCTGTCTCTTGCAGGACACTGGTGCCGGTTCTTGCTCCCTAGAGCCCTGGCAGCCCCTCCTTCTGACGAGATGGTTTAGCTCACACCTGCCTGACGTGGTTCTTGGCAGTGTTGGGCTCAGATCCAACGTTCTGGTTACTGTCCCCAACGTAGGGGACGGTTACGACACACCGGTCCCCTTCCTCTCCCATTCCCACTCTGCTGGAGGCAGGAGGAGGAGACCGTGGGGCGGGTGGAACTCGGCTCCTGGCCAGGAGGTGCTGCATCATCCTGCCCCTGCACCCAGGCCAGCTGCGTCCCCACCGTGCCCACCTTGCCTGGCCCCTCTCTGTTCTTGAAGTGGACTCCGTTGGTCCAGCCTCAGCCTTTGCATTTGCTGTTCCTGTTGCAGGGAGGATGTTGACCCTCCCTCCTCAGCCCTCGGCCAGGCCAGCTCTCAGCAGCCGGTCATTCCCCACATCGCTGCTCGCTTCTGGTCCCTGTCCCTGCCTGTTTGCTTGCTGGTGTCCGGGCCTCCCATTGGAGTGTGAGTCCCCGAGGCCGAGCTGTGTGCGCTGCGGTCACGGACATCCCCCCAGCACCTGGCGCGGGGCGGGCGCTCTGTTAGCCTTGGTGGGAGGTGACACAGGGGCCAAAGGGATCAGTGGGGCACAGGGGGACAGAGCCCTTCCTGGCCGGGATCTGGTGGGCAGCTGCAGGCTGGGCTGCTCGGCCTCCTGTGCCTCCTGGGCGGAGGCAGAGATGCTGTGTGGCTGCGATGGGGAGTCTGTGTGGTCCTGGGCGCTGGCGGGTGGCCCTAAGACCTTTCCTGTGGTACTGCCTGAGGGGAGGTGCCTGTCACAGGCACGTCCCTGTCCGCCCAGCTCTGGAAGCCAGCGGGGCGAAGGGGTGATCTGCCGCCTGCCTACAGGTGCCACGCACGCGCACACAGCAGGGTCTGGACGCAAACTGCTGTGTTTGGGGTGATGGACGACTTCAGGTCACTGTTTCAGAGAATGTTCGACCCCCTCCTTCCTCCCTCCCTGTGCCCCTCCCTTCCCTGCACACAAACCTCCTCATTTCTGTTTGCTCCGTGGGGAGTGATGGCGGGCAGGAAGCCCCCAGCCCAGAGTGTGCCCCCCCCCCAAGCACGAGCACCCTCAGGTAACCAGAGCGTGGTGAGGGAGGTCAGGACTGTCACCTGGCTACCAGGTGACAGCAGCCCTGAGTGATACACAGATCTCCCCCAGGTGCCCTTGAGATCCGCTCTCCCCCACTGTGTTTAGTGACCTCCCTTTAGTGACTTTGCTGTGGGGACCGACCCGGGCCTCACACAGGCTGGGCAAACGCTGTACCCCTGAGCCCCGCGTGGCCCTTGTGATTTTGACGGTGCTCAGTGGAAAGTCCCCAGAGATGGGCTCTACTCACGTGGGTCTGGGTCACAGCTCTGCGACCTTTAGCAGATGACTCTGCGACCTCAGTTTTTTTGGCTGTGAAATGGGGCGTCTCTGTTCCTGCCTCCCTGGTCTCTTCCTCTGCACACTTTGATGAGCACCTACTGTGTGCCTGTTTTAGATGCCAGGCTGCAGCAGGGTTCAGGGCAGACAGACTGGGGCCCTGGAGCTGGGAGGACAGGGCACTAAGTGGCCAAGTGCTACTCCTCGGTGCCTCCGCTTTCCTCTGCACTGTGGTCACCCGGTCTGATCGCCCTGCTTGCTTGGGGTCACATCTGGCCTCACTTGCCCCTGGTGTGCACTGGGTGTCACTGCCAAACGGTTCATCACACTCCCTTGGTGGCTTCATGGGTCCCCTGTCCAGCTCAGATGGTGGCACTTCCGGCTGTGGTCAGTTGCTCGACCTCTTGCCCCTGTCAGAGTGGAGGCTGCCCCTGAGGTTGGCGGGGAGTTAGCCAGAGGGCACCGTCGGCTCCTAGGGCAGCGCCTGGCCGGGCGAGCGCTCCGAGTGCCGGCACCGGCCAGCACAGCATGCTCTGGGTCGTGCTGGTGTCCTGCTGACCGAGACACCAGGAGACCAGCGCTGCTAGTTGGCCACCCACGTCCCTTGGCATAGAGGTGACTTCAGGTTGGCAGAGTCCAGGCCACAGGCGTCTTCGTTCAGGTGTTTCCTCGATTCAGTAGAGGGAAGGCCGGGCTCAACCTGTGCCTCTGTCCAGGCCAGTCCTGGCGCTGGAGCCCTGAGCTGGAGGTCAGGTGGGAGAGGCCTGTGCCCACGTGTGCTCCCAGCAAGGGCAGCCGAGGCCCGGAACTGTGCCGAGGGGTGGCCTGGGGCTGCCCAGGGTGCTGTGGCTACGTGGGCTCCCTGGCTCCCGCCCAGAGCTGCTTTAACCCACAGTGAGACTCCTCGGAGGACCTGTCGGGAGGTCGGGGCGTCTCCAGGTGAGCTGGAGGCACCTGTCACTGTGGGGCTTCCTGTGTTCTGGGAAGCATCACCTTCAGATGAAGGTGATGTGCACGTGTGTGTGCACGTGTGTGCCCGTGTGAGGATCTGGTCGGAGTCATCTCTTGGGCCTTGCTCTGCCCAGCTCTTGTGCTGGCCACTGAGGACCCAGATGTGATCACAGCACGCCCCTCCCTGTCAGTCATGCGTCCAAACCAGGGGTCCTCAGGCCGGATCAGGCCCATAAGTGGGTTTTGTGAGTTTTCCACAGTGTTTATTTTTTTTAAATAGTTGCCAACATTGAAAAATCAAGAAATCTTATACGAAAATCTTTATTTCTGGCTTCTGAAATAATTGGAAGACGCGTCTGTGCCAAGCTCACCCTCCTGCAGGTGGAGCTGCCTGGGCCACAGGGCAGCCCCCTGGTGGGCGCAGGGCTGACAGTCTCCGCTTGCCACAGCCTCCCCCTCCCTGATGGCCCTGACCCGAGAGCGTGTGTTGCCCTCTATCACTGTGCTTGTCCGGCTGGTTTTAATTTTTAACTGTGTGGTTAAGAGGACAGAGACAGGTTTCTTCTAAATTTCATTTTTTGGGGTCACTGGGCATTGAACTCAGGGCACTCGACCACTGAGCCCCATCCCCGCCTCTGTGTTGTGTTTTATTTAGAGACAGGGTCTCACTGAGTTGCTCAGTGCCTCCCTTTGCTGAGGCTGGCTTGGAAATCGCAGTCCTCCAGCCTCAGCCTCCCAAGCCGCCTGGACGGCGCCCAGCTTCGTGGAAAACTAAAAGCAGGATGGTGGCTCCTGTGCTTGAAGACAGGCAGGGGGAGGAGAGCCCCGCAGCCCAGGCAGAGGCCTTCCACTGTGTGGCCTCTGAAGCCACCCAGGCTCCTGGCCTCGGAGGTGGCCTCGGCTTTGGGTGGTCCTGCCTTAGAGAGCCGGAGGTGGTCCTGCCCTAGGGGGTGCTTCTGTGGCCTCGGCTTCCACTTCCTGTGGCCTGTGGCCATTGCTCCCTTTTCTGCAACATCAGCGGCTACACGGGACGTTCCCGTGTCCCTCTGTCCTACATCCTGCCCCTGGCTCCATTGGAAGATGTCAGGCGCAGACCCGAGGGGAAGCAGGGCTACCTGGGTGTGGCCCGCATGCTCTCGGGCCTCCTCTGGAGGGCAGGACTGACTCTGCCTGGACCCTCTTCTGGTCTGGGATCCTCAGCTGAAAGTGGTGGAAGCCCAGGACGAGGCCTGCGGGGGTCGTGTTGGTGAAGGGACCGGCCCTCGTCCCGGGGTGGGGCTGCCCCGGGCCACATGCCCTCTCTGACCCGGGCACCGAGGCTCTGGCCAGGTTGGGCGAGGGGCCTGTGCCCATGGCAGTGGGGTGGGGTTCCTGTGGGACGCCCCTGGGCATGGGGGTCAGAAGGGGGAGCGGGCAGGTGGGGGGTTTCTGCTCCTCTGCGTAGGGGCCTCCCCCCAGATGGAAGCCTTTGCCCTCCCCCGAGGCTCAGGTCACCTCTGACCTTCAGGGCCTCGCTGGGGTCCCGCCCGTCTGAGGTGTCATGCTCAGTGTGGACACTTTCCAAGCCACGTGGCTCCCAGGAACCTGGGGGGAAGGTGTTGTCTGGTTTATGGATGAGGAAACAGTAGGTCAGAGAGCTTCGGCCACCTCCCCAGAGTCACGCAGTGCCCTTCTCTCATGGAGATTCAGCCAAGGTTTTGTCCTCTCTGAGTCCACACAGCCTGAGCTGAACCCAGGCTCTTGCCCTCTGGTGCTGCCTCTGGGAAGGGTCTCAGTCTCTGTATGGGGTGGGGAAGAGCATCTCAAGCACAGGAAACAGCAGGTGCCAAGGCCCTGAGGCAGGGACATGTTTCAGGAAGAGCAGGGAGGCAGGATGGCGGGACTCAGTGAGCCAGGGGAGAGTGGCAGGAGGTAAGTTGGGGAGGTACCGCGGGGGCTGGCTGCCGTGGAGAACAGCGTGGAGGCGGCAGTGGGGGCGGAGGGAGGAGGTGCTTGTTACCTGGGTGGGAGAAGAGGATGGCTGGGTCCTCGAGAGTTCTGTAGGGGTCAGAAGCCAGTTAAGTGTCTCTGCCTCATGTCCCCACGTGACTCGCCAGCTGGTGACCTGGGGTGCGTGGAGCCCCAGTTCCCCATCTGTGGGGTGGTGGAGATGCTGGTGCTCCTCTCGTCGGGCTGTGGGGCTGAGCACCGGGTGGAGGGGAAGTGCCCAGGGTGGGCCCCGTGTGAGCGCTCGGGGTGTGGAGGGAGCCAGGGGCCCACCTGGGGTGGGCTGGGGCGGCCAGCGTGCCCTCCTCCCCACGCTGCCTCCTCCCCCACATGGAGGCCAGTGGGCAGGACCCAGGGTGCCCTGCGCAGGGCTCCTCTCTGGGACAGAGGCGTCTTTGTTGAGCCTGGGTGTGAAGTGTGTTTAGGAGTGGGGATG
Organism: Spermophilus citellus; assembly: GCF_964194105.1. Classification (NCBI taxonomy): domain Eukaryota; kingdom Metazoa; phylum Chordata; class Mammalia; order Rodentia; family Sciuridae; genus Spermophilus; species Spermophilus citellus. Next base: position 6,480,135 of record NC_138185.1, on the reverse strand, counting down.
GGCAGGTGGGCATTGGCTCAGGAGGCCAGAGGGAGGCTGGAAGGGAGGCTGGGAGGTGCCCGGTGCTGCCCAGGACCTGATGGTGGACAGCCGCACCCCAGCCCTCTGTCCTCATTGGACCCGCCTGCTCGTGACTTGGTGGCATTTTGTGGCCGGGGGACTGTGCAGGGCTGCAGTGCTGCTGGGAAGCCACATGGGCCAGCGTCACCTTCTGTGGCCTGCCACTCACAGGGGCGAGAGCCGGCTGCTGGGGAATGGCAGCGGGGCGTTGGTGACTGCTGTCTTGAGAAAAATAGTTTGGTAACGTCTTCTTCAGAAATCAAAACCACAGACCTGTGACCCAGTTCCCTGGGGGCTCTCCCATAGAGACAGGGAGAAGTACGTGAAGACCTAATTGTGAAGGTGTTTAGCTGCGCGCAGTGGGGCACACCTCTGATCTAGAGACCCAGGAGGCCGAGGCAGGAGGACGGCTAGTTCAAGGCCAGCTGCAGCAACTCAGCAAGACCTTCTCTCAAAGATAAAAAGGGCTGGGGGTGTAGCTCCGTGGTCAGGTGCTCCTGGGTGCAATCCCCAGCCCCACCAACTAAAAACGATGTTTATTCCAGTTCTGTTTATAACAATGAGAACCAACCAGCCAACCTGTGGGAGCCATGGTAATAGTCATTAGCAGAGAAGTGTTCGGATTGTCGTCCGTCCACTGGTTGGGCTATCAGGCAGGGTTGAGGAATGCGCTTGACCTCTCTGGGTGGACAGGAGGGCCCTGCATGCTGGTCTGTTGAAGAAGGAGGGCTGAGGGCAGTTGAATATGGAGTCTGATCCTAATTTTTAGAAGAAAATAACACCAAAAAAAAAAAAAAAGGCTGTCTTGGTGGGTCAGGTTTCGGTCACTGTGACAAGGTAGCCGGGAAAGTCAACCTCGAGGAAGAAAGATTTATTTTGGTTCCTGGTTGCTGTGGTTTGAGTCCACGGTTGGCCCAGGTCGTGGACCTTGGGGCAGCAGGCGCCTGATCACTGAGGTGGCCTGATCACTGGTGGCCAGGAAGCTGAGAAAGAGGAGGAGCTGGGGTGCCCATGTCCCCTGCAAGGCCATGTCCCCAGGGAGCTGACTTCCTCCCTAGGCCCCGCCTCCTGAGGGTTCCCCCTCCTGGTGGTCCACAGACTGGGATCAAGCCTTCAGCACAGGAGCCTTTGGGGCCATTCAAGGTCCAAACCCTGGCAGTGTGCAGGAGTGTGGCGGGGACTATAGGATCCGCTCGGGGTGCAGTGCTGGTGGCCTCAGGCCGAGGTGGGAGGGTGTGGAGAGGGTGCCGCTGCATCCTGGAGTCCTTTTCTGCATCACTATGTTAATCATAAGTAGCTCAATATTTTTCAGATTACGGTGGACTAGAGTGATGAAGCCAGATTTAAAGTTAGGTAGTCAGTGTAGTTAGGCAAATCGGGTCTAATACCGAGTGAAATCTGCCATGCTGGGAATGACTCAGGGAAAACACAGGACAACTCATGGAATGTTAATGAAGTCCCATAAAGGCCCTAGGCCAAAGTCCACCTCAAAGAAGTGTTAATAAACAGCCCCCAACAGATTTGGAGATAGCCCATCCCAAAGAAGTGATAATGAAGTCCTTCCTGCCCAGATTACTTGTTTGTCCCACCTGTGTCCCAACCCTTCCCCCTTCATCAGCAAAACTATAAAAAGGGGAGACAACTGCACTTCCACGGATTCCACCTTTTGGGTCCCCTTCTTCCTCTGGGAGAAGTCTTTTCTGCTGTCCTTTAATAAACTTCTAATTTCTACTCTGACCTTGCCTCGGCGTGCTTCTTTGGTGTTATTCTTCAACATCGGGGAAGCAAGGACTCGTCACCGGTCAACAGCGGTATCAGTGATGGGGGACGGGTACTGCCCTTCTCCCTAGGCACACGTTTGGGGGCTGCTGGGTCTGGCACATCGTGGAGGGGCACTCCCGTGCTGGGGCTGGCACTGGACACCAGCAGGGCCCTGGGCCTCTGAGCTGTCTGTCCCATGGGTCAGTGGCCTAGAGAATCCCACTGCCCCCTGGTGTGGCCGGTCAGTCTGCCCTGGCCCCTGGTCCCTGCTGCCCTATCCTTGGTGTCTCTCAGTGCCAGCACTTTGTCCTGGCCATGGCTGCTCTGCTCCAGGACAGCCGTGCTGGTCGGGAGAGCACTGTCCCTCTGGCTCCGCTCTGTTGCCGCCCACCGAGGGCTTCCCCTGAGTGGGTTCCTGTGTGCGCTCCCCTTATCTGGTGTGTCCCCAGTGTCTGTGCGCCTCCCTCCCTCCAGTCCTCATGCCACCTGCACCCTTGCCATATTCCGCCTGGTGCGTGGCTTAGGGTCCACCCTGGCTGGGCCTCCCTGCTGCTGACCCCTAGGCTGGCACAGGTGGGTGCCTAGTAAGTGCCTGCTGCCCCTCGTCAGGGGCCGTCCCAGCCTGAAGGCCTGAGGCGTGCCAGGCCCTGGCCCGTGACCCCAGCCCTGCTCTGCCCAGGGCTGGCGGCCACCTGGGAGGAGCCGTTCAGCACCCAGCGTGCCGCATCCACAGGGAGCGGGGATTTCGGCAGTAACTGTGCCACCCTGCTCGGGTCTTTGCGCGTCTGAGATGAGCCAAGGTGCACAGGGGTGCTTAATAAGTGCTTAATTATTTTATTAACAAAATAAACCAAGTCTGGAGTTTAGAACAAACGGAGAGCGTGTCCTTTTAGAGACCCTTTAGAGCGCCAGGCCGTGCCCATGTCCACTGGCCCTCGGGAACCAGGGTGGGGCGGCTGGGCAGCACCTCAGAGTCCACAGAGGACAAGCTCTTTGCCCTCCGGAGCCACGTGGATGTTCTGGTGAGCATAGGGCAGGGGTTCTCAAACCAGGGCAGCTGTGCCCGCCCGGAGACGCGCGGCCACGTCTGGGGACAGTTTTGGTCATTGATGGGGAGGAAGGTGCCCTGGGCACCTGTGGGTGGGGCCACGGATATAGGGTGGCCCTACAGAGGGCATCTGGCCCCAGAAGTCAGCAGCGTTGAGCAAGAGAGACCCACGTCTGGTCACCCAGGGCTCGTAGCGAGCTCCGCACGGAGAGGGCTGGCCAGGCGAGGGGGACCTGGTGGGCTGGGTCGTCCAGGGCCGCTCTGTCGGGTGAGCTGGGAGTTGAACCCCAGTGTCGGCCCACTGTGCCCTCTGGAGCAGGTGCCACCAGGTTCCAAAGGGGAGGGCAGGGGGGCCGCCTGACTGCCTGCTGGCACATGTCCCCTGCGGTCACCAGGACGCCATGGCCAGCACGCCTTCTCTGCCCTCTGTCCGTGCGTCGGGGCCTTGGCAGCCTGGGGCATGGGCAGCACGGGGTCCCCACTTGTGCTGGTTCGGGCTGCCCCGGCACAGAGCCTGTGGCGTCTGATGCCCTGCCTGGTTCTGCCCCTCTGCCGGCTCAGCCTCAGTGTCACCTTGTGTCACCTTGCGTCACCACCTTTGTCTGAGCCTCAGGTTCTCACCTGGGTGGCAGGTGGGGTGGGTGCAGGCCCTGCCCTCCTGCCTCCCCCACAGGGACTGTCCTCAGCAGGCTGTCCCTGTCCCCCAGGCCGGTGCCGGCTGCTCCTCAGCCCCCCAGCACAGGAGAGGCAGGCTGGTGGCCGGGGGCCAGCGTCCTTCGTCACTCGTCAAGCTGTGGTCGGGTTCACCTGTTCTGTCACTGTCCGTGCCGTCCCTGGGCCGACCTCTGTCCTGACCTTTAGGTGTCTGTCTCTAGCTGGCGACAGGACCTCACGCTCTGGGTGTCCCAGGGCACCTCTCTGTCTCCTTCCTTTGCCTCCCGCGAAGGCCTCCGGCGGCCGCCAGCTGCCTTCTGAAGCCACTTCCAGCCACCCTTCGCGTCCTGCTGCAGCCCACCAGGGGATCCCGCTGCAGCCTGGACAAGTGGCCAGAGTCTGGCCGCTCCCCGCCCCACGGCTCTCCACCTCTGGGACAATGGTCTCTGCCACCATTGCCTCCTGCAGGGACTGCTGCGGTCCCAGGTCCCCGTCTCCACCCTGGTAGTCAGCGCGATCCTTGCTGCTCGGGGCCCCTGGTCCCCCTCACAGTCACTGCCGAGGTCCTGATGGGCCCTGGGAGCCCCCGTACTGACTCTCCCACTCCCCACGGCCTCCGACCCCACCTCCAGATGTGGCCCTGCCCCGGGGCCCTGGCCATCTTGCTGCTCTGGACACTCGCAGGTGTCCAGGCCCTCACGGCCTCTCGGGTCCTGCAGACGCCTGGCTCTCTCCACGTGACCCCTCCAGGGCCCCCCTCTCCGCCGCCTTCAGTGCTCTCCTCTCAGCAGAGCTGGGGCCGGGACGACGGGGTCTCCTTGGTCTCTTCTGTTCCCTGCTGTGACCCCACATGCAGAGCAGCACCTGGTGTGCGTGGGTGCTCAGCAGATAGGTGTGTCCTTGGCACTTGTTCCTGATATTGTTTGATGGATGGAGCAATGGTGAGCATCCTCAAAGAGCGGTGACACTAGGGACAGGTGCGGGACTGTGTGTTTGTGTCACACACATAGAAACCCCACCTCGAAAAGGCTGATGTGCCAGTGTAGTGGGCATGCTGCGATCCCAGGGGCTCGGGAGGCTGAGGCAGGAGGATGGCAAGTTCAAAGCCAGCCTCAGCAACATTGAGGCGCTAAGCAACTCAGTGAGACCTGTCTTTAAATAAAATACAAAATAGCGCTGGGGGCGCGGCTCAGTGGGCGAGTTCAATCCCTAAGTTCGATCCCTGGTACCTCCCCAAAAAAGGAAAAAAAAAGTGTTTAAGCAAAAATTAAAAAAAAAAAAAAGGAAGGCGGACTCCATGGCTGTGTGGGCTCAGTGGACTCTGGAGCGGCACCTTCAGGCACGGCTGGATTTAGCTGCTCCTTGCCTGGCTCAGGTGCCATCCCTGAAGCAAGTGTTGCTTGTGGGGTGTGGGTGGGAGCTCTGATTGGCCGGGCTGGGTCACATGCCCACCACTGCACATGGGGCGAGGGCCAGCTCCTTCATGACCTCGCGTGCTGAAGAGGACTTGGGGCTTGGCCTAGGAGCTCAGCTCTTTGGAAGCGCAGAGGGGTTTGCCTCATGTGTCAGAGACACTTTCTGGGTGTGTGGCCCTGTGAGTGGCGGTGGCTGGAGCAGTGGTCCTGCCTGTCACAGGCACTCCTTCACCCCTCGCCCAGTATCCTGCAGCCCCTCCTGCCTTTGCTGCCCCCTTCCCTGCACCCCAAGGGGCTCCAGATGGTGCGGCTCTTGGGCGTCTGCTGCGTGAATCTGCTCCCCTCCCCCACCTCACATGCCACCTGCTGGCTTCTCGAGGTGGGGAGGGGGGTGCTGGGTCCCTGGATGATCCCTCTCTGTCTGGCCCCACGTGACCCAGGGTTGTCCCAGCCTTTGGTACCAGGGCTGCCTGAAGCAGCCACGCCTGTACCCCCTGCTTACTCTGAGGTTCGTCCAGGACACCCCAGGTCGCTCTCCACGGAGCCCCTGGGGCCGGCCAGATGCAGAGTCTGAACCTGCAGGCCTGGGCCGGGCCTGGGGCTGTGTTTCTAACAGCCCCGGAGGCGTGTGGGCTGGGTGGCCCACAAGCAGCTGCTCAGAGGCCCTCCCTAGTTCGCCTGCCCTCCCCAGCCTGGGCCAGGCCCAGGACCCCCCAGAACTGCCCCTCCCAGGGTCCCTGTCACAGAGGGAGTGGACATACCCTAAGCTCTGGGGATCTTGGTGTCTGCTGTCCCACACTGTCGTCAAATGCTGACTAAGATCCTGCTGGGCGCTGGCGGACCAGCTCTGAACGCGACAGGCCAGCTCCCTGCATCTGTGGACCTGGCACTGAGGGGACATGGAGAGAGGACAGCTAACAAGAGCGGGCCACACAGGGCACCCTCCTGGGCTCCTTCCTGGGTGGGTGGAGTACAGAGAGGAGAGACCAGGAGGAGGTCACCTCAGCAGTCCGGGTGGGGACTGTGGTGGCCTGGCCCGGGGCTGGGGGGATGAGAGGGGACGGCCAGACTCGGTGCAGGTGGCCTCTGCGCTCAGAGACGGTTCCTGCAGAGGTGAAGGCCTGGCCTCAGCCTCCTGGGGCTGCTGGGCGGCAGGGCGGCAGGGCTGCGCTCGCCTGGGAACCTGGCCACCTGGTGGGCGGCGACAGACTGGCCTGTGCGGTCATACTGTGGTCAGGACCCGGCTGCGGGCCTGGCCCCCAGGATGGGACCTTCTCAAGGGCCTGGAGCTTCCCAAAGCTGGGGCTTTCCTCGCTTGGCTCCCGCGTCTTCTGTGACCAACCCTGCTGCCCGTGGCCAGCCGGCCCCCACCATGGCTGGCTCCTGTTGGTGTCCCCGAAGCAGACAGACCCTGCCGGGCCTTCCCTTGCGTGTTGTTGGGGCGCTGGCCGAGCTCCTAGGAGGGGTGCCGTCCCTCTGTCCCCGTTTTCCTGGGGCAGCCCAGTCCCGCGTGCCCCTCCCTCCCCCAGGCCCTTGTCAGGCTGCTCTGTGGGCGGCTCTGCCACATCAAAGCCCCGAGGCCCCCTTATGGCGGTCTGCGCCCTGGCACAGCAGATTAGAGGGGGAGGCCACAGCTGGAGCAGAGCTGAAGCCCTCCTCTTGGGTCCCGACCCAGGTGGCCCCTCACTGGCCCTCTTGGGGGTGGACAGAAGCCCACTTTCCAGTGGGACCCCTCTGCGCACCCCGTTTCCTCCTCTGAGTGGGGCCGGAGAGGCCTCAGCCACGCGGCGTGTGGATGCTGGGTCCCTTGGCTCCTGGGCTGGTGACAGACGCACCCAGGACAAAAGCAGGTCCCAGTGGTGGCCTTGGAGGGAGCCAGCGAGTGCTTAGGCGCATGCAGGCTCCAGGGGGGAGCTCGGGGTTCGTGGGAGTCGCTCCCCACTCCTGGTGCGCGACGCTGTGCTTGGTGGCTGAGGGCTTGGAGTGGGTGTCCAGTCTTTTTTGGTCCTGTGTGTGTCCCTGTAGTGGGGAGCAACCCACTCGGTGACTGTGCAGCGAGCCCCCACACCCCGCCCAGCGCCCAGAGGAGGCCTGAGAATGAGATGGAAGAAGATGCGCAGGCCCAGGCAGCGGCAGCTGAGGCTCTTCAAAGCCCAGGGTTATCTTTACCTGTGTTTGAGACCCGTCAGGTCTTACCGGCTTCCAGTTTGACCCGGTAGGAGGATCAGGCACCCAGTTCCCTTTCACCTCATTTGGTTAGAGCCTAATAAACGGGGGATCAATTTTATTGAGCAGCTGCTATGTGCCAAAGCCCTTGAGGTCCTTGCTCCTCTCCAGCCCAGCTCTGGGGACTGAGAGCCTCTGTGTGGGATCCCACAGGTCTGCTGCATCAGTAGTGGATGTTGACAAGACCCCCAGCCCCACACAGGCACGCTGGCTTGTGTGTGCAGAGGCTGGGAGCTGGGGGACTCGGCAGCATCTGTGAGCAGGGAGCTGGTGGTGCATGCGTGGAGGGAGAGGAGGGTGGAGGGCCAGGAATGGGCAGGTGACGGAGTGTGGCAGGGACCTCCTCTAAGGCCGCAGGTTGTCCTGAGAGCTTCAGGCAGGGCCTTGCGGAGCCCTGGGGTGCCAGCCAGGAGGCTGACTATGGAGCTCCAGGGCTCGGGGAAGCTCCTTCAGTGTCCAGCACAGGATGGCCCAGGAGGCGGCCTGCAGAGGAGGAGGCAGGTTGAGGCTGGAGCTGGAGCCAGGTCAGCCTTGAACTGGTCGGGGAGGTGGTGGCGGGCTCTTCAGTGGAGGGGAAGCCGGACCTGGGCCAAAGTAACCTGGAAGGCTTCCTGGAGGAGGTGGAATGTTCATTGCAGATGCCTCAGGCCTGGGGACCTTCTGGAGGTGGGGACCCCATGAGCAAGGTCAGAGGTGAGTGCTGGGAAGGACACTGCTGTGGGACCTCTTCTCAGCCCTGCAGGGTCCACAGATGAGCTCAGGAGTTGTCCTTGGGCTGTGGCACTGCAGAGGAGGTTGAGGGTCAGAGACTTGGGCCATCCGCTCCAGTGGGGGCAGGGCCAGCTCAGGGCAGCTCAGGGCAGCTCAGGGCAGGTCGTGGATCAGGCTGAGCCACCTCCAGGCTCCGTGTTGGCTCTGGGTGGCTCCGGGTGGCCGGCAGGCCTGTTTCTGCACTGTGAGGTGTGAAGGGAGTGGGCGGTGGCCACGAAGGTCAGCAGAGGCCGCCGTCGTGGGCTGGTGCCCCCAGCCAGGCCAGCAGCAGCGCGGTGGTCACGCCGAGCTCTCTGGGCGAGAACAGAGGCTGAGGGCGGGCGGGCGGCAGGCCTTTCTCCCCGGGGAGGGTCACCGAGCCGCAGAGGGCGCAGGGCAGGGACAGAGGCAGTGCTGTGGGCCTCTTCTTTGGGGGTGGGGAGGGGGTGCCAGCTGGGTCATCTGTGGGGGCCACTTAATACCCATGAACTTGCAATTAAATGCGGAAGTGGGAGACAAGAGTGGTCAAAGGGGACATTGTTCCCAGCTCTGGAGAGGAGGCGGGAGCCTGGGGAAGGGCCAGCCTCCAACATGAATGGGCCTCAGTGTCCAGGGGGCTGGGCAGCAGGGCCGCCGTTTGGCCCTTTGTCCCGCTCTGCTGGCCCCATCCACAAAGGCCAGCTTGATTCCCATGTGGCTTCTTCCTGGGGGGACCCGGGGGGTCCCCACGCCTGGCCTGCTCCCAGGGCACGGAGCGGGGCGCTCCCTCTGGGAATGGGGGTGGTGGAGTCTGGGGGGTCTCTGGAAATGCCCCCCACGACCGTCCTTTTTATTCTTCCCCGTAGACATTTTCATTTTGATCCTTTAGTCACATCTTGGTGCCAAGTGTGCCGCGAGGAGCAGTGATTGGTGGATCTATGATGTGCTGTCTGTGTAGCTGTCACTTGGACCAGGCAGGGAGTGTTGCCAGCACCCAGAGGGCGTCCCCTCCTTGACAGTATCCCCGAAAGTAACCACTTGCTCTGACGTCTGTCATCAAATAGTTTTGCTTATTTTGGGACTTTATGTAAATTGGAATCATATCATTCTCATCTTTTGTGTCTTTTGAATTAATTAAAAATTGCAATGACACAAGTGCATGTAAACACATGTGTGCGTGTATAAAACCATAGCGTACACACTACAGAGACCACACATGTACCACCTGCGTGTTTTATATGCCGTATGTTGCAGCCCGTGATGCAGCTGAATGTGTGTACAGAGACGGTGTGTATGTGTGTGTGTGTCCGTGTGTGTGGTATGTATGTTGTACATATGTAAAATGTGCATCTTCCCAGGACAAAATTAAAACTGTATAGTGAACGCCTTGGCTCTCGCTGTAATCCCAGCCACATGGGAGGCTGAAGCTGGAGGATCGCAATTCGGGGTCAGTCTCAGCAACTTAGTGAGATTCTGTCTCAAAATAAAAATACAAAAGGGTTGAGGCTGTAGCTCAGTGGTAAAGGGCCCCTGGTTCAATCTCCAGTACGGAAGTCTCCAGTAAGTCGAGTGAAAGCCAGCCTCTGAGTCCGTCCAGGGGCAGCGCAGGCCCCCGTCTCCTGGGGCCCCTTCGGGTGGCCTTCATCCTCTGGCTGTGCGAAGCCGAGCGCAGGGGCTGGGGTTGTGGCTCAGCTCATGGGAGGCCTGGGTTCGATTCTCAGCACCACATACAAGTAAGTGAAATAAAGTTCCGTCGGCAGAGAGAGCAGCTGACACAGACACGTTTTGTGCTCTTCGTTGTCCCCATCGTGGCGCTTGCTCTGTCATGGTCCCCAGGATCGCTGCGTAGAATTCCATCAGATGAGGTGTGTGTGCCAGTCCCGTTGGGGGACACGGAGGCCGTGCCTGCCTCAGCCAGTGTAAGCGATGGTGTGTCAGACCACAGCGCCGCGGACCTGTAGGTTACACTAGGAAGGGATTCCGGGGCCCAGGGTGTGTGTGTCCCTCCTCTTCCCTGCAGAACCGGCCGGAGTGAGCAGCCCTTTCTGGTCGTCCCACCCCGGTGCTCACTGGTCTGCCTGGTGTCTTCCGGCTCTTTCCCTGGGTGCTCGTGGACTTTTCCCTTGGCCCATGGACATGTGACCTGTGGCTGTGTCGTGGCTGGCTTCTGAGGCTGTGTCTGTGCTTTAGAAAGCCCTGGGCCCAGGCCGGGGCGGGTGTCCAGCTGCGGGCTCCCAGCCGGCTCCGGGTGGGACCTGCAGGTGCACTGTGGTGGCACCCAGCGCTCCGCGTGGCTCTGCTGGCTCTAGGGCTGTCTGGGGTGGTCTCCCTTGTTTGGGGCAGCCCCAGGGTTCCCGGGACTTCTCCTGCGCTGCAGGGACTCGCCCTGGGGCTGCGCCTCCCTCCTCTGGTCCTGGAGCCTCGCCTTTGCCTGGCCTCCCATCAGGGTCTCTCCCTTCAGCACTGTGGACGCGGGGGGCTGGATGGTTCTGTGTGGGCCATCCTGTGCCTGTAGGATGGCTAGCAGCACCCCTCATTCCACCCACGTCTGTGACAACCTAACGTGCCTCTGGAGGATGCCGTCAGCTGGCGATCTTGGTCTGTGTCGGGCTGCACTGCAGGGCCCATGCTTCTCCGAGCCTAAGCACCTTGCAAGGGCATTGTATTCTGGTTTCCCAGATTCTTGTTCCATGAGGCTCAGGGAGATTGAGTCAGTTGCTTGAGGTCACACAGCAAAGGTGTTGTAAAGCCAGGGTCCCAGCCCACACCTGTCATTTATGGGCACTCACCAAGTGCCAGGCCTGGGTCTAGGCTGAGCTGGTGTTCAGCAGGGGATGGGCCAGACCAGCCCCTGCCCTCACAAGCAGGACCTTCTGGTGGAGGGACAGACTGCAGGCCAGTCACTGAAAATGCACTGGACATGTCCGGCGGGGGTCAGTGGGTATGAGGAGGTGTGTCAGTAACAGTGCCACCCGACGTGTGACCATGTCCACAGTAATCGTCCCCATGGGAGGGCCTGATGAGAGTGTCCTGTGTGGTCAGCTCGTGGAATCCCCCCAGGCCCCGGGGGTCCTTCTGGGGTTACTCTCGTATTGTGGGCGGGACACTGAGGCCTGGGGCTGTTCTGCCTTGGCCAGCAAGTGGTGAGGGGGGTGGAGACCCTGCACCTTTCCTCCAGGCCCACTGTCATGCCTGCATCCTGGTGGCCCTGAGGTCCCCTGGCTCCACTCAGGGCCCCGTGTGGCTCATGACAGACTGAACTCAGAAACTGGGGAAACGCGGACACTTGGCAGAGTGGGTCACCTGGGTTGGATCTAGGGGCCCTTGCACCCTGTGTTCCTGGTGGTCCCTTCGACTGCGGTTCACGAAAGCCTTGGTCTGGCGCAGACGGGAGGTCACCTTCTCCCCGCGAGCACTGGGGACCGGTGGAGTGGCGCCAGCTCTGGTCTGTACGCTGTCATTCAGACTCCGGGCCATGGAGACAAGCTGAGGACAGGCCCCCGGACAGATGAGGCCGTCAAGGCTCAGTCTGTGAGTCTCCCTGCTCCGCACTGGACTCTGACCTGTGGCTCTCCCTGCGGCCCCTGGAGCCCCTGCTAGGTAGGTCCTGGGGGAAGCCGGGACCTCTTAGGGACCTCAGGCGGCCGGGGCCCTCTTGGGGACTCTGTTCCAGGCCTCTGTGTGCCCCCTTTGTCTTCGTGGCCATGACAACCTGGCTGGACGCTTGGCACTTCCGGGCCCAGCTCCGGCCTGACCACGGGCCTCCTCCTGTCCTGGCGGGGGAAGCCCCAGGCCCGGCTCCTGGGCTCCTGGGCAGGGCTGGTGCCTCCCTTGCTATGGGAAGGACCTCGGGCTGGTCTCCCGCCTCCTGGCCCCTCCTGGCCCCTCCTGGCCCCTCCTGGCCGGGCAGCTCTGCTGAGCTCGGGCCCGCTCTCTCCTGGGTTTGCTGTCCCCTCTGCTCTCAGTCTCCTCTTCCCTGTGCCCTCCCTGTCCCTCTCTGGTCCCTGGTTCCTTCACTCACAGGTTGGCCCTGTTCTGGGAGTAGGCTGCTCAGAGCCCTGGCGCCCCTGAGGCCCTGTCCCTGCTCAAGAGACGGGCCACCCTTCAGAGGAGCTCCTCTGCAGCCCCACGGGCTCAGCGAGGCTCTAATGGGAGGGTGCTCATGGGGGGCCCTCTTACCCTGGGGGCTGGTGCGTGAGGGACCCCTGGGTGTGCAGGGGACACTCTCGCTCAGCAAGGTGATCCGCCCCTGGTAAGCAAGGTGTCCTCCCCTAAAGGGACCAGCCTGCTGGCCTGACCCTTGTGAGAGGAGGTGACTGACATCTGAGCCACTGTGCCAAGGGCTTGGACTCAGAGACCCACGACGTCTCTTCCCGTCCCCCTGGGAGAGGGCCAGTCCCCCCCGTGGGCTGTTCAAGTCCTCATTTATGATGTCCCCCGCTGTCCCTATAGACACGAAGAAGCAAAGGTCCCCTGTGATGCTCCCGACTTCAGGGTCCTTGGGGACCTCAGAGGGACCAGGTCAAGAGTGACTCCAGCGTGGCCTTTGACAGGGCTCAGAGACAGGAGCGATCTGCCTGGCAAGAGCTGAGGAGCCAGGTGACCCTCGGCACCCGCTTGGCCCCTGCTACCAACATGGGCTCGGCCGCGGGAACCGACGCTCCAGCCGCGAGCTTCTCACCCCCACGATGGCATCACAGGGCCCGCCTCCCAGGGCCTCTCTTCTTGTTGTGACACTTTTATTGAGACATAATTCACACACGTGACATCCACCGTCCCTGTGTCCACTCTAGTAGCTTCTCCCGTGTCCATGAGAGTGGGTGACTGTCACTACTAATCACCCTAGGGGCAAGCCCTGGACCCCTGGCAGTCACCCCCACTCTGCGCCGCAGGCCACACACCTGCTGTCCGTGGATCTGATTGACTGTCCTGTGAGTGGAGCTGGGCAGGGCGGGGCCTCTTGTGTCAGCTTCTCCCACTGAGCGCGGTGTTTGCAGGGTCACGAGGTGCTGGCGGGTGTCAGGATAGCGTTCCTTCCCCTGGTCGCAGCATACTTCAGCGTGTGGGTTGACCACACTTGATGTCGTCCAGTGGTCTCTGGACAGTGGGCTGGGGTGGTCCTGCAGCTGCGATGGTTGGTGTGTGACGTTTTGCACAGACCTAGGGTGCCTGTGTCCTGTGACCTGTGGGGTGGCACTGCTGTACAGATGAGGAGCCAAGGGGCAGGAGCACGTGAGCAGACGGCTCAGACCTGAGCCAGCCCGTCCATCTGGGTCCAGAGTCCATGACCTTGACCCCACGCCCTGGGTGTCCTGGAGCACCAGCGAGTGTCCCTGGTAAAAGGACAGCTGCTTCCCAGCTCTGTGCCTCTGGTGCAAGGCTGCTAGATCTCCTGCCCTTTACACCGTGTCCTCCAGCAGCCGGAACGCGGGCTTTCTGGGTGGGACCACCCCACGTTCACAGGTGGGCAGCTCAGCCGCATTTTTAACCCACAGTCCATGGGCCAAACAAAACAAGTCTGAGGCCAGGCCTGGGGCTGCCAGCTTGCTCCCTCTGTCCCCAGAGCGGCTTCCTGGGGACATGCTGGGGACCTAGGCTTCAGGCACTTCCGAACTCTGGGGACCCGCCTTCCCCGGGGGCTGGCCGCACGTGGACATCAGCAGTCACCTTCGCGCTGCTCCACGGCACAGGCACACCCGTGCGCTCATGACAGACACTGGCCTCAGCGCCACACATGCCCTGCAGGGAGAGCCCGTCACCCCTGCTTGGGAGATGGGACACCGAGGCCCAGAGGTCAAGTCACTTGCCCAAGTCACACTGTTGGTGGGACCCCAGAGGACGACGGGAAGGATCCCAAGAAGGCCCGTCCTCACTGGGGCCTCGCAAGCCCCACGTCAGTGATGGGCCGGGTCCCAGCACGACTGGCCAGTAGGGCGGCGGCAGGAGCCCCACTGAACAGGACAGGGTGGCTGAGGAAGCGGGGGTTTCCTGGGTGCCTGGGAAGCAGCCGCTGGGGGTTGAGGGCAGGGGAGGAACACAAGGCACAGGGGGCGGGGGGCCAGGTGGAGAGGTTGGTGGCCCTGACCAGGGAGGTAGCAGGGAGGAGAGAGCTTGAGGCCGTTCCTGAGGGATTTGGACCCGGGCTGGGTGGCTGTGCCAGGAGAGGCTGGCGGCCAGAGGTGGCGGCCAGGTGCGCGAGGGCGGGGCACACAGTGTGGGCGGGGCCTCTCTAGCCCTGCCCCAGGCCACGCCCTCCTCACTCCCCCTTTTCTTTAGTTTTTGGGGTGCCAGGGGTTGATCCCAGAGGCACTGCGGGATGGAGCCCTACCTGCAGCCCTTCGTATATTTTATTTAGAGACAGGTCTCACGGAATCGCTGAGGCTGGCTTTGAGTTGTGATCCTCCTGCCTCAGCCTCTGGAGAGGCACCGTGCTTGAGGTCGTCTTGTCTGCTGTCACTCCGTCTTTTCCTTTGGGCCTCCTGTGACTCGCCCTCTTCTGTGACACTGGAGAGGACTTGCTCCCCTCGGAAGTGGTTACTTGAAGGGCTGGGCGTAGCCGGACTCCCAGGTTCCCAGCGCCAGGGTCTTCTTGAACCCTCGGATGGTGGACTTCCTGGAAGTGACAGCAAACCCAGATCCCACTGACGAAAGAGCAGGGGAAATGTGACGGACACTCTGGAGCCGGAACTCCAGCTTCAGGCCCACGAGGATCTAGGGGCTCTGTGTGCCAGGACCTGGCCCCGTCTGTGCCCTGAGTGGTCAGGTGGCAGCGTTAGGTGCTTTATCCCCAAACAGGGCGAGGAAGCTGGTGGGGAAGGTGAGGTGCTGCCATCTCAGCCAGTGCCAGGCTTCGGAGAGGAGCTTCCGAGTGAGGGCCCGCGGGCGGGTGGGGGTCCGCGCTGGCCTGCAGCTGAGCGTTTCGAAGACCACTCGAGGGCTGCTTCCGTGACTCATCCCGGATGAACCCGCTCCACCAGGTTACATCACATCCCCAGGCCTCTGCCCCGCGTCCTGAAGGAGGTCTGGGACACTGCCCGCTGGTTCCCTGGGCAGTGGATGCCGTCCTAACAGTGGACATTCCCGGCCTGCAGCGGACTTCCCGGGCCTAGATACCTCAGTGAACTCCCTCCGGGCTGGTGTGCGTCCTCTCTGGCCCCATGCCAGCGCGGGTGTCTGTTCTGGGCGCGTCCACCGTGGGCCTGTGGCGGTCTGCGAGGGAGGTCACTCACCACAGGCGGTCTCCTGCTTTTTCTTTGCCTGGGCGTTTGTGACATCCCTAATTTTTAGATTTCTTGAAAACAAAGAGAATAAAACCAGCCACAGCCGTATTTCCTGACCCCAGCATCTGGTGGCCACTCGTCATTCGTCATGTTTGGAGAAAAGAGTGTTTTGATCATTTTTCAAAATTGGACTTTAAAACTGTGTCACCGGGTGTCCCTGTCAGGCCTTTTTTTTTTCTTTTTAAAACATTTTGCAGCCAGACTTCTCAGGGTTCCCTGGACTGTGGTCTCCCGGATCTGGTGATGATTTTCTCCTCCTCCTGGGGCAGGGCAGGTTCCCGCCTGGGCGCAGCAGGAAGAGGAGCGGGCTGAGGGGGGCCGAGGGGCGGCGCGAGCTCTGGCTGGGCCCCCTCACACCCTGTGAGTGCGATGTTTGAATCAGCCCCCCCCTTTAAAAAAACTTTTAAAATAAAGGGCCGTTTATGGTGCCTTTGAACAAAACCACTGGGCGTTTAGAACCGTCCTTACATGATGGTGACACTGACACATTCACAAGTGACTCGTGGCCCCGGGGTCCCGGGAAGCAGACTCAGCGTCAGGGTCAGTTTCCAGGGTGAAGAGAAAAGAAAGAATGTCCCGCTGCCCCGAGGGGGCGGGGCAGAGGGGCACCATCACCATGGTGACGGAGGAGGGACCGGGAGTGGCCTCCCCAGCTCCCTGGCAGCCTTGGCTGGGCATCTCTGGCCACCAGGGAGGCCCAGGGAATGGGGCCCCAGAAGGGCATAGTGTCCTGTGCTACGGGCTTCTGAGAGCTTCGCGGAGGGTTGAGGGGAGTGGGGCCGGAAGGCCAGGGGTCAGTGGCCAGAGTGTGGCCTCTGGCCATCCGTCTCCTCCCCTCCCTCCGTCCCCTGCTGTCTTCCGCCTCTTTCCACCTGCCCACCTCTCCTCCCTGTCCTCGACCCCCCCTCCCTGCAGACTCCTCTCCTCTGTCAATGTCTCCTTGTCCCCAGAGGTCCAGCACTTACCTGGTACCTGGTAGGGCCCACGCCTCTGTCCGAGGGCTTTCCCGAGTGCCTGGCCTCCCCTGCCTGCCCCTGTCCTCCTCTGGATCTGCCTTGGCTCCAAGCAGCAGGCCTGTCACCTGCTTCTCCGCTCAGTGGCACCTCCCACCTCCCCAGCTTTAGCTTCCTGCCGCACCCCCCCTCCTGCCCTCCTGGGGGCTCTGCGCTCCCCATTTCTGCACCTGCACTGCCTCCCAGGCTGGGGGCTCCTGCGTACCCAGGGACAGGTTTTGGGCACGTTCACGAGTGTTTTCTGCTGATGGCTTGATACGCGTGCTCCGGAGGGGGCGGGGGCCTTGGGGAGGTGGGGAGCCCGTGCCCAAGGAGGCCGCCAGCTGGGCCGAGTCCCCGTGGCCTGGGGAAGGGCCACTGCCCAGGGCAGAGAAGCTTTTTGCCCTTAGTGAAGGGGTCCTCCAGGGGAGGGCCGCCCTTGGCCCAGGTGGGCCCAGCAGTGTGCTGGGCCAGGACAGCCTCCCCCTCCAGATGGCTAGCCCCAGAACTTCTCCCGCCCCGAGCAGCCATTGAAGATAGGCCTGGCAGCGTTGGGGACAAGGGACAGGCCACATGAGGCCTCTGCCTTGAAGAAGAAAACCAGAATCCTAAGGATAGGTGGAAGTTCCTCGTTTGTCAGCCGTATCTGGGACGTTCTCGCAGCGCGGGTGAGTCTCTAGAGTTGACAGTTTCCATTGGGGCGGTTCTGATAAAGCTGATGGCCGTGTGTGGCGCGGTCACCACCAGGGCTGCCCTGCAGTGTGGCGGTGAAGTCGTTTGGGCTTTCGTGGCCTGCTCTTCGGTGGTCGCAGCACCTCCTGGGGACTTCCTGGCCGGCTCCTCTGACCCAGCTTCTCCTTCCTTGCCAGCGGTCCGACCACCAGGGCTTCCTGGGCTCAGCCTCACCTGTCCCCATCACTTTCATTGATGTCACGAAGTCAGCGTCCTTTGAAGGACTTGCAGTTTCACTGCAGCTGTTTGCTGTCCATTTCTCCTCTGTTGGGACTGCCCGGGGGAGCACCGGGCCTCCTCCACGGCCTCGGCTGCCACTCAGAAACACCCCCGAATGCCACGGTCCCAAGTGTCGGCATCCCCAAAGTCAAAATCCCTAAAGATAAGAATCTCTGCAGTCATCCTCCTAATAAAGGACCCAGAAGAGCCAAAGCCGGGCTGAGCCAAAAAAGCAACACAGGAGGCCCCGAGCGCCTGACCTCCAGTCGTCCACAGCGCTCAGCAGAGAGAGTGCCCCATGGACGCAAACCCGAGAAGAAGGCACAGGGACAGCCGCACGCCTGCAGCCTGCCATCCTCCCGGAGCCAGAACATAGGTTGGAGACAAGCCGGCTCTTCCACAGACAGCGCTGGGAAGCTGGGGTCCCCGGGTGGAAGGGGGGGCCCAAGCCTTTCTCTCACCCTGCACCCAAGTCACCTCCCAACAGACCAAAGACCTGGGCGTTCACAGGAACCGCAGCTCCTAGGACCGCAGGCAGGTCAGCGCCCACCAGAGGCACGGCCGAGACGCCCAGGAGGACCCTGGCTGGGGATCGGGCCAGGAGTTGACAAGGGTGGCAGCGAGTTAAAAAGCTTCTGCTCAGCAAAGGGGATACAATCTCGGGATACATAAAGAACTCGGAAAACTCAACACCCAAACCAAATAACCAGCTAACAGTGGGCACATGAATTCAACAGACACTTCTCAAAAGAATCAATACAAGTGGCCCACAAATACCTGAAATGAGGGAGACTCAAATCACAGCTCCCCTGGGGCGGGCTGCAGCGCGGGCGTGGAGCGCTGGCTGTGCGCCTGTGAGGCCGGTCTTTGTGCCCCAGCACCACACGAGGGAATAAAGTATCCAGAACCACACTCGGATGCCTCTCACCCCAGGCAGAGTGGCATTACCAAGAGGACGGATGGTGACAAACGCCCGAGAGGCTCTGGGGGAAGAGGAGCCCTCGCACACTGTTGGGGGGACTGTGAACTAGCACAGCCACCATGGGGAGGAGCCCAGAGGCGCCTAGAGACCAGGCCCAGAGCCACCACACGGCTCTGCCGCTCCACTCCTCAGTCTTGAACCTGAAGAATTGCAGTCCTCTCACTTTGGGGACACACACGCCCACGCTCACAGCTGCACAACTCACAACAGCCCCACCAGGGTCAGCCCAGGTCCTCAGTGGATGAATGGATAAAGAAAGTGTGGCACTTACGCCCTGGAGTTCGATTCAGCCACCAAGAAAATGAACTTGTGGCATTTGCAGGAAAATGGATGGAACTTGGGAACATTATATTAAGCAAAATGACCCAAACTCAGAAGGTCAAAGGTCGTGTGTTTTCTCTCCTGTGTGGAAACTAGAGAGGAAAAAGGAGAAGAAAGGTGGGGGGTGTCTCCTGAAGGTCCGAGAGAGGTCAGAGGAGGAAAGGGAGTGAGCCGAAGGGAGGGAGGGGACAGCTGGGGAGTGACATTGGCCACATGACCTTACATGGTGTGCATGTGCGCATAGGTAAGGACACGTCCCATCCTTGGGTGTGACCATGATGCACCAATAAGAATGTGAAAGAAAATGATCACCCTTAGAAATTACAACCTGTGATGTTGGAGTCCTGAAAGCCCCATCCCCCAACTGGAAGAAAGGCTTCCTGGGAGGTGAAGGAGGGGTAGCTGGTTCCGGGGAAGGGGTCGGGGTGCTGGGCGTACGCAGCATAGCTGTGGGACCCGGGACGGCTCAGCGTTCAGTGCTGTCCCCTAGGACCACCCTGAGGCTCCTGGGGGCTGAGGGTGGCACCACGGCCCCGGGGTCTCCTTCCCCTAACTGCACGTGGTCATCTCCTGCCCGTCACCAACACCCCGGCTTCCTCAGGAAAGTGTGGTTTAACCCCTTAAAGTTCCTGGAATTTCATCAGCTGGAAGGAGCTGGAAGGCAGGCAGAGACACGGTTCTAAACTGGGCATGCTGTGGCCAGTCCACGCGTCTCAAGTTCTTGCCAAATGCACTGGGCAGAATGGAAAAATGAGAAAAGCCCACTTTATTGATAATGCCTTGAAATCCACTTTTGGAACCTTGGTCACACTGAATTCTAGATCTGTCTTTATGGTTTGGGGGTTCAAGTGAGATCCATTCTCGTCTACACAGCCCACCACATCTCCAGACAAGCATTTGTGAAGTGCTTTGCTTTCTTAAGTCATTAATGCAAAAGTGAGCTGTAAGTTCTAGAACTTGCAAAGCCAGCTGGGGCATGAATTGCTTATATTTGATAAAAAATGGTGCAGACGGTTTTCAAGGTGCCATGCACTAGCCCCAGTGGGACATCTGTAGGGCGTCTGTGGTAGGTCTGGGAAGCTCTGCGGAGCCTGTCTCCTTCCACACTCGGACCCTCACCAGAAGCCCTGCAGCCCTGAGCCCACCCTCGGGGAGTCCTGCAGCTGCTGGGCCTCTGGTGAAGAAGGTGTCATGTGGATGGGGTGGTGACGGGGTTGGGGCAGCTACCCTGCCTGCAGGTGACCCTGTCCGCAGCCCCACTCCCTCCCTGTACACAGCCATTCTCCCCTGGGGCTTTCCCGTTTGTGGGCTTAGCTTCTGAGTTTGACTTTAGGATTTTGATCTTTTGTGGCGCGGGTGGTATTCAGCGTTGGGTCTTGGGGGATCATGAGTGCACTGTTGGGGAGATGCTCACAGGCAGGCTGTGTGGGGATCCTCCAGGTGACATTACAGGTGGCTGGCTTGTTTTGAGGGGACTTGGTGAGGGGTGGGGTGTTCAGATGCACCTCTGGAAGTCCTGCTGCTGGGACTAGGGGCTCCCTGCTGTCCCTTGCCTGGCTCAGTAGCTGGGCCTGTTCTCTGCCACCTCCTGACCCTGACTTTGCTGTGCAGGGGAGGGACCTCTGTAGTTCTCCACCATCTCGCGAGCGCATCTGGCACGTCCTCCTCTGGACTTCGCACTCATGGCCACGCCACCTTGCCTTGCCACCTGGATATCTAGTGACCTCTCAAACTGAGCAGGGCCAGGCCCGCGTCGTCACTTCTGCCCTGAGCCTGGCCCTCCCTGCTCTTCCTCCCTCCCTCCACCCTGGGTGGCTCAGTGGAGTCGCCCTGGGCCCCCCGTCTGCTGGGAGACCCCTGCCATCCTGGCTGCCCTCCCCGCCCCTTACTGGACACCCCCCTCTTACTGGACACAGCCCTCGGCTGGGCCCTCCGCGGTCTGCACACTGCTGCTGGTGGGGTGCCTCAGCCGGATGGCTATTTATCTTATCGTTCGGGTTGTCCCCCCGCTGGCCCTGAGGGAGTCCTTCCTGCTGGCCCTTTCTGACCTGTCCCCCTGGAGTCTCCTTCTTCCTTCTCTGGCCTCTGGCCACTCTTTGTGATGTTCCAGGCTCAGTTGTGTTTTCTGTGCTCCAGCCTGAGAACCCGCCAGTCCCCCGGGGAGCCCTGGTCCTCGCTATTGGGGGATGGCATTTAGAAACCAAGATCTGGACGCCTGGTGCTCCCGTTGCTGCTGGAAGCCCCTGGAAATACACCCCTGCCAGTTTACATGTGCTCACGCTGTTTGGGTCTAGATGTTCACATCTGGGTATTTTATTTAAAAATCCTAGTGTCCCGCACTAATAAGGCCACCACTCGGGGACCGTGGGAGGATCAGGTGCGAATGCGCGCTCCCCGGCTTGCCTCTGCTGGTGCCCGGCGAGGTTCCAGTGTGGACACTGCCCTCTCATGTCCCTTCCAGGCCGCCATTGCCTCCTTCCAGAGCGGAGAGTTAGGGGTCAGCAGAGCGCAGTGCCCACCTGGGCTGGTGCTGGCTGGGCCCGGCCTGTGGCCCTGCAAGCTGGGCCCTGGATGCAGGAGCCTGCTGGGTGTTCCGAGCCAGTGAGTCATGCAGCTCAGAGAGGAGCCTGGGAGCCCACCTCCAAAGTGTGCTCAGCCTTGGGCCCCAGCGTCGGGTTGCCGTGGAGCCCAGCTGCCATCCCATCACACTGTTGCTAGGCAGGCGTCTGGTTGCCAGGAACCACCCCCTGGGACACCTTAGCTCCCAAGAGCCTGTTTGGGGCTGCCGGAGGGACTGGGTCCCTGGGGGCTGCGGCGTCTGTTGTGACCGTGGGACCTGGGAGGTTGCGGAGCGGACGGCCCTGGGGTCCGGGATGGCTCAGCCTCTGGCGGCACTCCCGGATTCCTCCTCATTCCCCCTTCCTGGAGGCTGGGCGGGACTTTCATCTCCATTTTACATATGGGCACAAATAAGGCTGGGTGGGGGGGCAGAAGGGAGGCCGGGTCCTGGGTAGTGTCCTCGGGACTGCCCTGGGGACAGGGCTGCACCCCCCCCCCCCCAAGCAGCTGCCCAGCCCTGCTTCCTCAGGCCCTTCCCACCCCCTTCCCACCCCCTTCCTGCCACCTGGCCTGGCCTCGGTGTTCCCTTCTGCAGAGTCCCACGCCTGTCCCCACTCCCGCCGCCTCGTCCAGTCCTTGCTCCGCCCCAGCCGTGTCCTCACTGTGCACGGCTCCCCCTTCCTGGCTGGCTGGCTCTGCTGCCCACGGCTCATCTCCTCCCTGGACCTCGGTTGTCCCTCATTGGAGGCCTTTCCTGCAGAGGCCACTGCTTCACAACAGCACCCCCCCCCCCCGCCTGCCTGTCCTGCTGGATTTTCTTCAGGACCCTTAGCCACAGGTTTCGTTAACTGCTGTCCCCACCATTGCCTGGCCTCTAGAGAGTGGCCGCCTCCTTCCAGTTGTTTCCCCAGGGCCTAGACCAGGGCCTGGCCCTAGCAGCCACCGAGGACGCCCTGGCGGGTGGGCAGGGCCTGCATGGGGCCGCGGGAGGCTCTGGGTACTCGCAGCCCGGCTTCTCTTGGCAGGGGGCAGTGGCCACTCTGAACAGCCACAGCACTGCGCTCGGCCTCCCTGTGGAAAAACACCCTCGGTGCAGCCCTGAGGCTGCGCACGTCCGCTCAGTTCCTGGTTTGGACCTATGGAAAGTCCCCGCAGGCTGCAGTACCCTGGGCAGGGTGGCTAGGAGCGGGCCCTGGAGGCCGGGTCTGGCCTGTGGTCAGAGCCCTGCTCAGCTTTCCCACAGGGCAGCTTCTCCCTGGGGCTGGGGAGGCGGTGGGCACCGCTCCCGGGTGTGCAGGCTCCGCTCACCCCAAGCCGTCTAAGCAGCCTCTGTCGTGGGAAGACCAGCTCACAAGGAGGGGCAGCTCTGGGCTCTGAACCCAGCTCTGTGCCACCCCAGAGCTCAGGCCTCGGAGCCAGGCTGCCTCCATTCTCGGGCTTGGGCTGTGGGTGCAAGGGGGGGGCGCGGGGAGCAGGAGAGGCAGCCGCTCTCGCCCCTCCCCAGCCGGGCTCTGCTCCTGGGGCCCGGCCAGGCAGCCTGCCCTGAATGCCCCTCCTGGGTTCCTTGCCCAGACCTTCTTAGCGCCTGCTTGGTCACAGCGGAAGGACATGCTGACTGATGGTCTGTCTTCTTCGCCGATGGCTGGCGTGAGGGCAGAGACTCAGAATGTCCCAGATTAAACGCTCACTCTACTCTGTCACCCAAACTACAGCCTTTCCTGTCTCAGTAAAAGTGACTCTTGTCCGCCAGTGTCGCAGGTAGAACCCAGGAGTCGCATCCCCCCCCCCCCCATCTGTCTGCAGGTCCCCTGGGCTCGGCCCCAGGGCAGTTGAGTGTCCGCCCACTTTTCCACCCCGCCCAGGCCCCGGGGTCCACCCTCCACACGCCAGAGCGTCTGTTAGAACCAAGTCACATCTTATCCCCCACCTGGAGCCTGTGGTTTCCACCTTGCTCAGGGGCAAGCGAAGGCCCCAGGTGCCCCACAGGACTGCCCTGGGGCTCCTGCTTGGCTCCCGGCTTCATACCCTCTGCTGCCCTCTGGCTCCCTCTGACTCAGCCCTGTCCTTGCTGCTCATCTGCTCTGGCCTCTGAGCCTTTGCATGTGCTGTTCCCTCTGCCTGGAACAGTGTCCCCCCTGTCCACTTGGCTTATGCCCCTTCACCAGGTCTTGGCCATCACGCCGCGAGTGCATGTGGGGAGAAGGTGCACGAAGGCTCTGCCCAGGGAAGGTTCTTGCCTCTGCGGACACACTGTGGGTGCATTGTGTGCTTAGTGGGTGGGTATGTGGCACTTGCAGGCCATTGGGCAGGACCAGCTTAGCTGAAGGAGGCTCTGATAGGACGTGGTAGCCAGAGCCAGGATGATGGACTTGAACTTGGTGTCGTCAGGGGGTTTGCTGAGCGCCCGCTGCCCGTTGGGCCTGGGCTAGTGAGCGCCTTCTGACTTCTGTCCCCATCTTCATGGTGGCCCTGGGCACCTGCCACCTTGCCCCTCTCACAGACGAGTGAAGCTGAGGTTGGTGCGGTTGGCGACTTGCCTGTGGCCACTGGGTAGCCCGAGTGACTTCTCCAGACGGCTGCTCCGAGCGCTGCCCCTTCCTCTTTCCGCTGCAGACACGACGTGGCGACGTGATTTCTGAGCTGTCACCTTCCTCCTGCTGGTCGCTGGCTTCCTCCCCAGCTTGATGTGGTGGGAAGTTCCGGGGCGGGGGGAGCTGGACGTTGGCTCTGAGCTGGTCCGTGTCCTGCGCTGGTGGTGGGGCGATATTTGGGACCCTGGGTGTGTCCTGGGCACTGTTGCCCGTGTGCCTGCAGACTGTCACCTCTGCCTGCTGCACTTCTGAGGTCTTGACCCAGGGCCCCCAGGCTGGGGGATCCCTCCTGCAGGAAGGGTCTGTGTGGCCGAGGTGCGTGTCACTGAAGTCACAGTGGCAAGCAGGTCTCATTGCCAGGCACTGCTCCTGCTGTAGGTGTGGGCTGATGACCCCCTTCCCATGTTGGGTGCGAGCCCCCTGCCTGGCTGTGCCTGGGCCGCTAGGAAGCTTGGCCCTGCCTCCTGGGACCAGTCCTGTCAGCGGGTGGTTGGAAGGGTCATCTTCATAGGGCAGCCGGGTGCAGGTGGCGGTGGTGACGGAGCAGCCTGGCTGAGCGCCGAGGCCTGCCGCTGTTCTTGCCCACAAAGCGCTTCCAACAGTGCTGCAGGGCAGCTCCTGGGCAGCACCAGCCTTGGGGCAGTTTGCTGCCGCCTCAGCCTCCTCCTCTGTACCCTGGAGCTGTGCCACCTGAAGGCACAGACCTGTCACCTGTGGCATCATTTCAGGGCAGTGAGTTGGTGCCAGCCCACTGGAGAGCACCACTGGCCCTCTGGACACCCCCGGGACCCCATTTCTCAAGATGAGTCTAAAAAAATCCCCGAGCACGGGGCAGGGTGTGGGGGGAACCCCAGGCCCCTGGTGTCCCAGGGTGTTCACCGGAGCCTGCGAGTGAGGGTCTGAAGCTGGGAACGTCCCCAGGGTCCTGAGATGGGGCAGTGGGGGGATGTGTGCACCCGCCCTCTTCCTCAGCCACTGCGGGCCAGCGGAGGGTGACACTCCAAGTTCCACGCGGCTGTCCCTGCAGCTGTGCAGGACACGTAGAACGCGCACAGTGGCGCTACGGGGCGTGTTTTCGGGTTTTTTGTGGTCATCGTGTTAATTTTCGTGGTTACGGGCAGTTCACATACCCAGGCAGGTCAGGATCACCGCCACCTCCTAGACCAGGGCCCCGATGGCCACCAACATGGACAGCACCTGAAAATGCGCACTCGGGCTTTCCCGCCGCCCAGCCAGGCCTCTGAGGGAGGGCAGGGGCCGGTGCCTCACCAGGTACCCAGCTGGTCCCGGGCAGAGGTTGCGCATGGTGACCCGAGGAGCGTGAGGCTTGGGGCTTGCTGCTGGGGCCGCCCGACTCCTTCCTTTGGCCCTCTCTGCTGTTTGGTCACGACCACCTGGGATCCTTCCATCCTCTCTCCAAGCAGCTGCCCCTGGCCGCCCGCTCCAGCCCGAGCTCTGGGTGTCCTCGAGTCCTGTGCCTGGCCTCCGGAGTCAATCGTCCCTCCCTGGTGCACCTCCCGGGCAGAGGGTTTCTGAGAATCTCCCCGACTGATTCTCAGGGCCACTTCTTGGTCATCAGACCTGTTGACCTGGGGTGGGCCATACCTGGCTTTTAGGACCACCTCGTCACTGGGTTTTCTAAATTGTAAAGATAACACAGTCACAGCAGAAGTGGAAGTGACGCAGACAGCTGTATGAGAAGGCGGGTCCCGTGATGGACCTGGGGCTGGCCGCCCTGGGCCGCCTCCTGATGCGCTGAGTACCTGCTGTGTTGAGGATGCAGCAGGAGACAGGCGGTCCCCTCCCTCGTCGGGTTTATAATGGAGACAGGTAGTAAAGACGTCCAGGAAGGAAAAATTATGAGGTTGGCGGGTGATTTGCACTTTGGACAAAAAAAAGTAGCCAGGAGGACCCCTCCTCAGGGCCTCACTGAGGAGCTGGTGCCTGAGCAAGACCTGAGCATGCGGCCTGGGAATGGGCAGGGGGACAGGGCTGTGTGGCAGAAGCTGTGGGGTGTCCCAGGCCATCCAGGGGCCGGTGTGGGAGGGGGGACTCAGGTGGGAGGTGAGGCCAGGCAGAGCTTCCCAGGCTGCGGTGGCCAGTGTGGCTTTTGCCGACAGTGGCAGCCGCTGCTGGGGTTTTAAGTAGGGAGGTGACATGCAGTGACTTTGCTCTTGGTGTCCCGGGCCTGTCCCCACCTGGCTGCACTGGGACTCCTGGCCTTGCCCATCGGCAGCTGCAGAGTGAAGCCTGAGAAGTCCTCGTGCCTGTGGTGGGTGGGGCACCGTCAGCCTGGAGGGGCCCTGGGCTGCCCCCCGTGCCAACCCGACCTTTCCTGTTTGCTTCAGAGCCAGAGCTGACGCTGTCCTTGGCCTCCCTTCCACCTGGGGGTGGGGGGGCAGCTGTGTCTTGGCAACAGGGCCCAGGAGCCAGGTCTCCCGGGTGTGAGGCAGGAAGGGTGGGGGGGGGTGAGCCCAGGCCGAGGGCCGCGCTGGCCACAGGCCTCAGCGGAGCTGATCCTGCCTGGTAGGTGGATGAGCCATGGGGAGGGGACAGTCCCTTTTAGGTCATAGCTTTATCGAAAAAAGTGCTTTTTGATGCTTTTTCTGGTGCAGTTCTGTACTTCAGGGGAGCTACTCTAGGGGACAGCCTGTGAACCTTGCCCATGCGTTGCCCAGGTGAGGCTCTGCACAGCCACTGTGGGCCCCAGTCCTCCGAGGGCAGCCTTGGGATTCTGGAACCTGGTGGTGGTGGACCCCCACCTTCTGCCCCACCGCCTCGCCCTCCTCCTCCGGTGAGGTGGTGCAATGCCACCTGTGTCCCCAGCCTCTCTGGGGGACTCCAGAATCCGTTCATCCGTTCTCCCAGCAATGGGCATTTGTGGTTTTAAGAATCTCAGTTTTTACCCGGCCAGGGTGTGGATGGCCCATGCGCTCTGGCCTGAACCCCTCCACCACAGACGGCAGCCAGACAGACAGCCGAGGGGGGCCGCCGGCAGCTGGCACTCATGAGGGCCATGACGTTCCCGTAGCAGACGGCTTTCAGGGACCTCGAGCAGGCGGGTGGTCCTGGGAGAGGACTCTTGCCGTCAGGGTGACGCAGTGCGGTCTGGGCCGGGGGTGGGGGTGTGGGGGGCCTCCCTGGTCACGAAGCCTGGAGGGCTGCTTCCTGGGGCTCCCCTCCTCCGTTATGCAGAGAGGGACAGAGGATGGGGCATGGAGTGGCTTCCAGGTCCCAGGGCTGTGTTTGGGACCAGGGTAGAAAGCTCTGAGCGGTGGACAGCCGGGGAAATGGAGGCCCAGGGCTCCCCAGATGCCCAGCTGCTGTGCGACACGGCCGGGGGTCCCTGTGATCCTCCAGAGGCCCTGTTCCATGGTCCCTGTTCCTGCTCCCCTCCCCTCCCGTCCCCTCCTTCCCCTCCTCTCCTGTCCTCCATCCTCTCCCCTCCTGTCCCTTTCGTCCCTTCCCCTCCCCTCCATCCCCTCCATCCCCTCCCCTCCTGTCCCCTCTGGCCCCTCCTCTCCTGTCACCTGCTCATTTGAGGGTAGGAACAGGGGCTCCATGGTGCTGAGCTCTGGGGCTGTGGCTGGGATGAGGTGACTGAGAGGAGCAAATTCCTGACTGAGCGCTGAGGTGACAGTGGGGGGACGGCCATGGTGGGCCCCTCGAGTCAAGGTCAAGTTAGAGCTGTTGGGGCGGGAGAAGGGTGTGGGAGCTGTGGAGTTCCTCCGTCCATCTGTCTGTCTGTCCCTCCTTCCCGAGTTGGTCCTGCTGGTGTTCAGGTTCTTTCAGGGCAGTGGGGGCTGCGCGTGGGCCGTAGCGAGGCCATGGGTGACCCCACGCGCCTTGGTACTGGTGGCTGGAGTGTCTGGTGTCTGGCCTGCGGTCCTCCCTGCAGCTAGTTTCCCCATCTTCGAGCCCAGGGGGACATGTGGTCTTGCCACAGTCTTGCCTCTGGGCTCCGTCCTCCCTCCCTGCAGAGGTGACTTGAGCATGTGACTCTGCCCTCAGGGACGCTTCCCTGTCTGTGGGTTGGGGACCCGAGCAGTCCCCTCCTTGGTACCCTGGCATTGGCATGCGGCAAGCCTTTGGCTGGTCCCAGGCTCTGTGTCCTCACTCCGTCTGAGCTTCTGTCCCACCCTGTCCCCACTCACTAGGAGTTTCCTACCTGCCAGGCTCAGGGAACGAGCTGACCGGCAGCACAGGGCGCTTCGTGTGGCCACATCATTGCGGTAATGACTAGTGCTCCGCCGCCCACTCGGGCCGTCCTCCCTGGCCATCCTCCCTGGCCGTCCTCCCTGGCCATCCTCCCTGGCCATCCACTCTGGCCGTGCACCCTGATTGTCTACCCACTGACCATCCATCCTGACAGTGCACCCCCTGATCCTCCACCCTGACCATCCACCCACCCTGACCATCCACCCTGGCTGTCCACCCTCACTGTCCTCCCTGGCTCTCCACGCCCTGTCTACCCTGACCATCATCTACCATGGCCGCCCGCCCTGACAACCCTGGCTGTCCTCTCTGGCCATCCACCCTGGCCCTCCTCCCTGACCATCCATCCTCCCTGACCTCCCATGCTCCGTGGCTGCCCCCTGGCCATCCACCTGTGAGTGGGCCGTCTGCCCTTGCAGGTGCAGGTGAGGCCTGGCCGTGACCCCGCGGCTAGGAGGCGTCTGCCGTGGTGACGTGGAGGGGATGGAGGCTCCTCGCTGTCTGGACGGTGCCTGGCCTTCCCATGGTGGCTGTGACAAGTTGCTGCCCACAGATGGGTCACCTTATAGCTCTGGATCAAAAACAAGTCTGAGTTGAGACTCAGGGATCCGAATCCAGTTGCGGTGGGGGCCGGGCCCAAGTCTCCAGGGGACACCCTGCCCTCGCAGCTCCTGGAGGCCGCGCTGTTGAGAGCCACAGCCCAAGGGGCCCCAGCAAACTTCCAGCTGCCAGCTGATTGGCTCACAGTGGCCCCAGCAAACTTCCAGCTGCCAGCTGATTGGCTCACAGTGGCCCCAGCAAACTTCCAGCTGCCAGCTGATTGGCTCCTCTGCGGTGATGCTCATTGGGCTGTTTCCCGGCCCTTTCAGACCACGGAGCTGCTCATTGGGGGACTCTTTTGGCTCCGCCCACTCGACCCAGCCAATCGGCCTCAAGAGCAGGAGGAGTGGGGGGGTTGAGAGGCTTGTGGGAAGCCGTGGTGGCAGTTGGGCTCTGAGGGGATTCCTGAAGAGCTGTGTGGTGCGGCTGCGTGTTCTAAAACTAAAGTTGGTTCCTGCTTGACAAGTGGCTCTGAATTGTGCCCAGCCAGACTGCAGCACCGCCCTCCTGGACTCGGGGCTGCCCGTGCTCCAGCCAGCAGCCCGCACCTTCCACACACTCTGACCCTTGCTCTCTGGCCCCCTCCTCTGATTCACAAGGGTCCTTGCCATGACCTTGGGCCCACCTGGATAATGCAGGAGAACCTCCCACTTCAGGACTGTCACTGTTGGCACAGTCCCTCTGGCTGTAAGGGGACACCTGAGAGGTGTCTTGGATCAGCGTGTGGGCATCTGTGGGGCGTCCTTGGCCCTTCACTCAGCCTACGGCTGTGGTCAAGGCTCCCTGGACCTCTCGAGAGCCTGAGGTGTCACTGACTCTGCCACTTTCCTGCCAGGTCTCCTTCTCCTGGGCCCAGAGGACCAGGCCTGGGCTGGACTCTGGGGACAAAGGTACCTGCCTTTTTGGCTTTGTGGGGAGATGACTTAATGATGTGGCCCCACCACGAGTCGGAAGTGAGCAGGAGGTCAGGGAAGCCCAGAGCACAAGACTGGGCCAGAGTGGCAGAAGGTCAGCACCTGGACTCTGTTGGCCCAGATCCCACATGTGTGCACTCACGGTGTCCACTGAGAACCTGTGTCTTCTTTTCTGTAAAGAGGGTAGGGCTCCCTGGGATGAGGCAGTGCATGGGAAGCAGTGGGGACATTACAGACGCTCCCTAAATTGAAGGCCCAGCTGCAGCTGAGCCAGGGTGGCACTCTGCTCCTGGGACTCCTGGGTTGGGCCTGCCATCGGCCTGTTCCCTCCTGGACCTGCCCAGGCACTGGGAGAACAACCCCAGGAGACTGCATCTGCAGGCCACCCAGGCCCTCCCGCCCTGTCCTGCCACCCAGGCCCTCCCACCCCTGTCCTGCCACCCAGGCCCTCCCGCCCTGTCCTGCCACCCAGGCCCTCCTGTATTTTTGCATTCTCTCACTTTTGTGCATTGTTTTTCTGGCTCTGCAAACAGGACCCTCTGCAGGCCGAGGGGGACTGGGACGGGACTGGGAAGGAGGTCGCAGCCAGGGACTATTGTTTGGGGAGATTAAAAAAAACTCTGGACAGGAAACAAAACCTCTTGAAAGTCATTGTTTTCAGCTGTCAAATGTCAGCTCCCAGAGGGGACACCACATTCCAGCCATTGTCCTGTCAGATTGCAGGGGACCCCAGGGCCCCAGCCATCCTCCCCGCCCTGCATCCTGGGGCCGGTGACTGGTCTCGTTTGTCACTTCAGGCCTTTGCTCCAGGCCCCACCTGCAGGCCTGGTGGTGCAGGGACACTGAGAGCAGGGCTGAGGTCTTGGGGTTATCACAGTCACCAACCTGAGAACGCGCCTGTCACCCCTTAAGAGCCTCCAGACCCATCAGCAGTTGGTGCCTTTCTGAGTCCTCATTTCCTAGAGAAAGTAGTCGGGGCCACCCTGAGACCCCAAATACTTGGCTCTGGTCACTTTCCTGACGGAGCCACAATGCAGTGGCTCTCAGCTGCAGGGACATTGGGCAATGCCTGGAGGCATTTTGGCCATCAGAGCCAGAGGGAGGGGGCTGTGGGTATCTCCTTGGGGGAAGCCAGAGGGACAGAGGGCCGCCCTCAGCAGAGGCTCAAGGCACCCTGGTGGAGGTCCCCTGCCTACCCACCCTGACGAGCCTGTTCTTTAGGAGTGACAAGAAGAGGAAACTGAGGGGTCCCCGGGAGGGCAGAGGTCGGGCGAGTATGTGAACCCAGGTGGTGGTGCCGCTGACAGAGCGCAGGAGCAACATCTGCGCTCCATCAGTGATGTCTGCCCTGGGCGGAGGACTTGGCTCCCTGGGGCCCCTGTCTGGCCTCCCCGGTCCTGAATGGAGCAGGTGACCCTGAATGGAGCAGGTGAAGCCCGCTGGGCCGGAGATCAGGAGACACCCTGCCTCCAGCCGCCTGTAGCCCTGGGCCACTTTTCTCAGAAGCAGCGGGGAGTTGGGGTCTGAAATTCCGCCCTGGCTGGAGCCTTGGCAGACCCCCTGCAGGGCGCGCTGGGCAGGCCAGGGTGAGGTGGCCCAGAGCCTGTGGCGGTGCGGTGGGTGCAGGGCAGGCTGCAGGGCCCAGCCCTGGGGTGCAGGCCTGTGGGGAGGAGCACCCAGTTCCCCTGGGGCCCCTGCCTCTGTGGTGTCACACCTCCCCAGCAGGTTGTGGCAGCTGGGGCTTTGCGCCACTTTCCTCTGGGGTGGGGATGGGGCGGGCCTGGGCCTAAGGGGCTGGGGTAGAGGGGGTCCCTGCAGATGGCTCATCAGTTACTCAAACACGTTTATGGAGGGCTGAATCTCAGGTTCTGGGACACCACAGTGACCTAGGCGGACAAGCCTCTCTGGAGGTGACACTGGGTGGGCTTGATGGATAACCGTGTGGTAACTGAACCCAGGTCCCTCAGGGCTTCGCAGTGGAGAGCAGTGGGCAGGGACAGGCGAGCTGTGGAGGACTGGCCAGGAAGGGTGGGCCTTGTCCAGGGCCTTTGCACTGGCCATGTCCCCAGATACCCGCGGAACTGCTGGGTCACTTCCATCCTGTCTGCTCAAATGCCCGCTTCTCCGCCGGGCTTTTCCTGACCATCCCTGACCCTGGAGAGGCCCTTCTCGCCCCGAAGATGACCCTGAACAACAGTGTCTCCTTGGCGGCCCAGGGCGCTCCCCGCCCAGCCCCTGGCGTCCCCCGGAAGCCTGGAAGCCTGGCAGAGGCCTTGCCTGCGCCGTCTTGCTCAAACCTCAGCAGAAGAGGAAGTTGGCCCAGCGAGGCCAGCTCCTTTGAGGTCACGTGGTTGGGAGTGGGCGTCTCGGGTGGGGTGGGGGGTGAGGCGCATGGCCCTCCTGGTGTGCAGGTGGCCCCCTGCGGTCCACAGTGCCTGCGCCCCTCCCCTGCCCTCGGGGTGGTGCGGGGCCCCAGGAGAGCGTTTTCCGGGCAGCACTGGTACTGGGCTGCACTGGCCGGGCTCAGCAGGCCTGCCCATATAGGGACCGTGGACGTGACAGTCGCTGACTTTCCTGTGGACCCACCATGTTCCAGGCCCCAGTCAGAGTTCTGCCCTGTGTGGGGGTGTCTGCGCGCTCACCTGGCCCCCACGTCCCGGGAGACAAGCTGCAGCAGAGCTGGCCCTAGAGCTGGGGCTCCATGTTTCGCCCGCGGTATCTCATTCTGGCCTCACTGGGGCCGCAATACTTGGATTGTCCGTCGCGCCCACAGCTGAGGCACAGAGAGGTGGTGCTCCTTGTCTGGGTCACACAGCCGTGGATGGTAGGGGCAGGATTTGAACCCTGTGGCCCCGGTCAGGCTCACATCCTGCTTCCTAAGAGGACACAGTGCCCCAGGGTGGGACGAGGCTGGGTGGTGGGGTGTTGGCTTGGTGAGGACTCCTGGGGCCTCCTAGCCCTGGAAAAGGGAGTGTGAGGCCACCACGGGAGTTGGGGGGATTCGGGTGTTTGCGGAGAACCCACAGACGCATCCCAGGAGAGAGGCTCTGTGCCCTGGGGTGCGGGTCCCTCAGCCGCCCCTCTGACCTGGGGCCCTGCACCCTGGAGCGCCTCCCGCCAGCTCCTAGCCCTTGGTGTCCTCGCAGCCGGGAAGCCGTCCTGGCGCTGCCCGTGGGGTGCCTGTCCCGGGTGGCCGTGGCTGGCCGTGGTGTGTGCATGCTGCTCCAGGTCCGCTGGCCTGGACCCTGGCCACTAGGCACACATTGGGGCTGGGGTCCTTGGGATGCATCCCTGCCTGCCTTTGTCCTTGCCACAGGCTAGGGCCACTCCCAGCCTGTCCCCTGGTCCTCTCAGGTTTCGCCATATGTCTAGTGAGGTCACCCCAGCTGAGACTGGGGTGTCCTTGGGGGCAACAGGCGGTGTCCCTGGCAGATCAGGTTGCCAGTGTCGGTCTCAGAGTGACTCCAAGGCCTCTTCCTGTCTTAAGAAAACCTCCAGGGAGAGATCTATCCTCCCAGGGCTGTGGCCAGGGGGTCCAGACAGATGGCTGCTCCCTGGGGCACCCCACCAGGCAGCTGCTGCCTGTTTCTAGGCCACTGTGGTCCGTGGCCCAGCGACTTGCCCATCAGGGTGGGGCTGGGACTTGCTGCCTAGATTCAAGACCCACTCGGCCTCTCAGTGGCTCTGTGTCCTTCCTGGGCAGAGCCTCAGTGCCCTGCTCTGTAAAATGGGCAGGTCATGCGCGCGCCTGTTTCCAGGAGCTGACTCAGGATTAAAGGCTGCAGGGAGCAGCTGGTCCCTGGCCTGCTCCCGTGGTCCCAGCTGTTCGGGAGGCTGAGGCAGGAGGATCACTTGAGCCCAGGAGTTTGAGGCTGGCCTGGAGTACACAGTGAGGCCTTCTCTTAGCAGAAACCACACCACTCAGAGAAGTCCCTGGCGCCTGGCGAAGGCCAAGCACGTCAGGCACACTGATGGCATCGAGGATGCTGGGTGTGCTCTGGTGGTGCCCCCATCCCGGGCTGCCAACTCCTGAGGCCTCCTCCAGCCTCCCTTCCTCAGCAAACCCACCTTTCCTGAGCACCAGCTCTGTGCCAGTCCCAGGCCGCCCTGTGCCAGGGGGGCACGCTGGCACGTCATTGAGTCTGTGCCAGCAGCCATGTCGGCTGTGGAGGGGTCAGGGGAGGGCCAGTGTGGGGTGGTGGCCGGACTCTCCTTTATGGGGCCCACCGGGAGGCCTCTCAATCTGATGGGCAGAGAGAGTGCGTGCTGCGGCTGGGACGGGGGACGGGGGACGGGGGACGGGCTGTGTCAAGTTCAGGGCGCTTCTGCGAGGAGGCCCTCGGCTGGAGCTGTGAGCACAGGGCGCTGGGCCTGCGGCGGGCGGTGACTGGCGCCTCTTCTGAGCAGGGCTTCCCCTCTTCCTGGGCCCTTGGGTCTGGGCTGGTGTCCCCCAGGGCCATCCTGTGCTCTGGGGATGCTTCTGAGCGGCAGCCCTGGCCTCAGCCCACCAGATGCTCGGAGCATGTCCTCCCCACTGTGATGCTGGGACTGGCAGAGCCACCCCAGGCTGAGTCCTTGCCCCGGGTGGGGCCGGCGAGGCATCTGTCTGGGGTCTTGGTGTGATCCTGTGGGTCACCAGGTGAGGCAGCCACTGGGGGTGGGGCTCCGGTGTCCCCAGCCTGGCAGGCACCACCAGTCAATGCTGCCAGGTCTTCCCGCTCCGTCCCAGGCTCTGGGGACCATGGAGACCTGGGGTCAGCGTCCACTGAGCAGCTCCCGGGTGCCCTCCTCCCACGGCAGCAGGAGTCGGACAGTCCTGGGTCCAGGTGCTGCCCTGCTGGCTTCTGGCAAGAGCCCTCCCAGTGGCTCACGCCCTGGGACTCAGATGAGACCAACCCGCTGGGGGTGGAGTGACTTACGGTGGCCGTGGCAGGTCCTGTTGGACGTGGGCTGCGTGAACGGCTGACACTGCGGCGCTCTCCAAGGGTGCTGCTGGAACCCTCCCACTGCCGGCTGGACAGGGCCATTTTCGCTAACTAGTTGAGATGATGGTGTCCCTGATCATTAGCCAGCGTGTCACACCTCGAGAAGCTGGCACCCTGACCCAGAAGGCCCCGCGTCCCTGAGGGGAGGCCACTGTGCGTCCAGAATGCTGGGAGCAGCTGCCCTGCACCAGGAGGGGGGACTCTAGCACCTGAGCCCAGGGGACCCGTCCATCAAGCCCTGTGACAGCGAGGACATAAGAAACAGCCTCAGCGTGTGGGAGTGGTGGCATCACCGTTTTTAGTACCACGCGGTGAGCCCGAGGTCGGTTGTGTGTGGCTCCCCCAGGGACCACTTCCTGGGCTGACGTGGGGACGGTGGTTTGCCGGGAGGGCCCCAGGAAGGAGCACCCAGGTGGAAGGTGCTGCCCAGCAGTTTCCGGGGCCACCGGAGCGCCACCCTGCTGGGCCTGGACAGACAGCAGCCTGGGTTCTTCCCAAAGATGGGGAAGGCGGGAGGCCTGCCACCCTCCCAGGGGAGTGGGTCCTGGAAGCTCCCAGAGGGCGGGGACCTTGCCCCAGCTTCAGTGTGACAGCTGGACCCTCTGGGCCACGAGTGGGGCCTGGCACACAGTGGGGCCCAGGAACGGCAGGAGGCGCTGGGCTGTGCCTGGTGGGGTCCCTCTGTGGCTCTCGCCCTCCTCGAGCACCTCACCGCCCTGTGCATGGGGGACGCCTGGGGGTGGCAGGGGTGGGGGACGCCTGGGGGTGGCAGGGGCGGGCGCCGCCTGGACGCCTGGACGCAGGGTGCAGCTGCAGAAGATACCTGCGCTGTCTTCAGAGGCCCTGGAGTGTCACCCTGGGCCCTGGAGTGTGGTGCCCAGGCAGGGAGCTGGAGCACCTGCCGGGGACAGGGTCCCCTCTGCCCAGGGCCTGCTGTCCCCTCTCCTGGGGGCCTGATATCGAGGGCAGCTGGGCCAGGTGGGCCTGTCCAGGGTGCTCGCTGCCAGGCTTGGCGTACACTGTCCCCGGGTGGACGAGGCGGGCGGCTCCTGCACCCGAGGGCCGCCCCTTCCCCTGTGTCAGTGGCCCTGGGCAAACCCCGCCCAGTTAGGGTTTGCCAGCGCTGGGCAGTGACGGGCGGTGGGCGCGGGTGGGCGCGGGGTTTCTATCCCTTCTGTCTCGTCGATGTCGGGAGAGGACGCTGGGAAGAGGGGCAGGGGTCCAGGCAGAGCCTCCCTGGAGACCCCTGGGTGAGGGCCCCACTTCATCTCCCGCCAGTGCTCAGAGGACGTTTGTGCCGCCTGGAAGGTCCCTGTGCCTTGGCCGTGGGGCTGGCCAGCGGGTCCTGCCATTCTTTCAGGTCAGAGCTGCTCCTTGTGCCACCAGCGGCTTCTTTGAAGCTTCTCAGTGGGTGGCCTGAGCTCCTATTGTCCCAGCACAATGTGGTGGCTGAGCTCCTGTGAAGAAATGGGGACAGGAAGCCCATCTAGGCCAGCCACTCCCTGGCCCTGCAGGACGTCTGCGTCTGCGCACTGGGCAGGTGCTTTGTCCCTGGGCCTGGGGCCTGGCTTCCTGTGGGCGTCCAGCCCTGTCCAGACACCCTCCAGGAGCTCTGTCTATCCCCTCCCTTGCTGTCCTTTCAAAGGCCAGCCAGCAGGCGTCGGGGCCTGTCCCGCCAGGCACATCCCGCTTCCTGTGGTCTCCCAGCCTGCTGGTGCCCGGCCCCCTCCTGGCCCTGGCCCCCGCTCCCCGGAGCTCTGTTCTGTTACCTGTGAAAGTCCCCACGGTGTCACCAGGCTCTCACACTTGGGAAGAGGAGTCTAAGATTCAGAGGAGCCATACACGTTCCTGAGGTCACACACAGGAGGAGGAAGACCCGCGGGTTTCCAACCTGACCTCTTCCGTTGGAGCCATGTTCCCTTCTTAAGCTTGGCCTGCCCCTGAGCGAGTGTAGATACTTCCCCTCAGTTTTCTCAGCTATCAAATGGGAAGGTGATGAGAGCATGAAGGCAGGAGGGCCCCTTGGAGGAGGAGACATTTGAGCAGGGCCTGATGGGTAAGAAGGAGCCTGCTCAGGGTGGATTGCTGAGAGCAGCCTGCTAGCAGGTAAGACATGTGCAAAGGTCCTGAGGCAGGAATAATAGGTTTGGCTGAAGATTCCTGAAGTATGGGAGGATGCAGTGCTGGAAGGCGGGGTCAGAGGGCTTGGGGGCCTTATGGCCCTGGAAGGTTTGGATGTCCTCCTGTGGAAGTCATGGAAGCTTTGAGCTGTGGATGACAAGATCTGGTTTATGCATTTAGAAGGATCTCTCTGGCTCTGTGTGTGGACTAGACTCTCGGGAAGGTGAGGGGGACCAGGGCAGAAGTGATTGTGTTAGTCCAGGTGGGGATGCGGTGGCCTGGGCGGGGGGCTGGCTGTGAGGTCGGGAGAGGCTGGTGGTGTTTGCACATGGACTGGAAATGGACCTTAAAGAAGGGGGTGAGGACGACGGGGTGTGGCTGGACCCCGGAGGCAGAGGGGTACCCGAGGAGAGCCACTGGAGGGGGCCCAGGCTGGGGACATACACCCCGGGGTGTCAGCCCAAGGTGGACTTCAGCCCTGAGACGGGTGTGGTGGGTGTGGTCGCTCTGCGTTGCGCCTGGACGGAGACGCAGAGACCGCGAGTGGGACCCCGCAGCTCGTCCTCTCAAGCCTGAGTCTGGGTGGTGGCTGGGCTTGCGGTGGCCCTGTGGTCATCACCTGCATGATGGGAAAGGATCCGACCGCTGAATGTGGAGGCCCCTCCCTTCTGCCTCCTGCAGCTGCCTCCCCGACCCAGCTCTGCGGCAGCCGGTCCCCGCCGTCTTTCCCAGCACCCGCAGGGCCCCTGTCCACGGCGTGGTGGGATGGGCCCGCTCACGGTGAACCTGCCGCTGGGCTCGGTGACAGGAGGCCCCCTGTTCGCAGGGGTGGTTCCCTCTGGGCCCCATGGGCTGTGACCAGCTGCCAGGCCCGCTCAGCTCACGGCGGCCTGGGGTGCACAAGTCCTTGGATTCCCTCTCCCCGGGTCTCCATGGGACTGTCTCCATGGCCCAGGGCTGAGCTGGGGCGAGCAGGCGCAGGTCGCTGGTGACAGCCCTGTTCTCCTTCGGGGCCACCTCGCCCCCTCCCTCCCCACCTTCAGCCCCTCCCCGCTGGCTCTGTCCCACACCCCCCCAGGGCCAGGCCACGGTCACCTCTCAATGGCACACGGCACCCCTCTGCCTGGTTCCCTGCTCTGCATCACCCCTGAGATCCCGTTCCCCCAGGAACGGGACTGCTCTCCCCCACACCCCGAGCTGGAGGCTCAGCTCTAAGGTATCCAGATGGCAGCCGGGTGCTGTGGCGCACACCTGGGGTCCCAGAGACTCAGGAGCCCGAGGCAGGAGGATCGCAGGTTTGAGGCCAGCCTCGGCAACGCAGTGAGACCCTCAGCAACCCCGTGAGACCCTGTCTCAAAGCGAAAACCAGAAAGGGCTCGGGGGGTGAGCTCACTCCCCAGGAAAAGCAAAACAGAATAGAGCCACCAGAACACCGGTGGCCCTGAGCCTCTGCCTCCCGACTGCTCCCTCTAGGAGCAGACAGGTGGCAGCTCCCTCAGGTGGGCTTGTGCCTGCTTGTCTCCCGTCCCTCCTTTTAATCATCAGACATTGCGCCTCACGGAGGAGGGAGGCGATTTCTCTGTGCTGAGCCCCAGAACAGTGCTGCAGAAGGACCGTGGTCCACCCACACGGGAGGACGAGGGGCCCTGTCTGAGGACGGAGGGTGCTCCAGCGAGGGGTGGTGCTCCAGGCAAG
This sequence comes from Spermophilus citellus, assembly GCF_964194105.1. Taxonomy (NCBI): domain Eukaryota; kingdom Metazoa; phylum Chordata; class Mammalia; order Rodentia; family Sciuridae; genus Spermophilus; species Spermophilus citellus. The sequence continues at coordinate 6,442,036 of NC_138185.1, read as the reverse complement.
GGGTGGGTGTGCCTGCCCGTCGCCGTCCTGTGCACCCTGCTCTCTCTCCTGGGGGTAGAAGGAGCAGATGTGAGAGTTGCTGTGTGTACACCCTGTGCACCTGGCCCATCCTGCATGCACCTGGCCCGCCCCGTGTGTACCTGGCACATCCCCACGTGCACCCAGCCCACCCCCCATGTGCACCCGGCCCACCCTATATGCACCTGTACACGTGGGGTTCGCAGACTCTGGAGGCCCTGAGAAGACCCTGGCTGAGATTCGCATGGGGGTGGCAGGAGCAGGATGCGGGAGTGGGACGTGGGGGCAGCAGGCAGGTGGCGGTGGTGGTGGTGGGGATGCGGGGGCGGTGGCGGAGGACGCTTGGGTGGCGGTGGGGACATGGGGTGGGCCGGCTGGGAAAGAGCCTTTTCCTGTTTTCGGGTTTGTACTCCTGACTTCTGAGCGAATGTGTTAAAGTTTGAGGGTTGAGTTGCTTAGGAAATAAGGATGAGACATCAGGAGAGGTGAATTGTCGCCCGCCAGGGACTGTGGGTGGCAGTGAGGGGGAAGCTGGCCCGTGTCATTCTCTTGGGTCTCTTCAGGCCCCCACGGAGGGTGCAGCTGGTGCAGGGTGGGGGGGCGTCCCTGGCTCGGGTGTCAGCAGAGTCAGTTTCCCTGTCCCTGGACCATTGCCTCGTGGGCCCTGGGGGGTCAGCCCGTCCCTCCCGGGCGCTGACTGTCGTTGTCTCCACAGGCCTTCCTGCACCGCATCCGGCAGAACGCGGCGGACTCCGTGGAGAAGGGGCTCACGGACGAGAACGTCAAGGTGGGACGCAGAGCTGCCCCCCCCCCCCCCCGGTGGAGGGTCTGCTGCTGGCCATGCTGGGAGGGCAGGTCACCTGCTGGCCCTGGCTTGGTGCTCCCCACCCTTCTCCCATGTCCCTGGAGGACTCCCGGGGCCGTGAGCGGCTGGCTCGGTCCTGCTCCAGTGCGGGACCCTCCCTGGCCCCGCGGCCCCCGTCTCCCAGCTGCCTGGGTCTGGCGCCGGCTCCGACCAGCAGAAAGTCCTTTCCCAAGGGCCCTGGGAGCCCGGCTCCTGCAGCTGCCTCCCGCCCGGGCTGGGCAGCGGGGTCAGGGGCCGGGGAGTGGTCAGGCAGCTCTGTCTTGGCAGAGGCTCAGGAGGCCGAGGAGGAGATCAATGGCCTTCTGTGTGGCACGGGGCCTCCCGCGGGCCTGGCTCTGATGTGCCCTTGCTCTCTGGGAAGCCGCTGCGCAGTCCCTGGGACGGTAAGGCCCTGGTCTGAGGGGACCGTGGGCATCTGAGGTCCCAGCCACGTGGCCAAGGAAGATGCCCGCCCCCTCCAGGTGTCCCTGCTCGACTGGACGGGGACCTCGATGGCTCTGAGATCACATTGTGCCTAGGAGAGCTGAGGCTCACGGTGGCCCAGGGACGGCTGGGGGGAGTGTTGGGGTCCCTCTCCAGGTCCCCTCCTTAGCCTGCTCCCTCGGCACACTGCTGAGCACGGCGGGGGTTGGGTCTGTCTGTGGCATGCTGTGGTGACTTCACGTCCCGTCTCCGAGTGTTAAGACCCTGCTCTCCGTGAGGGCGAACCGCCCTGCAGTGCAGGCCCAGGGATGTGTGCCACCGGCCCAGGTGAAGGCAGGAGCATCCTTGTCCCTCTACACAGTCCTCCTTCTCAGAGTGCACACTGGCTCCTGACGCCATCGGTTGGCGTCTCCTGTCCTTTCGGGTCCGGGTCTTGCCTTCACATCGCCTGGGAGCTGCCCTTGGTCTGTGTGGGGCCCGTGATTTTTCATGGCTCTGTAATACTTCACACAGCCCTCCTCCAGGTTGGGTGTGTGCACTGTTGCAGTTGCTGGCTGTCGTGGCTTTCGGGTGGACGTTTCTCATTTCCTTTGGGTTCACGCTCCAGCCCTTCCTTACAGTCACCGAGGGCCTTAGGAGTGGGGTCAGCCCGTGAGCGGACGTGCTGGAGGGACCCGGCACTGCGGGCTGGGGCTGCCACAGCCACTTCCCGTGATGGGCGCCCCAGGCACCCCCACCATGGGGGTGGGACTCCTCTGCTCCCTGCAGTATCCTCTGGGTCTCTGAGCCCGGCACACAGTAGGTGCTCAGAAAATGCCGGAGGGAGCAAGACTGCTGCCTGTGCTCATTTCCACACTGGGGTTTGAGCGGAGGGAGCACCTTGCTTGCTCAGCACTTAGACTGACAAAGACACTTGTGCAATAAACAGACGGAAAATGGAATTTGTGAAGTTTAGATCAGAAAGATCTTTCCTGGTCCTTTCCGGAGACCTCTACAGTTGCCAGTTTATATCACCACCTAAAAAGTCTCTGTTCCCACCAGCATAGATAGGAGGGGCCATTTTTGGTGCTGTTTTACACAAACAGGCCCCTAATGGAACCTGTTCGGCACCTGGATTCCCCTCCCTGCCACACACTTAAAATCTATATGAGGATATGATGGGATTCTGTGTGTGTATGTATCCACAGGTTCTTTTTTCAGGTGCATAGTATTCCTGCCTGTGGAATGTATCTTACTATAATGTGATTAACTGGTTCCTACAGGTGGATATTTGTTCCCAATTTTTTTGTTAATGCCAGTGAGGCTGCAGCACAGTCACTTGGCTGAGCCCCCAGACTCCCATCTGGGCACTGTAGACACTGGTGCCTGAACGTCTCTGTTCTGTGCCCCACAGTGGTATGCCTGGTCTGTGACTGCAAACACCAGTAGCACTCTCCTCTTTGTCCCACAGTTTGTGACAGCCCAAAACGTCCCCAGACGTGCCAGATGTCTGTCTCCGGGGGGCAAAAGTCCTCTAGCTGGAAATGACTGAGAGGCTACATTTTACAGTGTGGAATTACTGGGTCAGGTTGCATTTCACCCTCTGGGTGGAGGTGAGGGAGCAGGCGGCCCCACGTGGGGTGTCTGCATGGCAGGTTCCAGACCCCCAGACTGCGTTTCCTCCCTGTGTTGGTGTGGACACGTGCTGCTCAGTCCTGGGGCTGGCGCGCACTGGCATGTGGGTGTGACGGGCCAGGGTGGCACCCTTGCCCCTGGGGCTTGCTGGCACATGGCACTGGGGTGCTGGTCCCTCACCCGCAGGCTGGGGGTGAACTGGCTGACATGACGTGACCGTGACGTGACCGTGATGACCATGACGACCTTAGCTCTGGGCCGGTCTCTGCCCATGCACACAGGCTGCCTGCTCGCGCCCACCTTCTCGGGGCGGCCGGGCCAGCGGGAGAGCTCCCGTCTCCCTGCAGGCTCTGGTGCCCGGAGCGGAGCGCTGTTTCCTCGGGCGCGTGGCTTTCCCTGGGCCCTGCTGACGCGGGGGCCTCTGCTTGCTTGCAGATCCTCTTCTCCAACATCGAGGACATCCTGGAGGTGCACAAGGACTTCCTGGCCGCCCTGGAGTGCTGCCTGCACCCGGAGCCGCAGTCTCAGCATGAGCTCGGCAACGTGTTTCTCAGATTTGTGAGTACCTGCCCAGTGCGGACCCTGCCCAGCACCCCTGGCCGGTGCCCCTGCAGGCCCGTCTGGGAGGCGGGCCGTGGTGGGCTGCTCCTCCCAGGTACAGTGGGCAGCGGGTGGCCCCTCTCTACTTCCTGAGGGATGTGGCCTCTTGCTGAGTGGCTGTGCCCTGAGGTCCCATAGCCAGCTGGCTGAGAGCCCCTCTGCCACAGAGTGGCCAACAGAGGCAGCCAGCGGCCGAGAGCACAGATTGGCCCAGACACACTGGGTTTGAACCAGGCTTGGCCACCCACTGGCCAGAAGGGCACCAGGAGCCTAGTGCTGCTTGGGCCGCAGGTCAGAGAGGCTGGGCTGTCCTCCTGGGCACTGTGGGGCTGGGCAGCCGCAGGCTCAGCTCTCCGTACCTCCTGTTCTGTGTGCTGTGGGGCGTGGCGTGCAGGGCTGGGTCACCTTCTGGGGAAAGCATGAGGGTTCGTCCCTCTGGGGCCAGCAGCCGAGGCTCACGTCCCTTCAGTGCTGACCAGCCAGGGACCGCGGTGTCACCGCACCCTGAGGCCTCTGTCCCCCACTGTCCAGCACAGGGAGCGAGGGTCCTGCTGCCCAGGCTGGGGGGGCAGGGAGGAGTCACTTGAGGTGAAGCCCTGGGAGCTGGCCAGCCCTGAGCCCGTGTCCCGTGAGTGGCAGCTGGGGGCGGGCATTGGAGGAGGTGGCATTGGCCCGGCTGAGAGCGGAGTCGCTGACTTTAGCAGGAATGGGGGCCGCTCCGCAGGTGCGTGCGGGGCTCGTCTCCTGCCGGGTCTCCTGCCCACACTGAGGGCTCACAGGGACCCTCGGGTCCCTGCTGGGGCGCTCAGCTGTCCTCCCCGTCACTCCCTGGGATTCCTGGGGAGGGAGGAGGGGGTGCACGTGGCACCCTGCCCGCCCTGCCCAGACCCCTGTGGAGACCTGTGAGACCGGTGCTGCCGAGGGCCTGCTCGCCAGCCGTGGTGGTGTGCGGACCCTCCCGGCACCCAGGACGCAGTGCGCGGGGCTGTGGCGTCCAGCTGAGTCCCGCCGCCTGGCGCCGCCCGGCCCTGCTGCTCCCTGCTCTGTGGCCCTCGAGACTTCCCCTCTCACTGCCTGTGTCCCCCTCTGTCCCCCGGGACGGTGACACCGCCGTGCAGGTGGTCGAGAGAGGTGGCCCAGGCAGTGTGTCCTCACCCATGTCAGGCTCTGGGCGTCACCGTGTCCCTGTGATCCTGGGCTCTCTGCTCCCTGGAGCCTCTCCTGAGCTTCTCTGGGCGTAGCTGCAGAGTCCCCAGGCCGCGGGCTGCTGGGCCACACCCAGGCGCTCGGGGATTTCACAGGAGTCCCCAACCTCAGTGGCCCGTCCTTCCGCCTGACAAAGCTGCTGTGAGCCCCAGACAGGAGGACGGGTGCCCGGGGCTGGGACAGACACCCCGAGATAGGACGGATGCCCCGGGCGGGACGGATGCTCAGGGCCAAGACGGGGTCCCTCGGCGCCCCCGGCCTCCTTGCCCCTCTCCTAGATGGAGTCCCCTCACCGCTCAGGGCCCTCCATGACCGGCCACACTGGTTCCTCCTCGCTGTTCTGGAACACTCCAGCCCCTTCCCACGGGTCTCAGGGTGTGAGTGCCCTCGGGCCCCTTCTCTGCCAGCCCTTCCCGCTGCCCTTACGGTGGGACTCCCACCCGAGGAAGCAGGAGCCTCAGGTCCCAGTGACGTGGCCGTGTCTGCCCTCCCCGAGCCCCGGGGTGTTCTTTGGGGATGAGGCAGGTAAGACTTAAAGGGGAGGTGAGCACCGTCCCTGGGAACGGGAAGTGGGTGGCTCTTGCTGTGACACCTGCGGGATCGGAGCCCAGCACCACATCTGCGGGGCCTGCCCACGCCCTCAGCCGGAGGCCTGCGCCCTGTGTCCTCAGGTGGAGGCCCCGGGGACGGTGGGAACCTGCCCGTGCCCACCCAGGGCCTCCTTGACTAACTGGATCCTGGGAGGGAGCCGGCCTTCTCGGCCTGAGTCAGTGTTTTCAGTTCTAAATCATTTTCAATTTAAAACCAGGAGCCCTCGCCCCTCTTCCCGTGCCGGGGCGGCTGGGTTGAGTCACCGTCTCAGGGTTTTGAAAGCAGCTTGTGGGCTGTTCTGGAAGCTGGAGAGTCACGTGCAGGTGGCCCGGACAGTGGCCCGGGGTGAGGCTGCTCTGGCTCCCATGGCCTCAGCGGATCCGGAGGCCCTGGGACGAGGCCTCAGCTTGTGCCCAGGTGCATCAAGGTTGCGGGTTCCCCACGTGACCGGGCGAGGGACAAGCGTCAGCCTCATGCCATGGCTGTCTGTGGCCTGGAGGGGACTTGGCTGCCACCACCCCACTCTGGGGGGGGATGTGCCTCTGCCCTCAAGGGTGAGGGCTGCCTGGAACAGCACAGCAGCCTCCACAGGGGGGCTGTGCCCCAGGCCCCCGGCCCCCTCTGCAAGGCCAGCCTCGGGGTGGGGAGGGCACGGCTCGGGCTGGAACAGAGCTCCAGACGGGCTGTCCAGAGAAGAGGGGGCCGGCTCCCAGACCCGCCTGGTGCCAGCCCTGGCCAGGGGGTGGGGAGATGCCCTCACCTCCTTACCCGCCAGCCTGGCCACTAACTCCTGAGTCCATCACGGATGAGCACTGACCAGCCCTTTCTTTGTGCTGGGTGCTGTGCTGAGTAGTTGGTACATTAGCTCATTAAAACTTCCCAACAGCCCTTAAGGGCAGGTGCTGTAACGACCTGTTTCTAGGTGAAGAAACTGAGGCCCAGGGGGAGAGGGCACAGGCCAGGTTCCAGAGCCGCGGAGCCTCAGGGCTGGGTTAGGGCTGAGGCATCCTGGCTCTGCAGTCGGTTTTCCACGTCTCCTGAGACGCACAGCAGGCACCTGCCGGCCACCGGGCACCGTGCCCACTCTGGGTGTCTGATCTGGATGAGACGGACTTGTTCTTGGCTGCAGGAGGCTCACGGGCCGAGAGCTGAGGACGCATTACCAGGTCATTCAGGTGGCCATGCAGATGTGGCCAGGAGAGGCTGACCCCACCTTGAATCCGGAGGCTGGGGTCGGGCTTGCTAGACTTTGCAAACACAAACGCAGTTCCCCGAGGCCACGGGGACGTTCAGGGCACCACGGAGCACGCCTCCACGCGTCGGCTGGTCAGTGCGCTGTGCACCTCAGTCAGTGAGCCCCTGCAGTCAGGTGCGGCTGCGTCCTGTGCTCTGGCTGGAGGGAGGGCCTTCCTGAGGGGGGCGTGTTCCAGACTGAGAGGAGCTTGGGAGGGCAGAGGCCTGAGTGGGGGCGGGGAGGGAGGGCCTGCAGCTGGGAGCCTGAGGGCTGGAGTGGGGCGTCCTGGGGTCAGGTCCCCCAGGGCTTTGTGGCCGAGGCAGGGAGCCCGGGTCTTGTCCCCATGGCAGGACTCCACTGGACGTCTCCAGCTCAGGAGGAAGCGGCCTCCCCCTGGATGGGGCGTGGCAGGCCAAGGAGACCTGCAGAGTGACCCCGCCCCCGTGACCCTGCCCCATGACCCTGCCTCTCCTCCTGTGGGGGTCCACAGCCTGCTCCTCCCTCCTCGAGCCTCAGACTTGAGTGGCTTGGAGCAGATGGTCACCCCCTGAACACTGTGGGCAGCAGCAACCACAGCTGCCATCCTCGTGCCCTCCCTGGGGGACAGCTCCCCTCCCCTGGCTGTCCCCAGCTGGAGGTGGTCCATGTTGCCTTTACACCCCAGACCCACCACCACACCTGGGCACGGAACTGTGTGTCACCTGGAGCCCACTGGGGCCCTGGGAGAGAGCGGAACAGAGTCCCAAGCAGCACTTCCAGATCTGCAGGGGCCCGGGCCCAGGGGCACCTGGTCAGGCTCCGTGGAAGGACACGGGGTGCTGGACCGGCAGGCTTTCAAGGGGCTGTCGTGGTCAGCTGCAGCCAGCTTTCCAGCTCGGGCCTGCCCTGCCCTCTCCGCGGGCTGAGGGATGGTGCCAGGCGCTCGCGGCTCTCGGAGCAGCTGTGGCAGCCATCACGATCAGGTGCTGCACACGGTCCCTCGGCTCCCTGGGCTCCAGAGTCCACCAGCAACATTCCAGCCAGCACTGCCCACTGGGGGACATGTGAGAATAAACAGACTTGTCCCTGCTTGCTGGCCTGGCCCCATTGTGGTCAGTGGAGGTAGACGGGCAGACTGTCACTTTACTGAACTTGGATCTCGGGTCTGTGTGTTTCACTTCTCCTCTCTTTGAAGATGTACCCAAATCAGGACTGTCTTCATTTAAACCAAGTACACCAACTCGGATAGCTCTAGACAGGAACTTCTTTTGGCAAACATCAATAGAGTGTTCAAGGAGGTGTTCTGGCTTCAGGCATAGCTGCATCCAGAAGCCCACATGACATTTTCAGGACCTGCTTTCTCTCCATCCATGTGTTGGTTCCGTTCTTGGAGGAGGGCAGTGGTGATGGGCAGGTGCATGCCTCCCGTGGTGTCCAAGGTGGTCCTTGGTGGCTCTGGGCTGCCGCTTGTCACCTTAGCAGCAACAGTTCAGTCAGAGCTTCTCTTTCCAGTAGTTGCACCAGGGGCCCTGGTTCTGGCCAGGGTGTCCACTGGCCCAGCCTAGCCACATGGCCACTGTTGCCAGGACAGGCAGCTCTGACCGGCTAGGCCTGGTCACATGCTCACCTCTCATGCCTGGAGGAGGTGGGCCAGTCTGGGCAGAAGGTGGAGCTGGTTTGGGAGCCACAGGCCTCTCTCAGTTCCTCCTTCTTTCCTGTTTTCACTCATCAAACACCGTGATGCCTGCTCTCTGCCCGGCTCATGGGTCTCCACTACTGCTCAGCAGGGGCCACAGCAGGTGTAGGCCTGCCCCTGGGGGGCTCACGGCCTCCAGGCCTGGGGGAGATGGATGGTGCACGGCTGAGATATCAGCATGTGGTCCAGGCCAGCAGCCTCCATCTGCCCGCTTCTTCCCCGGCCTCCCCAGGCCTCGCGTCTGCCCAGCCACTTCCTCCGGACTCTGCCTCTCAGAAAGTGCCAAGTTAGCCATCAGAATCTGCCCGCCCACTGCCCTGCCCACTGCCCCACCCTGCCCCACATCGGTTCACTGGGGGATGATGAATTTCCTGAAGTAACACTGGTGACGCTGACACGCAGGATGATGCACCCCAGCCCTTTTTGCTTTTTTTTTTTTTTGGTACCAGGGATTGAAATTGGTGGCACTCGGCCACTGAGCCACGTCCCCAGCCCTGTTTTGTGTTTTATTAGAGACAGGGTCTCACTGAGTTGCTCAGGGCCTCGCTAAATTGCTGAGGCTGGCTTTGAACTCGTGATCCTCCTGCCCCAGCCTCCTGAGCTGCTGGGATGAGGCAGGCCACTACCCCCGGCCCATTTTTTGCTTTTTTGAGTCTTGCTGAGTTGCCAAGGCTGACCTCCAACTCGGGATTCTCCTGCCTTGAGGCTCATTTGAGGCCCATGGAAGGAAACAGGGACGGTCAGCTTGGGCACTGCGGGTGCCGGCCCTCTTCCTGCCCGTGTTATTGCAGGGCTTGGGGGCTGTGCAGACCGGGCGAGGCGGTGGAGGCCGGGCGAGGTGGTGGCTCTGTGGCTCGGTGGGTCTCTGCACCGCTGTGAGGGTGTGACAGAGCCTTTGGCCTCAGGTCACCGACGGTCCCTGGGTGTGCGCTGCGTGCCCGTGTCTGTGCCTGTGCATGACGGTGGTGTTGTCTGTGTGGTGTCTCACTGACGACCTGTTGGTCCATTTGTGGCTGTGCTTGTGGAGTGTTCAGGGGGTCACGGGCGCTCCCTGTGGCCGGGGACCCCCTGCTCAGTTTATGTGTGTTGTCCAGTCCTGCAGCGGCCGAGGGCCGGGCTCTGCTTTGTCCTCTTATGGGACACCGTGCCATGGAGGAGGAGCTGCTTTTCCTAGGGGGTGTGCGGGGGGTTCACAGTGCCCAGTCTGGGTTTGTGGCCTGCCCACGTCCCCTGGGTGTTGGCCTCGGCTCCCGTCCCTACCTCACGCTGGGGGCTGGAGCTGGAGCTGGCATGGGGGTCAGGGCAGCTGCATCCTGGTTCTGCTGTGTCCGGAGCTTGGAGACCCCGGGGCCAGAGGCCTGCCCTTGGCTTTCCCGTGTGTCCCCGGGTCCACGTGAGGCTGTCGTGGAGGGAGGGAGAGCAGCATGGCCGTCCTGAGAGCCTGGGGGTGCCCGTGGCCTTGTCACCCAGGATGCCTCTGTGCGGGTGCTGTGCGGGGCTCTGCATGTTGGTTTCGAAGCCCACCCTCCTGCTTGGTGTCCTGGTGCCCGGTCCTCCCCGGGGAGGATGCCTGGGGCCTGTCTGGAACCTGGACGGGCTGTAGACGCCGCCTCCTCCCTGAGCGTCTGGAGGTCTCTCGCCCACCCCAGCCCCGGGCTCTGCCTCAGGACATCCTGCTTTGGGGCCTGGCAGGTCCCAGAGCCTCGGGGACTGGAGAGTTCAGTGGAGGGCTTCCTGCTTACAGAGGCCTCTGCCCCTCCCAGTTCTGGAAACCCGACGCAGGGGCACAGACCTGGTGACCAGGGGCCCTCTGTGCTGGACAGAATCCAGGGGGGCCCAGGGGCGTCTGGAGATCACCGAGCTCCCCGAGTGATGCCTCCCTGCCCTGGTCAGTGCCCCTTCCTGTTGGGGAGACTGAGGCGCAGGGCCAGGTGGCCTGCCCGAGTTCACCCCCGGGGCCAGGCCCGCGCTCTGTCTGTTCCCGACCCCGGGGCTGAGCCTTCCGGAGGGACTGCTGGGTGCAGGACTGGGGCCGGTGGGAGCCGCATCCCCTGGGGTCCCGCGTGGCTCTCGTCCCCGCAGTGCTGACCTGTAGGCTCCTGGCCAGCGAGGCACACCCGGGCGCCTCCCTCCTGGCCTGCGCCCTCAGGCCGTGTCCTTGCCTTGCAGAAGGACAAGTTCTGCGTCTACGAGGAGTACTGCAGCAACCACGAGAAGGCCCTGCGGCTGCTGGTGGAGCTCAACAAGGCCCCCGCCGCCCGCGCCTTCCTCCTGGTGAGTGTGCCCCGTGCTGTCCCCGGCGCCGTCCCCGGTCCCCGGCGGGGCTCCTGGGTGGGGCGGGCATGGGAGGCTCTTCTCATGGCCAGTGGGAGGCCTTGTCCATCCCAGAGGTCGCATCGAGACCTGGCTCATGCCCAGTGGCCATGAATACTGAGGTGCCGTAAACAGCATGGAAGGGGAGAGCCTGACCACGTTCCAATAAAACTTCATTTGCAAAATCAGGCCGCAGGCGGTCAGCTCTGCCAGTTCCCAATAAAAACGGCGGCAGTCATAGTTAATAATGGTAACGACGTCGTAGAATAATATTACTAGTATCCTTGGTATCATTAGGGTTATTTGCTTATAATTGAAAGAAAATTTAAATAAAATTGGCTAAGCAAAGTGATAAGAAAAATAACGAGTTCACCTGTGCGGTTTTCTAAGAAGGTCAAGACCTGAGGGGCTTCAGGTACAGCTGAGCCCAGGTGCTCAGATCTCATCGCCAGGATGTGCTCAAGACACAGACTCCACTCTTCTCTGCGTTGTCTTCATGGGGACTTCTGTGACCCCACAATACTAAGGGACTTTCTAAAGTTCATACTTGAAAGGTGACTTAGCTCATCAGAGGTCCAGTCCAGGTCTTTCGCCTCTAAGTCCTCTCTCCCTTCAGTGATGCCCTCCTGTGTTGTTTATTTCATTTTATTTTTCAGTTGTCAATGGACCTTTATTTTATTCATATTTTTTGGTGCTGAGAATCGAACCCAGGGCCTCACACCTGCCAGGCAAGCGCTCTGCCCCTGAGCCCCACCCAGCCCCTGAGCTGGCTTTGATCAGCTGCAGCGAGTTCAGACCTGGAGCGTTGTGGGGACTGTGCACCGGGCCCCCAGGGAGCGGGCCGCGTCATCACAGAGTCCCCGGGCGCAGCCTCCCTAGAGCATCTCCAGGATTCTGGTTCAGAACATTCGCCCCTGGGGCGAGGGGTCTGGCCTGGCCTGGGCCCGGACAGTGTCTGGGGGGCAGGTGGTGGCTGTTTCCTTCTGTCCCAGGCACGTGGCCTGTGCCAGCTGACGTGTCCCCCTCCTGCCCTGTGCCCGCCACAGCCCATGTGTGCACTTGGGTTCATAAAACACTCGGTGCTGACTGCAGAGCTGGGCCCTCCCTTCAGCACAGGACGCAGGGGCCACCTTTCTGCCCCACCTGTCCACTTGGGGCAGCACCGCCTTGCCCCTCCCCACTGCCCAGGCCAGGAGCTCCCGGCTCAGCCTCCCGCCCCCGAGCACTCCCCCGGCCACTTGGGGCCTGCGAGGCAGGAGGGTGCCAGGAGGCCAGGCTGAGGAAGGAGCCCCCCTCGGTCCCTGCTGTCCCTTGGTCCCTGCTCTCTCTCGGGCCCTGGTGGGCCAGATGCTCTTTCCAACGGCAGCTGGGCCAGGCCCGCGGGCAGGGGAGGACGCGTGGTGCCAGCGCCGTGCCATCTGTCTCTTCCTCGCCCGTCTCCAGCTCTTGGCCACCTGCAGAAGAGCTGTCATGCGCCTGTCGTCAGGTGTCAAAGCCTCAGGGACGACAGAATCTGGCTCTCTGCTCAGGATGCGCGGGCACCCACTGAGTGGCAGGCAGGGACGTCAGTGTCCTCTGCGTTAGTTTTCTTGTCCATTAACTGGTGACAGTTTGTTCATTCATCAGCTTCTTACTGGGCACCTGTGATATGCCAGGGGTCATTCTAAGTCCTGTGACTGCCACAGTGAACAGGGCCAGGCAAGGGCCACCTACCGGGGGGTGCAGGTGATAGGTCACGGGGTACAAAGTTCTCTGGAGGGCGTGAAGCAGGCGGGGGTGGCGGGGTGTCTTGAGGGAGTTGGGACGTGTTGCTGTCTAGGTCGCTCTTTGGAGAAACTGTCTCAGCTCATGTTTAAGCAGAGATGTGGGTTAAGTGAGGGGGCAGGGTGACCTGGAGGCGGGCGTTCCAGGTAGACCAGCTGCAGGTGCCAAGGACCTGAGGTGGGCGTGTGCTCGAGGAACAGCAGCAAGGCCGGGGCAGTGGAGCCAAGGGCCGGAGGAGACAGAGAGGGAAAACCAGCAACGGCAGCCACTTGGTCCTTGGAGAGCCTGAGAGTTTTGAAAACTTCGTTTTCTGTGTGTGTGTGTGTGTGTGTGTGTGTGTGTGTAGATGCTGATGGGCCTTTACTTTATTCATTTATCTATATTCTGGGTTGAGAGTCGAACCCAGGGCCTCACATGTTAGACAAGTGCCCTGTCCCTAGCCCCAGCCCAGCCCCGAGAAACCTTTTTACTGAGCTGCTTCAAGCACAGTGAGTGTCCTTGCAGGGGTGGACACCACACCTGTCTGCCACCACGGGCCACCACGGAGCCCACGGTCGGGACATTCCTTCAGCAGAGGTTCCTCAGGCTCCTCTCAGTCTGCCCTCTGGGCCCCAGGGTGACCTGGCTGTCCCTCTCAGCCAAGGTCGGTTTTTCCCTGAGGACTCTCCCGAATCGGCTTGGGCTCTGGCTGTTTCGTCAACTCCCGCCCGTGAGCTGCGGCCGCGGGATAGCATGGGGCCTTCTCGGGGCTTTTTCTCTGTGCCCTCCTCCTCCCTATAAGGACAGAGTCATGGATTCAGGGTCCCCTCAGTCCCTGTGATAGTAATCACATCTGTCAAGATCCCATTTACCAAATCAGGCCCCATCCTAAGGTTCTGGGGGGACATGGCATTTTGGGGATCACCACTCAAAACCACTGAGGGCTGCTGGAGCCGGAGGCAGTGGCTGAGAACAGGGCCGTGGGGACAGCAGTTGGGTCCCCACAGTGTGAAGGCCTGTGCTGGCTCTGGGGCCTGGAGGAGGCGGCTAGGTGGGCTGCGGGGCGGGGCCGGCCCTGCCCAGGGGGTGCACACTCCACTGTGGGTGGGTCAGGTTCAGGTGCTGTGACAGGCCAGGTGAGGCGGCCATGCCCCTGACCCCAGCAACTTAGGCGGAGGCAGGAGGGAGAGTTTGAGGCCAGCCTCAGCAACTTAGCGAGACCCTGTCTCAAGGTGCAAAAGGGGGCCGGGGGGTAGCCCAGTGCCAAAGCGCCCCTGGGTCCAGTGCCAGTGCCAAAAAAAGGAAAAGAAAAGGGCTGTGGCGTCCCGTGGCTGTCCCGTGGCTGTCCCGTGGCTGTCCCGTGGCTGTCCAGGCAGGGCGTCGGGCCGGCGGCCAGAGCCAGAGGTGGAGTGGAAGCCAGTCCGAGTGTGCGGTGTGCAGTGGCATTCGAGGCCGGGTCGGGTGGTGTGTGGAGGGGAGGGAGGGGCCTGGGTGGCCTCGAAGTGGCCCCCTCACCTGGACCTCTCTGGGACCTCAGGGGAGCCAGGTCATTCTGGAGAGTGGGGGTGGCACTGTGTGTGCCAGGCTCCTCTCCCTTTTAAATGAAGGGGGGCGTGCAGCTGTGGCCGGATGGTCCTGGACGGAGACCGGCCTTCTGCAGCCAGCCCTGGTCTGTTGGAAAGAGCCCCTGCCCGGGCTCCCTGCCCCTGCCTGGAACTCACGTCACCAGGGCAGCTGGTGGCCAGCGCTGGCTCAGAGGACAAAGGCCCGAGTGTGGGCAGCGTGGGCCTGGCACCTCCCCGCCGCGGCCCGGGTCCCCGTCGGTGCTGGGGCAGACACGGTGGCGGGAGCAGAGCGGCTCAGCCACCAGGGACCTGGGTGGCAGAGCCGCCCCTCCAAGGAGGAGACACCGCGGGGAGGTGGGGCAGCGCGGGTGCCGGGGCCCCGTGTCTGTGCCAGGCTTCCCCAGTGCCACTGGTCCCTAGGCTCCCTGTGCGTGAAGCAGGCACAGTGGCCGCCATGTGGTGGGCACACGGCAGCCGTTCTCTGGCCTTATCTTCCCTTGACCGCACGCGGGCATTTTTTGCTGGGCAGTTCCCTGCGCTTGGGTGGGTGCCCAGGCTCAGCACCCATGAACGGACGGGTGAAGGATGATGGGGGACCCCGTCCCAGGATCTGTCCTCTGCCAGTCTGTGGGGAGGTGCGGAAGAGGAGGGCTGAGCCGCTCAGGGAGGAGTGCTGGCACCTGTCCACGTGTGTCCACTGTGCATGGCGTGAGCCTCGGGGACCCGAGACCGTCCACTGTAGACATTAATGATTCAGGCTCCCACCACCCAAAAAATGGCCTTAGGTTGGAGCCCCCTCCCCACCAGGAGAGGACAGTCCCTAGAGGGTGATGATGGCCGGGTGGAATGGTGGCCTACAGGGGGACCCAGGAGGAGGGGGTCCTGGCCCGGGAGTCCAGGTGGGGGCTGGGAAGCAGCATCGAGGTTCCAAGCCCAGGGCCCTTGTCGGCTGCCTGCTCCGTGCCACCTCTGTGGCCCGCTGGTTCTGGGGTAACTGATGGGGTGACCTGTATGACAGGCTGAACCTCCCAAACTCCAGAGCTCCGAGCTGCGACACGGGAAGAGCAAGTCTCAGTGTGCAGGGGCTCAGTGGGCAGGGCCGGAGCCCTGGGCCTGCTGGGCTCCCGGGAGGCCCCGCCCTGGCCAGCAGTGCCCACGTCCCTAGCTGTGGGGAGGGGATCCTGGCGCACGCAGCCTCTGCTCTTCCTCTGCTGCCCAGGGTGCACTTCTGGGGCTCCCCGCGTGGCCCTGTGGGGTGCGCTCCTGGGGTCACCACGTGGCCCTGTGGGGTGCGCTTCTGGGGTCACCACGTGGCCCTGTGGGGTGCGCTTCTGGGGTCACCACGTGGCCGTGTGGGGTGTGCTTCTGGGCCGTGTGAATCCCTGGCGGCCCGACGTCCACAGAGAGGCAAGTGTCCCTACCTTCCAGCTGGGGGCCAGCCAGGGCGCCTCTCAGTTCTTGCTCTTTGGAACGAGGCCATTTGGCCGGTCTGGGCCCCTGTCCCCTGCTACGTGTGTGGTGAAGTCTCCCTTCACCAGGACTCAGCTGGCTTCTCTGCAGAGGGCCAGTAGTGACGTCTCAGGTCTCCCAACGGTTTGGTCTCTTCTGCAGCCGCTGGCCTCTGCCTCTACGTTTGGAAGCAGCCAGAGGAGGCGTCAGTGGATGTGTTCTACGAGACGTCCAGCCAGGGGCAGCAGGACGGGGCCCACGGTCCACCACCCCCGTGTGGCCTCACCTCTCCTGGGGTCATGAATTTTCTTTCTCGGCGCTGCTTTGCGATTCCTTGGGGACGTGAGGGCACCCGGTCCTGTGCTGCCCTTGGTGAGTTAACGAGGGTCTCTGTTCCTTTGCAGAGCTGTATGCTGCTGGGAGGCCGGAAGACCACGGACATCCCCCTGGAGGGTTACCTGCTGTCTCCCATTCAGCGGATCTGCAAGTACCCGCTGCTGCTCAAGGTGAGCTGCGCCCTTCCAGCCACGGCTTCCCAGAGGGAGGAGAGGTGGCGCCCAGCCCAGGACTGGGCACAAGGGCCCTTCACCAAGCTCTGTTCCTGGGAAGCAGGGAATGAGGAGGCACAGGGGCTGGGTTGGCAGCCAACCACCGTCCACGGCCTGCGTGTCCTGCCCTGCCCAGCAACTGGTCCAGCCTGGGTCCTGCAGGCAGTGACCTGCCGCGGCTCAGAAGCTCCAGTGGCACCTGGGTATTGGTGGCGCGGGGACCAGCACGGCCCGCAGAGCTGCTTCTCCAGACACACTTGGTGTCTCTTCCAACTTGAGGTGGCCATGCTGCGGGGCGTGATGGGCAGCCTGCGGCCCCCAGAGCCAGCCGCTGGGCCTGGGTTGCTGGCCATGAGCGAAGCGTGGCGTCACATTTTTAAAGGGTCATAAACAGGACAAAGAACAGAAGCCAGCTGTGGCCAGCGGAGCCTGAGGGTCGACACCCGGTCCTCACAGAGACACTGGGCTGCCCCTGGGCCAGAGCCGGGCTTCGCAGGCAGAGGCCTCTGGGTGTGGTTCCAGCCCTGCCGTGACCCTGTGACCTGGAGAGGCCACACCGTGGCCTGTGCCTCAGTGTCTCGTGGTCACCCAGGGTTCCGTCAACAGGGCTTCCAGGTTGTTGTGATGGGTCCAGGTGGGCGCAGCCCGCGAGGTGGACCCTGTGGCGAGCCCCGTTTTTGGGATGAGGTGGGTGGGAGCGAGCCGCTGTCGCGGCCTCATGGTGGGAGCCGGGGAGGCCATGGACGGGCTCCTTTAGACCCCGCCCACCTCAGGCACAGGCCTGTTGGGGCCATTGGTGGCCAGGGTCCTGG
Organism: Spermophilus citellus; assembly: GCF_964194105.1. Classification (NCBI taxonomy): domain Eukaryota; kingdom Metazoa; phylum Chordata; class Mammalia; order Rodentia; family Sciuridae; genus Spermophilus; species Spermophilus citellus. Next base: position 6,425,380 of record NC_138185.1, on the reverse strand, counting down.
GTGTCGGGGTGCAGAGCTCAGTTCCCTATCAGGGCCTGGGGGACAGGTGGCCCTGTGTTTCATGGCTCTGTGGCTCGTCTGCTGCTTTCCTGGCATCAAATCCTGGAACGGATGACCTGTGGCCACCAGCTGCCACCCAGGGCCACCGAGGGGTGTTCACTGGTTCCTGCTGGCCCTCCGCCTCCAGCTGTTTACGGGGTGGGGACAGGCGTGCTGGGCATGCCTGTCCAGCAGGGCAGCAGGACAGTCCCCTGTGGTGACACGCCACGCCCCCTGCCTCCCAGAACTGCGCAGTGTCCTGGTCCCTGGCACCCACAGCAGGAGGTGTGCGTCAGCAGACCGCCTCTCCTCCCTGTCACACGTCCCATGAGCCTGAGCAGCTGAGCTGGACCGCCTGTCCCCTCCCGGGCACCACACCGCAGCTGTCCTGTGGGCCCTGGAGCCTGGGTGGTGTGGACGCAGGGCCGAGGAGCCGGTGGGGAGGGAGAGGAGCGAGGCGGCCTCCTCGGGAGCAGCCCTGCAGTGCCTGAGCGTCGCCCAAGAACAGCCGGAACCTTCTACGGAGGCCCCTCGGCCAGCCCAGGAGGCGCCGGCATTCCCAGGCCCCGAGGGTTCCCATCAGCGTTTCTAGGAAGTGACTCAGGCCTGGTGACACCTCTGGCGCACAGATGGCCCTGGGTACTGGCCGGCACCAAGCCCCTTGTTCCCCAAAGGCACTGGCTCTTGCTGGGCTCCTGCTGTGCAGGGGTGGTAGGCACAGCCCCGGAGTCACCGTCACAGACAGGACAGGGCGCCCTGCTCGCAGCCTCCAGTGCTGGGCCTGGTGTAGCAGGAGCGAGTGGGTGGCCACGGGCTCAGCCTGTGAGGGGGCGCTGCTGCCTCTGCCCTGCTGTGCCCCCCGTGCCGTGCCCCTCTGCTGGCTCCTCGCCTCCCCGACCTCTCCTAGGTGGCCTTGTCTTCCCACTCAGGGTGTGTCACTGTCCCCAGAAGGAGCTTAGAACATTCCCATCACCCAGAAAACCCCAGGCCTGTGGGCGGCCGCTCCCCGTTCCCCCTTCTGGGTGGACAGTGACCTCTTCCTGCTCTGCTGTGAAGGGAGCTGCTCTGGGTGCTTCTGGGTGGCACCACACTGTCTGTCCCCCGCGGCTGGTGGCCTCAACCTGTACGGCACGGTCCAGGCCCGTCGTGCCATGACATGGGCGCACACCCTGTCCACCCACGGCTGAATCGCCGCCAGGGTCCTTGTGCTTCCTGGCTGTAGGAGCGGGGACGTCGCACGCGCGATGTGGGTGCCTCAGTCTCAGTGCTGCTGACTGCAGCCCACGCCTCTGCCCGTGCCCCGTGCCCCGTGCCCCGGCTCTTCCTCCTGCCCATCACTTTCTCCCCTTAGGGGATTGACGGCCTCTCCTGCTAAATTTGAGTTTCCTCACTGTCCAACCTGGAAGGCCGGGCTCTTCTTGGCGGCGTCTGCCCCGCCCTCCCTTGCTCTGCTCACCCACACCTGCCTCCTGCAAGTTCTCTGAGCACAGCAGCAGCTGTCTGCCCCAGGCCCTTTGCACTTGCTGTTTCCCAGCTCCCTAGTCTTCCTCAGGCCTCTGCTGCTCAGATGTCCCCACCTCAGGGACGCCTTCCTTGTCCACTGAGCTGCAGACGCGTGCTCGGCACCTCGCCTGCTCCACTTGGCTTCTGTCCTGGGACCCTCGGTGCCTGGGTGGGTGTTCTTGTCCCTCCTGGGGTGTCGGTTCCTGAGGGAGGTCGGGCAGCCCCCTCCCCAGCGCCTGGAGCGGTGCTTGGCGCCCAGGAGAGGCCCGGCAGCTCACGGAGCGAGTGTGGAAATGCCACCCAGGGTTGCCGGCTGCTTCCACATCAGGAACTGGACTGCCGTGTGGACGCGCCTGAGGCCAGCCAGCCCGAGTGGCCGCTCGTCAGCAGGGCTGCGCAGGGCACACGGGGGGCGGGGCAGCTTGTGCTGGGCTTGCGCTGGGAGGCTGGTCCCTGCCCAGTCCCTGGTGTGTCCGCATCTCCTGTGCCTGGTGCTGAGCTGACGTTGGCTGTCCTCGGTCCCCCTGGCTGCAGGATGTGGCCTAGACCGGGTCGGCACCCTTGGGGTGCAGTGGGAAGGGACGGCCTCAGTTCTCGGTGTGCACACGTCACGGTGCTCTGCAGGACTGCGGGGGACACGAGGGACCTTGTGCAGGGGAGGGACAGGCGGAGGGGGGCCAGCCGGGCTGAGCCGCGAGGGAGGATGTGCTTGCTGATCTCTGTCCCCCTGGCCGCTCCTGGGAGAGCTGCGGCACCCGGGCCTCTCAGCAGCCAGCCTCTGGGACAATGGCGACGTCCGGTCGTGACGGCCACGTGGACGCCATGGTCTCGTGGGATGGTGGTGCCCTGGGACCTCACCGGTGTCCCCTCTCTCAGCGCAGGTTCTCAGCGCTGGGTCCTGGGACATCCTTAGTGGCTCCTGCCGTCTATGGAGCAGCTGTTCCGTGCCAGGCGTTGTCCTGGGTCCTGGAAGTGCAGTAAAGGACAGCCCGAGCCTGCTGTGGGGCCTGACCCCTCCGGGGGTGGACAGCAGAGGGCGGAGCCAGGGTGACCTCGGGCGTGCAGTGTGGCCACTGTGCTTGGGCTGCACCCTGCAGGTCAGGGCTCCGAGTGGCCGGGAAGCGTCCTCTGGGCAGAAGGGCCAGCCGAGTGCCGCCCTGGGCAGGATGCGCCTGGGTGTAGGCCAGGGACCTTCCTGGGGGGTGGACGGGGAGGGAGTGGCTCTGTCATGGGCGGTTGCACAGGGCCTGGGGCCACTCTGGGTCTTTGTCCCCCAGGCGTGGGAATCCTAGGGAGGTGTTGCGACCTGCCTGGGGACCTGAGCTGGCTGCCTGGGGACTGGAGGGTGGGTGCTGGGGACAGGCGGCGGCACCTGAGGAGGTCACTTCCTGTGCCCTGCCTGTCCCGCCGGGTGTCTCTGAACTGCCTTGCGGAGTGCGTGCTGTGGTCTGGCTCAAGGTCCTCTCTGGACTTTCCCTCTGACACCGGCGCCGGGAGGCCCACCGCCTCCTGCAGGCCCGTGTCGTCGTGTCCAGCTGAGGGGCGGGACTGGAGGTCTCTTCTGCGGCCTTGTGCCCTGGTTCCTGTCCTCCCGACCAGTGCCCGGCCTCCACCCGGCCTCTGCGACGTGCTGATGTCCTCAGCGCCTGAGCTGTGGGCGGCCACGGAGAGCAAGTGACTCACTGCCAGGTATTGAGGGTGACGGCCCCGTCCCAGGGTCGTCTGCCTGGTCCCTGCAGCTGCGTGGCTTCTCTGGACTCGGGTTTTCCCGCCGTGACCGTCTGTGCTCTGACCACCGCGAGTCCAGACCTTGCAGGCTCCGACAGTGAGCCCCGGCTGGCGTGCCGGGCGGGGGCTTGTCCCCACCCTCGTGGCCCTGAGGGCCTCTTCCTTGCCCCCCACTTTGGCCCCGTCTGGTCCTGGCTGAGCGGCTCGTTCCTGTTTCTCCCACTGAACCGGATCTCAGTCACCCCAGCCACCGTCCCCCGTGCAGTGTCCCCGATTCCTCCTGAGACCCGGCTCCACTGGCGGGGACGGGAGCAGGCCATGACCGTGACGGAGTGTCCCGGGGCTCCCTGGGCAGCTGGAGCAGAGCCCTGAGCGCTGCAGCTGGGGTCCCTGGAGCTTCAGGCCAGGGCCACACCTGCCCCTGCCGGCAGTGACCAGGTGTGGAGGGCGAGGGCCATGGCCGCCCGAGGGCAGCGTCCCCTTGGCACCACCAGCTGAGGGGCAGGTAGAGGCCGCCCAGGGCCACCAGGGCCTGAGCTCGGTGGAGAGCTGGGGCACCTGGAGCTGCTGCCCGTGGCACGTAACACTGCCCAGCAGGGGCCTGCTCCAGCCCGGGCCTCTCCTGCCTCCTGCCCTCCCGGTGGGAGGACGCGTCCTTAGGACTCACAGGTGGCTTCTCCTCTGTCCCCCTGGCCACCAGCCCCCAAGGCTGCAGCGTCTTGGACCTGCGGCCCGGGCCACAGGAGTCACATCAGAAACACGTGCGTGTCCCCTGCCCAGGAGCCAGTCAGCTTCGGGGCCGGCCGCTGCGGTTCTGGGTCTTCCTGGCCCCGACAGCTCTTGCTTCTTTTCCGTTTTTCATTTTTCTTAAGCGGTGTGTGGAGGGGCACCAGCGCCTCAGCATCTGTGCCCTGCTGTCCTGGGGATGGCAGGAGGGGACCCAGACTGTGAGTCCTGGAGAGTGTCAGCCTTCCTGAGCTTGGAGGGTGGACCCTGGGCAGAGCAGGGGGTTAGGGACCAGAGGCAGCCGGGCCTCCCGGAGATGGCCTTGGTGTCCCCAGGTGTTACTCCAAATGGTCCAGACCCCGGGTGACACCCCTCTCTGTGGAGGGGACAGTGTGTCTTTCCCACCCCTGAGTCCCCTTTTGGGCCCCCACCAGCCTCAAGTCACAGGGAATAGTGGCCATTGTCACATCTTCCAGGGACAAACCCAGCTTCGTTTTCACGGGTCTGTTCTGTGCTTCTGCTGCCAGCGGCTGAGAACTTAATTGTTTTATGACCTTGAAAAATATAGACTTTGAAAACCAAAAGTCAACTTGCTGATTCAAACAGGAGAGGAAATGCTGGGCCCAGTGGCGCAGGCCTGTGATCCTTGAGACTCGGAGGCTGAGGCAGGAGGATCCCAAGTTTGAGGCCAGCCTCAGCAGCTGAGTGAGGCCCTGTCTCAAAGCAAAGGGGACGTGGTTCAGTGATAGAGCCGCCCTGGTTCAGCACTGGGGGCGAAACGGAGGAAAAAATTAAAAAACAGAATGAAGCATACAGAGTGGCAGGGAGCAAAGACCCGGGCAGCCTGCGGCCAGCCAGCTGCTCCCGCGGCTCTTGAGGCTGCCAGGCCAGCTTTCGGCCTCCCTGGGCTGTTTCCTTGGACGGCTTTTTCAGGTGGCCTCCTGAGTCCCCAGGACAAGAGCCGGCTTCGGCCTCACCAGGACCCCGCCTGCAGGAGGCCTGGGCAGGAGCAGCAGGGACACCACCCCCCAGCCCCTGGCTGGTCACGCTTCCTCTGGGCCCTTTGGTTCCCCTGTCCCTGGGCCTGGCTCAGCAGGTGGCCGAGCTCCCAGGGCCGGGTTGGCTGCCCGTCCGCCAGGACAGTTTGTCCTGGAGCTGGAGGCCCTGTCCCGATGGTCCTGTGGCCTTGACGCGGTGGGAGACATAAGCCCACGAGTTTGAGACCAGCCTGGGCAACACAGTGAGCCGCTGTCCCCAAAATCACGTAAATAATCAATAAAAGAACTCGGAAGCTGCTGCCCTTTCGTCCCCCGGCAGGTCAGAGGCCTGTTTCCTGCCCTGTCACTGTTCCTCTCCTGGTTGTGTCTGTTCTAGTGGGTGTGAAAGGGGATCTCACGTGGCTTCGTTTTGCATTTCTCCAGGGATGAGTGACCCTGGGCTCCTTTTCATCTGCTCGGTGTCTGTTTGCACGTCTACTGTGGAGAAAAGCTTGTTCAAACCTGTTGCCCGTTTTTAAGTAGCATTATTTGTGTTTTTTTGTTCAGTTGCAAATGCTCTTTACATATGCTAGACACCAGTCCGTCTCAGGTTCCTAATGTGCATCATTCTCTTGCCCCCTAGAGGTTGTCTTCCTGCTTTCTTGACAATACCCTTGGAAACACTCAAGTCTTTAATTTTGATGAAGTCTAGGGTGACACTTTTTTAGTTGTATTTGACGTCCTGTCTGAGGACACTTTGCCTAACCTGAGGTCACAAACATCTTCTCCTGCGTTTTCCTAACAGACTCTACTTCCAGCTCCGGTGCTGAGGCTTGGGCTGCGTTTGAGTAGGCTGTTGGGTGACCTGCTGGCCCTGGTGTCTAGTGGTCCTGGCACTGTTTGTTGGAAGACGGTTCTCTCTAACCAACTCCACACGTAAGGTCTTGTGAGGTCTTGTTCTGGATCCCAGTTCTCCAGGCCTGTCCATCTACGGCACCGTGTGCCTCTTACGAGCTTGAAAAGGGAGGACTGTGGGGGAGGAAGTGGCACGTGCAAAGCCGAGGCACGGATATGCACCCCTGCGAATGGAGGCCACACAGCCGGCGTCCCCCACAGCTCTGGCCAGCCTCGGGCCTGGCCACATCTTGCTTGGTTTCTCCCCCAGCCCAGTGCTGACCGGGGCAGGAGCAGAGGCGGGGGCAGCCAGACAAAAAGGGGAAGTGGCGTTTTTCTCATTTTTACTAGCAGCCAGTGTTGGCCCCTGGAGGGGCCCGTCGGCGGAGGGTCACTGCAGCGTCCCTTCTGGGGTCTGGGATGGGTGTGGTGGCAGTGGCTGCCACCGTTCTGCAGCCCACCCCCACTCACCCGGAGCTGGCCGGCCTCTTGGGCCTCAGGTCCAGACGCTCAGAGCTGCTCATCTGCAGACGTGTGACGGGGTGGCTTTGGGGACGTGGACAGGTGACAGGTGATGACCACCAGGTCCTGGCCTTCTGGTGTGCCTGATCGTGGACGTACCTGCAGCGGGCTATGGGCTCCACAGGGCCTTGGGCAGAGGGGCTCCCTCCCAGGCCACCTCTGTCTCTTGCTGGACACCTGCCGTGGCCGCCAACCGTCTCCTGCCCTCTGTGCACTCTGCACCTGTGTTCTCTCAGCCACCAGAGGGTCCCTGAAGGGGACAGGTGGATGGTGTGGCCTCATTCACAGCCCTGTAGCCCTGTCACCTCCCATGCTCCTGGACGGAACTGGGTGCCCCTGGCCTCCGAGGCTCGTCCGACTTCATCGTCCACCTCCCTCCTTCCCTGCGCTGCGGCCTCGTGGCCTCCGCTTCAAGTCCTCCCCTTCCGAGCGCTTTCCCGCAGAGTCCAGCTCCGCTGCCAGGCCTGTCCTCAGAGGCCCTGCGCCCCGACACGTCCCTCCTCTGCGCCCCTGCGCCCCGACACGTCCCTCCTCTGCGCCCCCCCACGTCCCTCCCCCCATGCACTCCCACACGTCCCTCCCCCTTGTACCCCCGGCACGCTCCTCCCCCCCCTCCCCTGTACCCCCGGCACATCCCTCCCCCTTCCCCTGCACCCTGCACCCCCGCACGTCCCTCCCCCCTCCCCTGTACCCCCTGCATGTCCCTCCCCCCGTACCCCCAGCACATCCCTCCCCCCCCCGCGTTCTGCAGCCCCCCCCACTCTCACCAACCACATAAATGATTCATTACTCATGTCAATAGGTGCTAGTCGCCCTCCGTGCCGTGAGGCAGGCGTTGATTTGAGAGGAAGGCATTTCTAGGAAACGTTTAAAAGGTCATAAACAGCACAGGGACTCAAAATGCCGACTCTGGGCAGACTGGTTGGACTCATGATCTGCTGTGTGACCTTGGACAGCTGACCCCACCTGGCGGGGTCGAGTGAGGGTCGGCTGGGGGCTGGAGTTTGTGTGCTCCCCTGTGGGTGCCTCCGCCTCCCCTCCCACGGACACAGCCCTGGGCCTGGGCAGGAGCTCAGTGGACCCCGGGGTCCTGGGCACAGGCGTCTGGGCCTGGGGAAGGGGCCGGTCCTCAGGGAAGCAGGGCTCATTTCTGGGCGGCCCAGGGGGCGGCAAGTGGCCGGGGCTTTGCAGTGCGTGTTCCGCAGGAGCCCTGCGGGGCGACAGGGGCTCATGGTGCAGGTCTCCTCACAGACACCAGGGGTGCTGAGAGCTGCATGTGTTGAGCACTTGCTGTATGCGTACGGTGCTTTCCGTAGTGTCTGGTTCGCCTCTGCCGATGTCCCAGTCCCAGTCCACACCCCCCCACCCCGTCTTTCTCCTCGGAGGCCCTGTCCTCTCGCTGGGCCTGCGCTCTGCGGCTGCTCGGGGAGGTCACAGCAGGACCTGCCTCGAGCCCCGAGCGAAGCCTTCGCCACCGTCATCGCCAGCGTCCTTGTTGCTGGTGTGCGATGGGGAAGCTGAGGCTCAGGAGGGCCGTGGCTGGCCCCAGCTCCCAGGGCCTCCCCCAGGAGCAGGGCAGACCCGACCCGAGAGAGCTGGTCTGCAGGGATGGCGCCTGGCCTTCCAGAGACAGAGGGGGGCGGCGGACAGGCTGGGCACGCGTCTGGGCACTTGCTGAAGGGAACTTCCTGTGCTGGTGCTGTCCAGAGGCGGGCGGGCGGGCTGGCCCGGAGGAGGGGCCTGAAGCTCTTGCCCCATATCTGAGGCCTGGCACGTCCCTGCCCCTGAGTCCCCCACCATGCCCAGCAGTGCCCGCCTGTGATCAAGGCTGGTCTAGCGTCCTGCGCGTCTCAGCCTGTGCCTGAGGTGGGGGCTGAGCTGACAGAAGGGGCGGGTGGCTGGGGTGAGCCTCACACGCCCATCTTGAGTCCCCTAGGCCAGGGGTGTCTTGCGGTGCTGGGGATGGAACCCAGGGCCTCGTGCATGCTGGGCAAACCCTGCGCCACCGAGCTGCATCCCCAGCCCCAAGACATGTTTTATGCCCATTTCACTAAGAAAACTGGGGCTGGGGCAGGATCCGTGGCCACCTCCGTGACCTGCCCTTCTCCTGTCTCTGCGTCTGTCTTTCCTCCTCCAGAGGCACTGGCTCCTCGCTATGCTTGTTTTATACCACTCGTGCCCCTGCCCCAGGTCCCTTGCACGTGCTGGTCCCTCTGCCCTGACACTCCTCCCTCATATTATTACAGGTCCCCCTCACTTCAGCCCGTGGCTGCTCGGATGTGAGCTCCTTGAGGGTCTCCCCGACCTCCCTGTTTGAAGTCACCTGCCCCAAACCCTGGTCTGCTTGGTCTTGTGTGTGTCCCTGCTTGGAGCTGGGTTCTGTCCGTGACTCTGTTCCACTAGGACGTGCCGTCCACCAGACGAGGAGGTTCATCTCCAGACCCGAGCTCTCTGCCTGCCATCGAGGAGGTGCTTGGGTGGCCTTTATAGGAGTGCACAAGTGACGTTCCCAGCCCAGGTCACACCGGCCCCGCTAGGCCCCCACTGACGTCTCCCTCCTGCCTCTGCCCTGCCCAGGAGCTGGCCAAGAGGACCCCAGGCAAGCACCCCGACCACCCGGCGGTGCAGAGCGCCCTGCAGGCCATGAAGACCGTTTGCTCCAACATCAACGAGACCAAGCGGCAGATGGAGAAGCTGGAAGCCCTGGAGCAGCTGCAGTCCCACATCGAGGGCTGGGAGGTGCGTGCGGTGGCGGGGTCCTGCCTGGAGGGGCCGGGTGGGCACAGCTGCAGGGTGAACTGGAGCCCGGGCAGGCTGGGCCCCGTGTTCTGCTTCTCTTATATAATGTTTATAAGAAAACTGCTTAGCTTTTCCCCAATTAAATCCAAGTAATTCAGATCAGAAGTTTCTCTTGAAAAACTGGTGACGCTGGGTGTGAGTGTCCCATGGCAGCAGCTGCTGAGCCTCTGATCCTTCGCAGCCCCCAGCTCCCCACTTACCTGTGGGCCTGGAGCCAGGGTCCACTGCAGGACAGAGCTCTGGCTGGCCACTTCCTGCTGGCGACTCCAGAGCCTCGTCTTCAGCTGCCGTGTGGCGGTGCTCGGTGGTACTGTCCCGCGGTTCCCAGGACCTCCACCGGCCTTCCTCGCGTGATGGGAAGTTCCCGGAGGCTGTGGGGGACTGGGGGTGCTGGTCAGCCCAGTCGAGTGGGGGTCAGGCGCGGGTCAGGCTCTGGGCGAGGCCTTCTGGCTCTGCAGGCCCTGGGGTCCCCGGCCGGTGGCTCTTGCTGTGTGAGGGCCCTAGTGTTCCTTCCTGCGCTGCGGCATGGCGAGGGTCGGCCGTGTTCGGGGCAGCGGGTTCCGCCCTGGCACCTGCATGGCCCTGCCCTCCTGCGGGTCTTCTGCCGGGGAGGGTGGAGGACAGAGCCCCTTTCCCAGACTCCCTTGCAGCTTGGGTTTGGGGTGTGGTTTGGGGTTCGGCTGAGATCTGACCCAGCTGCTTGAGCTCTGGAGGGTGGAGGCCACCGCTGCTCTTTGTGTGACCGCGCGGCCAAGGCTGCTGGGGCAGCGCCAGCCGAGGGCCCAGGTCCCAGCTCCTGGAGTCGGGGTGGCAGTGGGCACCCCAGGCCTGGGACAGCTTTGCAGGTGGCCCTGCCGGGTGTCCAGACGCGCCTGGGCAGCGTCCCTGTGAGTGCCACACGGACAAGCGGGGCTCTGATTGCTTCACACCCTGCGGGGGGGGGGGGACTGCTGTCCCCCCCACCCTCCAGCCGTGCCCTTGGGACCTGGGTGCCCTGCGGGTCTCCTGCATTCGGCTCTCTGGCCCTTCAGTGACTGACCCTCCGTCCTCCCTGCCCACGATGCCTCTCTCTGCTCTGCTCCCTGCCGCTGACCTGCTGCTGCTCAGGTCAGCCATCAGCGCACCTTTCTGAGGATTCCGCCTCGGCCTCGTGGTGTCATAGCCCGAGCTCTGAGAGCGCCCTGGTCTTTCCCGTGTGGCTCCGTGAAGGTTGTGGGTTCAAAGCTGGAGGAGGTGGCCTGGCCTGGGCAGTGAGAGGCCCCCGTGGGAGAAAGTATTTTTCAAAAGACACAGAAAAAAATTTTCCTTTCATCTCATTGGCCAAGAGTGGGTCACATGGCCACTTTCAAGAACAAATAGAGTTGTTTCATGTAAGATGCTGTCTGTTTGGGCTTTGAGCTTCCTGACAGCCAAGGTAAAAAGAGCAGCACACCTCACTTACCGAACACTGATGTCAAAAAGGGGGGAAGTGACGGTCTTTCTGGAAGATCAAGAGTCTCCTGGCCACTTTCTCAGTGGGCCCCAGTGCAGGGACATTGGGCGGGCTCCTTGGAAGCCAGGGCAAGGTGATTTCCAGAAGCATCACGGGAACCTGAGGAGACAGGAGAGGAAGCCTCAAGCCCTTCCTCCACCCTTGAGGGCTCGGGCCCTTGTGTGGCCACTGCTCCTGGGTCCAGTTGGGAAGGCACTGACCTCAGTGAGAACTGCTCCACATTGAGCACCTACTGCAGCTCCCAATGCCACAGGGACGGTGCTGCTACTGTCCTGGTCTCCGGGTGTGGACAGCGAGGCCAGGGACTTGGTTCTGAGGCCCAGGTCTGTGACCTACAGTCCGCCCTGGGCCCCTTCCTCCTGGGTGTCCCTCTGAGTGGTGTCTCTGAGGTGACTCTCGCATCGTTCTGAGGGGCGAGGGGGCGAGGGGGCCGAGTGCTCCTTGGAGACGTGGAGGGGCTTTCTGCAGGTGGGAGGGTCCCTCAGGTGAGTCGCGAAGGCACAGGTTCGTGTGGACGGGTCCTCCTGGCTGGCGAAGCGGCGCGCAGTGGTGCCTGCCGGTACCTGGTCCTGCCTGGGGACAGCCTGGCTGGCCGTAGCTCACGTGACGCCCTGCCGCCTGCCGCCTGCCCTGGTGCTGCTCTGATTAGATGGGTGGGTGCTCCTGGGATCTGGCCGGCTGGAGCCCGGGGTCCCCTCCCGGCCACCATCCTCTGGTTGGTGTGGGCTGGGTCGGTTTGCTCTCCGTCACTGATCCACTGGCCCCTTCCTGAGCCGCTGCCCCTTTTAGTCGTGAGACTGGCCTCATTGAAACCAGCTGCTTGTCCCCAGTCCCCGGTACTGACCGGTGAGGAAGTGGAAGCGGGTTGTGGTCCCTGCAGGAGCGGCAGGCCCCGCCCGGCGCTCCCCACCTGGCTTCCTCCTCTGGAGGCCCTGGGCAGCAGGGGCCTCCCTTACAGGTGGCCGGGGCCGAGCTGGGTGTGGGGAGCGCGCGCCCTAGCTCGGCTGGGTGTGGGGCTGGTGCCCCGGGCCACCCCTGCAGAAGGGCCCCCAGATGCAGGCCCCGGGGAGGGACCTTTGCAGGAGGCTCACGGTGACCAAGGGGACACATGTGTTCTCAGTGAGAGGGAAGCGTCCTTGCTGGCCCTGGACGCCCCGGGCAGGGGGCAGTCAGCTGTCCAGCTTGGGATGGGGAGGAGGGAATCAGGGTGCAGGACGAGGCTGGTGAGGGCTGGGGACAGCTGCTCATGCTCGTCCCCACTTCACCATGGGCCACGCTGGCCTCCGCCTAGGCCTCTGACATCCGGCTTGCTCATCACCGAACGTGGCGGTGCAGCTCGGTTGGGGCCGTGTGTCCGGGGGAGGCCTCTGGGATGGGTGTTGCCCTGACCGGTGGGCACCTTGGCGCTGGGCCCCACCTGCGTATTGGACCCTCAGGAGCAGCTGTGCCTGGGCTCAGCCTCCCAGGGGGACTGCAGGGCTGGCGGGGCACCCGGCCGGGAGGGCGCTGTGCTGATGCCCTTGGCCAGGCCGCGAGGCAGCTTCCTGAGCCGAGCGTTCTTCTCTCAGGCCCCGAGGTGGCCTTGGCCACAGGGGCAGGTCCAGGGCTGCGTGACCCTGGGGCTCTGTGTGGGCCAGGTACCAGGCCCTCTGGAGCCTGGAAGGGACCCAGCAGGGTGAGTGGGGCAGGGCAGGGCAAGGAGGAGGCCGCTGGCTGCCCTGTGCTGGCCGCGGCCGTTGACGGAGCCTAGTCCCTTCCTGTTGGTGAGGACGGGTCCCAGGGACTCTGCAGCAGCTCTGAGTCTGCAGCAGGCGCCTCCCTCTGACCCGCCTGCAGGCCCCGTGCGACGAGGCCTATGATCCCCGTGACCGGGGGGCTGAGGCAGGACAGTGGCAAGTTCAAGGCTGGCCTGGGCAGACCTTGTCTTGAAATAAAAGATTAAAAGGGCTGGGGACATAAATCAGGGGTGAGGTGCCCCTGGGCTCAATCCCCGGTACTGCAAGTTAATTAAAAAATCAAAATAAAAACTCAGGGAAACAGACCCGGCTGCAGGGTGCCTGTGTCCAGGGCCGTGTGCCACCCCCCCAAGGGTAGGAGCCCACCGGCCCTGTCCTGGACCCACAGCCTGGACCACGAGCCAGTGGTGTCCCAGGACAGTGGTCTCTGGCACCCCTGTGAGTGGGTTTGCTGCACCTGGCTGGCCCCGGGCACGGGGAGCCTGACCACCCAGTGGGGGGGAGCCTGTGGCTGGCCATGTAGAGCCCGTTCCCCGACTGGGTCTCAGAGTCCCGGGTCAGCAGGTCTCCCTGACGCCAGCTCCCGTCGGTTCCTGGTTGAGCGCGTGCCCAGGGAGTCTGAGTGGTCCTCCCTCCCCGGCTCGTCTCCAGGCAGGGACAGTGAGGTCTCTCGTCCCTCCCTTGGTGGAGCCTGCTGGTCTGCCGCAGGACCTTTGCAGCATATTCCCGAGCCTCGACGTCAGGGGCCCTGCTGTCCACCTGGTGACAGCTGGAGGACGGGTGCTGGCTCCAGGGAGCTGCAGAGGTTGGTGGGCAGGTCCCTCCAGCCCCACTGCCACCGCCCTCCTGCCCTGGCACCATCACGTGACCATGCCTGGTGCCAGGGAGGCCGCGGTGGGCATCCCCAGGGGGCAGGAGGAGGGCCAGGACCCGGGCCCTCAGCTGGCCTCCTGTGTCCACGGGCCTTTCCAGCTGCCCCACACAGCACGCGGCTCTCTGCTCTGGCCGCTCTTCTCGGGGCTCCACAAGCCCCGCGGTCCCGCTTAGGATCCTCCCAGCTACGCCCGCCCGTTCCTCCCTCAGCCTGTCCAAGGCCAGCTCGCTCCCCCCGCTGTCCCCAGCCACGCCACCTGGGCCTCCCGATGTGCAGGAAGCTTCACGCTCCCGTCACTCAGCAGGGAGGGCTGGCAGGGTCCAGCGTCCATGCCCGTCCCCACGCACAGCTGTGGCTAGAGTGACTGCCCACACCACGCTGGGCCCGGTGGTGTCCGTGCCGTGTTCATCTGCTCTGCAAGCCCTTACTGAGCACCTACTGTGTACTGGGGAGTTGTGGGTGCTGGGCATACAGTGGCATATGCTTATGCGGGTGGCACTCCTATAGGGAGACAGGATGAGCTGTCGGTGAGCAGGCGCCCAGCCCAGCGCCCCAGTGGGCCCCCTTGAGCACTGAGCTCCCTCAGTCTCCCAGCCCCTCCCGGCTGTGCTGCTCACCCGCAGGTGGAAGCTCCCCCCACAGGGTGCTGGTGTCAGTCTGCTGTGGGATGCAGTAGGCTCTTTTGGGGTTCAGGGGAGGTGGGGAGGGAAGTCTGTGCCCGCTGCTTTCCTGGATTGGCCTGCTCATCCTCTGCCTGCCCTTCCTCTCCCAGGGCTCCAACCTCACGGACATCTGCACCCAGCTCCTCCTGCAGGGGACTTTGTTGAAAATATCTGCGGGTAACATCCAGGAAAGGGCCTTCTTCCTGTTCGACAACCTCCTGGTCTACTGCAAGCGGAAGTCCAGGTGACTTGCTGGGGAGGCTGGTGCCTTGGCTGCCCCCGTGGGCCAGGAGGCGGGGCAGGGCCAACCTGCTGCTTCCCTGAGGTGATGTCTTGGATTTCTTCCATGACTTGAGGGGTTTGTTCTAAATCCATAGTGAGCGCCACATATGCTATTATAAAATGAATTTAAATAGTGCCTTTATTTAACCTAACGTAGCCACAAATATAATGTGATATTTAGTTGTAACTATATATATATATACACGTACATATACATGTGCACATATATACATACGTATACATAAAACAATAAGTCGGTTTGAAAACTTGGGATGCAGGTCACCCTCAGCACCCCTCAGTTTTTATATTTTATTTAGAGACAGCGTCTCGCTGAGTTGCTTGGGGCCTTAAGTTGCAGAGGCTGGCCTTAAACTTGTGATTCTCCTGCCTCAGCCTCCGGAGCCACTGGGATTACAGGTGTGCTCCCCTGGGCCTGGTTGAGCCTCTGATTCTGAAGGAGCTCAGAGCACTGTGTCGGAGATCTCCCCCACCCATGTCCCAGACAGGCAGTGTCCCGCGAGTCCCCGCAGGGACCAAAGTCAGCAGGCACCTGGCTGGTTCTCCAGGTTGGAGGGCTGTGCACACCTGCCTGCTGAGAGCCTGGCACCAGGCAGCGAGCCGCCTCTGATTGGGAGTAGAGAGTGGAGCCCGGGGGCCTGGGGATTGGGCAGTGGTGAGGGGAGCCCCAGCCCCCCTGGTGTGGCCACAGGAAGCGCCTGAAGCAGCCGTTTCCCACCCGCTCCATCCAGCCACCCACCCTCCTCCACCGGCCTGGCACAACTCACCCTGCACCCACTACCCTCCCTCTACCCACCCGCTCACCCCAGCCCCGAGCATGCACACCACCCCTCACAAACACTGTGCTGTGCGTCCCCTCCCGCTGGGCTCCAGGAAGAACAGGGCGCTCCGAGGGCGGGGCAGAGGGAACGGCATGTTCAGACCATCCTCAGAAACTCGGCGAGGCCCTGAGCAGCTCGGGAGGGCTGGGCTGGAGCTCAGTGGTCAGTACCCCTGGGTTCAATCCCCAGCACCCAGCACCCCAAAAAGCAGGAGGCTTTTAAAAGCCCACCCTGCGAGTTGCCCAGGGCGAACTGCGGCCCAGAGGGCTCACGGCTCCATGCCAGCTGCCTGCTTAGTGTGTCGCAGTCAGGAGCGTGGAGAGTCCGTCACTGTCCGCCGCTGGCCTCGTTTCACAGGGTTGGTGAGCAACACGTGCACAGTGCAGGTGTACACGGTGTGCGTGGCCCGTGGCTGGGGCGTGGAGTGGAATGTGTGCCCTCTCTTGGGTGTGCACATCCCTGTAGGTGACACTGAGACCTATAGCAGGTTCTCTATAGAGACGTAGACCCCGAGGGCATCCCATTTGGGTGCGTGTGCACACACCCACCTCACACACCCACCTCACACACACCTGCCACACACACCCACCTCACACACCCGCCACACACACACACACCTCACACACACCTGCCACACACACCTGTTTACACACACCCACCACACACACCCATCTCACACACCCACCTCACACACCCACCACACACACACACCTCACACACACCTGCCACACACACCTGTTTACACACACCCATCTCACACACCCACCACACCCACCCACCACACACACCCACCTCACACACACACCCATCTCGCACACCTGCCACACACACCCACCTCACACACCCACCACACACACACACACACCCACCACACACACCCACCACACACACCTGCCACACATACCAGCCATCCTCAGGAACCCCTGAGGGCCAGGCCTGCAGCTCGTGGCCTGAGGACCTAGGAGTTTCCTGCCCTGAGAGCAGCAGGCTCAGACCCAGGAGCCGTGTGTCTGTCTGGGCCTGAGGGTGGGAAGGAAGCACCCCGGAGCCCCAGCCTGGCTCTGAGCCCCCTCCCTCCACACCTGGTCACCAGCCGTCCTTCTCTTCTGGCTCCGACCTTGTCTGATCAGAGTGCTGGGTGGGGGTGTGAGTGGCCAGCGGTGGTGAGTGCACACTGGAGGCAGAGACAAACAGGTCAGGGCTGGGGAGGCTCGTGCAGAGCACCAGGTCTGCCCCACAGGACTTGCTGTCTGCCACCCACATGGTGCCTTCTTGTGTCCTCGGAGGGTGGACGGCCGAGACAGCTGTCCTACAAAGGGGTGAGGCCTCTTTTACAGTCACTGATCGCAGTCATGAGAGCCCGGCCTCCATCCTGAGACCACCCAACGGCCCCACCTCCTAACACCAAGCTTCAGTGCTCAGGGCTCAGCATAGGAGTTTGGAGGGACACCAACTGTCAGATTGCAGCAGGATTGAGCCCCTGAGCAGCGGAATTCACCCGAGTGAATGAATGAGTTGTGGGTGGGCGGACGGACTGCTAGGTAGATGGTGGGTGGGTAAGATGGGTGGGCCAATGGACGGATGGGTGGGTGGATGGACGGACTAACAGGTAGGTAGGTGGGTGGGTGGATGGATGGATGGATGGACTGGCGGGTAGGTAGATGGGTGGATGGATGGATAGGTAGGTGGGTGGATAGATGGGAGGGTGGGTGGATGGATGGGTGGATGGATGAACTGATAGGTGGTTAGATGAGTGGGAGGGTGGATGGGGGATGGATGGACTGGTAGATGGATGGATGGGTGGGTGGATGAACTGATAGGTGGGTGGATGGGTGGGAGAGTGGATGGGTGGATGGGTGGATGGTGGGTGGATGGGGGATGGTTGGTGGGTGGGCGGGCGTGCGGGTAGATGATCACCTACCCCAAGCTCTCCTCCATTCTGGCCTTTTTTCAGGAAGTGCTTGTTGGGAGCCCCGTGGGCCTCTTCCCACTTGCTGGTCAAGGAGATTGGGTTCTGTCGCTTCTCGCTGGCCTCTCACGTCGTCTCCTATTATCTGGGAAGTGGTCCTTAGAGGTCAGCAAGGCTCTAGGCCTGCTTCTCTGATGAGAAAACTGTGATGGAGAGAGACGGCTGGCTTAAGCCACCGCCCACCGGCTGACCATCCTAGCCTGACCCAGCTCTGTCCTGCGTGTCCTTCTGTGTTGCTGTCTCCCTCAGGGGACGCTGATTTCCCAACTTTTTCAGGGTCACTGGGAGCAAGAAGTCCACCAAGAGGACCAAATCCATGAATGGCTCCCTGTACATCTTCAGGGGCCGAATCAACACCGAGGTCATGGAGGTGGAGAACGTGGAAGACGGGACAGGTAGGCCTGCCGCTCAGCCCGGCCCGGCCCGCCTGCCCAGACGACTCCTTTTACTGTGATGTGTAACCTGCCTACAGACAGTGCCTGGTGGGCAGGTACCCGAGTGAGCCCCCGGGGCGTGAGGCGTCCACCTGAGAGAAGGCAGCGCCCTGTCCTTCGTCCTTCCTGTGGGGCGCTGCCGGCCCAGGAGGGGCCTCAGCTGGACTCTGTGATGACCGTTTCTTTGCTGTTAAACATATTTCCCCCACTGCGTCTTCCTTACTGAGCATTTTAAGTAAAATCCCTGTGCTCTCGAGCTCACTAAGTGGATGTGCCTGTTGAAGAGGCTCTGGACACACTCAGTCACGTGCAGTGCCACAGCTGTCTAGCCACAGGTTGTGCCACTGCCTGTGGTGGGTCCCCACTGCCCCTGCCGCGGCTCTTGGCACACGTTGCCCTCCGTGGCTGGGTGGTGTCCGCTGCAGGAGTGTCCTGGTTCACCTCAAGGCCCTGCCCTTGGCCTTGGGGCTGTACTAGTGCCCGAGTGGCACAGGGAAAGGCTGGGAGGCCCCCTGGGCTCCTGACAGGTGTCCCCTGCCACTCCGTCTGCGCGCCTACACGAGGCCCCGTGTCATTGAGGACCTGAGGGGTCTTTGAGGAAGGTCTTCCTTTCCCCCAGAGAGCAGCCAGGAAGGGGTGGTTCCAACAGTGAATGTCCAGCTCTGGGTCCTGCCCCTGCTGCTGGCCCTGCCCCTCCGTGCTGGAGCGAAGGGCGGTCCCCACCTGGCCTTGGTGGGACGTCTGGAGTCACATGACCCACCCCTGCCACCTGTCCCTGCCAGCCGACTACCACAGCAACGGCTACACGGTCACCAATGGCTGGAAGATCCACAACACCGCCAAGAACAAGTGGTTCGTGTGCATGGCCAAGACGGCCGAGGAGAAGCAGAAGTGGCTGGACGCCATCATCCGCGAGCGGGAGCAGCGCGAGAGTGAGTGCGGGGCCCTCCTGGCGGCTCTGGGCTCCGGGTGCCTGGGCCGCGCAGGGCTCTGCAGGCCAGGGTGGCCGACGAGGGGCCGAGGGTTCTCTCCAGAAAGCTCCGAGCTCCAAGAGGAGGAGCTGGCGGGAGTCACGGGACTGTGCAGGGACTTGGTGCCTGGGGTGGAGGTGATGGGGCTGCCCGTCCCCCCAGGACGCCCCCTCCCCTGCCGCTCACTGGGCCTGTGCTTCTTGTTGGTGTCCGCTGGCTGAGGGTCTGGGAGAGGCCCTTCGGGGCTTCCCCTTGAGCATGGTCGGGAACCCCCTGGGCACAGGGACTCCGAGGCAGGTCAGGTCACAAAAGGGACCCCAGGGCTGGCAGTGATGGGGTGTGGGGTGTGTGCTCTGAACTGGGGGGCGCTGGGCTGTGGGCAGAGGCCCCCGGGCTGGGAAGGGCCCCCGTGTCCTCATCTGTGGAAGGCAGACGTTCCTGGGCAGGGCTGTGACCCTGCTGCGTGAGACCTGGCACTTGAGGACCTGGGGAGTCCGACGCGTGGCCCCAGACCCCCCACTGCCAGGTGTGCAGAGCAGGGGCCGGCCTCTGTCCCCTCCTGTTTCCTGCTGTTGCCGTGGCGTGGTGGACAGCTGTCCCTTGACTCTCTTCCCAGCTGGTCTTCCCCGGGACCCAGGAGCAGCCGGGGGCCCTCCACTTGCCCCGGCTCAGAGTCTGACTGGCCCAACCCTGACCCCTGCATCCCACTCCCCAGTGTTAGTCGATGGGCAAGGAAGGCCATTGGGTCTGCGTTCCGCATGGCGCCAGGTTCAGGCTCTACCGCCCTCCACCTGCAGCCAGGCACTGGTCACTGTCACCTCTGGGGAGGGGGCAGCACGGCCACTGCTGTGGGCGCCTCTTCTCCAGGAGACTCCTGCACCGTCGGGAGGTATTTCCAACGTTGAGTTTGCATCAAAACATTAAAGACCCAGTGAACTACGGGACTTGGCCCTTGTTGGGCAAGGATGTGACCTCTGAAACTGACCAGGGTGGCTATGGCAGGCCTGGGGGGGTGTGCTGTGGCCGGCACTGGGTGACCATGGTCATGGGTCAGGTGGGGCCCAAGGGGCTCTGGTCATTGGAATTGGGCTGGTGCGCAGGCTGGTGCTGTGGTCAGGAGCCAGGTCTGGAGCCCACTTCCTGGATCAAAATCCTGGTTCCGCCCTTTCTTGTTGGGCCGTCGGACTGAGAACCTGACTTCCTTGGGCCTCAGTGTGACCTGGGGACGGTCCTGGATCCTGTCATGGTTCCAGGTTCTTGTGAGGGACCCATTGCGTGTCGTCCCACTGTGAAGGTGTCTGCCGTTATTGCTTGCCCCTGCTGCTGTCCAGACTGGACGGTGTGCAGAGAGGAAGGTCAGTTTGGAGGGTCGGCCAGCTGGCAGCCCAGGTTGGAGTGCAGGGGGCTCCGGGCTCTCTGCCAGCCTCTGCGGTTGGAACCGCACCCGGGGCTGGGGGAACGTGGCTGTGGGGCTGGCTCCCGGGGTGAGGGCCGGACCCTGCCGTGCGGCGGTGCCTGTGAGGACTGCATGGCAGTGTCTGGAGCGCCGGTGGCCGACAGGAATTGCTCATGGCTGCCTGGGTGGTCGCGGTGGGGCTGGTGGGGCTGGTGGGGCAGTTTTCAGGAGCTGCGGCTGCTCCGCTCTGTCCCCGAGCAGGCCTGAAGCTGGGTATGGAGCGCGACGCCTACGTCATGATCGCGGAGAAGGGGGAGAAGCTCTACCACCTCATGATGAGCAAGAAGGTGAACCTCATCAAGGACCGGCGCCGGAAGCTGAGCACCGTGCCCAAGTGCTTCCTGGGCAAGTGAGTGCGCCCCGGCCGACTCCCACACCCCTCCCCGCGCCCTCCTGGGCAGAGCCACCCAGGACCCCTGTTCCTGTGGAGCCACCTCAGAGTCAAGAGGCTGGGGTCCCAGGCGGGTTTTCAACCCACTGTGAGGTCCTTGTCACGCCATGGCTGGCATGCTGTGGAGTGGCTGCCCGCTGCTGGCGCCTGGGGTGGCCGAGCAGAAGGGGAGGAGGGTGGGAGGCGGGTGGAGCTCAGCCCACTCTTCACTTTTTGAAGCTTCTGGTAGAAGTGGGTGTCGACCTGGGCTGGACAGGAACCTGGACATGGGGAGGGACGTCTCATGGGAACCCTGCATGTGGGAGGAAGGGGCAAGGTGGTGGGTACCCGCAGCTGGGGGAAGAGGAGATGGGAAGTGGGAGAAAGTCAGGCCGAGCGAGCCTGGTTTTAGCTGTGCTAAGGTTAAAATGCCTGCAGACAGTCGGTGTCCACTTGGGCCCAGCCTGGAGGGGTGGGGCCCAGGGCCGAGCTTGGGGTCCAGGTCAGCAGCTGGGGTTCTGCTCTCCCTGGGGTGTCTGTGGAGAGGAGAGTTGGGGCCTGGGAGGCAGCGGAAGGGCCTGGCTGCTCTCCACCAGCTAATCTCTAATCCTGGCTGAAAGGACGCTGGCCCCTTTCTGGGAGGGGCTGCTTCCGGCCTCTGGTCAGAGAACCTTCCTACCTCCTGCCAAGCCCAGAGTGTCAGAGCAGCTCCTCAGGAAGGATTAGGGGAGCGCTCCTCCTGCCCCTTTGAACCAGGGCCAGGTTCACAGCTTGCTTTTTAGCCATGGGGCCCAGGAGGCCACAAGCCCCGAGGGAGACCTTCTAAGAAACCTGCCTCCCTCGCAGCGCCCTCTGCACCTGCCCGGCTGAGGCCTCTTTCCCACGGGGCCAGCTCCCAAGCTCTGCATGAGCTGGTCCCCTCCTGTGGACGGAGTCAGTGGCCACAGAGACGGTTTGTCCAGCCCTGCCTCTGCTGCCCGGCACTGACAGAGGCGGGTCACTGCTGCTGTCCCCACTTTAAGGGCGAGGAGAAGGCCCAGCACGTGGGCTGGTGACTTGGCGTGCTCTGCCCATCTCCTGCTCTGCCGTGTTTGCTCATTTTTATCTGTGAATCCAAAACGTGTCTGGTTTGGCTTTTCGGTCTTCAAGGGCTGGGCTCTGAGTCACACGTGGGCTCAGGTCTCGTTTCCCTCACTCTCTCGCTGCGTGACATTGGACAAGCCTCTTAACCTTGCTGAATTTCAATCTGTGATCAAAGAGAATAAAATGGCCCTCAGGGTTGCTGGAGGAGGCAGGTGACACCTGTGAGGTGGCTATACATAAAAGTGACCTAGGTGCAAAACCTGTGTGTCACTGCGGAGGCCCCCAGGAGGCCCACGCCTTCCACCACCCTCAGGTTAGTTGAAACCATCAGATTCAACCATCCTTTGCTCCTATTGACCCAACCCCTCCCCTGGGCCAGCTGGGGACAGAACCCTGGGAGTGCCTGCCCTCAGGGAGACACCTGTCTAGAGAGTAGCCAGACGCAGGCCGCAGGACGGATGAAGTGAAGGGGTCTTTCTGGACTCTGCCAGGAGCTGCAAGGCAGGGAGGGAGTGGGGCTGGTTCAGGGGGTGCACGGGCCTCTCGGGGTGCTGTTTCAACAAGGTCCAAGTGACCAACACCCGCCAGAAGACCCGGAGCAGCCGAGGGAACAGCAGGTGGGAGTCCTGAGGGTGGAGGGAGGCCAGCAGGGAGGCAGGAGGCCGCAGGTGGCCACAGGGTGGGAGACCAGGGTTGCCACGGGAACCAGAGGGGCTGGGTCAGCAGCGCCTGGGTCAGGCTCTAATTTTATTCTAGGTGCTGAGAAGGCACTTGGGAGGCGCAGCAGGGCCTGGGGTGAGGATGCACCTCATCACAGAGGCCAGAGGAGGGCGCTCTTGGGGGCTGCCAGAGCTCAGGGGACCACATGGGACAAGGTGTGGTCAGCAGGGCGGTCAGCGAAGGCTTCCTGGAAGGAGAGAGCCTTGGTTCCACAGTCCGTGGTGGTTAGAGGCAGTTGAGTTACTGACATCTGCTGGAGGTGGACCTCCTTACTGACCTGGAGGGGGTGGCCTCCCTGCCTGGGCCTCCTGTGTGCCCAGGTGTGGGGATGAGTTGTGAGGAGGAGGAGGATCCATTTGTCAGGCGTGCTGTGGACACCTCCACCATGGTGAGAGCCCAGGCCCAGCAGGCAGCAGGCAAGACAAAGGGCCCCCTGAGGGGACTTGGCTTGGTGGCCTGGCTCCGCTGGGCCTTGGCCTGGTGTGGGCTAAGTGAGTGTTTAGTGGGTCAGGAGGAGGCCGGGGGCTGACTCGCCCTGATCAGCGGACCCCAGCCCTGATCTGCAGCAGCTCTGGCCACTCCAGGGGGGCTTTTCCCGTCCAGGGACAGCAGCCTGCTCTAGGTCACATCTTTCTGGAACCTGTACCTTGCTGCCCTTCGCGCTGCACTGTCTGCCCTCCCAACTGGCTTCTCATACACTGAGTCCTGCCCTGTGCTGGCTCACGGTGTCCCACGGAGTCCCACGCCTTCCCTGGGGCCACGCTCCTGGGCACTGGCTGCTGGCTGGAGGCGGTGGGCGGGAGAGCGCAGGCCCCGCAGGGAGAGCTCGGCTGGTTGTACAGCTGGGTCCAGGCCGAGGTTCCTTATGACCACAAGGTACCCCCACCAAACCCAGAAGGTTCCTGAGTAAACCCCTTGCCAGGTGGACCCTGCGAGGCCCAGACAGGGATAGAAAGTCACCCAAATTTGTCCAGAACGCCGTGAACCTTCCTGATCCCCAGAAGGTGGCAAGGTCCAGCTTGGGAGCTCATGGGTCCACGTTGTTGTCCTGTGACTGTCTTCTCCTACCCCCGCAGCTGCTGAGGGCCACTTCCTGTCCCTCCTTCCTGGCTCAGGGCTGCTGGCCAGTGCTAGAGGTGGCCCCCCAGCCGGACAGCTGGTGGGCAGCTGGACGCTGGGTCCCGGCTTCCGAGAGTGGGCACGCAGACATCCGCTCCCTCCTGCAGCTGCTGGCAGCGGGTCTGGGTGCTGGGCTGTGGGACTCTGAGAGTGAGCGCTCTCCTTCCCCGCGCTGGTCTCCTTCCCGCCTCCAGCAGGGCTTTCTGACTGCCTGGCACACCGCTGCCTACACACCGAAGGGCTTCCCCTGCCAAACCCCGGGAGGCTAAAAATAGTTTCCCCGAGGGACAGCAGGCTTCAGTGAGCAGGAGAGCGTGGGGCCCTGGCTGGCTGCCACCTGCTGTCATTGAGCACAAAACAGGTCCCCCTTCCTGCTCTCTCATGAGGGCTAAATTCTGTGCTGAGCCCAGGAAGATCTCCCGGGAGCGGGGCCCTGGCCTGGCTGGCCTCTCCCCCGGGTGTGCTGGGCTCGAGAGCCGCCCGTCTCCTCTGCCCCCCGACATACTGTCTCCCCGACCTTCCTGCTGACCCAGAACAGTCCTCCTTGCTTGATGGTTGCTTCCTTTATTTGTTTAGTGGATGATTAGTGCGTCCTGTTGTGCGTGAGGCCTCTCCCAGGCTGGGACACAGTAGGTAGCACTCGGTTCACAGGGAGATTACGTTCTGGCTGTAGGAGGTGGCTGAGAAAGGGATAAATCCGCAAATGAGATAAATTCAGACAGTGATAAGTGCTACGGAGGAAGAACAGGGCCACTGAGTGGGTTGTGTTGCCAGACAACGCGCCTTCTTCAAGGAGGTGATGTTTGTGCTGAGACCTGAAGGATGAAAAGAAGGCCACGTGAAGAGCTGGGGAAGGGCATTTCCAGGCAGAGGGAACAGGCAGTGCAAAGGCCCTGGGGCAGGAAGAGTCTGGCACCTTTCAGGAAGGGAATTTCCTCTCACCTTCCTTTCCTTTACCGGCCCATCTACTTGCTTGCCAGTCACCTGTCCATCACTTGTCTGTCTGTCCATTCATTGGTCCACCCATCCGTCCACTGCTCCATCCTTTGAGCCTGAGGCAGACCCAGGGCCTGGCCATGTGTCCCTCTGCCATGGGTAATGGGAGATGCACAGGCCTCCACTGGTGGCCAGGCTGGGCTCCCCAGCCTCGCTTTCCGTGGGAGGTTCTGACTGGCTTCAGGGTCCCATGGCCGGGCCCGGCCCTGCAGCCCCCAGCCCCAGCCCCAGCCCCCCAGCCCTGCAGCCCCGGCCCCGCAGCTCTGGCCCTCCAGCCCTGGCCCCCAGCCCCGGCCCCCCATCCCGGCCTGCTAGCCACAGCCCTCCAGCCCCCCAGCCCCCCAGCTCTCCAGCCCCCCAGCCCCCCAGCTCTCCAGCCCCCCAGGCCCCCAGCCCTCCAGCCCCCCAGCCCTGGCCCTCCAGCTCTCCAGCCCCCCAGCCCCGCCCCCCAGCCCTGTCTCCTGTTCCCACAGTGAGTTTGTGGCCTGGCTCCTGGAGATCGGCGAGATCAGCAAGACGGAGGAAGGGGTCAACCTGGGCCAGGCTCTGCTGGAGAACGGCATCATCCACCACGGTGCGTGGCCGTCCGCGGTGGGCGGGCGTCAGACCAGGCAGACTGCGCGGCCTTGAGCCGGGCCCTCCTGGGCAGCTGCCCGCTTCCCCGCCCGCCCTGCCCCCGGGTGTGGATGTCCTCACACGGCTGCTTCCCGGCCTTCCCCCGGGACAGGAGCAGACAGGGACACCTGGGAGAGGTGGTGGCAGGGGATGTCCCCCCCCACCTTTCAGAGGGGAGGGTCACGGCCCAAGCTTCAGTGTTCCACGAGCAGTTATCAAGCGCCAGGCTGGGCGTGCTGGCCACACGGGGTGGGCAGGCAGTGCAGCCGCCTGTCCCCGGGGAGCTGGCCTTGCCACTGGGGGAGGATAAAACCCAGAAGTAAAGGTCTGTGTCCAGGAGGTGTGGGTGCCCAAGGAGCGAGAGCAGGGCGGGAGGTGACCTGTCGCGGTGGCTCATCTCCAAGTGGGGTCTGGGGGTCTCTGGGAAGGGGGCCCAGGCCAGTACCCAAAGGTGAGGGGCGTTGCGGTTCCCGGTGGGGGCAGCCCGAGCCAGGGTGGCTTGTTCAGCGCAGGCAGGGAGGCAGCAAGGCTGCCTCTGAGCGGGCCGTCGGGGGACGAGGCCCAGGACGTCCTGGCCCACAGGGCGGTGGCTCTCGCATGCGTGAGGGCGAGGCCCTTGCTGAGTCCTGCAGAGAACCGGCGGCTCAGGGCCGCACCTCACGCTTCCTCTGCTGCTGGGCAGAGGTGCTGGGTCCCAGGTGGGAGCAGGAGCCCAGCGGGGGCAGCTGTGGGGCTGGGGGGCCTGGCCCGAGAGCTTGGGGTTTGGAGGTTGGGCCTAGCAGGATTTGCAGGGATCACAGCATCCAGGGTGACTTGGAGGCTGTGTGGCTGAGACCCCTGGGCCCCCCACAGGCTGAGCCAGACAGGTGGTCTGGGCCCCTCCTCCGCAGGTGCCTGGCCTGCCGGAGGTCTCTGGTGGCCCTGCACTGCAGGGGACCTGTGTTCCTCGTCTGCGCACTGGGGAAGTGGGGCCAGCCAGCCGACTGGGCACGGGTGGGGAGCAGTGGGGGGGGTGCCCAGCCTCACTGGCCGCCCCTGGTTCCCTCCAGTTTCTGACAAGCACCAGTTCAAGAACGAGCAGGTGATGTACCGTTTCCGCTATGACGATGGCACATATAAGGCCCGGAGTGAGTTGGAGGACATCATGTCCAAGGTAGGTGCTCTCCACCCTGACCCATGACCTGATGTCATTTTCAAGGTTGGGGCCTCCATCCTGACCCATGACCTGGCATCATGTCCAGGGTTGCCACCCTCCACCCTGAGCTGACACCTGACCCATGACCCTGACCCAGCAGAGGTCATGCACAGCAGGCCTCTCTCTGTCCAGCGGCCTGTCTTCCCCTCCACTTCCCCTGCCAACCCCACCCCGACCCTGATGTCTTGTTGTGTTGTGTTTCTGGCACTGGGTGTTGAACCCCGGGGCCGTAACCATTGACCTCCGAGCCACATCCCAACCCCCTGTGTCTTGAGACAGGGCCTCTCTAAGTTGCTGAGGCCGGCTTTGAACCCAAGCTCTTCGTGCCTCAGCCTCCCAGTCCCCTAGGATCACAGGCGTGCTCCATGGGACAGCCCCTGCTCTGTTCTGAGGGCCATCTCTGCACTCTCCAGCAGCCTCGGGGCCCCTGAACCGTGTGGCCTGATCCCAACTCCCCTCTCTCTTCTTTCAGGGTGTGAGGCTGTACTGCCGTCTCCACAGCCTCCACACCCCGGTGATCAAGTAAGTCCCCACTTCACTTCTGCCTCTTCTCAGATGTGTGGCCTGGGGCTGGCACCTTCGCCTCTCTGAGCCTCACTTTCCTTCTCTATCAAGTGGGCTAATAGCGGTACCTACCCTGGAGGTTTGTCACAGGATGGAGTGGGCGGTTGTTGGGAAGCACTGCGGTGAGGGCAGAGGGTGTCAACCCTAGAACCAGGGACTGGCTGAGTTTGAATGTGCCTGCTAGTTGCCAGCTCTGTGACCTCAGACAGTCACTCGACACCCCCTGTACCTTGGCTTTTTTCTCTGGAGTGGGGATGACAGGATGTGCCCCGGGGCCTTTGCACTTGCTCTTCCCGCTGCATGGGATGCTCTTCACCCTTCAGACGTGGTGTCTCCGCCGTGCTCTGTGCTTGTCACTTCATTTGGGGCCCTGCTGTCCAGTAGAGCTGCCTACACTGGTGGAAGTGCCCTGTGTCCGTTGTCCCATATGGGAGCACTGGTCACATGGCATTTTCAAACATGGAGATTGAGGAACGTGATCTTTAATTTGACTTAATGTTATTTTATAAGTTTTATTTTTTTTGGATTGAGTTGAAATTAAAAGGGCTGACGCTGGGCAGCGTAGGCCTGCAGCCGGGGCCATCCCGAGTGAGTGGTGGATCCAGCGCTTGCCTCTGCCTCTGCCTCTGTAAAAGGGGCACAGAGTCACTCACAGCTCTGGGGTGCCGTGGGGCTAAATTCATAGGAGGTGCCTTGAGTGGTGCTGGCTCTGTGGGCACCATTGCCATCGAGCGATCATTCCCTATGTGAAGCTTCAGTGGTGGATGCAGGGTCCCAGGGCCACCAGACTCTTACCCCGGCTGCACGTTCCTCTGCCCCATCCTTAGCTCTTGCCGGCTCTCCTGGGTCCCTGGTACCCGACCCTGGTCCCCAGTCCTGCCTCCCGGCTCCTCTGCTCTGCTGCTGCCCTGGGCCAGCCTGGGGAAGTGGCCCCGGGGCCTTCACTAGTGCACCGCGGCTGCTGGGCTCCCGCTTCTGAAGCTGGAGCAGTTCTTCAGCCAGACCCTTCCTCGGCCTCTCAGGCTGGCCTCGGAAACCGGGGGCTACCTGGAAGGCTGCGGGATGGCCCAGGCTGCCGCTGCCACAGGACTCACAGGAGAGACCCGGGGACCTCGCTGGCCACCCTGGCCCCAGAGAGGGGCTTCTGTGTCACCATAGCCGGGATCTTTGAACCTAGGACCGTCACACAGAACAGAGGGAAGGACAGGGAAAGGCTGAGTTTTCTCATGTGAGGGTCCCGGGCTCCTGGGCCTGTGCGCTGAGGCATCTCAGCCAGATGAGTCCTCTTTGAGGATGTTCCGCGGCCCCCGGCTTCCACCACGAGATGCCAGCAGCACCCACCCCGGCTCCTGATAGCCCACGGGTCCCTCGGAGGGCACAGTGCCCCGGCTGAGGTCCTCGGGCGAGAGTGAGAGAGCCCTAGAGCCTAGTGCCTGCGCCCTGGGGGAGGGGAGGCCTGGGGGGACGTCACACTGTGGCTCAGGTGTGGGGTCGGGGCTGGGCCTCTGCCTGGCCCCTGCCCTGCGCCTAGAGATCTCGGCAAGCCCAGGAGGCCCCACTGCGTCCCCTGCTCATCTGTCACCCCCTCCTCCTCGCAGAGACCGTGACTACCACCTGAAGACCTACAAGTCCGTGCTGCCCGGGAGCAAGCTGGTCGACTGGCTGCTGGCCCAGGTGAGGACCACCCTGACCTGGGCGGCCAGCATCTGGCTTTGCCCGAGGAGGGGGGCTTCCTGGAATGTGGAGCCTTGTGTTGCTTTATTTTTTTAAATATATGTGTGTGTGTCTGTGTGTGTCTGTGTGTGTGTGTATATATATACACACACATTTAGTTGTAGTTGGACATTTATTTATTTTTATGTGGTGCTGAGGACCGAACCCAGGGCTTCGCAAATGCTAGACGACTGCTGTACCGCTGAGCCACAACCCCAGCCCCAATTTGTGTTTTTAATGGTGGCCAGGGCACATAGTGCAAGTTTACCTGCTTAACACCTTTTAAGTGTGCAGCTCCAGTGGCATTAAGTACAGGCCTGATGTCCTGCAGACATCCCCCACCCACAGAGCTGAAGCTCTGCCTGTCAAGGGGCAGCCAGCCCTTTGCTGCAGGCCCGCCCCTCCCTGCAGCCCCGCCCCCTCCTGCAGCCCCGCCCCTCCCTTCAACTCCGCCCCACCCTCCAGCCACGCCCCACCCTCCAGCCACGCCCCACCCTCCAGCCACGCCCTGGGCTCTGTCTCTGGAGTTGACTACTCTAGGGACCACCTGAGAATGAAATCCTAGCATATCAACCTTTTGTGACCACCTCATGTCACTTAGCACATGTCCTCAAGTTGTAGAATTTCCTGGGTTTTTAGGTCCCATAAATAATATATATACACATCTTATTCCACTTGTGCTGTGTAGCCAGATACCCAAGACCAGGTAATTGTAAAGAACAGAAAGTGGTTCTCACACCCTGGCACCAAACTGGAGCCTCTTGCCAGGGTCTTCCTTTCAAGAGAGCCCGAGGCCAGCAGAGGCTTAGACATCCCTCCATCAATCTTGCTGACCCTGCAGAGTTGTTTGCTCCATTGAGGTCCAGCGGTCAAGCCCGCCTGCCTGTCCTTCCTTCTTTATGGCTCCTATTAATGGTCACTTAACAGGGTTTCCTCTGGCCAGGCCCTGGCTGGGCTTTGTCCGCTATCCTACCGTGGCCTTCAGCCCATTTACAGAGGGGAGGGATGGGGCCCAGAAAGGCCAGGGCCTGGTTCCAGGAGGCACAGCCTCACCACGGCAAAGACAGGATAGGGCTGGGCCCATCTCACCCCGTCCAGAACTCTGCCTGATTCTGGGAATTTTTCAGGGAGCTCACAGAATGTTCATTCATGGTCTGAGAAAAGATGGGACCCTGCAACATGATAATGGACGAAGGTCCAGTTAAACTGCCGGAGCTGGGCCTGGTGGTGCAGACCCATCACACCAGTGACTCAGGAGGCTGAGGCACGGGAATCACAGATTGAGGCCAGTCTTAACAATTCAGTGAAACCATCAGCAACTTAGTAAGACCCTGTCTCAAAATAAAAAAATAAAAAAGGACTGGGCGTGGGGCTCAGTGGAGAGCCCCTGGGTTCAATCCTCAGTACTAAAACCAAGCCAAACCAAACCATGAAACCAGCTGCAGAGCGGAGCTGTAAGCCAGCCTGAGTAATTGTTAAATTTAGTGTTCATAAAAAGTTCCTTCCATTCAAAAACCACAGTTTTGCTGGCTGGATTTTCTCACACTGAGCAAATGACTGATGACTGCTGTGGAGACTCAATTTATATGTTTCTCGGCACCAAGTAACTTCAAAAGTGGGTTTAGAAAAGTGCTTCACAAAAAATCAGGCTAACAGAATGTCCTTAGTGTGAGCTGTGGGTGTGTTTCAGTGTTTGCTGTAACAGTGGGACCGAGAAATCGGGGGGGGGGGGGGGGTTGCAAGACCCTGGCCTTGGGCTCAGACTTGCTGTCTTCGCGCAGGGCCTCTAACCCCCCACTGCACTGCCCCCTGGGGACTCTGTGCAGTCAGCCCAGAGGCATGCCAGGCGGACCCAGTTCACATCCTGGCTCTGCTACTTCCTGGCTGCGTCACCTCGGGCGGGCCGCTGGTTACCATATCTGTGCCTCAGGTTGCTCACCTGTAAAAAACGCAGCCTGGTGGGAGTCACTGCTTGGCGAGTGTAGCTCTTAGTGCAGTCCTCGCCTCCTGCGGAGGACCCGAGGCTGGCCCAAGTTCTGTCAGCGAAGAAGGCTAAAGAAACCACAGGGGGATTCGCGGGCATGGGACAGTGAGACCAAGAGACAGCAGTGGGGACGTCTGCAGAGTTGGCCTCACAGCTGTGCAGCAGGCAGGTGAGCCTCAGGCAGGTGTGCGGCTGCCAGGTGAGCCCACAGGCAGGTGAGCCACAGGCAGGTGAGCCACAGGCAGGTATGCAACAGGCGGGTGAGCCTCAGGCAGGTGTGCAGCAGGCAGGTGTGCGGCAGGCAGGTGAGCCTTGGGCAGGTGTGCAGCAGGCAGGTAAGCCTTGGGCAGGTGAGCCACGGGCAGGTGTGCAGCAGGCGGGTGAGCCTTGGGCAGCTGTGCCTCGGGCAGGTGAGCCTCGGGCAGGTGAGCTGCCACGTGGGTGCCTGCTTTGTAGTTCAGGTGCTTTGGCTGCAGCCCAGACGGCCCTGGCTTTGGGGCTCTGAGCTTCCCGGGCCTCGCTGCTATGGACTCTGTGGCCTCATGTTTCCCAGACTCTACTTGTGCCAGGGGACAGCCTGCTGGTGTCACAGGGAAAAGTAGATGTTTCCCCAAAGGCTGGGGGTGGGGCAGGTCTGAGGAGTGTTTGGAACCAACAAGACAGGATATGACATCAGAGGCCCATCCCCACCTGGAACCTCAGCAGGAGCAACAGAGAACATGTAATAGAGTGGCTCAAGGGGGCTTCCCCTCCCTCTGGACATCTCCTTATTTCTAACTTGTAGGTTATTCTGCTCCTTAGGACAAAATGTCAGTTGAATGCCTACTGAATCAGTTAGAAATGCTTTTGTCTTCTCATAGTAGGAACTGGACTTAATACAGTAAAGACATTTTCTCTTATATAACTAAATGTTCAGAGTTCACGGTCCTAGAACCCAGCAATGCTATTTGCACCCAGAAATGCACCTTTCTGTTTGGTTCTCTTAGCTTCTTGCTAGTTGCCTCACAATCACAAATGGCTGCCACACCTCCAGGTATCTCATTTATAATGAACTATGGCCCAAAGCCAGCAGCAGTTCAGTTTGAAAGTGCTTTTTCCAATTTTCACATTAGGGAGAAAACTTCTCACAGTCGTCCCTTGACCCACGGTCTTCTGCTTAGTTCTCATTGGCCAGATGGTCCCCTAAACCGGTTTGTGGGTAAATGGACAGGAATTTCTGAGAGAAGCTGGGATTGCTCAGGATTCCTCCCTTGATGCTCACGAGGGGCTCCGGACTCACTACCCAGGCGGGGAGTCTTTTAGTTCTGAGGGTAAGGGTCAGTTCTGACCTGCTCTCCTCCTAGTTCATTTAACCCTCAGAATGGCCTGGGGAAGGTACAGCCCTGATCCGTTTTACTGATGAGGAACTGAGGCTGGGGTTCCCCAACTTGCCTCTGGGCACCAGTCGTAGGACACTGTGGAGGCTGGGGCTGTGGTGCCTCGCGGTCAGCTGTAAAGATACCCTGTATTGATGGTGGCCCTGGTCATCTGTGCGTGGACCACTCCAGCGTGCAGACCTTGGCGAGGATGGGCAGAAACACGGGTGAGGCACTGCAGCTCAGAGAGGTCAGCTGACCGCCGCGGTCACAGTGGGCAGCACAGAGCTCACGCTCTCCCCTCTCCCTGCTGCCCAGGCTCCTAGATGCCCAGGGGACAGGGTTGGTGGGCTGGGGCTGGGGCTGGAGCGAGTGGGACCAGGCCACGGAGCCAGGCTCAGAGGGCATGAGTGTGCCGACGTCCATGTGGCTTGGCAGGACCTTGCCCGCCTGCTCTGCCAACTCCCTTCCCAGGCAGATGGCAGGCGCCGACTGCAGCTGGGCTCAGCGTGGGCAGCGAGGGCTAGTGCAGGAGAGGCAGAGGCCAGGGGTGAGGGTGACAGCTGAACTGGGACAGAGTCCTGGGCCGCCGACCACCCTGAACCTCAGTTTCCCCAGCCATGACCTGGTGGTGGGGAGAGCCAGCCTGCCATGCCTCAGTTTCCCCTGTCAGGCAGCTCAGGTGTGGTGGTTGCTTCTGGCTTGACCGCCCAGACTGGCACGTGCTCGGCACGAGAGGCCTGCGTGGGCCTTCAGACTCATGCAGAGGGCCTTTCCCACTGCCCCACGGCCTTGCATCACCTCTGCTGCCTCCAACCCAGCGGGACCCCTGGAGCGGTTCATTTCATCCCCCAGAGCTCTGGGGTGTGGCGGGATGATCCCCCTGTTTCAGGGGCACAGAACCCTGAAGAGCGGCCTCAAGGTCAGCTTCCCGGCCCTCCACTCCCCTCCCCGCACAGGCCAGTGCCAGGGCCCTGCCCACACGGTGTGAATTCTACTGGGAGACAGACCTTAAACAGAACAGGCCTCAGCACCGGTCACCTGCTCTGAGTCCTTCCCCTAACCACCCTACAGTAGCCCCCAGTGTGCTGGGCAGTGAGAGGGACGGATGGTGTTTCTGGGGAGGACTTGTGGGGGAGGGCTTGGGGACTACTTTTGGGATAGTTAGGGAAGGACTCAGAGCAGGTGACCGAGTGCTGAGGCCTGAAAAGCCCAGGGCGGCACCCTAGGTGGAGGAAAGAGCAGGTGCAAAGGCCCCAGGGGAGTGGCGTGCGCAGCAGGGCAGGAGCCCGAGGGTGAGCCGTGAGTGGGCAGGATGGGGCTGAGGACCCCAGTGAGATACATGGCCTCTGAGCCTGGTTAGCTTGTGCCTCTCCCCACAGGGGACAGAATGCCCCCAGTGGTGACTGCCAACCCAGGATGACAGGTTTGCTCTCAGGTGATGAATCCAGGACCTGTCACTCTAACCTGTGTCTGCCCTGCTGTGGTGAGGGACCTCGCTGGTCACCCGCCCCAGGTCCCTCAGGGTGGGGAGCCCAGGCTGCCCAGAAGTCAGGTGGATGCCAGATGCTGCCCCGCCTGCCTGGCTGTTGAGCTGGGCCTGCGCCACCTGGACCCTGGATGTCCCTCCTGCCATCCTGGCAGCTGGGGGTGGCTGCCTGGGCTGCAGCCCCTCGGGGCCCTCCCTCAGCTGGGCCTGCGCTCACTGGCTCTCTAGCACTGTCTGGCTGGGTCAGTAAACCCAAGGCCAGAGCTGCCCCCACCTGCTCAGGGCCTGGCCTGTGCTCAGCCGCAGCCGCCTCTGATAGAGCAGCGGTGTCCCTTGAACCTGGGAAAATGCCCTCCTCACCCCAGGCTGCTGGCAGGGAGGGCCGCAGAACCCTCTGCCGCTCCTTGGCCAGCTGTTGGGGAGGGAGGCGGCTGGAGGGCCTCTTGCCAGTGACCCCCTCCCCAGCTCCTTTCTCAGTCCACAGACTTCAGGACTGCAGCCTTGTCCCCAGGGGGACACAGCAAGGCTCCAGGCCCCTGCCCCCGCCTGGCTGCTCCCCTGGCTGCCCTGCTCCTCCTGGTTTCTCCTTCCCACCTCTGGGCCTTTGTCCTGCTGTCCTCTGCCCAAGTCCCCCGCTGCCCTTCCACTCTCTCTCCGCCACTGTATTGAGATTATCTGGGTTGCAGGCAACAGAAATGATGTTGGATAATTTAGCGGGGGTGGTGGTGGCAGGGGACAGGGCTCCTTGGGAGGAGGTGGGGCAGACCTGGGAGCCAGGCGCCAGGGAAGTCTGAGGAGGGGGAGCCCCGGGGACCACCTCAGGGGCCGCTGCTGGAAAGAAGCACACACCTGCCTCCTGTCCTGCCTCCACCCCTCAGGTGTCCCGCACCTGGGCAGGGAGGTTCCTGTGGCCCCGCAGGATGGTGACTCCTTGTCTGGCCCTGGGGTGGGGGTGTGTCCTGAGCACGGTCCTGCTCAGGACGTCTGCCAGGGAGGGTCGGCTGGGACAGAACCCTACAGTGCCCTGCGCACTGGCCTGTCCTCTCCAGGCTTCCGGAGGGAGACGGGTCGCCCAGGTGGCCCCGAGAGGAACCACATCCCCTGGTTCTGATGGTGTCAGCTGGCAAGTTTTCAGTTGCAGGGACAAAGCCTCAAGTGGAAGGGGACTTAGAGGAGCAGCGTGGATGAGGAGGTGTGGGCGGTGGCTCTGGCGGGATGTGGCTCAGAGTTGCCAGCTCACCTAAGGCCACTGTGCCCCTCTGTTCCATGCCAGGGAGACTGCCAGACGCGAGAGGAGGCCGTGGCGCTCGGCGTGGGCCTGTGCAACAACGGCTTCATGCACCACGGTAACCCTTCCCCGGCCTCTGCCCAGCCCTCCCTGCCCGCCTCGCCCGTCACTCAGAGCGCGACTCCTGCTGCCCGCCAGCCCCCTGCGTCGTTCCGGGGGCCCATGTCAAGGCGGCCTTCCTGCCTGTGGCTGAGCCCACGTGGCCTTCCAGACTCATGGTTCTGTTCTTCTCCAGCCGGTGCCTGTTGTGTCCCAGGCTCGGTGCTAGATCCTGGGGACAGCAACGAGCAGAACAGGTCCCAGCCGTTTCTGTGTGTGTCCCAATCAGAAAGATCACATCTTCTGGATCGTTCCAGGTGGTGCAAGTGAGGAGGCCTTGGACTCTCACTCTGAGCAAGGCAGGAGTCCCCAGAGGTTCTGAGCAGGAGGGACGTGGTGACTTGGGTTTCTTCTAGACCCTTCTGGCTTCAGTCTGTGGGGCGGGGCAGGGGCCTGGAGGAGGTCCAGGGCAGGGCCACGTGGCTAGGGCCAGGCGGTGGCACAGAGGTGGGAGAGTGTTGGGTCAGGAGACCCTAGGCCTCGGGCCCTCGGCTGGGTCCTCCCCAGCTGCCGCTCTTCTGATGAACTCAGCTTGGAACTTTCTCTTGAAGGGCCAGGTGGCAAGTGCTCTCAGCTCTGCGGGCCACAGGGTCCCTGTCACAGCCACTCTCTGCCCTTGTAACACAGAAGCAGCTACACACAGCACTGAACCAGCTGGGCATGGCCCTGTGCCGTCAGACTTTATTTAGGGAACCAGGGGCGGCCACCGTGTTCCCGCCCCAAGGCCTGCCTTCTGGCTGGTGGGCGGGGCGGGACCTGCCTCTGGGGGGCTCCCCGCTGGGCCTCAGTTCCCCAGCTTTCCCGGGAGGCCTTGCCATCTGCCATGGTTTATGGGTCCGGGCTGCTTCCTGCTGTTCGTTTCCCCGTGAGGCTAGGTCACCCGTCTGCCCTGGCTCAGTGTGCCCAGAAGCTGCCCTTGTGCCTCTGAGGCCTCCCAACAGCTCTGCTCGCCCACCAGCCGGCTGGGCCGGACCACTTGTTTGTGGGGAGGGTAATTAGGGGTCCACCCCCGCTGCTATTCCAGGAAGGCTGCTGGGAGAGGACATTCCGCAGGGGGTCCCAGCAGTTTGGACGCTCTGGAGGGTGGGAAATTGCAGGGTGCGGCCCTGTTCTGTCCCTGCCACGACCTCAAAAATAGGCTAAAATAGGAAAAAGAGCCCGAGCCCAGGATTGCGGCCTTGGCCAAGTGCAGGGCAGGCACAGAGTGGGGCTGGCGGGACCTCCTGCAGTGGAGCTGAGCTGTCCCAGAGAAGTACCCCCAGGCTGGACCCCTCTCATGCCAATACAGGCTGTCTGCTCTTTTCCCTGTGGATGAGGCTGGACGTGCATGTGGTCAGGGTCAGCAAGGGTCCAAGCAGGGGACCTGACTCCAGGTCTGTGTGGCTCATAGAGCCTGGCCAGCGGCCTCCACAGAGAGGTGTAAGTTGGGCCTCACCTGGGGATTCCCTGCCTTTTCGGGACACGCCAGCAGGACACAGCACTGCGTTCTCCTCCCACTCCCGGAATTTTCTAGCTTCATGTTTACAGTAGAGGCCAAGCCAGCCCGCCCTCCTGGCTCCCCACTCTGGGGGAAGTAGCAATTTGTGTGTCTGTTTTCTCCAAAGAGGTGATATGGTGGCCAGACAGGTAGGGTCCTGGCGAAGTGTCCTGGGGACTAGGAAGAGGAAACACTTCCTTTGTCTTCTGTTCAGCTACCAGATCCCCCGTCTTTAGGGGTGCGTCTAGGCAGCTGGTTCTCCTGGCCGCAGGGACCCGCTAACCTTAGGCAGCTGGCTACCTTAACCTCACAGGCCAGATTCCCCTGGCTTATTTCACCCAGCCCTCGCTGACAGGCCCGGGGGGCAGCACAGGGAAAGGAGGGGCCTGCGTGGGGCCCCAGTGCGGCTGCTGACCCTGACCTGGATGGATTTGTCTATCGGCCTGGGCGTTGGTCTTTCCACCTGTGGAAGGGCTGCAACAGCCTTTCCATCTGCCCAAGGGGTAGACGAGCTAAGCACAGCCACAGAGGCCTGGCCCGGAGGTGCCTGGTGACCCTAAGCCATGGCCTCGGGCTGCATCTGGTTTCTTGTGTGTGTTTTCCTGGCTCATCCTGGTACAGGGGTCAGCACTTTTTTCTGTAAAGAGTCAGATAGTGGGAATTTAGGCCCTGTGTGCCTTGTGACCTGTCACACCTGTCCAACCTTGGCATTGTGGCTGGAGAGCTGCCAGCTGCAGACAGTGTTGGGGCTCTTTCCAATAAAACTTTATTTGTAGGAACAGGTAGTGGGCCAGACGTGGGTCCTGGAGCCTCAGTTTGCCGACCCCCTTGGTTTGTGTCCGTACCTGCCTTAGCCCCGAGGTAGCGTGCGTGTGCTTGGCCGACTGTGGCTTTACTGTTCACAAGCAGGTCTTCCACCCCCAGGAGTCCTGGTGTGTGGTGTGAGGTAGGGGTCTGGCTTACTCTTTCCCGAGTCAGAGTCCCATCCGCAGAGGGCTCCGCAGTCCTTTACGCCCGTCACACCCTGAGCAGCCAGGGGGTTTGGGACACACCAAACCTGTGTGGGGCTAGCCCAGCCCTTGGCTGCCAGGTGGCAAGTGTGGCTGACGTGTGGCTGTGAGTCTGACCGTGGCTTGTGTGTCTGGGTCTGCAGTGCTGGAGAAGAGCGAGTTCAAGGACGAGTCCCAGTACTTCCGCTTCCACGCTGACGAGGAGATGGAGGGGACCAACAGCAAGAACAGACAGCTTCGCAATGACTTCAAGCTGGTGGAGAACATCCTGGCCAAGCGGCTGCTGGTAGGAGCAGGCTGGGCCCGGGCACCGTCCTTCCCAGGCCTCCTGTGGGATTGGAGGTGGCCGGAGGCCAGGTCACTGCATGGCCCAGGCGCCCTCCTCACACAGGTCCGGGGTGCTGGGCGCCCTCCCTGAGTTCCAGCTCCACTTGTCTTCCCGGCTGCTGCAGCCTGGCGCTGTGCCCGGGGACGGCCTCCCAAAGCCACTTCCCTGCCCCCCAGAGCCTGGGTCTCAGACTGGCGCCTGCCTGTGTTCAGTGGCTGTCGATAGCTCTGCAATTCAGGGAGGTCTCACAGCTTTGCAGGAAGTTGACCCGCCTAGCCCCCCAAATCCTGTTTCTCTGTCCACCAGTGAGCACCAGCCCCTCCAGATGCGTGGTCCCAGTGGGTGGTGGACAGGGGCTCAGAGCGGTTCGCTCACCCTGCCCAGGTCAGAGCCGGAGTCGGCCTGGTGTGGAGATGCCCAGTGCCTTCTGTGGGTTCCATTTCTCCTTCCTCTCCGGGGCTCCCGTCACACCCAGGGTGGGCTGCAAGTGCTCAGCGTGGCCTAGGGGACTCTGCCTCTCCCCTCCACCTCCGGTGCTGTCCTCGCCAGGCCCCAGCCACCTGAGCCCTTTCCTCCCCCTTCAGTGCCTCAGGGCCGTGGCCCGTTGGCTGCTGCCTGGGGTCCTTCCCCACTCCCATGTCCAGCCCTCAGCTCCAGTGTGGCCCTCAGCCATCCAGGGCAGGCCCCGGCCCTTAGCTACTGTCCTGTAGTTCAAGCTGCTCACACCCCTGCACCGCGGTGGATCCCGGGCTGGCCCTCCCCTGCGGTCAGCTGCAGAGGGGGACTGTCCAGTCCGTCTTGCTGGGGAGCGTGTCTGCCGTACCCACGGAGCGCTTGGCGTGTCTGACCGGCGCGGCTCCCTGGATGTTGTTGCATGGCTGCGCCCATTTCCCTGTGTCCCCAGGAGCCCCAGCACCTGCTTCCAGCAGTAGAGGGCTGCTGCTCCTTGAGCTGCTTTTCCACTCCCACAGTCATGGGGCTGGGTGTCTTGGGTCTGCTTTATTCATTAAGTCATTTATTGAGCACCTGTGGTATGCCAGTGGATGGGGAGACAGCGTGTAGAGAGGGGACTGTCCCTGGGTTTGCAGGAGGAAGGGGTGACAGATTGAACACACACCAGGCTCTGGCGGGAGCCAGGTGGTGCCCTCACCTCAGGTGCCTACTGTGTGCAGGTGGGGCTTGTATTTGGCCTGGTCTGGCTGCTGTGCTGCAGGCCCCTCATCTGCACCCCACCCTGGTGGCCCTGGGGCATGAGGAGACAGCAGGATCCCAGTCCTGTGGGCATCAGGGTGGGGTGCCCTGGGCACCTCCTGCCTGACCGGGTCTGCTTCGGGCCCCCAGATCCTGCCCCAGGAGGAGGACTACGGCTTCGACATCGAGGAGAAGAACAAGGCCGTGGTGGTGAAGTCGGTCCAGAGGGGCTCGCTGGCCGAGGTGAGGCCCAGGGCTGCTCTGGCAGGGGCTTGTGCAGGTGGGAGGGCAGCTCAGCAGGTCTGGGGACGAAGGCTGGTGCTCTCTCTTGTCCATATGGGGAAACTTGGCCCAGGACCCCTGCAGGTACTAGGGAGCCGGATGCCCTGGCCGCTCAGCGCTGTCCTGGTGTGGCCCACCAGCGCCCCCTGCTGGTGCAGTGTGGAGGCCCAGGACACACTCAAGTTCTGAATCGGTTTTGGAATGAGCTGCGAAGGTGAAAACCTGAATATTGGTGGCTCGAGCCGGAGGGGCTCATTGCCCCCTGGGCATGGTCTGGAGGAGAAGGGATGGGAGGGGATCTGAGCCCCAGACTCGCAGCTGCTCCTGGGTGGGGAGGTGGGGCTGCAGCTGCCAGGCCAGGCAGCCCAGGCTCCCAAAGCCCTTTGTGAGGGGCAGTCACGAGGTGGCCACCCTGTTAGACCCCCTGCCCCACCCAGCCGGGCAGGCCACCTGTGGCCCCTGTAGCTGGGTCCAGACCCAGGCCCCGCGCCCTGCAGGGCTTCCCTGGGGGAGCCGCCTTGGCCCGCTGGGCTGTCCCTGTCCTTCACTGTGGATGGCAGTGTTTGCACTCACACGCCTGTCCTCTGCTGCCCCCAAGATGGCCGGCCTGCAGGTGGGCAGGAGGATCTACTCCATCAACGAGGACCTGGTGTTCCTGCGGCCCTTCTCAGAGGTGGAGTCCCTCCTCAACCAGTGCTTCTGCTCCCGCCGCCCCCTGCGCCTCCTGGTGGCCACCAAGGCCAAAGAGTGAGTGACCCCGGGCCTGGTGCCCAGCCTGATGGCATGCTGAGGAGGGACCAGTGCTGGGACTGGTGGGGTGGGAGCTCTGTGGCCTGGGGGGTGGCCGTCACTGAAGCCACCATGGGACACGCTGCCCCTGCTCTTCAGTAGCCTCGGCTGGGCCGAGGGGCGTGGGCCTGGCATGCGGCCCTGTCAGCATGGACGCAGCTCCTGCCCTTCATGGGCTCCTGGTCAAGTGGGGGACAGAGCAGGGGACAGAAGTACACTGGTCGGGGCGTGAGATAGGTCCCCAGCTGGGGCAGCGAGTGAGCCATGGAGACGCACAGAGCTGGCCTTAGACTGCGCTATGCAGATAAGGTGGGCAGAGAGGTCACCAGGGCTCCTCATGGGGACTTCTGGGGGAGCAGGGCTCCAGGCAGAGGAAGCAGCGGTACCTGGGCCTGTGGTGGGGCCGTCTCTGGCAGCTGTGAGGCCCAGCAGGGAGGCCGAGGGGTGCGGACGGGGTGGGGGAGGCCAGCGGGACAGGGCGGCCAGGCCTGTGGGGCCCTGCACCACGGTGAGCCCTGTGGAGAGCGGCTGGAGGTTCCGACGGGTGCGGGGGCTACAGGGGGAGAGGGAGGGGCGGCGGGACAGATGAGGTACAGGGGAGAGTCGTCCATTGAAAAGTCATGCTGGGTGTCTATGCCTCTCTTTTATTTGAGGCCAGCGCTCTATTGCCGGGAGGGGGGCGTTCTGATGTGACAGTTTCAGTAAAAGGCCAGCTCGTTCAGGGAGATCTGAGCACGGTTTGGCCCGTGCAGGTGGCGGAGCTGGCCAAAGGGGAGCCATCTGCTTGACTTCCGGAAGCACCTGGGGTTTGGAACAGGCTTAGGGGATGGCTTTATCTGGCACACGAGGGGACGTGTCAGAACAGGAGGGATGAAGGCAGGCCTGGGGACATAGCCTGGGTGGGCGTGTCCAGGACAAAGGACGCCTGCTGCCCACCCTAGCAGGTGTGGCTCCTCTCTGCTGTGGCCCCTCTCTGCTGTGGTCGAGAACGGGCCCCAGCGTGTCTGACACTCGGGCTTTCCAAGCCCTCTCTAGGGGACTGGTGGGTGTTTTGGGGGGACAACACCAAGGTGTGCTGGGCCACTTCTCACCCTGCCGTCTACGATAATTGAGTCAATGTCCACGGGGGTGCTGGCCTGGCCTCCAGGGCTCCTGGGTGTGGGGGCAGTGCAGGCAGGCCTGTGGAACTTTGGGGCTCTTGGCCACTGAGGATTGGTGGCGTGGACTCTGGGTAACTGGCATGTCCCCTCATGTGGGACTGGGCTGCCTGGTGCTGCTCTTGTTTTGGGCTGAGTTTCCCAGAAGCCTTAGAGGCAGGGGCTCCCCCAGGTGGCCCCAGGTTATGGGGAAGGATGCTGCTTTCCTATGGCCTTACCCTGTCACTGTGCCTGCGGCAGGACCATCAAAGTCCCCGACCACCCAGAGGCCCTGTGCTTCCAGATCCGAGGAGCCGCCCCGCCCTATGTCTTCGCCGTGGGGAGAGGTGAGCAGGAGCCTGGCTGACCAGCAGCAGCTCTGGGCTGGGGCTGTCTGTGTCCCCGGAGTTCAGAGTCGCGGGGACCGTGCACCCAGCTCTGCCGACCTGGGTGCCACTGGCATTTTTCTCCCTTCCTGAAGCTAAGACTTGGGAACACTAAGCACACGTGGGCGGACCAGCCTGAGAGACACCAGGGAGCCCTGGGGACCACGGCAAGGTGACGGGCGCTGTTCGTCCCTGAAGCGGCAGCGCTCTCCAGGCTCGGCCTTGCGGGGCAGGGACTGGCCCTGGAGCCAGACTGGGCGTGTCAGGAGAAGTCAGGGTCCCACAGAGCCATGCCGCAGCCCCAGGGCCACCAGCTGGAGGCCTCTGCTCTCGCAGCGCCTTGTCCTGGAGAGGAGACGGGCAGGTCTGCAGGACTGGGCCCAGCATTGTATCTCAGGGCTTCCTTCTAAACTCTAAAGGTCACTTTTGAGGTCAGAGTCATACCTCTAATATCTGTTCACTGAGAAAGTGAACAGAGGGCTCCCGAGAAACGGAGAGCATTTTAGAGTGAGCTTGTGATTTATCTTTGAAGCAGTGATCTGTGACTGCGGGTGACTTGCCTCCTTCTCCAGAGGACATCTGGCAGGACTGGAGATGTTTTCAGTGGTCACAACTGGGGAGGATGTGCCATTAGCCTCTAGGGCAGACCGGAATGCAACTGTCACCCTGTAGTGCCCAGGGTGGCCCTACAGAGCCGAGCTCCCTGGCCCAGGTGGCGGGAGTGCAGGGGAGAAGCCCTGCCCTGGAGCAGCCGCAGCGTGTACTGATCAGCTGTGGTAGTGTTCGTGGGTGTGCCAGCAGCTCTCCGTTACTATAACAAAATACTCAAGACTGTCACCCTACATGGAGGAAAGGTTGGCTGGGCATGGTGGCACATGCCTATAATCCCAGCAACTCAGGAGGCTGGGGCAGGAGGATCCCAAATTTAAGGCTAGCAACTTGGTGAGACCTTGTCTCAAAACAGGCCTGGGGCTACCCCCTTGGTCCGGCTCTTCGTGTTTCCTCCACCTCTGAGAAAGCACCCAGCTGGGTCCAGGCCTTTGGGGACATTCCAGGTCTACACCGTAGCAGTGGGTGAACCAGCCAAGCCCAGCAAGGCTGCCATGTTCCCGAGCCCTTGCCCAGAGCCGGGCTCGGTGCTGGATGCCTCCTGTGCCAACTCCCTGGTCTCTCAGGAACCTTGTGAGTGGCTTGATCCTCGT
Source organism: Spermophilus citellus (assembly GCF_964194105.1). Taxonomy (NCBI): domain Eukaryota; kingdom Metazoa; phylum Chordata; class Mammalia; order Rodentia; family Sciuridae; genus Spermophilus; species Spermophilus citellus. Next base: position 6,383,086 of record NC_138185.1, on the reverse strand, counting down.
CCCCTCTTAGCAGTGAGGACCCTGAGCCCAGCAGGTGGAGGAGTCCTGAATGATGGTTCCGTGGACAGCAGGGTGTGCCCTTGTCACCTGCCCACACAGGCAGAATCTCAGTCTTTGTCTGCAAGTCACATCGTCCCCAAGGCCCCAGGGGATGCGGGAGGAAGGTGCACCTGGCGACTGGTAGCGCCAGCTCGAGGCCCGGCTTCTGGCCAGGTGGCCTCGAGGCTGCCGATCCGCCTGAGCCTCTGCTCCCCGGCCACACGGGCTGACCCTGGTGCAGGACCACGGGTTGTGCAGGACAATGAGGGAGACGAAGCTCTCGAGTGACCTGAGCCTGGATTCAGACCCGGCTCCTCTGTGTGTGGCCTTGGCTAGCTGTCCCCTCTGAGTCTGTCTCTTCTGTGAAGTGGGGTGCCAGGTCCCACTCTGTGCACTCGGGGGCCACTGCTGGCTCCAGGGGGAGGTGTGGCCAGGTGCCTCCGGTGGCCTGCCTTGCCTGCTGCACCCCGCCGCCCTGGCCCTGCCTCAAGCGCTCCTCCCCCAGGCTCCGAGGCCATGGCTGCTGGACTGTGTGCCGGCCAGTGTGTCCTGAAGGTCAACGGCAACAACGTGGCCAGCGAGGGTGCCCAGGAGGTCCTGGAGCACTTCCAGGCGTTCCGGAGTCGTGGAGAGGAGGCGCTGGTGAGCGGCCGGGGCTGGTGCCCTCCCTGGGGAGACGTGTGGGCAGCACAGGGGGCTCTGCCCAGGGCACCAGAGGACTGGCCCCATCCCCCACCTGGGTCCCCAGCTCTGGGATAGGGACAGGGGCTCTAGGCAGGGTGGCATCGTCCACCCCCTCTGCTGTCTGTCTAGGTGTCCACGGCCAGACTGTGACTTGGCCTGGGGACACTCCCTCCCCTGGCAGTGGTGGGGCGGGCGCCATCCAGGCTGAGGGCAGGGCGTTCCCGGGGCCTTGGGAGCTCCAGGGACATCTGGAGGCTCCTTTAGGGCAGTGTCCCTAACCGGCCCAGAGCTGAGCGGGTGGCCCCTTGGCCCTGTCCCCTCCTCCCTGGCCGTCCCTCTCACAGCGGCTCCTCCCAGGGCCTCTACCACTGGATCTACCACACCCATGAGGACGCCCAGGAGGCGCGAGCCAGCCAGGAGACCCCCGGAGAGGACCTGGGGGCCCTGGAGGACGACCAGCCAGACTCTGGTAGGGGGAGGCAGGGTCGCGACAGGGACAGGGCGGAGTCCTGTTCTGTGCCAGTGTCCTGCCCACCTGTGGGACTGGGTGTGGGGGGCAGGTGGGCAGGCTCTTCCAGGGCGGGTGGACGGCAGCAGGCAGCAGAGGCAGCCAGCGCCGTGGCACGGGCTCCGGCCGCCCTCGAGTTGAGGCTCCCGTTGCGTGCGGGTGCCAGGGCCTGGCTGCGTGGCGCGGCGCCCTCCTCAGTGTCGCCTGCCCCCTGGCTTCCAGCCTGGCCCCTGCTGTCCCTGGGCCCACAGCTGAGTCTGCGCGAGGACGGGCCGGTGGTCAGCCTGACGGTGGACAACGTGAGCCTGGAGCACGGCGTGGTGTACGAGTACGTGAGCACGGCCGGCGTCAAGTGCCACGTGCTGGAGAGGATCGTGGAGCCCCGCGGCTGCTTCGGCCTCGCCGCCAAGGTGCTGGGCAGGGGCCCTCCTGGAGCCTGAGGTCCAGTCCCTGTCCCTGCACCTGGCGGCCATGGGCCAAGGAGGCGACTTGTCCCTTAGCCTGAGTCTGCAGCATGGCCGCCGCGGACCTGACCTGGGGTGCTGGTGCAGCCTGGACCCTCCCGGCTCAGCGGGTGCTCAGCGGCCACTGCTGCTTCTGCAGGTCCTGGAGGCCTTCGCTGCAGAGGACAGCGCCTTTGTGCAGAACTGCGGACGGCTCATGGCCAGGAGCAGCACCATCGTGACCATGCCCCACTTCGAGTTCCGCCACATCTGTGACACCAAGCTGGAGAGCATCGGCCGGAGGATCGCCTGCTACCAGAAGGTAGCTGCGCCCCAGAGGTCTCCACCGCTGGCTGCCAGGCGTGGGACCTCACCTGGGGTATTTTTTTGTCAGTGTCAAACTCCAGTCCAACTTTGCTTAAACAGGAAATTTTATGGGTTTCTGTCACTGAAGAGTACAGAGGTGAACTTCAGGCATGGTTGTATCCAGGCTCTCAATCGGATATGACACTATTGCAGGAGTACGGCCACTCTCCGTCCCTCGGTTTTGTTCCCCACGTGGCTTCACACTCGGGCCGTGAGGTGGTGGCCCTCATAGCTCTGGCCTGAGCGCTATCAGAGGGAGCTCTTGCTGGCCCTGTCCTAGTCCCTGTTGGGGGGAAGGCAGCCCTGCCTGAACCTCAGAACTGAGCCAGGAGAGACGGTTCCTTGAGGCCAGCTCAGGTGCAGCAGCTGACGTGGAGAAGTGGGTGCAACTAAGTCCTGAGGCCCCCACGCCCCGGCCTCTGCCTGGCCCAGGAGGGGCAGTGTGGGGCAGTGCTTCCCATTCGGAGGCCCTGCTTCCCAGGGGTGGCCCAGAATCCCCGGTCCCCGCTCACGGTCCGTGCCCCCTCTGTTCTCAGTTTGCAGCTCAGCTGAGGAGCCGGGTCAGCCCCGCCTTCAAGCAGGCAGCCCTAGAGCCCCACCCCCTGTGCGGCCTGGACTTCTGCCCCACCAACTGCCACGTCAACCTCATGGAGGTGTCCTACCCCAAGACCACCCCCTCGGTGGGCAGGTCCTTCAGCATTCGCTTCGGACGCAAGCCCTCCCTCATCGGCCTTGACCCTGAGCAAGGTACCTGCTTGTGTCTGTTAGAGGTGGTGCTTAGACTCACACTCTGGTACCTCAACAGAACCGTGTCTAGGGGCCGACAGTCCAGGCCAGAATGGTGGCTCCGTGGTCATTAGGAGTCCAGGCCCTTCTATCTTTCTGCGTCACCATGTCTAGAAGGGGTCTCTAACTTTCAGGGTGCCTCATGGTGGAGTATGGCTGCTGGTGTGCCAGCCACCATGTCTGCATTTCCAGACAGGAAAAGCCAACCGTGGTTAAAGGTGTATTAGCATCAAACTGAAACTGTTTTCTTGAGGTAACTTAGTGGATCAAGATTCTAAAAAGGGCAGTCGGGCGCTGTGGTGTGCACCTGAAACTGAGGCAAAGGATCACAGAGTTTGAGTACAGCATTGGAACTTAGTGAGACCCTGTCCCGAAATTAAAAAAAAAAAATTAAAAAGGCTGAGGTAGAACTCAGTGGTAGAGCATTTGCCTGGCCTGCACGAGGCACTCAGTTCCATCCCTGGTACCGCCAAAAAAAGGAAAAGAAAAAGAAAGTTCTGGCAGGGAAGTTCCCTCTCCCGGAGTTCTGGGAGTGGGTCTGCTTTCGCTGACCTCCCGCCTGCCCTCCTCCCCCGCAGGCCACCTGAACCCCATGTCCTACACCCAGCACTGCATCACCACCATGGCTGCCCCGTCCTGGAAGTGCCTGCCTGCTGTGGACGGGGACCCCAACGGCCAGGCTCTCAACGACAGCCTCGGGCCCCCCAGCGGGGCCCTGGGCCAGGAGGACCGGGGCCTGAGCTTCCTGCTGAAGCAGGAGGACCGTGAGGTGCAGGACGCCTACCTGCAGCTCTTCACCAAGCTGGATGTGGCCCTCAAGGAGATGAAGCAGTACGTCACCCAGATCAACAGGTGAGCCGAGGCGGGGCCGCGGGGAGGCGGGGCCGCGGGGAGGCGGGGCCGCGGGGAGGCGGGGCCGCGGGGAGGCGGGGCCGCGGGGAGGCGGGGCCGCGGGGAGGCGGGGCCGCGGGGAGGCGGGGCCGCGGGGAGGCGGGGCCGCGGGGAGGCGGGGCCGCGGGGAGGCGGGGCCGCGGGGAGGCGGGGCCGCGGGGAGGCGGGGCCGCGGGGAGGCGGGGCCGCGGGGAGGCGGGGCCGCGGGGAGGCGGGGCCGCGGGGAGGCGGGGCCGCGGGGAGGCGGGGCCGCGGGGAGGCGGGGCCGCGGGGAGGCGGGGCCGCGGGGAGGCGGGGCCGCGGGGAGGCGGGGCCGCGGGGAGGCGGGGCCGCGGGGAGGCGGGGCCGCGGGGAGGCGGGGCCGCGGGGAGGCGGGGCCGCGGGGAGGCGGGGCCGCGGGGAGGCGGGGCCGCGGGGAGGCGGGGCCGCGGGGAGGCGGGGCCGCGGGGAGGCGGGGCCGCGGGGAGGCGGGGCCGCGGGGAGGCGGGGCCGCGGGGAGGCGGGGCCGCGGGGAGGCGGGGCCGCGGGGAGGCGGGGCCGCGGGGAGGCGGGGCCGCGGGGAGGCGGGGCCGCGGGGAGGCGGGGCCGCGGGGAGGCGGGGCCGCGGGGAGGCGGGGCCGCGGGGAGGCGGGGCCGCGGGGAGGCGGGGCCGCGGGGAGGCGGGGCCGCGGGGAGGCGGGGCCGCGGGGAGGCGGGGCCGCGGGGAGGCGGGGCCGCGGGGAGGCGGGGCCGCGGGGAGGCGGGGCCGCGGGGAGGCGGGGCCGCGGGGAGGCGGGGCCGCGGGGAGGCGGGGCCGCGGGGAGGCGGGGCCGCGGGGAGGCGGGGCCGCGGGGAGGCGGGGCCGCGGGGAGGCGGGGCCCTCGGCCTCACTCCACAGCAGGGGAGTGAACTTGTTGAGGGGAGCTGTCCTATACACAATGGGCTGCGCTCATCAAATGCTAGGGCCACTCCTACCCCCAAGGTGACAACCCAGAGTGTCTACAGACATTGCCAGATGCCCCTGGGGGCCATAGTACCCTTCCAGCAGAGCAGTGAGTGCTGCAGCCTCCTCAGGGAGGCCGAGGCACTTGGTGAAAGCCTTGGGATCTTTGTTCTTTTAACATCCCAGGAAGATAGACAGCTGGACCTGAGGTCCCCCTTGCTGTGACACAGCAGGGCGCATGCAGCACCCCCTGTGCCAAGGGTGGGCACTGAGTGTCTGCAGGGCAGCAGGGTGGGGCAGAGCAGGGTTGATGGCACCTCTGGGATGGGCAGGCCAGAGGTGGGCCATTCTGCATGACAGTGACCCCTTTCTTCAGCAAACGTGGGGGAGGAGACAGGACGTAGCCATTAGGACCCTGGAGACCAGCCACCAGAAGCAGCCTCTGGATGGGGCTGGGGCCCTCCTGGATGTGGCCCTCTAGGAGATGAAGTAGTACATCACCTGCCTGGAGGGGACGATTTTGAGAGTGTCAGGAACACTTGAGCAGGGACCGGTACTAAGGGGTCTAAGGAACTGCTGATTCCGTTCTGCAGAGTGAGAGGCACATGGTCACCTTAAGACAGGGTGTCTTCCTGGAGCCTGTTGGCATTTTGGGGGGGTCATTCTGTGTTGTGGGCCGCCCTGGGCACTGTGGGTGGGTGGCAGCGTCACCAACCTCTATCCCCCAGAGGCCCTAGCACCCCTTGCCCCTGTGGTGACAACCCAGACCATCTCAAGACGGCGTCCAATATCCCCTGCAAGGCACATTGCCCCTGGGGGAGATCGGAGGCTGAAGAACCCTGTGCTAGAGTCACAACGGGGATGGACAGGGTGACTTGCTCTCGAGGCTCTCTTAATCCTCAGGGCTGGGAGGGGGGGCTGCAGCGACAGGTGGACCCCCTCGTGCTGCGCCCCTGCTGCAGGCTCCTGAGGTCCTGTCGCGCTCTCTGCCTCGTGGGTGGGGACTTCTCTGTGGAGGCCGCGGCTGCAGGCTCAGGAGCCCGAGGCCTGGGCTTTACTCCTGGCCTGTTGGCCGTGTGACCTCAGGCTGCCTCTCTGACCCTCGGTTTCCTCACCTGCAGAGCGGGGCCAGTTGTGACCCTGATCTCCTGAGAGGCGGGATGGTGGCTAGCCTGGGCTTGTGGGTCGCCGTGAGGCCCAGCACTGTGTCTAACATGTGGCGTGTCAGTCCCCACCTCCCAGCCTTGAGACGCCTGTGACACCATCCTGCTGCGCAGGTCGAGTCTCATGAACAGTTTGCCTCGGGCCTCTCAGACAGGAGGTGGTGGCGTTAGGGTTTGAAGGGGCTGCGGCCTGGGCAGGAACTGCCTTTTGAATGACTTTTCCTTGTGCGCGTGTTTACCTGCCATCTGTCCCGGGTGCTCTTGTCCGTGGTGGCAGAGCCCAGGGGTGTCCGAGGCCCTGCGGCCTGCCGTCTGGAAGCCATGCCCTCTGGGCCATGTGCAGAGCCCCAGCCCGTGCGCAGAGCCAGGCCAGGAGCCGCCAGAAGGCGTGAACCTGCGCTCTCACCCTGGCAGGGCTGCGGGCGGCTGCGCAGTTGTGGTTGCCTTTCCAAGGGGTGACACAAAACCCTGGACAGCTACCTGTGCAGGATCAAAGGTCACAGCTGGTGAAGCTGGGGCCTGGGCCTTTACCTGGAGCCCTTGCCCTGCAGGCTGCTGTCCACCATCACGGAGCCCACCCCTGGCGGGGCCTGTGACCCGCCCCTGGCTGAGGAGGCCTCCTCCTCCTCACTGGTCAGCGAGGAGAGCGAGATGGACAGGACCGACCATGGGAGCATCAAGAAAGTGTGCTTCAAAGTGTCCGAGGAAGACCAGGAGGACTCGGGCCACGATACCATGAGCTACCGCGACTCCTATAGGTGGGCATGGTATGGGTGGCCCGGGGCTCGGTGGGACGGCCAGCAAGACAGTGAGCCTCTGACCATATGGAAGTTGGGACCATGGACGTTTGGTGGAATGCGGTGGTCTGGCCCTGAGACCTGCCCAAGGTGCATCCCAGAGAGCCCACCCAGGTCCCCGCCCAGGCTGGCGCTTCCATCTGGCCTGGTAGACGCCACCCTTTCAGCCATACGTGTCCCAGTGCAGAGGAGAGGGCTGATCTGCCCACACGGTGTGCTTCAAACTTGGTTTAAGACCTGTGGTTTCTGCCAGGCATAGGGATGCACGCCTGTAATGCCAGAGCTAGGGAGGCCGAAGCAGGAGGATCCCAAGTTCAAGGCCAGCCTGGCCAACTTAGTGAGGCTCTGTCTTAAAATAAGTAGATGATAGGTAGGTAGGTAGGTAGTTAGAGCTGGGGGTGCATCTTAATGGTAGAGCACCCCGGGGTTCAGTCCCCAGCACTACAAAAATGAACGCTATTTATTTTTACTTGATCTGAGGAATAAGTCTGTTTCTTTTTCTTCTGAGAGGCCGTGAGCTGTCTTGCCACTGGTTAGATTAATTGTAACGACATCAGTGAGGCCTTAATTAGCGGTTACGTAGATTAGAACTCAGCTCCCTGTGCTAACTCTGCCTGGCTGCTGGTAATTCCTTATCTCAGCCTAATGAGCCCCGGACCCCCTGAGAAGGGCCTTGTCACCTTCAGCTGCAGCCAGAAGGAGTCCTAGGCAGCCAGACCCCTCTGGTGGGCAAAGCCCAGGGCTGCAGGGATGCGGCCAGCGAATGCTCCTCTTGTCCCCACGGGACCTGCCTAGTCCTTGTGCCCAGTTTCCTGGAGTCTGTAACCGGGTCGTTCTCGCTGCGTGTGTGCCTGTCCTCGGAGCTCCGAGGCCAAGGTCCCTCGCGTCTCTGGGTTTTCCTTCTGAAGTTCCTGTTCCTCTGGTTTTTCATTGAATTGTCAAAGAGCGTGGGGTGGAATTTTGGAACAGTTGCTCCTGATTCCTTGAGTTCCTTTTGGTCAGGTGAGTGGTGGGTTGTGCCCAGAGTCAGGGTTGTCCCTAAGAAGAGCCAGGCACTCGGGAGCACTGGGGACCTTGGACAGTGGTGACAGCTGAGTGGAAGCAACTCTCCGCTCTGTTTCTGTGCTGGGCCATGAAGCACTTTCCCCTGGCGGACCTGAAAGACCCCGGGCTGGTTGTCCCCTGGGCTGGGGCTTGACCGTGCTCTGGAGCGGGTCTGGGTGCGGGGCCAGGGGTGCGAGCGAGGGTGACTCGGCCGTCTCGCCCCAACGCAGCGAGTGCAACAGCAACCGGGACTCGGTCCTGTCCTACACCAGCGTGAGAAGCAACAGCTCGTACCTGGGCAGCGACGAGATGGGGTCCGGTGAGTGGGCCGCCCAGCGGGGAGGGTCCTGGCCGGTTGGTTAGTGGGTGTCCTCCCGCTCTGTTCCGTTGTTTGGAGTTCATTGCTTTGAATCGCATGGAGCCTCCTTCTGTCTGCTGGTTTGGCAGGTACTTAGTCAAGCACCTCTCACGCACCAGGTGCTGGAACTTAGCAAAGCTAAGATCCCCACACAGAGCAGATAGAGACCTCGGTGCGGTCGTGCACCATGGCCTATGGTTGCATGGGATGTGTGGGTGGTGGGTGCTCTGAGGTCCCACGGATCCCTGGAACCAAGGGGGCCCATAGGGATGACCATGCACCAACCCAAAGTTCAGACAGCACAGGAAGGTTTAAAGAAGCCAGTGAACTCGAATCCAAACCCGTCGTGCTCCCAAGTGTACCCACCGATGGTACTTGGATGCCGTCGGCAAGGGCACATGTATGCAGAGGGACATGCGGTGGTTGGCGGGCGGCTGGACGGACAGGTGGATGATCAGAGGAGGTCGTGCTGTGTCTGCAGCGCTTCCTGAAGCCTGACGTTGCTGTGTGTTAATTTCAGTCTCATTCTCTCAGACTTAGAAAGTACACTTTGTGCATAAATAGGTCACACGTCCACATGGGCCATTATTAGAAAGACAAGAGACAGGCCGAGGTGGCGGATCCCTCCCACCCTCAGCCACGGCCTCCTGCTGCCCAGGCCGCCCCCCTGCACCCCGTTACTGCTGTGTCCTGCCAGAGGACGTCTCTGCATAAAAACTTGCCCCCATCATGTGGCAGAAGAAAAGAAGGCCCAGGCAGGCGGACTGTGTGGCTGGGCTCTAATGTCTCATGACAGAAGATCAGGCCATTGAAATATGTCCCCAGAGGGGTTCAGTGGAGCTGCCTTCACTGGAACAGGGGCTGTGACTCTGTGGGGCTGGGATCCAGGTCTTTGTCCTCAGTGCCCTCATTTGTGGAGTGGGAATGACAACAGCTTGCCATCTGGGGGGTGTTTGTGCTTCTTGCCCATTTTTTAGATGAAGAAACAGAAGCTCAGAGAGGTCCAGGGATTTGCCCAGTGACTCGGCTGGGGCCTGAGTCTGGCAGGCTACATGTCCCTGTGGGTCTAGGGCTCTATAGCCGTGTGGCCTCCTGGAGAAGAGGTTGGGGAGGAGCGGGGTGGGGCAGCAATGACTGACAGCCACGCTCTGTCTTCTGCCAGGGGACGAGCTGCCCTGTGACATGCGCATCCCATCGGACAAGCAGGACAAGCTCCACGGCTGCCTGGAGCACCTCTTCAACCAGGTCGGCCTCGTCCCAGCCTGGTGTCGCCCTGGGTCCTCGAAGCCCCCTGGCCGCCACGCTCACCGGGGGCTTCCTGTCTCCAGGTGGACGCCATCAACACGCTGCTCAAGGGGCCGGTGATGGGCAGGGCGTTCGAGGAGACCAGGCATTTCCCCATGGAGCACAGTCTCCAAGGTGAGGGGCGCCCGGTGGGAGCAGGCTGGATGCTGGGCACACACCCCTGCTGTGTGGCTCTGGCTGGTCCAGGCTGGCAGACTCCTGCCTGAGGGCCACATCAGCCCACAGCCTGCTTTCGCTCAGAATCTGTCTCCACTGTCATCCTTATATTTTAAAGTTTCGTAAAAGCCAAACAACAAGGTCTGTGTGGTAGAAGCTGTAGGAGCTGCAAAGCCTGACCTGGCTCTCTACAGGGACAATTGGTGTCCTGGGGTTGGTCCCTGGGTCCCCTGGGCCTGCCCATTTGTGACACGAGGGACAGCCTGGAGTGCACTTCCTGTCTGTCATACCCACGGGGATCTGCTCCCCTCATCACACTTTCCAGCCCTTGTGAATTTGCTGCGGAGTTTATTATTGATGTGACTTTTGTTTTGTTAATGGCATCTCCTGCAGGGTATGGTGGTGCAGGCCTGTGGTCCTAGTGACTCAGGAGGCTGAGGCAGGAGGATCTCAAGCTTGAGATCAGCCTTGGTAATTTAGCAAAACCCTGTCTCAAAGAAAAAAAAAAAAGGACTGGGGATGTAGCTCAGTGGTAAAGGGCTGGTGGTTCAATTCCCCAGTACCTCAGTGAATGAACAAATAGGTTTTGAAAAGGTATCTTCCTTTTGGAGATTGAATTTTAAAAGGATCTTATTAAAATGCCCCCATAGGAAGAGCCAGTGTAGTAGGCCATATATTGATGATAAGCCACAGTGATCAACTTAATGGGAAAGCCACAGTGTCATCCCACGGCCGTCAGGTGGGCACTGCTCCCTGCCCGGGGCCTCTGCTGCTCTTCAGGAGAGGGCTGTGTGAGAGAAGAGTTAAGGCCTCACCAGCACCAAACCGAGGCTTTCCTCTGCAATGATTGAGAGGAAAAGAATTGGCATTGCTTATGTCCTCCTGCCTTTCATCCCACTACCCCCCCCCACCGTCTGTCCGTCCTCAGCTGCCAGTCCATCTGTGCAGCTATGCAGCAGGTAAATAGTTCCCTAGAGCCAGCTTGTGCCAGGCCTTGTGCTGGGTGCTGGTGACCCTGAGCCCGATGGACACTGCTGACCTCGCGGGCCCCCAGCTGTGTGCAGGAGACGGGAAGGTGGACAGCCTCTGCCTCCAGGGGAGCATCGGGTCTGCTCAGCTGTCCCTCCCGCTGTGTCAATCCCCTGTCCAGGGGTGAACCTCAAGGAGAAACAGCAGAGAGGGCCCCAAGCCACAGAGACCTCAGAGACCCGGGAAGAGGCCAAGGGAACAGGGGCCTGCGTCTGCCTGGCCTTTGGCCTGTTAGGGCCACATTCAGGTCCCAGTTCTCCCACTACCCAGTGTGACTTTAGGCAAGTGACTTGCCTGGGCTTCCCCCTCTGTTTAGGGAAGGGTTAGAACGAGGTCACAACTCATGTGCCTGCGTAGTTGGTTGTGGCATGAAGACCTGTGCCTGAGAAGAAGGCTTCTGTGGCTACCGGGTCCAGATCTGGGAGCAAAGAGTGCTGTGATTGATTGGTGCTGTCTCCGCTGGATTGTCTGTGGCTGTGGATCCTGGCCCCCGACTGGCAGGAAGGGTGCTGAGATGGATCTGTGGCGTCTGCGATGGGAGTGGCATGTGAAGTGGAAGCACAGTGACCATGCATTTGTCCTCCAAGGCCTGGATTCATCCTAGAGCCTGCTGCTCCCCGGGTCTAGGTTATGAGCTTTGGAATCTGGTGACAGGGCATGGGCTTTGTGCCACTGTTCTCCAAAGCCACCTCGGTCCCTTCCCGGCCCTCATGCCGCTTTCCTGCCCCAGAGTTCAAACAGAAAGAAGAGTGTATGGTCCGTGGCCGGAGCTTGATCCAGATCAGCATCCAGGAGGACCCCTGGAACCTGCCCAGCTCCATCAAGACCCTGGTGGACAACATCCAGAGATACGTGGAAGGTCTGCGGGCAGGGAGGGTCATGGGGGGCCTGTGGCCTTTGGCTGGGTCTGGAATGCAGCAGGGTCCTGTTGGGGCCCACCTCTGTGCCCCTTCCCCTGTGTGCTCAGGGAAGGGGAGAGGAGTGGCTGCACGCTGTCAGCTGAGTGGCCTCCCCGGGCCGGCTCTCCTGTCGCCTGCCAGCCCCCCTTAGCCGCCTCCTCCTCTCCCTCCTCCTTCAGATGGGAAGAACCAGCTGCTCCTGGCCTTGCTGAAGTGCACAGGTGAGGGCTTTGCAGGGCAGCCGTGAGTGCATGGGCCCAGGGGTACGCGGCGAGGCCTGCCTGGCTGTGGGCGTCCATGAGGACAGCCTGGGGGGCCTCTTCTGTGGCCAGGGTGATTTTTTCTTGGCCCATCAGGATCTGCACTGGGGAAGGCGACCCTTTGGCCTCCTGCCCCTCTAAGACTTGCACCTTGTGTCCAAGGGACAAGTCTCAGTCCCTGGAGCTGGGAGCCCTGTCTTGGGCCACCTGCTACCTGGGTGATTATGACGAGGACACAGGATAGAGGGCGGAGGGCGAGGGAGGCTGCTTGTCAGTAGGCTCCAGACCCAGCAGACGGTGGAGGCCGGAGCTGCAGGTGGGGTGGGCCACGTTTGTCCACCTTTGTCCCTCCCTTCTTCTCAGAAACTTGTAGTCAAGGGAGGATCCAGGTCAAAATAGGCAGCTGCACGCAGCTGGCCAGATGTTGAGGGTAATTCCTCTCAGCAGCTGAGACCTGCAGCCTCTTTGCCTCAGGTGGGGCGGGGTGGTGGAGGGGCGGGGCAGCAGGAGAACTCGGTTCTCAAAAGCGCCGGTGGAGCTCGGTGGCACAGCCGCACCACTGGCACACAGCCGGCCAGGCCGAGAAGTACTGCATCCCAGAGAGATGGTCAGGGACGGGCCTGGATAGTGGCCAGGAACCCACAGGCCCACCTGCTTGGTCGGGGGAGCAGCAGCTTTTGGGTGAGGTGGCTTGCTCACGGAGGGGGGAGTTCTGTGGACCTGGCTTTTGGCCCCAAGTGAACTTTTGGCCAGTTTGCCCCATGCAGGGTCTGTGGGGGGGCTTGGGGCCAGGGGTGGTGCAGCCTGCTGCCAGCACCTGCCAGAGGTCTCTCTGTCCATCACAGACACCGAGCTGCAGCTGCGCAGGGACGCCGTCTTCTGCCAGGCCCTGGTGGCCGCCGTGTGCACCTTCTCCGAGCAGCTGCTGGCGGCCCTCAGCTACCGCTACAACAACAACGGCGAGTACGAGGAGAGCAGCCGGGACGCCAGCCGCAAGTGGCTGGAGCAGGTGGCCGCCACCGGGGTCCTGCTGCACTGCCAGTCCCTGCTGGCGCCAGCTGCAGTGGTGAGTGGGCAGAGGAGGACGGGAGGCCCCCCAGCCTGTGTCCCCTGCAGTTGGCTCCCAGGGCCCCGCTGTTCACACAGCAGGTGTTCATTGAGCACCTACCATGTACTGCTGTTAGGAACTGGGGCCTTACATCCTGGTGGGAGGGAGACACATGTAGGTAAAAGACATGGCAGAGACCATGGTGCTCAAGCTAGGCGGCTTTGCCCCAGGGGACACTGGCAACATCTGGAGACATTTTTAGTTATAGCAGTTGAAATATCCAGGAGGAGTGTCTCTGGCACTTGGTGTGTGGAGGCCAGAGATGCTCCTCAGTGTCCTACAACAGTCCCAGGACAAATACCTGCAGTGCTGGGTGGCTCTGGTGGCCAAGGCCCAGCCGCTGGCTGGTGGGAAGTGTGGCCTCGGAGCGCCCTCTGCTGGGCAGAAGTCTGCTCTCACCGGACTCAGAAAGGCTGCCTGGGCACCAGCCCTCATGTCTTGGAGCCACATGCTAGTCCCTGTCCGTTTGGTCTCTGACGTCGCGAGGCACCAGACTGCTGGGGGCCACAGCTCACCTTCCAGCCGGGGAGGCAGATGAGAAGACACAACGGAAGGCTGGGGGGAGAGGCAGGGAGTGGAGGCCATGGCGTCCTTGGGGATCTGTGGTCAGAGCTGGCTGTGTTGAAGCGGTGACTTTGAGCCAGTAGACAGGAACAGCCTGGGGCAGAGGGAGCAGCTGTGGCCCCAGGAGCAGGGAGGCGGTGGGAGGTGAGGTGCGTGGGCTGGGTCTGCAGGGCTGGGCCTCGCTCTGGGCAGGAGGCTCGCGGGTTGGAGGCAGGTGAGAGACGGGATGTGGGTTCAAGTTAGACAAAGGTAACAGCACGGGGAGAGGGGGGTTGTTTGGGGGAGGGTAAGGGGGAACTGTGGGGTCCTCCTGGGACGTGGACCCCCCTGGAGTGGTGGCTGGGAAGTTGGGGAGCTCTGGAGCGTGTTTTGATGGTGGGTCCCAGGGCTTGGTCATGGCTGTGTATGGGGCAAGGGGAGAGAGAATCGGGTGGGTGGGGCCTGCTGGAGGGGCAGGGAGGTGGTGGGTTAGCTTTGGAATGGTTGTTAATGACCGTTGGTCCAGGGAAGGGCCACTCAGCAAGTCAGAGCCAGATGGGTTCTGACCCTGGGGGAGCAGGACAAGCTGTAGGCAGAGCACACGCAGGACTGGTGGGAGGAGCCTGCTGTATAGCACGTGGCCTAGATTCGGACCCCAGCTTGTCCAGGGAAAGCTTGGGGTGGGTGGCACCCGAGGTCCCTCATGTGTCTTCTTGCAGAAGGAGGAACGCACCATGCTGGAGGACATCTGGGTGACCCTGTCGGAGCTGGACAACGTCAGCTTCTCCTTCAAGCAGCTGGATGAGAACTACGTGGCCAGTGAGTGACTCCCTGCCACTGTGGGTGTCAGGACGCTGAGGCGGCAGGAGCGTGTGGGGCCACCTGGCCTCCCGTGCGAGCAGGCCAGCTGCCCGAGCCTCACCCCCCAGCTGGAGTCTGAGAGCTGAATTGCAGCACACGTGGAAAAGGGGTTCTTCCACATCAGCCAGCTGCCCCACCACCCGTGAAAGACCCACGAGCGATTCTCATTCAGATCCCACCCTCAGATCCCATTCAGATCGCCCCTCTTTGTGGGGAAGAATTAAGATTCTTAGGGACTAAGGCCGTGATTACCTGAGGTTCCTTGGTCCTGTCTTCCTCCCTCTGCCCTGCCCACCCCCCTGCCCACCTGCCCACCCACTCGCACCACCCACCCCAGACACGTCCGCAGCAGGGAGCACTCGGTACTTGCCAGCCAGAGACAGGCTCTGGGCCACGGTGCCGGGCAGCATGACCACAGCTTCTGCCCTCCCCGTGGTGGTCTCACCCTGGGTCACCTGGGGACAGCAGAGATGCCGATCCCAGTCGCTGGCTGCTATGGGTCAGTTGGGGCCTGGGTAGGGGTCCCAGGGGAGCGCAGGTGACCTCCTGCTGAGGCCGAGAACCCTGTGGGTGCTTCCCGCGCGGCTCTGCTGGGCCCTGGGGACCCCGCCCAGACCTCCACCTCGGGGACTCGGGGGTGGAACAGGGCGCCCATGTGCCACGTGCTCTCCCCAGGACTCCAGAGCTCATGGGCCCTTTCACTTCACTTCATAAAAAGCCCCCTGAGACAGCTTTTTCCCAAGTGCCACCCCCTTGAAATGGCTGTGTGTCTGGGCTCTCGGGGACACCCATCCTCCCCTTCAGGGACCACCTCTGACCTCCTTGGGGCAGTACCGTCCCTGCCGAGGACGCAGACTGCTGCCCAGGGGCCAGTTTGAGTTGGCTGTGGTGCTGCCTGTCGTGGGCCGAGCTGGGCTCTGGGAGAAGCCCTGGTCCACCAGTGACACCTGCAGGCGCAGCCGGGGTCCCCAGGGCCGCACTCTGCCCCCCTGCCCGCAGCTCTTCCTCATGGGGGTGAATGAGATGCAGGTCCTGTTGGAGGGCAGCTTTTGCCAGGTGGGGCCCTGAGTGACCAGCAAAGGGTGACAGGAGCACCCTAGGGCTCTGAAGACACCCGGCTGGTTCCCCTGCCGGGCAGTCAGTGTCGGGGCCAAGAATAAAGCAGTGGCACCAGCAGCTGTCGAGGGTGTCCAAGAGGCAGGTCACAGGCGGCTCCGCGGGGTGGGGCTCTCTGAGGCGCCCTGCGGGGTGGGAGTCTGAGGCGCTCTCTAGGCTGGGGAACGGGGGTCACAGGATGCGACTCTGGCGTGAGTGGACATGGAAGTCCCAGGTGCCACCTGAGGCTGGGAAGAAGGGGGTCTGGGGTTATCCCCCTGGAGTGGGCCGACAGGGAGGCACTGGGATGTCACTCTGGCACCTGGGGAAGGGAGATCTGAAGCTCCTGTAGCAGGGGGCGGGGCCCTGCGGTGAGCCTGTCTGGCCTTGTCCTCCGCAGACACCAACGTCTCTTACCACATCGAGGGCGGCCGGCAGGCCCTGAGGGTGGTCTTCTACCTCGACAGCTACCACTTCTCCAAGCTGCCCTCCCGCCTGGAGAGCGGGGCCAGCCTCCGCCTGCACACCGTGCTTTTCACAAAAGGTGAGCTGCGGCTATGGGGGACCGCAGGGGTCGAGCCAAGGCCACCAAGCACTGGGGACCCAGCCCCTCCCTCCCTCCTCTCCCTTCAGCTCTGGAGAACGTGGAGGGGCCGTCTCCTGCGGGCAGCCAGGCAGCAGAGGACCTGCAGCAGGAAGTCAATGCCCAGTCCCTGGAGAAGGTCCAGCAGTACTACCGCAAGCTCAGGTGTGTGCCTGGGGCTGTGCTGGGGCCAGGGTTCAGAGAACTGCCACAGGGCGTGGACACAGCAGTGCCGGGCAGACCCTCTGCGGGAGGAGTGGGCCAGACGCCCCTTTCTGGAGCACCTGCTCTGTGCGGGGCCTTTGCATGAGAGTCCAATGGCGGTGCGCACAGTAGTTCATGCTAACTCATTTTCCAGATGAGGAAACTGGGACCCAGGGGCACACACAGTGTGCCCAAGGTCACACAGCCAACAGTCTGGCTTCAAAGCAGGTCCTTTCTGCTGAGCAGAGCTGCCTGTCCACTCTGCGTGGGGACCGGAGCTGAGATGGGTGCTGAGATTCAAGGGCCTTGAGAGGGGTGTGGCCCCTGGGCCTCTGTCCTGGTCACACCTGCAGGGAGAAGTGGAGGGAACAGATTTTGCTGGGAGCAAGCACGCGTCCAGGGGAGCAGCTCCCACGTCCTTAGCAGCCTCAACCGTGGCCCTCCGAGTCCTGCCGTGGTGACAAAGGGTGGCTGAGAATTAGGAGATGGCAGGTCCAGTGTCAGGGCCTCCTCCCCTGGGGCCTGGTTGGCCACTTGCTGTCGTCCACCTGCTCCACAAGCTCGTCTTTCACCTGTGGCTTCTACTCCCTTCCACGGCCCAGTGGAGACCGCCTGGTTCCCAAGGCTTAGGTGCCTGTGGGTTGGCCCTTGAGAGGAACCTCTGCGGCCCAGTGAGCGGCGCCCAGGGCCAGGCGGGGACGGGCTCAGGGAGGAGGAGCAGGTCTGGGCGGCAGCAGGGAGGGCGGGAGCTGTAGAGGACAGCACTTGGGGGGAGGTGCCCTGTGGCCGGGGGGCTGTCAGGGAGCCCTGAGGGTGGCCTCCTCCTGGGAGACCACAGCCCTGCAGCTGTGGCTGGGGGTGGCCCCTCTCAGCCTCTCTCTCCCTCAGGGCGTTTTACCTGGAGCGGTCTAACCTGCCCACGGACGCCAGCACCACCGCCGTGAAGATAGACCAGGTGCGTCCCCCCTGCAGCTGGGCCGGGTGGGGCTCCCGGGGTCAGGACTCAGCGGGGCCTGAGGGACCACTTGGCCCACCTGGGAGTCCCCAGGTGGTTTCTGCTCACTGGTGGCCTGCTCCTCTCTGCTCTCGTGGTAACTGCGGGTCTCTCTGGGGCCGGCGCCCTTGGAGAGGTGGACCCACGCCGGGTGGGCCTGGGTCCTCTTTTTCCTTCACATTGATGTGGGCACTTAGAAATCAAGAGGTCTCCTCAGAACAACGGAGGCTTCCAGCTGTTTTGAGAAGTGGACAGGTGTGAGGCCTCCTGGGGGCTCCTCCCCACAGGCTGGCCTGTGCGGGGCAGGGCTACCAGGGCCACCGGCCTGTCGGCCCCTGCTGACAGTGTCTGTGGCCGGCCTTCCCGGCTTGTGCAGGCCTCACCCCGGCGTGGCGTTCTGGCCTTGGGGCTGGAAGCTGCCCTGGGAGATGCTGGGCACCGCGCTGTGGGATGTGTGGCCGGCAGGATCCCGCCATGGCACAGGAAGACTGAGCCACCTTTACCTCCACGCGGTGGCTGGGGGTCTGGGACAGCAGGGAGGGCTCCTCCTCAGGAGGGGTCTGGAGGGCACGAGCGAGGCACTGTTTGTGCTCAGAGACGCCCTGGGCCTGAAGAGGCCGGG
This sequence comes from Spermophilus citellus, assembly GCF_964194105.1. Taxonomy (NCBI): domain Eukaryota; kingdom Metazoa; phylum Chordata; class Mammalia; order Rodentia; family Sciuridae; genus Spermophilus; species Spermophilus citellus. The sequence goes on along the minus strand of NC_138185.1, from coordinate 6,365,426 downwards.
CTGGGGGTGAGACCTGAAGTATGGGGCGAACACCGAATGCCAACTGCAGGGTAGCGGGGAGCCACAGATTGCTCTTGAGCAGAGGTCATGGAAACCTTGGAGAGGGCGCTGGGGGGACAGGTGCAGGGACCTCTGGATGAGGAGGAGATGGGGAGGCAGGCCAGAGGCCCTCGGCTGTGCCCCGAGCGTCCCCATTGTATCTGTCCCACGCCTTGCAGCTGATCCGCCCCATCAACGCCCTGGACGAGCTCTGCCGCCTCATGAAGTCCTTGGTGCACCCCAAACCTGGGGCCAGCGGGAGCTTCGGTGCCAGCCTCATCCCCGTCTCCTCGGAGCTCTGCTACCGCCTGGGGGCCTGTCAGATGGCCCTGTGTGGCACCGGCATGCAGAGGTAGGCCAGAGAGGGCTGGGCCTCAGGGTCAGGGCGGCTGGGCCCGAGGCCTGGTCCTCCACTGCTTGCCGGCCTGGGGCAGGGCCTCGGCGCTCTGGCCGCAGGTTGCTGTGAGATGCGGCAGCAGTGGAGGGTGGCAGGGCTGCGGGTGTCCTGGAGCCGGGCTCGGGAGCAGGAGGCGGGTGCCAGGCTCCTGAGCCTGCCATCTGCGAGGGAACGGTGTCGCACACCTCCTCGGGATGCGCTGGTCTCTTGGCCTTGCTGGACACTTCTGCCTTCTGTCCCCACCCTTGTGTTGGCCCCAGGGAGGAAGACCGCCCCTCTCCAGTGGGCCCTTCCAGGCCCCCTCGTCCCCCCACTCAGGTGCCTCCCGCTCACCAGGGCCTCTGTTTGCTGCCCCCCCCCCCAGGCAGGGTCCCGTGAGGTCAGGGGCCGTGTCACTCTCTGCCGTAGCCCACCACCTAGCCCCGTGTCCGGCACTGATAGGCACTGATGGACAGGCGTCCAGTTGTGTCCCATCAAGGGAGGAGGGCGCCCTGCGAGCTGGGCACTGCCAGGTGTCTGCGCCCACGGGCTCATTTCCTCCCGGCTGAGCCGGTGTGGAAGGGCTCATTCAGGGGCTCTCAGCCAGGGGCAGTTCTGCTCCCCAGGGGACTTTGGCAGTGTCTGGGGACTGGCATCTAGTGGTGGGGCCAGGTGCTCTCCGTGTCCTGCAGTGCGTGGGACAGCCCTCTTTCTGGTCCCCACGTCAATGACACATTCGTCTTGATTCTCAGGAAACTGGGGTGTGCAGAGATGGACTGTCTGTCCCGGGTCCCGGAGTGAAGGGCGCAGGGTGGGGTTCCAGCCGCAGGCCCGGTGCCGAGCCACTTCTGACCTGATAGGGTCTGAGCCACGTGGCTGTGCTGGGGGCCACTGAGCAGAGGCCAGGCCGGAGGAGTCCCCTCGGTCAGCCCTCAGCTCACTGAGAGCCCCCAGGCCCTGCCTGGCAGCAGTGACCTGCCGAGGAGTGGCAGCTGCCAGGAGGAGGAGGGCAGGTGGGGGAGGTCAGCCCGGAGAGGACGCAGGGCGGAGGAGGGCCGCGCAGCCACACGGGGTGACGGCACTGGAGGTGGGGCCTGGCGGTGGGAGCCGCTGCCCACGCCCTCTCCCACCCGCAGGAGCACCCTGAGCGTGTCCCTGGAGCAGGCGGCTATCCTGGCGCGGAGCCACGGGCTGCTGCCCAAGTGCATCATGCAGGCGACGGACCTCATGCGGAAGCAGGTGGGCCTCAGCGGCGCTCCGGGCTGGGGCCCAGGGGAACTGCCTGCTCCCTGTGTGTGGGAGACCACCTGGGCCTGCGCGCCCTCAGCCCAGACCTAGCCCACCTGGGAGCCCCCCACCCGCAGCCAGGTGCCCCTGCCTGTCCCCACTCCTCCAGGCCCCAGACTGACACTCTTACCTTCCAGGGCCCCAGAGTAGAGATTCTGGCCAAAAACCTGCGAGTCAAGGATCAGATGCCCCAGGGCGCTCCGCGGTAAGTGGCCCCTGCCCTGTCTCCTCCAGGGGGCCTTCAGCCTGGCAGACCCCTGGGCTCTGCCAGGGCCCCATCTGGCTTTTGAGGACCCTGCTTTGGGAGAGACGAGTCTGGCTCAGTCTGTAACCTCACGAGGACCTGCTTCTCCTGGAGCCCTGGAAAGGGTCCCTAAAGGTCCCAAGTGAGCGGCGGGTGGCTGCTGGGGGGACCTGGTCAGTCTGCCCTCCCGTCCTCCACCCCACTGTCTCTCGGTGGCGCTGAGCCCTGTGCAGCCCCTGGGACCTGGGCTCACTGGGCCAGACCCTGTCCCCCGCCCACCCTGCCCAGTTCCTTCTCCGCGTCTGCCCACGGTGTTCAATAGCTTCCCATCTGGAAACAGCTTGGATATTGCTGAAGTCGTGCAGTGTCCCCGCATGCCCTGGGGCCACTCCCCCAGTGACGCCGTCTTCCGTGGCCCCAGCATGTGGCCGGGCCAGGCCGCTGCCCTTGGTGGTGCTCCAGGGTCCCACACGGCTCGTCACCCTCAGCTCTTTTCCTGATACTCTTTGGGCGGTTCCCCGCCCCAGGTTCCTGGCCCATCTTCCCATGGGGACCCATTTGACCCAAACAGCTATGCTGAGAGCAAGGTCCTGCTGTGGTCCCCAGCTGGCAGGTGGGGGTGCTGAGGCCCAGGGAAGTTAAGCATCTCGTCCAAGGTCACTCAGCTAGGAGATGGCAGAGCTGCCGAACCCAGGCCCAGCCCTGTCCCCTGAGCCTCTGGGGCCTGGCTTTCCCGTACTGCGGTGGCCTGCTGCCCGTTGCTCCTGCTCCGTAGTCAGGACTCCTCGTGGCCCATGTGACCTCCTGTCCTGCTGGAGAGCCAGCAGCCGCACCCCCCTCAGGTGCAGGCTCGGCTCGGAGCCCTCTCTGCACCCTTCTGCATCTGGGTCCTGGGGTCTGCGGAGGGAGGAGCTCCGGTAGAGACCGGGTCTCGCTAGTGGCCGCAGGTGCAGAAGGGCACCCCACGCCCCACACACCAGTGTCTGAACACACGGGTCTGCTCACAAAGACACGCCTGTGTCTGTAAACACCTGCTGGCCTCTGGGGAACAGATGTGGCCTGGGAGGGGACCGGGCAGCTGGGGAAGGTGTGGCATGTCCACGTGTTCACGCTCTGTCTCTTGATTCCTGCCAAGTGGTGTCCTCTGGGTGTGCATCGCCCATAAGGTCAACAAAGTGGCGGGGGAGTGCTGAAGGGCCTCTGGGGCCCCACTCATCCTCTCTCTCCTGCCCCCACCAGCCTCTACCGCCTCTGCCAGCCTCCAGTGGACGGAGACCTCTGAACACCACGGGTCACCGCTCAGCTGCGCCCACGGAGCCGCAGAGTGAGGGGACCCAGAAGGCCATGTCACAGGCAGCAAAGATGTCCCGAGGCTCCTGCCCAGCTGTCCCTGGCCAGCTCCCTGCACTGCTGCGAGGACAGGGCCCACTCGGCCATGACTGCCCACCACCCTGGGCCGCACGTTCTCCACCCTGGGCACCGGGCTCCAGGGCTTGTGGAGCTCACGGTGCAGCCAGGCTCCGGACTGCATCCCAGTCCTAGGGACAGTGCCAAGGTGCTGGCCCGGGAGGCCTGCGGACAGCTCCCTCGGGATGGCGCCACTGCACTTTGAACCCGGGCTCCCCCCAGGCCACATCCCAGGGCCCGCGCCGTCTCCGCCCGAGCTTCCTGCGCACCCCTAACCTTACTAACCGGCTCGGTGGACTCAGGGCACCCAGCCTCAGCCAGGAAGGAGAGAGGGACAGGCGCAGCTCCTGCCACTGGAGGACACACAAGAGCCACACCAGCTAATGACGTCACTCACCGCCATCGGAACTGGAGCCGCCAGCCCTGGGCCGAGACGCACTCGGACTTATTTATATGGCGTGACGTCTCTGGTGTTTTATTTTATTTTTTGTTGTCGTTGCCGTCTTCGAGATTTTTTCTAAGGTTGTATAATTATATATTTGACATTTTAAGTTTCAAAGAAGGGCATATTGTCTAACAGGGACCAATGTGAGGTAGTATTGCAGTTTTACCCAGTTCTACTAAAAAAGAAAAACTAAATTATTGAAAATTTTAAGAACACTAGTATGTCCTTTGTTTTAGAGTTGGGGTGGCAGGGTGTCCCGGTCTCCACAGGTGCCTGCTGCCCACCCTGCTTCTCCAGCGTTGACTCGGGGTTAGAACTTTCTAGATGGTGGCTGCAAGGGCTTGAGAGGTGGCAGAGCTGCGGAGGGAGGCGGGGAGCCGGGGGCCACCGAGGGGCCTCCTGCACGGGACACTGCATGGCACCTCGGGTGGACTTTATTTTTTTGATGTTAACTTCTCAGAGCAGGGCATCTGGGACTTTGAAGCCACCTGCCCTTGTGGGCAGAGGGACCCACAGAGGACCCTCAGCAGGCTGTCCCTGGCGTCGGCATCTGCGGGAAGCACGGGGAGGAGGGGGTGTCTTGTCACTCTCGCCACCCTGGCTGGCTGGGAGAGTGGGTGTGGGCTGCTACTGGGCACCCTGGTCCCCGCCGTCCCCAGAGGCCACCCCCTCTTGTCACCGTGCACAGGCCCACAAGAGGTGGCTTTGTTGCCACATCTTGCTGCAGGTTAAAGCCCAGGATGTGCCTCAGCCCTGTTAAGGGAGCTAAGGGCCCCTGGGGCGGCCATTGCGCACTGGTTTTCTTAAATGTCCGGGCTCCTCTCCTCACAGTCGCGATGGGCTTTTAGTACCATTAAAACCAGTTGATGACACAAAGGAGGTGGCTGCGGCCTGCCTGGTCTGTGGCCTGGGGTGGCTCTGACCTCTGACGGCCACACAGGATGGTTGGGAGCTCTGTGCCGGGTCCTCCAGCCAGTGGCCCCCAGGTCTGGTGCCTCCACCTGGTGCCTCAGGGACAGAGTGGCTTCCTTGCCGGGCACGGCGGGGATGGTCTGAGATGCCACGGGGCTTGTGACTCGCTGGTAGCGGTGCATGATGGGTCTTGGGTGGGTTTTCCCTGTGTTTAGGACCGGACCTGGGGTTTCCGTGATGTAGAAGATGGTGACTGCCATCTCCCCAGCAGCTGGCTGCCCCCTGCTGGCGCCTTAGGTGCCAAAGTCTTAGGAAGGTCTGAGGGACAGCACCCGGTCGTCCTGCGCCCCAACCTGCAGGGCCACTGGATCCGAGCAGGAGTGGAGCTGAAGCTCAGCGCGGGCGGGGTGGGCTCCTGCCGGGGTCCAGGCTGACCCTCCGGGCCCATTCCCGAGGGCCCCATCCGGCCCCTTCCAGGGTATCCTTGTGTCTTTCAACTGAGGTTTCAAAAGACTCGATGCTGTGACAGCATTTGGGACTTTGGGATCTGGGGTGTTGTGATGGATGATTCTTTAGAATTATCTGAGCCAGTTTCTGGACCCAGAGAAACTCAGAGACGACTGTCACCCCCAGCTGGAGTCGGGGTCAGCGGGGAGGACTCGGTGCCTTCCTTCAGGCAGACGCTGCCACAGGAAGGACGGGTTTCAGCCTGGACACTGCCTGGGGCCTGCAGAGAAGGGCTGGATGGGCAGCCTGGGGCGGGCTGGGGCTTGGCGGGGTTGGGGGGACGGGCCCCACTTCCCTCTTAGACATGCCCTTCCAGTGCTCAGCAGGACAGAAGGCTTCCAGGGCCAGGGGCCTTCTTACAGGAGACTAGAGGACCCCGGGCGGGCCCTGGCAGGACCTGTAGTAGGAGTGTCCCCGCCCGCTGCCTGGCACCCAGATGTGGTGTGGACCTTTATTTATCAGCTGGTGGATTTCACTCCTGAACCCTGATGTGTTTTCTTGGCAGTAGGTGCCCTGGTCACCTGGTCCACATTCCTGCCAGGCCACATGCAGTGGGTGAGGAGCAGCTGCTGCCTGTAGCAGGGTCCCAGTGCTTCAGGTCCCCCAGTCCCTGGGGCCTGGCTCCCATTGACAGGACCTCTGGCGCTTCACCTTCGAGGTCCTGGGCTTTGGAGTTGCCTGTCCCTGCCAGCCAGGGCAGGAGCTGGTGGCCAGGAGTCACCGCTCGTCAACAGTGAACCAGGGCCGGTGCAGCCCAGGGAGAGGCCTCTCGGGTCCTGTGCTCCTGCGTCCCTGGCGTCCAGGCCCCCGAGGCCTGAACCTGCAGGCTGCTGTCTGAACTGTCAAGTGCAGGTGATGTGGACAGGGTCCCTCAGGAAGCCAGAGTGGACAGATGTGTTGGCCACTGCATGATTTTATGTAATCATAACTGTTTATGGGGTTGGCAGCCAGGAAGAACACCCCGGGAGCCAGCCCACCCATCCTGTGTGTGTGGCCAAGCACCAGCCCAGAGCCGGCCACCAGGGATCATGCTGAAGGAGAGGAAGGCCCAGCCGTCAGTGCTGGGAGCAGCCAGAGCGTGTACCGCTGACCATGGCTCTGGCCTGGCCGTGGCCAGGAGGTCCTGTCTGATACCTTTGAGGTCAGAACCCTGGCCTGGATCCCGGACCCGACAGCCTGCCGTGCTCACTGAGTGGCCATCTCTGGGCGGTCACCGCGCTCAGAGCCTTCCCCCTCCACCTCCCTCTGCAGTGCTGGGTGTCCCATGGGCTAGGCCCTCAGCGGCTTCCTGGAGGCGTGTGGCGCCCAGCCTGTCCAGCAGAGGGTGCCAGGGACCATGTTGTGCCCGGAGTTGAGGTTCCTGAGCTCCCGGCCTGGCACCAGGTTTCAGGCCTGAGGCTGGCTCCTGGGTGCACATTGGGGACAGGGCCAGCCAGCAGGCAGCGCGGGGGCCATTTGGACAATGGGCACTGGCCCTCCTGGGGGCTCAGGTGACCGTCTGCCTCGGCTTCTGTTTGCTTCGCCTTTGCTGTTTCTTTTCTCAGTTTTGCTGTGTCCCTGACCTGCGGGGATCGTGACTCGTGTTCTGTCCCTCTCTCTCTCGGTGACCCTCCTCCTCTCCGTGTCTTCCCCCTGCCGAGTGGATCTGAGACGGGGCGAATGGCCCTGAGAAGAGCGGTCCTCCGAAGGCTGTGGCCCGGCACCCACGATTGCCAAGGCGCTCCAAGTCCCTCTCAGGGGACCATGGCTACGTGGAAGCTGTGGCCACCAGGTGGCGCTGTGGGGCAGGCCGTCCTGGCTCCTGGGGACTGTGGTGAGGCAGAGGACTGAGCTGCAGGAGGCCCCTGCACCCTGGTCCCCTGTCCTCGTCCCCTCGACTGTCCGAGGCTGCCGCAGGACAGCAGGGTGTTGGAGGAAGGGCCCCGCAGGCTGTGGGTCCCCCCACCTGTGAAGAGAGGCTGCGATCCAAGAGGAATTCTCCTCTGGCCACCTGGCCCCTCCCCGACTCCTCTGAAGGAGCGGTGGGGACATTTGGGATCACTCCCGTGTGCTGAGTGCTGTGTGTCTGTCCGACTCTGCTGGGCAGGCGCCACCTTATTAGCCTCTTGCCACCCCTTTGAGGGGCCTCCTCTAGGATGAGCAGGAAATGGGTTCAGAGAGTTTAGTGACTTACCTGAGGTCACACAGCCGGCAAGTGGAGCCCCTGTGTGGCTCCGGGTCTGAGGGAGCAGCTTCACGTTTGGCAAGTCAGAAGCAGGGTGGCCACAGGGTTTCCGTGGACCAGGAGCACCCCAGGAAAGAACCGACTGTGTCCTGGAACCTGCAGGAAGGGGGAGGGGGAAGGGTTGGACAGTCGCTGTGCCAGAGAAAGGGGGGAAGGTGGTCAGCCGGGAAGCAGATGGAGCCTCACTGCCTCGTGTCACAGCACTGCCTCAGGGCCTTCCACGTGCTGTTCCCGTGGCTTGAAACACTCTTCCCAGGGCCTCTGGCTTCACTCCCTCATGTTTTTCAGGTGGGCTTAAAGTCGCCCTGTCCGTCCATTCCTGATACCCTCTCCCCTCACCGTGTTTTGTTCTTCGTAGCATTTCCTGCTGTCTGATAGAGCATGCACACACGCGTGCGCGCGCGCACACACACACACACACACACACACCCTGTCTCTTGGTATCGTGTGCCACCTGAGGTTTCTGTCAGGAAGAGACCATTCACCATGAAGTGACACAGCCGATGGGGGCCCTTACCAGAGCCTGTGCCGTGCAGTTTGGACTTTCAGCCTGTAAAACTGTGAGCTGAATTAACCTCTTTTCTTCATAAGTATCCTGCCTCAGGTATTTCGTTACGGTAAGGAAAAGCTGACTGGTGCCCCCTGTCAGGAGTGTGTCCTCACCCCACGTTCTGGCCATCAAGGTTTTGCAGAAATCTAAACGTGATTCTAGGTCTGGCCCTTCCCTTACCCTCCCTGGCTTCATTCAACAACTATTTATCAAGGGCTCACTATGCACCAGCTTCTGTTCTAGGCCTAAAGCCACACTCTTGAGGCCCCTGGAGTTCATATTCTGCTACAAGAAGACAGATTTTATTTGTATCAACATGTGGAATGGCAGCTGGCATAAATACAGCAAGTTAAATACAGTAGGTGAGAGCCCAGGGACAGATGTGTGAGCCACTCTGATTGGTGATCGTGGAAGGCCTTTCTGGGGCAGACCCTAGAATGGGGACCAAAGGAGAAGAGATCCATGGAGAGATCTGGTTCCAGGTAGAAGCACCAGTGCAAAGGCCCTGAGGTTACAGCTTGTGTGGTGAGTTGGAGGTGTGAGGAGGCCACAGCAGCTGGAGCAGTGAGGGGGAGAAGGAGGTGACCTTGGAGGGGCAGGGACCACAGCACGCAGGTGACCTGTGCACTTGGGATTTTATGCCTAGAAACCATTGGTAGGTTCTGAGCAAAGCCAGGCAACTTCCTTCTCTGTGCGACCGAGCAGTTCTGCCCCGCCCCCCGGGCCTGCTGTGTGGGGGCTTTTAGAAACGTGCAGAAAGCACCCCCCGGAGCCAAAGTGGCACTGCGGCCCTTTGGTTCTGGGACCTGTCGGGCTTCTTCTGTGGTGTTTTATGAAACGTGTGGCCTTACGATGACACAGGTGATGTTTCTGTTCTCTGCAGCAGCGCTGCTGACTCCAGAGCAGGGCTTCCGAGAGCTCGAGGGACAAGCAGGTGACCCAGGAGGCCCTGCAGCCTCCAGGACTGGAGTGGGGGGGAGGGGACTTCTGTAGTCCTGGGTCACCACTGCGTGGCACCCATAGGCCACCAGGAAGCTGGGTCTCGTCCCAGAGGAAACCAAACAGCAGTCACACTGCTTGAGCCTGATGTGTTTGGTGACAGCTTCCCCACAGCTCGCTGGGCCTTGTCCCCACGCAGGGACTGCAGAGCCAGGCCAGGAGCTCATGGACCTTGGACCCGGGGCTGCTGGGGCTGCGGTGTCCCCTCCTCATTCCCCGGGCCCGCCCCCTGCTCCCGAACCCCCAGACCTGCCTGGGCGGCAGGTGCAGCCCAGGAGGTGACCCGGGGGACGGGCTGGCTTCAGGGTGGTGCACAGGGACCTGCGGGCAGGGGGCCTGTGTGGCCTCAGGCCCTGCTCTTGCTCTCGAAATGCTGGTAACTTCTGAACGTGGGGTCTGTGTTTTTATTCTACTCTGGGCCCCACACACTCTAGAGGTGGACTCACGCGGGAGAGGCCATCTCAGGACCACGTCCCTGTGCCTGTGGTTGGTGGAGGGTGACCCACTTTTTGATTGACTGTGAGGTATTTTTACGCGTCACACATCCACGGAGTGCAGCTTCCCATTCTCGTGGCCGTGCGTGGGTTGAGTTACGCAGGTCACGTGTTCATGTGTGATGCTAAGTCTCTGGGGAGTGCTGAGGAGTGGCACGCTGGGTCAATGGTGGCTCCGTCCCAGTTTTCTGAGGAATCTCCACTGCTGTCCAGGGCGGTTGACCAGTTTGCAGTCCCAGCAGCCGTGTGTGAGTGTGCCTTTCCCCACATCCTCGCCAGCGCTCATTGGTCTTCCTGATGGCTGCCGTTCTGACTGCAGTGAGACGGGGTCTCCGTGTCGCCGTGACCTGCATTTCTCTCATTGCTAGAGGTGCTGAGCATTTTCTCACATGTCTGTTGATCGGTCGTATTTCTTCTTCAAGTGTCTGTGGCTCCTTTGCCCACTCGTGGATCGGGTCTTTCTCCTTTCTGGTGTGGAGTGTTCTGAGGTCTTTGTGTTCCTGCACAGTCCTGCTCTACCCGAGGTGCAGCTGGTCAAGAGCCTCTCCGGTTCTGGAGGCTCGCTCTCCCCACGTTCTCGATTCTTCCCTTCACTGTGAAGAAGCTTGTGAGTTTGGCGAACTCCCATTTATTCTTTGCTGATTTCCCTTCGTGTGCTTTGGGGGTCTGATTGGGGAAGTTGGTTCCTGAGCCACATGATGGAGACTTAGGGCCACTCTTCCTTCCAGGAGGCCCAGGGTCCTTGTTGACCCCCTTCTCACCAATCAGATGCAGGAGTCCGGCGCTGGGGATTCTGGGAAGATCTTCTCTGTCCCATCAGGAGGGCTCCTGCTGGGTGCTCCCTCCTCAGGCCTCGTTCCCTCCTTCTGGCCACCTCCCCCTGCTGCCAGCACCATGGTTTGACCGGAATGTTCCGGTCTCCTGGGCCCCCCAGCTCTCACCCTCACCCCCAGGGGCAGCCAGAGAGACGCTGTGAGGATGGCGGTCAGGCCAGGTCCTGCCTCTGCTCAGAACCCCAGGGACTTCCGCCCCCTCCACTGAAGCCGAAGACCCCGGCCCTCCCCTGCAGGACCCTGCCTCCCACCCACTCACCCTCCCGTGCTCCGGCTGGGTCTGTGCTGGTGGCAGGCGCAGAGCCTCTGGGCCACAAGGGCATGAGGGGAATCCAGCCTCCGCCTCCCAGGGAGCAGGTGGCCCCTGTCCCAGTGCCATGTGGGGACGGGGTGTGGTGTTAACTGAACACCTACTAAGTGCTGGGCACGCTGTTCAAGGCTCTGACCAGTGCTGGGCTCCTGTACCTGCTCAGGGGACGCTGCCATGGTCATTCTGTCCTACAGGTTCTCTGGGACTCCAGGGGACTCTGCCTCATTTGGAGGGGACTGGAAAGTCTGTTGTGGCAGGGAGGCCCACCCTGACAGGCTGGGGCCCTGGGGACAAATGGCATCCATTTACTTTACCAGGAGCATGTATCTGCGTTTCCACCTCAAAGCTCCAGGGAGAGGGGTGAGGAGGCTGCTCCCAATAACCTGATCTCATGGAGGAGCTAATTAGGCGGAATCAGCGAGGTGGACTCCAGAGAGGCCACTGCAGACAGGGGCAGGAGAGGAAGGACGGGGCCTGGGGCAGGCGGGAGGTTCTGGGTGCAGAGCTCTGCCAGGGCCACTCACGGCCTCCAGCAGCAGCAGGCCCTGCAGGACCCAAGTCCTGGGGGGTCTGACACCCACAGTCCCCGGGTGGCACCCTCAGGTCTGGGGGTGGCAGAGGCAGGACATGCAGCCCTGGGCCCCTGCACCCCACAGACCTGCCCTGGTCCCCAGCATTGTCACCACAGGGCTCCAGGTGACCTCAGCACCGTGAAGAGTCAGAGGGTCCTGGTTCACTGTCCAGCTCTGCCGCTGGCTGGCTGCGTGGCCTCGGGTGTGTCCAGGACTGCTCTGAGCCTCAGCCTCCTCAGCTGGACAATGGGAATCACTGACAGTGCTTGGCCCCAGGGTCACCACGAGGCCCGGGGACGTGACTGTGTTCCAGTGCTTAGTGCCCAGCAAGCGCCCACCGCCGGTGAAACATCATTTCCTTCTTTGCTAAATGGAAACACTAGTTACCACGTTGACCTCATCCCCGCGCCCGCCACCTTAGGATGGACGCTGGGGCGCGTCAGTGCTGGCCTTGTCTCTCTTGGGATCTGGGTCAGTTCACACCCTGCCAGGCAGCCGGGTCACACTGGGGTCACAGCAGTCCCCACACCTAGGGGCTTCTCTCCATGGGGACTCAAGCTCTGCTCAGTGTGTCCTCACGGAGGACCCAGGTGAGTGGCCGCCCCATCATGCGCCACCCTGCCTTGCAGAGAGCGCAGAGCTTGGGGAGGGCCCTGGCAGGGTGGCCGGGCGCCCAGGCCCGGGTGACTCACAGCCTCCCTGTGCTCAGCACCCAGGCCCGGAGAGCCACGTGGCCCCGTCTGGCCACCAGGGGACAGGAGGGGGACAGGAGGGGCACTGGCGATGCCTGTCAGGGGAGGGCGGTCGGCATTGGCTGAGCACCACCGGGGCCTCCAGAGCTGCTTGAGTCTTGGGTTTGGTCGTCGCTGCAGGAGCAGAAGCAGCGGGCAGGGGACGCTCCTGCTGGTCAGCGCACTCGTGGCCAGGTGCTGGCCTCCGCTCCGCTCCCCTTTTTCCTGGCTCAGGTCAAACTACAGACCCCTCTGTGGAGCACGGCCGCCCTGTGGCCACTCACTCTGGTCTTCTCCCCTGGACCAGCCTTCGCCATCACAGCCCAGCCGTGGGAGAGAGGCAGGCGGATGGTCTGATGGGCAGGAACCCTGCCTCTGTCCCCGTCAACCATCTTGATGATAGCAGTTGACAAGGGGCAGCCCCCCAGGGGTGCGGGGTGTGTCCTCTGTGTGTCGGATGGATTGTGGGGGGTGGGATTCGTGTGTGTGTCCTCGTGTGCACCTGTGTGACTTTCACAAGTCTCCCTGGCCCAGCCCACTCCCTGTTAGAGTCCCCTGTCCCTGCCCCTGTAGGTGCTGGACAGTCATCTGGGGCAGGCTGTCCTGTTTCCCACCCAAGTTCCAGTGTCCTCTGGGCACTCACTGGAGTACCAGCTATTTGACCATCTTAGCCGAGAACTTTAGATGGAAACAAGATTCTTCCAAGATTTCAATGTGTGCTCATGCCCATGTGTGGCGGGCATTTCCCTTGTCCTCTGTGGCTGGCCGCTAGGGACCCTCCTCCCCCTCCAGCGGGTGCCCTCACTGTGCTGCTTCTAGGTCTGCTCATTTGCATATTGAAATATGATTTATTAAATTGCAAATTATTGTCCTTTTATTTCTTTTTTACAATCCACTTGGGGCCTCGTAATGCGATTTTAAGTAGGTGTGGGTTATTATGGGTCAGTTATTTATGACTCTCACTTCAGGGCAGGAAAGAGATCATTAAGCACATTCTTCTTGGGAAGGTCACGGGGTCTGATACGGTGGAGAACTATGGCTTGGATCCTTCAGGATTGGTGTCGGGGACAGGGGCGCCCGGCCTCTGAAACGCCCGGCTGTCTGACTTGGCTGCAGGGGGGCTGTGTGGGGCTCAGGCTGAGAGTGGCTATGGGGTTGGTGCCACCCGTGCCCAGCTCCCACGGTTATCTGTGTGGCCACTGAGCTGCGTGGATGTCTGGGGAGGAGCTGCCTCCTCGTGGAGGGTGGAGGCCCGGGGGGCCCGGCGAGGCGCTAACACAGCCCCTTTAAAACTGCAAACAACTCCTGCTCACACTTCTGGTCACGTGGAGAATGGAAACTGAGGAACCACCGCTGGCCAGGCTGGGCGCTGGGGCGACCTGTTCCCTGGTTAAGTCAGCCTGCTCTCTCCCGGCTTCTCCCCACTTTGATCCGTTGCATAAAATTCATTTTTTTTTTTGCATTGTTGTGTTTATTTGTGGCCAAATCCAGCCTGAGACAGTGCTAGGTTTGCACCTGGCCCGAGTCAGGACGGAGGACCCAGCATGCTTCAGTCCTCCTGCTGTCCGTCACTAGGACTGCTTTGGTTTCTGACCGGGAGAGAACTTACCTGTGGGAATGGAAGATCAGTTTATCACTTTGAGAAATGGAAGGAGGGTGCTGTGTGACCAAAGCCCAGGCGAGGCGGATGGTTCCAGCAGAGCCTCCGGAGGCAGCCCCACCCCCAGTCCTTCCTCCCACACTTGCTGAGCCGTCTGCTTGAGGCAGGAGGTCATCTGCGCCCAGCTGTGCAGGCTCAGGGGCGTCAGACCTGTTTGGCCTGTGAGGTCACTTTTGATGACCTGGACAGTTGGGGATTCTGCTTAAATTCCCTGAGAGAAAGGGCTACATTTCAATATTGGCTTTATTTAAAATTAAAAAATATATAGAATTTCAGCCATAGACCATCTTCCTTGGCTACCAAACGGGAGCCACTGGCCGCAGGTTCTGGGGAACAGGCCCAGAGCCCCAGCCGGTGGGGAAGCCTGTGCCCTGGGGCCGAGAGCGCAGACTCAAGCAAACAGAGTGGTGAGATTTGGGGTCATGTGGTCAGCCCAGGACTGGGGGATGTTCTCTAGGTTGGTGTCCCCGCTTGGGCTCAAAGGTGGCGCTCAGCTAGTGTCAAGGGGATGACATGAGGCAAAGAGCACGCTGCCAAGGCTTGGGGGGGGTTGACTCACACGACCCTCCAAACCCACCACGCGCCCCGAAGGCCTGGCGGACACTCGGTTCACCATCACTGATGCCCGAGGGAGCACGTGAGGCCTTGGACAGCTCTGTGGGCATCCCAGTGGGCCAGGGACGATGGTGGAGATGGCCAGGGAGACACCAGGTGGGAGACACCAGTGGGGGTGGGGACAGGTGACAGCAGGCACCGCCTACAGACACGTGGCACACTCACCCTGCTCCCCAGGAGGACAGAAGTCCTCACGAGGATGATGGAGCCAGCAGAACCCAAGGTCAGACCTCAGGGGCCTTTTGCAATGCAGTGGTCGTCAAGGTGACCTTAGAAACAAAGTGAGCAGAGTCTGTCCAAAGGCAACTGGATCCACCTATTAGAAAACCTCCAGATCCAGTGGCCAGGGCCACCACAGTGAAGAGCCATAGCCCGTGCCCAGTCTCTCTACCGAGGTCGGGCGACAGACGCGATGTTGACCCACGTTCAAGTCACAGTGGGCCGGTGGGTCTGGGGTCCCACCCACCAGTTTCTTGGCAACAGGAAGAATCTTGGGGTAAAATCCAAGTGGAGTCCCCAGCCAGGAGAGCAGCTTGGAGGGAGTGTGGGACTCCCAGCCTCGGAGACTCGAGGGGTGCAGGAGGGGTGTCTCATCCCCCCTAACTTGGGGTGCAGAGTGACCTTACATATAACCAGGTGGTGACGTCAATTGTGGCCGCTGTCCCAGGCGTGCTATTTGTGGTTGAGCACCCCCACCCCACCTGGCGCCTCCCACGCAGCGTCAGACCTGGGGACATGTCGTTTCCCTGGAGTAATTTATAAGGACCAGAGCGCAGCTCTGCCTTCCTGTCCCAGCCACAGCACACAGTCCCTGTCCTGCCTCCAGTCACCCAAGGCTCCCCACAAGGCACCGTGCACTCTCCCTTCCTCTGTCTCGGGGAGCTCTGTGGCCCAGGTACCTGCAGCCACGGACATTTGCTTTGGGTCCATCCAGATGGGTCTGCCCATGGCCTCTCTGGATGGCTCTAGCCCCCTGAGCTGCTTCAGACGTCCCACTCTCATCCCCTTCCCACGAATGAGCAGAAAGTCTGCGGCTCTAGCCTGCGGGACGCTGCACATACTGAGCCCGCCATTTTAACCCATATGAGCAGCTCTCCCTCATCAGGTCAGTCCTCGGGCACTTGCCTCGACACCACAGAGGTTTATTTGCCTAATTGTGATCTCTGTCTCGAGAAGAGCAGGCCACCTGGTCACACTGAGAGCTGGTAACTGCCAGGGTGGCTGGCAGCCAGGGGTCGGCAGGGGGCACAGGAGAGCAGCCGTTAGCTGCCAGGACCCTGGGCTCCAGCTGCAGGAAGAGTCCCCTCGTCCTGGTACCGTGGGCTCCGGCTGCTCAGGAGCAGCAAGGAGAGCTGCCACCACTAGGGAGGGAGAGCGGCTGATGCTAAGGGAGCTGCACTTTGCTGATTTAACTTCTGTCCAGATGGACAGAAGAACAGCCAGCTGGCTGTCACATGCTGACCCAGCCTGGGCCACCGTACAGTCTTCAGAAAGTCTTGATGCCTCCTCATGGTATGAAACATCAAGATGCTGATGACCCTTGGCTGTTGGGACTGGACGGGCTGAAAGAAGCCCGTAGGTTGAGTTTCTTATTTAGGGAGAAAAATGGGAGCCCTACCCCTGGTTCCCGTTTCTGGATGAGCTCGGGTCCAGCCGGGAGAGGAGGCCAATCATTCTAACAGCAGAGCCAGCCTGGCCATGGCTCCATGTGGTCATCAGTGGAGGGTGGAAAATGGAAAGGCAGAGACGGCCTGAGGCTGGGGTGAGAGCTGCTGAGCCGTTTATGGAAACTGCTTTCTCTCAGCGCCACCGTCTTGCCCACGTGTCCAGACCCCGCGTATGGCTGCTGTCACACAAGGCTGGGAGCGATGGGTTGCCCCAGAGACCTGGGACCAGGAAGCCTAAAATATTTATTATGTGGGCCTTTGGGCAAAAGTTTACTGACCTAAAGGGAGTCACAGGCAGCAACTGGACTTGCAGACCCGAGGCGGTGGGCTGAGGGTCATCTCCACTGGAGAGTGGAAGCCGCGGGTGTGTTTGAGGGCACTGCGGTGACACTGACAGGACAACACAGAAAACAGGAGGAAGTGAAACCAGATGGAAGCAACAGGATGTCCTTTCTCCCTCCTGCAGCCTCCCCTGCTCCCTGCTCAGCTTCCTGGGATGCGTCTTTAGGTCAGCTCGTGGAGGGCCAGCCCCTCCTACAGGTCGCCCAGCGTTCGTGCCATCAGACATCACCTTCCTCTTCAGCTTAATAATTGCACCAAAAGACATCAGCTCGGCAATACGTGTGTGACCAGTGGTTCCATTTTCCCCCCCAAGAAGCGAATTTATGGGAGACCCACTCTGGGGGTGTGTGTCATCATTTCCCAATAGTTACTAGTACCGAGGTTCCTTCACCCCCCAGTCAATCTCACTTATCCGGGTGGCAGATCAAGCAGTGCATTTCCTGGCACCGAGGGCTGTGGAGCCTCCGCTCTTCACAGGCTTTAGGAAACTTGGGAGATTAAGGTTTTGCATAATGCAAATCAGGAGGGGAAGATGTTTGCCTGCCTCTGCTGCCCAGGTAATTAGAGCACCAAGTCCAAAAGAAATTCATTTTCCGGGGGAGAGAGAAAGGTCTGCTTGGTATGCAAACAAGCACGGTCATCGGCAACACAAGAGCCAGCACCAGCGACTGTTTGATTTGCAGCTTTAAAGAATTTAAGGATGAATAAAACACTGAAATAATTTTCAAAGAGCTGTCATCAAATGGCCCACAGTCTAAGCACTGGGTGGGAGGGCATAGAGATGGCACCTGCCAGGTGCTGTGGGCCCCGGGCCTGTGAGGTGCTCTGGGCTCCTGTGAGACCTGCACTTTGCCTCTCCCAACCCATCGGTCCCAACCTAGTTCCCTCTTCCAGGAAGTCCTCTGTGCTTACTCCTGCTGCCTTCTCCCTGTCTCCCTCCAACTCATTCATTCAGAAAGTTTCTCTGACCCCCCCCCCCACCGCTGGGTGCACCGGCCAGGCTGGCATGGGGTGGAGCGGCAGCAAGACGGGGAGCAGGCCATCCCCGCCCTCTTGGGGCTGAGGTTCTAGTGGGGATGAGAAGCCGTCAGTGTCTCAGAAGATGCTGTGGGAAGAGCCACCAGGGGTGGTGTGGAGGGCAGGGAAGGCTTGCGGGGGGGCTTTGGTTGTAGCAAGGTGGTCCAGGGGGTCTGAGTGGTGGAGGCACAGGTGACCTGACACGAGGAGCAGCTGCTGCAGCTCGAGTGTCCCCAGGTGTCCCAGGAACAAGGCCAAGGTGGCTGGAGCTGGTGATGGGGGAGCAAGGGGAGGAGCCCATGCAGGGCCAAGGTCAAGGACGGTCCCTGTCTGTCCCCACACACCTCCAGCTCAGTCATTCTAACAAAGCCCTGCCCACCTGCTGGGGGCCAGGCCTGTTGTGGAGGCCCTGGGTCCAGCAGGGGACTCCGCAGGCAGGGCCCCTGCTCCCAGCCTGCGCTCTGCTGGGA
The DNA here is from genome assembly GCF_964194105.1 of Spermophilus citellus. Classification (NCBI taxonomy): domain Eukaryota; kingdom Metazoa; phylum Chordata; class Mammalia; order Rodentia; family Sciuridae; genus Spermophilus; species Spermophilus citellus. The sequence goes on along the minus strand of NC_138185.1, from coordinate 6,347,725 downwards.
GAGTGGAGAAGAAAGACACCAACAAGGACTGGATTCCCCAGAGTGACGGGGCGGGGAGAGGCCGTGTTGGAGGAGGGGCCGGGACATCCTGAGGGCCGCAGCCTGGCTCCTGCTCTTTGCTCTCCCCCTGCAGAGTCGGGACCTCGGCAGGAGAATCGGCTTCCTCCTCCTCCTCAGGGGCCAGGAGCAGGTCAGGGCTTCCCCAAGGGGACCATGACCAGTCCTGGCCCTGGCCCTGTGCTGGCCACAGAGAAGGAGCCGCTGGGTTCTGGCAGAGGAGACCCTGGCTGGAGGGACCCTCCCACCCTGCAGCTGTCCCTTGGGGCGAGGGCTCCTGGGGGCGCAGGCCACGTCCTCTCTGGGCCCTGAGTGCTGGTGGGGGCTCCGCCAGAGGACAGGCTGGAAGCCCTCCCTGGGGGTGGACAAGCCTGGTTCAGGCCGGGCGGTGGGCACAGGGCTCTGGCCTCAGGCCCACACTGGCTCAGTCAGCGGTGCCCTGTCTGCTGGGCGCCGGGGCCCGCTCTGCCCTCACTGGGGACGCTGCAGATCCACAGCCACAGGACCTGCTGGAACCCAGATCCCAGTGCTTCCACCTGGCAGGACCCCGCCCACCACGCCCAGCAGTGACCCTCCCGAGCCAGGCTGGCCAGGGCCTCCCCACGAGGTTTGCCCCAATTCTCTAGCCACTGTTGAGGGGATGCCCTGTGGCCACCGTCCCCCTGAGGCTCTGCAGCACCTGTTGAGTGAGCGAGTAAATGGACGGGCAGAGCCGGGAACGGGGACCCGCTGCTGTTCCCAGAGCCAGGCTGCGGGGGCCGGAGGGGCCCACAGGGTGCTCTGGGGCTGCTCCCTGGGGCCACTTCTTCTTGGTCCAGCCACCTGCTTCTCTACTATGAGCAGCGGGGTCCCTTGGAAGCAGAGGGCCTGCCTGTCTGAACGTCCGAGGCTGCTAGACAGCCAGGTGCCAGCTGTCCCCACTGTGGCCTTGGGATGCTGGGAGGGAACAGACGGGAGGAGGCAGGTGGGGCCGGAGGCCGGGGAGTGAGAGGCCAGCAGAGGCTGCTTGTCCAGGGCTGTGCCACCTGGCAGGGTCGTGGTCTTGGGGACGTGGTGCTCGGGGAGGCCGGCTTGGTGGACATCTGTCTGCTGTCTCCCCCATTTTCATGTGAAAGGGGGGGACGTGCCTTGGGTTGGGGCCGCCATCTGTCCTGGGAGCCCCATTGTGCTGAGACCACTGCAGGGCAGAGGGGCCAACTGTGGGCAGAGGTTGTGGGGAAGGACACGGCCAACAGAAGGAAGCTTTCAGGGCTGGTGGCGCAGAGGGCGGGCTTCGCCGGTGGGGCTGGGGGGGCAGCAGCCACCATCTGTGCCCACCCTCCAGTGACGTTCTGGACCAACAGCAGCTCAGGGCCCCTCCTCTCCCAGGGCCAGGCCGTGTATGCAGCAGGCGCTTACCTCTCAGCGTGGCAGCCCCAGGCCAGGATCCCAGCCCCTCCTCTGGCTCCAGGTCGGTGCCCACCAGGCCATCCTGCCCATGCACTTGGGGTCAGGTGCTGGGCATGGCCTCCAGGCTGCACTGGTCCATGGCCAGCAGGCTATGCCCTGGGAGCTCCCTCTGGGCCTGGACAGCAGCCGGACTCGGCCAGGAGGAGGTGCAGGGAGGGGCTTCAAGGATGGGCAGAGGGGCCAGAGATGCAGCGTCCCTGGGACGAGGAGCGCGTGTTGGTGCCCCTCTGGCAGCCTCTGCCCTGGGCTCTCTGCTCTGCGGGTGCCAGACGCCCCCGGCTGAGACCTCCCTGCAGCCCCGTCCCAGCAGATGGCCGCTCCTGTCCAAGGCTGACCTTGGTGGGAGCCCTTGACCTGGTCTCAGTGGACACCCACCTAGCTGCCCTGTCCCAGCAGGCTCAGGATGGGGTGGAGGGGCTGCGGGGGGGCACGAGCTGCCCCTTGGCACAGAACCCCAGAAGCACTGGCAGGGTCTGTTGGTGGCAGGGCAGGGGGTCACCTGGGCACAATCCTGGCTGCACGTGTGACAGAGAAGGGCACTATTCATCTGCCGTGCTGGGACCAGGTGGGACCCTCCAGGCCCAGGTGCCCCCTCCACACCCGCCCGCGCTCACCCAGGGGCAGCAGGTACTTTGCTTGTAATTAAAACGTCACTTCATTGTCCACAGAGGAGCATCCCAGGCTCACCCTGGGCGAGTCCTGCTGGGCTCTGCACGGTCTCCCACCTGTTCCCAGGCTGAGGGCGAGGAGGCCCCACGGCGAAACCACCCTGTCCCCAGCGTGTGGGCGGGGGACACAGCCCAGGACACCAGACCCACGGCCCCAGGGCCTGGCCAGAGGGAGGTGCCCGCCAGGTGCTGCGGGTGGGGCTGGCTCAGCCAGCAGCCCTGTGCCCTGGGCCAGCCTCTGGGCCCTCGGAGCTCGCTGGGGTGGATTATGACAACTGCACCTCTCGCAGGGCTGAGGGGGCCTTGCCACCCTGCTGCAGGTCATGACCTAGATGTCACTTCAGGGTGTGGCTGTCCCTGGCCACCCCACCTGAAGTCCCCTCCCGCTGGCCCCTCAGTCCTGTCCCTGGCCACCCCACCTGAAGTTCCCTCCCACTGGCCCCTCAGTCCTGTCCCTGGCCTTTATCACCATCAGCAAAGCAGGTGTCCTTGTCTGGACGCTGTGAAGCCAGGTCCTGGGGTCCTCCACTCTTGGCCTAACGATGCTCACCCCAATGTGCCACTTGGTTCTCGGGAACCGGGAACGTGCTCTCAGCCGGGGTGCAGGGATCAGCTGGACAGACACCTGCCCGAGTGGTCAGCCTCCCATTGGCTGGGCCAGCCCAGCCCCTGACTTGTCATTTGTTTACAAATTCATCATCTTTTTTTTTTTTTGTCCAAAAGCTACAAAGAGATTCGAGTCTGGCCTCTTCCTCGGGTTCTCGCTCGGGTGAGGGCCCTGTAAGCAGGTGAAGAGCTGTCTGCTCTGTCCTGGTCCTCTGTCTTTAGGCAGAGGGCAGAGGGCAACGCCTCACTCCTACCACCTTTCCCTACTGTGCAGCCGTTGCTGGCACACAGTAGGGGCTCGGCAAGGTGAAATGGTAAAGAGATGAATGAATGAATAAGAAGTGTGGGCGGGCGGCGCTGGGGACAGGGTGGTTTCAGGCATCAGGTGGTGACGCGCCGGGCTCCCAGGTCCTCTGCTCAGCTCCCACGCAGCCCCTTCCCGGGCACTCGGTGGACACAGCAGGAGAAGGTTGTGCACCCCACCTCCTGGAGCTTGTTCTCCGTGACAGGATCCAGACGGCCCGGGACTCAGCAGCAGGCGGAGGGGCCGTGCCCTGTGTGACCAGCAGCAGGGATCCTGGATGGGTGTTAAGGGGTCCCTTAACAAGGGGACTGTGCCCCGGAGGCCACTGAGAAGACAAGCTGGCCCTTGGCAGAGAGCTCCGCCGCCCAGTCCCCATCAGTGAGATGTGGCTGCAGGACAGGAAGCTAGCTGGGGGACGGGTCCCCGAGCCCCAGAACCTCCTGTAGTGAAGGCTGCCAGGGGAGGAGCCAGGCTGGGCTGGGCTGGCCGCAGAGCCAAACCAGGTCCCGACTCTCCCGGGGTCTTCTTCCTGCTCCCGCAGAGGCCTCTGGGATGCTGTCCACACCCGGCCCTAGAGGACTGGTTCCCAGGACAGGTGACAGGACAGGGCTGTGAGGGGCAGGGACGCTGGGACCTGCTTCCTGGATATGTCCACAGGCACCTGCCCAGAGCAGGCGTTCGCAGCTGCTGGGCGGCCTGCGGATGTCCAGCTGCAGCTCCTGGGACTGGCTGGTTGCTGGCGTTGGTAGGGGCCCGGCTGTGGCTCAGGGAGTGGCCCTCAGTAAGTGTGTATAACTGGGAAGGAGCTGGCCTGGCGAGGCCTGTCCCGGGCAGCAGGGACCTGACGGGGGAAGGGGGCCAGGGCCTCCAGGATTCTCCCTGCTCTGTCTCCCCTTCCTCCCTGTCCCTCCCCGTCCTCCTTTCTGACCAGATATGACCCTCTGGAGCCCTGGAGTCGGGGACCATGGGGTCTGGCAGACACACGCCCGGGCAGGGGGGTCCCCAGCAGCTTCCCTGGGTTTCTCCAGCTCCATCCTGGGGGCAGGACGTGGCCCCCAGACCCTTCCCCTGGCCTGTGCCACACAGAGGCAGTGGACCTTCACCCCAGGGCTGGGGCTGGACTGGATGCAGGGGACGCAAGGGGGACACAGATCCTGTCCCCACCTTTGAGGACATCACAGTCCCCAAACTATGAGCATAAGTCAGACTGTGGAGTGAGTCCAGTGATCACAGTGGACCTCACCCTGTCCCCATTCATGATTCACGTTCATGACACAGGGCTCAAGGCTCTGTGTCCACATCTGGGCCGGTGGCCCATTTTAAATCGATGTTTGCACAGGGTGTGAGATTCAGGTTGAGCCTTTTGCTATCAGGACAGTTCCAATACCATTTATTGAGTAGACTATTTTCAATCAACTTATTTGCACCTTGTGTTAAAAATCCTTTGGCAAAATTTAGGTGGGTCTGTTTCTAACTCTCGGTTTCCGTCACTGTTTTCCTTTGGTATCGCACTGTTGATTGTATAGATTTATATTTAGACTTAAAATGGGATAATGATCTTTCCATCTTATTGGTGTGTTTCAAAATTGTTTTAAATGTTCTAGCTCCTTTGATTTTGCTGGCACATCCTCAAATTAGTTGGTTTATATGTATAAACAATCCTGCTGGCTTCATCTGGCACTAAATTTGTAGATCAGCGAGGGGAGAATTCCCATCTGTGCTATTTTGGTCTTCCAATCCATGAAACTGGTATATCTTTCCATTAATTTAGCTTTTTCTTTTATTTCTTTAATCAGTATTTTGATGTTGAAAGCATACAAATCCTGCCCAGGCTTGTTAGATTAGTATTTAAGTACTTCATTCCAGGAAGTTTTTATAAATGGTATTAAATTTTTTCTAGTAGTACATTATTATTATTCAGAAAATGATTGATCTTTCTGTGTCGACCTTGCCAATATGTGTGCCCTTTATTTATTTTCTTACCTTCAGATGGTTCCTTTAAAAAATTGTTTTTTTTTCCAATATTAAAAATAAGCAGCAGCAGCAGACAGTTATTTCCCATAAACACCTGACCTTCTCCAGCACAGAGCAGGAAGCCCTCAGGGCCTGGCGCCCTCACACCAGAGCTGAAGAGCAGCCAAGCACACTGACCCCTCTCCATAGCCCCCAGGGCTCAGTCACCTGCAGAGGCCTCCCGCCACCCCTCAGGCACCCAAAACCCTAACCCTGTCCTGGAAGACAGCAGAGAGCACCTGCCTTTGTTCCACTTCCCTGGTGCAGGAAACGGGGGTGGTTCCCAGAGAATCCCATTGGCCAGGCTGAGGTCACATGACGCTCCAGCAGAGGATGGGGTTCAGCCATGGAATGAGGGTGGGAGGGGTTTCCACTGCCAGCAGATGCCCACACACACCTGGTCTTCCTGCAAATGCCCACGCACACCTGGTCTTCCTGCAAATGACCACACACACCTGGTCTTCCTGCAAATGCCCACGCACACCTGGTGTTCTCATTCAGATGCCCACGCACACCTGCTGTTCTCATTCAGATGCACACACGCACCTGGTGTTCTAATTCAGATGCCCATGCACACCTGGTGTTCTCATTCAGATGCCCACAAACACCTGGTGTTCCCATTCAGATGCCCACACACACCTGGTGTTCTCATTCAGATGCCCACGCACACCTGGTCTTCCTGCAGATTCCAATGTACACCTGCTGTTCTCATTCAGATGCCCACGGACACCTGGCCTTGTTCAGAGGCCCACACAAACCTGGTGTACTCATTCAGATGCCCACGCACACCTGGTCTTCCTGCAGATGCCCACACACCTGGTGTTCTCACTCAGATGCCCACACACACCTGGTGTTCTCATTCAGATGCCCACGCACACCTGCTGTTCTCATTCAGATGCACACACGCACCTGGTGTTCTAATTCAGATGCCCATGCACACCTGGTGTTCTCATTCAGATGCCCACAAACACCTGGTGTTCCCATTCAGATGCCCACACACACCTGGTGTTCTCATTCAGATGCCCACGCACACCTGGTCTTCCTGCAGATTCCAATGCACACCTGCTGTTCTCATTCAGATGCCCACGCAAACCTGGTGTTCTCATTCAGATGCCCACGCACACCTGGTGTTCTCATTCAGATGCCCACGCACACCTGGTGTTCTTGTTCAGATGCCAACGCACACCTGGTCTTCCTGCAGATTCCCATGCACACCTGGTGTTCTCATTCAGATGCCCATGCAAACCTGTTCTTGTTCAGATGCCCATGCACACCTGGTGTTCTCATTCAGATGCCCACGAAGACCTGGTGTTCTCATTCAGATGCCCATACACACGTGGTGTTCCTGCAGATGCCCACACATACCTGGTCTTCCTGCAGATGCCCACGCACACCTGGTGTTCTCATTCAGATGCCCACGCACACCTGGTGTTCTCATTCAGATGCCCACGCACACCTGGTGTTTTCATGCAGATCCCCATGCACACTGGTGTTCTCATTCAGATGCCCACGCACACCTGCTCTTCCTGCAGATGTCCACACACACCTGGTGTTCTCATTCAGATGCCCATGCACACCTGCTCTTCCTGCAGATGTCCACACACACCTGGTGTTCTCATTCAGATGCCCACGCATACCTGGTCTTCCTGCAGATGCCCACGCACACCTGTTGTTCTCATTCAGATGCCTACACACACCTGGTGTTCTCATTCAGATGCCCACACACACCTGGTGTTCTCATTCAGATGCCCAGGCACACCTGGTGTTTTCATTCAGATGCGCACGCACACCTGGTGTACTCATTCAGATGCCCACGCTCACCTGGTGTTCTCATTAAGATGCTCATGCACACCTGGTCTCCCTGCAGATGCCCATGCACACCTGGTGTTCTCATTCAGATGCCCCCGCACACCTGGTGTTCTCATTCAGATCCCCAGGCAAAACTGGTGTTCTCACGCTTGCTTTGTGTGGAAACCGCTGGGAGGACCCACTGCCTCTCCCTCCCTGGCACACTGATCTCACCCTCATATCCAGTGCCCACCATGCACCCAGAGCCAGCTCCTTCCTGGTCCCTCCTCTGCCGTGAGGCCGGGGCAGGAGGCTCATCTCTGCTCCAGGAGCCTGGGGCACATCCCTGGGAGAAGCCAGCATCGGAACCTAAGTGACTCAGAGCCTGGCGCAGCACCCAGCATCCTGGGAGGGAAGGAGAGTTCCCCAGGGCCCACTGTCCCAGACGGTGAGGTTCCATAGTCTCCTGCGGGAAGCGCCACCCAGCTCCTCGGCCTCCCCAGGGCCCTCAGCATGCTGCTCAGGTTGCCCACAGCTCAAGGCTCTCCCGGGGGCTCTTCTCACCAAGGACTTAGCATCAGACGGAACACAGGTGGGGTCATGTCATGTCTACAGGGGCATAAAGCAAAGACGCGGCTTTAAACCTCAGCAAATATGTAAAAGTAATGAAATGACATCCTGAGCCTTCTAAAGACGGCCACAAATCTACCGCCCACGTTGATTATTGCAGGTTCCCCACTGTAATAAAATGCACCATTGTATGTCATCAATGCACACTCCAGGCCCGTCAATCTGATATAACACTAACACCTTTGCTGCAGCAGAGCCAGGCATTCATGAACACCAGCTCTGCTCGTCTTCTGAGAATTTACGCTGTCCCCTCTGGAATCATCTGGGTGGCCCGGGAGTGTGGTAAGAAGCTGATGTGCTGGGGGGGATCATGGCTCAGCAGGCGGGGTGCGAGGGTCCTGTTGGCCCTGGACCAGCCTGCAGCTCCCCGTCCTCCCCTCCTGCTGACAAGCTCAGTGCCTGTCCCCTGGGGCTGGGAGGTGACTGATACGGCATTCTACTGTGTGCTGGGTTCTCATGTTTAATTTTACCATTCGATGGTGAAATCATTTGTCCACAAGGAAATGTAGAGATTGTCATTTGTTTTTAATATTTGTATTAAAGAGAATTTTTTAAAAAATCTCTGGATATAAGGATATAAACCCAATTCAAACTTACATATGCCAAATGGGAAGTTATGGGTCCACAAGTGGGAAGTTCAGGGGTTGCAGGAGGGGCTGGATCCAGGAGCTCTACTGTCACTATAAAGTGTTTGCCTGAGTCTCTCCTCCTCAGTCTTCTGTGCTGGCTCATTCCCTGGAAGGCTCCTCCTCACTGTGGTGGGGACCTCCCCCGTGAGCTCTAGCCTGCTGTCCCCCCACTCAGCCCGCCCCATGGCGAGGGCTCCAGCCTTGTCCCAGAGGGGCCCTCCCTGGGCTGCAGGGGAAGCCTCTCCGCTGGCTGCTCTGAGTGACTAGAGCAGGTCCCCGCACAGCTGCCGTGGGAACAGTTATCCCCACCCAGCCACGCAGTCCCAGTGTGGGGACGTGGGGACGTGGGGACGTGGGGACGTGGGGACGTGGGGACGTGGGGACGAGGATACGAGCTCTCCACTGGGGTTCTCTGTTTACGGGAGCAGAGGGAAGCTGCGGGCTGAGGCGGAGGGGTTTCTGGTGACAGAGGGAGGTGCAGGCGACCAGGACAGTGGGACGGAAGGACCGACTGCATGGCCCGGTGGAGGGAGCCGAGGCAAGATGAGCCCTGACGGGGGCCTTGGAGCTGCCCAGAGGCCTCTGTCCCTGCAGGCTCCCCAGCACTCAGAACCCGTCCTCGCTGTGGTCCCTCAGGTCTCACATCCGCGGACCCGTCCCCCCTCCCCCTGCTCCTCCCCTCCAACGCCCTGTGACACATGGCAAGTGACCCTCATCTTGGACCCAGGACCTCTCTCCGGGTTTTTGGCCTACTTTTCTCAACTCCGGGATCCGGATCCCATTTATTGGGCACCTCCTGCTGCCGGCCGCCTTGCTAAGCCCAGGACGGTCCCTCCTGCGTCTTCCCCATGACACTTGCCGTCCTTGGACAGTTTTCTGTTGTTCCCTTTCCCTGGTTTGCTAAACCTCTGCACCAGGTTCTCCAGGAGGCTGAGGGGTCTTCTGCCCTGTGCCCAGGGCTGAGGACGTGCCTGGCACAGGAGACCGCTCCTCGGATGTTTGTGAGTTGAATAGACATGAGGAGGGACGTGAATGTGGGGGCAGGAGTGGGTCAGGGAGCGGAGGGAGGAGTTTCAGAGACCGGCCTGGGCCAGACCGCAGGGCCTTGGAGGCCTTGGGGGCTGGTCTCATTCTGGGAACAGTGGGAGCCATTTAGAGCAGGAGGGTAGCGTGGTTTGGCTGGCGCTCCTACAGCTCAATCTGACTGTGATACGCATTGAGGAAATGTGGTGGGGGCTGCAGGGGCCAGGTGAAGGCCAGGTGTCCTGCAGCGGGCTGTGGGACACAGTGGAGGGACGTGGAGGTGGTGGACCAGGCACACTCTGGTGGCTTGCTTGCTGTGACCCTGGGAGCAAGGAGAGGAGGAAGTCCCTGACCCTGGGTACGCGTCCCTCGAGCCTATGGGAAGGAGGGGACCAGGGCCGCTCCTGACCGTCCCCCAGGTCTCGCTTCCCCAGGAGGCCCAGGCGGCCTCCAGCCCGGGCTCCCCCTGCCGAGAGTGTCCCCAGGTCCTGGCTGCTCTGCAGAGCCCCTCTGCTAATTGATATAAACCACCTTCCCCTCCCGCTGCCTCGCTGCCTCGGGCGTTAACTGGGCTGGAGGAGGAGGGAGTGCCTCAGCCGTCTTTCAACATGACAAATAGGAAAGGGGACAGCCACTTGACGGAGAGAGGACCCCGCCTCCGCGGGGCAGCTGCGATGACCACAGGGGCCACCCGCTGAGCCTCAGCTCCCCGCCCTGAGGGCCTTGGCAGATGCGTGGAGAGAGCTTCCTGCAGAGCCAGGGGTGAGCCACGGTGGACGGCCGCCCACCTGTGAGTGCCACGCCCACCTCTGCCCATGTGTCCCCCTACGCGCTGGCTCCTGCAGGGCCGCCGCCAGCCCCGCTCCCTTGGAGGTGAGCGGACGCTCATGGTCCACGCTGATCGCGCAGGGCCCGGCCAGCAGCGGACAAGCCGGGGCTCCTTCCCTGCCTGTCCGCTGCTCGGGGTTCAGCGTCCAGTCTGTCCAGGGCGGGGGCTGGCCTTTGCCCACGGGGTCTGCCGGGCAGGGACAGAAGGCCCAGCTCAGACGCACTCAGGGGATCTGTCTCGGTGCCCTGCCCGGGTCTGGACTCTGGTTTGATCTCCAGGTGTCTCCACTTCTCCGGGGGCAGCAGGGAAGGCCAGCAGCAGCTCTGGATCACCGTCCTCCTCGCCCACCACCCGGCTGACCATGGCCACCTCTTCCCCGACATAGATGAGAGGTCCCGGGTCCAGCGAGGTGCCGAGTGACCGGGTCACAGGCACAGCCCTGGACCACCCCGGGGAGGAGGCTCTGATTGGTCAGATCTTGACCCTGGGAGCCGCCGGCTGGTGGGCAAGCAGTTGCCTGGCAACCAACTCTCTCTCCACCGGGTCACCTGGCGGCAATGGCCCTCACAGCCCTGAATGTGGGTGTGAGGGCTCCCCGGCGGGGCTCAGCCGCGGCTGCTCCTTGGACAAGAGGGGAGAGGGGTTGTCAGAGCAGAGGCCCCGAGGTTCCACCCGCCCAGGCTCAAGGCCACCACGAGGTTGTGCACACGGGGGAGGCTCAGAAGCCAGCCCTGCTGTGGGCTCCGGGGCTGCGGTTCACTCCGTGAGACCCGGTTTCCTTGTCTGTAAAGGGATGTTGGTGCCTCCTGGGGCAATAGATGGCCTGGAAGGGACCTGGCCCGCCCCTGGGGCTCAGGACAGCCCTGGCGGCCACCTGACCTGCCAGAGTCTTCTCCCGAGCTCAGGGAGGAGTCTTGGGGCTGCTGGGCCCAGAGCGACAGCTGAGCCGGGTATTTGCATGGGGCAGAAATCCAGGGGGTGCACACTGGCGTCCTGGCCCCAGTTCCAGAGGCAGCTGGTGGTGGAGGCTCCTGTGGGCCTCCACCCGTTTCCCTGGCCCTGCTCCTGCCCGAGTGAGCCGGTCCCAGGGCGCTGGCAGCCTGCTACTCAGACCCAGCTGTGGCAGTTCTTAAATGACAGCAGCATCTGTGTGTGGCAGCAGGGCATGCTGAAGCTCCCCTGGGGACAGGAACCGGCTTCATCAGAACAGCCGAGCGGAGAGGATCCATAAACAGCATCTTTTACACAAAAACATGATCTAATGCAGACGCACAGCTCAGGAGGGAGGTGAGAGCCAGGGGACCCGCCACCAGGGCACAGAAGCCGGCTTCAAATGCTTCAGGTGAAGCCCAATCTGCTTCCCCCCACAGCAGCCTGAGGAGGAGCGGGGAAAACAGACCCGGTGCCTTTCCATGACTCAGCGTCCCGCAGGGGGTTGGCACCGTCACCCTGAGACCTCTCCCTGTGACTCTGACGGGCTGGGAGGACGGCCCCTGCCACGTCCTGGACTCACCTCCTATAGACGCCGGCCTGCCGGGCGCTCCTGACCGGGTCTTCCCCGCCGGGGCACCAGGCTGCGCTGGTTAGGGATTGCTTTCTTTCCCTTTTCTGTGGCAGGATTGAACCCAGGGTGTGGGTGTTTTACCCTTGAGCCACATCCCCAGCCCCCTTTTTAATTTTTTTTTAAATTTTGAGTTAGGGTTTCCCGAAGTTGATTAGGGCCTCCCTAAGTTGCTGAGGCTGGCCTTGAACTTGTGATCCTCATGCTTCAGCCTCCCGAGTCGCTGGGATTACAGGCGTATGCTGCCACGCCCGGCCTAATGGTCTGCTTTCAATGGACTCATTCTTTTAAATTTAAGCCTGACCTGTGCAGTTTGGTGGTGAAATCATGGAACTTATGTCCTTTTTTCCTATTTTAATATACATAAACAGAAATGCGTGAGAGGAGAAAGGCTGTCCCAGGTGATGCGGGCGGAGGCAGCCGTGGTTGGAGACCTAGAGGCCACCAGGGCCCTGGGATTCACCAGAGCCGGGTGCTAAGTGATGGCCCAGTGACTGCCCAGGATGGGGGACATCTGAGCCCTGAGGCTCCTCAGGCAGCACCTTCTACTCCTCTGGTCCAGTGATTGGCTCAGGGACAGACCCATGACCCAGATCTGGCCAGTGAGAGGGATTCAGACTCAGAGAAGGATAAGGGTGGACCAGTCTGAGGCTGAGCTGAGGCTACCCCACATGTGGTGGTCAGTGATTGTTCCTGGGTAGATGTATAACTAGGACCGGAAGCAAAATACAGAATGTCCAGTTAAATTTGAATTTCAGATACACAATGAATATTTTTTAGTATAGTTGTGTTCCAATTTAAATTTAGGATGGTCTGCATGCTTCTTTGCTAATATAGCAGCCTATATATTTATCTCCCAGTGTGAGCAGAAACAAACAAACAAATAAAAACCACAGAAGGGATAGCTACTGTAGGGAGAAGGGAGCCATGTGGCTGGGTTCCACGAAGCACTTTGATCTCGGCTATTCCTTCCTGCCTGTGTGAGGATGTGATGTCTGGAGCTGTGCAGCCATCTTGAGGCCATCAGACATGAAGTCTGGGTACATGATGAGGTGGTGGAGCAGAAGGACAGAAGGATTCTGGCTCCTTAATCATGTCCTTGTGCGGCCATAGCAGCCTGGTGAGCACCCTCACCTGGATATCTTGAGAGACGAGGTCATTAGATGCCTCTGTTACTAAAGCCAGTGTTTCTTAGCCTCGGCTGCTGTCAGAAGCCCCTGGGGAGAGTTACACCCAAGCCCAGGCCACACCCCAAGCCCCAAACCAGTTAAATTGGACTTTCTGAGGTGGGGCTTGGCTGGCCTGGGGACGGCAGTGTTCCGCTCTTTGTGGCTCCGAGTGTCGTCCCTGGACCGGACACATAGCTTCACCTGAGACCATGGCGGCTTGGCCGGTTGTGTTTCCTCCGTGGACAGGGATCGCACTGGGCTGAGGTGCTGGTGCCTGAGGTGCTGGTTTTCCTTCCTTTCTGCTGTGCCAACCCAAACGTGGCGCCATCTGCACTTTGCCCCCTCCTTCCTGGGGCGGGGGCAGGCCTCTACGCTGTGACCCTGGGGGTCAGAGGTTCTGAAGCCATTGTCCAGCCACCCCTCTTCCCATAATTCCCAGCAAGCTCCATGTGGCTCCGTGGCCAGGCCCCACTTTTGGTCAGCGTCCTTCCAGGCAGGTGGGGACTGCTGGCCCCACTTGGGGACTCAGTGTCTGCTGGGGACATGCAGGGCCTCAGGGCTCCGATATCCCCCACCCGGGGCAGTGGCCCAGCCATGGTCCACTCGGGCTTGGGTGGCCTCTGCAGAATCCTCAGGACTTTGTGGCCTCCAAGTCTCCAGCCCCTGACCCCATCTGCGCAGCCTGGGACCATGCCCCAATGACGTCTCTCCCAGGGGTGGTCCTGGCTGGACAAGTGGCCTTTCACGCTCCTAATGCTGCACCCCTCCCTGTTGTCTTTACTGTGATGGGGACCTTCCTCTGGACACTACACACCTCACCATTCCTCCCGCATCTTGCTTGGGGGCGTCTGGGGAGAGTCCTGACTAGGCTCAATGACAGAGGGGCCATTGCTGCCCGTCTCTGCCCCGAGGCTGAGCAGCTCCGTGAGCACCTTCCTGGCTGGGGGGCCGGAGCTTGGAGCAGATGGGATTTAATGAGGGTCCTAAAATTCTTGGTTTTCTTGCCTCTCTGCAAATCAACAGGTAAAGGAGACACGTTTCAGTGGGAAAGTGACTGGGCCCTGGGGTCTGGGGGCTTGGGAGCCAGGGATGCCAACCTGGGGTGCAGATGGCCCCAACAGCCCAGGAAATCGGGTCAAACTGCTTCCCCCAGAACAGAAGAGGCTGCAGGCGACCTCACGGGCTTGGGGCAAACTCCCCAGCTCCTGCGCGGGAACAGTTGTGCTGGGGATCGATAACAGGTGGCAGCATCGTCCCCAAGATGCGCTCCTGGGCTCCATCCGGCCTGCGCTTTATTTAGGCCCAGGTGTGCGGTTGGTGGAAGGTGACTCCACCAGGGAACGCCTTCTGCATCCTGAGACGTTAGGGTGTGAGGAGCAGCCCCCGTTGGGGCAGAAGACGGTCACTGTGTTTCCTGTCGTCGCCGGGCCACGCGCCGCACGGCCGTGGTTTACTCCGACAGCACAGCTCAGCCTGGCGGCTTGGCTCACGTTTTCTCCCTTAATCACAAATAACCGAGAGTGGGGTGTATACCAAAGCCGGGTGTCTGGCAGCGCATGCTCAGGAGCAGGGGACCGTGATGGCCAGGGGTCCCCGTCGTCTCCTGGGGCACGAGGAGGTTCCATCAGCATCCTGTCCCATGAGGGCGAGGGGCTGCCTCCAGTGAGAACAGGTGCCAGGGCAGTTGGTCCAGTCGCGTGATCACCCACCCATCACCCTTGTTAGGATACAAGGGAGACGAGCTGTGCGTCTGGCCCAGGGAGGACAACAGGGTGCGGGGCTGGTATCCACGCAGCTGAATACCAAATGAGGCCCAGCCGTGGCTCCCCGGGGATGAGGCAGAGCACGTGGGTCCTCGGTAGATGACAGTGATCTCCAGGGGAAAGGCAGGACCATCCCACCGTAAGTGCAGGTCAATTCAGGGCCCTGGGTCCATGCACCTGCTCCGACCGTCCCTTCATACTCACCCAGGAGCTGATTAACGGGGGTTTAATAAAAGCAGAGCACAGCAGTCTGGGGTCCACGGTGCTAACTGGCCTCTGTTCCCACTGGCTGGTCACTCCTTAGCTGACCTCCTGGGACCTCAGCTTTGTCATCTGAAGAATGGGGACAGGGCTGGGTGTAGCTCAGAGGTAGAGCAGTTGCCTCACATGCCATGGGTGAGGCCCTGGGCGGCTGTTGTCATTGGGTTAGGTGACATAACGAAGGTGGCATGCACACATGGTACCTGGCTTCTGGAAGGGGCGGTGACTGAGCCTCGAATCAGCATTGGATCGAGCGGCCACAGGCCCGAGAGACGCTCTTCCATCGCCTGCAAATCCTGACTGGGAAAACCCGGGCCTGGGTTCTTACGGATCCCCTTCAGCCCTCGAAGAGGCCCCCGAGGATAACACATCGTGAGTGGCCGGCCAGCAGCCGCGTCCGCTCAGGATCTCTTTGCCTTGGGCAGGGACCACACCTCTGGGGGCCATTACCAGACACTATTGGGGACGGATGGCCTCAGCCTCAGTGAAGACAGCAGCTGAGACCCCAAGCTCCTGCTGCGCTCGGGTGACCCGCAGGCTGAGTCCTGATCCTGCGCCAGTTCTTCCTGTCACTGAAGAGCAGGAAGCCAGGTGTCCCTTGCAGGACAAAGCCACCTGGGCTGCTTTGAGGGGAACTGCCATCACTGAACCCAGAAGGGGAGAGTCTGGCCCTGAGCTTTGGGGGCAAGAGCTGGGAGAGGGTGTGTGGACCAGGTGACCAGAGTGGGCAGCCTGGTGGGAGGCCCTGTGTTCGCTCATTCCACGTGCTTTGACGCCAGGTACCAGGCCATGGAGAGCCGTGGGGGACCAATTGACCCTGTTCTGGGGCTGCTGGTAGAACACAGGACACCCAGTTAAGTCCGAGTTTCTCCAGCAGTGGGTAGGACTTCAGTCCCAATATGAGCGTGTCTCTTGCTAAGTCTGACCACACTGTCCTGTCCCCCGAGGATTGGACCAGAGTGTCTATCGGCAGTGTCAGCCTGTTGACCGTGGGACCAGGTCATTTTTGGCCGTGGGTCCATCCTGGGCGTTGAAAGGTGTTTATTTTGGCAGTGGTCCTGGCCCTGCCGCTAGAAGCCAGAGGCGAGAACCAAAAGTGCCTCCAGAGGGTCCCCAAAGGTCCTAGAGTCTCAGCCGCCCTAGCTGAGAACCACGAGTGGAATCCACTGAGAGGCTCAGAAACGGTGGCCGCCCCTGGTGCTCCCTGCTCCCCAGGCCGCCTCTCCCTGGGGGACGATGGACTTCCAGAGCCTAAGGCTGCCCAGCAGTGCATCCTGACCCCCGAGGAAGCGTCATCCTCCGATCACGTCCCAGAGTCCCTTCACCACATGGGGCAGCACGCGGACACATCCTGTGGCGTCCAGAGGGTCGCTATTCAGCCACCCCAGTGCCGTGGCGCTAGCCCACGAGCGTGCACCTGCCAGGCCTGCTCTGCCCCGGGCCTTGGCTCCCCGTCTGTGACTCTGGGTCCTCTTCTCCTCTGGGTGCCTTTGGGGGTGGGTGGCCTCTGCCGCTCATGCCCAGACCCCTGAGCCCCGGCTCCCCGGCCAGGGATGGTCACAGGCAGCTCCGACTGGCACCCTCTCAGGGCCGGCCCATCTCTGCTCCTTCGCTCTGTCTTTCCACAGGCGCCCAGGGGTGCTGCGCTGGGCTCCCACCTCCCGCCTGTCACCCACGCCTGTGACTTCAGTCCCTCTTCACCAGCGCCTCCTTGTCTGAGCAGCTACCGTGTTGGAACGGTGACCCCATCGCTCCCCGTTACCCTCCCCAGTCCTGGACTGTGTTCTGTGACTGTGAATCGTCCTGTTCTGGACATGTCCTCCGGGTGGGCCACACAATGTGAGATGGCTCCACGGGGCCCAGCACACGGTGCTCAGGCTGTGCCTGACCCCGATGACTCCATCTTCAGGGTGACCGCATCTTGGCTGGCCATGAGCTACTCCATCCTGAGCACAGGCGCCAAGGTGGAGTGACCCCACATCTTGTTTGTCCAAGTGACCGACCACTATCTGCCCAGCAACCATTGATGTCTATTTGTCGAATTAACTCAGGAGCACCTGGACCCTCGGGATATCAAGTCCTATCAGAAACACAGGGCTCTTCCTGAGCAGGACAGGCAGCCCTCACGGTCAGCAAGCAGATGAGTCACTGAAAACCTGGTTGGTGGCCCAAGTCCATTTAAGGCCCATTACAGAGATTTATCTTGGCAGTTCTGTCCAGATGTGTTTGCCGGATGGTTCTCCATGTTACAGGGTAACGTAAACAGGGTGTGGCCTGCTGGAAGGACGGAACTGAGTCCTCAAATGTAACTGACTGCAAATTAAAAGTCGAGGCTTTAATGAGCGTGTGGTTTATTATAATAAAACATCTTCCTCCATCTCTACGGCCATCCAGAGGTTACCGTGCATCTGAAAGGGCACTTGGCAGAATAGCCGTGTATTTCTTTAAAACCGAAAAACCTCACCCACCCAGCTCTGAGATCAGACCGAGGTGGAGACACTGGGCTTCTGACCACTCCTTCATCTGTGCCACGAAGCCTGCCAAGCTCCCACTCAGTGCAGGACCCGGGCTAAGCAGAAGGGTGATGACCAGCCCTTGTCGGTGGGCTGGTGTCTGAGGCTGGAGACTCGCACACCAACTGCACCCAGGCGTAGTGAGAAAGGTCCTGGGGCTCGCTGACCAGGGCCATGACTGGTCGCTGGGTCAGGGAGCACCGTGGGACGGTGACGCGTCAGCGAGCTTGCTCTTGGATGCAAGTGACTGAAGCCCCCAAATGATCCCGAGCAACGTGGTCAGGAGATCTGCCATCTCCCCGACCACAGCCAGCTCTGGGTGGGGGTCGGGTGGGGTGCAGCTCTGCCGGGTCCCCAGGGATCCGGGGCATCTGTGGCTCACTCTGTGGGCTTGGTTCCAATGCTGGCTCACCACCTAGTCAGCAGAGCCACATGTCACCAGGTGCAGGTCCACGGGATAAAGACTGGAGAGATCTTCTCAACCAGGACCGTGAATCCTTTCCTTCAGTTGATTTAACCCATTCTAAGGGACTGGCCCATCCCTGGACAGTGGGGGTGTGCCCTAGGCAAGTCGCCCAGACTGGACAGTCACCCTGGCTTTGAGGACGTTAGGGATGGGCTTGCTTCCCCTGGGCCTGAGGGGTGCTGGGGACGAAGGAGAGCCTTGGCAACACAAAGGGAAGAAGAACCGGAAGAAGATTCTGGGCAGTCAGCCTCGCAGAGCTCCGGGAGGCCCGAGGGACCCGTGTGGATGGTCCTGAGATGAATGATGTAACTGACCAGAGTTGATGGTTTTCTTTCCTGGGTGTGTGGGGGGGTCCTTTCTACCCAGCAGCCACTTCACGGGCTCGGAGTGTGCGGAAGCTCTGCTACCTGAATCCACGACAGGCTTCGTTTCCTCCTCCCGTTCACACAGGCTCACAGCCTGGGGCCACCAGCTTCTCCCTGGAATGTTCCCAGTGAGTTTCTTGTTAATCCAAATCCGCGGGATTTGCTTCCAAACATGCCGTCCCCGTCACACTGATGACTGTCTCCTGCAGCTTAAATGCACGTTCCAAACCCACAGCCAGGGGTGCGGGAGGCCTGGGTTTAAGGAAAACAAAGTCGAGTTGTTAGGAACTTTATAAAGGAAAGTCCTTTAAGGACGAGTTTGGAGACTGTGGTGTGCCGGCTGTGAACCTCCCCGGGGCGGCAGGCAGGGTGTGGAGGAGGCGCCCACCGTCCCCAGCTCACCGCAGCCCTGTTCACAGTCGCCAGGGCATGGAGTGGGCCCTGGTGTCCACCAGGGGATGAAGGAATAAAGAAAAAAATGACAGACGCACAGAGCAATGCCATTTACCTTTAAAATAAGGACACTCTGCCACCTACCGCAGCTGGAAGGACCTAGATGCTATGCAGGTGACATGGGCATCTTTTCCACTTGGCAAGAGCCCAAGTGGTCAGTGGCCAGTGGTCAGGCTGGGGGCAGGTGCCAGCGGGTGGCCTGGAACCCAGCTCTGCTGTCCTGCAGCCCAGGCCCCAGGGAGCCGCAACCCTGTCCATCTGACTCTGCCCACCTGGGCCCCGTGGAGCCCCCCGGCCCTTCTGACTGTGCCCGGGCCAGGACCCCGGAGTCAGCACATCGGAGTGCTCAGCACTGCAGTCCCCAGCACACGGCGAGTGTCGGGGTCACAGATGCGTCGGGTCCAGAGGTGGCCCTGAGTCAGGGCCTGGGCCTTAGCAGGTGGGGTTTCTGTTGGAGCGTCGGGAGGCTCGGCCTGGGATCGGCAGCTTCGCTTCTAATGGCTCTGAGAGACGGACTCACCGGTCACCCCTGATCCAGGAGAGGAAGGGCCGTGGGGAAGAACAGTGACCGGGGACCCCTCTGAGATGTGCCCAGCCCTGCCAGCGGCTGTCAGACCGCCAGATGCAGCCAGGCAGCGGAGGCCCCTGCTCCAGGCTCGGGCGGCTGGCTGTCCTCCTGCTCTGGCTGCTGGGTTTTCAACGATCATGGCACAAGGCCTTCGGTCCACAGGCTCCCTCACACGGCCACCGGCCACTCAGGTCTTTCTGCAGTGTCCTCTGCGCGGGCATCCCCTCAGAAGCCCAGGCAGGAAGACACTGCTGTTCTTGCCCAGCACTGGCCCATGTGACCCTCGCTCCTCTAAACCTTCCCCCTGGTCTTCTGGCCGACCGCCTCCGTCTGTGCTTATCTGTTACATTTGGGATGGCGGGGCCTTGGGCGCTTTGAAGCCAGGCCTGCTGTGCCTGCCCCGGTGCTGGCCACAAGATTCACCCCATGCCCACACGTGTCCCTGAGGACCTGCTGGCTGCTGAGGATGCGGTGGTGACCAGCACTGCCTGAGTCCCTGGCCTCCTGGACTCACATTCCGTCGGGGGGACAGAGAGTAAATGTCCAGACGTGACCCAGAGCCGGGTCAGCGTGTTGAGTCCAGGAAGGAAAGGGCAGGAGCACGACAGGTGGGAGGACCTTGGAAGAGGTGCGCTGGACCCTCCGTGTCAGTCAGCTCTTTCACCCTGTGACCCAAAGACCCACAAGAACCGCAGAGAGGAAGGAAGCCATCTGGGGCTGTGGCTCCCGAGGTCTGGGGCCCTGGGCGGCGGACATCATGGCTCTGGGCCTGAGTGAGGCAGGACACCAGACGCAGGGCGGGACAGTCAGGAGGCAGAGCTCTCGCACAGGGACAAAACGCAAGCCCCACAGACCTCCTCCAGGGACCCTCCTCCAGGGACCGTCACCACCCAGTCAATCTGTTCAAGTGGATTGACACTGATTGGGCCAAGGCTCCCATCATGTCACCTGCCTTGCGTTGGCTCACACATGAGCTTTTGGGGACACCTCACATCTAGACCCTGACACAGCCCTTGTCTGGGGAGGAGCCAGCCATGGGAAGCCTGCAGGGCTGGGCAGTGGGGGCCAGGGGCCAGGTGACCCGGGGTCTGAGAGGAGGCTCGTCCTGAGGTATTGGTGCTGCGAGAGGGCCCTGAGGTGGCCCGCGGAGGGGAGCTGGGCTCTGACTTGGGCATTGGTGGCCTGCTGGGGGGCTGCTCATGAGCAGGAGGGGGTGAGGCAGGCTTGCCGTGCCCCAGGGACCCCAGGGGCCACCTCATCTGGGTCCCCGCAGCACGGAACATGCCCACAAGTCACGTGAGGTGGGTTTCTTACTTACAGAGGCCAGGGAGTAACGGGAGCCGGGCTCCCCTGGGAGCGGGTCCTCAAGGTCCCGGAGACCTGCCAGGACGGGCGGAACCTCCACGGTGTGCACCGGGGACCCTGAGAGGCAGCCCACCCTGTGGTGTGCACATCGGGGCGACTGACTCCCTGGGCAGAGCTGTCCTGGGTGGTTCCTCCCTGTCCTCCAAGGGATGAGGCTGGGCTGCTTTGGGCAGTTCCTCCCTGTCTCCGGAGCTGGCCTTCCTACTCCGTCCTACAGTTATTCTTCAGAACTAGAAGCAAGAAAGTGGAGGAGAACCAGGTGGGTCAGTGCAAGGCCCTGAGGGCTGTCCAGGAGAGGGGAGGCAGAAAGCCGGGGCGAGACAGGCGTGGCTGCTGGGGTCAGTGGAGACTGACAAGAGATGGCTCTGTAGAATGCCATCCATCCAAGACATGGTAGCCTCGCATCTGCCTTAGCTCAGTGATGTCCAGGATACCCAGGGCTGTGGACCATGGTGGGTATGAGGGGTAACCTCGGAGCCTCCTTCTCAGCCTGGTACCTGCAGAGAAAAGTCTTGATTCAAGGGACAGAACTGATCCCAGCAAGAAGCCGAGAGGTCCCAGAATAAAGGTCCTCAGAGTGTGACCAGATGTAATAAAATAATCAAAATAAACCCATCAATGATACAAAATCCGTAATCCACATAAACCCATGTAAGTGGATGTGGTGACGGCCCTGACACTTCAAGTCTTGTGTCCTGTGGGCAGACGCTGTGCTCAGCTCTTTGCTGATATTTTGGGCCTTAATCCGCAACGATCCCAGGCAACGGGGACTCTCACTCTGGTGACTGTCACTGTCTTCACAGATGGGGGCAGGGAGGTGAACAACTGGCCTGAGCTGAGGTCTGGAGTCTGAACCCAGAGAATCCCCAGGGGCCGTGCTCTGGGGCAGCTCAGGGTTCTGGTCTCGCTGGCCACATCCGTGGGAGTGTCCTGGGAGAATGTTCTCGCGGCGTGACCTCAAGTGGAATTTCTTGCTCCGACATCTGGCTCTGAAATGACCCAATGCAGACTGCTCCCTGGATCTGCTCTTCCCGACGCCGTCCTCCCTCTGTGACCCCAGGCTCCACCCCTACCCCGTCCTGCCCCCTAGTGACCGGCAGGTGCACACAGGCACAGGGCCCAGGTGTTGGAGGGACAGGCACGTGGGGTCCCCGAGCCCTGGGTCCTCTCAGGCTGCAGCCGACATGGCTTCTCTGGGGGACGGAGCAGGTTCCTCGTGAGCCCTCGCCTGTTCCCCAGCTGCCCCCGGGGCTGAGGGACGGTGGACTCTGGCCTCCCAGGAAGGGGTGTCCTGACCTTTGCACAGGCTCCTGGGGTGTCACAGGGACAGGTGGGAGGGACCTTGCTGTAGAGGTCAGAGTGGGGACAGCACAGGCCTGGGAGGTGACAGCCCAGGGAGGCCCCGAGGACACCGCCCGGCCCTGCTGTCCTCCCTGTGCCCTCCTGAGTGGAGGCTGGACATGGAAATGGCGTTTCCCAGAGTCTCCTGCAGTCGGGCTCTGGGTGCGGATCCGGCTCTGCCCACGGAGCCTCTTGCCTGGTCTGGTCCTGAAGGGAGGGTGCTGTCCCCCCAGCTGGCCTCTCTGTGCCCTGGAGAGGGTGCGTCGGGGCTGAGCGGTGGCTGGAGCCCTCGAGGGGACCCACAGGTCAACTGGGCAGAAGACGCTGCCAGGTGGGGGGCCCACGCCTCCTAGACCCAGGAAGGAGGATCTGGAGACACAGGGACAGGAGGGCCTGGGCCCCATCTTGTCAGTGTGTCCGTCTGCTCTGGGGACAGGAGGGCCCTGGGCCCCATCTTGTCAGTGTCCATCTGCTCTGGGGACAGGAGGGCCTGGGCCCCATCTTGTCAGTGTCCATCTGCTCTGGGGACAGGAGGGCCTGGGCCCCATCTTGTCAGTGTCCATCTGCTCTGGGGTCAGACCCCCTCAGGACACCAGCTCTGGGAGGGAGGGGCTCCAGTGTCCGGTGTCCCTGTGTCCAGGCAGCTCCTGGCTCCGTGTGTCCTTGTGAAGTGTTAAACTGACCAAGGGACTACCTGTCCCTCTCCACCCAGCGCAGGGCAGCCTGGCCCCAGTGGGACCCATGAATGTTCACAGGAGGAAGGAAGGAGGGACCCAGCCCCCCCACCTGCCCCCTTCCTCCGCTGTCTCAAGACCCCCCCCCCAGCCTCCCTGTTTCTGGCCTCCGGGTGGGTCTGGCCCAGTGTCCCCAGGCCCTGCTTCCACAGCCTCCCTCCTGGAAGCAGCGGGGAGCTGCCCAGGGCAGGAAGTCTTCTGGAAGCTTCTGCCGCTGGGGCGCTGTGTCCCCTGCTCCTCACTCCACGTCCAGCCTCGGGGTCTCCACTCGGCCCCAGTCGCTGCTCTCCTGGCTTCTCAGGTGTCTGTCCCCACGTGTGGCGTGGGCTCCTTGATCTCACCTTCCCCGATTCCGTGTTCCGGGGCAGCTGTGAGGGACAGAGGTTACTGGTGACTTTGGAGCAGCCCAGGGTGATGTCACGGATGCCCTGGTGCCTGGGCCGTCTCTGCCAACGCCAGCACCAGCACGCGTTGCTTAGCAACCGCACCCCTCCCCTGCTCCCTCCGACCTCAGCCCCACCCCCCTGAGCAGCGGTGGCTTTGTGGTCCTCGTTCAGTTTGGGCCCACACTGTCCCAGCCCAGGTGGCTTCTTAGGATGGTGTCCCCAGCTGTGATTGCTCCTGTCCTCCGGGCAGCTCTCACCCCAGCTGCAAGGTGGGCTTCCCGCCCCTGCCCTGGTGCTCACCCCAGAGGCCACCACTGCGGCTGCGCTGGGCTGGGGCCTGCGGCTCTCGGGCAGCAGGGCATCGCAGGGACCTGAGGGGGAGGCCCGCTTTCCCTCGGGGCAGCTGAGTGGGCAGAAGGTGGTCAGTGTGGGTGATGGGATCTCTGGGGCCTGTGCACCTGGGGTCCAATCAGAGCTCACTGTTAGCCCCATTAAGTCACTCACTGGTCCCTGCCTTCTCCCCCATGTCCCCCCTCCCTCTAGATGAGCTTCACTCCAGGGTGGGTGGATATTTTCTCAGAAGTCCCAGTGGCTTCTCCACGCTGTCACAGCAAGAGGGCGGCCACGGCCAGACCACATGTGAACTCTCCGGGTGGAGGTCCGAGCCCCCGAGGAAGGTGCTGGGCGAACTCGGGCAGTTGCCTGCGGGCTGCAGTTGGCTGAGCCCTGATTCACTCAATGGTCTTCTTTAAATCAGCCTGTTTTTGCTGTAGCTAAGCAGCATTTATTTAAAGAGGAACACTGTCCCCAGAGCCAGCCCGAAGCCGGCAGCTCTCGCAGAGCAGGACGCTCTGGGCAGAAGGAAGAGGCGGCGTGGGCACCAAGCTCGCCTGTTGTCTTTGTTCAAGGGATGAGAAGCTGGGCTCAGACGGGTGCTGAAGGCACGCAGCACCACGCCAGAGTGTTGTCTTTGAAGTAGTTGAAAGAACTGAGAAAGAGTCAGCAGAGGATGGGACGGTGGCTGAGCTGGCTGTCCTGTGTTGACCTGAGTAGGAAGGGGTGGGGCGGGCAGGCCCTGCCACCACACTGGTGGGCCCCTGTGTGGGCAGTGGGGTGCAGGACCCCGAGACAAAGGGACCCAGGGCTGGCTCCCCGGGGTGGGCGGGGGGCTCCCTGGTCCCTGCAGAGCCTGGGAGCACCAGTGGCGTCAGCTCAGGCTTCGCGGGCAGATCGCAGGCGCTTTTCAAGTGGGTTGTGTTGGAGACGCTCCCAGAGCAACTTCAGGGTCGAGATGGTCTCACGCTCCCCTTCTCCTTCCTCCCTGTCTCCTGCGCCGTTATCTGGATGTGTTTGTACACACACGAACACACACGCACATTTTGCCTCTTTAAAAAAAAAAAAAGTATTTTGATCATCCTTTATTTTGGCAACTGCTCCTCCAGCCTCCTCCAGGAACAGCCAAGCAAAGAATCAGTTTAGATTTCTGCAGGTGGCCTCTCTCACATGGCTCCCCCATCCTGGAAGCCCTGGTGACGTGGCTGAGCCATCTCCTGCTTCCTGTGTACTGAGGCGGCACCGCCTGTGCCTTCTGCATGCCGCGCTCTTAATTCTGCCACCAGCTCTCGGTTTTCTTCCCATTGCTCTGCACCCCAAACCCCGTTCCCGCAGGTCCTACCCAGAGCACCCTTCTGCCCCCACACCGTACCTGGTCCCCTGGTTCCGTCTGCCATTCTTTGTCCAGCGACACCCCCATGTTGCCCAGCCCGACAGAGCATTGCTGTACCTGGGATCGCACTTTTAAGCCGAGTGATGACGGTGATCACTTCTGCCCTTATCAAAGCTATTACTCGAAGCCTGCGAGGGGGTGTGGGGAGCAGGGAGGATTGCAGACTCCGGCGCAGTCACATAGCCATTTAATTCGCCAAGATAGACATGGACGAAAGGGACATTATCTCCTCAGTGCTGGCACTCGATCAGGTGTGACGGGACACGGGAATCACACACGTCCCCTCAGCAGGTTGATAAGTAAAATTGAAGGAAGGGATTTGAATTCTTTCACGTCAAGCTGGAAGAAATCGTATTTGTAAGCATTTTGAGATTAGGTTGTGGAATGTTGCTTCTTCAAACCTCACGGACCTGAGATGGGGGGACACCTACTGGGGACGCAGGGCATCAGGTGATGTGGCTGCTGTGGGAGCTGCAGGCCAGCAGAAGATGGGAAGTGGACACCTTGCCCTGTGAGGTCTTCCCTGGGTCCTTCCTATTAGGTGAGTCCCCAGAGAGGCCGGAGGCCAGGAGCCTGGAGGGGGCCACCTCTGGAGGTCAGCCTTCAGGGCCAAAGCAGGGCTGAGGAGGGGGACCGTGGATCCGCAGAGGCAGACAGGAAGCAGCCATCGTGCAGCCCGGGGGCCAGAGCCTGCGGCCTGTGGTTCTGGTCGGCCGAGGTCTCCCTGGGTGCAGGGCTTTAGAGATGGAACCAGGAAAGGCCCGGCAGGTGGCGAGTCCCACCTTAATATACAGAGGGCAGCACCAGGAAGGCCACCCGTGAAGTCCTGGGGGGGCTGTGGCACAGGCTGTTGTGGCTTGGGTTTAGAATGTCCCCCAATAGCTCCTGTGGTGACAGCATGGTCCCCATCACAGCAAGGTCCAGAGCTGGGTTTTTAGGCCACGACTGGATCACGAGGCTCTGACCTCGTTAGTGGATTAATCCATCCGCGGCTGGGTGGCCCCCCGGGAGTGGGACCTGGTTGGGGGAAGCTGGTCACTAGGGTGTGTCCTGTAAGAGTTGGGCGTCCCCCTGGCTCCCAGGCCCCTCTGCTCACCGGTTGCCTGAGCCGAGATGGTTTCTTCCCTCATGAGTTTTCTGCAATGGAGTGGACAGGCCAGGGCTGGGAACCCCGGGTCCTGAGCTAACGTAGTCTGTCCTCCTTTAAGTTGTCCTTGTCAGCTGTTTGGTCACAGCGAGAAAGAACTGGCTAACACACAGGCTTGGGGACGTTGGGTGAGGGCACTCCCTGAGAGGAGAGGCGGAGGTGCCTGGGCAGAGTGGACAGTGAGAAGGGAGGCCGGGGAGGGACAGAGTTAGGGAGATGCTGGTCCACGTGCAGAGTCCTGTTTCCAGGGCTTGATTCACTCGAGTGTGCTGGGAGCCTTGGGGACCAGGCAGAGGAGGCAGGATCCAGGTAGGAGCCGTGTGGCTGCCATCTGGAGAATGGCCTGAAGGGGGCACAATGGAGATGCGGGACAGAAAGAGGGGCTGGGATGACCCCGAGGCTGAGGTCCTGGCGGGCAGAGGGGAGGCAGGCGGGAGAGGGGTCCACTTTAGGTTCTGTTCAGCGAACCCAACAGGATTTGCTGATCACTTTTTAAATGACGACAAGACAGAGAAAGGGGTCAAGAGCCTCCCAAGGTCGTCCCGGATGGTTGCTGTGGAGACATGCAGTGACAGCAGGTTGGGAAGTGGGCGCTCCTGGGTCTCAGGATGTTCTAATGGTGGGAAGCCAAGTTCAGAGTGTCCCCCCACCCAGAAAATGCACACACACTCAACGTCCTACACCTACAGTCACCCGTGGCTACTTACGTGCTCAGCGACGACGAGCTAGTTCTGCAGACCCTAGGACAGATCATTGCTGTTGAAGGAAACAGGAAGTTCCCAGGGGAAGAAGGGCCTGTGGGTAGAATGAACCAGGGCCGGTGGACGAGGACCCCTTCGACAGAGGGAGGAGGGTCTGTGTCCCCCAGCCCCCAGCTGGGTGCAGGGACAGCCCACTGCTGTGGTCGCTCAGCTCGGGGAGGCAGGACCCTCCTGGGCAGAGTGGCTAGGTGAGCAGGTGCCTGTCCAGGTGAGCAGATGTAGCCCAGGGAAGGCTGGGGACCTGGAGCGGTAGGGACACTTCCAAGACTGCCCAAGGGGGTCCCCACACAGGAGCTACACAGAGGCCGCCAGAGCAGGACCCTCTGGAAGCCAGGTCCAGGCAGGCTTTGCGCTTCAAGGAAAGGGCAGCGGGGCCTGCGACTCCCCGACGTCACCCTCGGCCCAGCATTGTGTGGCCGCCGTGGCAGAGGAAGGCGTGTCACATGGCCAGGCCCCAGACCCCCGACTTTTCTGCTGCTGTGGAGTTTCCCACACCCCAGACCCTCCAGGGCTGCCTTCCTGACTTTTAACCCTTGTGGACACATTTGTGACACATGACTAAACCGTTCAGGGTCACTCCAGGTGAATTTGGGGACTAAATAAAGACACAGACACAAGTACCTTTCTTGGGGTTCAGTGACCGCTCCTCAGCCGCAGCTCCACAAGGGGGCAAAGCAGGCAGGAAAGAGAGGGAGCACTCCTGGAACCCGGGTTTTACTGGGGAGAAGCCATTCAAATAGGCCAGGGGTCAGGTTTCAGGGGGCTGAGTCTAGCCTCTTGATATCTTGCTGTCAGCAGATGGACATCTTGGAAGGCCATGCTCTGTGGGGATCAAAGGCAGAGAGAGCGGAAGGGACACACACGGGCACTGCCCAGACCGAGCTGCATCGTCAGTCCAGTCCGCTTTGTGCCCTCAGAATGCTCACGGCTCACACCCACGGCAGGGCTGGCTCGCCCAGTGCGCTAGCTCTAGGAGTGGGGGATAAATTCCTTCAGATAAATCTTTTTATTCACGTTAGGCGACAGTATCAGGGAAGCCATGTATTTGATGTGCCACTTTGTTTTCAAATAATCTCAGAAAATTGAAACAGATAATAGTCATCTATTAAGGACGCCGAAAGTCTCTTTGTGTGACTCCACAGTGTTAGAAACCTTCAGAGTTAAAGAGCTATTTAATTAGGCAGATGATGTAAATTGGTTATTATTAAATTTCTTTCAGGCCTCCAAGCTCTTACTGCTGAAGGGAAGCTTATATTGAACTCTGATTTGTGAAACCAATGAACAAGGAGCTGTTGGTTTTAGCATGGGGGCCAGGAGGGAGGACCAGCCCACCTGCCTTTTCCCCTGGCCAAGTGGCTGACCGGAGGTCCCTCCTTGCATCCTGCTCCAGTCTGTTTAGCTGCTATAACAAAACAACTTGGATGGGTCATCGATGGACAATGATAATTTATTACTTAGAGTTCTAAGGCTGGACGGGAGGCTGGAGAGTCCACGATCGAGGTGTCAGCAGATCTGCTGTCTGGCGGGGACAGGTTCCTCATGGGTGGTGTCTTTCTGCCATGTCCTCATGTCCTTTGGTGCAAGGGTAAAAACAGGGGAGGCAGCCCTTCAACCTGTCTGACGAGGGTGCTGACCCATTCACAGGGCACAGCCCTCAGGAGCTTATCCCCTCCCCCACGTCCCTCCTCTTCCTGGGGACTGGGAGTGACACAGACATTCACCTCACAGCAGTCCTACGACTGAGAAGCTCCCAGGTTGAAGGTGCGGGTGCTGAGCCCGAGAGACCCTGGTGGCTGCAGCTCAGCGGTGTGCATGTCTGCCCTGGGCCCTGGGGAGGACGAAGCTCCCTTGGAGGCTGGTGTGTGACTGACACCTCCTTCCTGTGCTTTCTTAGCCACGTGGATGGTGGCCGTTAGGTGGGGCTGTCTCTGCTGCTGCTGCCGCCGCCGGGATTCTAACTGATGCGGGTGCTCACAGTTGGGGCATGAGGATGATGGAAAGTTCCGGAAGGGTCCTAGATCCTGGCAGCCTTGAAATGCACTTCTGCCCCAGACTCTGGGATTCCAGGGAAAGTGTTATTGAGATGTCCCCAGGCAAGTGATGAAACTTGGGTTGTTTCCAGTCAGCAGCATGTTCAGAGGGACTGAGGTGGCAGAGGCTGACCGGGCTCTTGTCCTGGGGGCTCAGAGAGTAAGTCCCAAGCACGTTGGAGGTCCAGCTCAGGCCAGCCCCGCGGGAGGCCGGTCAGGGGTTGGCGGCCCTGTTTCTGTCCTTGGGGCAGACCTCAGGGGCGCCTGCTCTGTGCAGTCCCCAGGCTGCGGGGCTGGTTACTGGGCAGGGGTCACAGCCAGCTCCCAACAGGGGGGCAGCACTGTTCTTGCTGCCCTTTTCAAATTTTCCGTGGGAGCCCTTTCCCCGTCCGTGGAAGATGGATGATTTCGTTATGCGTGGCACTCGGCAATAAATCTCGGAGTCGCGGCTGGCGCAGGCTCTTTCCCCGCGTAGCGTCTTCTGCTGGCTGCGATTCATCATGGTTAATCTTTCCTGCACCTCGGGGCGGCAGGGAGAAGCAGTGTGTTGTGGACTTGGACCATTTCACTCCTCAGAGGGGGCTGCATGGGAAGGGACAGGCTGGGGTGGGAGGGTCACGGCTCAGGGTGGGCTGGAGCAATGGCAGCTTCAATGGGCAAGGGAAGGAGCAATAAAGGGAGGTGACCAGGGACCTGCCAGCCTGGCCCTGCTTGCCAAGAAAATCTCCCAGGGAAGCAGAGAGACTTGACACCAAACAGAAAAGAAACAGCCCGAGAGCTCTCTGCCAGGGGAGCATTGAAGAATCTAATTCAGGATGAAATGTGTTCTTGTTGGTGTACAATTAATTTTCCTCCCAAGTGTGGGGGGGTTTGTCTTGCGCTTGAGTCAGAGCAGCCTGCAATTAGGGGACAGCGCCTCTGGATGCAGAGCAGCTGAGGTGTTAACATGTCGGGAAGCAAACAGGACTTTGTTGCTCCCTGGGTCTAAGGAAAAAACAACAACAAACAGTTAAAGAAAATACCTTCAAGTGGAGACTTGGCTCGGACAGGGAAAATCAGGATGTCACTGGAAAATGTGAGCAGATGTCTCCCCAGGAATGAAGGACAGAGCCCCGAGCTGGTCAGGGATGCTGTGGAGAGGGTCGGCTGGACCCAGGGGCTGTGGAAGCCAAGGTCAAGCCCAAGGGCCTGCAGAGGCTGGGGCCGTGGGCTGGAGTCAGTGGAGCTGTCTCCTCCTCCTCCTCCTCCTCCTTTAAGATGGATGTAGTTTTTTGCATAACAAATATATAGGAAATTCATTTTCACAGAGAAATGTGTGGTTCTATTTTTGTTGGGACACATGGCTATTTTGATCTATCTTTTGTTTTATCATTTTCAAGAGAGATGAGTAGAGAGGTTCGTTTTTATATGGGACCAAAAAAAAAAAAAAATCACAGTCTGAATGAAAACACACAGTGATGACCCTGGACTTCATTGCTGAGGGACAGCAGAGAGTGGTGGGGGCTGGGGCAGGTGCGAGCTCACTGCCTGGTCTGAGGAGGTCAGCTGTTGACCGGGCTAGGCCACAGGAGGCCTGGTGGGTGGAACATCCAATTTAGGAAATCTTTTCATGGTCAGTGTCAAACACCGACAAGACCAGCGTGCTGTGGGCTGGTCACATGTCTCCTGGCTGGATGTGGCCTGCCGTCCATCACTTGCTGTTTGGGTTAGACCACTGATCCGCACACTTTTGTAGCAAAATATGTTTCTAACTTGGGTGTGTGATTCATTCCATCTGCTCAGCGCGCAGTTTTTCCATTCCTAAAATCAGCTCCTTCTATTTCTGCTGCAATTTATGTTCAAAGTCTCTAAAATCTACTTCTTGCTCCTCCACTGAGTTTTATTTGTGCAGAAAGTATCCAGAGAGGCCCGGGGCCCACAGCCTGCATCAGAATGTCCCACGGTCTCACCCCGTGTCTCTGGGCTCTGAGTTGGTTGGGACCTAGGATTTGACTGCTGTAACAGAGACAGCGGCTAATGTCAATGGCCGACCTGGCGTGGCCCTTTGGGTTCCTGAAGCTTTGAGGGACCCAGGCCCCTGTATGGTTTTGCCCCATTTTCCCTAGGACCCGGGCTCCTCTGCTTGGTCCAGGTACCCCACTGTCATCTGGGGAGAACAGGGGAGAGGAGAAGAGCAGGCCACACCTGAGCCTTTGAGGCCGGTGGCGTGGGACAAGCACACCTTCACCTGCGCTCACTCCATGGCTGCACTCACTTACCTGGCCCCATCTCTGTAAGGAGGTTGGAATCTGGTCCGCCTGCTGGGAGGTGTCCCTGGGAGAGGCTGATGAACAGCAGGGCTCTGCTGAAGGAAGTGGGTGGGGCAGGCAGTCAGCGTAAGCAGGTAAGGAGTCTAGCAATCCACACCTGCCGACTCCGACATCTCACCTGGGACACCAACCTGATTCCAGCTTTACTCCTGACAGATGGAGGCTGATTTCCCTTTTTTTGTTCTGTTTTGTTTTTCAACCTCTTCAACAAGTTCTAAAGTAAAAAGTTTTCTTCAAATTAATGCCATAATATAATATCTCAGACCTCAGTAACTTCTATTTTTACTTCATACTTTTGACTGCATTTGTGTGACAACTGGTCCATAAATTTCTTTATATTTTGTTTTAAATAGACTCAGTATTTTTCTAAGTAGCTATTTTAAAGGGAATTTTGCTGAATGATGATGAAAATACAATTTTAAAAATTGGTTTATGCAGCTAAAGCAGTGCAAAGAGGGAAATTCGTAGCTTTCAATGACTGTGTGTCTGCACACCACACACACCACACACCACACACACCACACACCACACACACCACACACCACACACACCACACACACACATTGTAAAAGAAGAAGGTAAAAAAAATGACCTAAGATTCTCCTTTAAGAATCTACATTAAAAACAGATCAGAGGGATTCCAACATGGCAGCGGGCGCAGAGAGATCAAGTCTCTGACCTTTTCAGCTGTGCGGGCATAGGGAGTCGTAAACAATCTAAATTCTGTTTGCTCAGGATCACTAGGCATTGCTGAGCTGACGTGGATCTGGGGCGATCAGTCTGGGCCTCTCAGAACACACACTGAGCCCGGATCGGCTGAATTCAAGCTCCCGTTCGCCTGCTTCCCTCAGACAAACAGCTGTGACTCAGCACTAATCCATCCGGCTGAAACAACTGGTCGGCCCTTCTGTTCCTACGGAGGTAAATGCCAACCGAGCCTTCATAGGCAGTGGCCACAGGATTTAAACGGGGCTTGGGAGAGACAGTCAGGACCCACCTGTTGCATTGGTCGCCCGGCAAAGGGAAACGAACTGTCACCATTTGCAAGAGACACCACCATGGCAGAGAACTGACGTCACCAGACTGCGGCGGAGGAGATAACTTCATTGAAACCTGCGGCTACAGGTGTGTAGTTCCCTAGCCTTCCCTCTCCACACATCGGGGAAACCTTAAGGGCCCCTCCCAGCTCTCCCGTAAGGACCCCTTCCAGCTCTCCCGTGAGCGCGATAGCCAGACCGAGGGAATCAGACGGCTACCGCTCTCACCAGTGCTGACAACTGAGGTCTCTTGCACCAGCTACGGGGAAGTGGATACCGGAGGGCAAGTAAAATCCGCTGAGGATTCTCAGCCCCAAGCTCTACAAACTTAAGGTCTGAGGGAATGGCAAACTGGAAGAGTGTGCCCAGTCGTTCATGAAAACAGGGCTCCCGGGAGCAGCAGACCTGGCGTGTAGCCAGTATTGTGGTGAGGGGCACCCGTGAGAGGGGCCTGGCTAGAGAAAAAGTGGGAAGTGACTAGACACAAGAGGAGGCCCTAGGCACTCAGGATTGGAGACTCGCCCAGTCTGGGAGGAGCTGCTGCACAGTGATTGGTTCCCGCGTATTGACAGGAGAAACTTGGCCTGGTGGGCACAGCGCCACCTACTGGAAGAGAAGTTAATCAAACTCTAAGACTGCATTTATTAGTGTTTTTTTTCTCTTTTTTTTGATTTGGGTTTTTTCTTTCATTTTCATTTTTCTTTCTTGTTGTTTTTTAAAATTTTTTTACAATTTTTTTTAAATTTTTTTCTTCTAATTTTAATGTTAATTTATTATTATTATTTTTTAATTTTTTTAATTTTTTTTTCTTTTTTTATTTCCTATTTTTTTCTTCTTTTGTCTTTTCATTTCTTTTCAATTTTCTTATTCCCCCTTCCTTGAATTCTACCTGCTTACTCTCATTCTCTTTAGTGACTTCTTCCCTTCCCTTCTAATACCTTTCCCCCCAAGCATCAAATAAATTTATAGGAGTAAACAGTAACTCAGCACTCAAACAGAACAAGAAGTAACATGAGCAACTTGAAAAAGCAAGGAAGAAAAGGAGTACAAACAATGCAGGACAGCCTAAATATTCAGGAGGACCTAGAGTCATCAGAAAAATGGTCATATAAAGAACTCAAGGAACACCTTAGACAGATGGAATGGAACCTTAAAGAGGATACGAGACAGCAAATTCAAGCAGCGAAAGAACACAGTGAGAATGAATTACATAAACAGATAAAAGAAGAAGTTAAGCATCTTTATCAGGAGATAGAGATTATAAAAAATAATCAAACAATAATTCTAGAAATGAAGGAAACGATAAACCAAATTAAAAACTCAATTGAGAGTATCACTAACAGAGTGGAGCAAGTAGAAGCCAGAACGTCAGATAATGAAGACAAAATATATCATCTTGAAAAGAGTCTAGCCAACTCAGAAAGGCTGGTAAAAAAATCACGAGAAAAACATCCAAGAGTTATGGGATAACATAAAAAAACCAAACTTACGAGTCATCGAGATAGAAGAAGGTACAGAGATTCAAACCAAGGGAATGAGTAACCTGCTGAATGAAATAATTACAGAAAACTTTCCAGAAATAAAAAAGGAAACAGATATACAAATTGAAGATGCATACAGGAAACCGAGCACACAAAATCACACTAGACCAATGCCAAGACACATTGTTATGAAGATATCCAATATACAGAACAAAGAGAAAATATTAAAAGCTACAAGAGAAAGGAGGCAGATTACATTCAGGGGTAAACCAATAAGGTTAACAACGGATTTTTCATCACAGACGCTGAAAGCGAGAAGATCCTGGAACAACGTATTTCGAACACTGAAAGACAATGGATGCCAACCAAGAATTCTGTATCCAGCAAAATTAAGCTTCAGGTATGACAACGAAATAAAAATTTTTCATGACAAACAAAAGTTAAAAGAATTTGCAGCCAGAAAACCAGCATTGCAAAGCATTTTGAGCAAAACACTACACGAGGAAGAAATGAAAAACAATAACCAAAACCATCAGTGGGAAGTGCCTCGGTAAAGACAGAGGGCGAGGGGAAAGATAATCATGGAGAAACAAACTAAATTTTTTTAAAAAAGGATAAATAATCAAACATGGCTGGAAGTACAAACCATATATCAATAGTAACTCTGAATGTTAATGGCTTAAACTCTCCAATAAAGCGACATAGGCTGGTAACATGGATTAAAAAAACAAATCCAACAATATGCTGCCTCCAGGAGACACATCTGATTGGAAAAGACATACCCAGGCTGAAGGTGAAAGGATGGGAAAAAATATACCAAGCACACGGTCCTCGTAAGCAAGCAGGGGTGGCCATCCTCATATCGAATAAAATCGACTTCAAGACTAAGTTAATCAAAAGGGATAAGGAAGGACATTATATACTGTTAAAAGGAACCACTCACCAACAAGACATAACAATTATCAATATTTATGCACCAAATAATGGTGCTGCAACATTCATAAAACAAATTCTCCTCAAGTTCAAGAATCAAATAGACCACAACACAATAATTATGGGTGACTTCAACACACCTCTCTCACCATTAGACAGATCCTCCAAACAAAAGTTGAATAAAGAAACTATAGAACTCAATATCACAATCAATAACCTAGATTAACTGACATATATAGAATATATCAACCATCATCAAATGGATATACTTTTTTCTCAGAAGCACATGGATCCTTCTCAAAAATAGACCATATATTATGCCATAGGGCAACCCTCAGTAAATATAAAGGGGTGGAGATAATACCATGCATTTTATCTGATCATAATGGAATGAAACTGGAAATCAATGATAAAAGAAGGAAGGAAAAATCCTACATCACATGGAAAATGAACAATATGTTACTGAATGATCAATGGGTTACAGAAGACATAAAGGAGGAAATCAAAAAATTCTTAGAGATAAATGAAAATACAGACACAACATATCGGAATCTATGGGACACATGAAAGCAGTTTTAAGAGGGAAATTCATCGCCTGGAGGTCATTCCTCAAAAAAAGAAAAAACCAACAAATAAATGAGCTCACACTTCATCTCAAAGCCCTAGAAAAGGAAGAGCAAATTAACAGCAAATGTAGCAGAAGGCAAGAAATAATTAAAATCAGAGCAGAAATCAATGAAATTGAAAGAAAAGAAACTATTGAAAAAATTAACAAAACTAAAAGTTGGTTCTTCGAAAAAATAAATAAGATCGACAGACCTTTAGCCATGCTAATGAAGAGAAGAAGAGAGAGAACTCAAATTACTAACATACGGGATGAAAAAGGCAATATCACAACAGATGCTACAGAAATACAGAAGACAATTAGAAATTATTTTGAAAACCTATATTCCAATAAAATAGAAGATAGTGAAGACATCGATAAATTTCTTAAGTCATATGATTTGCCCAGACTGAGTCAGGAGGATACACACAATTTGAACAGACCAATATCAATGGATGAAATTGAAGAAGCCATGAAAAGACTACCAACCAAGAAAAGCCCAGGACCGGATGGGTATACAGCGGAGTTTAACAAAACCTTTAAAGAAGAATTAATACCAATACTTTTCAAGTTATTTCAGGAAATAGAAAAAGAGGGAGCCCTTCCAAATTCATTCTATGAGGCCAACATCACATTGATTCCGAAACCAGACAAAGACACCTCAAAGAAAGAAAACTACAGACCAATATCTCTGATGAACCTAGATGCAAAAATCCTCAATAAAATTCTGCCAAATCGGATACAAAGGCACATCAAAAAAATTGTGCACCATGATCAAGTAGGATTCATCCCTGGGATGCAACGATGGTTCAATATATGGAAATCAATAAATGTTATTCACCACATCAATAGATTTAAAGATAAGAACCATATGATCATCTCGATAGACGCAGAGAAAGCATTCGACAAAGTACAGCATCCCTTTATGTTCAAAACATTAGAAAAACTAGGGATAACAGGAACTTACCTTGACATTGTAAAAGCTATCTATGCTAAGCCTCAGGCTAGCATCATTCTGAATGGACAAAAGTTGAAGGCATTCCCTCTAAAATCTGGAACAAGACAGGGATGCCCTCTCTCACCACTTCTATTTAATTTAGTCCTTGAAATACTAGCCAGAGCAATTAGACAGACAAAAGAAATTAAAGGCATAAAAATAGGAAAAGAAGAACTTAAATTATCACTATTTGCGGACGACATGATTCTATACCTAGAAGACCCAAAAGGATCTACAAAGAAACTACTAGAACTAATAAATGAATTCAGCAAAGTGGCAGGATATAAAATCAACATGCATAAATCAAAGGCATTTCTGTATATCAGCGACAAAACTTCTGAAACGGAAATGAGGAAAAACACTCCATTCAGAATATCCTCAAAAAAAATAAAATACTTGGGAATCAACCTAACAAAAGAGGTGAAAGATTTATACAATGAAAACTACAGAACCCTAAAGAGAGAAGTAGAAGAAGATCTTAGAAGATGGAAAAATATACCCTGTTCATGGATAGGCAGAACTAACATCATCAAAATGGCGATATTACCAAAAGTTCTCTATAGGTTTAATGCAATACCAATCAAAATCCCAACGGCATTTCTTGTAGAAATAGATAAAACAATCATGAAATTCATATGGAAAAATAAAAGACCCAGAATAGCAAAAGCAATTCTAAGCAGGAAGTGTGAATCAGGCGGTATAGCGATACCAGATTTCAAACTATATTACAGAGCAATAGTAACAAAAACAGCATGGTACTGGTACCAAAACAGGCGGGTGGACCAATGGTATAGAATAGAGGATACAGAGACCAATCCACAAAGTTACAACTACTTATATTTGATAAAGGGGCTAAAAGCATGCAATGGAGGAAGGATAGCATCTTCAACAAATGGTGCTGGGAAAACTGGAAATCCATATGCAACAAAATGAAACTGAATCCCTTTCTCTCGCCATGCACAAAAGTTAACTCAAAATGGATCAAGGAGCTTGATATCAAATCAGAGACTCTGCGTCTGATAGAAGAAAAAGTTGGCTCCGATCTACATATTGTGGGGTCGGGCTCCAAATTCCTTAATAGGACACCCATAGCACAAGAGTTAATAACAAGAATCAACAAATGGGACTTACTTAAATTAAAAAGTTTTTTTCTCAGCAAGAGAAACAATAAGAGAGGTAAACAGGGAGCCTACATCATGGGAACAAATTTTTACTCCTCACACTTCAGATAGAGCCCTAATATCCAGAGTATACAAAGAACTCAAAAAATTAGACAATAAGATAACAAATAACCCAATCAACAAATGGGCCAAGGACCTGAACAGACACTTCTCAGAGGAGGATATACAATCAATCAACAAGTACATGAAAAAATGCTCACCATCGCTAGCAGTCAGAGAAATGCAAATCAAAACCACCCTAAGATACCATCTCACTCCAGTAAGATTGGCAGCCACTATGAAGTCAAACAACAAGTGCTGGCGAGGATGTGGAGAAAAGGGTACACTTGTACACTGCTGGTGGGACTGCAAATTGGTGCAGCCAATTTGGAAAGCAGTTTGGAGATTCCTGGGAAAGCTGGCAATGGAACCACCATTTGACCCTGCTATTCCCCTTCTCGGACTATTCCCTGAAGACCTTAAAAGAGCATGCTACAGGGATACTGCCACATCGATGTTCATAGCAGCACAATTCACAATAGCTAGACTGTGGAACCAACCCAGATGCCCTTCAATAGATGAATGGATAAAAAAATGTGGCATTTATACACAATGGAGTACTACGCAGCAATAAAAAATGACAAAATCATAGAATTTGCAGGGAAATGGATGGCACTAGAGCAGATTATGCTTAGTGAAGCTAGCCAATCCCTAAAAAACAAATACCAAATGTCTTCTTTGATATAATGAGAGCAACTATGAACAGAGTAGGGAGGAAGAGCAGGAAGAAAAGATAAACTTTAAACAGAGACATGAGATGGGAGGGAAAGAGAGAGAAAAGGGAAATTGCATGGAAATGAAGGGAGACCCTCATTGCTATACAAAATTACATATAAGAGGTTGTGAGGGGAATGGGAAAATTAACAAGGAGAGAAATGAATTACAGTAGATGGGGTAGAGAGAGAAGATGGGAGGGAAGGGGAGGGGGGATAGTAGGGGATAGGAAAGGTAGCAGAATACAACAGTCACTAATATGGCAGTATGTAAAAATGTGGATGTGTAACCTACGTGATTCTGCAATCTGCATTTGGGGTAAAATTGGGGGTTCATAACCCACTTCAATCTAATGTATGAAATATGATATGTCAAGAGCTTTGTAATGTTGTGAACAACCAATAAAAAAACAAAAATAAATAAAAATAAAAACAGATCAAAGTAAACCTCAAATAAGTAGAATTAAGGAAGACAAAGAGAAAGCTGAAGTCGAGTGGCAAACAGATGTTAATAGATACAATTAACAAAGATGAAGGTTAATTCTTTCAAGAGACCAACAGAATTGATAAACCCGGCCCAACACTTTTCTATACCCTGATTTCACCCCCCAGTTCCTTGTAGAAACACCTTCGGGTTATCTTGAAGCTCTAACGTGGTTCTCCCAACAGCCCTGCGTGATCCTTGGGGTGCATGTGCTTGTGGGTAATGCTCTGGTGAGCACCCTTATGCTGGGTCACTGAGGTCAGCGGGTGGAGGACAGGTGGGGCGGGAGACATTGGGGAGGAGGGCAGATCCCGCAAAGGTCCCGAGGTGGCAGGGGGCTGGGTAAGTCCAGGCCAGAGGGGAGGCCAGATGGCCATGGTGAGCAGACACAGAGGCCACTGTGAGAGAAGGGTCCTGTGGTCGGGCTGAGCCTGACGTGGATCTGGAAGGTGCCCACGTGGTCTGCAGACCTGGGGTCGGGAAGCGCCTGCTGGGCTCAGAGCCTGGGCCACACAGGAAGCTCAGATTCCACCAGGGCTGTGGGTCGCATGGGGACCGGGGACACTCAGGCTTCTCCCTGCAGGTGACTTCATGGCCACGCTGATGTCCCTGCAGAGTGGGAGATGACTGAAGTTCCTCGCGGGGACTAAGCAGCCTTCCTGTCCCAGCGGCTGGTGTGGGGACGGGTCGCGATTTCCTGAGTAACCCGAGTGGCACTGGAGTAGAGTCCCCAGCTGACTAAGGGGAGTGGAGGGTGGAGTCACTGACCCGGGGGCAGCTGTGAATACGGTTCCAGGGCCACTCAGCCACGGTGGCTGCTCCCTGTGCGGCAGGCGGGACGCGGCTTCCGGGCACCGCGACCCTCATCGCTGGTCAGGGAGACTGCGCCTGTGTCCTCGGCTCCCCGCTCCCCACTGCGGGGTCCTCTGGAAATGCTCCCTCCGTGGAGAGCTGGATGCTGGCGCCTGCCCTGCCACCGTGAGGAGGGGACGCCACAGGGTCTCTGCCAGGCAATCGATCGTCCTCCCTCAAGGGTCCTGATTGTGACCTCTGACCGTCAGGGCCCCTGAGAAGTGACAAACGCCTGTGACCCGCTGTGGGGACTGGGTGGGCCTGTTTCCCTCCCTGAGCAGCAGGCACCTGCCCGTGCCCTGGTGACGACCTCTGGCTCGGAGGTGGCCCTCCTTCCTGTCACTCTGGGGCCTTGCTGTGACAGGTGCCCTTTCAGCCTCTCAGAGGCTCCGTGGTGATGCTCCCGTTAGTGACGCCTCCGTCCCGTCTTCCTGCCCTCGCTCATAGCCCTAATGGATGCTCCGTGACAAAACCCACAGGCGCCATCTGTGCCACTGTGTGGCAAGGGAGGGCTCCAGCGCAAGGTCCCTGGGGGTGACCAACACAATTCCAAGCCCACAGACGCCCTCGGCCATCAGCACAGTGGCCCCTTGGGAAACCAGCCCGGGCACTGCAGGCGGGGAACAGGGACGTGTGGGCACCCATGGCCCCCGATCTGCGCCCGTGTGACATGGGAGTCATGTAAGAGCTGTCAGGGGACACGGCCGCCCCCTTCTCCTCCACCTGCCACTGATCATCCACAAGCCACATCGAGTCTGTCACGGTAAAGCCTCAAAGTCCTGTGTCGTCAAATCCATAGCAGGGAGCCAGGGAGCAGAGCCGGTGACGAAGGCCCGTCCTCCCTCCTCCGCAGGTGGGAGGCAGAAGACAGACGCAGCTGGGCACCTGCCACCTCTGCCTGGGCACCGGCAGAGACAGAGAGGAGCCGGTGACGCTCCTGGTGATCTGGGGAAAAGGCCCCGTCCCACCATCAGTGTCACCCCGGCTCAGCCTGCGGACGCCGCCATAGCCCACCCGTGTCCTCCTGTGACCCTCTGGGGGCCTTGGTTCAGGCCAGGGGGTGGCGGAAATGTCCCTGGAGTGCTAGACCTAGAGGGCTGGCGTCAGGGAGTCTTCGCAAGTCACCCTGGCACTTGCCCTGATGTCCAGGACAGGAAGGGACTCACTGTGTCGCTGTGGCTGGGAAGGCGGGGGAGGGGACTCGCTGTGGCTCTGTTGGGAAGGGGGGGCGGGGGGGCAAGCGTCCTCAGGGCTGTCTTTGAACTAGTGCCATGAGCCTGGGTGGGGACAAGAGGTGGGCATAACTCAGCCACCTTGGTCAAACTCTGGGAGTACTGATGGTCTCCGCCTGGAGCTGTGAGGCTCTGGGGAAGCCTCACATCCCGGGGGCCATTGGGTCCCCATGAGGACATGGTTCCTGCTTGGGCTGCAGCCCCAGTCCCCATCCCAGGGCATCTGCCTGCCGTCTCACCGCCCCTGGCAGGTTTAGGGCAGTGACTTCTAGGCACCATCCCAGGGGTCTGGAATAGGACCTTGTGAAACTGGCCATTGACAACCTGTGGACTGCGATGTCCCTGCGAGTCTTGAAAATACCTTGGTTACCCTTGTTTTGGTGTCGGTGGCCTCGCGGTGGCCTCGAGGAGGGAGGATCAGCAGCTTCAGATGAACGTCCCTTACACGGTCAGCCGCTCCCTGCAGAGCTGACAGCAATCTGACCCCAGCTTTTAAGGTGACAAAGGAGACATGCAGAATGAGGCACAGGTGTCTGCCTTCAGTTCCCCTCGGGGCATCTGCTGGCCCTCGTCAGCCAGTGCCTTGAGCAATGGCCGCCTGAGAGCTCTTGCTACAGTTGGGGACGTGGTTTTTTGTCGATTTCACTTAGAAGAACACGCTCATCCATCATCCCATCTCACTCAGGAATTGAGCTCCAGCAAGTCAAAAGCTAAACTTTGACCTCACTTCTCACTGTGGGCTTGGCCCCTGTCACTGGGGCTCAGGGTCCTTGGTGGGGGGACGCCCGGGCTCCTCTTCCCTCTCTGCCCTTCCTCCACTCCCACAGGTGGTCCCAGGGTCAGGCAGGGCAGGAGGGGTCTGGGGGGCTGTGGATGAGACCCACCCTCACCCATGCATAGCACTGCCCAGTTTTGCTGGTGCCCTGTCCCGCTTCACTCCACCTCGGCCTCCCTCCTGTCACGGGCGGCCGGCCTGAGCGCCTCAGCCCTCTGCTCGGACTCTCTTACCTAAGCCTGCGGACACCATGACAAAGGAGAGCTGCCCAGGCGACGTGGCCAGACACCTTGGGTGTTAGGTCCCAGATGTCCCAGGGTGCAGCTGCAGGCGGCCTGTGGCTAGTGCGTGTGTCCCTGGCACCCCACCAGCCTCCCCTTTCTGGGGTGCTGTAGACCCAGGCTGCAGCATCAGCTTCACATTGGGACAGGGTCTCCCCAGCACCGTGTCCTGTGTCCCCAGCTTCTGCCACCTGTCAGGAGACCTCAGCGCCAAGCCCTGTAGCCCCTGTGCCCTGGAGGTCGGTGGAGACCGTTTCTCGGCCCATTCGTAGGGAGATTAGGAGGCTGTTCCCGTTTCCTGCATGAATTGGTTTAACCCATGGGGGCTTGGTCAGCGCAACTGTCCAGCACAGCCCAGGTCCCACAGGGTCTGCAATCATCTACCCTGTGATGACAGCCACCTGCCCGTCGCGTCCGCACCGGGGGCTCCACTGCAGCCCGCAGCCCACGAGGGAGGGGCCCTGGAGCCTCGTGTCATTTCAAGGAACAGTGCGTGAGGTGACACCCAGGGATGGGACACCCAGTGTCCCCTGGGGTGGGTCCTCCTTGGAGGTGCATCTGGTAGGTGTCCAGTCACACGCTCAGATGGAGCATGGGGGTTGACAGCCCCAGAGGCCTCGAGCCGACCCTGTCAGCGCTGTGCTTGTGCCACCCCACCTGCCAGGACCCCTGCCCCCAGGGCACCTGGCCAGTCCTGGGCACAGCAGGTGTCACAGGTGTCCCTGAGCAGGACCGTGGGTGGCTGCTGGCAGGAGGCTCTAGGACATGGAGCCTAAGTAAGCCACAACCTTGAAGCCAAGGGCAGGGACTGAGCCATGTCCCCACCCCACCTGTTCCGTGTCCCTGCAGGTCTCCATGTCCCCACCCCTGAGGGCTCCTGTCCTGAAGCCCCAAAGTCCTGAGTTCCTTGGAGACACTCTGTCATCCTCTGATGTGCTGGAAGGACCCTCCTGGAGCAGAGGACTCCGGAGCCTGTCCTGGGTCATAGGCACCAGGGTGTAGCTGGGTTCTGGGGCTGCAGGTGACAGAATCCATGCTAAACCTGGCACAGGGCAGGGGGATGGCCAGGGGTCTGGGCAGCAGGAGCCCCAGGGTTTGGGCACAGGGGCCAGAGAGAAGAGCTGTCTCGGGTGATCAGCGGGGCCAGGTGACATCAGTGCCCAGAGGGAAAATGAAGGAGCTGATTCTCAAAGGAGGCAGGGCCACCCCAGAGGTCTGTCCCCAGGGCCATCCCACTCCCGACCCTGTTAGGGGCTGACCTCGCCCTCCTTCCTTCAAAAACCAGTGCCCATTAGACACACACACACACACACACACACACCCACACCCCCCCACACACACCCATACCTCCCCACACCCACATACACACACACCCACACCCACACACCCCCCACACACACCCACCCCCCCACACACACCCTCACACCCACCCACCCACCCACACACACACACACACACCCTCACACCCACCCACCCACCCACACACACCCACACATCCACACCCCCCCACACACATACCCACACACCCACACCCACACCCCCCCCCACACACATACACATCCACACCCCACACACACACCCACACATCCACACCCACACCCCCACACACACCCACACACCCACACCCCCCCACACACCCTCACACCCACACCCCCACACACACACCCACACATCCACACCCACACCCCCCACACACTCCCATACCTCCCCACACCCACACACACACACACCCACACCCACACACCCACACCCACCCACCCACCCACACACACACACACACACACATCCACACCCCCCCCACACACACACACATCCACACACACACCCATACCTCCCCACACCCACACACCCTCACACCCACATCCTCACACCCACACCCACACCCCCACACCCCCCCACACACCCACACCTCCCCACACCCACACACACACACACCCACACCCACACCCCCACCCCCCCCACACACCCTCACACCCACCCCCACACACACACACACACCCACACCCACACCCCCACCCCCCCACACACAC
This sequence comes from Spermophilus citellus, assembly GCF_964194105.1. Classification (NCBI taxonomy): domain Eukaryota; kingdom Metazoa; phylum Chordata; class Mammalia; order Rodentia; family Sciuridae; genus Spermophilus; species Spermophilus citellus. The sequence continues at coordinate 6,304,172 of NC_138185.1, read as the reverse complement.
CCTCACACCCACCCACCCACCCACACACACACACACATCCACACCCACCCCCCCACACACACACATCCACACACACACCCATACCTCCCCACACCCACACACCCTCACACCCACATCCTCACACCCACACCCACACCCCCACACCCCCCCCACACACCCACACCTCCCCACACCCACACACACACACACCCACACCCACCCCCCCACCCCCCCACACACACCCTCACACCCACCCACACACACACACACACATCCACACCCACCCCCCCACACACACACATCCACACATACACCCATACCTCCCCACACCCACACACCCTCACACCCACATCCTCACACCCACACCCACACACCCACACCCCCCCCACACCCTCACACCCACACCCACACACCCACACACACACACACACACCCTCACACCCACACCCACACACACACACACCCCCACACACCCTCACACCCACACCCACACACCCACACACACAGACACACATCCACACCCACACACCCCCCCACACACACCCATACCTCCCCACACCCACATACACACACACCCACACCCACACACCCACACCCCCCCACACACCCTCACACCCACACCCACACACACACACACCCCCACACACCCTCACACCCACACCCACACACCCACACCCCCCCCACACCCTCACACCCACACCCACACACCCACACACACACACACACACCCTCACACCCACACCCACACACACACACACCCCCACACACCCTCACACCCACACCCACACACCCACACACACAGACACACATCCACACCCACACACCCCCCCACACACACCCATACCTCCCCACACCCACATACACACACACCCACACCCACACACCCACACCCCCCCACACACCCTCACACCCACACCCACACACACACACACCCCCACACACCCTCACACCCACACCCACACACCCACACCCCCCCCACACCCTCACACCCACACCCACACACCCACACACACACACACACACACACACACCCTCACACCCACACCCACACACACACACCCCCACACACCCTCACACCCACACCCACACACCCACACACACAGACACACATCCACACCCACACACCCCCCCACACACACCCATACCTCCCCACACCCACATACACACACACCCACACCCACACACCCACACCCCCCCACACACCCTCACACCCACACCCACACACACACACATCCACACCCACACCCCCCCACACACACACTCATACCTCCCCACACCCACACACACACACACCCACACCCACACACCCACACACACACACACACACCCACACACACACCCTCACACCCACACCCACCCCCCCACACACACATCCACACACACACCCCCCCCCACACACCCATACCTCTCCACACCCACACACCCTCACACCCACATCCTCACACCCACACCCACACACCCACACCTCCCCCCCCACACACACACACATCCACACACACACACACCCCCCACACACACCCACACATCCACACACACACCCATACCTCCCCACACCCACACACCCTCACACCCACACACACACACCCTCACACACACACACTCTCAGAGGTGGAATGTCCTCTGAACAAGGATTTGGGAATTCTTTGCACTTTGTACCCAGGCGGGAGGGGACCTGGAGGGTCACATGACCAGGTGCCCTGTTTGTCCTCTCGACCAGACCCAGGTTTCCAGGTTTTTACCCAGAAAACAGAGACGACGTCTTTCTTACAACCAGCTGGCAGAGACTCTGTCGGCCTAAGAGAGGACACTCCCCGCAGCACCTCAGTGGACCTGCCCACCTGACAGAGGAGGGCTTGCGGATGGCGGGTCTCTCAGGTGGGGTCCTGGGTCTGCTTCACAAACACTGTCCCTCGGCACCTTGGTCTGGGGGCCTCTCTGTGTCTGGTCTCTAGAATGAGCACAAAATCAACACTAAAGAGAGAAGAAACCGGGGTTGGGCTGCGCTGGGGGGGCAGCTCACCTGGCAGTGGCCTTTCCATGTGGGAGTGACAGCAGAGGACATGAAGCCGTCACTGAGGTGGTTCCAACCCCGACGTGAGGGGCCCTGGAGCGACCTTTGTTCAGAAAGCGTCACGGTAGGAGAAGGGTGGACGTGGAGGGCAGGGGCTCTCTGAGCCTCCCCCGCCTGCTCACAGAAGCGGCCTCCAAAAGGAACTGTCAGAAGCCCTGTTTGTAGAAAGGCTCATGCAGGAGCCTCAGGGTGGCCCATTTCCTCCAGGATGCTACGGGGTGCTCATCCCAACGCCGTCACCGAGGGAGCCTGAGGGGCCCAGCACTGTGTCAAACTGCAGGGTCTAGCCTCGGCCTCCTGAGCCATGGCACAGGACTCCAATCTCAGCGGCTCAGGAGGCCGAGGCAGGAGGATCTTAAGTTCAAAGCTAGCCTCAGCAAAGGCGAGGCACCAAGCAACTCAGTGAGGCCCTGTCTCTAAATAAAATGCAAAACAGGGCTGGGGACGTGCTCAGAGTTGTATTTCCCCGGGTTCAATCCCTGTGGTCCAACACAACAGGCCAAAACAAAATTCCAGGGCCCAGGTCAGTTTCTGTCCCCAGTTTTATCTTGACTCCCGAGGGAGGAACTTAATGAGAATGTGTCCCGCGGGATAAGGGCTCACACGGAAAAGAGAGGAGGCTCCCTGGCCACGTTCTCGACAGATTCGCAGAGCAGAGAGCCCAGACGTCCTTTGGAATGTCCTGGACTGAACAGCACTGGACCAGTGCTGGACCATCCTGGGTCACATGGTGGTCCCCCACACCCTGGGCCACTCACTGTGATGTAGGCCTAGCCAGGCCAAGTGGCTCAGGCTGTCCCAGGCTTGGGGCTGGGTGTGGGCTCAGTGGGGCAGGGCTTCTTCTGGGAGATGGCGGGTTGTCACTAGAGAAACCAGGAGGTCTGGTCTGGAAGAGGAGGGTGAAGGGGAAAACAAGGAACTCCGATTGGACATCATGAAGAGACTCCGTGACAGGCAGCCCCGGGACGCCCTTGTGGACCTGCGGGTTCCGGGCAGCCAGCTGAGAGATGCTCCTGCTTCAGGCCAGGGACTGACTCCTGAGAGGACAGCAAGGCCACCTCAGGCCCCCTGAGGGCTGGAATCTCAAGTATGACTTTGAAGTCCCCAAAGCGCACCCACCATGGAACTGCAGGAAGCTGGCTGGGTGACAGATGATAACTGACCAGCAGGGCGCATTTCAGCGCGTGAGTGACCAGTGCGTGGTGAAACGAACCGTGGCGGCTTGTGGAGGAGGTGGGGAGGTCACCTCTGGCCCGGTGTGGCTTTAGTGGTGAGACCTAATGACGGAAGGAGCTGGCCTGTGGGGAGAGGTGTCCAGCAGAGCCCAAAGGACAGGCAGGATGCCCCCAGTCACAGAATGTCACTCTGGGTGAGCAGCAGCCCCGTCTCTGCCCACTTTCTGTGGGGCTTTGCTGTGACAGCCAGTCTGCTGCCCTCCTAGGAACTGGGCGCTGAGGCTGTCCCCATGGACAGTGATTAGTTTTGTTATTGATCTTGCGTGTCATTCTTGAGATCAAGCCGGGGGCCTCCCGCGTGCTGGGCAAGCGCTCGGCCACTGAGCTGCACCCCAGGCCTCACAACTTGTTCTTCATCTTCTTTCCCTTTGGCAAAAGCAGTGATGGAGGCTCCTGATCCCCTCCCCCCTGAATCAACCAGTTCTTCCACGTCCCAGGGGCTTATCCTTCAAATGGGATCTCAGTCACTCATCACTTGCTCGTCCATTCCACAAGACTGAGAGACGGTCTGCTGCCTGTGTGGCGCTGTGCGAGGTCCTAGGGACACAGAGGTGAGCAGCACACGGTGGAGAAAGTCCCCTGCCCTGGTGCAGTGCACATCCTGATGCACAGGCGAACAGTGGTGAAGGGTGTGGCGAGCCGGGTTCTGATTAGTCATGAGGGACCGTGAGTGGGGAGCTGTTGTGTTGGAAGGGGCTCAGGGAGGCCTGCTTGGATAGGAATGGATAGCCCCCTGTGGGCTCCCTAGCACCCCAGGACCCTGCCCCAGCCCCTGCCCCTCCCTGTCTCATTAGGGCTTAGGTAGCCCCAGAGAACATCAAGTCCCACCAGCGCCCAACTGAGACTTTCTCTAGTGGGGCACCCACGACGCCAAGGCTTGGGAAGGGACTGCATTCCATAGGTGGGACTCCGCAGTGCTTGGTGCTGGCTCTGGCACCGTCTGAACCTCTCACGCTCCCTCAGTGGGTAGGTACTGGGTCTCTCTTCAGGGACACACCATTTTGAAATATATTTTCCACTTGGTGTTCAGGGTGCAGGGCACCAGGGGATAAACCATCATAAATCCCTCCTGCCTCTCGGATCTCCCGGGTCTGCCTGCCTCAGGGCCTTTGCAGCTGCTTTTTTTCTAGGCCTGAAATGCTGTATCACTGGGGCTGGGGGAGGACAGTCAGCGAAGGCAGTAAATGACTGGGTCAAGATCAGGAAGAGGGAGGCTGATTCAGGAGGAAGTGGCCTGTCAATACCTCCCCAGCCCTTGGCCAAGGTAACCTGCCCCCAGGGGATTGTGGGAGTTGTTAAAGAATGTCCCTGGGCCCTCCCTTCCTGCCTGCACCCCTGGAAGGTCCTTCTCCACTTTGGTCCACCTTTTGGTCACTAGTCGGGTAGGCAGGACAAGGGGGCGTGGGGGGGGGGACCAGGCTTGGGAACAAGGAATTCGGAAAGGTACAAAAGGGGCAGGCACCCCACTTCCTGGGCATGCTGCTCTGGGCCCTGCTCTCTGGAGGAGTCCGGCTCTGATCTACTCTTTAGATACAACTTGCTTCCTACGTTTTCTGGGCGTTTCTCGGGTGTTCAGCTTCCACACCAGGGCGAGGGGGCTGGGCCTGATTCTCGTCACCGTGTCCTCTCAGCCGCTCCTCCTCACCCCCAGGGCTCCGACATTCTGGGGGTCTCCCAGCGGCCAGGCCTGCGCTCTTCCAGCCGTCCTGCCTGGACGTCCTCGAGTGCGGTCAGGAGGGTCTCTGCAATGGTCCGGTCATGGCCTGCCGTCCTCTGTGGCTCCCCAGAGGCAGCTGTGTCTGTTCCCTGCTGTGTCCTGCGGCCGGCGCAGCAAGTGCAGCTCAGGTTGTTTGCTGAGTGGGCATGGAGCTGAGATGACTTGGTCAGCAAGGCTCGAACTCCTGCAGAGCTGCAGCAGGGGGACCGGGAATGGGGGCCGTGCTCAGGACAGGGGACAGTGGTACGGAGATGTGTGGAGGACAAAGCGTCACAAGAGACCCCGTCTCCCTGGGCACCTACTTTATTCTCCTGAGAAGGAAGAGCCACCCTGCGTAGGGGACCAGCCAGTCAGAGGACTTGGAGGGACCTCAGCAGCCAACAGGTAGGAGGGAGGCTCCCAGGCACCGGGCCCTGGTTGGGACGGAGGACAGAGTGCTGTGTTCGCTGCCTTCACACGGTCCCCACCCCAGGAGGCGCTGGCGCCTCCCTCCCAGGTGGGCACGTCTCCACCTGTGCAAGACCAGGGCCCCCGCGAGGATGGCCGTGGGCCCTGGCAGCTCTGCCCCAGGTCGTGCTCTGGTGTCCAGTTTTGTTCTGAGGCCCATGACAAACACCCTTGGCACCTGGACATGTCCAACAGGGGGACGGACGGGGAGCTGTGACCACGACTCAGTGGAGCTCCGAGAGATGCTCCACAGGAACCAAGGCCTGCTGCTGTCCAGGGTCCTCAGAGGCCAGCTCCTGTCCTGTGCATGGGACATGAAGAGTGTGGGCCCCGGGTGGCAGTGGCATTGCAGCTGAGGACAGGAGGTATGTCCGGCTGAAGGCCTGGAAGGGACCGGGCAGAGGAAGGGGACAGGTCAAGGTAAAGGTGTGGGGGGGAGTCAGGAGATAGGGCTGCCCGCTGCCCCTGAATGGCCGCAGCAGCACTCACACCATTAGCTAAACCGCGTGAGGAGAGGGAAGGGGACAGCGTCCTGGCCTGGTAACCTGAACAGATAATACCCACGAGGAAAGGGAACTCCCAGGTGGCCAACAGTGGCCTCTGCCTGGTTCTCTGGGCCAGGGAGTGGCCCTGAGCTCCGGACACCATGGTCCAGTTGGAGGAGCGGTCTGAGGTCCTTGGGAAGGGGCCACTGCGCCCAGTCCACAGCCTGCTCTGCCCAGCAGGCCCTGCCTCCCCCAGCTGTCCCCGGGGGTCTGTCCCCTGGAGGGCTCAGGAGGCCCTGGCTGTGGCCTCAGGCCAGGGTCCTGCCTCTGGTCTGTGCTCCGGGCCAGGGCTGGCTACTGTCTCACACTGGTGTCAGGCCCTGAGGGTCTCACGGGCACAGGCCTCCTCTGCCCACCTGTGGGAAGAGGTGGCTCCCTGCTGTAGGGTAAATGGCACCTGGGACACTCGTCCTGACCACAGGAGGGTCTTAGCACAGAGGGTGGAATGGCGGCCGGCGTGCGTGGTGGGCCCTGAAATCAACTTGGAGGGCCACGCAGCACGTGAATGTCCACAGCCCAGAATGGACTCAGGGAAACGGCAGAGCGTCCCATGCAGGGAGACGGGTTCCGCTGCGGTGTAAACAGGTGTGTGTGTGCACGTGTGTGCGTGTGGAAGGGCGAGTGTGTGTGTGCGTGTGTTTTAAAGTGTTTGGGGATATTTCTCGCGGCCTGAGTGTCCCTTGGAGTGGAGTCTCCCAGGGCCCAGCGGGTCTGGCTCTGGTGGCCAGGGAAGGAGCGTCCAGCCTGGAAGAGCCAGGGGAGAGCAGGATGGAGCGGGAAGGTTCCACGGGCAGTGCCTGGCCTCTCCCTGTTTTCCTCTCTGGCTCTCCAGCTCCGGCCCCTCACGGTCACTCCCTCTTTATCCCAGGTCTCCGCTGGGTGTCCCCATCTGAATCACCTCTGTGAAGTGTGGGTCCTCCGTGTCTCTTCTGCAGCCCCACTGGGCCGTCCCCTCCCGAGGGCAGGAGCCGGTCTCCATCCCTGCTGAGGTCTGGGGAGCAGTGCACGGGGCCAGGCCCCCAGGGCTGAGGTGCCCCGGCTCAGCCAGGGACGAGGCCCAGGCCTTGGTGGTGAAGGTCCAGTTCCTGAAGAGAAGGTCCATGTGGAAACGGGTCTCCAGTGTGAGAGCAGGGAGCAGGGAGCATGCACATGCACACTCACACACACTCACGCACACACACACACTCACGCACACATGCACACCAGGCGACCCTCCCTCACAGTCCCCACGCTCAGAAGAGCAAGTCAGGCGTCATTAAGATGCCAGCCAATGCCTGAGCCTCCGCCCAGAGCCCCCTGGGTCCTGCCTGTCAGAGAAGGTGACCCTGGTGGCCACTCACTCGTTCTCCATGGCAACAGCCTGACACCTGTGTGTCAGGTTAAAAGCCTCTACCTACACGATCGCTCATGTTAGTCCTGCGGCTCAGCTGCCCACGGGTTGACATTCTGCTGTCATGTGTAGTGTGGGCTCCCGGTGGCCTCTCTGCCTACGCGTGTGCGGGGAGAGTCAGGAACCGCCAGGGCGAGGCTGGGTGGACAGAGAGAGGCCACACCAGTGGTCATGGCCACACCGCAGATGCTGTCAGGACACCCCACGTGGAACGTGAGTCCCACAGACGCTTCGTGCGTGGTGACTTCTGCAGCGTCCCCCGGTGGAACGGGGAGGAAGGAGAGGGAACCACCTGCCCTCCCAGCCCTGCCGTCGGGGATGGAGGAGGGCCAGCCTGGGGTCTCCATGTCCGGTGACCTCCAGGGTGGGGACTGTGACAAAGGGAGGGAGCCCGTCTCCAGGGCAGCGGGGACGTGGCTGTGCCCCTCGCTGCTCAGGGGGCCGAGGCCTCCAGGGAGCCAGGCAGCGGCTCTCCAGCGAGGCTTCGCGTCCCGCGTTGACGCTGGAGTCACGTTTTCCGAAACCCAAGAGGGACAAGCAGGCACCTGTCAGCCGACTTGGGCGGTGACTCCGGGTGACCTCTGAGCCGAGGAGAGGAGCTGTCTGTCATCCTGGAGGGTCGTGAGTGACGTGGGGGTGTGTGGCAGTGGGTGGGGTGACAGAGGAACGAGGAGGACGTTTCCCTCTGGGACCTGAGACCACCTGGCAGACCAGACACGTTCACGCGACCCCTGGGGCTCACGCCTCTGGCTGCAGAGGTCGGGGAGGTGCCCGTGTCCTCTTCCTGGTGGCCCAGGTGGGTACAGGAGGTGGGGGTCTTTTGGGAACAAGTGGGACACAGCCCTGACCTGAGCAGTTACACCCTGGTGTCCACTTTCCTGGGTTGTCCTGGCTGCTGGACGGTCAGGCAGTGGTGGCCTGAATCTCCACAGGGCCACCGGCTTTCCTGTGGCCAAGAGCCCTCCCCTGGCCCGGGCCAGGCCTGACTCTGGCCCTCAGGGGTATGTCTCTCCCTCCCCCAAAGCAAAGCCAGCCCCCAGACCCACTTGGGAAGGACGGTGGCAGTTTGAGGACATTGTCCTCCTCTCCGCAAATGGGCAGGCAGAGCTGACCCCTCTGAGGCTGGGCTGGAGGCCCACAATGCCCTCTGCCCACAACGGCCGCCTCTCCTTAAAGTAACCCTTTAAGGAGAATAGGCCAGGGACAGAGACAGTCCAGTCCTCAGTGGACTCTGTCACTTGCGAAGAATGACGGGTGGCAAGCAGCAGATTTTGGCCTCTGTCGCTCCCTGGGGACCAGCAGCCCCTTCTGTGGTCTGCGGGAGGACAATGGCTGCTGGCCTCTGGCCAGGAGGGGCCTGCTCAACCATGGCCTCCTGCGGCTCCTGAACACCGTGGCTCAGCCTGCGGTCTCCGCGGCCCTGCAGACTGTGGGGGCGCAGAGGCCGAGGAGGGTCCCCCACCCTCCCCCTCGAGAATGGCCTCCAGAGGAGCTCACCAGGCAGCCGGGGCTGGGGTCCCCTGGGCTCGGTGTTTCTGTGAGGAACCTCCTGAGGCTGCAGGTCCCCGGGTGTCCCCGACCTGCTGGGTCTCGAGGGCCACTGCTCGTGCAGGGCGCGTGCTTCTGAAGCGGTGGCTGCCTGGTCATCTGGGTCCCCTGCCTCTTCTGGCCTTGTTGAAGGAGGTCACGGCCAGCACCCTCTTGTGTGTCACCAGGGGACCCGGTGTCAGGCACGACAGGACCCCATCTCCTGCAGCATCAGGACGGGGCCACAGGCCATGTCCCTGCCTCTGTGACCCCAGGCTCAGTGTCTGAGGCTTGCAGGGGACACTGAGACATGACCCCAGGTGTGTGGGACAGGACCGAGGGTGTCAGAGGGGAGACAGGGACGGAGACGCCAGCGCTCCCTGGAGGAACCTGAACAGGGACAGGAGATGAGGGAGCCTCGAGCCAGGGCTGCTGAGGGGACTCCTGGGTGACATCTGCAGAGGACAAACCTCCCGTGGTGGCACTGCTTTCTGTCCCCAGCCCCTGCACTGGGCAACATGAGAGGAATAGCCGCTGAGGACTGGGCCGTCTCTGTCCCTGGCTTTGTCCCCTGGTGCCTGCCAAGAGAGATGCTCACAGCCCCCTGGGCCCCTCTCTCCTGCCCCCTGCTGCCCTCCCCTGGCCCCGCCCCGCAGCCTGTTCCCTGTTCCTGCTTGGAGCATCTGCTGCGGTGATGGCCCCGGCCTGCTCTCAGGGCTGGCGACCCTGCAGCCCACCTGTGCTGCCCCCAGGCACTGCCCTGGTCTTGGCAGACAGGAGGGGCTGGGGCTCGGGTTTCCATCTGTCCCTTCCCGTGTCCCTGGGCTCTGGGACCCACCTGGAGTCCTGATGACCCTCATGAGACTTGTGCACTCGGGTGACCTCCCACCCTGTGCAGGTGGCTTCAGCCTGGGCCGCCCAGGCCCGCCCAGCCCTGCTCAGCTCTGAGGGGCAGACCTGCAGGGGCCCCACCTGGGCCCACGGCCTCTGCGTGTCTGTGGCTGTGGGCACACCTGCTGCTCAGGGGGAGGCCCCAGGTGGGAGCTGCACCTGCAGCCTACAGCCTGCAGCCCGCAGCCCGCAGCCCGTGCCCCGTCCGTCTGCAGTCAGCAAACCTCCGCCCGCCTGCTCACCAATGCAGCTCTGTTCATGGGCACGAGGTGCACCTGGGAGCCCGGGAGGGGGCTGGGCAGGTGCCTGATGACGAGCCTGGGGGCTCCTGGTGCCTGTGGCTGGCGCAGAAGGCGGGCTCGGCCAGTGGGGAGCGGCAGGCGGCAGGGTGGTGCCTTTTCTTGAAGTTTTCTCACACTGTCATTAATTTCCTTGTCACCAGTAAAAAGGGAGGCACAAGCTCTGTTAAAGGTGATGGGGGTGTCACTCACTCCTGTCCTGTTGTCATCGCGAGCTTTGCAGATGGGCTTGGACGTCTCACGGGATGGCGGGCCCTGCGCTTGTCATGGTGGCAGCTGAGCTCCTCCGCTCCGGAGGCTGTGGATGGGACCAGACGGCGCTCACTGCAGGAATGTGACACGGGCCTGCTGGGGAGCGGGTCCTTGGTGAGGGGCAGGTCCTGCAGAAGATCTTGCCCTGAGGCACCTGGAACGTGGAATCCAGCAAGACCAGAGCGCCTGACAACCAAGGGTGAGATGAGAAGCCTGGCTGGCGGCAGCCCCTGGGTTCCCCAAGGAGGGAGGCTTGTGCCAGAGCCGAGCAACAGCACTGGGGCAGCTCTTCAAGGCACCCAATTATTTCTTGCAGAGAATCCCTCAGACTGAGGTCCACTCTGCAAGCCCACGGTGTCCCTTACCTGTGGGTGTGGAGGCGTCTGACCTCATCTTAGGGCCAACTGCCTATGTATGGGTGTGGGGGGTTCTGGAAGCCCCCCAGAACCCAGAAATCCAGCCTCCCACCAAGCCACAGGTGAGACGGTCTGCAGTGAGTGGCCCAGTGGCTTGTCTCTGGTCCTGTGACTTTCTAATTACTGTGGGTGGGGCTCCCTCCTCACCTCTGAGTCCTATTTACAAACCTGACCAGGCAAGGTCTCACTGTCCTCCAGCTGCACGATGACAATAATGGGAGCCAGGGACGGTCAGGTGAGGATATGTTCTGTGAGCACGTGGGAGGGTGGACAGAGGAGGGAGAATCATTCCGTACCTCCCCTCCTCCATGTCCCAGTCTACACATGGGAAACTGAGGCTTAGCTCCAGGTCTCAGAGGCCGTGAGCGGTGGGACTGGGGTTTGAACCCGGGACTGGCCTCGGAGCCCAGACTATTGTCCACGCGGCCCCACACATCCTGCTGGTTCTGTCCTGGCTCATGGACCCCATCCCTGGGTTGGGCAACATCCGCCCGTCCTCTGGGACACTCGGCTTTGAGGTTCAGGGTGCAGGCAGCCTGGCCATGGCCGCCCGGTCGGAACGGGGGAGAGCCCTGATTTTCTGGAACACCCTGTCGGGACAGCTCACGATGTCCGCGAGCCTGAGCAGTCATCTCCCTGTCCTTCTGAAAGGAGCGATTTTGTCATGACTGTTAGCACTCCCCAGGTCAGTGTTGTCAGTCCGCAGGTCCAGTCTGACGGTGGGTTGGTTTAACGGCCCGCCCTGGCCTCCAAGGACATCTGCTGAACAGGCGTCCGGCCGCTCCTGTCGGTCGCAGTGTCTGGGCACCGGGTGGCTCTGTGGAGGTCATTCATTTGGTCCTCTGTGTGGTTCTGCCAGTACCATCAGGGGACAGGTGTGTGAAGTCCACTGGTCAGCGACAGGACTGAGATGGAGCCCAGACGGACCAGGGACAGTGACTCAGCCGCCACACCTCGTGGCTCTGAGATGAGCCCTGGCGGCCCCTCCAGGGACCCCACCGTGGGGCAGGGGTAGGGCTTTTCCTGTGGGTCCTCCTGCAGCCATTGGCGGGGGAGGTGGACTGTGACCCAGGTCCCACCCTTGCCAGGATCTACCCCTCCTCCAGGACGCAGGACAAGTGTCCCCTCCTGATTCAGAGTCCCCTTGCTGGTCAGGGACAGAAGGACCCAGGGGTGGGGATGGCGTGGCCTGTGACCACGGGGCAGCCCGCCTAATGGGCACACGTGACGTGGGTGTGCAGGACTCGGGCTGCCACAGAGCCCTTGACCTTGAAAGAGCAAAGCTGTCCATGCCCAAGACTCAGCCCTGCTGGCCCTGCTCCATGTGGTCACTGCCCATCAGCCAGCATGGTGCTGAGCCCCTCAGACAGACTGAGGTGGGAGGTGGCAGTGTCACTTGACAGGGGACTGTGTGAGGGGGCGGGGCTGCTCAGCGGCCAGGGCAGTGCAACCCGCCCCTCGGCTGGCTTCCCCTCCAGAGGACCTGGGCATCTCACGTCCTGCCCCCTTAGTCTGGGCAGTGGTGGGCCACAGGCTGTGGTGGACAAGACCTGGAACAGGGGCTTCCTTGTCACTTCCTGAGTCAGCCCGGGGGGCGTCCCAAGGAGGGGATGGCTGAGAGTGCTGGCGACAAGCGTGGGCAGCGCAGCGGGAGGGGTGGTCCCCGGGGAGCAGCCTGGGCAGTTTGCACCCTGCCTCCTGCTGGGGGGGGGGGTCAAACCTAACGGCCCTCCCCCTCCCTGTTGCTGTGACTGTGGGGCACCTGGAGACAGGCTGGGGTGACACCATGGGGCCTGAAGGGTGGGTACCGTGGGCCAGGCTTGTTCCTGGGCAGGAGCTGGAGCTGCAGGACCCTGCTGGGTTGGGCCTGGGCTGGGGGACCGGGGCCTGGTACTCTGCCCTCCTGGGGTGACCTCTGAGCCTCAGCCCTGCTGTCTCCACTGTCCCCATTTGTATGGGAAGGACGATCCTGCCCTGATGCCCCGGGTGGCTGGGGGTCAGCTAGACTGAAGGACACGGTGGGGACGGGCCAGGCGTGTGGCCACTGCGGGCTGCAGGCTCCCAGGCTCGGCACTGAGTTCCGGTTCCTGCTGTTGAAAGATCAAGTACTGCAGAAGCAGCCGCCTGTGCTGGGCCCTTAGTTCAGGGAGTTTAAGCCTTCTGGTTGGTGACCTGCAGTGAGAAATGGGTTTTGTCCGATGGATGCTCACGTTTCTATGTCTGAGGTAAAACACGAGCCCGACTTGTTTCTCTGTCTGGTGCCCCACCCTCCGCCCGGCCCATCACTCTCCCCTTACTGTCCACCTAGACGGCGCCTGGGGATTAGCAGAGCCACCTCCCCACACCATGGACGTGGCGCTGCACAGGGGACGGGCTCCGGAGGCCCTCCTGGCTGGGTTCCACGGAACCCCCCTCCTTTTCTCACATTTCCTGAGAGCTGTCTGGTTTTTGGATGCCAACATCTCAGTAAATAGCGTCCCTTCTTTGGCAGAAGTGGCAAGGGCTCAGCGGGTTCTCTGACAGGCACCGGAGCTCAGGGCTGATTGGGTTGGCACCCAGGAAGGGTGCTGCTGCAGCCCCGCGCCCCACGCCCCGTGCAGTTTAATGTCAGATTTGCCTGCAGCTCTGAGCGAGGCCAACCAGTGAGTACGAGTGACAGCGTGGGAAGGAAGGGCCAACCTCCCCCGACAGGTGGTGTGGATGCAGAGACGGCTCCTCGTCCTCCCTGGGTGCAGCTCTGGAGCTCCCCGCAGGCCCACAGCTGAGGTTCGCTGGGTCTTCTCTGCACATGGGTCACAGGTGCCTCCCCTCCCCCTGCCTGCCTCCTTCATCCCCTCACAGGCTCTGGGCCCTGCACCCCCGTCTGCTGTGAGGACACACTCTTGCACACATGCACACACACACACTCCATGTCCAGCACACAGATCTTATGAAGGGTTTAGGAAATCTTTTTCCTGTGGTTCTGAGGATGGAGCCCGGGGTCTCACGCTCGCCAGGAAAGCTCTACTGCTGAGCTGCACCCCAGCCCCAAGGCAGAATTTAAGCACAGCCAAACCCACAAGCCTGAATACGCAGCTCCCGATTTTAAAATGTGCATCTACATCTGTGATCCCCACTTGCTGCAGGATGAAGACTCCATCCACAGCCGGAATCCCCGGTGGCCTTTCTAGTCAGGAAGGGCCCCTGTCAGCGGCTGTTCCGGCTCCTGCAGTAATCATGACTAGTGGATTTTGACATTGAACTTCATACGTGTTCAGTCGCAGGTGGGCACTCTCGCCCAGTAGTACTGTCCCGCTCCCTCCACGCCATGGGAATTTATCAGCTGTTTGCTTTTATTGCTATGTAAAGTGTTTCTTGCACAGAGCTTGGAGTCGGGCCTCTTGGTTGGCTTATTTTAATTTTCTCAGTACTGGGGATTGAACCCAGGGACTTGTACGTGTTAGGCAAATGCTCTACAACTGAGCTGCATCCCAGCCCTTTTTATTTTTTATTTTGAGACAGAGTCTTGCTAAATGGCTTAGGGCCTCACAAAATGTTGAGGCTGGCCGCAAACTTTCAATCCTCCTGCCTCAGCCTCCTGAGCTTCTGGGATTACAGGATTACTGTGCCTGGCTGGGTTCAGCCATGTTAATTCTCAATACTCCTCCTCATTCCTCCTCTTCTCTCTCTCTTTTTCCTCCTGCACCTCTGATAACACATATGTTAGACTGTTGGATTCTGCACCATGTCTTTTTTAAAAATTCTTTTTAGTTGTTGACGAACCTTTATTTTATTCATTTATTTATATGTGGTGCTGAGAATCGAACCCAGGGCCTCACACACGCCAGGCAAGCGCTCTCCCCCTGAGCCCCAGCCCCAGCCCTGTGCCACACGTCTTGAAGACCTTTATTTTTAAGTATTTCTTTAGTTGTTGATGGGCCGTTGTCTTATTCATTTATACTTACATAGTGCTGAGAATCAAACCAGTGACTCTCACGTGTGGGGCAAGTATTCTACCTCAGAGTCACAACCCCAGCCCTTGAAGGCTTTCTTCTTTAAAACACACACACACACACACACACACACACTCACAACTTCCCTTTTCCTTCATGGGCGTCAGTTTGGACGATCACTGTCAACCTGACTTGGGTTTGCTGATTCTTCTGTGTGCAGTCTGCTATTTTGCTCACCCAAACAGTTGTGATTTCAGGCATTGCATTTTTCAGTTCTAGAATGTTCTTCTGGCTTCATCTTAGAGTTTTCAATCATTTTGTTGAGATATCCCATCTTTCTGTCCATTTCACTTCTATCTGTTCCTCTAAGACCTTTAGAACAGCCAGAGTCTATTTTGAAGTCCTCTGGGCATGTGCCCACTCTAGGTGGGCCGAGGTGCGTCTTGGCTGCACAAGGCCCAGGTGCCTTCGCCAGCGCAGGCCTGAGGGGGGATTTAGGGAGTGAGTTCCCTGCTCCTCAGACACAGTAGGGACCCCCCCGCAGGTTCCTGTGGGAATGATCATCCAGACAAGGAGCCGCACAGAGTCACGACTGGCGTCAGCTGTCACCATGGCTGTCATGGCCGACACTCACTGAGCTGGCCCCAGGCTCACGTGCACTCCTGGAGTCTGAGTCAGCAGTGGCCGGCCGGCTTGCTCCGGCGTTTCCAGGGGACAGTGCTATTATTGGCCCTGCCCTTCCCGGTCTCTGGTGGCGTGACGGCTTTCCTCCTCTGGGCTGGGTCTGCTTCCCTGAGAACCAGCCTGGTCCCAGTCAGAGCCCCCATGCAGCTAAGGCGCCACCTCTCTGTCTGGAATAAGGACAGGACCCCCTTGGGGACAGTCAGAGTGGCCAGCAGAGCCCTGGGCTCCAGCGTCCCGCCTCTGGGCAGTGCTGCCCCTGTTTCTGCAGGGCCTCTTTGGGGTGAGGGAAGGTGCAGTGCCTGTGAGGCCACCCCCCATCTGGCTGTCCGTCCCCCACCCGTGCCCTTGGTGACAGGACCTCTCAAGCCTGACGTTTCTTGTGCGTCTCTCCCAGTAGGTGAGAGTCTTTGGTCAGGGGTGGCATCTCCTGGGGACTCACTGGGTTTGTGTGAGTGAACTGAGGCTTGGCAAAGGTGGGGGGTCGGGAGAGCCATGGCCTGGAGCCCCAAGGAAGTGAAACTGCCAGCCTCCTGCCAGCAGGGGGAGATGGGTGCCCACGGGGTGCTCATGGGGTGCTCTGCACAGCTCGGGTGCCCACGGGGGTGCTCATGGGGTGCTCTCCACAGCTCGGGTGCCCACGGGGGTGCTCATGGGGTGCTCTGCACAGCTCGGGTGCCCACGGGGGTGCTCGTGGGGTGCTCTGCACAGCTCGGGTGCCCACGGGGGTGCTCGTGGGGTGCTCAGCACACCTCGGGTGCCCACGGGGGTGCTCGTGGGGTGCTCTGCACAGCTCGGGTGTCCACGGGGGTGCTCGTGGGGTGCTCAGCACACCTCGGGTGCCCACCACAGCTCGGGTGCCCACGGGGGTGCTCATGGGGTGCTCTGCACAGCTCGGGTGCCCACGGGGGCTCTGCTGGGGCAGTTCCCTCCAGCCCCAGGGACAATGGCAATGCTTACAGAAATTTTTGGTTGTAATAACTGTGTGTGTGCGTGAGTGTGTGTGTGCGTGTGTGTGCGTGTGTGTGTGTGTGCACGTGTCTGTGCGTGTGTGTGCGTGTGTGTGCGCGTGTCTGTATGTGTGTGTGTGCATGTGTGTGTGCGTGTGTGTGTGTGCACGTGTCTGTGCGTGTGTGTGCGTGTGTGTGCACGTGTCTGTGCGTGTGTGTGTGTGTGTGTGCCACTGCCTATGGTGGCTGGGGTTCCTGGATGCCGGCCCATCTTCTACAGGGTAGGTGCTATGGTATGACTGTTTGTGTGTCCCCCCCACCCCCTGTGCCAAGTTCATGTGCTGAGACCCCATCTTCACCTTGGTGTGTTAGGAGTCATTGTGTTTGGACGATGATCCATCTTGAGGGTGAGGCCCACACAAATGGCAGAAGGGCCCTTACAAAAGAGGAGCCAGAGACCTGCCTTGTCTCTTCCACCATGTCAGACATGGCAAGAAGGTGACATCCATGACCCCGAGAATCGGGCCCCCACCTACACCAAATCTGCCAGCAGATTGACTTTGGACTTCCTGACCTCCAGAACTGTGGGAAATAGAGTTTTCTTCTTTATAAGGTACCTGGTTTGTAGTATTTTGTTACAGGTCTGAATGGATTAAGACATTAGGTTCTAAGCAAAGAGCAGTGGGTGAGATAAACTCCATGTGTTTCAAGGAGCTGCAGTCTCCCGGTGGAGGGTGGGCTGTATACAAATACACTCACTCTCAGGTTGTGAAACATGCATAAATGGGACAGACTGGGTAACGAGATAAAGAAAACCAGAGGGGTCGGGCTGCTCTCTCATACTAGGTGGTCTGGGAGGGTCTTTCTGAGAGGGGATAGTGCACCGAGTCCTGAAGGATAAAATGGACCCCCTTGGAGGGATTACAGGGAACAGTGTGCTAGGCAGAGGGAACAGCAAGTACAAAGGCCCAGAGAATGGAGTGGTCTTGCTCTGAAGGGCCAGAAGGGAGGCCCGTATGTCTGGGGCACAGAGGGCAGGGACAATGGCAGGAGGTGGGGAGGGACAGGGGAACACTTCACAACTGTCGAGTAGGACAGGAAGGGGGACCGTGCTCTTTGATTCCTGCGGCCGCAGGACCCTCCATCTTTTCTCTCCCTCTGTTTCCCCGCAGACACCCGAGCTTTCCTTCTCAGCCTTCCCCTCTGTTGAAGGCTCCCTCTGGGACCAGGTGCAGCCCGGGAGGCTTCTTTGTTCATCAGAAGCTAGGAGCAGAGACACCGAGTTCTTCAGCCCCGATCAGAGGACAGCCCCTGACGGTCCAGTGGCACAGAAATGCAGATGTCTCAGGAGCTGAGCTGCAGGCTGAAAGTTTTCTATTTAAACCAGGTACATACAAAGTCACCTCCCCGTGGGGCCGGGATCCTCAGGGACGGGAGGACTTACTCAGGCAGTGCTTCCCCCTCGCCTTCTATTTGCAGACACGCCCCACTTTACGCGGTGTTCCCTCTGTTCACAGTGTCACATGCTGCACATCTGCATGATCGTTTCTTTGACTAGCAACCATGACAAAGTGCCCAGGGATTCCGGTGGGTCGCCGGTCCCCACCTCCTGCTTCCCCTCTTGCTTGGACACGGAGTTTCTCTTCTCCTTCTTCACTCACCTTCCGTCAGCCCTGAGTCTCCTCCTCTTCCTGGGAGCCCGCCCTGATTCACTTTACCCTCCGGCGTTCTCCCTCCTTCCTGGGCCCCCCGCCTCCTGGTCTAGCTGCAACGGTGACCCAGCCTGGCCAGTCGGCATGTTCACACCCCCTTCTCCTTGGCCAGAGTAGACCACAGGCAGTCACATGACCCCAGACAGCCCAGGAGGAGCTAGTGGGAAAGAGGACCGGGACCTGTTGCTGTAGGATGTGGCGCACAGAGGAGAGAGCACTGGAGATCCGCAGCCTTCTAAAGGAGCCACGTTGGCCTCGTCCGGGGTAAGAGGCAAAGTCTGCGTTTTAGGGACACTCGTCAGAGAAGAGGGCCTGATGGCTGTGTCCACCTGGCTGAGCGAGGTGTTCCAGTTGTCAGCACCAGAGGTGGACAGGTTAGGGGAAGGTGGCAGAGGGGCTTCCTGCAGGAGGGGATCCAGGCCTGGGATTCCTGGGGGCAGGGTGGAGGGGCCCTGACAGGCAGGAGGACCTGTGAGCCCGGTGCGGTCAGTTCAGGGACGCCAAGGAGCCCCTGGCCAAAGGGGCATCTGTGTCACCAGCAGGTAGGGCCAAGTGGAGGTCAGGCTCGGGCAGCTCCTGCTTGTGTCTCAAACCAATGCGGGATTTACCTTGTGGGTCAGGGCTTTCCAGACCCCGGGGGCACGTCCCCCACCAGCAGGTCTCCTTACCCGCATTCTGTCTATTAATTCGTTTATTATGTTTCTTTAAAGGGATTCCATTTTCTCCCTTAAGCCAGTAGCTGCATCCCAGGCACAGACGTTGGAGAAGACATGAGTTTTTATTTTCTCATGACATTTTCCCCTGGAACTCATGAGCATAATCACAGGCGTTCACAGAGACGCTGGTGGGGGTCATGAGGGAAGGCATCTTGGTGTTCTGGGGGGTCAGGTTGGGGCCAGGTTGCTGGGTCAGGAGGGCCACGGGAGGCGTCTGATGGAGGAGGGAATGGGCTGGAAGGTGCGGTTGTTCCAGTGACAGTGAGTGAGTGGACGGGTGGGGGCGGGGCAGAGGAGCGCCAAGGTGGGGGGGTTGTAGAGGTCAGCAAGGCCTGGTGAGGAAGAGGCCAGTGGAGGCCCGAGAAGGCGACGGAAGAGAAGAACCCACTGGATAAGAAGAAGACCCACCAGGATCGTTGCTGAGGGGTAGAGAGGGACACGCCATCTGTGATGGCCGTGAGTAGAAAGTGAACACAGCAGTCCTGGACCTCCCTCCTGGTGGGGGAGGCTGGTCCTGACACCTTATAAGACAGGAGACTGGGAACCGTGCACTGACTGGACGGCAGCCCCCCTGAGGTCTGTCCACCTCTGGTCCCCAAAGCCTACGGGTGTGACCTTGTGAGGCAAGAGTGACCGCTCCTTCCATGGCCAGGTGTACAGTGAAGATCCCGAGAGCATGCAGGAGGCTAAGTGCTACCACAGGTGTCCTTACAGACTGGGTTGAAGGGGACCAGACAGTGGTCAGTGCAGGAGGAGGCAGGTGCCCAGGCAGACGACTGGAGGGTCATAGACCCAGGCCAAGGACGGCCACGGCCACCAGAGTCTCTGAGCCTGAAGGGAACTGCACAGGGACTCAAACAGGGCAAACTGTGTCTGTCTCTTGATGTCAAATCTCATTTAAAATGTGCAGCCACGAGAGCCCAGGCGCATCAGGAGAATTCTAACGAGCTTAATTAGACGAGGAATAGACTGAGTCCTCTGATCTGAGTATCTCATGTGACCCTTCAGTCACTGGTGGGGAATCAACTGAATTAACCAACCGGTCCCCAGGGCGAGCCTTTCTGGGGCTTATAACTCTGCAGTCGAAATTGCCCCAGATTTCCCTCTTTGGAGCCCCGCCCACCTGCCCCGCCCACCTGCCCCGCCCATGGGTCCAGTTGGCTCAGACTCATCCCCCTCCCCCGTGTCCTGAAGCTAGTTCCAGAATAGAAGAGCATCCCTCAGGTCTGCACAAACCCAGAGGAGGAGACTCGTCCTGTGAGTCGCAGGGAGACAAGAGCACGTCTCAGCAGGCACCGCCAACACGCGCCTCCCCGCGCTCCCGGGAAGCACCCTGGGCCACTGAGATGGCCGCACAGAGGAGCCATGAGTGTGGAATGTGTGCACGACTCATTTTGGTTTTTTAGAAATTGCTTTGCAGAATATCAAAGACAAAATAAAATTCCCGCAGCTCACACAGTCACAAAACGGGGAGACGATGAAGCCAAAGCGAACCTAAGATCTCCCCCAACAGAATTGGACATTTTAATTTCTTAAAGGTAGCCCCCATTTCCAAAAAAAAAAAAAAAATGCTGTCAGAGGGTGTGTGAAGGTCAAGGAAACGGTGACAGAATGAGGGTGATTGCGCAGATGCACAGACTGTTGGCAGCTCTGCCCGGGTGTGAATTGAGCGAGTGAAGGCGGATTTCGCAGCCCTGTGCGGAGCGTGCTGGTGTGGCGGCGGATTTGCATGGGGACTCTCTGCCAAGTCCTGCCCACTGGCAAGCTGCTGTCACTACTTATGCTCGGCATCCATGACCATGAGGCTGTGGAGCGCTCTGCGTTTTTGTGGAAGACGGTCTCTTCCTGGTCTAGAGCTCCCTGCAGGGAGGGGTGCAGGTGTGTGTGTGGGGGCATCCAGCCGACAGGCCTTGGCACCAAGGCACATTCTCTCTTTAAAAAATCCATGTGGGGCACAGGCCGCTAATCCCAGCAGCTCAGGAGGCTGAGGCAGGAGGATCGTGAGTTCAAAGCCAGCCTCAGCAACAGCGAGGCACCACTCAGTGAGCCTCAGCAACTCAGTGAGACCCTGTCCCTAAATAAAATACAAACTAGGCCTGGGGATGTGGTTCAGTGGTCGAGTCCCTGAGTTTAATCCCCCGCACCAAAAAACAAACAAATAAACAAACAAACAAACAAAACAAATCCATGTGGGTTGCACTGGGAACTACATAGGACACAGAAATACAGGTGAAATGTGGAGCACTGAACTCTTCCCGAGGTTCTCCGTGGGCCTGGCTCTAGGATTGACGTCCTCCTGGTCTCCATCACATCCTGGTTCCTGGGTGGGGGTCTGAGGAAGTTTGCCTGATTTTCAGTGTGGGAGGGGGTAAAGTGGGGTGAGCCGTGCCTTTTCTGCTCTCCATCCACGTGTCCCCATGCACCTATGTGCACACACAACTGTCAAACAGGGGGTACTGGGGCTCTTACCTCCTCAGGGTCCGTCACTGACTTGGGTCAGGTGTGCTGATTCATAAAGGTGGAAACTATAGAAACTTAGAAAAAAAAAACAGCGGTTGTCAGGGACTTGGGGAAGGAGGGACAGAGATGGGGTCTGGGGGCTTGTAGGCAGTGCATACTCTGTAAGATACACAATGGAGGGAAAGTGTCACAATTCATTTATCAAAACCCACAGAACAGCCAACACAGAGTGACCCCTTAGTTGATAATAATGGACCCGTATTGACTCATCATTTATAACCAACGTCCCTCTCTGCCAGATGCTAAGAACAGAGGGGGCAGGGGAGGACAGGGCTTGGGGCTGGGGACACTGGCCTCCTTCACTTCAGATTTTGTTTTTAAACCTGAAACTGCTCTAAAAAGTAAAGTCTGATTAAAAAGAAAAATGAAATCACATTTCATACTCTTGGCAGTGCAGGTCACCAGCAGAACCTCGGGACGGCAGGGTCACAGGCGAGAAGGACCCGTCTCTGTTATGCTCGCTGCAGGACAGGTCAGGTGCGCGGGAATCCTGGACCTTATGCTCCATTTTTCTGTGGAGCTAAAATTGCTCAAAAAAAAATAGTCTGTTGATTAATTTAAAAACAGAATGTCCTAGGAAAAAGAGGTACTTTTAAGTAACCAGTTGCCCAGAGCCAGAGAGCGCTTTGGTCTGTTTCAAGCCACCTTGTTGGTTTCTCATCTTAGGAGGCCCCGGGATAGAGGTTATTATTACTGTTGTTGTTGTTTTGTGGTGCTGAGACAGAACCCAAGGCTCTGCACAAGCAAGCACAGGACTGGGGGGTCATGGGGAGGAGTGGGGGGACACAGGCTGGGCCATCAGTGACCCCCAGCACTGGCCTGATCTCTGAGGTGTCTCGGTCGCCTGGGGCAAGAGTATAAGCAGAGTTAATAGGTGTGCTGGACGGAATTGTTAGAATTCCAAAGGAATTGAGCACAGGGTTGAACGGTCTCTCCTCCAGAGCAGCGTTGCTTGGAAGATATGCGAGGAATGAGAACCACGCCAACCAGAACCGGCCACAGGTGTGACAGTGCACCTCTTGATACCTGTCACTGCTCCGTGCTGTAGGGTCCCTGGCACTTAGTTCCCACACCCCTCACGTAGCAGGTGCTCACTAAACACGTGGCCTGAGTGGGCTGGGGGTTGGACTAATGGGGACTCAGAATCCCAAGGCGTGGCCAGCCTTCCGCCTTTGTCCTGGTGGGCCCGATAGTTGGTCTTTGGGATGGATCTTCCAGGGGAGCTTCCCGTGGACCTTACCGTCCCTGTCCCTACGCAGGGTGCTGTGGATGCCAAGCCCTTCCCATCGTCCCCATCCTGTCTGGACCTCCTCATATTGTCACACCAGACTGGGAGCGGGAGTTCCTGTTTCCATCTGTGAAGAGAAACACAAAGGGTGAAATTTAAAAGAACATTCCGGACCTTTGGACGCGTCTAAGCGTTCACTAAATAAAACCGCCTTCAGTTCAGAGGAACAGGAGGAGTCCTCCATTTCTAAAATCGCTCTAAAACAATCCCTCAGACTCATCCAAATCGCCCCTTTGAATTGGGTGTTCCCATGAACCCGTAATCAAGAGACTGACTCTTGCCACCTGGCAGGGGCCACGTGGTCACTCCAGCACCTGCGGGACCCACCTGTCAAATCCTTCCTACTGCTGTCCAAGGGGGAGGACCTGAGAGGGTGACCCATTCAGACAGCAGACATGCTACGGACCCAGCGGTGACACAGCGCCAGGCCTGGTTTGAGAGATCCGCAGACGCACAGTGAACCAGCCGTGGGGTCCTCGGGCCCCCTTTGCCCTGTACCTGGGTCTTCCTCCTACGAGTCCTGCCACACCGGCTGCTGGTGGCACTCAAAGGAGAAAAAGCTCATCTCGTGCAGTTGCCGAGGACCCGGCAGAATTCCCTGGGGACCAGGGTTCTCAACCCCGCAACCCTCAGCCCCTGTGAGGAGCATCATTGTCCTCCTACAGAGAAGTCCATAAATACTACAATTGATCTCTACGCACAAAGGCAATCAGGGTGCTGCGCTTACTGTCATGAAAGGAGAATGAAAGAGTAAGAAATCTGTTCACTACGAGGGAATTCCTAAGAGAAAAACAATAAGTTCTATGGAACCGGCTTCTCCTACGTGTGGAGAAGAACTGAGCAAGCTGCACTATGCAGCCGGCTTGGTATGGCACCAGGGGCCTTTCAGGGGGCGGCAGAGCTGATCTGGATTCTGTCCTTGGTGGTGGTCACACAAGTCTCCAACTGTGTAGAATTCACCAAAATGATCACCAAAAAAGTCAGTTTTCCTGATTGACAGATTTCTACAATTATAAAAACATCATTGCCAGGAGTGACCCTGGGATCCACAGAGGCGTCTGGCATGCCCATCAGTGCCCGTCCGTGCCCGCGAGCTGTGCTTGGGACCTGCCTGTGCCCCCCCTCGACTTCATGGGCTCCCTTGTTTTAGGGGACACAAGACTTTCGTGCTGGGAAAATCTCCAGTGGACTGGGTGGAGCTGGCCACTGACCCGTGCCCTCACAAGGGTCTCCTCCTCCAGCAGGTCTCCTGACCACCACCTGGATGACAGCCCCCTCCCTACCCCCCGCACCTCCCCTGCTGCCCCCCAAGCTGCCCGTCCTGCCCTGTTCTACACGGCTCTTCTGTCTTGATCTGACGGTCACACACTGTCCAGTGGGGAGTTCAATGGGAGTCAAGTTCAGACAAGAGCCGTCTGTAGGAAGCGCTGTGTGACCCCTGCATGGTTTAAAACACGCCAACTGGGTGGCTTACGGGGTGACGTTCACGGGCCCACGCGTGGCAAACCACAAAGCCCTGCATCAATGGACACCCTGAGTGCATCCCTGGGGCCGACAGAGACGGGACTGTGGAGGGCGGGTCACAGGGGCATTGACTACTCCATGTTTTATTTTAAAAGAAAAACATCTGGAGCCTATGCGATAGGACAGGCTTCACAGAGCTGGCCGGCTGCCCCGAGGCCCACACTGGCCTCTTCTCTCTACTTCCTGGAGGCAGAGTATTTCTTAGCAGAGGAAGGCTGGGCAGGGTCAGCTGCTGGAGGGAGCCTGGCACTCCCCAGAGCGACAGAACTTCCTGGTGGCTCTCCATGGGCCTGTCCCGCTGCAGGGACCGAAGGACCGCGACTGTCACGTCTCAGGGAAGAAAATGCAAACATGCACACAGAGGGCCCCCAGCGCAGCCCGGCCCCCAGCCCAGCCAAGGCTCCCAGGGGGAACCAGGTCCAAGGTTCTGGTCGCGGTCTCGCCAGGCGAGCTCCGAACAGAGGTGCCCAATTCCTTTGGTGAAGAACAGTAGGAAAGGCCCCCGGGGTCTCTCTAGGCACCAGAAACAGGCCTGGGGAAGTTTCCACCTTCCTGGCGTTGGGCACAAATAGGCTTCAGTCCTCGTGTGGAGAGAGGAAGGGACAGTGTGACTTGTCACCTGAGACTGCCCAATGCCAAGATATCAGAAGGAAGAGATGGGCTCACTTCCACGCTGCTTCACGCCAGCAAGTGTGGACCTCCCACCAGCGGGCCCAGGGCTCCAACACTGGGCAGGGTGGGCAGCGCCCAGGTAGCCGCAGGCCCTGCGTGGGCCAATCAGGTCAAACACCAGCAGGACAGAGGCCTACATGGCTGCAAGGACAAACACCCACAAGTTTGGGGCAAAATGAGTTGGACACAAAGCTGTTCTTGGCCCTGAGTGTGCATTGTGCCCGGTAAGTGCAGCCCCCAGGCCCGCGGCCATTTCCCCTGCCCTTCTGCCACGGTGCCCTGCCTCGCTCGGGCCCAGGGCAGAGGAGCTGCCCGTCGGTGGACTGAGAGCTCTGAAGCTGTGAGCCCCGGCAAACTTCCTCCTCTAGAAGGGTTCTTGCCGGGGGTTTGGCCCAGGGTGAAGAGCTGACTGAGACGTGGAGCCTCTCCTTCCTCTTCCAGGACAGCCGACTCCCCGGGAGCTGTTGGGAGGCTCTGCAAACAGTGCCCAGGACAGGGCGGGGCTGCAGTCATGGCTGCAGGAGAGCCATTGTTACTGTCACCTTGTTATCGTCCCCTGGGGACAGCAGGCCAAGCTGGCTCCTCCTCGGGGCCTGTGCCCTTGAGCCCTGCCCCCATCCTGGACCGAGGACCCTGGCCCTCCTCCTGGACCGAGGGCCTCCCCAGCCCCACCCTCTCCTGGGCTGTCACTCCTGGCCCCACCAGGAATCCTGGCTGGCTCTGCCCTGGGCGGAATCCGCCACTGGGGCCTTTCTAACTTAGACACGCACGTGTCCTCTCACCCAGCATCCTTATCCTGTAGAAACCAAGGCACCCCCCGGCCCCCATTATATATTCTTTGAAAAAGAAATCCTCAAAGGTTTTTTCCTAGGGCCAACCACAGTTAGTTGCAGTCAGTGGCAGAATCTGAAGACGCTCTGAGAAACGTGCGGTCATGAGGCAACTGTGTTGTTTTGCAGGGTGTATTCACGGTGTGATGTCACTAGGACTGGGACATGGCACGCAGCCCGTGACTGCACAGAGTGCTCCCTGGTGACGAGGCCCATCACTGGGAAGCAAGAATTAAGGACAGGCAGTTAGTGTGCGCAGGTGGTCAGTCGCATCGGGGAGATGGAAACTGACGTGGTCTAGGAAGATGGAAAGCCTCTGGGGGTGGCGATGCTCCCTGGTGGCAAGGCGAAGCTGGCTTTTAAAGGACACCTTGTGATGGGTGTGTTACCAGCAACCTGACCAGGGACCCTGTCTGGATCCGGGCTGGCTGGACCCAGTCCCCCACCCGCATAGAAAAAGGAATTTATGCAGTTTGATCAAAATGGGGACAAGCAGCTAGGTGGCGTCTCCCCACCAAGGGGCAGATGCCATTTATAGAACTGAGAGCCTGGGGATGCACGTATACAGCCAGTTGTCCATGCTGGACGGGTCAGGGGTGGGGTGACCTCCCTCTCCACTCACCTGTTTCTTTGCTGCTCCTTGGTGGGGTGTGTATGTGGGTCACAGCCCTTGGGCTCCCTTCCCTCACCAGGGGGGACTTTGCTCTTATTTCAGAGGGAGGACCCTGCCTTCAGCCGTTTCAGGTGGACACAGGGAAAGCACGTGGGGTGACGTCCGTCTGGTAAGCTCTGTTCTTTGATCCTGGATCCTGAGGTGTCCATGGCCCTCGGGATCTGCCTGTGGACCCCGTCTCCTCCGCAGGTGGCCGCAGGTTTCTGAACTACACCTGCTGTGCTCTGCCTGATCTCAGCGGCATTGTGTGGCTCAGTGCGCAGGTGATCTCGCCAGCAGGAGGCGATTTTCAGAGATGAGCAACTCTACAGTGAGCTGAGATGTGGAGATTTCTCAGAGCTTTGGGAGTGACAGGCCCAGAGGACCCAGCGGGTGGGACCCAGGGACGGGGTGGGGGCTTCACATCCCCAGCTACAGTCCTCTTCCTTTCCTTCTCCGCCTTCCTACCCGGGTCTTCTGCCCCACAGCCATCAAACCCCAAAGAAAAACCCGCTTTACCTGGAAACGGTGCTTTGGGCACTGTCCTGCTGTCCCCTGGGTTCCTGGGATGGCACCTCTGGTGTGAACTCAGGGCAGCTGTACCAGCTTTGTGCAAAACATTGCCAGGGTGACATCACCAGGAACCTCCCCCTGGGTCTGAGGGGCCTCCTCCACGTGCTTGTCACCGGCCATGTAACCAGTCATCCCAACGCCCGAGTGGCTGAATGTCGGGACAGGTATGACCTAATTGCAAACTACTTTTCTTACGTTTGCCTTTATATTATAATTAGGGCACTGCACTGAATTTCTAAAAAGATGGGTAGGTAGGCTGTTACCCAAGAATTAATTTCAACTCAAAATTTAAACTAAAGTGGAAATGATACAATATTTGCTTTAAAAAAAAGGTGCTATCGGGTCTCATAAGAGCTGAGAGCAACTTTTACACACACACACACACACACACACACACACTGGGGACTGAACCCAGGGGCACTTCACCATTGAGCAACATCCCCAGCCCTTTTCAATTTAAATTTAACTTTAATTTAATTTTATTTTTGAGAAACGGTCTCACTAAGTTGCTGAGGGTCTCACCAAATTCCCGAGGCTGGCCTTGAACTCCTCCTGCCTCGGCCTCCCTGGGATCACAGGCCTGCAGCAGCCCAGTGCCTGGCTGAGAGCCACTTCCTAAGACTCAGCAGCACCCCTTTCCCCAGGGAACCAGCAGGTTCATTTAAAGAGGCTTTTGAGCCTCTTGTTAAATTGAGCCAGATTTTTATCGTAGGAGGATCCTCTCCTCCCTGCTCACCCCTCCAGTTCTCCTCGCCAAGATTCCTCTTGAGAACGCTGCTGGGGCCAGAGCAGCTTGGATCCTCACATCCTTGGGCCATCAGAGTTCTGGAATTTTCCTGCGGATGAGTGTGACCCTCTGACTCTGGTTTGCTGCAGACACAGCTGGGGCTCCTGCCAAATTGAGGCCACTGCCTGGTGGGCTGATAATTTGTCTCTCCGTAGGAGACAGATCAATAATCAACAAACAAGCACCTTAGAGGGAAGAGCAGAAAGCTCAGTCATGCAGATCAGGCAGAGGAGGGCTGGAGGGAGGCCATTCACACTCTGCGACTTCAGGACTTCAGCAGGGCCCTGGCCCTCAGCCAACTTCCAAGAAAACACTGGCCCAGAGCGGCCAGGCTCGGCACATTCATAAAGATTTGTCCCAAGCGGAGTAAACACCAGCGTTCCCAGGGGCAGAGAGGCAGGAAATTAGCCCGAGGTTAACTGGGTCATTAGCTGCCACACAATGTGGGTCCTTGGGGATGGGATTTTGTTCCTTCAGCTGGAGGCTCCAATCTAGTGACAGTTCTCACAGTGGGGGACGGTGACTTAGCAGCCTGCACAGGTCTCTTGGATACCAGGGGAGCTGTCATTGTGAATCATGGCGCCTCTGACGTCAGGGGGGACTTGGGGGGGGTGCAAAATTACAGTGTAAATACACACAAGAGGCCAGGTATGTGTGTGTGAGTGTGTGTGAGTGTGTGTGTGAGTACGTGAGTGTGTGTGTATGAGAGTGAGTGTGTGTGAGTGTGTGTGTATGAGAGTGAGTGTGTGTGAGTGTGTATATGTGTGTGTGAGAGTGTTGTGTGAGTGTGTGTGTGTGAGTACATGAGTGTGAGTGTGTGTGAGAGTGTGTGTGAGTGTGTATGAGAGTGAGTGTGTGTGAGAGTGTGTGTGTGTATGAGAGTGTGTGTGAGTGTGTATATGTGTGTGTGAGTGTTGTGTGAGTGTGTGAGTGTGTGAGTGTGTGAGTGTGTGAGTGTGTGTGTGTATGAGAGTGAGTGTGTGTGAGTGTATATGTGTGAGTGTGTGAATCAGCGTGTGTGTGAGTGTATGTGTGTGAGTGTGTGAATCAGTGTGTGTGAGTGTGTGAATCAGCGTGTGTGTGAGTGTATGTGTGTGAGTGTTTGAATCAGCGTGTGAGTGTATGTGTGTGTGTGAATCAGTGTGTGTGTGAGTGTGTGAATCAGCATGTGTGTGAGTGTGTGTGTGAGTGTGTGAATCAGTGTGTGTGAGTGTGTGAGTGTGTGTGTGTGTGAGTGTGTGAGTGTGTGTGTGTGTGTGTGTGGTGTCATGAGCAGCTGCAGAGTGGGACCCACGCCCCCCACACCAGGCCAAGTGAGGAACTAACGGGTGAGCGCCTCCTTCACTGGCTCTCCCTGGGAGGGCTGTTTTACTCTTTAACTGCACCACGTCAGGCACCAACTCGCACAAATCAAGGTGGCCTCATCCCGCGTTCTGCGTATATCTTGACGCTTCATCTTCTATCTGTAGAGTAAGAAAACCAAATAGTCGGCGGAAGGAGGCTCCGGGCTTCACAGGGCAGAGCTGGGAGATTGGGAGGGAAGGCAAGTCCCTGGTCACTAGCACATCGTAACTTGCCTCTGGCTGCTACCTGGGTTAGGCCATCTGTCCCCGGCACTCACCTGTGACAGCACAGTCTCCTGCTCCTCATTCTGCTGCTCCTCATTCTGAGATGATGGCAGGGCCTGGTGAGGAGGGAGCCCGGCCTGGGGTCATTCCTGGTCCGGGCCCTTAGGAGGAGCTTCTCCCTGGCAGTCAGGGTGCTGGCCCTTTGATCCATCCCCTTCTTGCCTTGAAGTCAGGGCTCTGCCAGGGTCACCTCTAGGGGAGCTTCTTCCTGGCACCACATCCATAGTGGCCATTCCACCTGGGCACGTCTGGCCTGCCACCTTGTCCCCCTTCTCAGGACCCCTCAGGCCATCTGAAATGACCTGGAGTATGGATTGACTCAGGGACCATCTCTCCCCCCTCCCCACCTGAGCGCAAGCTCCAGGTAGGGACCTGTCTGTCTGTCCCCACCCCCTAGGGTGGCATGTGGCACAGAGGCACGGCCCAGCACATGATGGAGGACACTGGCATCCAAGTCTGGGCGGCAGTCCTAGCAGGGCCACCTGCTGGCACCTGGCTGAGGGGTAGGGGCCTCTTCTTGGGTCAAGATTTTCTCCTCTCTGGAATGGGGCTAATACTAAATATGCCCCTGAGGTGGGCTCAGTGACGGAGGTGACATATAGCACAGTACGTGGCCAATGCACAGGGATGGGGGTGAGGCCACCACACTGTGGCTCTGCTGGGGACGGTGGTGTGGGCACAGTGGAACTGCCGGTTACCGTGGCGACGGAACTCTCTCCCGGTGTTGGAGGGTGAGCTTCTGAGAAACACTGAGAGACGCCGGGGCCACTCTAGACCGCGAGTGTTATTTGAAGAATGGTAACACGCACTTCTCCCCTGAGAAGGGGACCCAGAGTTGGTGTCCAAAGAAATGGGAGTGTCTGTCCCGTTTATGAGTTTCAGATTCTCTGTTCTCGTGCCCTCCTGCCGCCTTATCTCTGGGTAACCATGGAGGATGGGCTCTGGGGTTTCAGCATTGCCACCCCCAGAGGCCCTCCATCTTCCCAGACCACACTAACTGCCTGTCCTTAATTCCCAGTGACAGGCGTCGAGCGGTCCCTGCATGCCAGGCACTTCCCAAAGGTTTCCCGTGACTACATCACTTGCTTCTCACCACCAGGCCTCCCTGTGACGTTACCATCCCCACTCCACAGGCGAGGCTCGGGAGGCTCGGGCACTGTCTGGTGGCCACACAGGGGCTGTGGTGGGCTGAGGCCAGAGGGTGAGCTCCAGAATCCACCCTTCTCACCATAGTGCCACAATCTCCCCCTGGAAAATCCAGACGTGAACTAGCAGCAGGATGTGCGAGTGTGAGCAGCCAGGCAGACGGACACATGCCGTCCGTCAAACAAAGCTCTCCGGTGTCCGGGAATCGGAGCCAATGTTCCCAAAGCACTTCCAGAGCAGCATGTGACCTTGGGGTGCACAGGGTGGCGTTTCCCCTGTGTGCGCGAGGCAGGGCTCGTGCCAGGGCTCTAAAGAGCTGCTACTGCCCGGTCCAGCTGGCAGAAGACAAGAAGTGGCCGCATCCCCACAGGCTGCGGTTCCTTTTAAATCCCCTCGACTTGGCGAGGCCTGGGTGGTCCTGTAGAGAGGCAATTTGTCGAGCCAAATGTTTCTGAGCAGGAACATGTAGCCGGCTCCCCGTGCCCCTTCTCTTATACGGACAGAACCTCGGGCTGCCCCAGCGAAGCTCACCTCCTCCCGGGGGCTGCAGGTGGGCGGCCAGGACAGCCAGCTCCAGGCAACAGGAAGAAAGGGGTGACGTCCAGGTCACACCCTTCAAAGCGAGTCTCCTCCTTCCTGCTGTCCCCCCTTCTGCTGACCAGAATGCTGCTTTGTGGAGAGCCATCTTGGGCCACCTGGGTAGAGGGACACCTCCGTAAGGGTGGGACCACAAGACAGAGTCCGGCCCCAGCCTCTTGGAGCCCCAATGTTCAGGTGGGAATGGAGGGGGCCATGGGGACGTAGCTCAGGGCTTGGGGGTGGCCTCCTTGTTCCTCCTGGGCCCTCAGGGACCCGGGCCTCTTCCCTCTCGGCTCCCACCCTTTGCCCATCTGGGCTGCATGCCCCTGGCTCGGGCACTCTGGGTACAGGATGGGGTCACCCATGATCACCAGAGGTTCCGCCACTCCAGGGCCTGCGTCAGCCAGAGGTGCGGTCTCAAAGCCCCGAGGGACGGCAGGATTCGGGGCAGTGCAAACACCAGGGCTTCCCTTCAGCTGGGGCTCAGGGCCTGTCCTATAGGAGGGGACCCCGGGGGCCACGGATGCTGCCTTTGACCAGCCAGCTCCTGTCTGACATGGACTCCAGCCGAGCTGGGTGTCTGGGGGAGGGAACGGGACCATGTGGGACTAAAGCTCCTGCTGCACCTGCTGGTTGTGGGGACCTGGGTCTGTTCAGCACAGGAAGGACTTCAATGATGGGTGGAGCCACCTGGTGAGGGAGGCGCTCGCTGTCGTGGGGAGTGACGGGGAGGCGGGTGGCACTGGCTGGGATGGTGGGAGGGCTGAGGGGCTGGGAGGAGGCCTGAAGACCCCCGGCCTGTGTGGTCATCCTTTCTCGGTGCTGGGACCCCAAAGAGTGTGGGTGGAGCCCCGGAAGGCCAGGCTCGTTGCCCTCACCCTGCCTCCCACGGGCTTGGCGAAAGGCTGCCCCTCGATCAAGGCCTTGCAGGACAGGGCGCTGGTGCTCTGAGGCCCTCCTCACTGAGACCAATTACCCAGGAACACAGGAGGGAGGGAGGGACGGCGGGCTTTAGCTCCTGGTCTCGAGGTTTCCGTCCGAGGTCGCGCAGCCCCCCTGCTTTGGGCCTGGGCAGCGTCAGAGCAGGAGGGTAGGAGGGTGTGGCGGAGGACAGCTGGAGGCAGCGGCCAGGGACGGATACGGTCCCCAGGGCACAGCCCCAAGGACGCACTCCCTCCAAGGTCCCACCTGGGCAGCTCATTCAGCTCCGAATCCTCCACAGGCCAGTCCCTGGGGGGGCCAGAGTCCTGCCCTCCAAGCCCCGCTCCCTGAACTGGCTGCACTGGGGACCAGGCCTCCAACCCAGGAGTCATTGGGGGACTCCATGTCCTCTTCACCGCCATCTCTGGAGTGGACAGTAGGCGTGGAGACTGGTGCCCCCCGGAGGCAGATCTACCCACTTCGGCACCTTCAGACCCCACGTGGCTTTAGATTTGTTTAAATTTCAAAACTGACACAGGCCCTCAGCATAAAAATCGCACCTAAGACCCGGCCATGAATGAAGTGTGACCCCCACCCCCTCCTCGGCGCTGAGGGCCTGGCGACTGCCGCCACCTTTGGCTTTTTGGTGGTGATCAGCCGTCGTCTGGGTGACACACAAACCTCTCGGTGTCTCTCACTTTCCTCTGGCCGTCCTGAGCGGCCTTAAGTGCCTCGGTGTTTCAATTCTCCTGTGAAGGACTTAAACCCCCTGCCCTCCTGCTGAGCTCAGCCGTAAACACGGTGCGAGCTCACCTCACTGCGTGGGAGTTGGCCCCTCCAGGCTGCCGTCCACCTTCCCTCCCAATCCTCCTTCCCTGTCCCCCTTGCCACTCGCCTGTTGTTGCACTGTTGGTTGAAAGTCTCACCCTGACCACAGCCACAGGGGTCTTCTGGGCCGTGGCCATGGAGAGAGTCTGCCCAGGGAGGAGCAGTTGGTGTGCTTGGACCCCGGATCCCTTGCCCACCCCCACCCTCCTGTGTGTCCTGTGGAGTAGGGCCCAGCCATCGGGGCCATCCCCCTGTCCCCAGCCCCAGCATAGGTCTGGGGGCTGCTCCATGGGCAGCTGCTGGATGAGTGAGCCTGAGGGCAGGAGGTGGCTTTGAGGAGTCCAGAGACAACGTGAGGGAGCCGAGTAGAGCTGCTCACGATCGCCTGGGCCACCGTCATGGCTTCATTGGCTCAATTTAACGTCTGGAGAGCCCAGAACGTGAACCTGCCCCCGGGAGGCCGTGAGCACCTGCCCGTGGCTGTGACTTCCACCTGGGCCTCCGTGTTGGCTCAGAGAGTCCTTAGCGTCCACCGTCTTCCACTCCCTGTGGCGAACCTGAGCATGAACTGTTGGCAGAGGTGACCTGGGAAGGGAGCACCCTGGGGGGCTTCACCCTCCGCACAGCCCAGGGTCCCTGGATGCAGCAGGGGCTCTGCAGGGAGGGCAGGGGGACCAGGAGATGCCGTGTGCCGGGAGGGGACAGGGACTCGGGGAGACAGGTCCCATGCAGGAGAGAGGGAAGTGGCAATGAACCCGTCTTTGAGGCCGCCAGGCAGCGCCCAGCTCTGCTCAGAGGGACTTCAGGATCTCCCTGGTGGTGGGTGCTTTTGCAGAGATGGAAAGGCTCTGGGAGAAGGCAGAGAGAGCCACCTGGTCCCCCGGGACCAGGACGAGGGCCCCCCCAGGACCAGGACCAGAGCCTCTGGGTGACCTGCAGCTTGGTGGCCTGGGGCTGCTTCTGTGCCTGGGGATCGGGGCTCCTTGGCCGGGGCTCAGAGCTGCATTCATCAGTGGGGGCTGGTCTGGAGGTGGGGACTGAGGGCTGAGGTCCCCGCCAGGCCACCCTGGCGCTGCTGCGGGGCCTCGGGGCTGTGGGAAGGAAGGGTAGGTCTTGCCCCGTCCTGCCTACGGACCTGCTCCCTGGAGCTCTCAGGCTGTCTAGAAAAGGCAAATGGCCCTCGATGGAAATCCGTTCTCCTGATGCTGCTGTGCTGTCCTCCAGTAGCTTCACGAGGACGAGGACCTTCCACCCAGGCCTGCGCTGTTCCCTTCCGCTGGCTCCGCCCTGGAGTGACCGCACCAGCCCTGCCAGGCCCCTGTGGGTCTTGCCCCATCCCTCCCTCCCTGTCCAGCCCTCCCTGTCCAGCCCTCCCTGTCCAGCCTGCCTGCTCTGTGGGGCCCGACTCTGGCTTCAGGTCAGGTATGGGCAGCAGGGGTGACGAGGTGGGTCCTTTCATCCCCTGGCTTCAGCTCCCCTGCCCCTCAGGTCCTTCATGATGACCGTCATGTAGGGAGTCCTTTCCTCCCTTGTCTCACCCTCCTGGGGACAGGAACAGCTACCTGCTGCTGCCAATCCACAGACCTCGATGTCCCTGTTTGTTCCTTGGCCCCGACTGCCCTTCTCTGAAGAGTCCTTTCACGGACATCTTACTTGGACTGTGGGGTGAAGGGCTTTGTGTTGGCGCCCTATCCCATCACCTCGAGGTGTCTGGGGTTTCTGATATAAATCCAGCTCCATGCCCAAAAAATGATGAAGCTGGTGACAAATCAGAGCTGACAGTAATGATTATTGAATTAATATTTAACCCAACATCAGGGTAATAATTGTGAATATCGCTATTAACAAAGCCCATTTTTTATATATACTTTCATTCATTCTTCTGTCACCAGCTCTGAAAACTCCACAAAGCAGTTAAACTGTCCCTCTAGTGAGGATGGGGGTGATTTATTAGTGAGGGGTTTTCAGAACCGATACAGGGTGTGTGTGTGTGTGTGTGTGTGTGTGTGTGTGGACTAAGTCCAGAGCCCGCAGTCAGGCCAGCAGGCGGGAACCAGGGAGAGCTGGGTGCAGGTTCACAGGTCACCTGTGCAGAGCTCCCTTGTGCTCAGAGCAGCCGCGGCCACAGACCTCCTGGCCTCCCAGGAGCGGGCACTCAGGGCAGGTCCCTTTTCCTGAAACCAAACCTCAGAAACAGGATCCCACGGTTCCCCTGAGAACAGGAATTTCTACTCCTGCACCACACAGGGCACAAGTGCACCATTTAGGGGTGACATCGCCCACCGTGTGTCCCCTGGTTGGAAATGAGCAAAGGCAGCCCCAGCTGAGCCTTCCTGACCACTCCCTGAATTTGGCCAAAGCAGTGACACTGGGTGGTGGTGACAGAGACCACAGAGGACAGTCGTGATGGAAGCTCCGCAGGGGAACATGTCCCTGAGGTTTGGGCAGCTGGAGGTCTCCAGGGGCCAGTGATATTTAAGCCTCAGTGACAAGTGACAGAGGGAACCCGGTGGCTCAGCCAGCAGGGCATCCAGAGGCTCTGGCCCAGTGCTTGGGCATCAGGCAGAGCTGGGTCTGGTGCTCTGATGCTGCCCCTGGGTCTGGCTAGCCTCGGGGTGTCCCCCGCCCACTGTGGAGGCCCCACTGCAGGCCCCACTCAGGGCTGGTGGCCCCAGATGTCCATGGCGTCTCTGCTGTTGGACTGTCCATGGGTCTCCACCTTCTCACCCTCAGGCTCAAATCCAGGGATAAGAGCAGATCCCACAAAGTCCCGAGGGCCACCTGATGGGCCAGCGTAGGTCCCTGTCTCCACAGAGCCATCAGGACCTAGGCCAGGTGTGCTGGCTGGGCCAGGCCTGCCTTGTACCCGCGACTCCCCACCTGGGCCCGGGTCCTGACTCAGCTCAAATCCATGGACTGAGGGTGGTCGAGGGGATTGTCCCCAGTGACAATCGAGGTGTGTCCCACGAAGGGGAGGTGGACGCCGGAGGAGGCCACAGCCTTTCTTTCCCCAGAGGGTATGTGCAGGCTGACCAGCTGGAGGGGCAGATACCTTGAGGGAAGCAGAGGTTGGTGCAGGAGTTTCTCGACTCTGGCTTTAGCTTTTAAGGCTTCAGCTGCCCTGGAGTTTGTACCTGGGGAGTGGTTTCTGGTCTGTGGCAGTTACATTCGGCCTTTGCCCTAGAACTAATGAGTGTGGTGATCCTGGCTCTATGGAAACCCGTGGGCGAGTGGCCTTCAGGACCTGGGTGATCAAGGGCAGGGTGAGGATGCTTTTCCCAGACAGGACTGGGCTCGACTCTAAGCCACAGAAGGCCAGGACCCACAGCCTGATGGAAAGACCATTTGCCTTGTTCCAGACTAATAGGGGCAGGGCAGGTGCAGGGGACACTTGATGCCACCCGGGGCCGGGCTCTGCTGTCTCTGCTGCCCTCCTGAGCCTCCTCCTCACTGGTGGGGTCTCCTGCGGTGGCTGGGGCTGCTTATGTCTGTCTCGGGCAGGAGAAGAGGAAGGGGCAGGGAGAGAAGGCAGAGGTTTGGACAGAAGCCGGCTTCCCAGAATCCCCAGAAGACATCCGCGTCAACCCCGCTGGCTAGAACCATGCCACGTGGGCCCGGTGGCCGGAGGCTGGGTGCTTTACAGGCAGGTGACCATCGGGCCAAGGAGTAAGGAACACGTGGGGCAGACAGCAGGCGGGGTCCCCCTCGGTGCAGTCAGGGGGCTGCAGGGTGCGGGTGCAGCCGTCTCCATCGGAGGAGAGCGCACACCTGCCCAACCATGGCCCAGCTTTGAGTGAGGGAGGCCACTGAACCACAGGGTTCCTGCAGTGTCCCCCCGGGCCTGGCTACCCCAAGCAGCCACGGTGAGCTTCAAGTGCAGCAGAGGCCCGCCCCCCACCTCTCGCAGGCTGAGGTGGCTGCTCTTCTGAGCCCCCACTGATCACCAGCTCCAGGTGCCTTGGCCCACGAAGCCTCAGCGGCCTCCGTCTGTGGACAGCCGAGGCATAAAAGCTCCACATGGCCAGGGCTCCTGTCACCATCTTGTGGCAGCTCCAGGCTGGATGTGGTCCCAGAGATAAATGACAGCTCTTTAGAGTCCACAGTGGCCATTATTTCTGCTTAAAGACTCCCAGACCCTCACTGGAGCCCAGGTGACAGGCCGGCTGTTGTGCTCAGCCCTCGTACAATCTCGTGGCCGGTGACTTTTGCAAGGAGCAAGCTGTTGCTTAGACGGAGCACAGGAACATCAGATGGAGCATCCCTGCCCCACACGGAGGACATGGCCCGGGGTCAGAAGGACAGTGACATCACAGCCCCAGGCTCAGGCCCCAGGCAAGGCCCTGCTGTGTGGGCAGGTGGGGGACCCAGCACCAGGTGCAGTGTCCCCACCTGCCCAGCAGCCCTGAGCCCCACGGCACAGGGACACCCCAATGTGGGTCCTTCAGCCAGAGGAATGTGGGGAAGCCGTGGGCCCCGTCCAGCATCGGCCAGGCCCGGGACTGTGTGGATGTCTTGCAGAAGCCGGACCCCCACACCACTGAGGGCCATCCATTGGGAACCTGTGATTGCGGACGAGTGGAGAGAAAATGGAAGGGGGCAGACTTGGAGGGGAGTTTGGGCTCCAGAGTTAACCAAAAGCGTCGGGATTTTTCCAAAATCTAATTAGCATAATTTGGACCAATAGCTTTGACCCAAGTGCTCTATAAACCCCCAGACTAGAGCACTCAGGGGGTGACCCCGCTGGGGACTCCTTTCTCTCTGTGGGGAGCTTTATTTCTAGGTACCCATGAAAAAGTCCTGCCTTACTCTCACTCTTCCTGGTCTGTGGGTCTCATTCTTTGAAGACTGAGAAAGTCCCAGAAAGAAGACATTCATGGTGAACTGCTGGGGTCTGCAGCTCTGCAGGCCTGGCCCGCCACCAAGACCTGCAGCAATTTTTGGCTGCCGAGAGCTGCAGTGTGTGCAGACCCCACCAGCAGCAGAGGGGGAGAAAGCAGCCCCGCCTCCGCCTGAAGTGGTGTGGGATTCTGTAAAAGCTGAAAAATTACAGGAAAAAACCTGTCATTCTGTGTGCAATAGTGTAACAGGGAGCCATCTAGGAAGCCCCCTGCTGGGAGGAGGCCCTTCCACAGGGAGGTGCCCCAGATGGGGCGGGGCCAGACTCTGGGTTCCTGCTCAGGGGATATGGAAGGATTCTGAAGCGGCCTTTTTAATGAGCCTCCAGGTGATGACCTGGTCTGCTGACCGCCCAGCAGGAACAAGGCCACCGCATGCTTACCTTGAACCTTCACCAAGATCTCTGACCTGAGAGAAATTGCTCATAGAAAGTGAGTGACCTTCCTAGGTGAGTGACCTCTCTGGGAAGTGGCTTTCCCAGGTGAGTGACCTCTCAGGAAGTGGCTCTCCCAGGTGAGTGACCTCTCAGGAAGTGACATTCCCAGGTGAGTGACCTCTCAGGGAAGTGACTTTCGCAGGTGAGTGACCTCGCAGGAAGTGGCTTTCCCAGGTGAGTGACCTCTCAGGGAAGTGACTTTCCCAGGTGAGTGACCTCTCCGGAATTGACTTTCCCAGGTGAGTGACCTCTCAGGAAGTGGCTTTCCCAGGTGAGTGACCTCTCAGGAAGTGGCTTTCCCAGGTGAGTGACCTCTCAGGAAATGACTTTCCCAGGTGAGTGACCTCTCAGGGAAGTGACTTTCGCAGGTGAGTGACCTCGCAGGAAGTGGCTTTCCCAGGTGAGTGACCTCTCAGGGAAGTGACTTTCCCAGGTGAGTGACCTCGCAGGAAGTGATTTTCGCAGGTGAGTGACCTCTCAGGAAGTGACTTTCCCAGGTGAGTGACCTCTCAGGAAGTGACTTTCCCAGGTGAGTGACCTCTCAGGAAGTGGCATTCCCAGGTGAGTGACCTCTCAGGGAAGTGACTTCCAGGTGAGTGACCTCTCAGGAAGTGACTTTCCCAGGTGAGTGACCTCTCAGGAAGTGACTTTCTCAGGTGAGTGGCCTCTCTGGTAAGTGACTTTCCCAGGTGAGTGACCTCTCAGGAAGTGACTTTCCCAGGTGAGTGACCTCTCAGGAAGTGGCTTTCCCAGGTGAGTGACCTCTCAGGAAGTGGCTTTCCCAGGTGAGTGACCTCTCAGGAAGTGACTTTCCCAGGTGAGTGACCTCTCAGGGAAGTGACTTTCGCAGGTGAGTGACCTCGCAGGAAGTGGCTTTCCCAGGTGAGTGACCTCTCAGGGAAGTGACTTTCCCAGGTGAGTGACCTCTCCGGAAGTGACTTTCCCAGGTGAGTGACCTCGCAGGAAGTGATTTTCGCAGGTGAGTGACCTCTCAGGAAGTGACTTTCCCAGGTGAGTGACCTCTCAGGAAGTGACTTTCCCAGGTGAGTGACCTCTCAGGAAGTGGCATTCCCAGGTGAGTGACCTCTCAGGGAAGTGACTTCCAGGTGAGTGACCTCTCAGGAAGTGACTTTCCCAGGTGAGTGACCTCTCAGGAAGTGACTTTCTCAGGTGAGTGGCCTCTCTGGTAAGTGACTTTCCCAGGTGAGTGACCTCTCAGGAAGTGACTTTCCCAGGTGAGTGACCTCTCCGGAAGTGACTTTCCCAGGTGAGTGACCTCTCAGGAAGTGGCTTTCCCAGGTGAGTGACCTCTCAGGAAGTGGCTTTCCCAGGTGAGTGACCTCTCAGGAAGTGACTTTCCCAGGTGAGTGACCTCTCAGGGAAGTGACTTTCGCAGGTGAGTGACCTCGCAGGAAGTGGCTTTCCCAGGTGAGTGACCTCTCAGGGAAGTGACTTTCCCAGGTGAGTGACCTCTCCGGAAGTGACTTTCCCAGGTGAGTGACCTCGCAGGAAGTGATTTTCGCAGGTGAGTGACCTCTCAGGAAGTGACTTTCCCAGGTGAGTGACCTCTCAGGAAGTGACTTTCCCAGGTGAGTGACCTCTCAGGAAGTGGCATTCCCAGGTGAGTGACCTCTCAGGGAAGTGACTTCCAGGTGAGTGACCTCTCAGGAAGTGACTTTCCCAGGTGAGTGACCTCTCAGGAAGTGACTTTCTCAGGTGAGTGGCCTCTCTGGTAAGTGACTTTCCCAGGTGAGTGACCTCTCAGGAAGTGACTTTCCCAGGTGAGTGACCTCTCAGGAAGTGACTTTCCCAGGTGAGTGACCTCTCAGGAAGTGACTTTCTCAGGTGAGTGACCTCTCAGGAAGTGACTTTCCCAGGTGAGTGACCTCTCTGTTAAGTGACTTCCAGGTGAGTGACCTCTCTGGTAAGTGACTTCCAGGTGAGTGACCTCGCAGGAAGTGACTTTCTCAGGTGAGTGACCTCGCAGGAAGTGGCTTTCCCAGGTGAGTGACCTCTCAGGGAAGTGACTTTCCCAGGTGAGTGACCTCGCAGGAAGTGATTTTCGCAGGTGAGTGACCTCTCAGGAAGTGACTTTCCCAGGTGAGTGACCTCTCAGGAAGTGACTTTCCCAGGTGAGTGGCCTCTCTGGTAAGTGACTTTCCCAGGTGAGTGACCTCTCAGGGAAGTGACTTTCCCAGGTGAGTGACCTCTCAGGAAGTGACTTTCCCAGGTGAGTGACCTCTCAGGAAGTGACTTTCCCAGGTGAGTGACCTCTCCGGAAGTGACTTTCCCAGGTGAGTGACCTCTCTGTTAAGTGACTTCCAGGTGAGTGACCTCTCTGGTAAGTGACTTCCAGGTGAGTGACCTCTCAGGAAGTGAATTTCCCAGGTGAGTGACCTCTCTGGTAAGTGACTTTCCCAGGTGAGTGGCCTCTCAGGAAGTGACTTTCTCAGGTGAGTGACCTCTCAGGAAGTGACTTTCCCAGGTGAGTGACCTCTCAGGAAGTGACTTTCCCAGGTGAGTGACCTCTCAGGAAGTGACTTCCAGGTGAGTGACCTCTCTGGTAAGTGACTTCCAGGTGAGTGACCTCTCAGGAAGTGAATTTCCCAGGTGAGTGACCTCTCTGGTAAGTGACTTTCCCAGGTGAGTGGCCTCTCAGGAAGTGACTTTCTCAGGTGAGTGACCTCTCAGGAAGTGACTTTCCCAGGTGAGTGGCCTCTCAGGAAGTGACTTTCCCAGGTGAGTGACCTCTCAGGAAGTGACTTTCCCAGGTGAGTGACCTCTCAGGAAGTGACATTCCTAGGTGAGTGACCTCTCAGGAAGTGACTTTCCCAGGTGAGTGACCTCTCAGGAAGTGACTTTCCCAGGTGAGTGACCTCTCAGGAAGTGACTTCCAGGTGAGTGACCTCTCTGGTAAGTGACTTCCAGGTGAGTGACCTCTCAGGAAGTGAATTTCCCAGGTGAGTGACCTCTCTGGTAAGTGACTTTCCCAGGTGAGTGGCCTCTCAGGAAGTGACTTTCTCAGGTGAGTGACCTCTCAGGAAGTGAC
Organism: Spermophilus citellus; assembly: GCF_964194105.1. Taxonomy (NCBI): domain Eukaryota; kingdom Metazoa; phylum Chordata; class Mammalia; order Rodentia; family Sciuridae; genus Spermophilus; species Spermophilus citellus. Next base: position 6,263,083 of record NC_138185.1, on the reverse strand, counting down.
TTTCCCAGGTGAGTGGCCTCTCAGGAAGTGACTTTCCCAGGTGAGTGACCTCTCAGGAAGTGACTTTCCCAGGTGAGTGACCTCTCAGGAAGTGACATTCCTAGGTGAGTGACCTCTCAGGAAGTGACTTTCCCAGGTGAGTGACCTCTCAGGAAGTGACTTTCCCAGGTGAGTGACCTCTCAGGAAGTGACTTTCCCAGGTGAGTGGCCTCTCAGGAAGTGGCTTTTCCAGGTGAGTGATCTCTCAGGAAGTGGCTTTCCCAGGTGAGTGATCTCTCAGGAAGTGGCTTTCCCAGGTGAGTGACCTCTCAGGAAGTGGCTTTCCCAGGTGAGTGGCCTCTCAGGTAAGTGACTTTCCTGGTTGTGGCCTTTCAGGTAAGTTGCCTCCCTAGCCTCTCAGGGATGTGGCCTCTCTGGGTAAGTGACAGTCAGGTTCAGTGTCCTCAGGGGGTGCCCTCCCAGGGTCCCAGGTGCCTGCTGGAGCAGGGATTGGCACACAGGTCTCCCTGCTTCCAAAGCTCCCGGTCGTAACCCACGCAGCCGCTGTGACGGCGCCCCTGGGGACTTCACTATGAGGCCAGCGTGTGGCACAGTGACCTAAATCTCAGCGCTGTCCCCAGCAGCTGCACACAGGACCTCTGCTGCCAGAGCCTCGGTCCTGCTACCCCCTGGACGGCGTCGGCCAGGCGAGCGGTGCCCTCTTCTCCCAGCTTGCCCTGTGACCATGGGCAGGGGAGGTCCTGGAGGCAGAGCCCTCCGTGACCAGCCAACTGCCCACAGGGGTCAGCAGAGGTGGCAGGAGGGCTGTTACTGTCACCGTCGTAGGCACCAAAATCGGCCCGTGTGAGGCTGGCTCTTTCGGGAGGACCCTGCCTGGCGTCAGGCGTCTCAATCAGGAGAAGTAGAGATTCTGCTCTTGACTGTGGAATCAACATGGCATGAAATTCATTCCCTGTTAGAAACCAAGACCTGATGGAGGAGCCCGGGTCCTTTTGTCCCCGACCCAGGCTGCCACAGCTCACCAGGGGTGGCTCTGGGCGGAGGGGGCTCTCTCTTGGGCTTTTCCTGTGCCAGGGCCTGATGGCTACTCAGAAAGGCACAAGTGCTTGTCCAGTGTCCACTGTGTGCCCGCAGGGCCTCCCTGGAGCGCAGCTGGGGTGAGGGGAGGAGAGACAGGTCCACACAGCGAAGGGGGGATGGGACCTGGAACGCGGGAGGTCAGGGAGGGCTTCCCGGGGGAGGCGTGGAGTTGGAGCAGAGGGCAGAGGTCGCGGGGTGACCTGGAGAGCAGTGGTCCTGCAGGGTCAGGAGGGGAGGAGGCCTGAGGCAGAATGTGCTGCACGTCCAGGACACAGTGTCAGGAACAGGGTGTGTTGCGGGAGAGGCAGGTGTCAGAGGGCAGCAGGGCAGGGCAGAGTGGCTGCTGGGCTGCCGTGGACGGGAGAGGCTCTGGGCACTTGGTCTGTTTATACAAGTGTGTCTGAAAACGTCCTGCCCGTTGCAGAATGGCCATGAGGGCTTCAGACCACACACACGCTCAGGTTCCTACGAGCACGTGGGGCCCTACGCTTGCTCTCCCCGAGGCCGAACCTCGGGCCTGTCCAAGTCCACACACGGGCTCAGCCTCATCTTCACTGTGCCAGCGTTCCTTGAGAGCAGGTTGGCAGTGCCCCTCCTCCCTGATGGCTATTTCAGTGGGTTCTCGTCTCCCTCATTGCTGGTGGGAGGCCAGATTCTGGGAGTGTAGGGCTGACCGGTCCCTGGCTGGCCGCCTGCCGGGCACTATTCCACAGGTTCTGTGTGTATAAGCTCATCCAATCCTCGTGCCAGCCGTGTAGACAGTGCTGTTGGCCTCCAGCTGCTACAGACGGGGAAACTGAGGCGATGCGGTGCAGTCACTGGCTCAGGGCACAGTCGGGACCTGAGCCTGTGCGGGTTGGCTCCCGTCACCACGGGATCTGGGGAATGATCCTCTGCACTGGCCTGGGGCTCCATAGCTTCGGGGCAGGAGGCCTCAGCAGCAGAAATGCAGCTGCCCCTGTCCAGACAGTTCCGTCGGCAGAAGGAGGCCTGATGGCTTTGGATCATGGTCGGGTCACGTTGGCCTTGGATAAGAGCATGTAGTGGTCGAACCAGGCAGGCACCACAGAGCTGAGCTGGTGTCCTGACAGCTGACTCTGAGACAAAGCCCGAGGAACACTGAAACCACAGCCTGGGTCCCCGCCTGGGCAGCCTGGGTCCCCGCATGAGCCTGGGTCCCCACCTGGGCAGCCTGGGTCCATGCCTGAGTAGCCTGGGTCCCTGCCTGGGCAGCCTGGGTCCCCGCCTGGGTCCCCGCATGAGCCTGGGTCCCCACCTGGGCAGCCTGGGTCCCCGCCTGGGCAGCCTGGGTCCATGCCTGAGTAGCCTGGGTCCCCGCATGAGCCTGGGTCCCCGCCTGGGTAGGTGTGCAAGACAATCAAGATCTGTAGTGTGTAAAGTAGTCACGGCCATTTATCCTGGTGCAGGGAGAATAAAAGAAACGCCTCATTGCTTTGAGGAAACAATTTTTTTTACTCCTGCCAAGGGACAGACGTACAAAGGATGGTATTTACATTTTCCTGAAGCCTCTAATTTTCTCATTTATCACTTGTCAGAGCCCGAGGCCCTTCCTCAGCGCCTGGAATGTTTGCAAACATCTAATGACGCCTTTGCCCACAGCCAGCCTCTGTGAGGAGCCTGTTCCTGGTGCCGAAGCTGCTGATTTAATGCATTAATGTCACTCGGTGCCATCTCACAGGGGTCTCAGGGCCACCGTGGGCTCTGCAGCTCTTGGGCCCTGTGTCCCCAGGGTGCTCTAAGAAGAGGAACCATGGAAACCATCCCAGCTGCCAGTCAGTGGGGAGATGGCAGAGCACCAGGGGAGCAAGGCCTCGGGAGCTGGGCCAAGGTCAGGGGCCTGTCCCGGGCTGGCTGGACTTGCCCAGAGGGGAGCTGCCAGGAGGGGACAGCAGGCCAGGCTGTGGGCCCTGGAGAGGCCGAGGCCTGGGGACACCATGGTGCTGGGACTCACTCTCTTCCCTCTTCATCAGCTCCGCAGCTGCCCACCTGCCCTCCCGTGCTGACCAACACCTGGTCACCAGGTGGCCTCAGTCCAGACCAGGACAGTGACCCCCCAGGGCTGACCTTCAGGGAGCGTCTGGTCCTGCCGAGTCCTTGTTTCTGGTGACAGAGGGACACTGAGAGAAGCAAGGTGCTCTCTGGATCCTTTGTCACAAACCAGCTTAGATGCCGCACTTGGATGTCACCACCGGAACCTCAGAAATAACCTTTTAAGTTGTCACACGCTCAGGAGTGCGGGCTCTTTAGAGACTGAACCAGCTTGTGATTGGGGTCCCTGAAAGGCAAAGGGGTCGGGGACATTTCCCTTGTTCAACAGCATCCCTCACTGCTCTGGAGGAGCTTGAAGACGTTTGCTCTCCTGCAGGAGGGACGGGGACGCGTCCTCTTGAACAGACGGGGAGGCGGGTGGCCACTGCCACAGTGGAGCCCCCGAGGGCCACCCCCAGGCCTGCTGAGGGTACGGGTGGGGGAGGCTCCGGGGACACTTCAGGGCAGGCTGAGGAGGGGACTGAGGAGCAGGAAGGGGACACTCCACAGGCCGCCCTTAAAACTAGCTCAAGACGCCCCAGTCAGGCCGTTTCCCGCCTTCTACCAGATCCTGCACGTCTCTGGTATTTTGAAGCCACTCGGCTGGGCTCCCCAGCCCTGCCCCCACACCCATGTGGCATTAGCCGCCATCCCTGGGTTCCTGTGGGCCCTGCTGACCCCCCAGGGGATCCATTGCCTGCGAGTCGGCTTTCCGGGTCTGTGACGTGGCCCTTCGGCACCTGGCCCTTGGCGGGAGGACCCTCGGTGCAGAGAGAGGCCAGGTGCGGGGTCCGGGCAGCAGAGGCCTGCTTTGTCCCTCCTGCAGGGTTTCCGTGGCCACCATTTCCAGGGCGGCGAGCCCCTGGCCGGGCCTGGTTTGCTCCTTTCCTCTCTCAGCCCCGGGGCCTGCGGTTCTCCTCCTCTGGCCAGAATTCAAAGGGACTCCTCCCCGAGGGACGACGGTGGCCCCATGGGGGCTCCCACTGGGACCCTTCTGCTCCTGCGTTGTCCCACGTGGTTCTGACGAGGGCAGGGACATGGGCCATGGCTCCCGCCTCACCCAGGAGGAAGCAGGGTGCGGGAGCCTGGCCAAGGCCACACGCAGGTGGGTGGGAGTCACGCTCCGGGGGCGCTCTGCTCCAGCTGCTGGGGGCCGAGGTGGGTGGGGGCCAGCTCCAGGCCGTGGGCCACCTGGCCAGACGCTGTCTCAGAAAACAGAACACACGCAAGTGAACAGACTTGGCAGATTCAGGCGTGAGGTTGGCGCGAGGGATGGTCAGTCCCAGCCAAAGCGAAGGTCCCCGTCCGGGCCTCTGGGGACTGACCCTTTCTTCCCAGCCGGTTCTCCTTAGGCAGTGAGTCCTGGGTCCTTGAACTCAGGGAGGGTCGGCCTGGTTACAGAGGGACTGTCCCTCTCTCCCACTGCTGGAGACGCCCACGTCACTCATCACCACGTGACACTGGTCCGCTTCTGGGCTCCCTGTTCCTCCCACTGGGCTGGACTTCCTGTGCACGTGGTGGAATTCTTCAGGAACTTGGGGAGCTCTGAGCACCCCAACAAGCCCCAGGGGCGTGGGTGCTCAGGAATGACCCCTGGCCCGAGCAGGAAGTGGGCATTTGTGGAAACCAAGGCCAGGGCAGGTCTGAGCTGGGCCTGGGGAACAATGGAGGGTCTGTGTGAGCTGCTGGGTGGGGGCTCCACCACGGGGTCTGCGTGCATCGCAGGCCACAGTGGGCAGATTCAGCCAGTGACCTAGAGGTCAGGGCCAGCCTGGCGGAGCAGGCCCTGGGATAAACGTCTTCACAAGGAGCCCACCAGCCTGGCGGCCCTGGGAGCAGGCCTGACTCAGGCCAGGGCACCTGGGAGGCTCGGGGCGGGCCTCCACATCTGCAGGAGACTGGGGGAGGAGGCCGTGTTTCCTGCCCTGCGGGTCCATCACGTGTGATTTCCCGAGAGGAAGCTGGTGCCTGGGACCCCCTCACTGCCATGGCCTTGCCGTTCCCAGGTCCCTCACATTGTCACCTTTCCCAAGAGGATGTGGGTGTGGCTGGCCAGGGACAAGCCCTCCAGGGAGCTGTTAGGAGGCCTTGGGGGACTCAGTGCCCTGGGCTGTTGTCCCCCGAGGGCCACCGTCAGAGACACGCGCAGGTATAGCCCTGCACTTAGCATTTTCTCTAAACCAAACCAACTTAAGGAAATTCATCACGTGGCACCAGCCCCTGTGCCCTCTCTGTCACCCCCTTGAAACCACAGGTTCCTTTCTCCCCAGTGCACATTCCAGTCACAACCAACCACTAAAACAGAAACTCTGCTCCCCACGCGCATTGCTGTGTAGAGCCACCAGCTTCTGCAGACCCCGGAACCCCTGGAGGAAGGGACAGAGCCGGGTGTGCGGGTCGAGTGACAGGCAGATGCTCCTGTGCAGAGCCCAGGGCTGGGCGTGGCTGCACTTTCTCTTATTCAGCCTCATTTCCCCAGAGTTTGTAAGGTCCTTGTTCTTTTTCTTGCAGAATTTGCTGACAGATACTTGGTTATTCCCAAACCCTCCTCCATTTCACCCCTTCCTGTGTTTCTGGAGCTGTTTTGACCATGACCCGTTATAAGGAATATATTGGCAATGGACACAGTGCACACACACGTGCAGGCACACATGCACCCACACACACATGCATGCACAATCACACATGCACACACACACGCATGCACACACACATGTGTGCACGCACACATGCACACACACACGCTCATGCACATGCACGCACACACACGCACACACATGCACACACGCACACACACGCACACACACGCGCACACATGCGCACACATGCACACATGCACACACAACTTAGGAATCTAGATTTCACAGCACATGGCCTCCCTTCACCGGGAATGACGCTGTCTGACGTTTTCCATTCGATGCTGCTTTTCCATGCTGCTGGCTGCTGGGCTGACTGCTTAGTGGCGAAGCTGGAGTGTCCCCAGGCCCGGGTCCCCAGGCCTCCCTGCAGCTCTGCCTCGGGGCCCTCCTGGACCCGCTGGTCCCGTCTGGGGACTGCTGGCTCCCCTCCTGGGCTGGCCAAGTCTTGGTGGTCTCTCGTTTCCCCTTCCTTCTTGTTCTGATTTACGGGAGTCCCTTCCAATTCCCTTACTTTCACTGAAGAAAACAGTATTTTCAGTGACTCTGCAGGAGCGTTTTCTCCATTTCCCAGAAAATCAAAAGAGGAAGAAATAAACAGAGGGAAGGAGGCGGGGAGCGCTGGAGTGAGGACTCAGCACGGTCTGCTTCTGCACGGGGCAGCGACGCCCGATGGAGTCAGGTCCCACTGGCACATCTGGCACCACCCAGAGGTGGGAGGGAATGTCCCCTGTGGCTCTACCTAGTGACAGGTCAAGCAGGATGAGTCTATTTGGGGCTGTCCTAGCACTGTAAGAGGCTTTCAGCATCCTTGACCCCTACCTCCTGGACGCCAGCAGCACCCCCATCCCCGGGTTGTGACAACTAAATCTGTCTCCAGATATTGACAATGTCCCCTAGGGGGCTGGTGTCCCTGGGGGAAGCACTCTCTCCAGGACTGACCCAGCCATCACGGCCGATTCATCAAGTGTCGGTGGCGCTCAGCGGGTTGATGGCCTCCCGGAGCCACCAGGCTGGAGCGCGATCACCTGACACCTGTGATTTGCCGTCCTCCTCCCGTGAGACACAGAACCGAGCCCTACGGCCCAGCAGGCTCAGGCCTGTTCCAGGTCACTCTCCTCGGAGTCAATGCCACTGCCGAGGGCGGGTCTCTGCCGGCTCTGAGCTACTCAAGTCACTGACACTCAGCACTGGCTTCGCGGCCACTGAGCAGAGTCCCCAGAACATTAGGCTGAGCCCCTCTGGGTTCCCAAGCTGCTGGTACCGGGAACACTGGCTGCCCTGGGGCCACGCTGCCGTCCCCCCTCTGCATCGGCATCTCAGTTCTGGAAACAGTCACCACAGATGCTCTTGGGACAACTGACTGACCAGGACGGGCCACTGGATTGCGACCAGAGTCACAAGGGGAGTCTGAAATCCACTGAAGCATGCGCTCTGCGATGGCAGGAGCCCTTCCCCAGCCGCCTCCTGAGGTCGGGCTTGGAACAGGGCTCTGCTCACGAGCTGCTGTCAGTCCCAGAGCAGGCCCCGAGAGGCCCCCTCCCTTCAACTGAGCCACAACTAACCTGGGGACCACCGGCCAGACGCAGGTGCACTCTCTCCAGTGACAGGAATCGTAACATGACCAACCCGGCCCAGGGTTGAGGGTGGGATCAGCAGCAACGACACAGACAGGCTCAGAGCTGGCCCCCAGGCCGTGTCCTCCTTCTGAGACCTGCGTCTGCTCCCCCACGCCCGTCCCCTCCCGCACCTCACTGTTCCCCCTGGAAGCGGTTTCCCTGGGAGCCGCTGAGCCTGGCTGCATCCTTCACGCAGCCCCCTGCAGCTCACCTGCCGGACGCCTCCTGCCTTCTCCCTGCACCTGGAGACACACCTGAAGGTGGAGCTCACAGTGGAACAGGGGAGGGGGCAGTGCCTGTGCCGTGGCCACTATCGTGACCGTCATCTCGTGGCAGATTCGTCCTAGGAGAGTCGTCCAGTGCCCTCTTAGAGCTTTGATCACATCAGTGTCCTGCTCCACGGCTGGGTCCAGGGGTGAGGTGGGCACTCTGCTGTCCTTCTAACTGAACCCGTTTCTTCCTGTGACAGCTGAGGGCTCAGCGCGTTCCACTAAGCAGCAGACGCGACGCGCCCTTTACCCCCCCGGCCCCACGAGCAGGTGGGAGCCGACTGGGGGTCGCGGCAGGTGCAGCCTCTCCCTGCTGCATCCCTGAGTCCACAGTCTTGCTCTGGGTCACTGTGGTCCTCCTGGGGGTCAGGAGGATGTGTGTTGGGAGGAGATGTCCCACAGGCCGGGCTGAGGGGTGTGGGGCACGGGGCTGTCAGGAGACCTCCAGGCTGGGCTGCCTTCGCCTCCCACCTGGAAGAGCAGGGGCCGAAGACGGCGGCTCCCTCCCTGCAGCAGAGCAGGCTGCTGACCGGGCTCTGGGACCTGGCAGGTGCTCTCAGGTCTGTGTGTCCCCACCTGGTTGTGGAGGTCGCTTTGGGAAGCCCCTTCATGCTACAGTCCAGCTTGGTCTCCACCTGGCCCCAGGAAGCGCCCAGTGTCATCTTCATGTCCCATGTGATTCTTGTGTCCACTTCTCCTGGTTGTCACCCAGGAGCAGGGGAGGCCAGTGATCTGTCACAGCCCATAAATCCCCACAAACACTCCCTGCAGGTCGCAACAGCTACACACGTTCTGCCGCCGCAGTGTCCTTTACACATGACCAGCTCACGTGTGGCCACTGTGTGTTGGTGTGTTTCACAGTGTGACATCCTGGGAGCTGGAACTGAATGAGGTGACCCTGGGTCCACTTTAGGGGAATGGCCCCTGTGGAGGCCGAGCCCAGCACTGGGCAGGAGGCCTGTCGTGCTGGGCCTGGAGGTGACACTGTGGGTCATTGTGGGGTCTGTGAGTGACATCATTCAGGGCAGGTCTGGCCCCGGGAAGTTGGACCAAGAGCCCAAAGAGGCCCCCCTACAGCTGAGGGATTGAGCTGCTCTCTGAGAGGGGAACTGTCTCGAACACCCTGAGGTCAGCATTCCAGGAAGAAAGGTTCCCCAGTCGCCCTGCCTGTGGCCACACAGGCGCCTCCCACTCTAGGTGGGACATGGAGAGTCTGGGTTGGGTGGGGCCTGCCCTGGTCACCTCTGGGAGATAGAGAAAGGATGGAGAGAGCTGGGGGCCTCTGCTGGCCCGACTGGCTCTGCCGCCTCATCAGCATATAGGTGACTAAGCTTGGGAGGGAGTGACTCTTGCAGGACCCCAGGTGATGGGTCCCCTAAATCGGTGCCCTCCCGTGCCAGCCCTGTGCTGAGCCCTTGGGAAGCGTCAGCCTGTTGAGCTCGGACCAGGAACATGACGTTGGGTTCTGCTCACTCTCAGGGTGAGAGCGAAGCTCAGAGGCAGGTGGAGGAGGGGGAGTCTCCACCCAGGATGTGCCACCCAGCGCCCCTCCCCTGTTCTGCATGCTCCCTGATACTCCACTCTCCCTATTTTAAGAGAAAATAAATGAAGTCTGGGTGACTGGAGCGGGAATGTGTGCGACGCAGGCACTGATGGCCATGCTGGGACGGACACAGGTTTCTGACCCGTGCCTGGCTCCTCCGGGTGGCTCCTGCCACCTGCTCACTTGAACCTCGTCACAGATGCATACGGTGCAGTTTGGTGGCCTCCGCCCTGCTTTCCACGAGAGAAGGCTTCAGCAGGAGGAGGAAGACCTTCCAGGCTGATCCTGGGTGTGAGCCTGAGCCCTCTGCCCAGCGATGGGACCTTGGACCTGTGGTTGGTGATGTCATTCCAGTTCCTCACCTTCCCTGGGCCCAGACCCTTCATCGTGTGACTGTAGTTTTCTCCTACAGAAGTGGGGCACTTTCCTTGTCCCCCTGGTGTTGGCCCTGGTTATGTGACTTGCTTTGGCTGGTGACCGCGTGATGAGGACAGATGTGAAGTGTACTTGCGTGGCTGGCCTTGTCCCCTGAGCTTGCTGTTCCCCATGAGAAGTGGACTCCGGCTGTCTCTGGTCTTAGGAAGCTGAGAGGCCCAGGATGCCTCGGACGGGACAACTCTTAGCTTGGAGCCAAGAAAGGTGACACCTGGGCCAGGTGTGCTAAGCCCAGCAGCCCTGGGGAGGTGACAAGGACAGGAATGCCTCTTGCTGCCTGCAGCTGAGTCTGTCGTGCAGCCAAACGTGAGAACAGGGACCTGGCGCCAACCCCATGACTTGTCAGCACCCAGGTCCACTGGCCCTCAGCAGGGCTCCTCCTGTTCCTCTGCCTCTGGAACAGCTTTGCCCTGGACAGTGGGTCCCTGCCCACGGGTGCTGTTGTCCCATGTTCCTGAGGGGCAGCCTGGGCACTTCTGGCCTGTTCCCTGAGGGCCTCACTGCCCAGCAAGGGCAGCCTTCTTGTGTTTTATGGCTTTGTTCTTCTCTCATCAGACGTTAAAGACCCGAGGAGCTGCTCCCACGGAGAGGGAGCCCGGGCAGCGCTGAGCCAGCCCACACCCGCTTTCCCAACGCCTTTCACTAAGCATTTGTCAAACTCCAGTTGCCTCTTCCTGGTGACGAGAAAAGAGCAGGGTGGCCGTGTCCTCTGGATACCCACGTCCTTTTTCCCTCTGACATCTTTGCTGGAGAGCATCCAACTGTGTCCCCTGCCAGGAGCCGTGTTGCCGAGTTCATTATTAAATAACCATCTTCATCACCGTCAGGTGCATCTTTGGAACAGAAAGCAGGGAAAACAGACCTGTGCACAGGGTCAACGGTCAGGAGAGAAGGAAGGCAGTGTCGGGTTTGCATCATTGCAACAGAATGTGTGACCGGCAGCTTAGAAAGAGGAAGCGGTTGTTTGGGTTCACCACTGAGAGCTTTCCTTCAGCGGCTGTTGCCTTGGGGACTGTGTGGAGACGTCCTTCAAGGCAGGAGCACAAGGTGGAGGAAGCCACTGCAGCCAACCAGCAAGTGGGGAAGGGCAGGGCGGGGTCCACTCGCCTTTTAGGGACAAGCCCACCCAAGATGGGAAGGCAGCTGGCTTGGCCCCACGCTGAAAGGTGCCACGCCTTTGATAGCACTGAGAAGCAAGTATCCGTGGATAACCATGCAGGGACGATTCAGTTTAGAGTACTAGAAAGGTTGAGCTTTAACAGTACAGAAAAAGGAGCTTTAAAATATTCTAGATGGTTCCTTGGATCAAACAGCCTAGAGATGTCAGTCCTAAAATTGGAGACATCCAGTCACTCAACCTTCTTCCATCTGATGTAAGGAAACAGGCCAGAGAAATGTCCCCGGTGAAGCTCGCTCCTGGGGTCTTTGAGGAGGTGCCCAGTCCCCTGCCTCCAGGCGGGAGGAGGCAGAGCCAGGGCTGGCCTGTGCCTGGAGGGTTCTCAGGGGCCAGAGCCTGGGCCCTGCCCTCAGCACACTCTCCCCAGTGGAGCCAAATCCTGGGAGAGGGGCTTAGGAAAGACTTCCTGTACGAAACCTGTTTGCACCAGTTATTTAGCATTGCCCGGGGCTCAGTGTGTCCTGGTTTGGGAGGGTGGGACCCAGCCCAAGCTCCCCAACGCTGCTGGCCCCAGGTCCACATGGAGGAGGGTGGTGCCCAGGGACACTGTGGAACCTGCGTCCGCTCCGGGTGAAGCCCTGGGTCCACAACCTTCCTCCCGCCCATCTTCACCTCTGCAGAGGGGCTCTGAGGACGCCCGAGGCTTGGTCTTGCTGTGGTCAGGGCTTCCCTCTCCCCCAGCGGGAGCTGAGTCACACTGGGGAGTCCAGATTCTCGGCTGGAGGGTCCACGGCAGGTTATTTATAATGACCAAACACCAGAGAAGGAGGAGGAAGACCAAGGAGAAGACCACCTCGCCGTCAGGTGGGGGCTGTAGAAGGGGCTGTCGTGTCTCTGGGATGGAGCGTCCTGTAGCCCAGGAGGATGGCCAGGGGCAGGTACCTGATGCCACGTGGGGTAAAACCAGCCAGGAGCAGATCCCGAATCCTGGCTCCACACCAAGGGGACTTCACGTGTGCGGGAAGATGCTGGAGCGGGAGGCTATTTTCGTCTACCTTAGGGATCCGTTTCTAAACTTTCTGTTACATTTTAAATCAGGAAACAGCAGGCCTCATCAAGAGGACAGACCAAACAGGAAGGGAGTGGCCTCGAGGTGCCTGCTCTTCAGCTGGGACATGATGGCCCCCAGACTCTGCCTTCTTCCTCGGGAGCCCCCAGGGCAGGGACCCCGTGCCCTTTCTGTCTTGGTGGCGCCAGGACACGATCAGGGCTTGATCAATAACTGATGTAGGAAGACCCCAAGAGGAGCCCCTTGGCGTCAGGGGCGCTGGCCGCTCCGGGGTATCCCACATGCTTTGCGTCCTTCATCTGTTCTCCTTTCCGGCTCTCCTCCAGCCGACAGCTCTCCTCTGGCGCTGATTTTCATCCATTTGTGATGGGAAAATGTGCAATGTGCGCCTAGATGGAGCACCAGACCCTAACCAATTTTTGTTTATGAGAATTTCAGGACCACTGGACAAACTGACCATAAAGAGGCAACAGACCAGAACAGCCCCAAACCAACACCTGTCCACGTCACCTGGCTCTGTCTGTCTCCATCTCTCTCTCGGCCACCAACTGGAAGCCTTCCGGCCTTCCCAAAGGACAACAGCCCGGTTCCCCAAGGTCTTGGCTCCGCCCACAGAGGGAGGAGAGCGCATCTGATTGGTGGGAGGCTGACACTCAGCTCCTCCCAGTGGCTGGTTCACCTGCAGATGGTTGTGAGTCAGGAAGCTTCGCAGCAGGTGGGAGGAGGTCCCCAAGAGCGGCTCACCCCCTTCCAGCCAAAGTGTGGTCCCTGGACCCGCAGCCCCAGCATCAGCATCAAGAGCCTCTTAGAACTTGGAATCTCAGGCTGCATCCTGGGGCTAATGAGGAAGAAGGTGCATTTTTCATGAGAGCCCTGGTGATGCAGGTGCTCATTAAAGTCTGAGAAGCCCTGGGTTCAGTCAAAAAGGCATTTATTAGCTCGTCTGTCGGGAAGGCCAGAAAGCGACTCCAGCTTGGTTACCCAGGGGCGCAAGGGTGTCTGTCAGGCCTCTCTCTGCACCTCTAACTCTTGGTCTTTGCCTCAGTGTCCTCTGATGGCTGCCATGGATCAAGCAGTATCAGACTGTGTCCAAAACAGAGGAGCAGGAGAGCTGGGGATTGTTCACATGTGTGTCTTGGGGTGTCTTTCCTGGGGCCTCTACTAGACACCCTGAGTGTCCATTGGCTGGACTGGAGGACACACCCACCCAACCAGTCATGTGACGGGGGCAGAGCATTCCCAGGCTCAGCCCTTGAACCATGACCAATCCTGGTTGAGACAGGACCTGCGAGGGACAAGCTCTTCTCTTCCCTTAGCTCCTTGTTGTCTGCCAGAGACGGGGCAAAAGCCGAGTTCTGTTAGCAAGGAAGACGGAGAACGGCCTTCAGTGTCTGCGGTGGCCTGGCTGTGCATCCTCCCTCTCTCTCTCTCTCTCTCTCTCTCTCTCTCTCTCTGACGCTGCCATCAGGGCGAGGCCCACCGTGTGCTCATGTCCTCGCGGAGTGCCTGTCTAGCTCTGTGGAGGGAGGAGAGGGGCCCAGGCACAGACCCCGTCCAGCGTGGAGCACAGGAACAGCAGCAGCTCTGGGACCTGGATTCAGCTTCTTGAAGAAAGTCTTGGGAGGGACTTGGGGCAAGTCACAGGGCTGGGAAATGGACTGAGAAGCCAGGCTCAGGGGTGAGGTGACGGGGCAGCTTGGGTGCCTGGGTCCCCATCACAGGGAATCTGCGCAACCCTGTGAACCCCGTGACACTGTGGTCCGGGTTCCCAGAGGACAGGATGGGCCCTGCATGGTGTCATGTGAAGCTGGGCTGGGGGAGGACCTGGAGTTTGGCTGGAAGTCCCACCAGGTCACAGGGACGGAAGGCAGAGCTCCCTGTTAGCTGCAGAAGGAAGGACGGTACCAGCAGTAGCCTGCCCACCTCCACTGGAGCTGGTTAAGTCTGTGCGGGGCGGTGTCCCGAGCTGTGTAGTATGTCTGCACCGTCCCTGTCTCCACGCGGGAGATGCCGTGACACCCCACCCAGCGACAACCAGAACTGTGCCTAGACATTGGCCAAAGTCCCCGGAGGGAAAACTGCCCCTGGTGGTGGGCCACTCTTTCTGAGACTCAGCGCTGGGACTTACTGCCACAGCAACTCATTGACGACGGGTCCTTCACTGAACTCTTGGGTCTGTGCGGCCTTCGCAGCCAGACAGGAACCCGCCAGGACAGTAAACGCTCCCCTCTCACCGAGTCCCCCACACTGTGCAGGGACCTGAGTGACAAGGGGCCTCTGCACATTGGACCTTGGCAGCCCCTGCTGGACGGGGAGCCCACAGCGGGCCCCACGTGTGACGCAGAGCAGCCCCTGGCAGGCTGGTCCTCAGGTCTCAGACCCCTCGCTGGCTGCAGTGAGCGCCAGAGTTCTCAGGGAGCCAGTGGGAACCCTAGTCCCTTCCACCCCCCAGTGGTGGCCGCGCCTCCTCCCCCCTGGGCTCCCAGAGCAGCTGCAGCCTCTCCTACCTGTCCCCTCCTTCACAGTGACAGGCGCCAGTGTCCAGTTCTCAGGGCTCCGGAGGCAGAGGCACCGAGCAGTTCAGAGTGAGCAGGGGACAGCGCTGGCTTTGTCCTGAGGGGTCTGACCCGGGAGCAGCACTCACACCCGTGAGTCCCACAGGCCTCATGGCCAGTCCCCTTGAGTGGCCCTGGTCTCCATGTGGCCTGTGACCGGCAGCCACTGTGGGCGTCGCCTGCCTCCCAGGAGCTCAGGGCTGGCTCGGGTCCGTCCAGCCCAGCCCAGCACAACGTCCTGCGTCAGAGTTCAGGACTCAGGGGCCTGAGCTGGGCCCGCTCACCCCTGTGGCCCTTGGTCCTCCTCGGCCCCCTGCTCCCAGCTCTGGCCGAGTCCTTGGCACAGGGTGGGCCTCGCCGTCGATGTTCCTGTCATTGACAGGCGGTGCGTCTCTCTCTGTGCTCCGTCGCACCCAACGGGGTTTTGTACAAGGTCATGACTCAGAAAACCCTCGCTGAGTGACTGTGGGGCTGACCAATTAGTCGATTTCCAGTTGAGTGGCCTCCTTCATCCTAACGAGGGAATAAAACAAAACAGCTGGAACGGTGCCTTCACCACTGAGCATCGACCCCCGGCTGGAGTTCCCTAAACTTCGGGGGAGGCAGGGCCCCGTGTTCCCTGTAGCTCAGGTCTTTTCAGCGTGGCTGCGGGCAGGTTGGGAACCCGCGAGGTGCAGCAGTGGGTGCCGTAAGCCAGGCTGCGGAGGCAACGTAGACCTCACCGGAGGCAACTGAGACCCCCTGGAGACGAGGCAGCGTTCTGGGTGGCCACTCGGCAGGGTCAGGGAGGTGACTGAAGACGCAGCAAGCCCAGAAGCCAGCTTGGATGTGACAGCGCTCAGGGACAGAACTCAGCTTGACGGATGGAGCTGAGCTCGGGAAAGGCCCCGCCCGTCCCAGAGGGGCCGCCTGTCGTCTGACAATTGGCATCTCTACCTGTTAACTGCAGATTGAAGGGACAAGCAGGAGGACTGTCTGCAGCCCTCAGAGGACGGTGCAGTTGTCCTCTGGCCTGCCACACTGTCCTGCAGCAGCCTTTAATAGACGCTGAGAAAGTCAGAAGGGATGTTGGGTCTCCATTTGGGGACAGAGCAAAATAAGCAAGAAGAATAGAGCCCAGGGCTGAGGTCCCCAAACGCAGAAGTTAATGTTCCCTCAAGTGTTTAGCACAGTTGGACTTTTGTGCTGCTACTCGCAGCCCCAAACACACCAAGTGGCACACCTCGTCCCTCCTGGTGCTCAGGGGACGGAGGCTGCCAGCTGCCCAGATGTTGGATGGGGATCCCTGTGGTAGAAGCCTCTTCCAACTGCACCAAGCGGGACAAACCCGCTTGATGGCCGGGAATGTGTGCGCCTGAGCATGTGTGTCTGTGTGTTTTCACCTCCAGCTGCCTGCTGGGCACTCAGAAGAGAGTTTTAATGACATTGACATTCGTATTCAGAATACAGGAGTCCCTTGAAGAAATAAAAGATGCTCCTGGGGTTCTGGAAGCAGCCAGGCTGGTGGGAAGAGCCACAGAGGCCCTGCGCGTCTGGTGGCTCCCGGCCCCTCTGTGGTCCACGGGGGAGCTGCCAGCCCCTGCCGTCAGAGGTGCCACTTGACCACGGGGCGCAGGAGACCAGGGCAAGAGCTTCAGTGTCTCTGTCTCACTGAGTTTAGGCTTGACCGTGAGGAGGACAGGGTGGACATGCCACAAAGGGATCCCCAAGCCCAGGGCCACCGGAGCCTTCTCTCCCCAGGCCCTGTGTGTTGGGGTCACCATGGAGCCCGGGGCTCTGGGTTCCAGGTGAGGTTACACCACCTACCGGCCAGTTCTGTGCACTCTCTGGGCCTCAGTTTCTCCTGGTAATCTTTGAGGTAGGAGAGGACAGGACTTCCTCAGAGGGATTGGGAGGACTAACTGGATCAGCACTTAGAGGGGGGCTTCTGGGCACAGAATAAGTGCTCAACCTGGTGTAGCTGATAAACGCTGGGTTTCCCGCTGTGTAGCTGCCCTTGTATCCTGTCAGCCCACAGTGCCAGTTGGTGACAGTGTTACCAAACCCAAGCTCAGAAGCTCCTCTCACGGAGGAACCCAATCAGGGAGAAGAGTGGCCACAGGCCAGGGAAGAGGTGCTGGGCTGCAGACTGTCCTCTCAGCTACAGGGGTTGGGAGGTCCTAGGTGCAGGACAGAGTCACGAGGGAGGGGGCAGGCCCAGGAAGAGGAGGAGGTGGCCTGGTGTTTCCTGTCATGGCCACTGGGAGGTGCTTTAGACCCAGGGCAGAGGGCGGAAGGCCGGGGAAGTCTAGGAGAAGCGAACCTAGGCACAGTTTTGGACCCAGCCTGTCTCCATGGTCAACGTCTGTGTGCGGAGCCGAACAGAACCTGACCCGAAGGTTAAGGCTGTAGGGGAAGACACAACAGGAAGAGAGAGGCCACGTCTCCACCTGTTCCACGTCTCCACCTGTTCCACGTCCCAGGGGACACCTGCAGGCCCGAGAGTCAGAGTTTACAGCAGAAGTGACTTCAGGGCCCTGAAGAGGCAACAGTGACCCTCGTGACGCACACACAGAGGTGTCAGCTGTGGCAAAGCTGGTGGGGGACCAGCAACGTACTTCCCAGCTGGGTGGCCTCCAGGAAAGTGAGACTTAAGTCAACTAAGAGTAAGCAAAGCCGGAGGGTTCACTTAGATTTCCCTCCGTGATGGGTGGGTGGGCCTCCATGGTCACAGGGACCGTCTGTCTGTGCCTCACTCGTCTGCTTGGGGAGTCGGGGGGCTTTGTGACCTGGGCACCTTAGCACTGTCAAAGTCAGTCACGCTATGAAAAGTGTGTTATGAAAAACGTCAGTTATGAAAAATAACGTTCATTTTAAAAATAGTTCCCTCTCAGTGAGATCAAGTAAATCAAGCAGAGAGTGTCTGAAACGATTCTTCAATCAGTGAGGATTTTAAACATGCTGACCGCTCTCAAGGGCTAAAACGTTGCAGATGGCTTTTTTTAGAAAAGGAAGACCACTCAGGGCCTGGGAATGACTCTGGCTACCAGCGAACACTTAGAAATACACCAGGCTGGTGTGTGACCTCTGGGATCCAGTGACTAGCGGAGAGAGAGCCAATCCAGCGCCAGGGGACGGCATTTTAATGGGGGCTACTCAGACTGGTGCCTCTTGAGTCAAACCAGACCCCGCCACACTGAAATGAGGGGATTATTAGGCAGATAAAAAAGAGGCAGCGGTTTCTCATCTCCCTGCTCTAGATGCTGATGCATCAGAAAACTGAGAGAGAATTATAGGACAGTTAGAAACTCTTCCGAGTAACGCAAGGTTCAGAGAACACGAGTCTTGAATCATGCCGTTCATGGGAGAGATCTGAAAAGCGGAAGGTGAAGTGGTCTCACCAAAGAGAGGGGAACATGACAGTGTCAGAATTTACCCCTGAGTTTGCTTCAGTTCCCAAGGATAATCATAAGCTCCCTCCGAAGTGGATCGATCCAGAATTCATCTCCATCTAAAAACCAGGCTGCGTCCGACAAGGCTGGAGGGTCCCCAAGTGGCTGGAGGTTGATGGTCTGGATGGTGACTTCAGGCAGGATCCTCAACTGGCAGAGCCCAGATAAGAACTTGTCAGTTCCTAAGTGACCCCACGACCTGGATTTGGGGGCTAGAAAGGATGAAATGGGAAAACAGAAGAGCAGCACAGGGCCTCCGAGTGACTTCACCCTGGGCGGTGGCTTTCACTCAGGGCTGCCTGTTTTCCACCCTCGTCCAAGAAGGGTGGGACCAGGTCCCCTCCCTGAATCCTAGAGGGCTTCTTTTGTTCTGTCACCTCCCAGGCAGGGCCCTAGAAGATCAGGCAGGAGCTGGAGAGTTCTCTCGCTCCTTCCTTCCAGGGCTGAGCTCGACCCAGTGGAGGCTTGTTTCGGTTTTGCATTCGGGTTCTTCTTCTGCAGCAGCTGGAAGTCGGAGCCCTCGGCACAGAGTTGGATTATGGGGGGACACGTGAGACCCACGCCGCGAGTCTCCTTGAAACTGTGGGACAGAGGAACATCTTTCTCCCGGGCTCCTGATGCTGTGAACAGGTGCCAGGACAGAGGAGCATGCCAGGGATGGGGACCCCAGGGCATGCTCCTCAGGTCTCTCCTGACACCCTCCTGGAGCACTGTTCCTGTGAACACGGAGCCTTCTCTGGCTTAACCGTGCCGGAAATTCATTAGCCTCTTCATCATTTATTTTTTCCTTCAAGAAGAAAAGTCAATTCAATGTTATTAATGTTTGGCAAAAAAAAAAAAAAAAAAAAAAGTTCATGAGAACAAACAATCTTAAATTTTTTGAAACTTCAAAATGGATAGTTTTGTCAGATTTTTTTTAAAACATTCCAAAGGCTTTCTTCTCATCTATTCTGAGATCAAAAGGCCAGTCTGGAGTTCCTTCCTGAAGATTGGCTTGTGCGACCCCCTCCGTCCCATGTCTACGAAAGGTATTTGGATACAATGTATCAAGTTTAGACTGATGCTTGGAAAACTTTCTTGAAAACGACTTTAGTCTGGGCAAGATTCGGTATCCATAAACACATTCTGGTAAGTCTTCTCTTGCTGTTTACATATTTTCTTAAAAATCAGGGATTTTCTGTCTGTTTTACAGTTAAGTCTAATGCCCTTTCTAGTTTGCCTCATTTTTGCTGCCAAAAAACAAAACTATGTTTAAAAAGAAAGAATGATTTACTCACCTTCCCCTGACCTCTGAAAACATAAACTACCAGTCAGTCCTGAGTTCATGAAGCCTCTGTTTTTCTGGAAGAAATAAGCTGGATCTTGACAATGTGTATCACATGCACCTTTCACAGGAAGGCCACCGGCTGGCCTCAGAATCTTTCCATTCGGGGCTGTCAGGACCGCGGAATGAGAACCAGGATGGCTGCTTCCCCCAGAGAGGACACCAGGAGGCCGTGACTTAGAAAAGGGTAGAAAAGTGATGTGGCTGAGGCCGGAACTCCCTTGACAGTGGCCAGGACCACCAGTTGCTGTGGGGATTGCATCTGTGCGATAGCCAAAGAGCCCCAGGGTCCACACGGGGTGCACTCTGGTGGAGTACGTGTCTTTTTGTTGTTGTTTTGTTTTGTTTCCCCTGATGCTGGGGATGAGCCCAGGGCCTTGACATGCTGGGCAAGGGCTCTATATGAGCCATAGCCCAACCCAACCTATTGCGTTTTTTACCCCTTTTAATTACTGTTAGCAGGAGAGGGTCACCTACCCCGAGGCAGGGGCCTGGCTTCTCCCCCACGACTGACCGACACCCTTCCAGACCCCATGGGGAGGCACCTTCAGAACTGTGTGGCCCCTGCAGGAGGAGCTGGGGTCTCCCGTCTCTGCCTTCGGATGTGCAGGGCGGCAGCTGCCTGGGGTCTCTGTAAAGTGAGTGCTCTGTCCCTGGCTGTCCCTTCCAAGGTGACATGAGATCTCTCTTCCTAGGATCCTGCTCTGGCTCCATCCAGACGGGGAGCTCAGGGAAAACCAGCGCCCTCCGGACACTGTTCTCCTCAGGCCAGGCCGCCAGGGCCAAGGACATCCAGGAACCCTGGCCAAAGCCGCTGGCTCCCTGGCACTGCCTCTCTGGGACGGCCTGTGGGAAGAGGCCTGGGCACATGGCCACGAGCCCCCTCTGACCAGGGTGGTCCTCCCTCGCCCTCCTCCTCTCCAGCAGAGGGCCGTGGCCTTCAGAGGGTGAGGCACAGCCTGGAGCAGGTGCCCTGTGCCCTTGACTGGCACAGGGGAGGTGCCACGTCTGCTGTCGTCACATCGCCACTCTTAGGGCCCTGTGGGGCTCCAGAAAGTCACCAAGTCCTCACAGAGGGACCACGGCTGGCTTCTTAGGAGAAGTTTTGTGCCCACATCCAGCACCAAGGAGCACCAGCTCTCAAAGTGTAAATACACAGAACTGGCTGGACATTTAGAGTCCTGTCCAGAGACGCCGAGGAGGGGACAGCAGTTCCTGCCTCACCTGAGCGCTGAGGCTGCGTGGTCCCTCTGTCCTCGATCCCCCACCCCTCACTTGATCCCTCCGTCCCTCCCTCCTTCCTCTCTCTCCCAGCTGCACTCCAAGGTGACTGTCGAGCTGTGACTGACGAGGGCCCCAGAGTCTTCTGGGAACAGCAGCCCCCTTGACGAAGTTTCTAGAATCCTGACTTTCCTGGCATTTAATGGAAATGTGACCACGTGACCTCTGATGGCCTCCTGTTCACTCCTAGGTGGCTGTGGCCCTTACCACCATGGTGGCTCAGATCCGGAGCATCCCTCCCCTTGGGGCCGATGGCAGGATGTGTCTATCTTCCTGGCATCCAGAACCATGGGCCAAACAACCTTTCGTTCATTACAAACGACTCAGTCCGTGGCCTTCTCTCACAGCAGCAGCAACTGACGAAGGCAGGTGGTGTGAGGAGCGCCAAGCAGGAGGACCCGGGGTTTGCTGTGAGCAGTCGGGGGACCCAGGTGTCCTCCAGTGGGGTGGGGGTCCAGGAGGAGCGGTGGGGGAGGGGGGGCTTGTGGAGCCCAGCCCTGGAGCAGGAAGCCTTCAGAAGGAAAGGCCCCGCGGCTCCCCAGGCTCAGCCTCTCCCTCCATTCCCCTGCAGGGACCATCCCCTGTGCCACCGAGTGAGTGAAGCCACCTGCCTGGCTCTGTCTCTGAGGGATAAAGGTCAGTGTCACAGCGGCTCTGCTGGGAAGCTGTCTTCAAGCCCAGGCCTTCAGAGTCGATGAGAAATCTGCACTGATGAAATTTTCATTAAGGAACCCATCCCCCCTTGTCGTCTGGCTTTGCGTATCAGGCTAATTTGGGTCTGATTACCAGCCATCTGAAGATCGGGGCATCATTAAACATTTAGAGGAGCCACGAGAGGTGGCCCCCTCTCCTCTCACAGCCAGAGCACGGGCTGCGCTCAAGACGGCCGCGGAGAATGATCTGGTTTGAGGGAGACGCGACCCCTCTGCCTTCAGAGGAACTAAGCTGCTTGGCTTACAGGGCACACGATTTAATTGATTAAATCATCTAAAGAAAATTATTCCAGTCCTTGACCTAGTTTTACATCAACAACTGTGTCTGTGCCTGGCCAGGCCCCTCCCGCTTCTGAACCTCACTCCTGCCCCATCTGGAGCCCAGGGAGGTTGGGCCTGACGGGTGCTGTACAGGTGGCTGTGGGCTCAGTCAGCTCGGGGGACTCTGTCTGCAAGCTGGTTCACGGGCTTTTTTAAAATCAAAATTATTTTAACTGATACATAAAAACATAATTTTTTTGTTTTTATGACCAGTTTCTTAGATTCAGCATCTCAGTGTCTTCAGAGTCTGTATATCAGCTTGTCCAGTCTCCCACGCACCCCATGAGCAAGGTCCCCATACCGTCCCCACCTTACAGATGGGGAACTCTGACCTCGAATGCCGCAGTCTGGCTGGGCACAGAATCATGAGCCACTCACAGCTTTGTAGATTCAAACAGCAATTCTTTATTCCCGAACTCACACCGGCCTCTACACACGTTCTGGGGCAATCCCAGTTCTGCCGCCGCCCAATTCACCTACTCCACGAGGCTTTCTTCTCCAAAATACTTTCTGAATCTCACGAGAACTCAACGGGAGCTCAGGCAGCAGGAACGCCCTATTTCCAGCAGCAATAATCTTCAACCTCCAACTTTCCTAAAACCCATATTGTCTTAAACCAGGAACGCCTTAAACTTGTCTTAAACCGGGAACGCCTTAAACCCAAGGACCAGGATACTTCCTCAAACCTGATCAGCTCTAAACCCAGATCCGCCCTGGTCCTTGAGCAAGGTCACCTTACATGCAATGTCAACAGCGAAATTCCAAGGCAAGTCCATTTAACATGGGGTACGCTGGCAAGGAAATTTCGATGCGTCATTCCTACTTGGCAATGGCCCTCAGCACTCGAAGGGTTAAATAATTTGTGAGGGGCACCCATGAGGTGGGAGCCAGGGTGGGATGTGAACCCAGCCACTGGCCTGACTCATCTAAACCACAATTCCTCAATTTAAAAAATATTGTTGAATATTTTGAAGCCGTGTTTTGACAGTAATTAGGTGTCAACATTTTATGCTTCTGTTTTTCAGCACAAATAGAACTTGCACATTAAAAATGGGGACACTCTGCGTAGGTGCTGTGTTTGGGCTTGCTCATCTCTGGGGATTGCTGCTTCGTACTTCCACGAGGCTCACGTGATTTAGAGATTGTCGGCTCTGAGAGATGGCGGCTTTCACCGAGAGCCTTATTTTCTATAAA
The DNA here is from genome assembly GCF_964194105.1 of Spermophilus citellus. NCBI lineage: Eukaryota > Metazoa > Chordata > Mammalia > Rodentia > Sciuridae > Spermophilus > Spermophilus citellus. Next base: position 6,240,447 of record NC_138185.1, on the reverse strand, counting down.
ACAACATCTGAGTAACTATCAGTATGCTGGGAGGAAAATCAAACCTATGTGAAGGCCTCAGAGTTCAACTTAGGCTGCCAGGACTTGGGGGACCATGGCCCCAGAGAGCAGGGGATGCCCCGAGGTTCCCCTCCCTTTGAGGAACAGGCCACTTGTAAGTAGAAAGGGCCAAGGGTCACAGGAATGAGAACCTTTCAGCAAGAGCATGGATCTGGAGACGTTCAAATCCCAAGCTCAGCACCACCACAGAAGCCAGGGTTTGGGGGTAGAGATTACAGGGACAATGGAAGTCCTTAAAATAAGTCTGGGTTTCTGCAGCACCCCCTCTGGGGCACTGGCTCAGTCCTAAACTGCAGGGTCAGCCATTGTTTCACAGCAGCAGCCACAGGTTTAAAATACAGAAATAAACAAGCAGCACTGTAACCAGATGGTGGCCCGTGACTGACAGGCGACGGCGCTGACCACGGGGGGCTTCCAGGGGAGCAGGAGGCAGGGCCCTGCAGCTCCCTGCAGTCGTTTCCCATTTCCTGGCCCTTGTTTGGAGCAGGCCTGTCCTCCGTGGGCCACTCCTCCATGGGTCCCTCCCTTGCCCTCTGCAGAGAGCCCCTAGCTGGTGTTTTCTAGTCAGCCGCTGGGATCCGTCAGGTCTCAGGTTCCCACTTGGCTCTTCATGGCATTTTCTAGTTCTCTGCTGAGGTTTTCCATTTCTTGCTCACACTTCCTGTGTCTTCCTTTCCAGGCATCTCTAGTTGTGCTTGAGAGTGTTTTGAGGGATAATCCCCTCCTCTGGGTTGTTCTCCCTGGGTTCTTTTCCCTTTCAAGCCAACATCACACAGGTTCTTAGTAAGATGAGCGATTTGGGGTGGAATCCTTGACATCCTTGGGGTTTTATGCGGGGAGCCTCTGGCCTCCGGATCTCTCCTAATCTCTGGTGGCAGTGGCCCTCCTTTCCCTCATGCTGACAGGGGAGGGGTGACAGTGTCTGCCTGTGTCATGGGCCAAGGTGACCCTGGGACTCTAGGCCGTGTAAGGAATGCCTCTGCCATCCTGATCCTGCTTAGCACACCCTGCTGGAACCCACGTGTTTTGATTCCTCCGAGACAATGAAAAATTGTCCTCTTTTTGGTTCCCATTTCCTTGGACAGGGTACACCGTCAGAGAATGACTGTGTAGACATTAGCAGCCATTCTTTAACTTGTACTCAGCTAGGGTCGCTTTGACCCACTCCCCCTTCTGCTTATGAGTTTAGATCTGATGATGTCTGTTTATGGTTTGAATCCTAGCGACAGCCACTTATCGTCAATGTGGTTTGGGACGATAGAGGTGTGCTCTGACCTTGGAGGGGGTCGAAGGGTGCAGACTTGCAGCCTGCCCCTTGACTCTCCAGCTGGTGAATAAAGATGGTTCCGTCTCCTGCTTGAAGATCCACTCGGTGATTTATTGCAGTCTCACCTTACAGTTGTTGTTGGGTGAAAGTCCTGGGTCCCTGTTTTCCCCCATGGAGGGCAAGGGGGCACCTCGGCACTGCCCAGCAGCACTGGGGGTTCAGCTCCCCAGGTCTACTGGCAGCACAGTGGGTTGGGGCACGGGGGGTCTCCTAGGGGTCCTCACCTGGCCTCCACTGATGTCATGGAGGGGCCTCTTTACGTCTGCCAGGGGTGGACGTCTGGGCTCCCCGACGGGCCCTCCCTTCCCTCACCAGGTGGGGATGGGGTGCCTTGCTGCCGCTCATGGGCATGGAAGTCCAGGTGTCTCCCTTGGCCTTGGCCGGGTGGGTGGCAGGGCGGAGGCTGCCCGTGAGGTCGTCTGGGGTGATGGTTTGGTCCGGAAAGATTTCTGCCTTGCTGGGCTCCCCATCCTGGCTCTGGAGCTAAGGAAAGCAGCTTTCCTTGAGATTTTCTTCCTGGTTGGGCCGGCTGCCCCTTCCTGTCTGCCAGCCCAGCCCAGAGTATATGAGGGCACACCTTGGCGATCCTTCTGTCCCGAGCCCCCCCCCCCACTATGTGGGGTCTCCTCCCACCGGCCAGAGTCCTATGTTTGTTTCACACCTAATTCCCAGGGGTTACTTGTCTTTAGCAAGAAGAATAGGGAGCACTATGTCCACTCCATCTTTCTGGACATGAAAGCCAGGACACTGTTTTTTATTTTTTTATTTCTTTGGGGGGGGGGTCACTGAGGTCACTCAGGGGCACTCAATCACTAAGCCATACCCCCAGCCCTATTTTGTGTTTTGTTTAGAGACAGGGTCTCACTGAGTTGCTGAGCATCTCAGTTTTGCTGAGGCTGGCTTTGAACTCGTGATCCTCTTGCCTCAGCCTCCTGAGCTGCTGGGATTGCAGGTGTGCCCCACTGCGCCAGCTGACGACACTGGTTTTGGGTGTTCTGTGCTTTGCCTTGAACAGGGCTTCTGAGGACAGCCCCGGTGGCTCTGCCTTCCCCTGGGTGGCCCAGCCCTGGATCCAGCAGCCTTGCTTCTTCATCTCCCTGCAGCTGTGGGTGGCTCCCCCATTCTGGCTTCCCTCAGCGCCTGCCATCGCCCCCCTCCCTCCTTTTATCATCCATGGAATTGATTCTTGCTATTTGTTTTTCAGATTAGAATGGTTTCTATTTTCCTGCCCAGACCCTGATTTGCATAAAAGATACGAACCCTCTTATTTTAATTTGAAGGCTATTGCCAAGTTGTCTGTCAAACGCCCGCGCCCACGGAATTCGGCCAGCAGGAGCGGCTTCCCCCCTCCCCTCCAGACCTCGACCTGCCAACCTGATTCGTGAATCCCACAGCCGTTTTCATTTGTCTGATTAAAAAATCAAATTCTCCTCTTTTCACATGTTTATTGGTTACTTGTTTTTCTCTTCTGCAGACTCTCTATTCCTTTATCCATTTTCTATCAAATTATTTATGTATTTTCATTGTCTTATTTCCCATGAAGTCAGCCCTTTGTTAGGTGTGGGCGCACAGCTGGTCCTGGTCTTCTGGGCTGTTCTTGGTTATGCAGCAGTTCTCAGTTTTGACACAGGCAATGTTGAGAGGAACCCGACTCTGACGGGATCAGCCAAAGAAGCTGCACAACTCCTGTGACGGCACAGCCCTGGCGGCTGGCCCTGGGGTGGCTGGATTTAGGGGCCCACACGGGGACACAGTTTTCGCTCTGCTCTTCTTTATGACGGGGCCATTCCAGGGCTCAGTGGAGAGCACAGGACTCCCAGTGGCTCTATTTCATGAGATTGAATATAATAGAATCTTGTCGAGAAGTCGCTTAATTATAAAGCTCTTTTTCTTTCCCACCCAAGGAGCCTGGAGGAAGGAGCTCTGAGAGGAGTCAGTAACTCTCCATGTCAGAGGTCTGAGTTCTTCCTTTCTTCTTTTCTTGCTTAGGAAAAATGACTGCCACACGAGGCACCAACAGTCCCCTAAAGGCAGGAGAGGGGCCTGTCAGGAATGCTGTCACTCACAACAGACGGGTGGATCTTCCAGACCCCCGCCCCTCCCACTCAGGCTCCCCAACAGGTTCTGGAGCCACTCGGTACCGCTGGCTGGGACTGGCCCGAGGCTGCGCCGTGCCCTGGCTGCCCAGGAGGCTGGGAAAGCAAGGCCTGGCGCTCTCCGCCGCTGCCCCAGGGACTACGGGTGGGGAGCCGTTGGTGGACAGCCCGCAGCACCTGCGGGGGGGGGGGGGGGGGGGCTCGCTCCTCACTCCTGCTCCAGGGATGGCCTCACCCTGCCTGGACCAGCTCCTGTCCCCTGCTGTCCTGAACCACTTCTGAGCTTGGGGGACTCCCCAGCTGAGTGACTGGACCAAGTCACATGCTCCACCCTTAGGCCTGAGCCCCACAAAAAGACGGGGAGAGTGAGGGCTTATTCACCCGTGTTCGGTTCCCAGAGGGTGCAGAGATGGTGTCGGGAAGCCCCGTCAGGAAGTTAGTGCCAGGGAAGCCACGTGAACATGTCATGATCATTGATGGTGTCACATTGATTTCTGAGGGTGAATTTCTGGCTAGTGCTGGACACACTCTAGCTTTTCTGCCATTCTCTTATTCCTCTTGTCAATGAAGCGTGAAAGGGACTTGTAAATGAGCCATTTGCTTCCTCTCTGCATGGACCAGGCCTCCCCACCCCCAGCCATGCCTGGAGCCCTGTCTGACCATGTCCCACGCCAGGCTGAGGGCTTAGTATAACGCAGGTGTCTTACAGAGCTTGCTTCCTACTCAGAGGTCATTGGGAAGGTCAGTGATGACTTCTCTGCTTCTGCCCACACTTCCTTCGCTGCTGTCCTCACCGGGAGCCATCTCATCGTGGTTTCTGCTCCCCACATATCCATTCCCTCTTTACCAAGAGTCAGAGAGGCATGAAGCCTCAAACCTGCTGTGTGCTGGAAGAGACTCGGCTCAGAGGCAGTCCACATGTTCACGGCTTTAAAACGACTTGGCAGTTTGTCTATAGCGTGTCCTGTGGCCTGAAAGGCAGTGAAAACCTGCCCACATCTGTTAGTGATTAATTGATCAGCTGTTGGAGCTTGATGAAACTTTGTGACCCAGGGAGAGACCAGCACAGACCTGACAGTCAAATCAGCGGCTAAGCATCCTGGTCCACTGGCCAGGGATTCCCAGGGTTCCCTGTCCTGGGGGAAAGGCAGGGGCTCCAGGGATTGGGGAGGGACTGGGGGGGCTGCAGCCTGTGCATTTCTCTGGTTGTCAGTGACCTTGCCTGGCCCCTTCCTGGGCTAAGTATAGGGAAGAAAATGAAAACTGACATTGGGGTTCTGGGACAAGGGGACAGCTGCTGGGTGGACTATTCTGCCGTTTCCCACAGCTGAAGATCTAGGTGCAACCAAGTGTATGTGCTCATTGTCAGGACGGGCAGAGGACTCCGAATTTCTCTCTTCACAGCAGGATGAATCCTGTGGGTCTTTCAAGACAAGAAGCATGAGACTCACCACCCCAAGGCCAGCCTCAAACTGTGACCGTGCCTAGTTCAACAAGAATATAGGATGGGACGACAATGCTGGCAATTACCTGGAGCTTCTTATTAAATGGGAGTGTGGATTAGATTAGCATTTAAGCTCAGGCATTTCAGAGGTTTCAAATGCAACTTTATTTAGCAGAAAGTTTGTTCTTACTCTTCAAAGAGAAAATACAGTTTTGTGGGATACACCTTTGGTTGGAAAAAAAAATTAATCTTGAGCCACACCCACCCTGTCTAGGAGACAAGGAGAGGGATGTTCCTTGCAGCACTGTTTACGTTACAGAAACTGTGGGTAAGATGCGGCTGGAAGACCAGACGACACCGCATCCTGAGGCTTTGCCAGCGAAGGTGGGCTCTGGTGCACGTCGTCCATCTCAGTGGGGACAGCGGGGAGCAGAGCCTCAGCCCTGCTCTGGGACACAGGTCCAGGGCAGCTCTTGCCTCCAGCTCCTATGAGAGCCCGGGCAGGACAAAGGGGCCTGTCATTCAGCAACTGGCTCCTAAGCTTCTGCCCAGAGGTGACATGTGGGAGGTGGGAGAGCCATGGTCCCCATCCACAGGGCATTTGAGAGGCCTCCAGGAGCCACTTCCAGGAGCTTGTGGGTATCCAGTGAGCAGAGCTGGCAGGACAGGCCTTGGGCCTGCATCCAGAGGCTTCCTCTTGATGCTGCTCACTTTCCACACGGGGAAGGTCAGGAGGAGCCTTGTCCAGGGCCGCCCAGCTGGGGACAGGGCTGAGTAGCAGGCCGAGCTCGTTAGAACCCTGCTCCATTTATTTTTCGGCATCTGCTCCATAGACGGTTGGACGTTCGTGTTAATTGTCCTCATTGCTGTTAATGTCGCCTTCCAATTATGCAGAGTGTTCCGGCAGAGCGGCTCCTCGTCCCCGACCCGGCTGTGGCTGACATCCGTCGCCGGTGTCTCGGCCTCGACTGACAAGGACAGCAACTCCTCACGTCACCTCATTTTCTCCAAAGTGCAAATGACTCCAGACCAGAGGGCACGGGGGCCAGGAGCGCCAGGGGCTGCTGAGCGGGCAAAGAGACACCTGTCATGACGCTAATGCTGGGCGGCGTGTAGCGGGTTTCTCCAAAAACCTTCACGATTGGGGTTGCTAAAATTTAAAATAAATCAATAGATAAATAAAAAGCTTCTGTGGGACTGTGGTTTGGGCTTTTTTCAAAATGTGGATACTCTGAGGTCCCAGTCTGCATTTCACTGGGCATTTGGGATGCCAAGGAGTGCTCTGGTGCTAGGTTTCCAAACCGAACCTCATTCATTCATTCAAGGAGTTATTATGTATTCTGTGCCAGGAAGGCTCTGGAGATCAAGCAGAGGATCAAAACTGAAGTATCTGACAGACACATGGAGCTCCTGTTCTGGCCAGGGACAATCAATGCAAGAGACAATGTATCTAGTGTGTACCAGGAGGTGCTAAAATGGAAAGAAATGCCAGGAATGGGGGGCTTGGGGGGCGAGTGGGGTCCTCAGAGGACAGTGGCATGGAGCTGAGACAGTGGGAGACAAGCTGATATCTGGGGGGAAATGCTCTCAGGTGGAGGGGGGGAGCAAGTGCAAAAGGCCCTGGGGGCAGGACCTTGTTTGAACTGAGGCAAGAGATCATAGAAGAAAGAAAGAAGAAGACAAGTGTATGGGGGAGGCCAGAGAAGTGGGGAAGTCAGGCCATGTGGGGCCTCGAGGGCCACTGTGAGGACCTGTCTTTTATCTGAGTGACAGGGGAGGACTGAGGAGGGTTTGGGGCACAGGAGTCACTTGATCTGCTTATACTTAAAAGGACCACTCTGTTTTGTTAAGAACAAACTGGGGAAGGGGTCCAGGAGATGACGACCCCCGGAGACAGAGAGGACAGAGTCTTGACAGCAGCCGGAGTGGAAGAAGCAGGTGAAGCTGGATAGGTTTTTAAGGTATGATGGGTTGGGCGTGGTGTGCATGGGCAACAAGACCACCTGGGCCTCACCACGGTGCCAAGGCTGCTGGTCTGAGCAATTTGAACTTTGAGCTGGGAGAGTCCGGCATGCGTTTATCCAGAAATATACACAAAGAATGAGTTTTGTGTGTGAGGAAGTAAAGGCAGATACTGGCAGGTGCACTGTGCTTAAAAAAAAATTAGTATGTGATTTATGTCGTCCCATAAGGCTCCAAATTGACATCTTTCTCTGAGAACATGACAAAGGACATGACATCTCCCTGAACATCATCAGAAGCTTTTCAGCTGCTGGTTCCTGAAAACGAAAAACAAAGAACAACGGCAGTATAAAGAATTGGCTGCGATGATTTGTGGAAGAGCACAGAGAGGGGCCAGGAACTGCCTCGCGTAGTAGACTTCAGCTTGAATTAGTTATCAGACAGATGAGCGGAATCAGCCCAAAGTGCGGCGGAAAGAACTGCAGGGTCTAGCTGAGCAACGAGGGGCGGGGCAACACCGGGGCGGGGCGATCCAGGGGCGGGGCAACACAGGGGCGGGGCGATCCAGGGGCGGAGCGATCAGAGGGCGGGGCGATCCGGGAGCAGCGCCAGGGGGGCGGGGTTAAGTTCTGCCTTCTGGGCTGTTGGGGTGAACCTCTCTGTTATTGATGCTCTGGGTATGACATCCGGTGTAACTCCAGGAAGGGCAAGGAGGCCCCTACCTGTCAGAGCGCGAGGTATGCCACACTTCCTGGAGTCGCCTTGGTAGCTCAGGAAGGCAAGAGAAATTGTACCTCCCCTCTCCTCCTGCAGCACGTCCCAGGAAGCCCTGCAGTGTGCTGGCCCAGTGCACGTGCCATGAGTCAGAGCAGGCCACAGCGCTGGGTCCTGGTCTCCGCCAAACCCACACGCCTGATAGAACCAGTAAAGTCGTGCTGAACTCCAGGGCCCCTCCCACAGCCAGATGGCCTGGCAGGACGGGTCCCTGATGTAGCTTTTTGTCCTTTCAGGTGTGGTTCCCACGTGGCAGAATCCAGCAGAGCTGATGCCATTCCCTCCTTCTCCCCAGGTGTGACCGGTGATGCCAGATGGGGACCTAATTTGTGGGTCCCTTGATGCCATTTTAACATATGGCTTTCCTGATCACATGTTATATTGGTAGAGAAAGTTCCAAAGTTTGACCATTTCCATGTTGATGAGGTTGTGAGGAAACAGGTGTTCCTGATCATTACCAGCAGGTGACACCCTGCTTCCCCGTTGGAGGACATTTTGGCCATCCCTACAAAATGACAAATGCTTTTGTCTCTGAGTCAGCATCCCCACTCCTGTGAGTTCATCTGCAGGTGTTCAGATATGAATACTTGTGACCCAGGTGACCCATCACAACCCTGAGAGAACCAAGGGACAAATGTGCCAGACACCCTTCATAGGAGACTGATTACAAATAAAATCAAATAAAACCCAAGGCTGGGATTGAGGCTCAGTGGTAGAGTGCTCGCCTAGCACGGACAGGACCCGAGTTCGATTCTCAGCACCACATACAAATAAAGGCATTGTATTGTGCTCATTTACAAAAAAGATTCTCTCCTAAAAAAAAAAATTGGAATGAGTACATATTGGAAAACATTGATACAGACGGTGGTTAAGGGATAGTTTATTGTTACGTGTGCAGGATCTAGTTCTACTTTGGAGCAAGTGCATGGCATTACATACAGGAGGTGGCTTTGGGGTGTGAATGGAGGTGATGTAAGGTAATGTGCATTATGTTGCCTTTGCTTGTTACACTGAGAACTAATAAAGTGGTTACCCACACTGGGAGTGGCATGCTGATTGGGGTGAGCCCATTGAATGCATTATTTTATATTTCTTTGATACTAAGCCATCTGAAAGTGTTCGCCAGCAAAAATTTAGGCAGATGGCTCATAAACTCCCCACTCTCTTCAGAGCCCACAGTACTGTTAGGAACACGCATTATTAGGGGTCAGTGGACAGAAGAACTGGAGAAACCCTTGCACTTTCATAAGTCAGGATACAAAGGATATGGTGACCCTGCTAAGCCCCCGCTGATGCCCGTTGCCGACCCCTGGAGCAGCCCTGCAGCGTGGGCCAGACACCCTGGAATCGTGTGGAATAGACCGCTCAGAAAACAATTCCCATCAAACTCCTGTGGATCCCCACAGGGAGGAAAGTCCCTAGCATGAGTCAGTTTGGGAAGTAAAGGTGCCAAACTGGAGCCAGGGCCACTTCCCTGGCACTGGGAGCTCCTTTAAGCTGCATTGGATACGGCAGGAAGGAGGAGATGGGGGCCAGGCCTCTCTGTGTTCCATCCCCACGTCTTCTGGACCAGAGACGAGGGTTTCTATCTCTAACTCTCTGGGGCTGAGGCTCTAGCAGGACAGGGACAGAGAGCAGCAGGACGTGGAACCGCAGTGCTGGGCTGGAGCTCCCAGTCAGTGCGGGGCAGCCAGGAGGGCGAGCCAGCCGCTCCGTCTGGAAACTCACTGTCATTGAGTTTTGCAGAGCGAAGGCAGACTCTGAGAACGTGGCCACAATTCAAAGGGACAGAGAGCAGGTGCCCCACCTGTGGCCCCCTGGGTGTCTTGTGCTCTGACTGTGGGCTTAGGTGTTTGTGTCTTTTACAAAGACAACAGGCTTCCTGATGTTATAGTTAAAGCTTCGTCCCAGGGTTTCATAAACTGACTTCCCGACCACTCACGTATCATCGAATCAAGCCTTTATTGAAGCACACCAGTGGCGGCTGACCAGAACATAAAGCTGTTCCCCTGATCAGCCCCAAACAATTGCAAGGGCCCTCCTTATAAGCCTGAAAACCACAAAAGGGATGTTCGGGGGTCCAGCCAACGCAAGCCAGCCAGGTTACAGAAGAGGGACAGTGCAGTCAAGCGGAGGGAAGCCTAACCCATCACAGTTACCCCAGTCACCCCAGTTACAGAAACAGAGCCCCGTTACCCTAGTTACAGAAACAATACCCCATTAGGTAGTTCCATGTTCTTAAAGGTTTCTATAGCAAAAGGAACAGAACATCTTGCCCCAGTCAGGACTCTTCTACTTGGCATGGTTGTTTTACAGGATGAAGTCATAAAACAAAATGGAGTCACATTTGCTCCTACTCTCACACTGGGAACTGGCCCCAGCACAGCACAGGACCTGCTACCTGGGACACCCTCTGTGTACAGGTGAGCTCAGGTCCTGGTCTGAGTGATGGAACCCAACCCAGAGCCTCAAGCATGCTGGGCAAACACCGCACCCCTGAGCTACCCCCAGCCCCTGCCTTCCGAATTAGGAATAGTGGTCCCTTCTAATCTCCAACTCAGACTTGAATTTACTTTGTGCACCTCCCAGTACGTCACAGACTGCTTTGTGACTAATGGAAGCAGAAGAAATGCCTGGCCAGGATCCCTCGTCCTTTATCTTTTAGTGGCTTTTATTGAAAGAAGGATTTCTTGTCTCACGGGACGCAGAGAGAAGTCAAGACTCAGGACAATCCTGATTTGGCCTGTTAATTAGTCATTGTGACAATTAGAGATACCGCTCCCATTTGTGTCTGGGGTTCTTTTAGGCGGGTGTCAGGTCCAGCTGGACGCGGTGCTCAAATACGGCTTGGGCAAGTGCTGGTACCAGCACCTCAGGTCCACGGGGATTCTCCCTGGGGCAGCGGCTGGCTCTCCAATCCCACGGAAGACCCGGGATTGATTCTGACCGCATCACCTTCTGTTAGACCCAGGGCTGGTCCAAACTGAGTAGTTGGAAAGAACTGAACCTCCATGACATTTAGATCAGAAGGATTTGGGATGGGGAGCAGGAGGCCCCCTCTGAACACAGGAACACACAGAGTTTTCCTAGGACAGAAAGAGGCTCTGATGTGACTTGTCATCTGCCGACTCCTGTACACTTCCACCCTCCTACCGAAGCAAATCTCAATTCTCAGGCATCTCAGAGTCCTCCCACCTCTGGATGTCGCGGTCCTGTGAAGCCCTCCAGGGAGGCACATATTTGAAGGTTATCTGAGGGCTGACTTGTATCAATCTCAGGAAGATAATGAAACCTTCAGGGTGCAGCACAGCTGCTGATAGATGTCCCAGTGGGGGGTAGCAAATAAAAACATATTTATTCAAAATTTTGATGATCAGGAAATTACTTCTGGGATGAGCTCTCTGGTTGCCGACTGCAGGGGCGGGTGTTAGTGTGGTGGGGGGGAAGGACGCTTTATAGTTGGACATTTTCCATGCAAATATCTGTCATCTCAGTTCTAAAAGGAGCCCACCTGGGAAGTGCCGAGAGAGACACGTTGTCACATTGGGATGTGGCTGGTTATGGCTGGTGGGAAACAGGCAGAAGGTTGCTCGAGGCTTGTGCCTGGGATCTCAGAGCTTGGATGAGAAGGACCTGGGGCCAGGCCAGCTCTGTGGGCGTCCTGCTCAGCTCAGTGCCTGGTTCTGAAGACGCACGGCACACAGTCGCAGGCCTGGCTCCGCCGTCTGACTGAAGTCTGATCAATGGTGTCCACAGGAGGACAAGAGCTCTGCGTTTCGGTGACCATGAATGTCTGAACGTAACAGAAGCTCACTCCACTTTGTGAATCTTTGGCTCAGTTGCCCCCTTACATGGGGTGGCCTTGACCTCAGGGGAAGTTTTCTGGCGTCATGGCTCCCACCGGAGGCCAGCGCCCAGTGAGCACCACTGCGGGAGGAAGGCAAGGTGGCAGGGGTCCGACCCACCTCTGCCGCTGTGGGCCCTGATCTTTCACCCATGTTCTGCTTCACCGGGAGGGTTTCTGGGTTCTTCTCAAAGAGGAATGAATCCCTCTTGCCAGCGGGGCCAAGAGCTATGGGGCCACCAGACGTCTCGCCCAGCACCCCTGTGTCACAGGCGAGTGATGTCACAGGAAGGCACTAACCCAGGGACTGAGGGGTTCAGCGCCACGGGGTGCAGCAGAGCTGTCCCTTCTCTGTGCTCTCCGAGGTAGAATCCTGGAGGGAGACAGAGTAGCATCCTCATCTCAGGGCTCCGGATTTGGCTGTGGGACCTCCTTGAGCCCACGGGAAGAGGGGACATGCTTGGTGGCTGCCTGGGCAGAGCATGAGGAGGACGAGCTCCTGGTGCGCCACAAGCCCCAGCTGGAGACCTGTGCAGCCGAACTTGCCAAAGTCGTGCAGGTGCCTCAGACCCCGGGGGTAGGGGGACGAGGAGAGTGGACATTTGCTTGTTTTAAGCCACCAGGATTCTGGAGATGTTTGTTGGCTTCATGTCCCTCTCGGAACCAATCCTGGAAACTGGGAGGATGAAAAGGTTTCTGACCTGAGCCCAAAGACCATGTGGGGGCTGGGGTGGTGACAATCCTTTCCAGTGTGGGCCGGGGTGGAGCCCAGGACCGTGGAGAGCGGGATGTAATTTCATTCAAAGTCGCAGGAACGAATACTGAGTGAAGAAACCAGCACCTGCCCACCACGCCGAGCGTGCGCCTTCGTTTTACCACATAAGGACAGTTTAATGCTTGATCTCTATGACTTCGTCCCTCTCGCCTCTCTTTAAGGCTCACTGGCTGGGGGAACAGAAGCAGTTGCAGATCTTATGATGTCCGAGGCTGTGGTCAGAGATCAGTTGTCCAGTCTCTGGTGCAGAACATATTTTCTCTTACCTTCTTCCTACTTCTTAAAACACTGAAAATAAAATGTACGTCCCACCCCGTGTGACACCAATTATTTAGCTCAAGTAACTCCTAAGTGGCACCCGGCACCTGAGTCCCACAGATTTCTCCTCCTGTCGTTATTTGAAATACAGACCTCGAACCGTGTGCGATGGCCCGTTTTCAGCTTGAAACCTCCGTCGACAGAACCATTAAAGTGCCTGTCCCCGTCAGAGCTCTTAAGTGCTCCTTTCTCTTTCATTCCAGGTGGCTTTGGGGGCTCGGTTCCTGCTGAAGTCAGTCTTGTCGATAGCAAGGCTGTTTTTGTTAGGGGGGTCTGTGACCCAGTCTTCTTTGGAGGGTGAGTTTAAAGGAAGTCACGAGCTTTTCATGTGTCTACAGACAGCACCGCGACAGTGGGCTCACTCGCCAGGACGTGCAAGGTTATGTCACAGCAGCGAATCACCTTGGCCTCACCCAGCGCGGCACTCTGCACGTCCCACGGGGGTCGGGTCGTTAGCAGGCCTCGCTCGCGGACTCCTGCTCTCTGGGGGTCTGGGCCCACAGAGGCTCCGCCGTCTCCCACATCACTCCCATCACAACCATAGTGCAGCGAGGGGATCTTATCCCAGCTCCTAAATGACTCTCCTGGAAGCGAGACGTGGTGCTTCCTCTCAGATCTCCTTGGCCAACCAAGGTCACGTGTCCATACACAATCTCAAGGGTGGGAAAGTGTGACCTGCCATGGGGCTGGCAGGGGAGGGCGCTGCTGATGTCCACCCTACCAAAGGAGCAAAGGGACAACAGCTGCAGGGTGCTCCTGCCCTCTCTGACACTTGGGATCGCAACAAATGACTGGGCTTCTCAGGGGGTGGACTGGAGAGCGTTGTTGGAGGCCGGGCACTTTCTGCGCTCAGTGTCTCCATGATCTTATCTCCGTCTGCAGGAGGCCTCCGCAGACGCCTTCTGGGCTCCAAGCCAGATGAGTCATGCTCCTCTCCTGCTGCCCCGTCTCCATGGTGCCCTGGTCTGTGCCTCAACCAAACAGTGGGCCCAGCCAGGACCTGGGCCAGGGGTCCGGACTCCCCCAGGGAGAGACGAGCTCACCCCTGAGCTCTGGATGCAGCCGCCTCAGCAAGAGCCACCCGCAGGACCAGGCGGCGGGCACAGTGCCACTTGGAGTCTGATAAGCAGCTTGTGGTGCGGTGCCCAGATCAGCCTGTCATCAGCCTAGAAGAGCCGCCCGGGGACTCTTCATCTCCATGCCCCGGGGCCGGCCTTGGCTGTGGCTGTGTGGGATTATTGCAGCCCCTGCTGGCAGGAGCCCGCCCTGCCCAGGCTCTGCAGAGACCAGAGAGGGCGAGAAAGCAGCCCGAGAGCACCTGCTTCCTCCTGAGGATCTTGAGGTAGCAACCCCAGCCTCGTTTGTTGTCCATCATGAAGGGGAGGAAAATAAAACGGAAACCAACCTCACCCCCTCATCTTCTCAACGTTCCCTAGAATCACCAATTAGAAAAAAAGAAAAGGCACAATTCAGTTAAAAAGTGAGACAAGCTTTGCCTGAAACGTCACACTTTCCTAGGAGTCTGAGGCCAGCAAAGCAAAAGAATTTCTGTTCACAACTATGGTGTGAACAGGGCTATTTTCAGCAGAGAGATGCCTCCTGAAATAGGGAGATGGGGAACACGCAGTCTGTCAATTACTCACAATTCAGTCTAACAGCTCTCCCAAATTAGGCAGGAGCGGGCTGGTGGGCAGCTTCTGAAAGCCCTCCCATTGGTCCCCGCTCCAGGTACCATGTCCTCAGGTGATCCCCTCCCCTTGAGTGAGGGCCACCTGGGGACTTAATTTCTAACAAAGAGAAGTGATGGATGTCACTTCCCAAGTCCAGGCGGAACTTGCCCCAACCTGCTTGCCAACAGCCCTCAGATCCAGTCTGCAAGGAGCCCCGTCCCACAGTCGGCCCTCGACGAAGCTTGAACACAGATCCTCCAGCCCTGGGCGGGCTTTCAGATGAGGCCACAGCCCCAGCTGGCACTCTGCAAACCCTGAGAGGCTCAGAGCCGAGGACCCAGCGAAACCCCCTCCTGGTTTCTGACCATGAAACTGTGAGACAACCAATGTGTGTGGCTTTGAGCTCCTGAGACATGAGGAAGCTGGCTGGGCACAAGAGGTCACCCCCACACAGGGTCAGTTCTGCAGTGCAGGGCCCCGACTCAAGACAATGCAATTTGACTGAATTTTCCTGCTGATGAGTTTTTGACAGATTTAAAATCAAAGGAGCCCAGCTTAGGCTGAAAGGCCACTCTCAAAATGTCTGGGAGTAAAGACTTTCTTCAAGGAACTTCATAGAAAACCTGTGTGTTCAACAGCTCCCAACAGAGCTGCACTGGCTGCAGGGGTGAGGGTCCCTCCACCCCCCCCATCCCTCTGCCCCCCAGGGGAAGCTGCTGTCTACCTGGGAGACTCCACGACAACACGGACCTCGCCATTAGAGCAGGCCTGTCTCCTAAGAAGCTGGCCCCCCAGTGAGGGGGTGGCGCTGCCTATGACTCTTGGTAAAGCGGTTCTTCCTGTCCAGCACAGACTCCCGTGGGCCCAGGCAGAGCAGGAGGGTGGCACCTGGTGCTTCCCTGCAGGGCCTTCTCCGTCCTCCCAGCCCCTGTTCTGTCCCCTCCCAGAGCTCTGTTCTACTCCTAGGGGACAGACCTGGTGTCCAGAACCCCCAGCTACCGTGTGGACAGATATGGCTCCATCAGCTGTCCACCTGTGATGCGCTGGGTCACAAGAAGGAACCGGGTGGGGGTGCTGCTGAAAGTCAAGGTCTTTGTCCATCTCTGATGCTGGACTCCAGGCCCGTGCAGGTCAGAGACAGGTGGCCTCACGCCTCAGTGGCTATGTGAGGGAAGACCCAGGGTTCTGCCACCTGAAGTGTGGGTCAGGGACTGGGCAGAGGCGCTGTGACCCAGCTGTGCCTCTGTGGACTCCATGAGCCTCTGCGTCCAGTTCAGGCTGTGGTTCCTCTCAGGTCGCAGCAGGAATCGCACTTGACAATCACTCTCCTGGCTCCAGGCAGCTCCAGGGCCGTGGGGAGGCGGCCAAGCCGGCAGCTCCTTCCTGAGTCCTGAGCGATGATCAATAGACACATCACAGCGTGGGACTCTCAGGGAGGGCGGTGGCTCCCCGAGCCTGCCCGGGCACCGGGTCCCAGAGCGGGGCAGGCATGGGCTGCCACCAGTGGGCTGAGCCAGAGGCCTCACATCTCTGAGGTTTTCTAAGGAAGACACACAGACCTGCTCAGGACAGCATCCTTGCAGGGCAGAGACGATGGTGCCCTGGGTGAACGGGTCCCTGTGGCTTGGTTGTAAGTATTTTAGGCAGGTAGAAAAGTGTCATGCCACAAACCATCCTCCAGAGTCAGCAAAATCTACAAGTACCGTCAAAGCTTCTTGTGAGACCCTCCATCACCCCATTCCCCCCGCCCCCCGAGAACCACCCCTGAAGGTGGATCTTACGCCTGTGTGTAGCTCTTCTCCTGGGCCACCCTTGCACAAACTGACACCTCTCCCGTCCATTCCAGCCTCAGCCGGCTTCCAGGCCGTGGCTCCTAGCTATGGACATCAGCCGGCTGCAATTTTTAAAGGTTTGCAGATGGAGATTTGATGGATGTTTTGGAACCTACGTCTTTGTTCATGTGCCCAAGATCGGCCTCGGGTCTGGAAGCCCTGACGAAAGGGGGTTGCTTTTTGTGGCTCCATCTGAGCAAAGCAAGAAGAAATGGAGACCAGAAGCAGTGACTTTGAGCCACAGCTGATGATTTGAATTGTGGTTTGCATCCAGGATGTTTTAAAAGACTTGCGTCTACACCCTAACTCCTCCTATCTGCCCCCCCACCTGGGTCTTAATATTGCCACCTGGATGTGACGTTAGGGAGTTTCCTCCTACATCCAGCGGGTGGTGCCTTTGCGGGTGTGTGGATCCAGCTGGCTTTCTCCTGGTCCCCCTGGCCAGGAATGGGCATGTGACCCCAGCTCAGGCCAGGCTCCCCTCCATTGGGGGTTTGGACCTGTGGAGAGGGACACGCTGAAGGGACTGTGGTTGCTTCTCAGTTCCTGTTCTTCTGGGCTTTCCTTGCAGTCTGAGAACCTCCACTGACTCTTATTCCTCGGAGGTTGCCTGGAGTGTCTCCTGTGGCTTGGGACCAATGATCCCTGACCATGTCATCACTTGGGGCAGGTGGAGAAAGACACTGCTGCCTTACACACGAGCTTGGGCATCGGGGTTCTGCCCCTGGCCTGCTGCGGCTCTTGCCTGGTCACGGCCCCTGCCCTGCGTTACTGTTGGGAAGATCCACTTTCCCGTCCTCAGTCTTGGCCAGTTCTTCCACTTCCGGGCCTGTTGTCCCGTTCCACAGCCCTGGGTCTCCTGCTCTGTGTCCCAGCACTATGAGGGTTCCCTTTCCAAGGTCCCAGGTGATAGGTACGTGGGCCTCACCTCCAGACAGGAGCGCCCTGAGCTCTCTGCCCAGCCCCGCAGCGTGGACGAGTGTGATCTCTGCAGTGTGCGGTCTTCTGGCTGCACAGAATCCACTGCCCCATCTTTGGTAACCAAATCCCAGTGTTCCCTGGAAACTGTCCCCTGCTCACCCACTGGAAGGAACAACCCTGCCTCAGGTGGACTAAGACCCTTAGGCTCCTTCTCCAGCCACTCTGATGGGCCAATGAGGTACAAGGAGACTTTTGCTGTGGCTTCTGGGATGGGCAGAGACCCTTTTTTACTGGGCTGAGTTGCTGTCCTGCAGCCAGGACAGGAGATGCTCTTGAGGAATGGCCCTGAGTGGAAAAAAGAGGAACAGGAGACACTAGTCAGATTCTGATGACTTGATTAGGACACCTGGGCCCAGCGTGTTTCAGTTATCTGATACTATGAATTCCCTTAGTTTAAAGATATTTAACTCAGGCTTTCTGTTGCAAGCAGCTAAGGGTCTTGACTGATAAAATCTTTCAGTTGTGGTTATGCATTGCTTAAGGATGGAGCAAGTTCTGAAAAATCATCATCAAGCAATTTTGCCAGGGTGTGACCATGGTGGAGTGTGTTTACCCAGACTAAAAGGACCACGACATTGCTAGGTGGTGTGATCCTATGGATCCTATGCAGTCCGTCATTGAACGTTAGGTTGCATGACAGTAGGTGATGTTTTTAAGTTAAAAGGTTTGTGGCTGCTGGAAGGGAGAGGGACTGACAGGATCACAGGCACATGAGAGCCCAGGAGTCAGGCAGAGGCCCTTCGAGGGGCTCTGAAGCCACACCAGGCGGCTGGCCACTATTGCATCTCTAGGTTCAGCGGGTTCTGCAGGAAGAGTCATTTCCTCATCAAGTCTCTGCCTTTATTTCTCCTGAAGGTGAACCTCTGTACCTTTAAGACAGAGCACCCACGTAGCTTTGGGTGGTTTCAATTAGGCCAACCTGAAGAAACTGATGGAAAAATTGAAGCCACAACCGTTGAAATGTGATGATGTGGTCTCTCAAGAATTTTCCAGAGGAGCTGACCTCTTTCAGGACATTGATGCTGGGTCAGGGCTCTGGTTCCACTCAGGCTACTGGTGCTGGGTCTCTAATCTGCTGAGGTCTCAGACACACGAGGAGACAATTACGTGCATGGAAAGAAAAAGATCTTTCTGGTCACAGGAGACTTTTAATCCTTCTGCAACTGGTGATTGTCTAATTGCCGTTCGGTGGAGTGTTGATGCTGTTAAGGCAGCGGAAGTTCCCAACAGGCTCCAGGGCTGCTCTCTCTGCAGAGTGGAGCCCGCATCCGGGATGGCATCTGAGTCTGTTACTGGGCAGCTGGGCTTCGGGTCATGACCTCTGGTCTTGCTAATCGGTTTTTCTGGGTTTCCTGGGATAATGACTGTCTTTCTCTGGTCTCCATTAGCTGCACATGCTCTCTCTTTTGCAAAGACCTTTCTGTTCACATTCTTATTAAAGCAATTTTGATGGCTACCAGCCTTGCTTATTGACCAGTGTCTCTGGCACTGGGTCAGAAAATAAAATAGGATTTCAAGGAAATGTCACAGAGGTCATGGGCTTTGAGGATTAGCCCTGCAAGCACAGACCCACTGCTCAAAGGAGGACAGCAGGCAGAAAAACATTTAGAAATGAACTCCTGCACTAGTCAGAAGTCAAACACTGAGCAGAGAACATAAGCTTGGCAGCTTACCCAGAATTTCTTCCAAAAGCAGGCATAAATTCAGACCCAAAGAAGGACTGAGGAGCTCTGTGTGGGAGAAAAAAAATCACAATTACCAAATTGAGATGCATACAGTAAGGCTTTTCAATTCTCAGATTTAGCATCTGAAGATTTAAATAGTTATAAATGACTGTGTGTATTAGTCAGGATGGGGTAGTTTATGCTGCAGTAACAAAGGCAGCGGCTTATGATAAGAAACAGTTCATTGACACCAAAATGGTATGCTAGCGGGGTTTGGGCACTGCATTTGCCCAGGGACCCAGGCTTTATCTTCACACATGTTCCCAGAAAATCATGGAGGCAGGCAGTTTAATGAACACCGGGTCAAGAATGACACACACTTCTCAAATATCATAGACAAAACCGTCACACAGCTGCACCCAACCTCAGGGGTGGTAAGGAAGTGCAGTTCTATGTAAAGATAGAAGGGGCCCAGGCATATCTGGATACATGCACCCCCACCCATGTGCAGCTTGGCTGAAGTGCAGATGTGGGGGTGGGCATGACTCTTAGCTGGTGAGTAAGGCTGGCCTCCACTCTGCATTTGGAACCCAGGAAGGACTGTGATCATCGTCTCTCATCAGGTTATGATCACAGAAATAAGGAATTGCTAAAAATTCTGATTCTAGATGAACAATGATCTCCAACCAGAACTCCAGGGTCCAGAAGTAGCAGTGGAAGTGAGAAGTCTAAAGCGTCAGTGTTCTTGGCCAAAAAATGATGGTTTTGAAAAAAAACGAGGCAGGGGGATGCGAATGTAACGAACGTGAATGAAATGCACGTGTTCTGTGCTGAGCAGACCCTTAAGAAACCAGGTATGCATGTGTTCCAGGGGGAAGGTGACCTATACCCCAGCTGACCTGACAGGAGGACATCATCCGGGCCACAGAATGGTCTGCACACATGGGTGGCCCCTGGAGTCGGGGTCCAGTTGCACAGGGAAGATGCGTTTGCACAAAGAGAAGGCCCAGATGTTTTGGAGCACTGCGAGTAGAACAAACCTGGGGGCGCTCTCCCCTATGGTCTTTGAATATGCCTCTAATTTTAAATTTACTGCGAACGCAGCTCTCTATAGATTTAAAATTGCACTTGGGATTGAGTCATCAGGGGAGTCACGGGTAGTATCTGAGCGAATCGATATCGTAAAGAGTGACGTGTGGTGATTTTCCAACACGAAGGGAATATTTGTAGGAAACACATCTTTCCGCAGCTAAAGGAGCACCGTGGACCCCTGACCCCAGGACCCCAGCGTCCTGAGTCACCCCCTTGATGCCTAGGAGGTGCATCAGTGAGGAAGTGCAGCCTGCAGGTTGGGGGTGTGCAAAACCCAAGCCTTTCTTGTGGAGAGGGAGACAGGATATTGAGCAGAGGGAGGGGAGGAGACCGGAGGCCTGCAGTGACCACAGACCAGCGTGCCCTCGGCAGATGAGCCGAGGGCCTGGGAATGGTGGGGAGTTCTGGAGCCGTCCACGCCCCTGTGCAGGTGGGCTCAGCGGTCCCTTCCTCTAGCAGGCCAGCTTGGCTCCCTCAAGGGATTTTTGTTTGGCTTCTCTCCGCTCAAATCCTAAGAATCAAAATGAGGTGAGTCACAGTGCATGCTTCAGCAGTCATTGTCTGACTGTCTCCTCCTGGAGACACCGTTGTCAAGTGCTCCAGCCCTTGCCAGCCCTCTCCCAGGGGCAGGGGACATCTAGTCTAACTACCCAGGACACTCTTACCTGTCTGTCCCCCTCCTCACCTTCTGAGCGTCTCCTGTCCTGGTCCAACCTGTCATCTTTTCTCTCCCTAAACATTGGCTCAGAATTAAGTCCTGAAAGTTATTTGCATAAAACTATTACAAAGGGGGCCAGAGTGACATTTCTTTATGGACCTGGGTCAATAGCTCTGACGAATGAGGCTGTTGGCAAGGAAAACAAATTGTTAGTGTCATATTGAAATTTCACTGTGGGTATTAAATATTTGCACGAGGTAACCCAACACTCTAGGGTTCAGCAGATGAATTCCATTCCAAAACCACTAAAATGAAAAGCCAACTGCAAATTAGGTTTGAAATGGAACTGCCTGTCCTCAGAGATTTTGCAGTGACTAATGGATTAGTCCCCAAGTGGAACGCAAACCCACTTTGCTTTCATAGAAGCAAAGAAGACTAATAAAGGTTGCAGCCCTGAATCACACTGGGCCCTGCCACCCTCTGTTTAATAGCCCAGTGCTTCTCTGCTGAGCTTCTTAATTAAGTTGCAATCAGAGTGGGCCCTCAAGAAATCCCCAAAGAAATTCCTGCTTTAATATTCGTTACTCATTGTGGTGCCAGGAAATGACTTGGAATGGAAAAAGTTCAGTCACTTCTCCAAATGTCCATTAGCGCCCCACTCAGAGTCTATGCAAAGCAGAAATAAAACAGTCCTTATAAACTTTCTCATGTTTATTTATCTGAGATATGCGCTCCAAGTAGACACCCCATGCCCTACCTGGTGGCCTCCAGACAGGTGCACCACGCCTTCTTTGTGGTCCCTACGGAGCATATCAACCTGGACCCTGGCGTCCAGCGATCTGCGGTGGTCATCACATCAGCTCGTGGTTTTGTTCTAACTTATGCACCTGTGTGTTGAGGTCCTGGGGCCGTGGCAGGTTCCCCCCGGGGCTCAGCCATCCCGAGGCTTCCTCTTGCCTCCCAGGGGTAGCCGCGGCATCAGAGCAGGGCAGAGCCCCCAAAGAAGGAGCATCTGCCCTGGAGTGTCACCTCAGACCAGGTGAAACTTGTGCTGTGGGGCAGGGGGCTCCGAAAACTCACCAAAACCCAGTTTTGTCCAAATTGAAGAGTCTTTATTTAGCCGGACGGTCAGCGACTGCCCGCCGCAGGACCCATAACTGTGTCTGCAAGGAACAGCCCCCAGGGGGGTGCCAACAGAGGGGCTTTCCCCTTCCCTGCCCACTTCTCTTCTCCATCCCTCTGCTGCAGCCATTTCATTACCCACACAAAGCTCCCTCCTGCCCCAGGGCCTTTGCACAAACAGCTGTCTCTGCCAGAAATCCCTTTCCCCCAGTCTCTTTCCTATCAACTGGGGGAGGGGATGGCAATGCCCAGAGAAAGATTTCCCAGTGCATTTCAGAAATGACCCAGTAATCCCACAGTCACTGCTACCGTTTTACTTTCAAAATGCCACCTGTGGACAGCATGCCATGGGACTCCCGCTCAGCCTGTCTGCACAGGGTTGTGAGGGCTGGCAGCTCTTGGGGTTCTGCTTTAACCTCGGTGTGTGGCCCACAGTAGCTACTCAGGGGAGGTCTGTGGTGGATGAAGGAAGGAGGGAGGGGGTGGGTAGGGAGGAAGGCAGCCCCTGCCACTCTCTTCCTGCACCCCCTGGAGAACGCTGTGGGGGCACATGGGGCCCCACTCAGGAAGTGGGCAGGAAGGAGGTCCTCTGTGGACCCAGCACATAAGGTGGAGGTCTGAGCCCCAGCCCTCAGCAGTCCTGGTCCAGAGGATGCTCCCTGGAAGGATCGTCCTCTTCTGCAGGCAGGGTCCTGGGACAGGCTCCGGCCTCCTCTGTGCCTTGTCGGGGCAGGAACAAGGTGCGGGGGGAAGGGGCAGGTTGAAGTGCAAGCCTCCAAGTCCATGCTGGCTTACTCGGGGGAGCCGGAGTCGTCTGTGCCCTTGGCAGGGAGGACAAGAAGCCCTTTGTGCTGTGAGGGTGGTTGGGGGCACGTGACAGTCTCTGCCCACCTTCCTGTAGGGCAGGGGCTGAGTGAGGCGGGACTCCTTGAAGAGGGGCACTGTCCCCTCCCATGCCGGGCCCTCTCAAAGGACGCGCTCTCCGCTCCGGCCTGTTTCCTGCCTTCCCCTGCCACACTCGGTCCCCGAGGCTGAGCTGGGCACAGGAGCTGGTTTAGGGATGTCCCTGGAGTCACCCACCAGAGGACGAGGCTGCCTTCAGTGGAGGAGCCGGGCCTCAGTGTCCTACATCCTCCTCTCTCTGGGCTGCGTGAGTGCCCATGAGTCCTCGCAGGCACCCTGGGTGGGGGCCAACTGCAGGGGACAGACACCTGTAGCAGTGACAGCCTGTGCCTGTGAACCTCTTCTTTAAAGACGTTGGAAATCTGAATGTTTTGTCTGGAAGGACCCAAGTGACAAACAGATTATAAATCTCTGAGGTCTCGATTGCGCAAGGGGCCGCTGGTCTTCTGAACCACGTGGCAGCAGAAAGAGCAGAGTCAGCAGCCAAGAGCTGCACTGGACACCCAGCCTGCCACCCCTGGGGGACCGCCTTCCAGTCTGCAAAGAGTCGATTTCCTCATTGTCAACGGATGGCCATGACATACAAATGAAATGACAGAGATGAAAGGACTCAGGGAAGCGTAGTTCATCCCTCCCTGCTTCATTCACTCAAATAACCATGGATGAAATATTATGGGACGGAAGGCATCCCAGACCCAGGTGTAGGAAGTCGGAAGAACACAGTCCTCAGAGACAGGAGTCCTGGGCCCGACATCCTGAGCCAAACCCGGCTCCCTCGCCCGCGGACTCTGGGGTGGTTGGTTTGTGTTAATACCTGAATCAAAGGGCTGCTGCCTCGTTGGAGAGAGTCCCCATTTGTAAAGCATGTTTCCTGCCTGGCGCAGGAGACTTGCCTTAGACGTCGTGGATAATGAAGGATCCTTTTCTCTGACATGAACAACCCAGAAGCTGAACTACACTTTAAGACAAAGCTGAATGTTCCCTTAAAAAATGCCAGAAGAACAGAAGAATTGAGCAATAGACACTGGTACGAGCTTTTAGAAAGATTCACAACCCCAATTCCTTAAATATAAAACGAGGTTTTAATTATTAATCATTACCATTGAGAACACACGGATATCTGGAGTATCTTTGTTCATCAGGGTGACAGGGTCAGGATTAATTCTACTACCATGACGTGAGAGCACCTTAGGTTTCCTTTTATTAAGTGCCACTTTAATCACACAAGTGATATGCGAAACATTTCCTTGTTGAAAATAATGAAAACATCAGCACAAGACTAACATCCCCTGGGACATCTGGTGTTATTCTGCAGTAGCACAAAAGGAAAAAGCCCAAATCTTGGCAGTTAAATGCGACAAAAGTTATTCATTGTTCAAATCCGTGTGCATCTCAGGGCAGTGGGAATCTACTCAACGCTCACTCTCACACCTGTGAGGGCAGATCCTCCAACTAGAATGTTCCATGAAGGCAGGAAAAGAACGCATGTGCAGCATTCAGTGTAAGGACGTCCTCCCCAGGACCAGAACACACTGCCTGCCCATGACCACCCCTCAACTTCACAGGCCACCACATACCAGCTGTGGGGTCTCAGGGAAGGCCCCCGATTTTTCTCTATCTCAGTTTCCTCATTTGTAAAATGAGAACGCAAATAAAATACTTACTTCAGAGGATTGCTAAGAGAAGTAAGTAACATTTTAAAAACGTAAAGGGCTTCGGAAGGCGCTCAATGCTAGGATGATGATGATGATGATGAAATGTTTTATCCTCCATAAATAAAGCATTCTGTAGGTTTAAGAGGGGTTTACTACTGTGGTGCTATTCTGCAATTTAAAAGTGGCTGAATCTTCAACACTAGTAGAAAGAAGGATTCCCATCATGTGCCATGATTTCAGGTGCCCATGTATGTGAGCCTGTTTATGTGCTAGATGTGCACACTATGTGATGCAATGAAACATGTGAAATACACAACCACCTGTCCTGCTTTCACCACACAGTTTTCTGCTTTGATTTGAGCACAATTTACAGAGTCTACAGTGACTTCGTGTTTGTCACTTTCTCCCAAGGGTGACAGAGAAGGGCTGTTCCTGGAGGCAGCTCTTGCCCATGTGTCTCCTGGGGGCCTTGGCAGTGTGACACCAGCCAGGACGTGAGTCGGGGCTCAGTTGCTTGAAGGGTGACGTAGCTGGAAACCCAGAGGCTGGATGTCGGTGAAGAAAGCAGAGTGAGCTGGGGACAGGGAGGGACAGGGAGGCACAGGGAGATTCCCAGGGGAGGAGGAGGAGGAGGCAGAAGCCCTGTCCTGGGGCTTGCGGAGGAGCCATAGGGAGGCCGGAGGAGTAAGGCCCAGGCACCAAGGCCATCAGAGAACAAGGGCCGAGGACTTGAGGCTGGCTCAGAGGCCCATGTGTCTGAAAGGATGCGAGGGTGACAGCTACCTCTGCGCCTGCCCAGCTTCACTCCGACCGGGGCCAGGAGGCTGAGCTGGCCCTGGGAACCTGGGCTTTGGGGGTCTCAAGCCAGAGGTGATCACATGCCTCAGGCTTGGCCAATCAGGCAACACATGACTCTGGCCCCTTGATGGGTTCATGAATGGCACATGACCCAGCTGGAGCCAATCCTGGGCCCATACTGGAGGCGTAGTGAGAGGTCCCTTTGCAGAGGGGCCTGGGATGGAAGTGGAAGGAGCCTTCTGGAGCCACCATGGGATGGCAGGTGCCTTCGTGTGGCGTCAATCCAGATGCTATTGAGATAGAAAGGATGAGTCAGAACCCAGAACCGTCTGGAACTGGACATAGCCAGGCCAGCTCTATCCCTGGTGCATATATATATATATATATATATATATATATATATATATAGAGAGAGAGAGAGAGAGAGAGAGAGAATAAATTCTTTTCTTTATTTTGTTGGTGGACTTGGGTTTCTTGCTACTTGGAAACAAGTGTATCCTGATAGGGCCAATGTGCCTCTTTGATGGCCGACGCTCATTGTCCTGAGTGGACACCAGGACCAACGCTCTGCAAACCCAGCTGATGGCCTTTCTTGGTCCACCCAAAAAGTGTTCCGGTGACTCCCCTGGAGGACAGCCGCATTCTCTTTGCAAACCCTGGTGTGAATTCCTGCTGGAGGGACGAGCGTCCGGAGGCACCTCCTTGGCCTCTTATATCCATTTCCCTTTGCTCATTCGTCCTGCATTATTAATGTCACATGAGCTTCATGCTCACCCAGTCAGCCCAGAAATCCCCAGGCTGGCCAGTCATCGTTTGGTCGATTTGATTTTTTAACAAAATAAGAAGTCCTAATTGAACCTCCGAAGTGTGTTTACCCTGAATGTATTATGGCTGCACTTATCAAATTGCAACTGTATTACCCCTTAAATTACCTTGAAAATAAATCGATAGTTTATTTAACCAGAGTCAAGAAAAGAAAAAGAAAAGGAAAAAAAATGCCCTGAGGAATCTGTGTAATAAGTTTTACTTGGAAGGAAACAGGCGGATAAACACCCGAAAAGACCACAGCGTGAAGCAGGGTGTGCGGGTGGCTTGGGGAAATGGGTTCCTGATTCAATATGGCTCATTCTGTGCACCTTCTTCCAAAGAGCCCTCCAGGACTTTGTGGGGGGTAACAAGCACCGGGACAGACCATATCATGACATTTTTGATGGTATAAATACCCACGTTAAGCAATCAGACCCAACGTTGCATTAAACTTAACATGGGAAACTCGAGCTATTTCTTTAACTAGATATGCGAGACCATCCCCTGATGGGGCAGCTCGGAATCAAGGTCTCCGACTTGGACTCCAGGAATAGAATTTATCCTAATTCAAATACCACCACTTAAGCTCCCTGTGTGTGTTTTAAATTTACAATTTCTCTGGGTTTTCTGTTCCAGGTCATTTCTCCTTGGTACTGAGTGGAAATGACAGTTCCCATGGAGTGACAGATGTGACCCGGTACCACCTTAATTCCTGAGACTCCCCCTCAATCTTCCGCTGGCATTTGGAAAGGATCTGATTACAAGCAACATAGATTCTTTGAGAAGGACTGATGAAAATCTCCTGCAGATGGACGGCGGCGGGGCTGAGGCGGGAAAGGAGGGAGTCCAGGGGCCGGGATTTTGCAGGCACCTGAATGTGGCCTTGCCCAGCTCCGAGTCCTGACCTTGGCAAGCACAGAACTCCAGAGTTTGAAGAGAATCAGAGGTTCTGGGGCTCAAACATGCTTCCCTTAGCTGTCTGTACCCGTGTATTTCCTGATGGCTGC
Organism: Spermophilus citellus; assembly: GCF_964194105.1. Taxonomy (NCBI): domain Eukaryota; kingdom Metazoa; phylum Chordata; class Mammalia; order Rodentia; family Sciuridae; genus Spermophilus; species Spermophilus citellus. The sequence continues at coordinate 6,213,658 of NC_138185.1, read as the reverse complement.
CCTGGGCCTGGCCTTGACCCCAGCCCTGAGTCCACCTTGGACACAAGCTGGTCTCTGCCCAGTCCAGGCAGAGAGACAGGAAGAAAATAAACCAAAGCAGGACCATCGGTCACACACAGGATGATCTGAAGCTGCAGTGAACACCATGGGGCCAACAGAACCAAGCCTCCTGCCACAGAGTGAGTGGGGACAGTGCCTGTCAGTCCCTGCTTTCCAGAGTCCTGAAGCCTCCGCGGCGCCCGTCTTTCCTAAAACCCAGCTCACAGCAACTCGGCTTCACTTGGAACTCACACATCTTTCCATAAAGCTGCATTTTTTTCTTCTTCTTAAGTGACCTGGAGCGAGCTTCTCCGCTCTGTAGCCGGAGAGCCAGTGTCCTCAGAAGACCTGGAGATGGACTTTAAATCAGAGCTCTGGAGAGCTGGTAAGACCTTTCCGTCTGTAGTGACGTGTGTGGGGGCCTTTCCCAGGTTAGAAGCACCCCATCTCCAGTGGGCGATTTGGACGCTCCTTCTCAACTCTTCTGCAGGTAGAGCCCAGCCTGTGACCTGGACTTGCCCATTGGCACCGCGTGGAGACTTCTGTGAAGGACGAAGGTGCCGGGAGCATCTGCTCTGTACCAGGTGGCTTCTCATCTCCAGAGGCAGCCGTGACTGAAGTGCGGACTCCAGGTCTGGGGCTGTGGTGTCCCCACTGACAAGTGCCACCGTGTGATCAGACTCATTCCCAGAGGCAGGTGCTCCAGGGCTTGAGCCTGGCTTTCTCTCTCTCAGAGTCTGTAAGCTCCCTGTCAATTCCTGTCCCTCTAAACAGCTGCATGGACCCTCGTGACGGAGCGCCCCGGCAGGTCCAGGCTCATCCCTTCTGCGTCTGAAGGAGCCGCCACCCAGGTGTCTGACGGGCAAGAGCCTCTCCTCCACACCTTGAGTCTGACAGATGAAGGAACAGAAAACAGAATAGACCATTAGATGCCCCCACCCTGTCCTGCGGCTGGAGGGGCACAGGCCGGGCTCAGCCACAGGAGGAGCCTGGTGCTGAGGGGCCGGGCAGGCTGAGGGGCTCCTTGTCATGGGACCACCGTGCTGGCCTGGACATCCATGTTTACATGACACAAGATACACCTTGATCTTGTTTTAGGAACTGTCATTTTGGTTTTTGGAAACTCGCAGCAGAACGTCATCTGGATGAGCACAGGAAACAGGAAGTGGGAGGTCCGGGAGAGCTGCGGCGGAACCTGGTTAAGGACAGCGCCATGCTCCGCGGGCCCAGACGGCGTGGTGTGGGGCAGGTCAGAGCCCCGGGGTCCTGAGTGGGGGTGACAGAGGCTGCCAAGGCAGGCTGGGCGAGGGAACCAGGCCTGCACTTGGAGAACAGGGGGAGAAGGGCAGGAGAATGAGGGGTTCTGCTGTCTAAGGCCCAGAAAAGACCTTTGGCACTTTGCCAACTTCGCCATCTGTCATTTGGCCACGGTGACGACAGAGCCTCGCCCCTGGAGAGGGGGTGGAGTGAGGGGGACACAGAGACAGGGATGGACACGTGCTCAGCTCAGTGCCTGACGGCAGCAGAGCGAGGCCTGCCGATGCTGTTGTTCCTCGCCAGTGAGTCTCTCAGGGCTTTTGCTAAAAGATGTCTAGGTGTCCTGGGGGCGCATCCAGCCCTCACCCTCAGCCTAGGTGAGTCCCTGGTCCTCTCCAGGAGCTCTCTGCTGGTGGCAGTCCTCTCCTCTCACAGCTGTCACTACTGTCCCTGGGTTCTGGATGACGCTGTCCTGTGCAGCCTCTAGGTTCTCATTTCCTGGCCTGCCTTCCCCAGCGTGAGAAGGCGAACAAAATCCCCAGGCAACATCCGAGTTCTCCAGGTGAGTCCTCCAGACCGTCGTTAGTCAGTTTCCATCAATAGCCAAGTGACCCGGGCTGGCTAGCTTACGACAGGACCGTCCAGTGAGGGGGTTCTGGTCATCGGCCCCGTTCCCTTGGGCCTGCAGCCTGTCGAGGCAGAGCAAAACCTCATGGCCAGGAAGCAAAAGAGGCAGGGGCCGGGGGCCCTCATCCCTTCGGGGACATGTCCTCAATATTCCAGCACCCACCCCCCCCAGGCCCCAGCTCCCCGAGGTGCCCTGACCTCCCAGCAGCCCCAGGACCAAGCCCTCAACACGTGGGCTTTGGGGGACATTTCTGTCCAGATCACAGCGCTCTTCCCTTCCTTTCCCCAAATCCATGTGCCCCTCTCACACTTGAACACCCACATTTCTATCCTAGGGTTAAATCCTGGCATCAGGACCTTGAACACATTCTGGAAGAAAACTTGTCTCACTTTCCCGTGTGTCCCGTGGAAAGTCCACACGACGACTCTGCTCTACCTGTTGGGATTTCCTATCACCGCCCCCACCTTGAACCTGGGCTTCCTTGGAGGACTCTGTCTCGTGGGAGTAGATCGTATTTTTATCTTTGGAAGTCTTTCATTGATCACCACTGCAACAAGGGCGTATACATATTGAAACCGAAAATGTACAAAGGTCCGTGACCATGAAGCTTCAACTGTCAAATGTGTGACTCTGCATTCAGATTCCACTGTAATGGTGAGCAGTGGCCACGTCCTGCTGGGGCTCAGACCCTGGGGAGCAGATTCGGGATCCTGGTGGGTGAGACAGGATGTGGGGCGCAGTGGGGATAGCAGACATGCTTTATGTAAGGGCTGCGGGGGGTCCCCTGAGTCTTTCCCCAGGACTTTTTATGTACAGGCCAAACAAAGAAGGCCCAGTGCCAACGGTTACCTAAGGGAGCGTGTTCGCACAGGCAGATACTCATGACCTTGAGTACGCAAGCCGAATCAGGGTGTTTATGACCTTGACGACATACTAGAACACAGCTGGCTGCAGTCCGCCAGGGGGCCTGGCTACAGCCCTCTTGGGTCTACCCAGAGCCCAGCTGAACCCTTTCTAATGCATTCACGAATGAATATTGTCAGTTGTCGTAAAGAGACATGTCAGAATTCTGGCTTGGCCGTCCTTGCTCACACGGGTCAACCGGGGGACACTGCAGAGCCGCTGGCTGTCACTCAGGCCTGTGCACCCCTCCCCTGCACACGGCTCCCCTGCTTTCTGGCTTTGCTGTGTTTTGGGTGATAGAGGAACCCTCCCGAGAGCGTGGGGTGAGGAGGGTGAGATGGGGCCCTTTGTCCTGCTGCTGCCATTGTGATATAGCTCAGGCTGCTCCACAGGTCACAGCCCCCATCTGGTGACCCACTCCATGGCCCTGTGTCTCCAGATCCCAGAGCCCCCCCCCCATTTCCCCGCATCCCACACTCAGGTTTGAAAGAGTATCCTCACGAAGCCCTCCTCGGCTAGCGGGTCTGAGCCAGCCATCTGTCCCCTGCCAGGGCCGCCAGTCAGCCTGGCCTGACCAAGCAGAGGACAGGCAGTGGTAGATGACCACGGGGACACGTGTTAGCTGAGGATCTGAAAAATGGTTCTCTAAAGACTGCCCGTGCCTGTGGACCCTGGAGACGTCGTGTATGCCCAGGGCCAAGCGCTCTGGCACCTGCCCGTGGACTTCCCTTCCCTGTCCCCACAGCCCTAGAGCCACGCTGGGAACCACACAGGCGTTAGAAACAGGGGTCAGTGTTTTACATCAAGGCTAAGGGACACTGGGAGCCATGGGGGGGTCCCCCTTGCCTCCTGTCAGAGGAAGCAAATTACCCCTGGAGCCAATGCTTGAGAGGGGACAGACCTCAGGACACCAGGCCCCCGGCCTCCTGAGCCCACACCCACCCCAGAAGGGAGCCTGTCTCATCCGCCTGGCTCTCTGCAGCTGATGTGGAAATTCCAGACAACCTGAGGCGAGTGCTTACTGCAGCAGCAGGCCCCAGATCTACAGTGACACGGGCAGAGACCGGTCCCCAGGCAACAGCAGCAGCTGGGTTTAAAGTTGAAATTGGAGTTAAAATGTGTTCAGGACCCACCCGCTGCTGGGAGGGCTTTTCCCTCCCCCCTCCTCCCCCCTCTCTCCCCCTCCCTCTTCCCTCCCAGTGTTGGGCCAGCCTCTGGGATCACAGACCATCCTGCATTCTCTGTAGTCCTTTGAATCACAGTCTGCGGTCAGAGCTTGGGGGTAGTTTGGGTTATTGTTCAGCAAATTCAAGACTCCCCCTTCCCACCCAGGGGGGGAGCGTGTCCCCCCCCACCCCGCCTGGCTTTGGGGAGGGAGAGGACAGAGGTGCGTCAGATGGGCCCTAGAGTTTGCATTGCTCAGCTTCCTGGGGATGGGACCAGAGAAGATCCGCTGTGCTCTGTGCTGGGCCCAGGATGTGTGTGCACCCAGTGGACCTGAGCCCACCCCAGCCTGCAGCCACACCTGGCGAAGCCCAGCCCACTCAGCTGCACCACAGTGGGCCCTGCCCCTGGGGCCTGAGAACAGTGCTTACCGCCAGCCCCTGAGTCGGACTGGTTACACACGGGGCTTTCAAATTCTGCTCTGCAGAACCTTAAGTCAGTAGTGTGTGTGTGTGTGTGTGTGTGTGTGTGTGTGTGTGTATGTGTGTGTGTGTGGTAATTCCTGTCCTCAAACCCAGGGTGAATTCATTCATGCATTTATTTATTAATTTACTTATTTATTCACCTCATCTACTTGAGCCCTTAGAAGTTCAGGGCCATCCTGGTGTGGAGGATCTGGAATTTAATGAGGCAACCCTGGGCCCTCCCTCCGTGGTCAGGTCATTTTGGTTGAGAAGGCTGCCAAGAGATAGGTAAATGAATACACCAGGGAGAGACACACAGGTTGGGTGTGTTGTGATTGAGATAAAACAAGAAGGTGATTAGAGTAGGGTGGATGGTCACTTCAAAGTGGTGGTCAAGGAGGGCCTCTCTAAAGAGATGATGAGCCCCCAAAAAGAGACAGCCAAAGGAATTGCCCTAAGAAGTGGGGACAGCAGGTGCAAAGGCCCTGTGGCAGGGGAAGGCCTGGTTAAGTCCATGGCAGAAAGGAGGCTGGTCTGGCCTCCTTTCCTTCCTGGGATGCAGGAACTGGAGAGAGAGGTTTCCTTATAGGCCCAGGTGCTCCAGCAGGGATGCGGGGTGCCCTTGGGTCCCAGACAAGGGTGTGGACCTCATTTTATGAGAAAAGGGAACATTGGGTAGAGTTCAATGATTTGATTCACGTTCGGTCTTTTAAGAAGGTGCTTGCTTATATTTGATTCTAGTTTAAAATGTAGCGTTCAGATTCTTCCCTCTTCCTCCCTCCTTTTCCTTCCCTCTCCCACCATCTCCCTGCCCTTCCCCTCTCTCCATCCTCTGTGTTCTTCCAGGGAGGCAGTGGGGAGGGGTGCATTTGGTCCCTGCTGGGAAGAGCTCCGCGGGGTGCAAGGCTCCGGGTGCCTCTGTGGGTGCTTTGACATGTGCTTGTCCTTGGTGTCAGAGCCCCCTCCCGGAAGCCTCGGGGTGGTACCTTCACTCATATGGGGCCCCCACTTCTCGGTCTACGCGGGTCATCCCTGGACTAGGGGGACAGTGAGTCTCAGGTGTGCGCATGCTCAGGGCATTTTGAGGGCGCAGGAGCGGGGTCCAGCTGTCTCCCAGTGTCTTCTGCTCCATTTGTTACGTGGCCCTCTGGGCCCGCTGGGGTTGAGGCGAGGGGAAGGAATCCTGGAAAAGACCCCGGCCCCTGCGTGAATCTGGGCTGCCCAGAGATGTTCATCAGCGCCCCCTGGGGAGGGCGAGCCCACGTCGCACCCTGGGCCACTTTGTGATGAACTCAGAGAGGGCAGTGACTCCCAAGGTCACCACTGGCACCTGGGCGGACACTGGAGATAAAACAGTGGACAAACTCGAGGAAGTCCTGCCCCGGGGCCCGGAGGAGGAAGGCAGACGGGCAACAACGCACCTCCTGGGGCTGCTCAGGTGCGGGGAAGTGAAATGGAGCAGCAGCACCGGGCGGGCGGAGTGTCCTTCTTAACACTCTTGTCAGGGGCGTGACCACTGGGCACAGACCCAAAGAAGTAACGGGTGGGCCGACCTCTAAAGGAGGAAAGACGCTCCAGGCCAAGGTCACAGGGAGTGCAAAGGCCCCGAGACAGGCCCCACCGAGTCTTGCCTGTTGGAGAAATAACGAGGACCGTGCTTCCTGGATCCCTCGTGGGGTGTGGTCAGTGAGGGGTGAAGGGAGCCCCCTGCCCAGGGGTCGGCATGGCCTGTGCAGAGTTTAGGACCAGCCATAAAGCCAAGTAAAATGCAGCGGTGAGCCCCCTCCCCTCACCGGGGCGGGTGGCCACTCACTCGGCCACTGTGGGAACGCTGTCCTCCACCTGAGGCCAGAGACCTCTGGGGGAAGAGCTTGTGTTTGTCCGATCCTCAGGACTGTGGGGGGGGGGGGCAGCTTCCCGGAGCTGCTGGCCTTGGACCAGATGCCAGTCAGGAGTTCTGTGGAGAAGGGCAGTTGAGAGCACGCGCTGGGCTCCTGGGCAGGCCTGCACAGGGCCACACCTGGGGCTCCACAGATGTGGTGTGCACGGGGACCACGGCGCCGGGTGGGCTTCCAAAGATCATGGGTGTCGCTGCCTTCCTGTTCCCTGCACTGGGTCCTATTAGGGACACTGGGAAGTCCCTGTTCTGGCCTCTGTCTTCCTGCCACCCACGGGCCACCTGGTGTGGTGTGGTGGGAGCCGCTCACCTGGCCACCAGCTCCGGCTGGAGAAGGAGCCACGACAGGGCCACGTCCCCTCCACCCGTGCCAGGCCTTAGGACAGCGGCTGGGTGCTTCCCCACCAGGACCCCATCTGTGAGCCAGGGTGGGGTCTGAGCGACCTGCAGTCATAAGTGTCACACGTCCCTCCCCTGCTCCACGGGGCGGCACACTCAGGAGGAGATGGCAGTCACTCGCAGAGGTGGATGCTCAGCACAGCTCGCTCTTGCTGTGTCTGGAAGGAGAGGGGACGAGACAGCAAAAGTGGTGACGTTGCTGGGCTTTGTGACCTGCCACTCGCTCCCCCACAGGGTACAGGAGGCAGCTTCTGTTGAACACGCCTCACAGCTGGGGGCTGAGCGCCATGTCCTGACCCCCCTGGGCCCAGTCCCAGATCCTTCCCTCTGGTCACAGCAGTGGCCCCTGACCTTACGCCAGACCTCGGGCAGCTGTGACCTTCAGGGCTGACCTTCAAACAAGCCAGCGGGCACACACTCTGCGTCTCGTCTGGGTTGCCATGATGACGCCTCACTCCCTTGATGAGGCTGCTGTCAAGGTGACGGAGGCCCCTGGGGATGTCAGCGCTCTGCCCTTTATTCCAAGGCCGTGTTGCCCGGGTCTCTGCAGTGCCCTGAGCCGGAGCCCGTTTCCTCTCACTGACCTTGAACCTGAATCAGCTCCAGACACCTCCAAACACCAGCTGGGAGGACCGTGAGCTGCGCAGACCTGTGCCCAGAAGGTCCTGGCTGGGCGGGCCCTGCCGTGGCTGACCCGAGATCATGAAGAATTTCTGGATAAAGGACTGTGCATTTTATTTTGCACCAGGCTCCAAAAATTATAGAGCTGTCACTTGTCCCCCTCAGGTACTGGGAAGCACAGACTTCACGTCAAAGGTGACTGTGTTTTCAAGAGGAGCCCTCAAAGGTCTGATCAGAGGCCACATCACTGGAGGGTCCCCTCAGAAGGGCCATGGTCACTGGGATTCATAAGCTCCTCGGAGTTGCTGAAGGCACAAGTCTCAGCCCTGAAAGCCAACCTGGTGAGGGTAGCACCTCACAGAGAGTGGCCGGGAGGTTCCTGCCTGGTGTCCTCCTCCCCTACTTCTTAGTCCTGCTCTGCTGCTTCAGGATAGGTTTGATCAGGGTGTCAGTGATCCTTGGCTGCTCTGTTGTAGGGTTGGGCCAGGGCCACTTTCTGTCCCAGCCCCAGATTCTCTGTGCCTGAATAACACAATTCCCCCTCCTTGGAAAGTGGACCTCCAGGCTGGCTTATCCCGAGACTCATTCACAGAGTTCCTGCTGGTGTGCCCATCCTCACCCTCAACGGCCTGGGAGCCTCCTGGAGAACCCCCACACCTCCCACTGCAGCCCTAGACGTGTCCCCCAGTGGCCCTCTGAAAGGCTGGAGGAAGGGTTTGAGTGACTGAAATGAAACGAGAAAGACGGTTCCAGGCAGCCTCCGAGCAGGGCCCAGCACAGGGTGGAGACGGGGGCCTCGCTCAGGACTCACCAGGAATTTGAAGAAAGCAGAGCTTTACATGAAATGGGGGGCCCCCTGGACGCGGGTCCTGTGGGGTGGCACCGGTGGCCTGCCACCAAGCCCACCCGCTTGTCACTCTTCGGAGGCTGCAGTCTGATGCATCCTTTGAAAATAAGCACAAGCCTCATTGTCCCTTCCCGCCTCCTGCCTGAGCCCTATGCGTGGCTGACCCAAGCCAGCACATCCCCCTGGTCCCCCAGGCCCTACCTGACCTGGAACCACTGTCCCCTGACCTCCTCACCTCTGTCTCCTCCCTCTGCCCAGCCATGCCTGTCCCTTGGCAGCTGCCCATTAGTATTTCATGGTGTTTGGCCCCCACTGTTCCCTCTGTCTGGAACTCCCTCTCTATGTACCTGCTGGTGGAAATAGGCAGAAGAATGACCCCTTCTCCCAGACGTCCAGGCCCTCATTCCTGGAACCCGGGAATATGAGCGTCCTCTGGCTCATTCAGTGGACACAGTGAAACCACAGAAGCTTTGAAAGCAGGCGAGGAGACAGAGGAACCAGGGAGACTCCGAGCTCTGGCAGGACTCAGCGTGTCCTCTGTGCCCCGAGACACGGGAAGAGGGGGTGCGTGGAAGAGTGAGGAGGAAACCAGCCAATCCCAGCGAGCTGGGGAGAGGGCCTTGAGCCCCCGGGTGCCTTGTGTTCCCATCTCCATCTCGCAACAGCCCCAGGGCCCTCAGTCCTTCCCCAGTGAGGAGCCTGAGGCCCTGGGAGGGGGTCCCCAGCCAGTGGGAACAGGGAGGGTGAGAGTCTGGCCCTGGGCTCTCTGGTTTTACTGAGTCACTGCTAATCAGCTCCCGCTGAGCTTCCTGGAAGGGCTGGTTAGAGCAGGTGCCCGTCCCCTAGACCCCAAGTTGACTCGCACCTTGGTCCAATAGATCCTGCTTTTCCCCCGGGGAACGCGGTCACCCCGCCAGGATCCTCACGCTCTGCCTCGTCCTCAGAGAGCCACAGCTGTCCCCTGGAGACCCTCGTTGTGATACCCAGTTACGGGCTCGCGGGTCCTTTGCCTGCCTGTTTCTTCTCAGTGAGATCCGCGCTTAACCTTCCCCGCCCGCTTATCCCAAAGAGCATGACTGGTGGGTAAGAAAGCGGACAAATGTCCCCCCTCTGTGTCCCTGGAACAGGGAGTTAGTGGGCAGTGGCCTGCTGTCCCTCCAGTGGGAATCCCAAGTGACCATCACTGTTCTCACAGTCGCACGTCACAGTGGTGCAGCGAAGCTGATTCAAACTCTCCGTGTCCCAAACCAGCCCCGCCTTGTGAGGTGCCGACATTGGAATAAATCAGGGCACACAATCATGGGCAATTAGGGGGAGCAGGGCCGGGCTGCAAAGACGAGCCCTGTTTTCGCTGAAGTAAATCCATCTCTGGTCGGGAATGGCCCCGGGAAGCAGCGCTTCGACATGCAATTATCTGACTTAGTGGTGGCTTACGCTTCCATCTCCCATTATCATAATTTCTCAAAACATATGTAAATAGGGCTTTTTTTCCCCTAATTCAATTGCAGTTCTACGAGAAGGCCGCTATGTCTAAGTGAAACTCAGCAGGACCCACCGCAATTCCAAGGCGGGTACAGACGGTGCTGGGGATCCTGACTTAACCCTGGGCACCCTGGTCGCCCTGGGGAGCTGAGAAGTTGAGTCACAGTCCCTAGGGGGCCAAACCATGTGGCTGCTCACGCTCCAGCGCTGCTTTCCGGAGCCTTCCAACTCCCAGGCTGCAGCCCTGCCGCCTGCTGGGACAGTTCTCCCTGAAGCCGGGCCTGTGGCGCCCCGGGCTGGACTCTGACACCCTCTGAGCCCGGCTTCCCCAACCAGCCTCCTCCAGGAAGTGCCGGAGGAAGACACTCCTGGTTAAGCTTCAGACTCTGCTGGAGTCGCGGAAGCAGCAAGGAATTGGGTTTCACTGTCTTGGGAGCCACCAGGCGGCACAGCCACTGGCTCTGCAAGGCGGGTGGGACCCGAGGCCACCAAGGGGCGCGCAGTGGGAGAGGCCAGGCGTGGAGGTGTTGGGAGAAAGACCCCCACCAGCTAAAGGCCTGGGGAGCTTGGAAGCCTGGCTGGGTGGCCCAGGCAGACATTGAGCCCCAAAGTGGGCCCTGTCCCCACCTGCCTGGAAGGAACCTCCAACAGGCCGAGGCCAGGGACCAGGAAGGCCACTGAACCACATCCCAGCCCTTTTATTTTTTATTTTGAGGTTGGGTCTTGCCAAGTTTTAGGGCCTTGCTGAATTGCTGAGGCTGGCCTGGAACCTGTGATCCTCCTGCCTCAGCCTCCCCAGTGGAGGGTCATGGGTCCACTTTCTGAACATTTTCAGACCCCTCTCAGGCACTGAGCTCCGTCCCAAGGAAAGGGGATGAAGGAAGGTACCAGCCCGTACACAGAAGCCCCAGACTCTTGGAGGGCAGCTGGGGAGATGTAGACTGGGGGGTGGGGGAGAGCGTAGGGAGACACCCCCAAGCCTGGCTGGGCACTGTGGCCTCTGCCCACTCTTCCCTCCCTGTGGGACCCTGAGGACCACGCCCCCTGCACACAGTAGGGCGAGCTGCAAAGCCTTCTGGCCACAGCCCTCCCCCCCCCTCCCCCTTCTTAAAAGTTCTGGCTGGCCCCGCCCCCTTGCTGGACAGTCTTTCCTGCAGCTTGTTCTAATCACTTTTTGAGTTAAAAGTCAATATTTAATTAACCAAGTAATTACATTCAGCTGACGTCTGAATCTGGGTATTTGCTCATCTGTGCTTGTCGGGACACCGTCCTCTCCATCTGTCCCCTGCTCCCTGCTCCCCGCCCCCGCGCCCCCCAGGAGGCTCTAGAGCCAAGTCTCTGGGGTGACAGGGAGCTGTAGAGAAGGGCTTTCTCTGGAGGACACCCCAGATTTGTTCTCCCCTGAATTGTTCTTGCAGTCGGTAGTGAGGGGGGCTCCTCACTGTGACTCCGCCTCTCCCTACACAAGGAGTGGGGTTAATTAAAGCCATTTGTTAAAGACGGAAAGGGGGAGGGCACCGAAGACCCCTCCCCCTAAGCCTCGCAGGTCCAGTTATAGAGGGGGAGAGCTCAGGGCCACCAGCCCCCGGGAACTTAGTCCCAGAACGGGCAGCTTGGGGACATGCATCTTGGCTGAGGGCACGGGGCGTCTGCTCAGGAGGACACCGTCTTCCTTGGGCCAGTGTGTGGACACCAGTGAGCAGAGGATCCCACAGAGCTCCCGGGGATTGCTGACCTGTCCCCCACCTGGCCCCAGCAGCAGCTGGCACACACAGGTCCTTCTCTGTGGCACCAGCCAACCTGGCGTCTCCTGCCCGTCCAGCAGATGGCAGAAGGTCACTTTCATCAGGCGTCTCCCCAGCCCTCCGCCTGGCCGAGGAAGGCGAACCTGGCCCACGGCCTCCAGTCCTCCCAGTCCTCCACCAGCCGTGGAAGGGGCCAGGTAGGAGCTTCCAGCCCCTGGTGGCACCAGCAGCTGGAGTAGAGTCCACGGGGTTGTCTCTGCCTACGCAGCACCTCCTGGGGACTTGACGGTCATGATGTTCCACGGGATCCGTCAGGAGAGAACGGGCAGCTTCACTGTGTGCAGTCTATGGGGCTTCCCGACCCTGCTTCATTTCTTCCACCAAGATCTTGTAGTTTTTGGCACATAGAACGCATACATGTCTGGCTGATTTTACACCTAAGTATTTCTTTTTCTTTGTAGCAATTACAAGTGGCATTGCACTTTGTTTCCATTTGTTCGTTGGTTAGTATGTAGAAATGCAGTGGATTTTTACCTATCCATCTTGTATCCACGACCTTGTTGAATTCACTAATTAGTTTAAGGAACCTTTCTTTCTTTCTTTCTTTCTTTCTTTCTTTCTTTCTTTCTTTCTTTCTTTCTTTCTTTCTTTCTTTCTTTCTTTCTTTCTTTCTTTCTTTCTTTCTTTCTTTCTTTCTTTCTTTCTTTCTTTCTTTCTTTGCCTCGGGCCATTCTCTGCAGGTGATCATGTCATCTGCAAATAGAGACTTTTCTTTTTTCTACATTTATGACTTTTCCCCTGCCTTATTACACTGTCTAGAATTTTAAGTACTATGTTGCATAAAAAGAATGAAAGAGGACCTTGGTGTCAGGTTCCTGGTGTCAGGGGAACACCACTGAGGATGGTGTTAGCCGTAGGGTTTTGGTGGTGCTATTTGTGAGATCTTTGGTTTTTCTGCACCTGTTGATGTTGGTGTATTATACTGATTGCTTTTTTGGATATGGAGCCACCTTGCATACAGGAAATAAGTCCCACAGTTTACATAAGTCTTGTTATACATTGTTGGAGTCAATCTCCTAGTATATTTGAAAATTTTTGTGTCTAAGTTCATGAGAGATATTGGTCTGTAAATCCCTCTTTGTGAGCTGTTTTTGACTGGTTTTGTTTTGTTGGGGAAATACACCTCATAAAGCCAGCTGGGAAAGGCTCCATCTTCCTGTTCTGGAACAGACTGAGTGAAATTGTGCTAATGTCCTTTTAATGGTGAGTAAAATTCTCCATTGAAGCCATCTGGCCCAGAGATTTTTCTCCCCAGAACTTGTAGTTATTCACTTTCTTTTTTCTCAGTTGAGTTTGGTAGTTTGTGGTTTTCAAAGAGGCGCCCACTTCTTCCAAGGTGGGGTCTCTGTTAGGTTGTGCTGTTCCTTTCTGTGGCTGTGGGGTATGCAGGGACACACCTGGTGACAGTAGAACGGTTCTTCTCTCTTCATCTTCATGGTCCTGTTGTTATATTTCACTTTCATTCGTCTTTGTGTATTTTACAAATGTCTTTGGGAACTTCTTCATTGGCTCATGGGTTGTGTAGAATGGTTCTGTTTATGTTCACGTTTGAGGACTTTCCTGGGATCCTGTTATTCACTCCTGGCCATTTCATCACAGGAAGAGAACATTCATTCTGGTTGCAACCTTGATTCTTCTGAGTTACTAAGGTCTCCTTGGTGACCCGGGAGGTGGTCTCTCGCAGCGAGTGTTCCATGTGAACCTGGAGGGAAAGCCTGGGTACCTCAGTGCGCTCCTAGCCCGCCGCACGCTGTTTAGCTCTTAGATGAAGCACTGAGACCTTGAGTGAGGCCACTACCCTGCCCACTCCTAAAACAGAGTTGTCTCAAACTTGCTTTGGACACATTGAGTTGTCCCATATCACTTAAGAAACTGAGGAGTAAGGAATCACTTATTATATATATTTACACCCCCCTCTTGCCCATCTCAAAATTCTTTCATTTCTGGAATTTCAAGAACACCCATTTCTTTCTGCCTCCGTAGTTACACTTGAAGTGAGCTCCTGATGGACAGCATATAATTTAATTTGTTCTGCCAGTCTCTGTGTTTTGATTGGTGTATCTGGACCATTAATGTTTAATGTAATTGATTTACCAGGATTAAAGTTTGTCGTCTTATGAGATTTTGGGGGGCGGGGAGGGTCTGTCCCTTGGGGTTTTAATTCTTACCTTTTGGATTTTTGTTCAGTTGGTTTTGGTCTTCCTGTGAGTTCCTTGGGCCTTCTCTGGAGTTCTGCTCTGACCCACCAATGGCGTCTCCAGTGCGTCTCCGTGTGCTGTCTTCCAGGTGCTGCTCTAGGTAACTCACCTGCTCGCCTCTCACCCCACCCACTCGAGTGAGTGCACGGCTCTCACCTCCAATGTTGAGGGTTTTCTTGGATCTGCATAATCCCTGTACCAGGGTCTCTCCACCTGGTTGCTGTTGACGTCAGTGTCCTGCGCAGGGGTGTGGGGGGCTGGCACCTAGAGGGAGAGACCAGGGATGCTGCTGAGCATCTGACAATGTGCAGGACACCCCCACACGACTACCCACTCTGGCTGGAGATGGGAACCCCTGCTCTCTGGTCCAGAGAGCTAGCAATCAGACTGCCCAGGGCCTGACCCTGCCATGTTCTACCTGTGTGGGGGAAAGCACTGAGCCTGTCTGCGGAAGTTTCTGCAGGAGGAAAATTAGAGGAATGAGAGGCTTTCCCTCACAGCCGCCCAGGAGGTGCCACAGTGGAGTGCCCGCTGCAGGAAGTGGCAGGGAGCACCTAATGACATCACCAGGAGCAGCCACCTTATCCAGTGCTTGTTGTGTATCAGGCACTGTCTGAGGCACCTCCTATGCATCAAGTCATTTATTCATTGCAGTGACCCAAGGAGGCTGGTGCCGTTACTGTCCCTGTCACATACAGGAGGACGTGAGGCATGGAAGGGTTAGGTGACTTTCCCAGGGCCCCAGGGCAGCATCCTAGGGTCTGGGAGTGGAAGGCAGCCCCCTGAGGCCCTAGTGTGGGGGCTGGCAGCAGGAGGGAGTGGGAGGGGTGGCCCTGAGGAGCCGGGATCCAGGAAGAGGGCACAGCTGTGGCCTCACATGGGCACCTGCTGGCCCCTCGCTCCCCTGTTGCCCGAACACCACCAGCACGCCCAGGGCTGAAGAGACCAGGGACCCATCTGTGGGGGTGCACAGAGCAGAACGAGGAGGGGGAGAAGAGACTGGTGTGGGACATGACAGCACCTCCCAGAGTCCCTGTGGTCCCCTGACACCTGCCAGTGTTCTGCTGTTGGAGCTTCAGGTACAGAGAACAGAGCGGCTGGCACCTCCCTGGGGACCCATGGGGGTGGCTGGGGAAGAGCGCCCATGACACTGGCCTCTGGCCCAGGATGACTCTGGCCTCTGACCCAGGTATGGCACCGTGCCCCTCACTCTGCAGAACCCCAAGGACCTTAACAGAATCTCTACTCCTTTATTTGGCTAGATTTTTAATGGCACCTACCATGAGCCATGTGCTATGCAAGGTGCTGGGGACATGCTGTGACCAACACAAACCCTGTCTCTACCTTTGTGAAGCTGAGCTCCAGTAGGGGACCAGGTAATGGGTAGGGTGTAGCAGTGAGTAAACGGGAGTCGGAACCCAGTGAGTGCCTGGGGTGTGGTTGGGTAGTGCCCAGGGCACTGAGGGGTGACATTGGAGCTTAGACCTGACAGAGAAAAATTACTATTATACAAACCCCGAGGAAAAGCTCTCATAGTCACAAAGGAGCCAGTGCAAAGTCCCTGGGACAGAACTGAGTCCAGCAATAAAAAGAGGCCTGTGGGGGTGTTGGATGGAGGAGGGGTGGGCAGGGGCCAGGTTCCAGTCTGGCAGGGATTTGCATTTACTCTGTAAGCCCTGGGCAGGGGCTGAGGGCTGGGCGTGGGGTGGGGAGTGGAGCACTGAAGGGCTCTCAGCAGGTGAGGTGTGAGCCTGGAACCTTCCTGCCTGGGGTGAGGCCCCTCCAGCCCTTTCACCTTAGTCCACCCCCTGCCGAGTGGTCTCACTTTAGGAAGGTCCCTCAGCTGCCCCGGGAGTGTGCGGAATGGGGCGGGGACAGGGACAGCAGAGAGACCCCCAGCTGCATCAGAGTCCTCAGGAGAGAGGATGGTGGCTGGGCTTTGCCCACAGACAGGAGGGACAGACAGACTCCTTCAAGGTCACAGCAACCTTAAGGAAGCTCAGCTGCAAGGCACTTGGTCTCCTCCCAACACCTCTCTCTCTTGCTCAAAATAAATGAGCCCAGAGGCCTATTTCTGGTGGGGCTCCCAGGTCCCTTCCCCCAAGGAGTGGAAAACAGCCACAGACACAAAGTGCAGGTGAGACCGAGGCTGCAGGGGACAGGCCGCCCACCCCTCAGTTCCTCGGTGGAACCTGACAGCATGTTCCCTGGACTTCTAGCCCCTTAATCTCTCTCTCTCTCTTTTTTTTAAAATCATTTTGCTTGTTTACAATTTAAAACTAACAAGAATCCTGTTTGTGATGGCTCTGCTGACTCGGGGCTTGGCCACACCTCCACCAGGAGGTAGAAAGAAATGCCAATCATCCATTAGGCGAGCGGTGGCCTGAAGCCGGTGTCCACTGTCAAAGGGCGATGGAGTTTGGACGTTTGTGAATATTGTCACTGGCAGCAAATGTGAAGCTCTCCCAGGTGACACTGCGAAATCAGCTCTCCCGCCGCTGCTGATCCCGCGGCGGGGCTGGAGCCTTTGGAACTCATTATTAAAATCGTAAACCAGCACCGAGCTGCCCGGAGTAGATGGTTTGTACTGAAGCAAGTGCTGCTCAAGGAGGTAGCAGGTGCTCCGAGGGTCATGCATATGGATGTTTCCCGAGCGGTTATCAAAAAGAATCTGCAGCCGGGAAGCAATGAGTGCTCAGGGCTTGCCTTGACGATTTGGCACCTGAGAGCGCGGCGTGGTTCAGGACGGGCTGCAGGGGGGCTCTGATGGGCACTTATAGCCCAGCCGTGCCTGCTGCTCCTGAGCCTGGCTTCTCAGCAGAGCTTTGCAGAGCGGCTTTGAGCTTAGAGAGGTCGGTGGGGGCCTTGTGATGTGGCCTCAAGGGGGGCTGTGGAAGGATTCTGGGTCACTGTAAGGACACAGGTTGAGGGGCTGCCACTCTGCCTCCGGGTGGAGGATAGATTGTACGGCCTCAGGGCAGAGCAGGGAGACCACAGAGGAAGCCCCGGTAACCAGCAGTCAGCTGAGCTGGGAAGGAGCTTGGTCAGAGCAGGCCACCGCAGTGGAGGGTGGGAAGGGGCTGGGTGAGTCTGGGGGACCCACGTGGGGGGCAGGAAGAAGGGTGCTCTGGGGATTGCACCTGGGCCAGGCTGGTGACTGAGCACCAGCTTCTCTCTTGGGATCAATAAAGGCGGCTTGCTGTAGGTCCAGGTTGAAGTAAGTGAAATATCGAGCTTGGCTTATAGTTGGGTATTGATGACTCATGATGAAAACCAACAGAACATGCTGGAATGACAAAAGGAGCTACGGGTGTGATGGGGACACAGAGGGCAAGGAAAACCATGCGAGGGGGGAATCCACCCCCAGGCCTGTGTATTTACACGTGTAGATTTACATGTGTGTTTGGTATGCATGAGATTTGAACCCAGAGCCCAAGCTTTGGAGCTGGGCTATTTAATGTCATTCTCTGGGTCGATATTAAGTTGTTCCAATTTGAAAGTTTATTTTTCACTATATAAATACTCCTGTGGGGGGTCTTTATCCATGCATCTTTGCACTCGAATGTCCCTGGAGATGACTTCTAGGGAGTGACTGAGGTCTCAGGGTCGCGGTGGCCTCTGGCAGCCCCCACTTGATCAGTACCTGCTGCCTGGCCTTCCCAGGAGGCCGGGATCCCCCCCACACAAGGTTGAACAGGCCTTTGAAGGCAGCCAGGCCCTTTCCAGTGATGGAGGGGGAGGAGGTGGGCCTTCTGAACCTCTGTGGTTCAGTGCAGGTCAGCCACACTTGTGCCCCCCAAAGCTAAACAAACACATGTCCTCTCTCCCCGTGGCAGCTGCACGCAGAGGTGGAGTCTGGAAAAAATCCATCGTCTGCTATTTTCTGTTCCTCCCGCGGCTGCCCTGAGGGTCTCTGGGCTGGAGGTTTCTTGCCTGAGACAATCCTGGGCTTCCTTCCAGCCCCAGGGCACAGAGTGGCCCCCTCACCAGGTCGGGAGGACAGCATGGGGCAGGACAGGAAGGGAGCTCTCCGGGTTCCCAGCTGTGAGGGAGAGGAACAGGGGACACCGAGACCTTGTCCGTGTCATACCCTTTGGCCAGGAAGCCTGTGACAGGGTGGATTTTTGAGGGACACTCTCTGAATAGGTGCTGCTGCTACCTGAATCCACACAAATCTCTGGTGAGGATCTTTGGGGGCCAGGGCTTGGTCAGGCCCTGGGAGTCCTGCCAGGGTCGTCCTTGATTCTGGGGCCCCCAGCAGCCTGCTGACAGTCTGGAGCAGGTAAACGGCCCCTGCTGGTGTTGTCCAAGGCTCGCCCCGGCTGCAGGAGGACAGGGGTGGCTGGGACAAGAGCAGAAGGAGGGGACCCGTGGCTGATGCAGGGGTCCCCGGGGGTGGTGCTGGGGCTTGGAGCAGGACAGTGTGCTGAGGTGGGAGTGGCTGGCTTCCGAGTGTGACTCTTGTGGGTGGCTTCAGGTGGGAGGGGGAGGGGAGGAAGGTCAGGGCTCCCAGGCTTCAGGCTGAGCCATTGGGCAGACATGAGTGGTGCATCCCAGAGACGGAAGGTCAGGAGCCGACTTGGCGGGGGCACAGGGTGGACTTCAGATGTCCTGAGGACGTGGCCCACCAGGCTTGTGGCTCGACTGACTCTGCCTCGCTGAACCTGCTGTCAAGAACAACATGCTGTGGTCACCACGAAATGGTCACCATGAAGTGGTCAAGCAAGGACAACGTCTGGGTGGAGTTTTTCGGAGTCCCAGCAATCGCACCGTGCCTGTCCCTTTGGGAGGCCCCTCATCACTTCCCCTTTGTGGAGAATGACTACAGCAGAATTTTCTTCCAGAAGATTCTGCAACTATAGTTGGCGGAAGGCAAAGGCCCAAAAAAAACCTTACAGCGTGATTTTTTTTCCTGATTTTTCGATTTGATATCCATTCACGAAGGTCAATGCTGCCTCCTTGACATCTGCTTAATTGATTTGGGGTTTAGCAGCCAAATTTGGGCCTTGGATATTCATAGCTAAAGCCAAACCGGAAAAGACATTTGGCTTCGTTTATTAACATCTAAGAGTCGGGCATGGTGACCCCTCTGCACCCCTGAAGGACACCTTGTTTGGGAAGCAGCTCCTGGAATCCAGTGGGATCCTTCTGGATCATTCCAGGGATGGTCCCCTTGCCTGGACGTGGCCTGATTGTGGCTGTTTGTCCCCTCTTCCATGCCTGTTCCTCTACTCTGGGACAGTCACCTCTCCACCGTGGCCCCCACACAGGCGTTACTGGGGCAGATATTCCCCAGCTGATCCCACATCATCCCATGATCATTCCAGGGACACTTGCAGTCAGAGCAGGGCTGCCCAGCGACTTCCAGCCCCAGGGAGACACGGTGGCTTCAGGACAGTGCAGGACACAGGTTCCCCAGCCCAGACCCGGCTTATGGCTCTTTGTCACCTGCTTGTGCAGTTCAAGGCCTCCTCGTCCCCCGCCCCCCCGCCTGAAATCCCCCTCACGTGGCTAGACCTGCAGCCGCTTCCTCCCGCGCACAGCCCTGGGCTCACGTGGCCCTCGTCTCTGAGCCACCCCGAGTGCCCTGCTCACAGGTCTCTGTAGGGGCCGGGGAGAAGTGGGCGGCTGAGGAGGTGGACAGGTGAGGACACGCCCCATCTCCACCTGTGTGGAAAGGGGACAGTAGGAGCAGGTGCTCGTCCTGCCTGGCGGCCTGCCACTTGCTCTCTGTCCCAGGGACCTGACCTGCTCCAGGAGTCCCTCCTGGGCTGGCTGACCTCACGGTGGCAGCCTCATGGTCCTGGAGAGGCCGGGGCCACCCGCCGGGCCGTCCTTCCAGTCCCCGCGGCCCTCTGTCTTTACCTTGGCCATTTTTGATAAAGGCCTGGGTGAGCCCACGCGTGGACCCCCTAAACTCTGCAAGACGTCCCCCGCCTGCCTGCAGGAGCTGTCACTCAGCCCCGGGCCGGGGTGGGCGGTGGCCAACGCGTGGCCCATTCCACAGCCTGTGCCCCCGGCCTCCCCAGGGAAGGCAGAAGTCCAGGTTTAGGTGAAACCTACGTAGAGATCCTGGAGGCCGCTCCCTGAGCTGTGACCTGGGACGTCTGGGATCCGATTCCTCCTCAGAGTCACCTGTGGTCAGTCAGAGAGAGGCAGGTGAGTGTCCAGGGGCCTTCATTAGGGGATCCCAGGCTCTGCCAGTGTCACGAGCGCTTCCTCAGGTGTGAGACATGGGACCAGGTGACAGGTGACAGTCACCTGGGATCTTACTGGGGTTCTCTTCCTCCCAGGCTCTTTCTCCTCCCCGCCCCATGTCTCCCTTATGCCAATCACACAATTGAATACGCAGACGACACAGGCCCTTGGAGAGCCCCCAGAGGACACACCTCACCCCCCGCCAGAGGCACTGTCAGTCAGAACCCTGGAGAGCGTGTCCCCTCATGAACCCACAGACTCACACGTCAGCTGGAAAGCATCAGAAGAGCACACCAGGAAGAAAGATACCACATCGTTTGACAGCCACAGGTGGTCTCTGAACGGTAGGGAATGAGACAGGTGGCTCCACCGGGAAGAGCAGTCCAGGTGGAGGGACTGGGAAGTGCAAAGTTCCTGAGGCAGGAGCTCTTTCAAGATGTTAAAGGTGACCAAGGCTGGGGTGGAGTGGGAGGGAGGATCGGCTCCCATCATGGAGGACCTTGCTGGCCTTCGCAGGCTTTGGCTTTTATTCTGTACAGGAGAGGTGGTCACTAGAGGGTTTCAAGTAATGAAATATGAAGGTCTGACCTAGTGTGTGGAAAGGCCCACAGGGCAGGACACAGGCAGGGTAGGGCAGAGGGCAGGCGCTGGAAGACCAATCAGGAGACCTGAGACCTGAGGGACAGTCGGGGGGAAGGTGGTGCTAAGATATGGATTTAGGTCAAGCCCTGGGGCATGTCGACTCCATTATTGTCACTGTCCCACCCCCTGTCCCCCCATGTTCCTAATGAGCCTGACACCACAACATCCAGTTATTTATTTAGAGTTGAACACACACCCATAGCAAGCCGCCATCTCCTGGCTGTCCATCCCCTACTGTCCCCGGGGCCTTCGCGGAAGGGGAAGGGGCTACAGGAGGGGGGTCTGAGGGGTCTCTGTGTGCAGCAGCTGAGGTGGTGGCTTGGACCCAAGTTTCTGGGCTAGAAAGTGAAGCCAGATGCCCTGAGAGTCCATCTGCGTCAGGGCTGGGGCTGGGGCGGGGGGATGAGGTCAGATATTTGTGTGTGCTCAGAACTCTGGACGGGGGTCTGCCCAGCCTTTCGTGGAGTGTTGACGTCACCTAGCAGTGCCTGCCGGGCCAGCAAGCCTGGGGCCTGCCACCGAGTAACCCTGAAGTCCAAACAAAGAGCAAGTATCACGAAGGCGTCGATCTGGAGAGTATTGCTTGTTTGAGGCTGAGATGTAAAAGGCAAATCAGTTTAAAAACAGCATTTGCTAAATAACTGTCCAGAGACCCCCAAAGTGACCCAGAATAGAAACCCCAGGGGGTGTGAGTGGGAGAGGCTTGGGAAACTGAGTTCTGGCAGCTGGTTGACCCCCCACTACCCCGAGCCCGTCAGAGTCACAGAGAGAGGTGTCAGGGTGACCTCACCCATGGCCCAGCGAGGGGGAAAGGTTTAGTCATGGAAAGAAATTGGGTCTGTTTTCCCCACACCTCCCCCGGGCGGCTGCTGGAGAAAACAGGTTTGGTCTGCTCCCCAGCTCCCCGGCTTCTCTTAAACATTTAGAGCTGCTTCCCAGCCTTGAGCTCTTCCCGCTCCCCCTCCCTTCTGGCTGTCCTGTGGATCAGGGCTGGGCGGTGGGGATGGGTCACATATTTTTGTGTTAAAGCTGTTGATGTATAAAGCCTGGTAGTTACAGCACTTTTAATAAATCAGGTGAGTGTTCCAGGGGGAGGCTTGCGTGTGCCGTTCACGCACAAACGCCTCCATCATTTAAGAGGCTTGTTAGAAACGGTGGTTTAGGAGCAGATGAACCAGGCTCTGGGCAGCAGATGCCTTGGGCAGGGGCGGGCGCTGGGACCAGCAGAGGGAGGGCGAGAACTCGCCAAGCTCCCTGCCTCCGACGTGTGAGGGCGGGGGCTTTAGGAGCCTCGTTTTGAGCTTCCCGTCCACTTGGGCTGCTGCAGAAGGCCGCAGACTGGGGGACTTATGAACCACAGAGATGACTTTCTCCTGGAGGCTGAGAAGTCTGGGATGCAGGCACAGGGGGAGTCGGTGCCTAGGGGCTGCGCCCTGCTTCCAAGGTGGCTGCGTGTTCACGTGGTGCCAGGGACGGGAGGGCAAGAGCCCTTTCATCAGGTGCTGATCCCATTCAGGAAGCTGGGCCTCAGGACCCCTTCACCTCCCAAGGTCGTACCCCCAGGAGTAAGGGTCAACCTGCAGTCTGAAGGGGCCACCCTCTGTTGAGCTGTAGCAGCCAGGGTCAGCCCTGAACCCTGGGGAGAAGGGTGAGGAAATCGAGGTCCCCGGACACAAGGGGTGCTTACTCCTCACCTGGAGTGAAGACACTGCTTCATGGACTACTTAAAAAGCAGCATGCTCAGCAAAGGAACCCGGCACCACAGCAGGTGCCCGCCGTAGACGCCGTTGACAGACACCTAGAACAGGAAATGTCACAGAACAGGGCGGCTCCTGGGAGGGGGGCCTGGAGTGGACAGGAAGGGACACTGACCAACTACTGCATCCTGGAGAGCAGGAGCTTCCAGGGCCTGGCAGGGAGAGACTTGGGGAGGACCTTGCCTTCGGCCTGAGCTTTGAAGGTCATGGAGGGCCTGTCTCTGACAGCCCCCAGGCCCTGCCCCCAGCCTGTGTAAGAGTTGTCCAGTGGATGGACGGCGCCAAGGGGACTTGAGGGTGGCCCAAGAAGGTTCACAGGAGATGAGGGCCGGCTTCAAGCAGTGGAAGGGGTTTCCCCAGTGAGAGACATAAAGACCCATGACCTTGACTCTGACAGTCCCCCATTCAGCTCAGGAAAGCCGTTAGAGTCTGCTCAGCAATTAAAACAGAGATGTCATTGTGAAGGGTGGGACACACAGGAGAGAGTTGGTGCCAGCTGTGTGGCAAGGGGAGGGATAACCGTGGCTTTAGCGTGGGGTTGAGGTCTCATGTGCTAACCTCCACAGAACCCACGGGACCACAGTGTCCCCAAGTGCTCACCCAGGCTGCCCACCAGCCAGCAATGCACTCCGTGACACCCAGAGCCATCTAGAAGGTGCCCGGAGAGGGGCAGTGGCCTCCTGGCCTACCTCGAGAACTTGTTCCTGAGTCCGAGGACCCCATGTGCCGGCTTGTCAGGGCCCAGCGGAGCTTCCCCCTCAACTGCAGCCTGGGACCCTCCACTAATGGGGACCCCAGGCTCTGTCCCAAGGCTGGCCTTCCCCTTCCTGACTTGCCTTGTGTGGACTGGGCCCTCCAGGCCCCCAGTCACTGGGACGATCTCAGATGATAAGTGACATGAAGAAATGAGTAACTGGCTGCTGGGAGGCAGAGGGGGTTGGGGGAGGTGTGGACCTTAGAGAAGATGGCAGGGAGTTGACATCCCACAAGAGACCTGTGTGAACTGGGACGTCCCTGGAGGAAGCCCAGTCCAGCGGGAGCAGCCAGGAAAGGCCCTGAAGCCGACTGAGTTTGGTGTGTTTGAAAGAAAACAGGCCCCTGTGCCTGGGGTGGGACGCAGCACTGGATCCTGCAGGGGCTACGGACCGGGGTGAGGACCTTGAAGGGGACCACGAGGAGTGATGGGGGTTTTAGCGAGCAGGCGCGTTGCCGATGTTCCGTGGGCTGGGAGGAGGGGAGGTGCCGGCGGAGCGCGGAGGCGGAGGGGGCTGCGGGGCGGTGGGAGACGGGGTCCTCCCCAGGTGGTAGCCCGCCCTGCCCGGCGCCCAGCGGCGCTCTCTGCAGGGCCGGCCGCGGGCGAGGCCTTCCTCCAGTCCCCAGCACTGACCACTTTATTTGACCCCCAGCCAACCCCGAAGCGGTGCTGTTATCATCTCCATCGTACACAAGAGGGAACTGATGTGGAGTCATTTGTCCAAGGTGTCCCACCGAGTAAGAATCACTGCCAGGATTTGAACCAAGGTCACCCTGCTGTCCCCTCCCCCAAAGAGCCACCGCCAGTTGAAATCAGTCCTGAAGATCTCTCCAGGGCCCTTCAATATTCAGGACCCTGAGGGCGCTTTCCAAATCCCGGGTGGTGGAGGGGGGTGTGTGGGGGGGGGGGCGGGGAGGCCCTAGCTGGTTGCTAAGCAACGTCTCCGTCTCCAGGACTCAAGGGGGCAGGCAGGAAGGCCGTCATTGGCAGCCCCAGTAACCACGTGTTTAGGACCTGGCCAATCAGAGCATCCCATCCCCTGACTCCGGTGTTGGCTCCGGTGGCTCCTGGGACCCAAGTTGGTCAAGACCCAGGGCTTGGGCTTGAGTGTTGGGAGAGACGTGCTCTCCCGCTGGGGGGCTACGTCGCAAGGCCTTCCCTGCCACCTCCAGGGACACGCGGGACTGGGAGCGAGAGGCCAGGCGGGCCCAGCGCTGGGGAAAGGTCCTGCTGAAACCGAGTAGCAGATGGAGCCGAGCTTCATACGAGCTGATTTTCTTCCGTCGTTAAGCCCATTGAGTGGGGTTTCTGTCCCCTTTAACCTAAAGTGTCATGGCAGGTGCTGGTCCCTCTGGGCTGGCTCCCAGTGGCTCCCCATGTGATGCCACCCAGTTGTCCCTGCAGCCTTTGGCTCGCTTCCTCTCAGAGCCAGAGAAGCCCCAGGGAAGGAGTGATTCCTCTCCCTCCTGCCAGCTGTCCTTCCACATGGGTGCCTGGTCACGCCTGCAGGTGGAACACATACGGTGGTCAGGCCTGGACACCTGTCAATCCCAGGCCCGGGAGCGTGAGGCAGCAGACTGAATCATGTAGGGCAGGCAGCTGAGTGTAAGCGGTGACCTGGCAGGGGCAGATCATGGGCGCCTACCGTGGGACAGCCTGGCGCAGGGGCCAAGAGGGGCTCAGGACTCAGTGGACAGAGGTGGGGAGCAAGCCTCTGTCCCTCTCCAAGCCCCAGTGGATACACCAGAGTCCAGGTCCCCATTTGCCCACTGTAGGGCGGGGGAGGGCTTTCTACTTGGCAGAGAAGATGTGAGAAGAGCCCCCGGTGGAGGGGGAGTCCTAGGGTGGAGGCGGAGACCTAGGCTGGAGGTGGAGTCCTGGGTGGAGGTGGAGCCCTAGGGTGGAGGGGGAGTCTTGGGTGGAGGTGGAAACCCTGGGGTGGAGGTGGAGCCCCTGGGTGGAGGTGGAGACCCTGGATGAAGGAGGAGCCCCAGGTGGAGGTGGAGTCCGGGGTGGAGGTGGAGCCCCAGGTGGAGGTGGAGCCCCGGGGTGGAGGTGGAGCCCCAGGTAGAGGTGGAGCCCCGGGGTGGAGGTGGAGCCTCGGGGTGGAGGTGGACCCCCTGGCAGGGCTGCCTTGGGGATGTCATCACATTATCACTTTTACACTCTTCGCCTTGGTTTTCACGCCTGCAGAATGGGAGCCGTTGGCCTCTCCAGTCCTCAGTCTGTAAATGAGAGGGCAGGGATCTGGTCCCAAAGCCTGGGCCGTGGGGGGGGGGGCATCCACACCTGCTTGTCGGGGGACCCTCCTGGAGTCCGCATCAGCAGCTCCACTTCTAGGGAAGCCTCAGGAAGTCTGTCACCTCCCTGCTGGAAGAGGGTAATTAGCTGTGCTAACAGCTTGGTGGCGGAGGCTGTTTGGGTGGCTGCCACCCGGGAGAAGGAGCCTCTCAGCCGGAAGGCGCTGACGGTGGTGCATCAGTGTCTGTCTCACCAGGCTGCGCACTTAGTGGCAGGCAGCGGGAGGAAGGGCGGTGGCGTGGGGGGCAGCACCTCGTGGGCTTCAGGGAAGCTTCAGGAAGGAGTGAGGGTGAGCCCCTGCCCTCCACCATGACTGCCTGGAACACAGGGTTCAGGAGGTGCGGGTGCCAACCCCAACCTCCCGTCTCCAGGCTCGTCTCCAATGGCACCAGACTGCCCCGCAGGGCTCATCCCACACTGAGCCCCAAGTTCCCCACCCTGCGCAGGCACCCCCTGCGGCCCCACCCCTGCTAGTGGCATATGTGGGGGTGGTGGGAGAACAGGACCGTGCAAGACCTGAGAGCCAAGGCAGGGATGTTATCTTCAAGGGAGCCGCCTGCAAGGCGGGAGTCCAGGGAGCAGCAGTAGTGGGGGCCTGGAGTCCAGCGGGCAAGGTGGCAGCAGGAGCCTGGAGGGTCCCCTGAGGAGAAGCACTTTCCTGGGAGGTGGGGAGGAGGGGACTGGAGCCCTCCTGGAGGTGCAGAACTGGTGGCCCTTGTGGGACACAGAATCGTGCACCGCAACCCTGTCAGTCCTTTCATCTTCCCAAGGAGTTTTTCCTGAGTCATGTCTTATGATTAATTCATAATAATGATTATAATGATAGGGGGGCTGGGCGCCATAGCGCACATCTGCAATCCCAGCGGCTCAGGAGGCTGAGGCAGAAGGATTACAAGTTTGAGGCCAGCCTCAGCAACTTAGTGAGGCTGTAATCAACCTGGTGAGACCCTGTCTCAAAATAAAAAATAAAATAAAACGAAAAGGGCTGGGGATGTGGTAAAGCACCCCTGGGTTCAATCCCTTGTGCCAAAAACAAACCAAAAAAGACTAACGGACACAGAGGAGTGAAATAATGTCCTGCAAGTCCCACAGTGAACCGTAATCTGAGGCTAAATCTTAAACTACCTTTTTGCACCATCTGGATGGCCACAGTGTGTCCTGAGGTCCAAGTGGTCCAGGCCACTCGTAGGCTTCAGGGATATAGTCTTGGTCCCTGACCATGGGAGCTCGTGGTTAACATCCATAGACCCCCATTAGCTTGTACCACCCACTGAAACCCACCCAACTCCTGGGTGAATATGATTTTGTCATCATCATCATCATTATTAAAATTACTGGAAGGACGAGGACCTGGTCCCAGACTGCTTTGCTGAAGCTGTGAGCTTCATCCCCGTTGATTGTCTATCCCAGGTAGGAAGGGGCAGGGGGGACTGGAGACTGGCCTTGCTCTTTCTTGGTGGGCTGGGGGTGTTGAGCTGCGTGGTGCACAGTGAGGGAGAATTGGTTCTTGGTCCCCACAAGGCAGGGTCAGGCAGTCCTGGCAATGCCTAGCCAGTGGTGTTTGAACAGACAGGGGAATGATGCAGGGTGGGAAAGGTAGTGCCCCAGAGAGTGGTGTGTGACCACAGAGCAGGTCAGGGCCAGAAGCCTCCTATAACCCGTGCACACGTGGCCATGCAAAATGTCTCCACCCATGCCCACACGCACAGACAGAGCCACAGCAGCCTGTCACAGGTGTGCACAGAGAGCACACCATGCGTTCTCCACAACGTGTCTGAGCCCCCAGGCCTGCAGTGTGACCCCAGAGCCCCCAGCCCCTGCCCTGGACATGCTGCTCAGAGACCTTCGGCCTCTTTCAGGCTCCAGGCCTGGGTTCAAGTCTCCCTGGTGCTCTTGCTCCTGGCCCTCCTGGTGTGGTCCTGTCCCCAGTGCCAGAGGACAGTCCTGGCCTCTCACTCCCACCATCCAGCCTGCCTTGGCCACGGGTGTCTTCCTGATGACTAACCAGCAGGGCCGGGGGAGGCCTTAACATGCTCTGAATGACAGGGAGTGGAGATGGCAGTTCAGAAGCGGGGGTCAGTCTCTGATGGCGAGTGAGAGTCACTGAGTCTCTCCGGGCCTCAGCCCCTCACCTGCCACACAGGAGCTGGGTAGCACCAGCTGCTGGTCACTCCACCTGCTTCAGGCCCCACCCACAGCCTGCCAGGTGGTTCCTGAGCACAGGGTCCTGGTCTGGGCACCCTTCCATGGGTGACCAGGCACAAGTGAGTGTCCTCCCTGGACCTCTGTCTCCTGGTCTTTACAGCCTGACACCTGATCAGGCAGAGGCCCTGCCAACACTAAGCTTCCCTGAGTCTGAGACCACACAGGGCCTCGGAGAGTTCCACAGTGATGGGCGGGTGGGGTGGGGAGGGGACCCTGAGCCCCATGAGCTCAGCCAGGGCCACCGCCTCGGTCTGCCCAGGTAAAGCCAGGTGTGCCGGGCACCACGCTTGCTCGAGGAGGTGGGGGATCGAGGAGGGGGCCTTGCTGGAGAGGGGAGGGGGCATAGGTGTGTACACGTTCTGTGGCGGGCGGGGGGCTGGCCTGTCTGAGTTCCCTGCACGCATGCGCTCTGGAGCCATTACCTGTTTGCACATCCGTGCACTGTATCGGCTTGTGCAGGTGTGCCCGGGTAGGCGTGGCTGTGGGGCATGGCTTATGAGGGCGTGGCTGTGGGGCGAGGCTATGTGGGGGCGTGGCTATGTAGGGGTGTGGCTGTGTGGGGCGTGTCTGTGTGGGCGTGGCTCCCCTGGGCTGGCACCTGCTGCTGCAGTCTTCTAAACACCTTCTGGTGTCGCTCACATAACCCTCAGACAGGGTTATGTGAGAGACACCAGACAGGTAGGTCCTGGGGTTTGAGGAACCCGAGGCTCAGTGGAGGCACAATCCAAGCCTGGCAGTCGGCATCTCCAGGGCACTTGGGTCTCACACCAGGATCTGAAGCCCCAGCCCACCGGGCCTTGCATCCTGGCCTGGGACTGCTTCTCCTGAAAGCAAGGGATGCCCTTTTCTAACTCGTTCCAAGAGTCACCCTGGCCAAGAGCACGTCCCACCACCCTGACCTCACTTGGGCATGTGGCCTACGGGGTCCCTGGAATCACCCTCAGTACGTTTTAGTTTTGTTTAAGTCTGTTGTGGATAGGTTCCTGGTCCTTGCAACATTAGGCCCTGTCCCACCCAGGGGTCAGGGCTGCAGCACCCCACAGGGCAGCCGCTAACGTTGGCCGAGCCCTGCCTTTGAAATGCTTGGACACTGTGTGTGTAGGATGCCTGCTGGAGGTGCGGGCTCTGTGCAGGACTGTCCCCCAGGAGCCTGGGCTCTTCCCCCTCCCCAGGTTGCAGCCGCAGTAGCTCCTCTGGCTCTGCAGAGTGATTTTCTCCCTCCTATTTTTCATCTTGAAGGATGGCAAACTGGAGCACTTAATTTTCCTCCCGCAGCCCATTACCTTGGACGTGCTCGGCGCCCATGTGTGGCTGCGAAGGGAGGGTCATTTATATCAATTAGCAAAAGCAAACACACTCATGGCTTCGAGCAAGCATGGGTGGAGGCTGTCCTCGGAAGAGGGAGGCAGGGGGCAAACGCCTCGTTGCACGTGTCTGGCAGGCAGGGGACTCGGGCGTGCAGGGCTGTGTTGTGATGGTATTTTGGACAGGGTCCAGTCACCTCTCCTTCCTACCAGGTGCGCAGGTGGATGTGTCCAGGGAGTGAGAGAGTTCCCAGATGCAGCCGTCCCCACTGTTAGCCAGAGCTCTGCATCCATCACACACGGCCAGGCTGGAGGGCTGAGGCTGCTCCCCGCCTTGCTGGGCTGTGCCCATTCACCATCGTGGCCTCCTGGGCAATCGCAACAGCTTCCTCCCTGGTCTCTGGTGTCTCTTGGGCCTCCTTAATCCATGCCCACCTCCTGCAACTAGAATGAGCTGTGAAATGTAAACCAAAGCATGTTGGTTCATATGCCCTCCTGCTGAGACTCTCAATGGCTCCCTATTACTCTTAGAATAAAATCCAGCTCCCCATCCTGGCTCCCATTGCCTCTGTGGCTGACTTCTCCAGCTCAGCTCATCTCCCCCGCCTCCTCCTCCTCGCCCCCCTGAGTCACACTGACCACCTGTTCCTCCAGCTCATGCTGCTCATCCCTGCCCCAGGCCCTTCACCTGCTACTTCCCATCTCTTTTCCTGGCGGCTCTTTGCCATCCTTCAGGTCTCAGTTTAAATGAACTCACCCGTCCAGGCCCAACTCTCTCTCCTCAGCTGCTGTTGTCTCTTTTACAAACCTAAGCATTTAGCCAGCACCTATTGTATACCAACCGCTGTCCTATGTCCTGAAGTCTACATAGAAAGACAGAGGGGGGAAATGTCCCTGCCTTCCTGGCACCACCCTGGCCTTCTGGGGACTAGATGGGATGTAGAGGCCACCGCGGCCTCAGCGAACTTCCTGCCCCTGGTGACTCAGTGTGTTCCAGGAGGCGCACACAGAACGACGTGGGTGAGTCATGCAGGGGAGCGAGGTCGCAGCAGTGAGAGGAAGACAAGAGGCCTGGCGGGGCCTTGGACGACAGCCTTCCCACCTGCACCAGGGGCTGTGTCCTGGTTTGGTTTGTTGTGACGCAGCTGAGGGGATGGGGACGGGAGGCAGCAGGACTGGGAAGGCCCCGCCCTCTGGAGCTGGCTCTGGAAGGAGCCGGAGGGCGATGGATCAAGGTGGGGCAGAAAACGTCAGGTGGTAACAGATGCCCGGACAGACAGGGCACGGAGGGGTGAGGCCTCAGTTAGACGGGGGAGGCTGGGGTGGGCTTCACCCAGGAGGCCCCACTGGAGCAAAGACCCCTGGGGTGCAGTCCGAGGGAGCCAGGGGGACACCACACGGGGACTTCCAGGCATCAGCAATGGCGACGTGCAGTGTGCACTGCTTTAGGGACACGGGCAGGCCACTGTGGTGGACTGGGAGTGGGGCAGAGGGGTGTGGGGCACTTGCTGGGTTCTTTCTGGGGACGAGGGAGCTCTGCGTAGGGGCTGTGAGTGCGGCAGGTGGGGGACGGAGGTGGGCAGGGCAGGATCAGGCAGGGCGGGGCCCTCAGCACCCCACAAAACATTTCCTCTGTGTATGTGTGTGTGTGTGTGCGCGCGTGCGCGCGCACTCTGGGGGTGGTTAGCTTGTCTGATCTCAGATTCTTGGGGTTTTGATAAGCCCTGCTGGACCTGCTCACAGGCCCCGACGGTGGGTGTCTGCACCTGTGTCCACTCTGGAATTCACTCACTGTAGCCTGGGAGAGCCTGGAATCCAGGTGGACCTCCTCGGACGTGCCCCCACACCTCCTGGCTGGGTGTCCCTGGGCAGTCATGTTAACTTCTCTGGGCCTCGGTTTCCTCACCTGTAATGAGTGCTTGCACCTCCCGGGCTCTGCGAGGTCCCAGGAGACACGGGCTGCGTGGAGGACCTCAGCAGGCACCGAGCAGGCCTCGGGCGCGCTGCGTCCTGCTCTTCCCCCTCCTCCCTGCCTTCCTCCCTCCTCTCTTCCGGCCTCCTGTCCTCACCCACCTGAGTACACTGCATTCCAAGAGAGCAGTGGCGTCCATCTGTCCTTTGCTTAGTGTCTCGCCCCTGCCCGGGGCCTTGCCGCGCAGGCAGGGGCTCGTGGACATGTGCCCAGGGATGAGCTCCCCTGAGTCCTGAGCAGCTCTGGGGTGGAGCACATCACAGACTCCAGGAGCACAGATCAAAGGGGGGGCCACAGACGCATCTGCTGGGAACTCGTGTCCCTGGCCCTCGCTCCAAACTCTAAGGCCAACAAACGAACACCGATGAAATGTTTCGCCTTTGCAGCTCATGTGTAAGATTTAGGTCAGCTTTATGGACCAGGGAGAGGTGTATTTTTATCTGCTGTACGTGGCTTCTTATGACACTGGGTCCCCTGTGTAACCAATGTTCTGTCTTTTAGAAATATGCCCAGCAGCACATTTTTATCATTTTACTATTTATGAAGATGCACCGAAGTGTCTCTCCCTGGGGGCGCTGGGGGTGCTCCGGGGACCTGGGCCAAGTGACAACTGGAGCCTTCTGATTTCACCAGCACTGCCAGGCCTTGGCCAGCCAGCCCAGTGTGATCTCACCAAGGCCTTAGACCCTGTCCAGGCCAACCTTGAACTATTTCCATGTCACACGTGGAAGGTCTGAGGTTTCCCCTCAAGGTCGCCCAGATCTTAAGCTCACCCAGGCCTCGACCCCGGGTGCAGCCAGGACTCCAAAGCCCAGGCCTTCACCAGCTGCTACCACCGTCTTGGGCCTGATGAATGGTTCCGGAACAGCCTCCCGCACCCTGGACAGGTGGGCGAAGTAGTGGGAATAAAGGTCCTAACGAGCATCTTGGCTCACACATTGATTTAGTGTGGTTTTTGTGGTTCTGGAGAGTTCTATTTGAATCACTTTTGTGTACATTTATTACACCAGGGGCCTTGGAGACAAGGATGTTCTGTGAGGCTCGGCTATCATTTCGCTACTTTTAAATATATACGGAGGCTTAGAGCTGTATCTTTGTGACCCATGGTGACGTAAGGTGGCCCTGTCTTCGGTTAGTCTGGTACTAAGTCTTTGGTGAGGAAAGGTCCTAGGGAGGGCCTGGGGCCATGGGGCACCGAGCGAGCGGCATTCTGATGACCCAGGGGAGTCACGCCCGAGGGTGGGGCCCCCAGCTCCAGGCCCCCCACCAGCTCAGCAGCCTGGGGTAGTCAACTGTCCCTTCCTGGAGTCTGGCAAAGCCCCAGATTGGGCCACACAAAGGCCACAGCCCCAGAGGAAGGGGCGAAGCCATATGGGTGGCCAGGGTGGGGTGGGGAGTCTCCCTAGGACCCCAGGGGAAGTCGGGCTGACCTCTGTGCCCCTGAGGCAGCGTTGGCCCCAGAAGGCTCCTGTCCCAGCTGGGCTCTGTGGCTGCTGCCCGGCAGCCTCCACCCAGCCTCCATGGTCCTCCTGGAGGCTCAGAGGCCGGGTCCCCTCCACCTATTGATGTCCATGCAGCGCAGCCCAGGGGCTCTGGTGGCAGCAAGCTGGATACTCTCTGCAGCGTCTTGCTTAGCGGGGAGGGCTCAGGGTCACTCGTCAGGACAGAGCTGGGTGCAGCCAGGTGCAGAAAGACGTGGTGGCTGTCACCAGCAGGTACAGGCCACTCTCTCTACAGGGCTGCACCTGGAGCTGGTGCCCAAGGGGCAGTGGGAAGCACCCCACCTGCCCCCATCGGGGTGGCCTGAGCGGCCAGGTGAAGGCCAGGTGAAGGGAGGCCGAGGTCGGGCCTCAGCGGGAGGCACTGTCAGGCCTGCTGCATCCTGGAACCAGAGGAAACTCGAGAGTGGGGCTGGCACCGCCCCCTCCATGGGCTCCCTCCAGAGCCACAGGGGCTTTCCCAGGTGGCCAGGGACAGAAAGGCCTGAGCCCACGTTCCAGCTGGAGTCCGGCCCTGAGACCCCATCTGCTCAGGGGTTCACCCTTCTGTAGAGGACAGATCCCCTCCTTTGTCTCTCAAGGGAACCTAGCAGCCATGAGTCCCCACGGTCCCCAAGAGCACCCCCCCTTGTTCTGTGGCCTGCAAAGCTGGCGGGTGGCCCACCCCATGGGACCCCTCGCCTCTGGCTGGGGTCGCCCTCCTCTGGGGGACCCCCAGCCCATGAGGGCTGGAGCCTGGGTTTGCCTACTCCTTCCTGCTGGGTGACCGTGGCCTGCCTCTGCCTGGCCTCTGCAGCTGGCCACTCCCCAGCTGCTCCCACCTTTCCGGTGGCGTAGCAAGGAGCCCCCAAGCTGAGGGGAGAGGGAAGGCCTGGGGGAGAGGTCAGGCTGGTGGTTGTCACTCAGAGCCCCAAGAAGGGGACTGAGCTATTGTAGGTGTCTGGGCAAGGTGTGTCCTCCATGTCACCTGACCACTGACCTCTTGGACATCGCATGGTTATTTTCTTCTCATTTCTACGTCACCATGCGGGTGTCCTCCTTGGCTGGTGGTGTACAGAGGCTGGCCCTGTCTCGTCTGCCATTGTACCTGCTGGAGCTGGGGTCTAACCCAGGGACGTAGTGAGCACCCACTGACCAGAAGAATCAGTGAATATGGCGGGGGGGGGGGACACACACACACACACACACTCGTGCCACACCCACCTGTCCACACTGGCGCACCTCTGTGTGGACACTCGCCCTCTTGTCTCCTCTCAGGTGTGGGACAATAGAGAGGAGTGGGGACTGTGGCAAAGTGGGTGTGTCCTGTTTGGAGGGGCAGCAGGACTTGGCTCCAGGGATCTTGGCCATGCCCAAACATGACCTCCACGTCCCAGATCTTCCTGTGCAGGAGAAGCCTACAAGTGTGATGTTTTAAGGTGTGAACTTCATGGTTAGGGACTGACCAGAGAAAACACTCCTGGGGGAGGTCGGTCCATGGACCAGGGCTCATGCTTCTAAGGGCAGCCGGGCCAGCAACGGGCAAGGGCTCAGGACATTTGAGTGCGTCTCCCCTCCTGCCTACAATGGGAAGGGGACAGCGGGAACAGGTGGAAAGGCAGGAGGGGACAGGGAGATCGTAGAGGGGTCGGTGTGGGAATTCTCATGTGGTGTCCTGACCCGGGGTGTCCTGGGAATCCTGGAGACAGTTCTGGTCATTATAACAGTCGGCCACCTCTGACAAGGTGTGGCGGGGCCGGAGCTGCCTGGGCTCGGCCCCCTGCCAGACTGCACTGGTCACTATCCTGTCCCCTGTCCTGCACTCACATGTGAGGACCCGAGGCCTGACCTGCTGTGGTCAGCTCAGAGGTCTGATGCGGACACACTTGGCCGGATAGTAGCATCTTCTTACTAGAGCCTCTGTTCCCACTTTCTTTGAGGGTAGGGCATCTCTGACCTTCACAAAGTGCCGTGTGTGGCCAGGCCACATCATCTTGTCAGTGTCAATTCCCAGCAGCGCAGTGGATGTTGACATCATGGTGACCTCACTGAGGGCCCGCCGAGGCAGGATTCAGACCCTGGGCTGTCGGCAAAGCCCTGAGCGCCTCCTCCTCCAGCCCCCGTGACAGTGGCCGTGACCCTGAGCAGCTGCAGCCAGCGTCCACCCCAGCAGCTGAGCCCTCCTCAGTGGAGAGCGATGCTCCTATGTCCAGGGACTCCGGGCGCCACCACCCAGCCGGGCACCAGTTATCCACGTCCCTGAGGGGGCGGAGCCTGGAGCGGCCCCCCCTCTCCCCACAGGGATTTCATGGGGAAGTGGGGACAGCAGCCGTGGGGACAGGTCCTATTTAGAGAGGACCCGGGCCCCTCCTCACTCCTCCACACAGTGTGGGAGAAGGCCACCTGAGCTGTCTCCAGCCCAACCCCATCTTGGCATCAGAGCCAGATGGCCAGGCCTGGGTGGGGTCCAGAAGCCGGGTTTGTATCGTCCCCAGCAGCCTTGGGGGCTGTCCTGAGCCTGCTGTGCCCTGTGATCGTCCCCAAAGCAGAAGTAGCAGACCCGAGTGTGGCTCAAGGTGAGGAACCCTAGACGCCCCCTTGTCGCTCCTCTTGTCCCTATTCTGTCCTGTTCGGCAGGGACGCTGGAAATTTGACCTCAGACACTTTGGGGCTGACCCCTCCCCTCTTCTGAAGCTTACCAGGCACCAGGTGACAGCAGGGACCACAGGGTCCTCGGGCCCCCTCCCTCCAAGCTAGCAGGTGGTCGGCATCTGTCCTTCAGCCTGGATTGGC
This sequence comes from Spermophilus citellus, assembly GCF_964194105.1. NCBI lineage: Eukaryota > Metazoa > Chordata > Mammalia > Rodentia > Sciuridae > Spermophilus > Spermophilus citellus. Next base: position 6,178,550 of record NC_138185.1, on the reverse strand, counting down.
CAGTCATGTGGTCATCATGGAGATGCTCCTTGGTCCTTGGCCAGCTGTCCTCTGCTCCCTCTGTGCACTTGGGGACACGGGGTCACCCTACAGCTCCTGTCTGCACCAGGCAGCTGCTCCCGGTGGTCCCAGCAGCCCTGGCTGGGTTGCATGTGAGTGTGGGCGGGGCCAGGCAAGCCCCCGGGGTGCACGGGATGGGGGGGCTGTGGCGCCCTGGAGGGCACGCCCCGCGGCTCAGCTTGGCCAACTGTAAGGCACAGGGGCCCGTGGGGCCGCAGCCTTGGCTTTTGGAAGAGGGCAGCATTTTTATATGAATCTCCTTGTTTTTAAAAACTGGCAAAACCCACTTAAAAGGCCCCATGGGAGCCAGACAGAAAGGCCTAAGGCCAGCGCTGGCCTTGCGCCCTCTCTGCTTCCACTGGCCTATGGGGTGCTCAGAGCCCACCCACTGGGGACGCCGGCCACTCCCTGAGACTTAACTCAGTGTCCCTAAGGTTTCTGTGACTTACACAGGCCCCAGAAGGGACAGAGTCTCAGTCAGCTTGACAGGAACGTGGCCAGCCATCTTCTGAAACGTCGAGGAGCAGATGTGACCAACAGGGAAAGGCTCCTGTCCTCCTGTCCTGGTGTTCCAGCAGGGGGCTGGGAGAGGGGGGCCCTGAGCTGAGCTGCTGCCCCCCCAGCCCCACCGGGGAAGCCCGCCCTCTGCGCCACCAGCCCTGAAAGCTTCCTTCTGTTGGCCGTGTCCTTCCCCACGACCTCTGCCCACAGCTGGCCCCTCTGCCCTGCAGTGGTCTCAGCACAATGGGGCTCCCAGGGCAGATGGCGGCCCCAGCCCAAGGCACGTCCCCCCCTTTCACATGAAAATGGGGGAGACAGCAGACAGATGTCCACCAAGCCGGCCTCCCCGAGCACCACGTCCCCAAGGCCACGACCCTGCCAGGTGGCACAGCCCTGGACAAGCAGCCTCTGCTGGCCTCTCACTCCCTGGCCTCCGGCCCCACCTGCCTCCTCCCGTCTGTTCCCTCCCAGCATTCCAAGGCCACAGTGGGGACAGCTGGCACCTGGCTGTCTAGCAGCCTCGGACGTTCAGACAGGCAGGCCCTCTGCTTCCAAGGGACCCTGCTGCTCATAGTAGAGAAGCAGGTGGCTGGACCAAGAAGTGGCCCCAGGGAGCAGCCCCAGAGCACCCTGTGGGCCCCTCCGGCCCCCGCAGCCTGGCTCTGGGAACAGCAGCGGGTCCCCGTTCCCGGCTCTGCCCGTCCATTTACTCGCTCACTCAACAGGTGCTGCAGAGCCTCAGGGGGACGGTGGCCACAGGGCAGCCCCTCAACAGTGGCTAGAGAATTGGGGCAAACCTCGTGGGAGGCCCTGGCCAGCCTGGCTCGGGAGGGTCACTGCTGGGCGTGGTGGGCGGGGTCCTGCCAGGTGGAAGCACTGGGATCTGGGTTCCAGCAGGTCCTGTGGCTGTGGATCTGCAGCGTCCCCAGTGAGGGCAGAGCGGGCCCCGGCGCCCAGCAGACAGGGCACCGCTGACTGAGCCAGTGTGGGCCTGAGGCCAGAGCCAGGCCCGGCCCTGCCTCCCCTGTGGCCAGGCCCTGTGCCCACCGCCCGGCCTGAACCAGGCTTGTCCACCCCCAGGGAGGGCTTCCAGCCTGTCCTCTGACGGAGCCCCCACCAGCACTCGGGGCCCAGAGAGGACGTGGCCTGCGCCCCCAGGAGCCCTCGCCCCAAGGGACAGCTGCAGGGTGGGAGGGTCCCTCCAGCCAGGGTCTCCTCTGCCAGAACCCAGCGGCTCCTTCTCTGTGGCCAGCACAGGGCCAGGGCCAGGACTGGTCATGGTCTCCTTGGGGAAGCCCTGACCTGCTCCTGGCCCCTGAGGAGGAGGAGGAAGCCGATTCCCCTGCCGAGGTCCCGACTCTGCAGGGGGAGAGCAAAGAGCAGGAGCCAGGCTGCGGCCCTCAGGATGTCCCGGCCCCTCCTCCAACACGGCCTCTCCCCGCCCCGTCACTCTGGGGAATCCAGTCCTTGTTGGTGTCTTTCTCCTTCACTCTCCCAGCAGAGCGCAGGCTGGGAGCAGGGGCCCTGCCCTCGGAGTCCCCTGCTGGACCCAGGGCCTCCACAACAGGCCTGGCCCCCAGCAGGTGGGCAGGGCTTTGTTAGAATGACTGAGCTGGAGGTGTGTGGGGACAGACAGGGACCGTCCTTGACCTTGGCCCTGCATGGGCTCCTCCCCTTGCTCCCCCATCACCAGCTCCAGCCACCTTGGCCTTGTTCCTGGGACACCTGGGGACACTCGAGCTGCAGCAGCTGCTCCTCATGTCAGGTCACCTGTGCCTCCGCCAGGTCCCCACGTCAATCACTGCTCAGGCCACCCTGACCACCTTGTCCACAACCGCAAGCCCCCAGCCTTCCCTGCCCTCCTCTCCGTCTGTTGCTGTGTTTCTCCTCTGTGTCCAGCATCTTCATGCCCAGTGCCCTCTTTTGCTGATGGCTTCACTCCTTCAGGAAGGAAGGGCAGGGTTGGGTGGTGGGGTGGTTAGCTCCTGCAGCAGTAGGCGCTTAGTAAATGTGGACTCAATGAGGAGCCAATCCTGAGGCTTGAGGAAGGTGCACTCCCTGCAGCAGGATGGTAGACAGGGCCTCCTGGGGACCGGAGCTGGAGATGGTATTAGGGGAGTCAGAATCGTGATGGAAGAAAATTCCAGGTAGGATCAAGTCCTCACAACCAACTGGTGTTTCTGGGGCCTGGGGCAGGCGTTCCCCAGGCCACTCTTGTATTCTGTGTGTTTGATTCTCGTGTTTTCCAAGGTGCTTAGATCTCATGCAGGCTGGTGACAGTTCTTCAGCAATTAATTCAATGTTTTATTCATCTTCGAACGCTTTAAAGCTGCAAATCAAACTGGGTGCTGTGCTAACCACATTCTGCGCTCCTGTGTCGCAAATAACCACGCTCTTTTGCATACCAAGCAGACCTTTCTGAGTCTCAGGAGAAACGGTCTCTCTTGGTGTTCATCGCTCTAATTACATCTGCAGCAACCAAATACGCTTCCACTCTGATTTGCATTATGCAAAATGTTCCTCGTCCCAGGCTTCCTAAATCACTGTGAACGATTCACGGCCTCGGGATGCCAGGAGAGGCACTGTTTGACCTGCCAATACATATACATTAGACTTATTGGGGGAAAACAAAGGAGTCTTGATCCTGTAAACTATCAGGGAATGATCATCCAGGTGCATGTGCACCCCGTGAATTCACTACTTAGGAGAAGAACAAGGAGCTGACCAAGCCCTGCTGCCGAATGGATGTCCTTGGTGCAATGATCAGAAGAAGGAGGATGGTGGGCTTCTGCCTTGGGCAGCCTCCTGTGCTGTCCAGGGTGGGGCCAGCCAATCCCCACACCCCTGACCTGGGACAAGGGCTCTGGAAAGCCATGAGGAGTCAGGATGCCCAGGGTGTGGGGGAAGGCTGGCACTGTCCTCTGTTGGCTTGGAGATTCCCAGCAAGTGATTGACAGCAAAAGAAAACTCTTCTTTTGGGGATCTTTTGCTTCTACAGCTACAAAGGAGAAGAAGCCACAGGACTATGGCTTCAGGGTCTCGTGAGTCCCACCAGGAATCCACATGGTACTCCTTCTCTGCTCTGGGAAGCAACGGAGACAGGCCAGGCCAGGCCCTGCTCCCAGGGAGTTCAGAGGGCCCAGGCCAGGAAGCAGCCTGAGCCTGGATGAGTTCAAGCGTGGTCAGGAAGGTGCTAGCTGACCGTCTCACACCTTCCACTTCTACCTGGATTTGCTGTTACCAAACCACCCACTTGTGACGGAGGACCACCTTCCTGTGCCCAGGTCCCTCCCATTTGGTTAGTCGAAGCTATAACTTGCAAACATCAGAGCTGTGTATCATCTACAACCCTGCAGGGCCAGGGGGTGGCTGGTGGGCCCTTGGCATGGTCCTGGGCCATGCTCCCCTGGCATCCAGGATTCTGTGATCCACGGGTCTCTTCAGGATGCTGAGACCCAGGCACACCCCAACCCATCGTCTCCTGTTCTCTGTCTTGAGATGGTCCCCTGGGGTCAGATGATTACAACGTGGACCACCCTCGTTGACACTGCCACCCTACCTGGAGAGACAGGGCATGTGCCCAGGGGCACCACCCAGATGACTCTTCAGATCTCAGAGGCGGTATCACCCAGAAAGGGTCCCATTCTGCCATCCCTTGTCAAAGCCAATGACTTGGGGGACGGGACGGAGTGACAGAGGAAGAGTTTTCTTTAGTGGCCAATCAATGGAGCAGGTGTTTGCGTGGCCAATCGACTTGTGAACTCTGGGAGCTGAGAGGTTACAGGACAGGTACGAGGGAGGGGCAGGACAAGGGGAGGAGAGGGACAGGGAGAGACCCTCGGGCACTTGGTGCCACCTCTTTTTGCCGTTTTCATGGTCTGGTGTTTCTGCCACGGCCTTGGCCAGGTGTCTTTCGACCGGAGGGGGATGGAGACTCGGCCCGTGCAGGTGGAGGAACCCTGACCTCACGGTTCTGCACAGAACATTCCTCAAGCCATCAGCACGTCCACACACAGACTGAGCAAGGCCGGGGCTGCAAGGAGAAGGCACAACAGGGAGGCCAAGCCTTCCCCCGTTCCAGTGCCCAGGGGACACCCGCAGGCACAAGTCAGTGTTTTCAGAAGTGGCCTTCAGGCCCCTGAAGAGCAAGCGAGGCAACAGTGACCCTCGTGACCACACGCAGAGGTGTCAACTGAGGCAAAGCTGGTGGGGACCAGTAACGTACTTCCCAGCTGGGTGGCCTCCAAAAGGTGAGATTTAATTCAAGTAAGAGTAGGTGAAGGCGGAGGGTTCATCTGGGTTCCCTCAGGGGCAGGGAGGACCAGAGGAGACGGGCGGGGGTCGGGCTGAGGAGAATCAGGTGCCATGGGGCTTCTCCTCCCTCGATCACCCACCAGAGGACCCGCCCCGCCCCCAGGCTGTGTCCCCTCCACGTCTCTCTCTGTCTCTGTCTCTCTCTCTCTCTCTCTCTCTCTCTCACACACACACACACACACACACACACACACCTCCCTGGCCATGGAGATGACACTTAGCCAGGACCTGGAAGGTGACAAGGGGCCAGACACAGGCCTGGGAAGGGAGAGACTCCGGAGGCTGATGCAGAGAGTGCGAAGGCCCCTGGGGGATGTGCTGGTGCCAGGGGAGCAGGGGACAGGTGGGTGACGAGGGCAGCAGATCACAGGGGCCATGGAGGCCACAATGGGGGAGTTTTACCCAAGAGCAGGGGGACATCATTCAAACTGCAGGTGACACAGAGGCATGATCAGGAGCACTGCAGAAGGCTCCCCCGGGTGTCCAGGGGACGGCAGCAGCAGAAGGAGGCCCTGGAGGGGCAGCCGTGGTCACCAGGACAAGAGAGGACAGAGGCGAGGACAGTGATGGAGCAGGTGCTGACCGTGGCAGGACCGGGATGTGCTGCCCACGGCCAGGCCAGGGGCCAGGACCCCAGGACGCAACCTCCCCAGGTCAGCACAGGGACGGGAGGACAGGAAGCTGGGGCCACGTGTGCGGCTGGAGGAGGGCCCGCGAGGGCGGGAGCTGAGGGTCAGAGACAGACAACAGACCAGGGACAAGTCCTCTAGGACAAAGACGAAGCCCTGAGGGGACGGGGACAGTCCTGCCTCCCTGGAGCCACACTGGAAGTGCCACCTAGCAGTGTGGGCAGCTGGTCAGGGAGACCCCACTAGTGGGACAGGCCTCCCTCCCCCCCAGCATGGGCCTCGGGTGGCCCCTATGCCAGGAGCCTGGCAGGAGGAGCAGGCGGTGGCCCTCAAGGAGGGAGCAGGGACAAGAGGTAAAGCGAGGGGCCAGGGACAAATCCCCAGTCTACGTCACGACGGGGGCTCGAAATCTGGGGCACACCGTGGGCCAGGCAAGAGCACGGGGGACCCAGAGTCAGCCGCTGGCCTGTGCAGGGCCTTCTGGCCTCCCTGCTGCTCCTCACGGGGCCGCCGTCTCCTGGGCGCAGACAGACCAGAGTCCCCTGTCCCAGTGAGCAGGAATGGGGACACCGGGCACCGCGGCTGCCTGGACACTCTGTCCTGGGTGGCTCCTGAGCCTGGCCGACAGGGCTCACAGGGTGGGGACAGGGGACTCTAGCGAAGACTTGTGAAAGTCACACACGCGTGCACACGAGGACACATACACGAATCCCACCCCCCACAATCCATCCGACACACAGAGGACACACCCCACACCCGGGGGGCTGTCCCTTGTCAACTGCTGTCATCAAGATGGTTGACGGGGACAGAGGCAGGGTCCCTGCCCATCAGACCATCCGCCTGCCTCTCTCCCACGGCTGGGCTGTGATGGCGAAGGCTGGTCCAGGGGAGAAGACCAGAGTGAGTGACCACAGGACGGCTGTGCTCCACGGAGGGGTCTGTCGGGGACAGCCACCACCAACAGATTCACTGAGTGTTTCACCGGCGGCGGGCGCTTGCTGGGCACTAAGCACTGGAACACAGTCACGTCCCCGGGCCTCGCGGTGACCCTGGGGCCAAGCACTGTCAGTGATTCCCATTGTCCAGCTGAGGAGGCTGAGGCTCAGAGCAGCCCTGGACACACCCGAGGCCACGCAGCCAGCCAGCGGCAGAGCTGGACAGTGAACCAGGACCCTCTGACTCTTCACGGTGCTGAGGTCACCTGGAGCCCTGTGGTGACAATGCTGGGGACCAGGGCAGGTCTGTGGGGTGCAGGGGCCCAGGGCTGCATGTCCTGCCTCTGCCACCCCCAGACCTGAGGGTGCCACCCGGGGACTGTGGGTGTCAGACCCCCCAGGACTTGGGTCCTGCAGGGCCTGCTGCTGCTGGAGGCCGTGAGTGGCCCTGGCAGAGCTCTGCACCCAGAACCTCCCGCCTGCCCCAGGCCCCGTCCTTCCTCTCCTGCCCCTGTCTGCAGTGGCCTCTCTGGAGTCCACCCCGCTGATTCCGCCTAATTAGCTCCTCCATGAGATCAGGTTATTGGGAGCAGCCTCCTCACCCCTCTCCCTGGAGCTTTGAGGTGGAAACGCAGATACATGCTCCTGGTAAAGTAAATGGATGCCATTTGTCCCCAGGGCCCCAGCCTGTCAGGGTGGGCCTCCCTGCCACAACAGACTTTCCAGTCCCCTCCAAATGAGGCAGAGTCCCCTGGAGTCCCAGAGAACCTGTAGGACAGAATGACCATGGCAGCGTCTCCTGAGCAGGTACGGGAGCCCAGCACTGGTCAGAGCCTTGAACAGCGTGCCCAGCACTTAGTAGGTGTTCAGTTAACACCACACCCCGTCCCCACATGGCACTGGGACAGGGGCCACCTGCTCCCTGGGAGGCGGAGGCTGGATTCCCCTCATGCCCTTGTGGCCCAGAGGCTCTGCGCCTGCCACCAGCACAGACCCAGCCGGAGCACGGGAGGGTGAGTGGGTGGGAGGCAGGAGTTCTGCAGCCTGGACCTCCGGCCATCCCCCAATGTCCACCTGCTCCTGGGAAACAGGTCCCCCTGAGGCCATTCCTGACTGTTCTCCAAAGAGCTGGGGGAGCCAAGGCCGGAGAAGAGCAGGGCGTCTGCAGGCCTGGCCTCCTGCGGCCTGTTCCCCTGCTCTGCTCTGTTCCTGGACAGCTCTCGCCTGCAGGGGTCTGAAGAGTTCCTGTCTCTCCCTCAGCTCCAGTCAAGTAGGCATGGGGGGGGGGGCATGGCAGTGACGGTGCATATGTGCTGGGCAGGGACTAGGTTCAGGGGGAGGGGCGCAGGCTGGCTCTGATGGAGAGAGGGGCAGCTGGAGGGAAGGACGGGAGGCTGAACCGGGGCGGCAGGCCTCGGCCACACTGTGGGGACTCAGGCAGTCCCACCCTGGAAACTAGACCTGGAAAGTTCTGGAAGAGAAGTGTCAGGGGAAGCAGAAGGACGTGGCAGTGCCCTCCCCAGGCTGGGCAGAGGCTGGGGGGACCGCATCCTGGGGGCGGATGGACCAGGGCACTGGGCCCTCTGCTGAGGCCCTCAGGACTTCTGGGCGGGACAGAGGGAGAGCCCAGAGCTGCTGCCCCAAGAGGCAGAGGATCTGCGGCCAGGCCACCCTATCCCCACGTACCCAGGGAGCTGCCCCTGGGCACACCCAGACAGGACCTGGCACTGAGTCCAGAGCCAGAGGGCGGGGCCATATCCCAGCCACTGTCCCTGAGAGAGGACTGCAGCCTCAGGGACAGGAGGTGCAGCCTGTGAGGGTGTCACAGCGGGCTTTTCCCCACCTCCCCTGGGGAGGACCCAGGCTGAGGGCCAGGTCTGGGCAGGGGCCCACCCAGCCACTGGGGTCCCCAACGGGGTCCTCCAGCTCTGCCAGCCCATGTGGCCCTGGGTGTCCCTCACAGTCACAGGTAGACACGGTCCCATATCCATTCATTTGCCTGTTTGGCCACTATTCATCAAGGGACGGCCATGTCCCCAGCACTGCTGCAGGCCCCGCCCAGGGGAAGCTGTAACAGAGATGGAGCCTCATTGGGTCAGTCTTCCTGCTGGTGAGAGGAACAGCACCCCAATAGTTCAGCATCTTTCAAGGCACAGAGGAAAAATCAAACCAGGAAGAGTGGGGCACGGGGCACAGGGCACGGGAGGGCTGCATTCCCCCCCCCTGAGATGGGGACTTGGGAACAGAGGACTGAGAGTGGGGAGGACCCACGCAGATTCCTGGGAAGAGGGTCCCTGCAGAGAGCAGTTTGTGCAAGGGGGGGCCTTGAGATGGGGCCCCCTGAAGACTCAGAGGAGCATGAGGAGACCAGGGCGGCTGGGCCAGAGCAAGGAGCCAGGGGCAGGGGAGGGGAGGGGTGGGGGGGCCGGTGGGGTCCTGACAGGGAGGCGGGGTCTTCAGCGTGGTGGAGTGAGACAGAAGCTCCGGGGGTTCTGAGCAGGGGCAGGACCTGCCTGACCTCCGTTCTCACGGCGTCTCTCTGCACTGTAACCTTCCAGCCCTGTCCTTGGCTGCCCATGGGGGTGAGGGTGAGAGCTGGGGAGCTGCAGGAGACTGGAACATTCCCGTCAAACCATGGTGCTGCCTTGGCCTGGGGTGCTGGCAGCAGGGGGAGGTGGCCAGGCGGCAGCACGCAGAGCAGGGGAATGTGGGGCGGGAATGTGCTCCTCAGGAGCCCCGGCTACAGAGAAAAGATTTTCCCAGAATCCCCAGCACAGGGCTCTTGCGCCTCATTGGTCAGAAGGGGGTGGACATCCACCACTCCCAGGCAAAGGGGCCGGATGCAGTGACTGGCTTAGAACCACCGAGGTTAGCCTCTGACCCAGGGGTGAGTGGGCTTGTTCAGCAGGAGGAAGGCCTGAGGGGAGGGACCGCCATCCTGGCCAGCAAGAGGCCCCAGGATGCGGTTACCTTACCTGAGTGTTACCTGGTTTGTTCAGGAAAACGGGGCTCCTGCCTCCGAGAGCCGTGGGAAAGCTTAAGTGAGAGAGGCCGGCAGGGCTCAGAACAGTGCCTGGCGCTGCTGGAGGGCTCCGTCAGCGCTGACCAGCACTGTCCCTGTGTGCCAGGGGGACACCAGTCCACCCCTTTCTCAGCCTACTGGTGTCACATCCTCGTCACGCCAGTACTCCAGAATTCTCCTCGCACCCTGTCATGTGCCTGAGATCCTCCCATTAGCCACTCATCTCCAGATGGACCAGGGACGCCCTACTTTGTAGCTCATTAAAGAAACAGCTGTGGAGAAGAGAGGAATATGTCACTCGACTCTACAGAAGTCATAAAACACAGGTAGAAAGCATCTGCTGCGCTTACCTCCGCCTGGGAAGGAGGCCACTCCTGGCCCATCTGCGGATGAGGTTGGCCTGGCCACGCATGCCTGGTGCTTCCCTCCTGGCCTCCACTGCCCTCTCCTAGTCCCAGTCAAAGCCCCAGGAGTGTTGTCCCAGGGACCCTCCACTATGTCCTCGGGTGGAGATGACCCCAGCCAATCAGAGAATTGCATTGTTCTCTTTCCTATCATGATTGGCTCACAGGGGGGCACCTGACTCAAGGCTACCCAATCAGACTCAGAGAGAGGTCAGTCCAAGCTTTTCACTGTTGGGATCAAGCTGGAATCAATAGTGGTTCTGGAGCCCAGGGCCCCATCTCCAGACCCGCAGAGCCCGAGTCAACACAAAGATAATCAATTGAACGATGAAAGAGGCTCGGGCTAATGTGGATGTCCAGGGTCCTGGAAGTAGCCAGGCTTGAAGCGAAACATCCTCTGCCTTGTCCTTTTAGCCAGAGCCAGTTGGAGTGACTTCCTGCCACTTGGAACCAAATGAGTCCTCACTGGTCACTCTCCAGCCCTGTCATTGTCTTGGTGACTGGTGGTTTCCACCAGGGGCCACTGGTCAGGAGCTCAGACTCAGACACCAGGCGGCCTGGCTCCCCCACTTTGCACAAGATACTCAGCTGCTGGTGCCTCGGTTTCCTCATCTGAAGAAGCGGGGCAATGGCAGCACCTACTCTAGGACCTGGGATGGAGTGAGTTAACACGTCTACAGCACTGAGCACACGCAGGCCCAGGGAAGTGCTGTGTGTGTAAAGGATTCGGAATCTTTTGGAGCAGGAAGTTCCCAGAGAGGCCTCAGTCTTCATGAAGTGGGGAAGCAGACAGGGAGGGAGGAGCTGAGTGGACTGGGCCAGGCCAGGTCCTGTGGGGGGACCTCCTCAAGGCCCCTCCTCCTCCAGGCAGGCGTTATGGAGGGAACTTTGGGGTGACTCATGTACCCCAGTAGGTGGCGCTGGCTGGCCCCTTCCACGGGAACCTGAAGCCCAACACAGGGGTCAGGTGTGAAATGGACAGAATAGTGCGTCACCTCCTCTCGTGGCTGGAGGGTTGAACGAGACAATCGACATGGGGCCCAGAAGTGATGCTCGACCCTCTGTTAGCACAGGCTAGGGCAGGCCTGGGCACTGCTGTCCCTCCCTTGTTCAGACACAGTCTTAACTGTAATCTGGGGCGAGCACAGTCTAACAAATGAGTTCTTAGAGGATGAATCGGGCCACTCACCCCTCAAGTGGTGTTGGGCCCGGCTGCTGCCTGGCGTGGCTTAAGGTGCAGGGAAAAGACAGGGCGCACGCAGGACGGTGAGACCCGCCCTCCTGGGAGGGACGCCCAGAGCCAACCAACCAAGCCCATGAAGAAGGACATACAGGTGGAGAGGGCGCCCCGAGACCACACAGGCTGAGTTGGGAGGTGACCCCGGGCTGTCAGCAGGGTGCTCAGGACGCAACCCTGGGTGCAGGAGTGAGAGCCATCTGTGGGACTGCCGGGCACAGGAGCCCGCAGGGGCAAAGGCCCTGAGGTGGGACCCATCTGCAGTCAGAGGTCAGCAGCAGGCTGGAACTGGGGGACATGCAGAGTGACGGGCAGCCCCCTGGTCTCGCGAGGGTGGGAAGGCAGATGTGGGCCCTGCCCCCAGGGCCGTCCCTAAACATCCCCTTCCCCGGCACTGTCCTTGGGGCTCAATCCAAGGCCGTTTTATGGCAAGTCGGGGAGCTGACCATTGAGGCTGAGAAGCCATTAACATGGGCCTGGGCTAAACGGCCTTCCGGGAGCCATAAGGCAGGAGGAGGGGGGATGGGGCTGGAGACAGCGCTGAACCAGGTCCACAGGCCCCTTGGGGGGCCCTGGGAACCACAAACCCTCCCAGGCCAGAAGGGAAAGGCCCAGCGGGGGCCAGACGGTGGGGACAGCCATCCCGACACTCCTCCTGGCCCCTGTCACCAGCAGCGGACTGTCTTCCAGAGAGGACTGTGCCTTGAAAGGTGATTTCAGGAGAATGTGAGCGAAGCTGATGTTGATGTCCCCGGATCCCGAGTTTGTGTTACTGACCCAACCTGAATCAGAGGTGGAGCATGGGATTGTCGTGTAGGCGTGCGAGGCCGATGGGACTCTGGGTTCCCATGTCCCTCAGGAGAGACCAGCTCCTTGGTGTCTCTGGGTCTCGGCTTCCCATCTGGAAGATGGAGTAATGGCTGTACCTAGCTCACGGCCTGTGGCCATTCGTTCAATTAATTAATTCCACAAGTATTTCCTGAGCACCTACTGCGTGCCAGTCCCTGTTGCGGGCACCGACAGTGGGAGCTCACCTCCACCGAGCGCCGACGGCCCGCCAGGCTCTGCTACCAGAGCCTCCCTGCTGCCCTCTGTGGGCCGCCCATGGACCCTCGAGCCCAGTGCTGCTCTGAGGCTCAGAGTGGGGAAGAGCTTGCCCAGGGCCACACAGCTGGGCAGGAGCAGAGCTGGGATTTGACCTGGGCAACCTGCCCGGGGGCCACTCCACCCGCCTCCCACTGGCTTCTCCTGGCATCTGCCTCGGTGCCTGGCAGGGGCCGTCCTGAGCCCCGTCTGACGCACGGGGACACTGAGGCTCCAGAGGCCAGCAGCTTGTCCAGTGCTGCACAGTGATTGATCCCTTGGTTTTTCCTTCCGTGGGACCAGGGTGTCCTGTCATTTTCCCTGAAGCCACTCCAAGGAACATGATCCGGGGCAGAATTTCCTGTGAGCTCACCTGCCACTGTTCCTAAGGGAGTCCCACCTGGTGACCGTGCTGAGGTCACCTGGTTCTCCGTCCTGGCTCAGGTGCTAAATGTCTGCAAAACGCCTTCCAGCCCTGCTCAGGAGACCTCCTCTCAAGGAAGATTCTGGAAATTCATTCACAAGACTAACAGCAGCACACTGTGGCACATCTGCCCCCTGCCCCCTGCCCCCACCCATCAGTTCGTCTCTTCGTCCACTCATTCAACCAGTGCGTGGGGCGGTCTGGGGTCTTCGGTGGTGGGAGATGAGTTTGTCGAGGCAGACTGAAGCCACATGCAGGTTGGTGACCCTATTTGAAAAAAAAAAAAAAAAAACAGTCTCTAAGATCCAGGTGGGATTCGACTCCCAAGCCTGCGCCTCTCTGGCTCAGACCAAGACTCTCCCAGGACCTGTCACCGCCCGTCCTCGGAGCTCCTGGGCTGACAGCAGATGGGGTGGGCTGGCTGATGGAGGGTGGGGTGGGGAGGGAGGGGGCCTGCGTCCCCAGCGCGCGGAGCCCCCCCCCCCACTGCCCTCTCAGGGCCATCTGTCAGGCCCTGCGCCCCACCTCAGCCCCACCCTCCATCTGACCCTCTCCTCACCATGAAAGGCCGGGGCAGCCTTCCTGCCACCTGTGGCCCTGCAGAGGAGTGACGGGGCTCCACGGGGGGCCTGCTCTGTCTTCCCTGCTGAGAGGGCTCCCGCCCTGGCCCTGGGAAGGGCTCCCGACTCCCCTGGGTGGGAAGTGCTCCGAGCCCAGCCTCTGGGGCTGCAGGCCCCTGTGCACTTGGCCTGGCCCCACCCAGGGGCTCCCAGCCTGGATCCAACGTGGGGCAGACAGAACAGCTCCGGGAGGCAGCAGGGGACAGACCCTGGGAAGATGCACGCGTCCTGCAGGTGGCCGGGATATCAACCACCGAGCCGAGAGGCTGCCGACTCCACAGGCCACCAAGGAGTGCGCCTCTGCCACGTGGAAGCCCTCCACGCCCCTAGGACAGCCGGAGACAGAACCCGAGGGTTGGCACAGGGAGTCGGGCGCGTCACCCACTGCCGGAGGGTGTCAACGGTGTGGCCGCGTTGGAACACAGAATTACCAAGCGCCCCAGCAAGTCCACTCCCAGACACATCCCCAAAAGGAACAAAAACACGTCCACACACAGCCTCCTCACTCACGCCCAAGGCCGCGCCGCTCAAACAGCCCGACCTGGACGCACCCCGACGTCCATGGACAGATGAGCGGATAAGTGGTACGTGGGCTGGGGACGTGGATCAGTGACAGAGCACTTGCTTGGCAGGAGTGACAACCTGGGATTCATCCCCAGAACCAGGGAAAAAAAAAAGTGGTCAGAGTCCACGTGTCCAGTGGAAGGTGAGTCCACCCTACACCACTTGGTGCTGCAAAGTGAGCAGAGTCTGAAGACAGAGGAAAGCGGCCAGGCACGAAAGGTGACACAGGAAAAAAAGGGATAGGCAGATACACAGGGGTCCCCAAGGCTGGGGCAAAGGACAGGACGTGGCTGCTCACGGGGCCGAGGGAGGCCTGCCGTCCACGCCGTACCTCAGCATCTGTCCAATGCCAGGCATGTAATAGGTCCTCAGCCAACACCTGGGAGTAAACGGTGTCCCAGGCATCAGGGTGACCAGGAAGGAGCCCAGCAGCCTGCGGCGGAGAAGCTCTGCTGTGTGACCTGGGCAAACACCACCCACACAGGGGGCGCAGCTGGAGAGACTCTTGGCAAGACGAGCAGAAGCCTGATTTAATTGACTTAAATAACCTCTAGCAGGAGCCTCTCTTTGTAAAAGTGCTGGAGAGAAGAACCTAATGTCCCTCTAATTATCGCCACTTTGCAGGTGCGGAATGTGAGCCTCCCGCTCCTGCACAGACCTGCTCGGTCACACGTGGGGGAGGGAGCAGCTGCACTTTATCTGTCCACCCTCCTCTTGTTTCAGTCACGCGTCCACTCCATCCGTGTCTAGGGCTGATTCACCAAGACCTTCAGATCCTGAGCTCCACATCTAACCAGGATGAAGCATCTGGTCCTGTGACCTCTTTGAGGACCGTGGACTCTACAAGTCTCATCTCCTGTTCTGAAGAGGCTGGGCTTTCTGGCTGTCCTCCGTGCAGAACGGCCCGCCTAGCCACACCGCTGGCATCTCTGCATCTCCCAGAGTGCCCGTGTCCCCCACCTGGTGCCCTGATTTTTGAGGGATGTTTCGAGGGCCCCTCCCTTGGCTAACTGATGCTGGGGAAACCAGGGAAGCACCTGGGGGCAGGAGGCATGTGTGGGGCAGCTGCAAGGCGCACAGGTCTCCCAGGACGCCAGGTGATGCAGAGGGAGATGGTGGGACAGGAGCTGCCGGAACCTTCACACAGCAGGTCAGGCCTCAACCGGTACGTGGTGCTGCAGTTACTCATTAAGTAAGCGTGGCTCCAGATGAGAGCTGTGATTGCCGTCCCCGATCCCTGCGGGTGCAGGCAGAGCGATGTGATCTCAGAGCAGGGCCCTGCTCCCTCCTGGGAACGGTCCTTCTGCGTCTGGGGCCTCACGGGCCCCTTGGCTCGAGTTTTCTATTTCACAACCTTAATTTTTCCCTATTTCCACAGAGGGAGGGAGGGAACTTACCCTGGGTGTTTGACAGCAGCCCTGTGGGACGCACAATGGGACAGGAGAGGTGGCCACCTGGGGCAGCACCTACACCTAATGAAGGACTCCAAGTCCTTCAGAGGCTTCAAAAGGAAAAAAAAAAAGTTCAGGATCAAAGCCATTCGATCTGAGCGGCCTGGCCAAGCCGGGGTGATAGCGACAGGCAGACAACCCTGCTGGCCCTCCACGGGGCTGGCCCCTGCTCCGCCCTGCCGCGGGGGGCTCTCAGCACCAGGCCTCGGTGGTGCCAGGAGCGATCCCCGACGGCTGCCCGAGGGGCCCCTGCTCAGGCCCTTGCCAGTGGAGCCCTGGGAAGGTCACTCTGCCCCTCTGTGCCTCTGGAAACCGCGCCCTCGGGTGTGCCTCCCGGGCTGTTCCGAGGCTGAGTGAGTTAGTGACTCGGCCACACCGAGAACTGGCCACCTCGTAGGTCAAGCCTGGTCAAGCTGCTGCTGGGAATGATGGCGGGGCCTGACCTGTGGGCGCAGCCGTGTTTCCAGAGTGGACAACCACTGACCACGGAAGGCGACAAGCCCCTGGGCTACACCCAGAGGTGGCAGGGGAGGCTGGGCCAAGGGCACCGGCCCTCCTTACTGTCCTCCTTCCGCCCTGGGGTGAGCAACGGGTTGCGCTGATTGGCTGGTTCTGGGTCATGGTGTGGCGTCATCCTTGCCAATCAATCTGAGTGACAGTCAGAAGGGGCGTTTCCTAGGCGTGCGCAGAAGGCAGGCGTTGGAGGCACGGAGCGAGTCAACAGGCTCTTGGTCCCATCAAGTGTCACTTGGACCCTTGGGCCCTTATCTGTCGCTGAGAAGGGGGACCCTGGCCAGATTCGAAGATCAAGTCCCCACGGTGTGAAAGGAGAATGGGCAGCGCCAGTCCCCAGACCTGGGTTTGAGATTGAGGCAGGAAGGCCCGGTCCTTAGAGAAAAAGGCCGCCTTGCACAGCAGGAGCTTTGCCCGCCCTTCCCCAGGTCCCCACTCGGGTTGAGCCTGCAGGGGCTGGTGGGAGGAGTTTACCACCCTGGGCAGGCCTCCCGTGTTTTCCAAACCTTGCTCATAACTTTGTCCTTGCCCTGCGCACCTGCCCTACTTTGATTCATTAAATGCTTTTTATTTACGGCCATGTATGTGATTTCCTGATATCACATGTATTTAGAAGAAATATCTACTTGCCAGGGACCAGGGGAGAGGCAACGAGGAGTCCCCATTTAACGGGGACACAGTGGCAGCCTGGGAGTTTTTGCTGGTGTGGTTGGTGGATGGTCCGCGGGCTGCCCCCCAACTCTCCACCGAAAAATGGTCACAATGGCAAATTGCACGTATATATTTTACCACAATAAAAAAAATGTTAACTCGAAAGGAAGACACACAAATGTCACCATTATTGTAAGGGTAAAATTTCTAAGCTGTTTCTAAACTGCAAAGCCTGAGTTAAAGTGTAAAAGACCGGGCATTGTAAAGTTTCTAAACTGCAAGTCCTGGGTTAAAAAGTAAAGACCAGGTATTGTTAAAATTCCTCTGCTACCCCCAAAACCTGAAATTCTTGTAGCTGTTAGGACAAAACTGGAACTGCCCAGTAAATATTCCCACTGACTCCCTGGTTGTCTAATAACCTGGGATTCTGTGCAGCCTGGCACGTAGGCATTGCAGGACCTAAACCAATCAGTTTGAATGTGTACCCCGGTTAGGAGTGACCAATCACCCCTGCCCAGCCTGTTCCTGCCAATGAATGTACTAATCATGTCTCAGAGTTGTTGTTCAATTTTCCCGGGCCTCATGATGATTTGTTCTGATGTATGCAAAGCCCCCACCCTCCCCAAAAAGTGTACTTAAGCTCTGCTTGACCTCTGCTCTGGGCTCTGGGCTGCTCTATCTTCCTGAGTGAGCACGGAGCCCCAGCATGCTGAATCAATAAACTCCCTCCTGCTTATTGCATGAAGCCAGTCTCTTGTGGTCTCTTCCTCGAACGCTTCACCGGACCCTTACATTATAACAGAAAAATCAGCATCATTTCTCTCAATACATCAAAAGAGTAAAAACAAAACCAATGAAAATGAAACATAGTCAGTTGAGCCTGTCACTGTCACCCACAGAGCACACTGAGCCTGAAGTGACCTCTTATTTTCCCAATGAGCATTAGCAAAAACTAGGAAATTGATTAAGGTAAGTTAACAGGACCCCAGGGCTTTCTCCTGGAAAACCAACGGGCCCAGGAGAACTGACTTGGGAGGAGCCTTCCCTGGGGGAGTGGAGGCTGTCCTACTGCAGCCTCCACCCAGCCCCAGGTCACCGGCCACTCCCCACCCCCCAGAAGTTTTCCGATGTCTTTCCTTCAATTCCAAGGAGGAGCTGAGAGCTAGATTGGTGAGAAGCAGAGGACAGGATGCTGGCCCTTCCCTCCTTCTTCCTCTCTCAACCTAATGGCTGGCCCTGGGCGGTTTTCATTTGGGTTTTATTTGACAAAAGAGATCTGTTGCTTTAAAATATGTTTGGAAACTATTGCTGCAGATCCTGGAAGGAGGATGCTCCCAGCTCTGGGATTCCAGGCTCCGGGAACTCTGAGCCTCCTTCTGTTTCTCTCTGCTGTGACTTGTTTTGCAGACCCCAGGTTTCCTTGCCCCAAATCCACTTTCCTTCCTTCTTGTAATGAATCCCTTTTTCCTTGGTGAGGAAAACCCTCCCCTACTCTCTGTGCCTGCAGTTTTGCGGGTTCAGAGATGGGCATTGGCCTGGACCTGGCCAATTAGAAGTCTGAATCCCCTAACCATAGTGATTGCCTAAAATATGAGCACCTGACCCAATTAAAGTTACCAAAGACCACGTCTCAGCTGTCAGCTGAAGACAACTGTGGTTGAGAAGTTAGTGTTGAGTTAGAGCATCTGGTGGCCACCTTACTATAGTGAACAACATCTGCTCTACAAGGTAATGAAACCAGATGGAGGCAGAGTTGAAAGATGGACAAAGAGAACCATATGGCGATGTCCTTTTAGTTCCTGGATCCAGCCATACCTGAAGCTGAAATCCCCACCCTGCTCAGATCCTTGGTTTGCTTAATCCAACTTTACATGGGTTTCCTGTCACTTGCAAGAGTCCTGATTGATACAACCTGCATAAGAACCCCCCCCTTAATGTTACTATTTAACACATGATCTTTCAAACACTAAGTACGAAACACTGACCCTGGAGAAGACCTGATGTTCAAGTCTTTGGTGGGCAGCTCCTTGGACATAGCTCCGAGACCCTTGGGCGTTGAGGTCCTGAGCTTGGGCACTTGCTCTTCTGCGTTGCTTTAAAGACGTCAAATGTCAAATGTTCTCCCTAGACCTAAGAACTGCAAGCCGTCAGGCCTGCCCGCGGTCTGAGGTCTGTTTCTGTCACCAGCTCCGTCCTGCCCTTTTCACAACACTGGCCTCTTGTCTCTGACGATGGAGTCCATTGCGCACATTCCTGACAGTTGTATCCAAAACCAATATTTTGCTCTTGGCTGGACGTACACATCCGAGCTCCTGGAATGCCGCTCCCCAGCCTGACAGCTCTGGAGGTGGAGAGCTGGCCGCCCGCCAACTCAAATCTTTCTGCTTCTTTCTTTTACTATAAACAGGGCCTTTGAAGCGCTGTGGATTCATTGAATGAACAAATGAACTTGTTTACATAAAACACGCAGGAGGAAATTTCCATGGCTCCAACGTGGAATTCAGTCTGTTTTCTGATGAGCTGTGATGGGGATCAGTACCTAGGCTGGGCTGCTGTCCACCCCATGGTGGCCTCGCTATTCCCCCAGTCAGTAAATTCAAGATGGCGTGGTACGGCTCAGGGGTGCAGTGGACCTTCTGCCCTGTTGACTCCCCGGGAATGGACTTTTGAGTTGGGGAGGCCCCTGCCCAGCCACAGGAAGGAAAGCGGGGGGACGGGATGAAGCCATGGCGTCTGTGCTGCATCCAGAGGAGGCCGAGGCTTGGGACAGACCTGTCCCTCCACCCACAGGAGCAGCCCAAATCCAGCGACATACAGCGCTGTGGGAGGTAGAGCCAGGCGGTCACTCAGGACGGGGCTGGGGTGACCAACGGCAGTTTATCCTATTGGAAGGAAGTGAGGCTGCTTTTTCCGTGGCTCTTGAATGGAGCCGGTGAATCATCCCTGGGTGACCCATGAGGTCCCGCTCACGGCTCTGCTTGCTGGTGCCAAATCAGTCTGGAGGGAGGACGGGGGCTTCAGCCAGTGGCTTGTAGGAGACGTGAACGCAGAGGCAGAACCGTGCGGGCAGGGGAGGTGCCCAGAGGGTGGCAGGCCCTGGGCAGGGCAGGGCTGGGTGGCCAGGTGTGGGAAAGAGGTGGCATGGCATCTGTGGGGGTGAGACTGTCGGTGATCGCTGCCCCCGCCCGTCATTACGAATGGCTGCTTCTCTCCAGGGGCTGGGGGCGAGCTGGGTGGTCTGCGAGCTAGGTGGGATCAGGACGGTCATGACCCGGGGAGAGCGACCTGCCCAGCCCCATCCAGAGCATTTGTTGGAATCAGTCATTGTGCTATCTGCGTCAGGACCTTGCTAGTCCCGTCCTACAGAGTAGGGACCAGAGGCACAGGCAAAGGGGGAGCCCCACCCAGGCCAGGGGCCTGGAGCTGAACCTGTGGACACTGGGGCCCTGGGCGGGGCTGGAGGCAAAGAGGGTGGGACAGAGGGACGGAGAGCTGAAGTCCCCACTGAGTGCAGGACAGTGGGGGCCATGTGTCCAGACAGGGGTGTGGGGGGCAGAGGGGAGGGACAGGGCGAGGGGAAGGGCCTTCTGTCCTCAGAGCCAGGTCCAGACAGGCTGCGCGAGGCCCGTTTGAAGACAGCGAGGAGGCAGGAGGCTCATTAGCAAACGGAGGTTCAGAGCTGCAGGAGGCAGGACAGAGACTGGGAGAGAAGGGGTCAGGGGACAAAGCAGGCAAGAAAGAAGAAAAAAAGAAAGACATACTAAAAAGAATAACTCAGAACTCTAGCCTGAGATTGAAGAGAAGATTCACAAGTATTTATTTGAAGAACTTGATCGCGTCCTGAGAAGAGTGACCACCGGTCCAGCACCATGTTCAAGTTCGACCACGGGACTGGCCGGACCACTTTCAGATGCGCTCACGTGTTCCTGTCCCGGTGGGTCGTAGCCCCCAAGGGGCCCAGGATCACCTGAGTGGTGGCCAGTGTTAGGGACCCGCTTCAGAAACACTCGAAGTCCAAGTTCAGATCAAAGACGCTTTGTTTCCTGGCCGGGTGCAGTCACCCACCCCAGAGACTGGAGCTCTGTGGGAGACCAGCGACTTCCTGGGCTGGGTCTTGGGAATTAAGGACGAAAATCACAGCTCGGGGACTTTCCTTGGTGTCATGCAAGCAAGCCAGTCGTGGAAGCTAAGGTGGCAACCAGCCCAGCAACTCAGACGTCACATCTAGGGTCTGAGCAGGTGTGACACCGTATCCTGAGTCCGAGCAGGTGGTCAGCAGGGGCCTTGGGTCACCAAGACCACCACATCCTGGGTCAAGTACATTCTGTGGGTACAAAGTACAGAAAACAGCTTTCATTTCAGCTTCTCAGAAACAGCGCTTGTGACCGTTTTTTATAGAAGGCAGCAAAATGGAGTCTTTGGCCTCTTTGTGACAGTTCTTGCTTATTCGTCTTCTCTCATGTATCAAGATCTTGCATCTCTAATCTAGATTCTTTACTGGTCCCTAACCTGCGACTCACACTCTTACTGATTGATTTATCAGGTCACACCACAGTACCAGCTGGCCGTGGGGCAGGGGCCAGGGCCCGAGCCAGCTGCTGGGGTGTTGGTGGAGCCCTGCGAGGGTCCTGGGCCCTGAGCCTGGGGTGCGAGGCACAGCCGCGGCCTCCTTCCTCCCATCCTGCCGGGGAGCTGCAGGTGGGGCTTGGAAATGAATCCCGTCTTAGAAGGTCACACGAAGGTCACACGAGACCCTCGACCCTGAATCCTGCTGCTAAGGCTCAGGGGGAGGACCGGGCAGGCAGCGGCCACCCAGTTGGGCACCTGGTCATGAAGCGCTCCTCGCCACTGGTTCCCAGCCGTGCCTCGCTTGGCCAGGCACAGGCAAGATGGAGGCAGGGGTTGTGCCCGCTGGGGACAGGGAAGGCGGGGCCTGGGGGCAGAGGGGAGGAGCCTGCCAGGCCTCAGCTTGGCCCCCATGCCCCGCAGACAGGTGAGGAACAACTGCCTTCTAAGGACACAGGGTGACAGGCTCCTCCTGAACCCTAAACCACACCCCCTCCCCGGGTCTCAGGGTCTGGCTGACCTGGCCATCCCCTCCCTCCCCGGCTCCCTTCCCCTCTCCCCCTCCCTCCTTTTCTCCCAGGCCCTGGTCACGGTTAGAGGGAAGCCAGTGAATGCCCACCCACTTCACTAGGGTCGTAAAAAGTACGGGATACACCACCCGTATCTGTTGACGGTTCTGGACTGAAAATCGTGTGTCTGGTTTATACACCCCTCCTCCCCGCAGGCCGTGGGTGGGTGATCCTGTGAAACTTGCAGAGACAGAGAACTAACCACAGCTTAGCTATTGGCTTGTGCCAGGCCCCCCAGTATCCAGATGTGACTGATCTGTCACCTGGAGATCACCCCAAGCTGGAGCCCTTGCCCTGGAGAGTCCTCCCAACAGGCCTCGTTCCAACAACCAGGAGGGCGCCGCGGTCGCAGACGCTTTTCCAATTAGCAGGTAATGGCGGGTCTCAGTCCCGGAGGACAGGACAGGAGCCTGTCTGCTTTCAGGGGATGGAAACTTGCTTGGCTCCATCTGCAGCAAGTTCAGCTTCAAAGCTCCAGCTCTGAAACGGGCTTCCTGCTTTCTGCTGGCCGCACTGAGCTGCAGCGAAGAAAGTCATTCATCATCAGGTGGCGGCAGGCCGTGGACGGGGCTGGGCTGGGCCTGAGACCGTGGGGAGAGCCAGAGCCACAGACAGGCCCAGGATGGCCCTGCCAGGGAGAGGCGGTGAAGAGCACCCTCCTCTCCACCTCCCATGTCTAGACAGGACCTTCCACTGGCCGAGCTTGGCCCAGCGCCCCAAGACAGGGCCCCTGGAGAAACGGAGTCAGGCCCCTGTGACCTAGAGCAGAGCATAAGGACTGGCAGAGGACCTGAGCCCGCATCCAGCACAGAGCGAGCACCAGGCACCTTAAGTAGGAGTGTTCCTAGAAATGGGGCCTCGACAAGGGGTTTGAATCCTACTAATTTGATACAATTGTCCCTGGAATCCCCCAATGTCCCTCTTTAGCTATCTTTTCCAGTTAGGCTGAACTCTCAGCAGTGATGATAAACTTAAAAAAAAAATACAGTGAGGTTTGTTAAGATGGAAGTGACAGAATTCTATCTCAAACTGGCCTAAGTTATGAACAGGGAACTATTGGCTCAAATAACAACAACAAGGGGACAGCTTCAGGCACAGCTAGATCCAGGGGCTCCAATGTGATGCAGGAAGTCCTCCAGCTCTTGACTTGCCTCTGTGTTGGCTTCATGTCTGGCAGGCTCTGCCCTTGAACACCTCCAGGTTGAACTCTACCATACAGAAGCACCTCCAACAAAAGTCCCTACCAAAAGCTTGGGATTCGCACAGATGGGATCCACCTGTGACCACCTGTGACCCAGGCGTCAGGCTGAGAGGAATGAAGAAGCTCGTGGGCCAGACCTCTCACGTGGAGACCCTTCCTCAGCCCGTGGAGACCCTTCCTCAGACCCTTCCACAGCCCCATTCCTCCAGACAGGAGAGGGGCCCACACAGCCCCGTGCCTTCCTCTCCTGTGCCCGACCAGCTCAGGCCCTCCGTCTGCCCCTGGCAGGCTCCTTTTCCAGAGGAAATAAAGAGCCACAGCAGCCTGTGCCTCCTGAGGACCCCGCATCAGAACCCTGGGCTCTCGGTTCTCGCCGGGACACCTCTCGTCGCCCTCCACCAGGGACAGGGAGCAGCAGGTCTCTGCTCCGAGGAGTCCGACCACAGCAGCACAGAGCACTCCTGGGGCTGGTCCCCCTCCCGGACGGCTCCCGGGCCCTCTGGATGAGGACTCTGTGGGCAGTGGAGTGCGGTGGCCGGCGGTGACGACCGTGGCTTCTCCGCACAGCCCCTCTGCTTTCCCGTCCCTCCTCTGTCTCTGCCTCGGCTCTGGAAAGCGTTTGGGTCTCACAGTGAACATTTCTGAAGCCGCTGCTCAAGCGCGGGTGGCGCTGGGTTCCCGGATACAAAGGCGGAAACGGCAAGGTCCCCGTCTTTGTGGAACCTTCGTCCAGTGGGAAAGCGGTTTAAGACAGAGCTGGCTGACCTCACAGGGGCCGGAGGCTGCGGGGAGCCCCCCGGGGGGTTGTGCCCCGGGTTGGGGGTGTATTCCCAGCTCCTATCGTTGTCAGGTGCCACCTTCCACGTGGTGACTCGGGGACCCAAGCTCCTCCCTTCTTTCGTCCCCACCACCTCGCAGGCTGCAGACTCCACCAGCTGCTCTGATTCTGCTGGTGGAGGGAGGAGGAGGCACAGAGAGCCCCCCACCTTGGGGGTTTCTCTGGGCCAGGCCACAGGTGCTGGTGGAACCTGTGGCACAGCAGCACCTAGCTGCAAAGGAGGCATTGGAACATCTCCCATCTGTGGGGGTACAGACCCCAGGGGATGCCTGAACCACAGACAGTACCAAACCTTAGGTGTACCCTGGTTTTCCTATGTACATACCTCTGAGAGAGTTTGATTTATATATTACGCATAATAAGAGATTAACAATAATAAATAACAATAAAATAGGACAATTCTAACAGCACATAGGTAATAAAATTATCACCACTCTTGCATCTTTGGAAACATTATTAAGAAAAATAAAGACTATTTAAACACAAGCACTAAAATACTGAGACAGTCAATCAACCAAGATGGCTACTAGGCAACTAACGAGTGGGTAGTGCATACAGCATGGATACACTGGACAAGGGGTGATTCGCATTCCAGGCAGGATGCAGTGAAACTGCAGGACGTCTCATCACACTGCTCAGATCTGCATGCAATTTAAAATCATGAATTGTTTATTTCTGAGATTTTCCATTTGATTCTTTCTGATAGCAATCAACTGCATATCTGAAAGCACAGAGAGTGTAGATAAAGGAGGGAATCAATTGTGTCCCCACCCCCACTTCACACTCCTTTTGTGAAGAGCAAGATTTGTTTTGATGCAAGCGTAATTAACACATATTCAGTAAACACCTTATGGCACAAATTGTACCAGGCTCCTCGCTATTAAACTCTGCAGATGGTTTCTGGTGCAAAATATTTATGAGTCTTGTTTCAGTGGCATATGGCCCAAGAGGCGAGAGCAACATGGGTGGTGGATGTGACTCTTCTCCCTGCATGTGCCTCTGCCCCTCCTGCTACCTCTGAGTAGTCAGTGTCCTTTCCCTGTCCCCTGATGACGGGGCCCATGGGATTGGCAGGAGGCCTGTGGGTGGTCCTCTCCAGTGACCCAGGCATGGGCTCAGTTTGGACTCAGGGCCAGGACAGGAGAGAAGATTGTGAGAGGTGGGAGAGAGGGGGAGGTGCAGAGGAGAAGGGAAAGACCAGAGGGGCAGGAGTGTGGAGGGTGGGCCCCCTCGGGCCCCCTCGGCCCCCCTCGGCCCCCCTCGGCCCCTCTCTGCCCCCCTGCCCCCCCTGCCCTCCTCTGTCCCTCTCTGCCCCCCTCTGCCCCTCTCTGCCCCCCTCTGCCCCTCTCTGCCCCTCTCTGTCCCTCTCTGCCCCTCTCTGCCCCTCTCTGCCCCCCTGCCCCCCTCTGCCCCCCTCTGTCCCTCTCTGCCCCCCTGCCCCCCTCTGCCCCCCTCTGACCCTCTCTGCCCCTCTCTGTCCCTCTCTGCCCCCCTCTGCTCCCCTGCCCCCCTCTGCCCCCCTCTGACCCTCTCTGCCCCTCTCTGTCCCTCTCTGCCCCTCTCTGCCCCCCTGCCCCCCTCTGCCCCCCTCTGACCCTCTCTGCCCCTCTCTGTCCCTCTCTGCCCCTCTCTGCCCCTCTCTGCCCCCCTGCCCCCCTCTGCCCCCCTCTACCCCTCTCGGCCCCTCTCTGCCCCCCTCTGCCCCTCTCTGTCCCTCTCTGTCCCTCTCTGCCCCTCTCTGCCCCCCTGCCCCCCCTGCGCCCCTCTGCCCCTCTCTGCCCCCCTGCCCCCCTCTGCCCCCCTCTACCCCTCTCGGCCCCTCTCGGCCCCCCTCTGCCCCTCTCTGTCCCTCTCTGTCCCTCTCTGCCCCTCTCTGCCCCCCTGCCCCCCCTGCGCCCCTCTGCCCCTCTCGGCCCCTCTCTGCCCCCCTCTGCCCCTCTCTGTCCCTCTCTGTCCCTCTCTGCCCCTCTCTGCCCCCCCTGCCCCTCTCTGTCCCTCTCTGTCCCTCTCTGCCCCTCTCTGCCCCCCCTGCCCCTCTCTGCCCCTCTCTGCCCCTCTCTGCCCCCCCTGCCCCTCTCTGCCCCTCTCTGCCCCTCTCTGCCCCCCCTCCCCTCTCTGTCCCTCTCTGCCCCTCTCTGCCCCCCCTGCCCCTCTCTGCCCCTCTCTGCCCCTCTCTGCCCCTCTCTGCCCCTCTCTGCCCCCCCTGCCCCTCTCTGCCCCTCTCTGCCCCTCTCTGCCCCCCCTGCCCCTCTCTGCCCCTCTCTGCCCCTCTCTGCCCCCCTGCCCCTCTCTGTCCCTCTCTGCCCCTCTCTGCCCCTCTCTGTCCCTCTCTGTCCCTCTCTGCCCCTCTCTGCCCCTCTCTGCCCCTCTCTGCCCCTCTCTGCCCCCCCTGCCCCTCTCTGTCCCTCTCTGCCCCTCTCTGCCCCCCCTGACCCTCTCTGTCCCTCTCTGTCCCTCTCTGCCCCTCTCTGCCCCTCTCTACCCCTCTCTGCCCCCCTGCCCCTCTCTGCCCCTCTCTGTCCCTCTCTGCCCCTCTCTGCCCCTCTCTGCCCCCCCTGCCCCTCTCTGTCCCTCTCTGCCCCTCTCTGCCCCTCTCTGCCCCTCTCTGTCCCTCTCTGCCCCTCTCTGCCCCTCTCTGCCCCCCCTGCCCCTCTCTGTCCCTCTCTGCCCCTCTCTGCCCCTCTCTGCCCCCCTGCCCCTCTCTGCCCCTCTCTGCCCCTATCTGTCCCTCTCTACCCCTCTCTGCCCCCCCTGCCCCTCTCTGTCCCTCTCTGCCCCTCTCTGCCCCCCCTGACCCTCTCTGTCCCTCTCTGTCCCTCTCTGCCCCTCTCTGCCCCTCTCTACCCCTCTCTGCCCCCCCTGCCCCTCTCTGCCCCTCTCTGTCCCTCTCTGCCCCTCTCTGCCCCTCTCTGCCCCCCCTGCCCCTCTCTGTCCCTCTCTGCCCCTCTCTGCCCCTCTCTGCCCCCCCTGCCCCTCTCTGCCCCTCTCTGCCCCTCTCTGCCCCCCCTGCCCCTCTCTGCCCCTCTCTGCCCCTCTCTGCCCCCCTGCCCCTCTCTGCCCCTCTCTGCCCCTCTCTGCCCCTCTCTACCCCTCTCTGCCCCCCCTGCCCCTCTCTGTCCCTCTCTGTCCCTCTCTGCCCCTCTCTGCCCCCCTGCCCCCCCTGCGCCCCTCTGCCCCTCTCGGCCCCTCTCTGCCCCCCTCTGCCCCTCTCTGTCCCTCTCTGTCCCTCTCTGCCCATCTCTGCCCCCCCTGCCCCTCTCTGTCCCTCTCTGTCCCTCTCTGCCCCTCTCTGCCCCCCCTGCCCCTCTCTGCCCCTCTCTGCCCCTCTCTGCCCCCCCTGCCCCTCTCTGCCCCTCTCTGCCCCTCTCTGCCCCCCCTCCCCTCTCTGTCCCTCTCTGCCCCTCTCTGCCCCCCCTGCCCCTCTCTGCCCCTCTCTGCCCCTCTCTGCCCCTCTCTGCCCCTCTCTGCCCCCCCTGCCCCTCTCTGCCCCTCTCTGCCCCTCTCTGCCCCCCCTCTGCCCCTCTCTGCCCCCCCTGCCCCTCTATGCCCCCCTCTGCCCCTCTCTGCCCCTCTCTGCCCCTCTCTGCCCCTCTCTGCCCCTCTCTGCCCCTCTCTGCCCCCCCTGCCCCTCTCTGTCCCTCTCTGCCCCTCTCTGCCCCTCTCTGTCCCTCTCTGCCCCTCTCTGCCCCTCTCTGCCCCCCCGCCCCTCTCTGTCCCTCTCTGCCCCTCTCTGCCCCTCTCTGCCCCTCTCTGCCCCCCTGCCCCCCCTGCGCCCCTCTGCCCCTCTCTGCCCCCCCTCTGCCCCTCTCTGCCCCCCCTGCCCCTCTCTGTCCCTCTCTGCCCCTCTCTGCCCCCCCTGCCCCTCTCTGTCCCTCTCTGTCCCTCTCTGCCCCTCTCTGCCCCTCTCTGCCCCCCCTGCCCCTCTCTGCCCCTCTCTGCCCCTCTCTGCCCCCCCTGCCCCTCTCTGTCCCTCTCTGCCCCTCTCTGCCCCTCTCTGTCCCTCTCTGTCCCTCTCTGCCCCCCCTGCCCCTCTCTGCCCCTCTCTGCCCCTCTCTGCCCCTCTCTGCCCCTCTCTGCCCCTCTCTGCCCCTCTCTGCCCCTCTCTGCCCCCCCTGCCCCTCTCTGCCCCTCTCTGCCCCTCTCTGCCCCTCTCTGCCCCTCTCTGCCCCTCTCTGCCCCTCTCTGCCCCCCCTGCCCCTCTCTGCCCCTCTCTGCCCCTCTCTGCCCCTCTCTGCCCCTCTCTGCCCCCCTGCCCCTCTCTGCCCCTCTCTGCCCCTCTCTGCCCCCCCCTGCCCCTCTCTGTCCCTCTCTGCCCCTCTCTGCCCCTCTCTGCCCCCCTGCCCCCCCTGCGCCCCTCTGCCCCTCTCTGCCCCCCCTCTGCCCCTCTCTGCCCCCCCTGCCCCTCTCTGCCCCTCTCTGCCCCTCTCTGCCCCCCCTGCCCCTCTCTGTCCCTCTCTGCCCCTCTCTGCCCCTCTCTGCCCCTCTCTGCCCCTCTCTGCCCCCCCTGCCCCTCTCTGTCCCTCTCTGCCCCTCTCTGTCCCTCTCTGCCCCTCTCTCCCCCCCCTGACCCTCTCTGTCCCTCTCTGTCCCTCTCTGCCCCTCTCTGCCCCCCCTGCCCCTCTCTGCCCCTCTCTGTCCCTCTCTGCCCCTCTCTGCCCCTCTCTGCCCCCCCTGCCCCTCTCTGTCCCTCTCTGCCCCTCTCTGCCCCTCTCTGCCCCTCTCTGTCCCTCTCTGCCCCTCTCTGCCCCTCTCTGCCCCCCCTGCCCCTCTCTGTCCCTCTCTGCCCCTCTCTGCCCCTCTCTGCCCCTCTCTGCCCCCCTGCCCCTCTCTGCCCCTCTCTGCCCCTATCTGTCCCTCTCTGCCCCTCTCTGCCCCCTGCCCCTCTCTGCCCCTCTCTGCCCCTCTCTGTCCCTCTCTGCCCCTCTCTGCCCCTCTCTGCCCCTCTCTGCCCCCCCTGACCCTCTCTGTCCCTCTCTGCCCCTCTCTGCCCCTCTCTGCCCCCCCTGCCCCTCTCTGTCCCTCTCTGCCCCTCTCTGCCCCTCTCTGCCCCTCTCTGCCCCCCCTGACCCTCTCTGCCCCTCTCTGCCCCCCCTCTGCCCCTCTCTGCCCCCCCTGCCCCTCTCTGCCCCTCTCTGCCCCTCTCTGCCCCTCTCTGCCCCTCTCTGCCCCTCTCTGCCCCTCTCTGCCCCTCTCTGCCCCCCTGCCCCCCCTGCGCCCCTCTGCCCCTCTCTGCCCCCCCTCTGCCCCTCTCTGCCCCCCCTGCCCCTCTCTGCCCCCCTCTGCCCCTCTCTGCCCCTCTCTGCCCCTCTCTGCCCCTCTCTGCCCCTCTCTGCCCCTCTCTGCCCCCCTGCCCCCCCTGCGCCCCTCTGCCCCTCTCTGCCCCCCCTCTGCCCCTCTCTGCCCCCCCTGCCCCTCTCTGCCCCCCTCTGCCCCTCTCTGCCCCTCTCTGCCCCTCTCTGCCCCTCTCTGCCCCTCTCTGCCCCTCTCTGCCCCCCCTGCCCCTCTCTGTCCCTCTCTGCCCCTCTCTGCCCCTCTCTGCCCCTCTCTGCCCCCCTGCCCCCCCTGCGCCCCTCTGCCCCTCTCTGCCCCCCCTGCCCCTCTCTGCCCCTCTCTGCCCCTCTCTGCCCCCCCTGCCCCTCTCTGTCCCTCTCTGCCCCTCTCTGCCCCCCCTGCCCCTCTCTGTCCCTCTCTGTCCCTCTCTGCCCCTCTCTGCCCCTCTCTGCCCCCCCTGCCCCTCTCTGCCCCCCCTGCCCCTCTCTGCCCCTCTCTGCCCCTCTCTGCCCCCCCTGCCCCTCTCTGTCCCTCTCTGCCCCTCTCTGCCCCTCTCTGTCCCTCTCTGTCCCTCTCTGCCCCCCCTGCCCCTCTCTGCCCCTCTCTGCCCCTCTCTGCCCCTCTCTGCCCCTCTCTGCCCCTCTCTGCCCCTCTCTGCCCCTCTCTGCCCCCCCTGCCCCTCTCTGCCCCTCTCTGCCCCTCTCTGCCCCTCTCTGCCCCTCTCTGCCCCTCTCTGCCCCCCCTGCCCCTCTCTGCCCCTCTCTGCCCCTCTCTGCCCCTCTCTGCCCCTCTCTGCCCCCCTGCCCCTCTCTGCCCCTCTCTGCCCCTCTCTGCCCCTCTCTGCCCCTCTCTGCCCCTCTCTGCCCCTCTCTGCCCCTCTCTGCCCCTCTCTGCCCCCCCTGCCCCTCTCTGCCCCTCTCTGCCCCTCTCTGCCCCTCTCTGCCCCTCTCTGCCCCCCTGCCCCTCTCTGCCCCTCTCTGCCCCTCTCTGTCCCTCTCTGTCCCTCTCTGCCCCCCCTGCCCCTCTCTGCCCCTCTCTGCCCCTCTCTGCCCCTCTCTGCCCCTCTCTGTCCCTCTCTGCCCCTCTCTGCCCCTCTCTACCCCTCTCTGCCCCCCCTGCCCCTCTCTGCCCCTCTCTGTCCCTCTCTGCCCCTCTCTGCCCCTCTCTGCCCCCCCTGCCCCTCTCTGTCCCTCTCTGCCCCTCTCTGCCCCTCTCTGTCCCTCTCTGCCCCTCTCTGCCCCTCTCTGCCCCTCTCTGCCCCCCCTGCCCCTCTCTGTCCCTCTCTGCCCCTCTCTGCCCCTCTCTGCCCCCCTGCCCCTCTCTGCCCCTCTCTGTCCCTCTCTGCCCCTCTCTGCCCCTCTCTGCCCCCCCTGCCCCTCTCTGTCCCTCTCTGCCCCTCTCTGCCCCTCTCTGCCCCTCTCTGCCCCCCTGCCCCTCTCTGCCCCTCTCTGCCCCTATCTGTCCCTCTCTGCCCCTCTCTGCCCCCCTGCCCCTCTCTGCCCCTCTCTGCCCCTCTCTGTCCCTCTCTGCCCCTCTCTGCCCCCCCTGCCCCTCTCTGTCCCTCTCTGTCCCTCTCTGCCCCTCTCTGCCCCTCTCTGCCCCCCCTGCCCCTCTCTGTCCCTCTCTGCCCCTCTCTGCCCCTCTCTGTCCCTCTCTGCCCCTCTCTGCCCCTCTCTGCCCCTCTCTGCCCCCCCTGCCCCTCTCTGTCCCTCTCTGCCCCTCTCTGCCCCTCTCTGCCCCCCTGCCCCTCTCTGCCCCTCTCTGCCCCCCCTGCCCCTCTCTGTCCCTCTCTGCCCCTCTCTGCCCCCCCTGCCCCTCTCTGTCCCTCTCTGCCCCTCTCTGCCCCTCTCTGCCCCTCTCTGCCCCCCTGCCCCTCTCTGCCCCTCTCTGCCCCTCTCTGTCCCTCTCTGCCCCTCTCTGCCCCCCTGCCCCTCTCTGCCCCTCTCTGCCCCTCTCTGTCCCTCTCTGCCCCTCTCTGTCCCTCTCTGCCCCGCTCTGCCCCCCTGCCCCTCTCTGCCCCTCTCTGCCCCTCTCTGCCCCTCTCTGCCCCTCTCTGCCCCTCTCTGCCCCCCCTGCCCCTCTCTGTCCCTCTCTGCCCCTCTCTGCCCCTCTCTGCCCCTCTCTGCCCCCCTGCCCCTCTCTGTCCCTCTCTGCCCCTCTCTGCCCCCCTGCCCCCTCTGCCCCCCTCTGTCCCTCTCTGCCCCTCTCTGCCCCCCCTGCCCCTCTCTGTCCCTCTCTGTCCCTCTCGGCCCCTCTCTGCCCCTCTCTGCCCCCCCTGCCCCTCTCTGTCCCTCTCTGCCCCTCTCTGCCCCTCTCTGCCCCTCTCTGTCCCTCTCTGCCCCTCTCTGCCCCCCTGCCCCTCTCTGCCCCTCTCTGCCCCTCTCTGCCCCTCTCTGTCCCTCTCTGCCCCTCTCTGTCCCTCTCTGCCCCTCTCTGCCCCCCTGCCCCTCTCTGCCCCTCTCTGCCCCTCTCTGCCCCTCTCTGTCCCTCTCTGCCCCTCTCTGCCCCTCTCTGCCCCTCTCTGCCCCTCTCTGTCCCTCTCTGCCCCTCTCTGCTCCCCTGCCCCTCTCTGCCCCTCTCTGCCCCCCTGCCCCTCTCTGCCCCTCTCTGCCCCCCCTGCCCCTCTCTGTCCCTCTCTGCCCCTCTCTGCCCCCCCTGCCCCTCTCTGCCCCCCCTGCCCCTCTCGGCCCCTCTCTGCCCCCCCTGCCCCTCTCGGCCCCTCTCTGCCCCCCCTGCCCCTCTCTGCACCCCTCTGCCCCTCTCGGCCCCTCTCTGCCCCCCTCTGCCCCTCTCTGCCCCCCTCTGCCCCTCTCGGCCCCTCTCTGCCCCCCCTGCCCCTCTCGGCCCCTCTCTGCCCCCCCTGCCCCTCTCGGCCCCTCTCTGCCCCCCCTGCCCCTCTCTGCACCCCTCTGCCCCTCTCGGCCCCTCTCTGCCCCCCTCTGCCCCTCTCTGCCCCCCTCTGCCCCTCTCGGCCCCTCTCGGCCCCCCTCTGCCCCTCTCTGTCCCTCTCTGTCCCTCTCTGCCCCTCTCTGCCCCCCTGCCCCCCCTGCGCCCCTCTGCCCCTCTCGGCCCCTCTCTGCCCCCCTCTGCCCCTCTCTGCCCCTCTCTGTCCCTCTCTGCCCCTCTCTGCCCCTCTCTGCCCCTCTCTGCCCCCCCTGCCCCTCTCTGTCCCTCTCTGCCCCTCTCTGCCCCTCTCTGCCCCCCTGCCCCTCTCTGCCCCTCTCTGCCCCCCCTGCCCCTCTCTGTCCCTCTCTGCCCCTCTCTGCCCCCCCTGCCCCTCTCTGTCCCTCTCTGCCCCTCTCTGCCCCCCCTGCCCCTCTCTGCCCCCCCTGCCCCTCTCGGCCCCTCTCTGCCCCCCCTGCCCCTCTCGGCCCCTCTCTGCCCCCCCTGCCCCTCTCTGCCCCCCTCTGCCCCTCTCGGCCCCTCTCTGCCCCCCTCTGCCCCTCTCTGCCCCCCTCTGCCCCTCTCGGCCCCTCTCGGCCCCCCTCTGCCCCTCTCTGTCCCTCTCTGTCCCTCTCTGCCCCTCTCTGCCCCCCTGCTCCCCCTGCGCCCCTCTGCCCCTCTCGGCCCCTCTCTGCCCCCCTCTGCCCCTCTCTGTCCCTCTCTGCCCCTCTCTGCCCCTCTCTGCCCCCCCTGCCCCTCTCTGTCCCTCTCTGCCCCTCTCTGCCCCCCCTGCCCCTCTCTGTCCCTCTCTGCCCCTCTCTGTCCCTCTCTGCCCCTCTCTGCCCCCCCTGCCCCTCTCTGCCCCTCTCTGCCCCCGTCTGCCCCTCTCGGCCCCTCTCTGCCCCCCCCTGCCCCTCTCTGCCCCTCTCTGTCCCTCTCTGCCCCCCTCTCTGCCCCTCTCGGCTCCTCTGTCTGCTCTTGTCTCTGACTCCGACTCTTGGCCTCTGTCTCCTTTAATAGAGCATCACGTGCTGAATGGATGAACAAAACGCTCTCCCGACCCAGGGCAATATCAGTCATAAAAGGATCGAAGTCATCCTGTTTCCTCATGGACCAACCTAAAAATATTCCAAGAAATTAAAGCTAGACACTCAGCAGCATCTTGTCCGACCACCTGGATGAAGGGCAGGCGTCAGCACATCCATGGAGACGGAGTGGCCTGGGGTTCCTGGGCTGCAGGATGGGGACGCTGGCAGGTGGGAGGGATGCTGGCAGGTGGGGGGCTCGCTCTGGGGATGGAGAGGCTCTGAAACTAGGTGGTGGTGATGGCCGCCCCGCTTTGTGCTTCTGCCAAGGCCTCTGAGGCTGGCACAGGACGCGCAGCCCAAGGTGGGAGAGAGGACTGTTTAAGGGTGGGTTTCGGGTGTTGGGGTTAAACTGTAATAAGGCAGCCATCTAAACACGCACCGTCCTGTGAGTTTGCACACGTGTCCTTTGTCACGCGCTGAGCACTGCTGTGTCTGGCGCAGGTGCACAGACAACGGCTGCACAGGTCACGTGTGCAGGCCACGGCCCAGGCTGGTTGTGGGTGTTCCGGGCTGAAAAAACCCTGCCAGATTTCACCTCAGGGCGGTACAGAGTCTCACGCCCGTCCCTGATGCCTGGCCACAGCCCTCAGAGGCTGGCCATGAAGAAGGGGTCCCAGCCAGGGCAGGTGCACACTCACGTCACGTGCCGTGCAGACGCAGGCTCGGGGGCCCTGGGCGGACCCGCTTTCTCTTTTTTCCAAAGGAAGAGTCACAGATGTTAGTGACTGAGGACTCCTGGGACCACCCTGGAACCTCCTCCTGATGTGATCAGAAGTTGACAATGACTTTGGGAAGGACCGGTGCTGGAGGGGCTGTGGCCTCCCCCATGCTGGGTCCTGGGCCTTCCACCCGTCTCAGTACCATCGCGTCCTCAGCTGCCCACCACCCTGACACCATTTCAGGACAGAGCAGACCAGCACTGGCCACCTTGGCCACCCACCGGGTGAGCGTGGACCAGAGCCCAGGTGCTCTCTTCCCGTGTGTCGCGTCCCCCGTGCTGTGTCCCTGAACATCTCCCGGAGGGGAAGCGCCTGAGTCCTGTGGGGCACAGCGATGGACACAGGCCCCTGGGGACAGCCAACTCCTTCGTCCAGACTCACCTGGGAAAGGCTGATGCCTGTCCCTCCCTGAGAGGGGCACGCCGACACGCGGAGCTCACCAGTGAGGTGGACCCAGCCCCATTTCTGCCTCCTGAGCCCTCCTCGGGGAACAGTCCCCACTGTGCCCTGGGACGGCTCTCGTCTGGCTCACCGATGTGGGTCCCCCACAGCGTCCCCGCCTCCGTCCAGTGCTGTGTGGCCTCCGCTCACTAATGGCCACGGCAGCCCGGGAGGCGCGCGGTCTCACCCACGCTCGGCCCCCCAGGCCATGGAGGCGCAGGGAGGTGACAACATCCCCCGTGGTGACGCAGCCGGGGAGGGCGCTCCAGGGTGGCTTTCCGCAGCCCTTCTGAGGACAGGCCTGCTGGTAGACAGGACAGACCCCTGTGCCCACTGCTGCGGGGGCTCCTCCTCTGAGCTGGCCTCCACGGGTACAGGGACGCCTGTGGCCAAGGGCGGGGACCCGAGGGAGCACAGATGCCAGACAACTGCTGGGGAGGACGTGGCGTGACCGCAGCCTCCACGTCCAGGGGGGACGCGTGTGTCTGACGGAGCTGAAGGGGCGGAGGCCCAGGCCCAGGCGCCTCCTGTGTTTTCTCAGCAGACGCACCGGGGACCCGCGTCCCAGGACGTCCTCCACAGCACCGTGGCACGGGGCAAGTCCCGGGCCTGGAGATGACCCCCACGGCCTCCTGCAGCGGATAAGCCCCTGGGCACGCCCTCCTGGAGGCCCGGTCCACCCCGACAGACAGAGGCCTCTGGGCACTCACGTCCTTTGCCTAAGGCTGAGGCCAGTTTGGGTCCTGGCTGTGTGTCACCCGGGTGGTGGTCCTGCTGGCAAAGATCCTTGCGCCTGACCCTGCAGAAGAACCCCAGTGGCCAGCGCTGCCTTGGGGCACTTTGGAGGGACATGTTGGCCACATTCTTTGGGTTTGGTTTTATCTGCTCCTGGGACAGGACCAAAGCCTGGGGCAAACCCAGGTCAAACTCGCCTCCCTGCTGGACGCCCAGGGCGTGCACAGCCGGCTTCACTGAGCACCGACCTGCTGACTCGCACGCCTCCCCCCGTGGAGGGGCCATGACTTCTGTGCCCACTTTACACAAGAGGCCACTGAGGCACAGAGAGGCTCAGCGACTAGCCTGAGGCTACACAGCTCCTTCCTGGCAGAGCTGGGAGAGGATCTGAGCTTCTGTGCATTCTGTTCCCTCTTCACCCTCTGCAGAGACAGCCTTCCCATCCCAGAGGGGCCCGGCAGAGGGGTGGGGCTGAAGCTCTGTGACGGGAACACGCGCCCACGGTCCTTTCTGAACATAAACACGTGCCGTCTCCCCTGTCCCCGTCCACGCAGCATCTGAGCAGCCGGCATTCAACGCAGGGCAGCAGGCAGCGCCCTGGGTACCAGAGGCGGGGGCATCAGAGGTGCGGGAGCTGGGGAGGGCTGCGGGGGAGGGAAGCCAGGCCGGAAGGGTGACAAGGGGACATTCACTCATTTGCCCGTTTGTGAACAGCTGCCCCAGGGCACAAGTTTGTTTTGCTTGAAGCTCCGTCTCCAGGGGCTTGAGCAGGGGCTGACACACACCTGCCCCTTAGTGAGGCGTTACCCTCCAGGGCCCGAGGGGCGGACGTGGCTCACACCTGATGTGACCAGCGGTTCCAAGCCAATCACAGCAGGTATCTTCTCCTACGCAAGCAGACGGGGAGATCACCGTCCCTGCCCCTGGGAAGCAGAAGTGGCTTGGAATAAGTGAGTTAGGCAGAACCCAGTCTCCAGAACCTGTTGGTGACGTCCAAGTGTGGACAGGGCAGACGGAGGGGGACAAAGAGAAGAAGGAAGTGGAGGGAGAGAGGGACAGCGGGGAGAGATGGACGGGAGGAGATAGTTTCACAGAGGAATGGAAGAACTGCGACTGGACACCCTCGTGGTCAAGTGACCGTGGACACTGGGAAGGAGGCAGCCCAGAGGACAGGGGAAGTTGGGACCACGTGGGGCTCCCTGATGGGTCGTTTTATATAAATCCTTTCCTGTCTCCGGGCCTCAGTTGTGCATAAATCAGGGACTGGGTGGAGTTTCCCCAAGGGTCCTTCCTGGGCAGAGTTATGGTTTGGGTGGGAGGTGTCCCCCCAACGCTCGTGTGTGAAGCAATGCGAGACTTCTCAGAGGCTGTGGACTAACCATGGATTAACTGGGCGGAGGAAGTAGGTCACTAGGAGCATGCCCTTTGGAGTTTATTTTCTGTCCCTGGTGTGTGGAGCTCTCTCTGCTTCCTGTTGCTGTGTCCAGAGCTGCTTTCCTCCACCTCATCTTTCCACACTGATGTCCTGCTTCCCTCGGGCCCAGAGCACTGGAGTCGTCCAGTCATGGACGGAACCTCTGAAACCATGAGCCAAAATGAACTTCCCTCCTCCAAGGGCTTTTGCCGTGTCTTTTGGACCCAGAAATGAAGAACTGACCAGAACAGGCCGGTTCAGGAGTGGCCCCACAGATCCATGTTATAACTATCAGCAAGAAAAGAGCCAGGAAAGGTCACAATCACTATCCCCCGATCAGGTGAGCCAGGGAGGCACAGGCTGGGGTGAGGGAGGTGCCCAGTGGGAGGCAGGCACGCGCTGTGGGCGGAGGGGTGCCATGGGGGGGACCCCGAAGGAGCCTTCTGCTCTGGGGCTTTAAGGCCCAGAGGTCGTGGTCATCCGGCTGTGGACGAGGTAACTCGAGAGGCGCCCTGTGGAGTTCTCTGCACCCTCACCCACCTGCTCTTGGAAGAGGAAGTGGGTCTCACAGGGCCACCTCAGATGGTGGCTGTCCTCCACCCCGCGGTCCTGAGAGGTGGGGGACCGCCCCGAAGGCCTTAGTGTCTGCCTAAGGTGGACTCGGGGCCTTTGCCTGGCTGCTCCCTCCTGGGCCACTCTTTCCTGTGCTCTTACTTGGTCCCTCCTCACCCACCTCCCCACTCAGGTGTCACTGCTCTCTGCCTGCCCCAGGTGACACAGAAGAAGCAGCCCATTCTCTTGATCACGTGCCGAGGGCCCAGCGAGCTCCGTGAGGGGAGAGGTGGCCTCTGGACGTTCACCCCGATTCCCAGCAAGGCTCTGGGTTTCGCTGCATGAGCACAGCCAGCCGGCCACAGCCTGGTCCCCTGCCTCTGCCTGTCACCCGTGCTCTTCGATTCTAAGCCACCCAGGGCCCTGGTCCTTCCTCAGGGCAGATGTGGGGCCTTCAGAGTAGACCCTGACCTGGCGCCAGCCTATTTTAAAAACGGCAGGTGGAGCTGAGCCTCCGTCCACCCGGACCTGTGTCCACATCCCCAGAGTCCAGGCAGGGCCCGCGGGGTGTCCTGGCCCGCCAGGCTCCATGTGGCCAGGAGGGCAGCTCCTGTCCCTCGGGATGCTGGCAGATTTGCTTATGGTGTTTGCATTCAACGAAAGACTTGGCAGAGACAAAGGCTCCACTGCCCAGCTGCCCGAGAGGTGGCCCTGCTGCCCGTCTCCATGGAGACCGCAGATGCCCTTCCCGGTCAGGGCGTCTGCTCTGAATCCACAACGCAGGGCCCTGAGGCTTGTGGGGGCGCCTCCCCCAGAACCTGGGGATCCCCTCTGCCCATAGAGAGAGGAAGGAAGGAGGGGGACAGCTGAGAGCCTGGGGGATGGGGCCACCGATGCGCTGGGCACAGAGTGGACTCTCGGAAGACAGGCCGTGGTGTCCCACGTGCCCAGCACTCACGGTCCTGTGAGTTGGGGTCAGGGACCCAGGAACGAGGTGGGGGACCTGCATGAGTTCTGGGAGGGGGGAGCAGCTTCTGTCTGAGTCCTGGTCCCCAGAGCCTAAGGCCACCCGCTCTGGGAAGCGCTCGGGCTCCTGCTGCCCGCTGCTCTCTGGGGCTCACCCCCCTCCCGTCACACCCTCCTTCAGCCCGTCCTCCTCTGGGCGCTTCTCCGTCTCTTCCTCTTTTCATGTGTCCTGTTTCTGTCCCTCTCTGGGGTTGGTGTTGGGAGCCGAGCAGAGCTTCTGGGGACTGCCGAAGCTGAGCCGAGTTGGCTGTGCCCTGGGCTTGCCCCTCGCGGGCCCCTCTTGCATAGCCGGGTCGTCCAGCCTGGGCTCTGTCTCCGGGCTCTCTCCACGTGGTGGGAGGAGCTGCGATGGCAGGAGCCCCAGGTTCACGTGGAGGAGCCCTGCGGATAGGGAGGGGCCGCTTGGCCTTGGGCGCCTCTCCACCTCTGGGGCCCCATGGCTCCCATCAGAAAGCCACGACTGATCACTGTGCCCGGGTCACAAGAGTGGTGGGAAGTTAAAGAAAATTCTTTGTACACCAAAGCAGGAACAGAAGCTCAGCCCCTCTGGGGCCAGGCCAGAGCACGAATGAGCAGAGGGATGAGCTGGCACACAGGGCAGCAGGGCACGGTGGGGACCACGGCAAGATGGACGGCCAGGCTGCAGGGACCCGTCGACGGGCTCCAGCCGATCACACCGGGCACAGGTGCCTGGGCTGAGCACGGTCACATCTCCAGAGCTCCTAAAGCTGGAACCCACATCTCTGTCTAAACTTGTTCACGTCGTGGACAGTGTCACTTTGCAGGCTCAGCGTGGCCTGGTTCCTGCCAGCCTTCCTCTTCTGCATGCGAGCCTGGGCCAAAACCACGCGCTGTGTCTCTGAGACACCAAGAGCCAGGATGCGTCTGTCTCCAGGTGTGGAGACGTCTGCACACAGCTGGGTGGTGTGGCTCGGACTGCAGGAGCCACAGCTGGGGACCCACGTCGCTGCGTCTCCACACCCGCCACCCGGGAACCCTTGTCCGCCACGGAAACCTCAAGGCAGCTCCAGGTGCCCAGGGAAGGCGTCCTCCCACGGGAGGGGAGAAGGTGGCAGGCCGCCGGCGGGGGTGCTGCCAGGGGCCCTTTGAACAAGGCTCCTGCCCACTCCTCACGGAGTTATGGATCATTGATCAGGTGCCAGGCATTGGCCTCAGGCCAGACGCAGGATTCCACAGAGGTCTCCCTCCCTTTGTTGTTTGCTGTATAAGGAAACAGTCTTAGGAGGCCACTCAAGAAATGGTGTCTCTGGGGACGGGGGCCAGGAGAGGGGGCAGATTTCCTCTCAGAACGTGCCCCTGTGTTTGCTTTTCTCCTTGGGCTTCTTCGCCTCCAGGAGACTCAGTGGTGGACTCTGGGACCTCCGCCTGGTGCCCTGGAGACCCTAGAGGGGGCTGCTGCCCTCAGGGCTGTGTTCCCACTGTCCTCCGGGGTTGAGGTCCTGTCCCTGGCTCCCTGGTACATGCCCTGGTGGCTGTGCCGTGTCCTCTGCATGCTCCACGGGGGGTTGGTCGACACACTGAATCCTCCCAACGGCCCCGTGAGGGAGGTGCCGGGACCTGACAGATGGGAAAGGGGCAGATCGTGGTTTGGAGCTTTCCCAATTAGTGCTCTGTTCTGGTTTTATTCATTGCTGATAACATGCCACCCCCCGCCCACACACACACACACACACACACACTCCCATCGAACAGCAGAAAACAGCAGTGACCTTCATTCTGCTCAGGCCTCTGTGGTTTGGGGAGGCCGTGGTGGGTCGGAGTGACCCTGCTCCACTCTGGGGGCTCGGGAATCAGCGGGAGGCTGGCCCCTTCCTGGGAATGCTGAAGCGGGGGCTGCGGGCCCCGTCTCTCTCCAGCTCTGCCTGGGCCTTGTCCTCACCGCGGACCAGCTCTGGGGTGTCCCCAGCACAGTGTCAGGGAAGTCACGCTCCGGACACGACAGCCCAGGGCTCCTGAGGCACGAGTCTGGAGAGACAGAGAAAATCCTCCAAGACCAAGCCTTGGAAATGTACCGTGTCACTTCCACCCCGAGGACGATTCGTTCATTGTCAACAGAAGGGAAACTACACTGAACTGCATGGAAAGAATGTCAGAGAATCTGCCGACAGATTGTAAAGCCACCATGCGTGGCAGGAGAATGGCAGGACTGGGACTTGAACCAGGCAGTGCGGCTCCAAACACGTGCCCGGGACCACTCCGCTGGGGACCGGTGGTGCCTTCTCTTTGGAGGAAGCAGGCTGCGCTCAGACCCCAGCAACTGCGATAAGTACTGGCTGATTCTGTGCCCAACATAAAACCTCAGGGCCCCAGGCTCCCGTCGCCAGAGCTGGGTGAAGGGGAGTGGACCTAGGTGGGGTGGCAGGGAACACCCTGGGGCCCTGGTGGGCACTTTGGATGGCACTGCAACCTGGGTCTGGATACCAGCACCCTCCGCTGCAGGCCGCCACCCAGGGACAAGCCGACTGGCTCGCAGGAAGGGAAGGAGGCCACCCTCACGCAAAAGTGCCAGGAGCTGTGACTCTGGCAGGAAGCAAGGCAGTGAGTGGGGTGGCATCGGGACAGAAAGGGGCAGCCTCTGGTTTTGTTGGAGCGCCGTGGGGGAAGGTGGAGCCTGCCCGTGGAGGTCACTCGCGGGGGATGGCAGGGGAGCTTTGCACTGGAGGACTCCCTGTCTCCATGGGCTCCCACGGGGCCTCTCTCTGGGCCAGGGGGTCTGCGAGGAGCCAGGCTGTGAGTCACACCCAGGGCCTGACCTCGGGGGCCAGCGCACCTGGAGGGAGAGAGACGGACGACACAGAATACACGGCGGGGGCGGGGTGTCCCTGTGCCAGAAGGTGGCCAGTGCTGTGGGGTACATAATGCAGGGAAGGGGGCCTGGGGGGCAAGGGAGGCCTGGGCACGTCTCGGAGAGGGGCCAGGGGTGAAGACCTGAGGGGAGCAGGCCACACCTGCCACCTCTTATTCTGGGGAAAGTGGGCCACCGTTCACCCTGCAGTGCCTGCCTGAGGGACGGTCAAATCCCCCACCCCGTGGGCCAGGCATGGCCTGTGACTCACTCTGGCAACAGAGGGGAGATGACCTGGTGGCTCAGGTGGGACGTTTGAGCGCACCTGCCCTGGAGTTGCTCCTGTTCTCAGCCCAGCAGGACTCTGCCCCAGGGACATTTGATAAGGTCCGGAGACATTTTTGGCCACCAGGACTTGGGGGAGGCTGCCACTGCATCTAGTGGCCTGAATTCCTTTGCGGGCGCTGACAAAGTGCCAGATTGGGTGCCACCCACAGGTGCATTGTCCCCCAGCCCAGGGCCGGGAGTCTGGGGGAGGCTGGTCCCTTCTAGGAGGACTTGCGCTGTGCCCTCGCTGGTCCCCGGTGGCTTGCCACCAGGCTTTGGCGTTCCTTTGCTCCTAGGCCTCTGCCTGGCACCCTCCCCTGTGTCCAAATGTCCAGTGAGCATAAGGAGAAGGGTCCTGTGGATGAGCGGCCACTGACTCTGGTACGACCTCACCTTAATGAATCCCGTCGGGGGACACCCTCTTTTCAAGTGCAGTCACTTTTTGAGGAGTTGGGACATCATCAGATGAAGGCTGGGGACACAACTCAGCCCCTAACACAGTGGGGCCCGAGATGTGACTGACACCTGCTCTGCTCAGAGCAGCCCCTGCGGAGACTCGGCTGAGCTTGGGGAACCCTGCGAGAGGCCCGGGGTCCTGGGGGGCAGGGCTGAGCCTGTGTCTTTGGGGCCACTGTCGTCCCCTAAAGCCGTCCCCTAAATCACTGTGGGCCAGGCCAGGCTCCCACCTCCCACAGCCAGGATCCACGCTGGAGCCCGAGCTGATCTACAGACACTGATGTGTCTTATCTGGTCTCTAAAAAATAAATGTCACCAATTCTAACCTCTGGGAGCCTCCACACGGAAGTCCGGATTCTTGAAACACAGGAAAGTTGGAGGGCCCTGCCTGCGGATGTGTGGCTGCCCCACCTCTCCAGGTCACCTGGCCCCACCTCTCCCTGGGGGCTCTTCACGTGGTGTCACCTGCTGGGTCCAACCCCCTGCATCCCAGAACCAGGGCCTCAGGGCAGCCCGTTGGTGGAGCTCAGGCTCCGCAGACAGACACCATGTGCAGGTTTCAACTGCAGGCCGACCTGAGGCAGGCGTGTGTTCATGTGCGACTCAGTTTCCTCATCTGTAAAATGGGCACGTGCATGGCCCCTGTGGGGGGTGTGAGGGAGTCACATGCAGGCAGGACGGTGGGCACCTGTCCTGCAGGAGGCAGGTCCAGTGTGAGCTGCCCTGCCAGCCAGGTCCCGGCCATCCAGCACTGTGGGCGAGCTCTCCCTGGGTAACCAGCTGGGCCCTAGATCCCGGAACAGGAGTCCTCACAAGAGACAAAAGACGAGGCATCCATCAGGGGCGTCCTCGCCTGCAGCCTTCAAACGGAGCAGGGCCCCCCCTGACGCCCTGATGCCAGACTCCTGGCCTCTGGGGAGGAGGAGGGAATGAACTG
Source organism: Spermophilus citellus (assembly GCF_964194105.1). NCBI lineage: Eukaryota > Metazoa > Chordata > Mammalia > Rodentia > Sciuridae > Spermophilus > Spermophilus citellus. Next base: position 6,136,313 of record NC_138185.1, on the reverse strand, counting down.
CTGCTGTTGCAGGACACAGCTGTGGGGACCTGTGCGGCAGCCCCGGGGGCCACAGGGAGGGGGAGGGGAGGTTCTGCCTCCGCCCGGCACAGCTGTGGGGGAAGGGCCTGTCTGAGGCCCACAGACCTGGGACCTGGGACTCCAGCAGCGCAGGGGCCTCCTGCCCCCAAGAAGGGCCCGGAGCAGCGGGGCTCACTGAGGAAGCAGCACCCACCGGGAAGGGACGTGAGAGCCTGAGATGCCAGCCCAGGGCCCACACCCAGGGAGACAGCCAGCAGGGACCAGTCACACCACGTCCCCACCCGGGGCTTCCATTCTGTGGGAGAGGGGCAGGAACCAAGTGAGCAATCTACAGTGTGGATGGAGTCCTCGTCTTTGTGGCCAAACCTGGCCCCTGAGAGCCTCCTTCCTCACACAGGAAGGACACAGAGAAAGTAGAGGACAGAGAGGCTGACTAAATCCCAAGACTGCACAGCTGGCTTGTGCTGGAACTAGCCTAGAGAACGTCAATCAGGCAATTCCCAGGGACGTCCCTGTTCTGCTTCGCCCATTCTGCCTAATTCTCCCTTGAGAACGGTCCTATTCTCCTTACAAAACAGGTGAGGAAAAGAGGCGTGGAGCCCAGAGAGGTTAAGTCACTTGCCCGAGGTCATACAGCTCAGGAGAGGCAGAGCCTGGATTGAAGATTACTCCCAGATCTGAGCTTGGAACCTCAGTTCTCTCAGCTTCCAGAACGACGGGCAGAGGAGCGCAGAGTCTTGCTGGGTGTTCTGAGGACGGGCCCTGCCTCCCCAGGTAGTCGGTGCCCACCTCACCCTGGAATTCAGTGTGGCCTGGACACCACGGTCCTCAGGAAGTCACACAGCCTGTGGTCTAAAGGGAGAGATATCCAGGCGTTTGCCCAACCAGGGATCAGGAAGAAGGCTTTGGGGAGGGAGGGAGACCCGGGCTTGGGCTGGGTTGGCTGGGGCTCTGGTTGGCCTCTCCCTGTCCCCCTCGCTGTCCTCGCTGTTGCTGGCTCTGAGCCCAGCGCTGGGCACAGCTGGCTGAGGATGAGTCTGTTTCTGCCTCACTGTTCTCTCTGCCTCCACCCCTGCCTCGGCCTCCAGAGCCCTGGGGTGAGACGCTGCATCGGGAGGCTGAACGGCCCCGGAGGCGGCAGGACCAGGGGAGCTGGAGACCGGGTGACCACTGCGGCTTATCGCCCGGGAAGACGAGGCGGTGGAGCCAGGCCCTGGGGGTCGGGCCCGGAGTAGGGCTGATCACCTGCCGGGGACGCCTGATTCACGGCTGCCTCCCCTCCTCCAGTCACAGCTAATGTCCCCGTGGTCTTAAATCATCCCCCGCACAGCCTCGAGGCGGTCCATCATGTGCCCGCTGTAACCACCGGCCTGATGAAAAGCAGGCGGGAGGAGAGGTGCCCACCGCCCCGCCAGGCGGGCTCGGGAGCTGGCAGTGCCATTTATCAGAGAGGCGGCCGCCCACACACGGCTGGCTTAATTTCATGTTTGACTGCTGATGGGTTTTCATTTATAGATAATATAAACAGGTTGACAGGCCCCTAATTAGCTGATTTGTGGTCTTTGGGAACAAATGGTTATTAATATTCATCCATATTCGTACCCTGCAGGCAGAAGCCTGGCCCCGCAGGACCCCGGGTGCCTCCCGCCCTGCGTAGCCACCTCTGGGACTCGTCTCCGGCCTGTGACTCGGGAGAGCATCTCGTGCGGCTGAGAGGGTCAGGTTAACTCGTCCAGGCCTGCTCTGCCCTGGGAGCTCTTCCAAAAACCAGCGACAGCCTACATCTCGTTCGGGAGTGGAACCCTGTTTCATGAGAGCCGTGTGTGCTGAAAGTTAGGGAACAAGTGGGGACACCGGCCGGCGCTGCCCCGGGCTCCGCAGGCCACACCCTGAGCAGCCCCCTCCACCGACCGTCTCGCCTCGGTCCTGAGAGGCAGGTGCAGGGCCCCAAGACGGTGATAGAACAGCGGATCTGTCCCCGTCCCTCCCTCCCCACATAGGGCAGGCCAGCCGGGTCACCCACAGGCTTTCACACCCGTGGCTGGTCCCAGCAGACCTTTGTCCTGGGCCCAGGCACTTCTGCCCGTGGCTGGTCTTCTGCCACAGGTTCAGCTGATGCAGGTCTCTGCCACGACACTGTGTCCCTGACCACGGAGTGCTCCCTCGCGGGCGGTGGGTGGTGGCAAAGAGCACTGGACGGGGACGAGGAGCCCAGGCTGAAGCTGCTCTGCACTGGCTGTGTGACATTGGGGAAGCTGTCCACCATCTCTGGGCCACAGGTCATCTTCTTTCTAGACCAGTGGTTCTCAGTGGGGTGGCCTTACTCCTGGGACACCTCTGGCTTAGGTCACACCGTGGCTGCTGCTCAGCACCCTGCTCTAGAGTGGAAAATGCTCTCCTGAGGACCCACGTGCCCAGCTGGGCACAGGGAGACCTTCCAAGCCCCCTGCCCTGAACAAGGAGGCGCCATCCTGAGTCGGGCCCTCCTCTGTGTGTGCGCACACCCCTCAGCAAAGGGAATGGTAATAGCCAATCAGCCTCATTCACAGGACTGAGACACAGAACCCCGTCTGTACAGGAACCTGAGGAAATGCCTTCCACTTCCCCAAACGACTCCCACCTGGGGACTCACTGGGACTCTTCAGCTCTCTCTGTTGCCTCCTTTGACAGATGCAGAAATGAAGCCCAGAGAGGTCAAGTAGCTTTTCCTTAGTCACACAGCAAGTTAGACCTATGCTGGCCTGAAACTCCAGACTTCAGAGTCCACTTCTGGTCCACGCTGTGGAGACTGCAGGCGCCACCGAAGGACCTGAGCTGCAGGAGTTGGCAGGCTCCATCGGCCCCTCTCCCTCCGGCTGCTCCTTCTCAGGCTGGTGTCAGACTTCCCCGCTCTTCTGCCTCCCGCAGCGGCAGTGTCCTGAGGCAGCATCAAGGGGCATTTTTCGGGAGGCCTGTGTCCTTTGAGGACACGATTTAGCTGCTTCTCCTGTTCCTTTTGTGGCCCATGAAAAACGGTTAAAAAGAAAGCAGTTTTGAGAAAATGACCTGGATGATTGGAGGAAATGGCTTCTCTCTGGCTTTTTGCTCCAGCTGAGAAGCAGCAGCCAGAGGAAGGGTTATGAGGGGGAGGGGGAGGGGAGAGGGAGGGGGAGGGAGGGGAGGGGAGGGGAGGGAGGGAGGGGGAGGAGAGGGAGGCCCACCAGAAGAGACAGGGCACAGGGAAGACCCCACTTATTTCCCTTTCTGTTTATTTAATCAAAAGGGGTGAACTAGTCAACAGCTCTCTAAGGTGATCACAGGAAAATCCCTTCCGGCTCCCTTTGCCCCAATTCTCTGTCCCTCTAGAGCAACTGCTGTCCACTCTCCTAGATGGATGAGCTGGTGTCTGAACCTCCGCAGCTTGTGCCTGTGAGAAACCGTCCTGTCTCCAAAGCCGAGGCAGGTGACCAAACAGGCATGATTGGATGCTGCTGGGTGAAGGAGACAGAGTCAGCTGTGCGTGCACCAGCAGCCACCGTATGTCCACGAGACACGCGCAGCTCATGTGCCGAGTGAAATTCCAGCAGACATCTCTCTTCCTGTCACCACCTGGGAACTCCGATCTGCCCTGGCTGCGGCCGGCCAGACTCTCTTTCTGTAAGACAAGCACAGCCTTATGGTGTCGCCATTGCTGTTCAGGCTTCTGTCATTAGCAGACAAGCTCCGGGGCTTGGAACCGTGGCCAAGTCACGTACACAGCCTGGTCCCTAAGGCTGTCCTCGCGTAGCTATTCATCCTCCAGACAGACTGCCACTCGCAGACTGTTAAAAAACAAAAACAAAAGCCTCTTTTTTCTATGGGAAAACCTGTACTCCTCCGAAGCTGGCCTCATAATGGCCAGAGAAGGGTCTGCTGCGAGGGCGGCCGAGGGCCTCTCCGATCCCCAACCCTTCGTGACGAGGCCCAGGCTGAAGCCTCATCTTCCCAGTGCTTCCCTTTGGATTCAAAGCCTCTTTTATTTTGAAAAGAGTGACTTCACACTGTGGTACATTTGTGCTTTGAAGGACATAACCGGGAGCTGTGGTAGACGGTGGCAGGTGGCTGAAGGGTGCTTTCAGATTGGGAAGGTGGTTGGTCTCCATCTGAGACCAGCCTGCATGTTGAACAGGGTTGAGGAAGGCTCACCCTCCCTTCTAGGAACCAAAGAGCAGGAGCTTGGCAGCCATGTTGTGACCCTGAGGATGCAGGCAAGAGATGAAGACCTAATGTGCTGAGAAAGAGCAGAATGCTAAAAGACCCTGCATCCACTGCGACATCACACTGCTGCCACCCAGCCCTGGACCTCGGGGCTCCAGGAGTCTTGTTCATAGGAGACAAGAAGATGTCTTTTAAAAGCGTAAAACAGTTTGTTGGGTGTTCTATAACCGCAGCCAAGCACATTCCAATGTCACAGTATCTTCTGTTCAGAGTGAGCGCCGATGGAGTCTTGCTCAGGAAGAAATCAACGAAAATGCTCTTGAGCCCTTAGAATTTGAGATGAACTGACCCAATCCCTGATTTCACAACTGCCAACATGGAGAAAATCACGCAGGATGGTCAGGCTGTGCACGGCAGCCGCCCCCGCTCATGGCCACTCTGCACTGAGCTCCTCACACTGGAGGACCCGCTAGGTCCTGGGCGGCCAATGCTGATGACACACACACGCCTTGCTGGACAGGGTGGACCTGTGCATAACCAACCCCAGGCCCATGTGGGTCCAGACTGAACTTCCAGGACAATGAGAGAACATTCCAGAAACTTCTAGAAGTCTCTGCTTATGGACACTCAAGCCAATCAGGCCAAAGTAGACTCCCATGTGTCCCACTCCTTGGCCCCTTGGGGTGGGAACCTGCTGGCCTCCATGATGTGTGTGGCAGGAAGGTCACAAATAAGTCAGAATGTCCAGGCCTGGTGTCCTCTCCTGGTTGAGCCCCAGTTAAAGTCACGCACCGGTGACTTGGTGAAAACAATCCTTTACGACTCAACATCTTTGTTAAATTGGGGGGAAACATGTACATATCTGTGGAGACACGTAGGAGCTTCATTTCCGAAGGAGATGGTGGGTTCTGTTTAGAAACACTCCAAGGCCCCTGTGGAAGTGACCACACCCAGCTGGTTTATTTCTTGTTGGATTTGGTAAGAACACTAAAGAGGGGAGCAGCCCCTTCACTGAGTTCCCGGGCACGGCAGGGCTACCCACCGGACATGCTGTACAGAGGCCCTCTAAACTGCTCCATCGGCCTCCCTGAATGTTAGACCTGGTGACTGACCGGTCCCAACCCCTGGCAACCCCCTTCTCTCTGCGTCCATGAGTTGGACCATCCTACAGAACTCATGTGAGTGGAGTCACTCAGCACTTGTGACTCGTGGCCCTCTGTGACTCCCCTGTGTGGTCATGGACTGCAGGCCTTCTTTCTTTCTTTCTTTCTTTCAGGCTGAGTAGTACTCCACTGTGTGATGGGCCACATCTGTAAACATATCCATCCTCTGAGGAACATTTCCACGTCCCAGCCCCTGTGACTCAGGCTACAACAAAGGTGGAGGTGCTAATACCTTTTCAAACCTCAACTTCCGTTCTAAACCCACAGAAGTGGGTGGACAGCCTCAGAGCTCTAGTTCTAGTGTTTTGGGGAACCGCCACACTGTTTCCATAGCAGTGCACCAGGCTTGCACTCCCTCCCACAGAGGGCCAGGTTCCGGTTCCCTGGTCCCACTAGCACTCGACGTCCTTTGCGGGGTTCTGTCAGAACACAAGGAGACGTGGCGTGGGCCTTGAGGTCTCTCTGAGGTTCTGATTCTCATGCCCTTGCTTGCTGGGGATACTGCCCACCTTATGCCTGTCGTGTGTCACCCACCAAATCAACCAAATCAAGGTGGAAACCCACGGCTGTCAAACTCAAACCCGTCATGGCAAAAACCCTCAGCAAACTGGAGAGAGCAGGAAATCAACTCAACATCCTAAAGGCCACGTAGGAAAACCTCACAGCTGATATCACACTCAGGGTGGAGGGTTCGTGTAGACCAGGAACAGGGCGGGAGGCCCGCGCTCACCACTCCTGCTCAGCATAGCCCTGAAAGCCCCAGCCAGAGCAGATAGGCAAAAAAAAAAAAAAAAAAGAAAGAAAGAAAGAAAATGCTCTCAAGTAGGAAAAGAAGTGGCAAAAATAATCCCACCTGCATATGATGGTCTTATGTACGCAAAACCCTAAAGACTCCATAAAAAATCACTTAGAACTAATAAATGAACTCAATAAAGTTGCAGCATACAAAAATCAACTTATAAATATCAGTTGCATTTCCATACATTAATAATGAGCTTTCTGAAAAATAAATTAGAAATACAGCCAATTACAATAGCATCAGAAATAAGGAAATAATCAGGAACAAACTTAACTAAGAAAGTAAAAGTTCAGCACGTTGAAAACTACAAAATATTGATGAGATGAATTTAAAAAGCTACAGATGCAAAAGCATCCCATGCTCATGGATTGGGAGATTTAACGCTGTTGAAACATCCCCCCCACCATAGCCATCTACGGATTCGATGCAATTCCTATCCAAGTCCCAATGGCACTGAAAGAGAAATGAACGATTCTAAATTCATAGGAAACCACAAAAGAACTCAAAAAGATTAAAAAAAAAATCTCGGAAAGGAAGAGAAGTAGAGGGACCACATTTTCTGATGACAAAGGTACAGTGATTAAATGCCACGGTACTGGACAGAGACAGACCTAGAGAGCGTGGAAGAGCACGGAGAGCCGGGCAGTAAATCCACGCATGTGGGGACAGCTGACTTCAACAGGGGCCCAGGTGACACAAGGTGCGGGAAACTGGACTCTGCACGCGAAAGCATGAAACAAGATGCTTGTCCTAGGCCACATGCAGGTCACTTCAAAGTGGGCGGAAGTCTTAAATGTGAGAGCTGCATCTAAAACTTCCTAGAAGAAAACAGGAGGGAAAACCCGGGCTGTCCAGCCATTCACATGAGTCTCGGCAGAGGGTTTTTTTTTTGTTGTTTTTTTTTTTTTTTTTGATGCAACACCAAAAGCACAGGCACCAAAACCAAGACAGACAGTGGACAACATCCATCCAAACCGCAGGACAAGGGACGATTGTCAGGGCAGAAAATAACCTGCAGTGGGAGGAACACTTCAAACTGTTAATCTCCAAAATATGTAGGAAAGTCCTAGAGCTTAACAGCAAAAAAGTTATTAATCCAAAGAAAAAACGGGCTAAGGTGGGGCCTCTTGGGGGTGCCCTGTTTAGAGGCCTGCTTTTGAGGGGACTGAGGGAGTCTGGCCTCTTCCTTTTCTTTCCTGTGCTTCCTAGCTACTCCCATGGTGACCGTGGTCTCCCCCCAGGCCCAAGAGCACCAGGGCAACGACCATGCACTGAAGCCTGCAAACACTGAGCCAGAGTGAAACTTTTGTCTTTCTAAGCTGATGACCTCAGATGTTTGTCACAGTAATGGAAAGCAACACAAGTACCAAGGGGGGGCTGGAGGGGACCAGCCCCAAAGTGTGTGACTTACTGGAAGATTGCATGGGACACCCCAGAACCAAGTCAGGGACAGCACCCTGCCAGCCGCCCACATGGCTGCATCCCAGCCCCGTCCCCCTCCCTCCAGAAGGAACCCAGCGGCTCAGAGGCCAAGTCACCCCGCACAGCCACAGGTCGGCCTCGGTGCCTCTCGTGGGTTGGTGGCTCCCCCTGCCCCTGTCCTTTCCTTGGACTCTCTCTGTTGCAGGGCAGGGCCCTAAGACCCACAGAGGCTCTCCAGATGGACTCTGCTAGCTCCCTGTTGAGAATACAGTCCTCCCTTCCCTTCTCCGTCCTCCGTCTCTTGCAAAACGGCCGCTGGGCCTAGAGACTGTTGAGAGTGGTTGTGTTGCTGAGAACGTTCTGGACTATAAAGAAGATATCGGGGACTGAAGGAATCAACATGAGAAATCGAGATCACAATGACCCACCAGGCCCTCACCCGTGGTCAAGGCCAGTCTGTTTAGCTTTCCTTGGCTCCACGCCATCGAGAAGCATCTCGGAAAGCGGCATGGAGCAGCGCCTCGCAGAGGGCTCTGGATCCTAGTCAATGGTTCCAAGATGGGGGTCAGGACAGGGTCAAGAAGTGAGGCCGCTTGGTGCTGGGCGTCTTAAACACTTTTATCTCAGGGGAGGGGAGAGGAGTGGAGAGGTACAGTCCTCGTTGGTAAAGAGGCCGCTGTCACTCATGTTGGAAAGGGCGGGTTCGGTCCTCCCGAGGCCTCGGAGTCGGTCTCTGCCTCGTTCCCAGCGTCATTGCTGTGTGTCCTGCCAGGTCTCCATTCCATTAGCATCGTTTGTGTTGACTTGGGCAGTTCATGGCAGAGCCACCTGTTGTCAGGAAGGTCATATTTCTTTCTCAGATCCCCTCAGGGTCTAGAAACAAACACCACCGACTTTATTTTACCAATGGCCGTATTTCAGAAGGACTTGTCTTTCGGTGTGGGAGGTTTGTGCCTGGTGTGGTGACGTTGTGGTCTAGGCAGGAGGAGCCCCTGAGGTCTCACGTGAGATGATGCAGAAGTGTTCAGGGGGAACACGATGAGACCAGAGAACTGTACCTTCATCAGGGGTCAATCCATTTGGTGGGTTAATAATCGAATGGGTTAATGGGTGTGATTATAAGTGAGTAGGATATGACTGGAGGAAGCAGGTCGCTGGGGGTGTGCCTTTGGGGTCTGTATTTTGTCCCTGGTCAGTGAAGTGCTCTCTCTCTCTGTCTGTCTCTCTCTCCTGGCGGCCATGAGCTGAGGGCGCTCCTCCGCCTTCCGCCACGACGTTCTGCCTCCCCTCAGGCCCACAGTGACGGAGCGGAGCGGCCAGTCAGGGACTGAACCTCTGAAACCAGGAGCTGAAACAAGATTTTCCTCCCCTGGGTTGTCTTGGGGCATTTTGGTGACAGTGACGGAAAGCCAGATGACCCAGTGTATAGGAGAGCCACGAGGACATTTGGCTGGGCATCATGCCCGAGGGACTGGGCATCCGTCTTTGGGGAGGCAGCTCAGGAAGAGGCGGTTCCAGAGGGGCCCCTGCAGGGAGAGGAGGACGAGGCTGCAGCTGGGGGCTGACGGGGGAGCAGGGAGCGGCGGGAAGCTGAGCTCTGCCTCTGGACTGCACCCACCGTCGTGAGGGTCAAACCGGCCCTGGCTCTCCCTGCCACTGGGCCAGCTGCCTCAGGGCTCCCTGTGTGAGGGCTGCCCATGACCTTGCTCTGGCCAGTGGGGCCCTGGGAAAGGTTCTCGTTCCCTGTTGAAGTTCCGTGTGAAGAGGCTGCCCCTTCAATGGACCTGTTCCCTGGTTTGGGGCAAAGCTGGGTCAGGTAATGCCTGGAGCCATCCTCCAGCTCTCCTTCTCAATTCCTCTGCATTTTCAGAACCGCCTACTGTTGGGGATGCTCTTCCTTGCAGCCCAAAGCATCCCCACCAACATGGCGGCGTCAGAGACAACTGGACTGATGGGCTGGTGACAGCCCAGGCACTGTGACCTGGAGAGGAATGGGAAGCTGGGGCAGCCGTATTGGGGGTCGGTAAGGATAAGGGAATTGTGTTAGAATCTTCTGGGGGTGTGGACAGTGAGTGTCAAAGTCTGGAGCCTGGGACAGAGGTAGAGCCCAGAGGCAGAGGTGGAGCCCTGGCCTGAGGCTGTGGATGATGTCACCGGAGGGCAGTCCAGGGGAGGCCAGGGGTCCTGGGTAAACAGAGACAAATGCTTGTGCACATTTTCAGACCCTGCAGTTAGGAGGCCGTGGGCTGAGGGCTGGTTGGGTTTCCGCTCTTGTAAGCCCTGTCTGAGAGTGAATCCCACCCCTTCTACCTGCACAGCCCCCTCTCCTAACTGGAGATGTGCTTTCCTCTCTTCTGTGTCTGTTTCCTTTTTGAATTAAAAAAAAAACAACTTTTTTTTTCACTTTTCAATGTTTCAAATGCAGCTCTCACCACACTCTCTGGGAACCTGTGTGTCACAGAGCAGCCTGCAGGAAGGATGGAGCCCGTGGAAGGGGGAGGAGGAGGGGGAGAGGAGGTGCAGGGTGCTGGGGGCGCGCTGTGCAGGAAGCCCTGGCCCGATGGTGAGTCGGAGTTAGGAGATGTGCAGGAGGTCTGGGAGGACCCCTGGAAGGCTGACCCCCATCTCTCTTAAAATAGCCACAGCTAGTGACTTAAAGCAGAAACAGATGAGAGGAAATGCAGTCACGGAGAGAGGTGCCCATTTTCTAGAGCAGGGATGAAGCTGGAGTGACAGCCATTGTCCCTTGGTCCTGCTCTCTTCCTGCCCTTTCACCGAGCATGAGATGAGAAGCCAACAGAGGGCTCTGTAGGGGACACATGGCGTCTGCTCCAGGTTGGGGGACATATCTAGGGTGCTCTGGTGAGCAGAGGAGGCCGGGAGGGGTTGCAGGCCTGGTGGGCAGGAGGTGAGAGGCCGGGAGAGAGAGAGCTGGGATCCAGTAGGGACACGGAGGACCGCAGGGGGCGGACTCAGCATGTTCTGGAGATGGGGCCAATTGTCCTGATGGACTGCTGAAAGCGAGGGGACAAAGGTGACCCTGGTTAGGTCCTGGGTCCTGGGAGGATACCCTGCCGTTGACAGACGCTCCAGGAGCGGCAGGTTCACAGGGAGGTTGTGCCCCCTGTGTGGCTGCTAGAGCCAAATGCCGTGGGCCAATTGGCCTAGGCACAACATCAACGCATCCCTCATCGTCCTGGACGCTGCGGCCAGCGGACCAGGAGCCGGCAGATTCCGGGTCCGGCCCTTTCTGGCTCACAGAGAGGCCTTCTGCACGCAGCCCTGCGCGGGGAGGCAGGTGACCGGGCTCCTGGCCTCTGTGACAAGGGTTCAAATCCCACTCATGCAGCCCCACCGCCTGCCTAATCCCCCCCAGGGCCCTTCCTCACACCTTTGGGGTCAGGATTCAGCCTATGGCTTGGGTGGGGGCAACCAGCACTCAGGCACAGGAAGGCATTAAGATTGTCACCTGCACAGGTCACATTTGTCTTGTCTGGGCCACTGGGGGTGAGTCAGAGTTCAGGAGAGTTTCCGGCCAGAGATGTCCAGGTGGGCTGCCAGCCTCGGGCAGGTGTTGACAGCCTCCAGCTGCAGAGGACCTCCCAGGAGAGGGAGGGCGCATCTTCTCAGAGGTGGGGGCCACTGTGCTGTCCCTGGTAGGCGAGTCCAGCCACCTCTTGAGCCTTTCCCTTGTCTGTAAAGAGGTAGATTGAAGCAGCTGGTCCCCAACTTCCTGTCCTGCCCTGAGATTCTGCAGTGGAAGGTCTTCCAGATGGACTGGTCCAGGCTGCCCAAACATCAGTGCTGACCTCACTGGGGAGGGCCTGGGACTGACATTGTGGGTGCACCTGGAGTGAGACCCGGGATGACCCCAGTTCTCAGCAGGAGGCATTGACAACCAAGCCCTTGATTATCTCCAGGAAGGGAACCACTTGAAAAACCAGTCCAGCAGGATCAGCCACCCCTGCAGCCATATCCCCCAAACCTGTTTTGCAACCCGTTTCCCCGCCAGAGCCGTCCTGTCCAGCGGCCCCAGCTAGGCACACTCAGGGTGGTACACCTGGGGCTGCCAGGTGGGGAAGAGCTGAGACAAATACAAAAGGGAGGGGCCTGAGGTTCCCACTGAACCCTTTATGGGTGGCCTCACTCTGGTATCTCAAGCCAACGCGTTAGATGCAGGGCCCTGGAAGACAGGGCCTTCTGCCGTGCAGGTGAGGGGCTGTTCCCCAGGGACACAGGGACAGAGAATGACAGGGCCACTAGAACAGAGTGATTTGTGGTGCTGGACTGAAAACTCCCAGCAGCCATAAGGTCAAGGTCAGGAGGTGCCCGACAGGTTGTGGCAGACTCACAGGAGCGCCCACACACGCAGCCCTCCGGACCCGGTTGAGGTTGGAGGGGAGCCAGAACTCCACGGATGTGACTGTGGTTTTAGGCCAGAGACCTGACTCTGGGGTCCCAGCAAATCAGGTCCAGCCACTCCCCCCACAACTAAACTGGAAAGTAACAAGGCGCTTCCTCACCACGGCCATGTCAGGAAGGCAACGCCACTCCAGCATCTCGGTCCTGTCCTGGGGACGCTCACATGAGCTTTCGGGTTAAATAGAGGAGGGGTCCAGGCAGCACGCCTCACTCCAGGTGTACCCACAATGTCAGCCCCGTGATAACCCAGGTGACCCAGGGTTAAATAGAGGAGGGGTCCCTCCGGAAAAAGATGATGGGGTCCAGGAAGGGGCTGAACAAGGACACAGCCCTGGGCACTGAGCGGGTCACCGTCAGCTCCCTGATGCTCCTAGGAGCGTCTCCTTGTCTATCAGACCTGTGGTTCCCATTGATGGGTGTGCCTGCTTGGTGGGGACAACCTTGTCACCAGGTGACCTGCCGCACGGCTCTGCCTTTCTGGGAGGTGCAGGGCCAGGACTGGCGACTCTAGGTCACTCCAGGGCTGTGGAACAGGACGACGGAGAGCTGACACTGAATGTCCCTGGAAACCCTGAGACCCCTGAGTTCTTCTTATCTCAGTCTTGAAGGGGGAGGAGCTAGGAACACTTGGGGCTGACAAACCTTGTGCTGCCAGTTTTTAGAAGAGCGCTCCTTTCAGAGCTGAGACGAATGCAAAAGGAAGGCCGAGGTGCCGGGCTCCCTCCCGCTCTGAGTTGCTCATCGGGCATCTGCAGGCCCAAGGGAAATCTGTGCTTGTAGCAAAAGCAGCTTCTAACTCAGTTACGGGGACCTGCACCGTCCCTGGGCGAGTCCTGCCTCTGTCGTTTCCTGTCTGTGTCATCCTGGTTGAGTGACTCGACCTCTCTGTGTTTAGAAGCTTGATGTGGATGAATGGATGCACAGTGGTGCCATTCCGTCAGGTCATGCTGAGGACCCAACAGCGCAGAGCCTCCCTGAGGCCTGCTCTTCCCCAGGACTGACTCTGAAAGATGGCCCAGAGCACATCTGGATTCAGAAGTGTCTCAGTACCCAGAGGAAGACCCCAGCTGCGGTGTCCTCCCCCTACGTAAGCTCTCCCATCAGATGACGTCAGGGTGATTGACAGTGGTGTGGGCAGCTCAGAACCTTCAGATCTAAATGTGCAGCCAAGACATAAGCATGTCACTGGTGCACAGAAAGAGGCACCAAGCGATGTTCAGAGTAGTGACAGGGATGTGTCAAAGGGCAGCCTGTGACCAATGGCCAGACGCGTGGGTGGACAGTGAGAGGGTGGGGGTTTGGAAAGCAACAGCAGACCATTACCGTGCTCGGAAAACTCCAGAGGATCAGCGACAAGAGCTTGTGATTGTGTGTGGAAGTCCACTGTACCCAGGGGCTCAGCCGTGTGAAGAGAACAGAGGGACCCTAGGAGTTTATGGAGAGAAAGGACGATTAGGAAGAGCTCGCTCCACCAGACTTGGTGTTGATTCTGGGATAGAGAAAAAGAGGATGGGAGCCTCGGACGCACAAATCAATGTGTCCTGTGTATTAAGAATAAAGTGGTTGAGTCTGGTGTCCTGGCACATGGAGGCTGAGGCAGGAGGATCATGAGTTCAAAGTCGGCCTGAGCAACTTAATGAGGCTGAGCAACTCAGCAAAATCCTGTCTCAAATAAAATTCAAAAAAATAGCTGGGGATGTGGCTCAGTGGCTAAGCACCCCTGAATTCAATCCCTGGTACAAAAAAAAAAAAGAATAAAGTGGTTGAACCCAAAAGAGAAGCAAATCCCATTTAAATAACTATATGTAGCCCTTGGGTATGGTTCTCGTAAGACTTTGGAGTCCACATAAATAAAACTATGAAAAGAAACAATCAAACCATACAACCTAGAGCATATTCCATGATCGAGAGGCCAGGGTCGACCAGCACTCTATTTCCCTCCTCTTAAATCTGTAAAAAAAAAAAAAAAAAATCTATAAAAACTTACTTCCAGTAAGGTATCATAAGAGAGAGAAAGAAGGTCTCAAGTGAATTTGAAAAAAATTAAGTCACAAAAGTCTATTTTTGAAAAATAAAATGACTTGTGGATTGAGCATCACTTGGTATCTTCACACGGAGAGTTGTGATAACTGGTGTGGGGTCGGTGGGGAACAGAGCGGCAGGACTCAACAGAAGGTTCGGGAAAAGGCCCACAGATAAAAGGCTTTTTAATGTCATAAAGGTCACATTTCCATTATTTGGAGAAAGACATTATTCAGTAAATGGCATTGGGACCATTTTGAAGATGCCTAATGATCTAGATAAGAACATGAAATCCAATCCCTATCTCATTACGTACATCCAAATAAAGTCCAGATGCTCTGGCAAATTAAATGTAGAAATCATCAAAGTCCTGGAAGAAAATAAATGACTGTTTACACAATATTGGAGGATTTATCAACATAAATATGGAAAGCAGGAAGGGAAAGTTGGTGGAATATGAAACAGAAACTAAAAAGATTGTTTCAGTAGCCACAGATTTACCTGGAATGTCATTGCTCGTCTTCCTTCCCTCACTGCCCCCTCCCTGCCCCCCAGACACGACACTGCCCCCCAGACACCACACTGCCCCTGGTGCCAGCAATACATGAGTTACAACCAAACAGACGACATCCTGGCCCTCCAGGTCTGCCTCTCGCAGGGCAGAGTGTGAGCAGGATACACAGGTGACATGTCACAGGTCAAACCGTTTGGATGTGTGAAGACCACAGAGGACGGGACAGAAGCTCTTCTTGGCTATTTACATATTTTAAGTCTTCCAATTCTCAGAACGACGCTGGGGTAGGTATAGTTACTGTCACATTTTGTAGACGGTAGCAGAGACACAGAGTGACTAAGGCGGTTGCTCAAGGTCATGCAGTCAGTAAGTGGCAGGCCCTGGGCTCTTCACTATGATGATGGTGGGCAGGTGGAGAGGGCAGGTACACCATGGAGACTGTGCAGCCACTGAAGGTGGCACTGTAGTGGCACGTGGCTCAACACACCAAACCCTGCAGTCTGCTTTAGCAAAACCCCAGGTTGAAGGCAGCATGGACAGGCTGCCCAGGCTGGTCAGCAGGGACTTGGGGCCCTAACTGCATGCCGCATCACACAGCCCTCTATATAAGAAAACTAGAATGAGAAAATGTCCATTGTCTGCGCCAGAGATGGGGACAATGGGCTGAGATCCAAAAGTCTCCTAGCTGTGACCTAGCCAGCTAAGCACTCTCTCTATGCCTCGGCCACCTCCTCTGCCCATTGTAGGGCTGATAATAGCTTCAGGGCTCCTCAAAGCTATAGTGAGGACATACAGGCAGGGTCCTCACTCTGTGCCTGGCAGGGGTGAGTGCTCGTCATTCTTGGCCAAACTGGCACAGCTTTGGACTTTGCAGAGCATTGCTCAAGTACGGAGGAGGAGGGCCTGTCGTCTCCTGGACCTTTGGCTGTGGAAGCAGGACTCCAGAGCTCTCCCCTGGGAAGCTGAGCAGGGCTGCGTGGAGGCTGGCCGGGTGGCTGGAGACCCGCTGTCAAACCCCAGGACCAGAGGGCCGTCAGATGCTGCTGTGTCATCTCCTCCATCTCCATGGCAGAGGCCACACACGCTGTTACTGATGTTCCTGGAGGCCCCTCGCCCATCGCAGCTTCTGGGACCACCCTGCTCCTTGGCTCACAGCCCCTTCCTCCACAAGTCAGCAGCTCTCTGCCTTCC
Organism: Spermophilus citellus; assembly: GCF_964194105.1. NCBI lineage: Eukaryota > Metazoa > Chordata > Mammalia > Rodentia > Sciuridae > Spermophilus > Spermophilus citellus. Next base: position 6,120,583 of record NC_138185.1, on the reverse strand, counting down.
TTGTCCCCTCTGTAGTCACCTCAGCCCACTCAGGGGTCCAGGATCATCTGCCTATTTCAAGGTCAGCTGCTTGATGACCTAAGACCTCAGCCCCCTCCTCGGGCCACCTCGTATCACCTCCAGCTGCAGGGAGGCGGAGGTAGACATCTCGGAGGTTCTTATCTCCGGCCACAGGGGTCACTGTGACCAGATCTCCTCCTCCATCCCCCAAAGGGAGCCCAGGCCCTCAAGGAGAAAGGCACTGTGACTTCCTATTGTGGTCACACTGTCCCGAGGCTGGCTCCCAGGCCAGGCTGTCCCAGGCGGGGGAAGCTGCACCTGGTGGTTTCTCAGGTGGGTGTTCAGAGCCACTTACCCTGAGGGCAGGTCCCCAGTGCTGTGGAGGTGCCGGGTGACACCTCCCAGCTGCTCAGCCAGGGGTCCTCCCCCTAGCGATAACCCATAGGGTGAAGCCAGCAGCATGTGACTCTGTGCAGGAGTTATAGCAGGAGGACTGTGAGGCCACCTTCTCCATCTCAGCTTCATCGCAGCCTGTTTCAAAATAAACGTACACTTCCCTCCCCCCAGAAGAGACCATGGGTGCTGCAGTCGCGCCTGGGCGCGGGCTGCCTTGGGAGCTCACGTCCCCTGTTCCCTCATCGGGGTCACCAGGGGCCTCATCACAACACAGCCCTCCTGCCAGCTGCAGGGGCTGACAAAGGTGGCCAGGCGTGTGTGGCGGGGTCCTCGGGCGGAGAACAGATGGGGACCTGGCCACATGTCCCATTACTCACAGGGGCGGCTTCCTGTGAAGGGGCCCAGCAGCCTCAGGGGAGGGGAAGGAAAGAGGGAGTGTCCAGCCTCTGTCCTTCTGTCACAGCCACCTGGGGCTTGGTCAGTGATGTCCTCCATTTCTAGAGTCCAGGGGAGCCTGAGAATGGTGCCCGTGGCAGATGGAGCCCATGGTGGCACTTCTGTCCTCAGCCATGAGGACAAGAGGGGACCTTGTCCTCCACAGGGACCCATCCACAGGAGAGCTTTCCGTGAGCCCGTGGCGGTCTTATGCCGGGTCAGCTGGGGTCACAGTGGAGTGTGGGAGAGGCTCCTGGGACAGAGACAGACCTGCCTTCATGTTCCTGAGAGCTGCATGACCTTGGACTACGACCTTGGGCAGATGGTTACCACGGAGTCTCAGAGCCCCAACCTACGGAGGCGGGCTGTCCGCACAGCGTGGCCGGTTTTAAGGGCTGTGTGAGGTGGCGCAGGGGAGGGTCCCTTTCCTGCTTTAGTTTCTCAGAAGGGGGGAGGAGCCCGCTTCCGGGAAGGGTGGACGGCCCACGGCGGAGCAGCGGGAGCTGAGCCTGCACTGAGGATGTGGCACTGACCCCCATCCACGCCACCCTGGCCCACGCATCGTGCACGGAGGCAAACGCCCAGGCAGGGCTCACTCCCCAGCCTCCCTGTGGCCACCAACAGGTGCCCAGTGAGGCGTCAACGGATGTCCGTGGGGATTCCTGAGAAAGCCCTGACCCGGTGCTTCCTTCTCCTCCCTCCCACCTGAGGGAAGTGGCCAGCGTAGAACCAGAGGCAGTAAGCCTGCAGGACGCCACGGAGGCCGAGTGGGCAGACAGCCGGCCTGGCCCTGGGACTTCCAGACTGGTCCCGCACTCGCCCTGACAGATGGCCGCCGCTGGGCTTCTTCATTTAAGCCCTCTCAACGGGATTTCTGTTACTTTCAACCAAAATGGTGGAAATGGATAGCCACTGTGACACGGAGGAAGAGACTGGGCGTCCCCGGGGGGACATGGCTGCAGCCAGGGAAGGACAGGAGGGAAGCAGAAAGGCCATGCAGTGGCCAGGACCGTGGGCAGTCCACCCTCCAGCTGACCAGGGACCCACCACAGCAATGTCCCACCCTCCTTTCAGCGACTGGTCTAGACCCACTGGTGGTCAACGGGACCTGATGGGATGTTTCTGGAAGATTCTAGAGAAGGTTTTCAGAATCTTACGAAGAAAGGACAACCCTGCTCTCTTCTCCCTCCCGTGCACCCTTCATGCCTGGACCTGCCCGGAAGCGTGGGCCGCCATCTTGTTGTCAACAGGGGAGGGGACCACAGATGAGGCTGATGTCCTGAAGACCTCAGAACAGAGCGGGAGAGACGCAGTCCTTAATGATGTCCTTGAGCCACTGGATTGCCAAACTGCCACCACCCAACTCCCGGGTGAATGACAGTGATCGTCAGTCACCGTCGCTGAAAGTACTTTGAGTTAGGTTAAGTGTTACTTATGGCCAAGGTCATCCTAATTCCACTTATTTGAGGAGAAGAGCTTTGTCATTGTCACCTGTGTGGGGACAGTGTGTGGGTGGCTAAGTTACCGCAGCATGCGTGGCCTGGTTTTATTTAAACTCTCCTGGATAGATCGCTGGCACTGACTTCAGGGCAAGACGGTCTGCCTTTGATCAGATTATCCTATTGAAGGGCAGCTCAGCTTGAAGGTCAGAACAGAGACTGTGGTGGTGCAGGCTTGTAATCCCAGAGACTCGGGAGGCCGAGGCAGGAGGATCACAAGTTTGACACCAGCCTCAGCAACTTAGCAAGGCCCTCAGCCTTGCTAAGACCCTGCCTCAATAATAATAATAACATTAATAATTTTAAAAAGAGCATGGACTGAGCCAGGACGCTTGAGTCTGAATCCGGGTCCTGCGTGTCTCTAGCCCTGTGACCGCGTGTGTCACTTGAACTCTCTTTACTTTGCTCACTTTTAGGACAGATGGTAGGAGCACCACCGCTCGGGCTGGCTGCAAGACTAAGTGAGAGGCCAGGTCCGTGGCTGGCTGGAGGTGAGTGCTCCCCAGGAGCTGGCTCTGGTCCTGGTGACGCCCAGGCCAGCAGCACCGTCCATCCCACATGTCTTTCAGTTGTCACAGCAGAAATGTCCTCATCCCACAGATAAGGAAACCAGGCACAGAGGGTTACGCTCACTGCCAGAGCCCACCTGGGAGGGGCGTGCAGAGCTTGGGCCTGGACCGAGCTGTGGGCCCGGGGCCGCAGGGTGGCACTGTTCTCTTCTGGACCCTGTGCGGGGCGTGCTCCTTCGGTGCCAGGCTCTTGGTGACGCCCCCGCTCCAGCCATTTCAAGGCACCACTGTAATTCCTCTTCTGCATTCTCGAGCCCTCTGAGCGGGTCAACAGGCTGCAGAGAGGGAGCCTGGCCAAAGCCCGGCCATCTGGCTCGGCCCAGGGACAGCACCTGCTGCGGCCAGCTGGTGAAGCAGATGAGCTACTGAACGTGCCTCTGTCACAGGGAAGGGATCCCCAAGGCCTCCATGAGGAGCACCTGCTTCCCACAGTGAAAGGCGCCCGTGCCCTGGCGCTTCGTGAGCTGCCTAGCCCAGCAGCCCAGAGGGCATCAAGCTGAGCGAAGCCACCTCTCCTCAGGCAGGCTGCAGCACCGCCCTTGGGGCAGGGGCACGGGAGAAGGAACTGACTTGAAACCAAGTCACACAGCTTCCGAGTGCCGTGAGCCAGGCTGTGAACCCAGGCCGCCTGGTCCCCCAAAGCCCCGTCTGCCTACTGCAGCACTCAGCCGAGGCACGCTCCACGCTCCGAGCGTGGACTGAGCCGCGGTGCCCTGCGTGGGAAGCCACTCTTCCCTCCTGTGGGAGAGGTGACAGGGTAGGCTTTGCCAGGTGATAATGACAATAATAAAAATCAGCGGCTGACATCTGCTGCGTGCTCACAGAGTGCCAGCCGCTTTTCTGAATGATGTATCTGTGTGTCCTCGGTCATTCCCAGTGCACTTCCGAGGGCCATCTCCATTATTCCAATGTTACAGGCGAGGCACAGGGACGTGGTGATACACCCAACCTCACACAGTGGAGAAGAGGCAGAGCCAGGATTTGAACCCAGAGTCTGGCATCAGAGCCTGTGACCTCACCACTGGACCAAAGGGATGGGGAAGACCCTTCCTGGGCAAAGGAGGGGCCGTGAACCATGCCAACCAGGCCGTGCCTGGGGAGGACAGAGGCACAGCGTGGGGTGGGGTAGGAAGGGGAGGGGAATGAGAGGCTTGAATCAGGCCAAAAGGAGGAAGCGCCTTGGCCTGAAATTGGGACAGATGGTGACAGTGTCTTCCAAGGAGGTCATGTGCTCTGAGAAGGGCAAGCGCTAGAGCTTAGATCTTAAATGTTCCCACAGGCCCTGGTCAGAGGCTTGGTCTGCAGCCCCTGGTGCTACCGGGAGACGCTGCAGCCTCCAGGAGGTGGGGCCCATTTGGAGGAAGTTAGGTCATGGGGTGTACCCACCAGGGGCTAGGGGACCCAGTGTCTTCGCTTGCTTCACCACATGTCCCCTGCCATGATGTGCTGCTTCACACAGGCCCCCAGAGCAACCAGACCAGCCATGAACCAAAACCTCCAAAACGGTGAGGGGGGAAAAACCTTTTCTCTTTTTAAGTTAATATCTTCAGTATTTTGTTACAGCAACGGAAAGCTGACCAAGACAGCAAGAGATCTGTGTCCTGATCTCAGCTATAGTAAACGGGGGATCATGTCACCAAGACTCAGCCTTGTCTTTTGGGAAATGGCCATGTCACTGCCTAGTGAGATAAAAATCTCAGAGCACAGAGTAGCAGAAAGGTGTGAGAAGTGAGAAATATGGGGTTTGTATATACTTATATACAGAATAAACAGTATATACAGTACAAAGTGTAAGGTGGAGATACCGGGGCACGAGGCTAGATGGGCAAGAGGTGGCAGGGAACCCAGTGTCGTGGTCTGTGTCAATCACCACAAGCAACAGAACCCACTCCGACTGCTCTGAGCAAAACTGAAATCCATTACAGGATGGTAGGCAGCGCAGAGAAACAACTCGAGGTCCAGAAAGCCCAGAGCAGGAGATGCGCAGCCAGGAGCAGCCCCACCTCAGGGCACTGGACCCAGGAAGGGCACCTCTGCGCAGAAAGGTCAACCAGGTGCCTCCATCGCCCACCTCCGTCGCCCTCCACCTTCCTGTGGATCAGCCTCAAGCAGGAAGAAGTGGCAGGAGATGCCACAGCCACATGACTGCCCCACAGCTGTCTGGCCCCTCTCCTGCCCAGCGGGAGGCTCTCCACACGCAGGGTGGGCACTGGGAACACGGGGCAACCCCCACACTCCTCAAATGTCCCTGAGAGGGTCCAGCTGCATTTCCGTTAGATCCTCCAGCAGGAGCTTGGAATCGGGACCTTAGAAGGCCAAGGCCAGACCAGGGAGGCCAGGAGGGATCAGGAGACACCAGGGACCTGGAATGAGATGGTGGCAGGCGTGGCAAACAGGGACACCTGGGAGGTGAATGAGGAGAACGGAGAAGGCTCAGGAGCACTGGGCCCTGTCTGTGCCACAGCGGGACCACGGGGTGGAGGCCCAGCCCCAGACGCTGCCCTTCAGGGAGGTGGTGCCGGGGAAGCTGGAGGGCCGTGCTGGCTTTACGCACAGGACACTGGTCTCCCTTGAGATCTCTGCCCAAGAGCATGCTCCCGAGCCAGGCTTCTTTATCCTCCTGCTTTTCAAGGAATCAACAGGCCCCAGGCGTGGCAGCCGAGGGCACCATGATGCTTACGGGAGCCGGGGCCTGTGGACTGCTCACCTTGTAACCCAGCGTCTCGGCATGGGGCTGACCACTGCCATCGACGGACCATAGGCCCTCGACTATGGAATGACTGTGTCGGCTGGAGTGAGATCTTCAAGGAGATCACTTCCAGTGGAGAGAAAGGAAAAGGGGCAACGTGCTTCTGTGTCCCCTCCCTCCTCTCAGGCCAGGGTGCTCTAGCTGGCTCCGTGTACCCACTCGGCCCTGGCTGAGGCGGAGGCCGCAGGACAGGCCGGTCCTCGTGAGCTCTGGCCACATTCTCAACCCACGACAAGACTTCGGGTTTTGGCAGAAAGGTGGGGCCCTCAGAGAGGGCCAAAATGTGAGAAGGGCTGTGAGAACAAGCAGGGTGGAGGGCAGCCTTTAGCCCTTCTAGTGGGTTCCAGCTACCGCTTCTGTCCAGTCCCAGGCTCCGCTGTCCCCAGAGGGGGACCCTGGCAGGTTGTTAGACACCTCTGCGTCTCAACATGCCCTGAGAGCAAGCGCCCTGAGCTTCCTGTGAAGCCCTGCCAGCCTGTTGGGCCTGCGGACCTGGTCCCTGCTGTCCCTGGCCTGGAGAGCTTGGCCACACAGCACCTTCTCAGCGGGTTGCTTTGCCCACTGTCACCTCTAACCTCTCAAATGAGCCTTTCTTCATGGGACGTTCAGATTCTCAGAAGACACGGTCTTCATTTGCTGTTGGGGTGTGTCGCTCACGAGGCTGGTCAGCCATGAGCCAGGGGTGTTGAGGGGACTCTCCGGGTGCCTCCTCTGCCTACCTGTAGCAGTTGGGGGACGTATCTGGCTGCCACTTGGGGGACTCAAAGCCACCGTGTCACCATCCTACCACTGCTCTCAGGAACACTCTCAGGGACGCGCCTGGGGGCTCCCTGTGAAGGAACGGGTGCCTGCTCCTCCTGCCCACATCCCTGCACCCTCTGGGGTCACTGCCACGTCGAGACCCAACCAAACCAAAGGGCTTCACTCTCTCCCTCAGGGTCCAGCAGAAAGGTGCACCAGGACGTCCGCTCACCGTGACAGGCCAGAGCCTTGTCAAACACCTGCTCTCCCCGGGAGGCTGGATGACGTGGCCTTGGGCCAGTGCAGTGGAGGGGCCCAGTGGACCTGGGGGCTCCGATGTGAGGAAGAGGCCTGGGGCTCCTACTCCTTCTCCCGAGTCTCTGGACCGTCCAGGCCCTTGTGAGAGGAGAGAGGAAGAGTGGTCGGGAGGGCGCCCCGGGGTCCCTCCCCACTTTGGAGTGTGGTGGCTCCTGCCTCGGCTTAGTGCCTCCCACCCCAGCGGCTCTCATGCCGCCAGCCCGGCCTGGGATGTACCCGGGGCTGGAGGACTGCTGATGTCCCCTCCCAGATACAGAGGCCCTCGTGTGCCCCAGCCAGGCCACCTGGCCCTGCATCCTGTCACCAGAGCACATTCAGACAAAGAGGCCAGTTCTGTCTGGGCCACAGGGACACCAAGCCAGGTGTCCACACTCCATCCTGCTGGGTCACACCACTTGGCACCAGCCCTGTGAAGCCCAGCTGCCGGCTCTGGCCGTTCTGCCAAATGCCAGCCTCTTGGCCAGAGGGAGAGCACAGTGCCGCCTCTCATTCTGCCCAGGCCCGCAGGCAGCTGCTGATGAGTGGGCGGGGCACGTGGTCACCACCGGGGCCTGCGGACAGCTTCCTTGGGCAGCGACAGGGTGTGGAGAGAGCTGCCCTCGCGCCCTGCGCGTCAGCCCCTGCAGCACTGCTGGCTTCCGCCACGTTCTCATCTCAGGCCCTCTCGGCCCAGACACCTGTGGCCCCGTCCTGTGGCCCTCCAGGCAGGAGCTCACGTGGCGAGCCTCCAGTTCCGCCTTCCTGGTGCGTCCCCATCTTTTGGTAGCAGCAGGTGGCTTTTCCTCTGGTCCTCACAACACCCAGTCCCTGTAGCAAACGTGGGACTGACCCCACCCTGAGCTCCACATGAGGTCACTGTGGCCTGGCCAGTGCGAGAATTCCCGTCCCTGGGAGTGTCGAATGAAGGATGGTCACCTGACCACAGCAGAGCAAGGAGGGTTTGCCCTAAGAGGTTTGCCGGGGCTCTTAGGATGGACTCTTAGCAAAGGAGGCCCGTCTTCTGGCCTGGCCGAGCTGTAAGATGGGCCTGCTGCTCCCCAGGCCTGCTCCGCCCTCACAGGGGCAGGCCTGCTGCCCGACAGAGCAACTGACGAAGGAGAAGCGGCCCGAGAAGGCAGGCAGCTGGGTCGGCCCAAGCCCTGTCGTGCTCCTTGGTGTTTTAGGCACAGGAGCCAGTGAACACCTCTTTGGCTTGGCCCCTGTTGAAATAGGTGTTTGTCTCTTAAATGGAAAGACTTCCGCTTGCTTATGACTCTCCCTCCTGGACCCACAGAGCAGCCCTACGTAGGCAGGGGCCAAATCCACACCAGGCAGAGCGAGAGTGGGGCCCCATCAGTGTGACTGCCCCTCCTCTCCTCGTCTCTCTTCCCTGCGGGGTCCCCGCCCTGGCCCAGCGCCTGGCTGCTCCTCCACGCCTCCCTCTCCTCCACTTTGCTCTCCTTCGTCACCCCAGGCCGAGGCTCCCTTCCTCAGCCCTGAAATCCTTCCACGCCAGCCTCAGACCAGGACTGTGATTGCAGCAGAGAACGACACTTTCGGGATCCCCCTCTCTCTCTCCTTCTCAATAAAATGTTCACTTTATTGTAACCTATTTTATGATTGTGGCAAAACGTGCCTAACACAACACTGTTAACCATGTTTCATGGACAGTTCTGTGGCATTAAGGACGCTCGTGTTGTGGTGTGACTACCACCCATGGACTCCCTTCATCCTGAAACGCAGAAATTCGGTGCTCAATAAACAATGATTCCCATGCCCCCTCCCCGCAGCCTGGCACCCCCGCTTGGACTCTCTATCCCTGTGACTCTGCCCGTCGAGGGACTTCCTACAAGTGGGACCGCACTGCAGACAGCTATTCACTTGGCATGACATCTCAAGGTTTGTCTACGGTGGGCTCCGTGTTAGAATGTCCTTCCTTTTGGAGGCCGAGTAACAGCCGTTCATCTGTCAGTGAGAGCAGGGCTGTGGGCATGGCGAGTGTGTGTGTGCACGCCTCCCTTGGAGAAATGTCTGTGCAAGACTCAGAGCCTCTTCATGCATGTCCTTCCCTCCTCGGTTTACCCCTCCACTCAGCAAATACCTCTCGAGTATCTGCATGTGTCGAATATTGGTCTCCACATCACAACCAGGACCAAGACGAACCAACAACCAACCAAACAGAAAGCCCACCTCCACGAGCCGCCATCTGTATCCATCTACAACACAGTTCTCGTCTCTGCGGGCTTTTGTGAGAACCGATGAAAGAATGTCCGTGAACCTCCAGCAGGGGCTGGACACCAGCTGGCCCTCGCCCACTCCTCCCCTGGCTCCTCACACTCCTGCTCCTGCTGGTCCTCACCCCTCGACCATCTTGCCCTCCCTCCACCAGCACCCTCTCCCGACCTCGCCTGCTTGGTGGGCCTCCCACTGGCTGCTGAGTCTTGGAGCCACCCTGCTTAGGGGGCCTGGCAGGGGAGTCCCTCCCCTCCCTTAGTTTTTCTTCTGAAATTTGAGAAGGCACTTTCAGGACCCTCACCAAGCATGGAAGGTCAGCTCCTGCCAGGGAGCCGCTGTTCTCCAGCCCAGATGGACCCCGTGAAGGAAGCACCCACTTCTCGGGGAGAGCCTCCGTCTGGCACCCCATCGGGGGTCTTTCACGGAGCAAGAGCTATGTGTCGTCTGGACATGGAAAGGAGCACCGATGTTTACCAGGAGGAGCAGGGGACAGCGGGAACACCCAGGGACTGACCCTGAGCTGGCTGAGCGACAGATCATCTATCAGCCTCTGGAAGCTTCTCCCAGGGAGCTGGGCTCGCCCCACTGTAGGCCACACAAGTCTGTCCTCAGGGAGAGGTGAAGGGACCCTGATAAATGCCCACTTCTTCCTAGCCTTCTCTTGGGCTCGCTTCCACGTGTTCAGCTGGGGGCGGCCTCAAGGCCATGGAGGGGCACACTCGGAACAGTCCACTGCTCCCAGATGGAGTAATTTGAGACGGGAGGCTGCCAGCTCCTCAGGCCTGGGTCCCAGAGCCAAGCAGCCCTCACAGATGGGCTCTGTTAGCTCCGGGCCCTCGGGCCAGGAGCTGGATTCACTACCAGCCCGTGATGGATGGTGATCAGAAGACCTGGAGGGGGCAGGCCTGACCTCACAGTGGGCCTTTCTCCTGCACGACAGCAGCCCCGAGGGTCCAGGCTTCCACAGGTGCAGAGAGAAGCGCATCCCCTTGTGAAGATGGGAGGAAGGGACCGGAGCTCTGTCGTGTTCCCAGCTCACGGCCACCTGGCTCCTCCTGCAGCCTCTGCCCCACCAAATTCCTGGGCTGCCTCCTGGGATGTCGGTGTGTTCTGGGCCCCGACACAGAGGTGCACTGTTCCTGCAGCTGGCCTGGCCTGATCAGCAAAGCTGCACCCGAGTGGAGGGACAGACGCTCATGTTGTGCACTTAGGTGACTTGGTCGCAGACCAGCTTGGGGGTTTAGAAAGCCCTGGTGAGATGACAGTGCCCAGTGAGGCCTCTCTCCCTGGCCTAACCCAAGGGATAGAGAGGAAATGGGCAGTAACTTCACCACCAAGTAACCCACTGTCACCAAACGGAGTGCTCCTTCTTTGGGATGTCCTGTGACAGGGATGGAAAAGCAGTTTAAGAATTATTGGGAGCAGAAGGGACTTAGCCCAGAGCCCTGGGGACCCCTGGAGGAAGCAGGACCAGCTGAGGGGGAGACAGGGAGAGGAGGGAGATGGATCTGGCGATGTCACCGACTTCCTGTCTCTTATCTTCAAGCCTCCTGCTTTCCAGCTGCAGACAGTGACCCTGGAACTCGTGGACCTTGGAGAGCAAACAGGGGTGTTCATCATCCTTATGTTGGCAGAGCACTGGCTTGGACTGTCCCAGGCAAGCCAGGGTGGATGAAGACATCAACAGTCAGAACTGGCACACCTCCACAAGTCATCTTGTTCCTAGCGGTCTTCAAAGTACTGTGTCAATTAATTGATTCTCAATTGATTAATTGATTTGGGGGTGGGTGTTCCTCAGATGGTCATCCCAGACCTGAGCAAGTTACTTTAGGTCTCCTGATTTTGGATGTGTCAGATATGATGGTCACTGTTGTTTGCACCCATTTAAATGACCTGCCATGTTTCTAGAATTTCTCATCTTATGAGCTCATGCCTCCCACAGGAAAAGTTAGCCTTTAATATGCCCCTTCAAATAAGCTAGATTGAGTTCTCCTATTGTAAGTTAAGACTCATAATGGATAAAAAACCCCTAGAGACAGCTATGCCTGCAATCCTCCTGTGAACTTTTCAATTAAACAAACCTCTCTCTCCTTGTCTCATACGTCAGTTTAATTTAGATCCTTGCCACTTATGGCCAAAGTTTACTTAACAAGTATAGAAACATACTGTCAAAATTAGGGGATGGCGAAGAAAAGTTAAAACACATGTTAAATTCTCAAAGCACAATTCCTTAAATGTCCCCCTCCCCACCATCTAGTATTTCCTTTTTCACTCTCAGCCCTTTAACCAGAGTCCTGGCCACCTGAAAGCTAAGCTAACCATAGACAATAGTCAGAGTGCATTTACTACAGCTATCTCTTAGTTGTTGGCTTAGAAAATGCCAGCGAGGCTCCAGTCTGCTCCTCTGGATGGTTCCAGAAACGAGCTGAGCACCTGCCCGTGTCCTGAGAGGTGGTGGTCTCTGCAGAAGCCCACCTTCCTTCCCACCTTGGACTCAGGCTTGCTGCATTGTGAATGTATCAAAAGGTCAAGAAGACACAAAACAGCAAATTCTGAAAGGTGTATAGCCCCCCCACCCTCCCACCCTCTAGGAGAAATACGACCCTGAGAAAGGCAGGCTGTCCAAATTAACCTCTGTGCGCCCTTCGAGTTGGGTCCTGTTATCTACACCCCAGATGACTGACTCCGACGTGGAAGAGGGTTTCAATAAAGAGAAAAACTTGCAAACATCTCTGCAAATGAGATTCCCATTTGTGCTAGAAGTTCACATTTCTAGCATCATCTGGCTGGGCACCGTCAGAGCTGGAAGGGGGAGGGAACAGAGGACGCTGAGGTCAGCCCTGAGCTTGTTCGTGTTTTCACAGACAGGCGCCGCGCTGGATGCCACCTCTGGAGGGCAGACCCCAGCCCAGGACCTCTGCAGGGATTTGATCAGGATTTGACTTGCCCAGAAGAGAGCAGGGCCAGCGGGGTCGTTCCACTCTGTTTTGTTAAAGGAAAATTCAGCTAATACTTTCAGAGACATCAGTTTTGTGTGTGTGACTTTAAATGTCATCTTAAAAAATTATTACACAATGAAACTGACCTTTTGTGTAGAGCGCAGGTCTATGAATATTAATGTATACACAGTTTTGTATAAACACAACCATACTCGGGATTCAGAAAATTTCTATCCTCCTCTTAAAGAAAAAAAAAAAAAAAACCCTGCTCCACACCATTCCCCTAACGTCACACCATCCCCCACGACTCCCCGCGCCAGGTTCTGTTCTCCATTACTATGGTTTTACTTTTTCCTTTTTGAGAAGGTCACCTGAGTGGGAAATCGTACACAGAGTCTAACTCTGACACCGTTTTCTTTCATTCAACCTAATGTCTGAAGAAGCTTCCTGCACCCAGGCCTCTGAACTGTGTCCTGATGCTTTAGCCACACACCTGCCGCAGGAGGCCGCGCTCCCTCCATGTTTAGGCAGCCTCTGCAGCCACGTTTCTGTGGGAACGCAAGTTTTCTCCCCGCTAGGGCGAGCACCTAGGAATGGGGCCGCTGGTCACCTGGGAGGTGGATGTTTACCTTTGCAAGAAACCGCAGAATTCTTTTCCACAAGGACTGTACCACTTTGTGTTCTCAAAAGCGGTGCCTAGTTCCTTTTGCTCCACCACCTCTTGGCCCTGGGTGTTGGAGGGTTGTTACTGCAGCTGAGAGGTGGGGAGGGCATCCGGGCAGCTTTAATTGCATTCGCCTCCGGCTGATGGCATGGAACCTTTGCTCATGAGCAAACACTGCCCGCCACAGACTTGCTGGTGAAGGGTCTGTTGGAGACTGGCTCCAGTCGGGATGTTTTCCTACTCTTGAGTTTTAAGAATCCTTTGCAGATTCTCACCAAGCCTTGGTCAGATATGTGATTCTCCAACATTTTCTCCCAGTAACAAACTGGACTTCTTATTCTTTTTGCTGCATCTTTCATGGGATGGAAATTTTTACGAAGCGATTGTATCAGCTTTTCCCTTGTTGATTTGGGTTGCTCCCACACCTCAGGCCTTCCTCCTCCCTCAGTCCCAGGGATTCCTACCCTCTCTTAGACTCTGTGTTCCCATCTGTTGCATGAATGTCCACCACCACTCACAGCAGGGATTTTCATAACAGCTTCTTCAAGGCCACTGTCAAAACATCCCAAAGCTCTGCTACTTCAGCGCCAGTGTCTGCCTGGTGCCTCTGCCCAGGAGTGCGGAGACCGGCCTGGTTCTCCAGTCTCCAGGGATTTGCAGATTTATCCTGGACACTTCCTATGTTATGCCGTAAGACTCTGGGTCTTGTTTGGGTCCTCTCTGCTGACGTCACAGGCCTGCTTAGGAGCTTGGGCCTGAGGGAATGGAGGAGAGAGCGAGCGTGGGGCTGCCCTTGCCCTCTGAGTGTGAGGTCTCCCCCAGGCCACCCCAACACTCTCCATCTTCTCTCTACTGCCCACTTCCATGCTGGGGATCAGGCCACGTGAGATCCAAACACCACTGACAGCCCAGTTTGGTGGGACTTCCAATTCAGGTCTTCCTCCCAGTTCACCTACAAGTGGCATTGCAGGTCCTCAAATCGCTGCTCCAGGTGACCTTTCCAGGTCCCGTAGCCTCCCCAGTCGGGGAGACGGATGGCGTGCTTCCTCCACCTTCCCCTGAACAGAATCGGTGTGGCCGGCCCTTCCTCCCTGTGCTCACCACAGCTGTCCTGTGTCACAGGCCAGGTGTGTGCCGCCTCGGCTGCTGCCAGAGCTTCCCCACTCGCTCCTCCTGGCCGCCCCAGGACCCAGCTTAGGAGGGGCCAAAGGAGCACAGAGGTCAGAAAATCCAGCTCAAACTGGCCCAAGTGATTCCTCTTCTGCCCTCAAGGCAGAGATGAGCAGCAGCAGGCTTCCTGAAGGTCCAACCCAGAGCCCTGAAGGATTTCCCTGTCTCCTTTGTCTGTTTTGATCTTCTGGCGGTTCTGGTTTCCATCTGTGGCTCCTGGAGGTCTAGAACAGACCTCCCCCACAGGGATGAGCGGGAGGAGGGAGGCCCCGTAGTGCCCTCTGCCTACGTCCCCCAGCAGCTACTGAAAGGGTAAAATTTCTAAGCTGCAAGGCCTGAGTTAAAAAGTGAAGGACCAGGTATTGTTAAGCTCCTCTGCTACACCCAGAACCTGAAATTCCTGTAGCTGTTAGGACAATACCCGGAACTGCCCAGTAAATATTCCCCCTGACCCTCTGGTTGTTTAATAACCCAGGACCCTGTGTAGCTTGGCACGTAGGCATTCAGGGCCCAAACCAATCAGTTTGAATGTGTACCCCGCTTAGGAGTGACCAATCACCCCCGCCCGACCTGTTCCCGCCAATGAATGTACTAATCATGTCTCAGAGTTGTTGTTCAATTTTCCCGCGCCTCATGATGATTTGTTCTGATGTATGCAAAGCCCCCACCCTCCCCAAAAAGTGTACTTAAGCACTGCTTCACCTCTGCTCTGGGCTCTGGGCTGCTCTATCTTCCTGAGTGAGCACGGAGCCCCAGCGCGCTGGATTGGATCCTCAATAAATCCCCTTCTGCAATTGCATGAGTCAGTCTCTTCGTGGTCTCTACCTCCCACATTCTCGGGACCCTTACACTACCACTTCACCTTCCCCAGCGGGTTCCGTGTCTACCCCACACCCATCGTCAAAGCCAGACCCTGGGGCTGAGCAGGGCACCGGGGCTCCCAGAACACACACCTGCCAGTAGGAGGGTATGTTTCCCAAAGGACATCACACTATGAATATTAGAAAAGAATAGACAGATGCTGTGAAGTAAATGATTCAGATTAAATTTTAATGTAAACATCAAAAGTATTCACTCATCCTGGATTAATTATTTTAAACTATTTATTGGCTCAGATAAGCAGTAAGTTCACAGGGTCAAGCATCAGGAGTGGCTAGATCAAGGTCTCTTTCTGTCTTCTTCACTGTGGTGTGTCCTTCCCAGCCTGGCCCTGGTCTTCCAAGGTAATCAGCAATTCAAATCACAATTTCTTCCACACCCAGAAGGAGAGCTCCAAGGAAAATAAATGTTTTTCATTGGTTGGGCTGGTCTGTGCCCGTCTGTGCTGATTGGCTTAGGCCTGGTTTTGCTGGCCCACCATAGGGCAAGGCCTGGGATTGCTCTGGTCATCTTAGACCTGTCAGGGCTCACTGCTGTGGCTGGGCATCGGGTCAGCTTCCCTGAGAGACGGGAGCTACCAAGGAGGGTGGACACCCAGGACGCTCGATGGGCAGTCAGACACTGGGATGGTACAAAGGAGACCTGCCCAAGCCGCAAACATGGAACCAAGTCCTTCCAGAGCAGCTCTTCTCTGAACTTCCAGAATATTCAGTTTGTGACACTTAGTGGGCACAAAATCAATTTTTGATGATGAGATTAATGTTAAAACAATCCAGTTATTAGGAGGGAGTAAAATTCCAATCACACTTAAAATTAGGGTTCCCAGTTCTAAGGCTGATTCCACTCAGAGGCACTTTAACAGAGATTCTGCTACAGCCACGACTGCGAAGAATTGTCAAAATATTTTGGAGCTAGGTAATAATTTGGTATCTATTAAAATTCTACCCTCCAAAGCCTCTTTTCAGTGAGCACAGCATTGAGGATAGGAGAGCCAGTGTCAAAACACTCACTTCATACGCTCTAATCTTGACTCCCAGGCAAAGGAAGTGCTGTCGTCAGCTGACACATGTCACGAAACTCAAGTCAGGGATGGTTCTTAGGAAGGGAGCTGAGGAGAGTTCAGGACATGGAGCCCCACAGGATTCTGAGATGAAAGGCAATGTAGTTCCAAGAGGGTGACGACCTTGAGGACTCTCAGTCAAGGTGAGATCTGAACAGAGGGCCAAGGACTAGTAAGACGGTCCTCAGAGCCAGGGGCAGAGTTCCAGGAGTGTCCAGGTGTGGAGTCCAGACAACCAGAGGGATATTTTGTCCAAGGGCCTGGAGACCATTGACAGGTTTGACGATTTGCTGGAGGGATTCAAACCACGCGGCATGCAGCCATCCTCCTGCCTCTGGTTTGTTACAGCAAAGAAAGCAAAATCACAAAGGAAAGAAGTGCAGAGGGAGTCCAGAGGGACCAGGCTCAGGCCCTGAGGGTCCCGCCTCCTGGGTCCCACAAGACATGCTTAGCTCCCCCAGCAAAGAGCCGTGACATCTCCCAGCGAAGCTCATCAGGGACAAGCTCATCAGGGACGGGTGCCTGGGGTTTCCTGGGGGCAGGTCATATGACCCCCTAACCCATCGAGTACCAGAATTCAGCCTCCCAGGAGGAACGTGGTGCTCAGCATAAACCAGACAGTTTTGGAGGCCCAGCAGCCATGCCGTCAGACATGGAGGTGGTGCATGTTCTGGGACCCCAGCCAAGGGCCAGCCTCGCCAGCAGGCCCTGCCAAGGCCAGTGGTGGGCACACTGCGGCGGCTCTCCCCTGCAGAAGGGTCACAAGTCCAGTTGGTACAGCCAGGCCCCTCCCCTTCTCCAGCCACTGGGGGTGACAGAGTCACCGAGCATCACTTAGTGGACACCCACATGTGCCAAGCTCTTCAGTGGCCGTTGTCCGAGGCTCTCCTGGAAAGTAAACAGCAGTGACTATCACTGTCCCCATGATAATAGGAACCTGGGGCAGGGAGAGGGTAAGTCACCTGACTGCAGGTGCGCAGCAGGTCAGCGGCAAGGCCAGGAGTCCCACGGTGCTCTCAAGCGGGATAGCGGGATGACACGATGATGGTGACCCCCACTGCCAGGCCCAGGCTCTGAGCTGGGCTCCGCACAGGCCACTCACAGCCACTCTGAGTCTGATGTGACCCATGTCTCTAATTCCTGGAGGCTCCCACAGGATTCAGGAGACCCTGTGTCGGGTCCAAACCCCAGGATGCATTTCCTGGCTGGGTCCTGCACCTGCCCCTGCCTCCCCGCTGCCCTGTGTGGCACAGCTGTGACTCCAGCTGCAGACCCCACACAGCAGCAGCTGGGCAGGTCATCACACGGCGAGACTTGAACCCGGATCCTGCAGGTCCAGGTGCTGCCCGTTCGCATCACTCCACTGTTAAGAACTGAAAACATTCCTGCTGCCTTCACATCTCTGTGCCCACAGGGCCCCAGAGGCTGCAGCTTGATGCCCCAGCCTCTGGAAAGCACACAGCCTCCTCCCGCAGCCTCCTCCAGCAGCCCCTGCTCCCGTGCCGCCCCGTGTGTGGCTTGCTGTCCTCCACCCAGACTGAGTGCAGGTGCCTTCAAGCTCATCTGCCGCGCTGGGTGTCCCGTGTTGGCTGTCTTGTACTGTCCACTCCCAAGGGGGTGGGCAGGGGATCACGGTGATGCTGGAGGCCGTGAGGAGGGTTGCTCCGGGGAGCTGCTGCGACATCACAGTGGGCGGAGTGTGGCAGGCAGTGGGCAGGAGGGCGTGTCACCCTCTCTCAGGACCAAGGCCAGGGGTTGGTGATGGCAGTGACCAAAGAAAGGGCTTTTTGTCCACAATAGAGAGGGGTATTAAAAAAATCTCCTTTGTGTGTTTGTGGGGGTAAGCCCCGTGCCAGGACGGTGCTCAGCTTCCCGCCCCATGAATGTCATAGCATGTTGCCCCCCCACCCCATGCAGTCCAGCAGTGGCCCTGCCTGACCCCTCCGGTGATCTGACCACTTCATTGTCCTCTTGCTCTTTGCCTTTTCAGCCATTTTGCTTGCCTTTGGCTACAAGCTCTCAGTTGTAAAGATCTGCTCTGAGAACACAGGGATTCCTCTCATTAACTTTTTGTTCAAAACACAGGTGGGTTCCATGGCAGGTGTTGGATCCTTAAGGAAGCAAGGAGGCATAGGGCAAACAGTCCTGGCCCTCCAGCGCTATTTGGCCTCCTGCAGGATTCTGGGAAGGAAACATGCTGACCCCTTAAATGGTCAGGCCTGGCCCTGCCCCAGGGCCTTTGCACTCACCATGACCCTGCCTGGTACTTCTTTTCCTCCTAACTTAGCCCACTCCTTCCCCTCCCTTAGGTCCCTGTTCAGCAGTTACCTTCAAAAAGCAGTCTTTGTTGGTCACCTTATAACCCAGGACCCCTCCCGTTACTCTACCTTTCCTCACCGTTCTCGCTGCCACCGGATGGAGGGTGTGTTGTCCCTTATCTCTGCCCCTCCCCAAGTCCCCAGGGCAGAAATTAATTTTCCCAGTATTGTAGTCCCAGCACTCTCCACTTAAAAGGAAGTTCTTTAAACTCGCTGGAGGGAGAACTGAGTGAGGACGCTGGAGGGAGAACTGAGTGAGGGTGCTGGAGGGAGAACTGAGTGAGGATGCTGGAGGGAGAACTGAGTGAGGATGCTGGAGGGAGAACTGAGTGAGGATGCTTGAACCGGAGCCTCCCATGTGCAGAGGCAAGGACAGGGACTCGGAAGCCACCCTCCAGGGAGTGGAGTTTGGAGCAAAGGGGGACACAGTTATGAGCTTGAGAGGTCGGTGTGCAGACCTTGCTCCTTCCTAGGGTCAGTAACTGGTGAGTTCCTGCCCTGCTACCTGTCCTTTTACTGAAAACAAAAACAGCTGACCACCAGGTTGGCCAAGCCCAGGGACCCAGGCCAGAGATGGGAACCCATGTCCATAGGGGCACTCATGAGCACCACGTCCCTCCTTTCTCCCCACAGCTCCAGAGGGAGGGAAGCAGGGAGGGAGCAGCGGCTGCCTGAGCCTGTCCAGGACTCCTCTCCACTCACCCCAACCTTAGCTAACCTCAGATAAGGTTCTTCAACCCAGCACAGCAGGAGAAAGGGGCTGGGAAATGGCTGAACTGACCTCCTACCTCCTTTAAGCATATGCACCGCATGAGATCAGAAAGTCAACAAGTGAATCAATGAACAAAAGCGTGAGTAAATGCAATCGGGTGTGAGTGGAGGTGTGCTCTGAAAACGACTCCCCCAGGCTCTGCCGAACGGAACTTGAGAACGTGTCTGTTTGTCAGCTGCTGCCGACCCAACCCAGTGGTCCACCGTAAGCACCAATTCTTACACTCTCTGGTCCACAAGTCAACTGTGGTTTGGCTGATGATCAGGGCTGGGTTCCACCAAGCAGGCATTGAGTGGCTCATGTGGGAGCATCCCAGTTTCCTTCCAAGCTATGGGCAGCCACCTGGGCATACCTTCTCACAGCCAGCCCCCTGCAGCAACAGTGAGCCAAACTCTGTGCATATTTCATGTTCTGTCACCTCCTCTGACGTGCACTGATCAAACCAAGTCACTTGATCAGACCCTGGCTGACCATGTGGGCAGTGCTCTCCACCCCCAGTGTGAAGCCAGACAACAATCCAACCACCATGCAAACTCTGCCCTAAACAGTGATCCAGTCAAACTTCAGGCAGCAGTGGTCACAGTCGGTGGGATTTTCATTGTCTTAGCATTACTTCATTGTAATAAAACCAAGGGAAAAGCCACCTAGGCAGGCTCCCCCAGAGCCATCTGTGGGGGTGGGCGGTACAAGTCAGTGACACCAACAGTGCTGGGCGACTGGCCTGGGGCTTCCCGCCAGCGCAGGGATGTGGTATGAGATCATCTCTCGCTTCCAGCAGGTGGGTCCTGAACACATTTTAACTCCAATTTCAACTTTTAACCGCAGCTGTTGCTGTCGCTGGGGACCTCATCTCTGCCCACTGCTGCAGTAAAGAACTCACAACCGGTTGTCTGGAATTTCTAAATTAGTGCCGCAGAGAGCCAGGCAGATTAAGAACCAAGACAGGCTCCCTTCTAGGGGTGGGTGCTGGGCTCAGGTGGCTGGGGGGCCTGGCATCCTGAAGGCACACAGCAGTTCCAGAAGGACCCTGGGTCCCCTACAGAGGAGAAGAGAAGTGGGTGTGGCTGTAGCAGAGGAGGATGGAAGGTGCTAGATACACGATGCAGCCCAGGACTTGCCTGTACCACCTGGAATTGGTGAGAAGGTACTTGCCAGCTTGCCTTAGGCTTCTTCGGTTCCTAAGTGTGTCCTTACACTACACAGTGAGGAGGGTCGGGTGTCAGATGGGCCACAGTCAGACTGGAAGACCCAGACCCCTGGGCCCACGACTAGCTCAGGGATCCCCAGCATCGGACGAGGGGGACAGTCGGCTGCACCTGCAACTGATGGGTCCAGGCTCCTCTTTCTCCTGTTCTTCCACTATATGGAAAGGAGGCTTATCAGTCAGGATACTGACGTAAGAGAGAAAGCACCACCAAACTGGGTAGTGTGGGGAGATTTTAATAGACAATAGGCAGGCAAGGGTGTGGGTAAGTAAAGAAAGCCACAGAGGACAATGAGTCCCACTGGGGCTAGCAGGGACCCTGTGCAGGGTCAGGGGTGAGAGAGGTGTCTAGAATCTGGAGATGGGGTGGTCACTGGGAATGCAAAGAAGCCTACCTGAGAGAGATGCAGGCACCCTGTGTCACCCCACAGGTGGAATAAACACTCTGCCTTACTTTCCTTCCTCATTCCTGCCCACGGCTGGGGTCCCCTTTGGCCAAACCAACAGGTAGCTTGGAGAAAGGTTGCCCATGGATGTGGTCCATGCAGCCAGCTTCCTGGGGCAAGGAGGAGGAGGGAAGGCAGCCACACAGGGGGAAAAGGCATGATCATTCGGAGTCTAGAAAGATGTCTTCCCTGCTGGGAAAAGCCCAGAAAGCTGTCCCCTTAATATAACAAGCAAGATTCAATCATGGACACACCCTTTAAAAGGCAGTCTCCTCTATCATATTAAGAGAAGGAGACCCCATAGAATTTTGCTTAAAGGATTCTTTAGCATAAGCTATGACATATGTATGTTGTTTTGACCCCTTGTGTTCTATTAACCAAAATGATAATGCAATTAAAAATAACTTGAAGCATCAAGACTATAGCCACATTTAAAACAGTTTTCCTTTACATGCATATTTTTCTTGCAATGATGTGACAGTGATCAATAAAAGCCTTCTAAGAATAAAAATATGATACATTAAAATCAGATTCTACCCGAGAAGCACCAGCTCAAGGAGGAAAAAAAGAACAATGCAAAATTCCTAACAAAGCAAAACCCCTACGTAGATTGTGTAGAATCAATTACGGTGGGTATCAAATCACAATGATATCGAGGCTGGAGGCTGTTTCCTGCAGAGACAACCGGGTCCTGCGGGGAGCAGTCGGCAGGCTACACGAAGACTCTTCCATTTGGACATCACCGGGACTTGGTGTTTTCTGAGCCACCTGCCCCACAACATGCGTAGTAGAAAGTTACGGCCAAGTTTCCTCTTCAATACCAGCAGGTATCCGTTTAGTTACTCCCTGTGAATCAACAGTCTAGAAGTGTCTACGTGTAACACGTAAGGACACCTCGGTGCATCCAGAGTAAACGACTTTGGGGTTCCAGGTAGTTATTTTGCCACCAAAATCAGCCACGTGGCGGCCGCTGTGTGGGCGGAAGGTGCCGACGCGCAGGGGGACGCGACTCAACCGGAGGAGGGCAGCCCGGGGGAGCCGAGGGACGCGGGGCGGCTCAGGGGTGCCTGCTCCTGGGAGCGACCCTGGGTTTCTTGGGGAAACCGAATCAGAAGGTGGCTTGGGGGATTCAGAAGACTCCTCCCCGTCACGCCACCAGCATCCGCCAAAGGCCG
Organism: Spermophilus citellus; assembly: GCF_964194105.1. Taxonomy (NCBI): domain Eukaryota; kingdom Metazoa; phylum Chordata; class Mammalia; order Rodentia; family Sciuridae; genus Spermophilus; species Spermophilus citellus. Next base: position 6,099,035 of record NC_138185.1, on the reverse strand, counting down.
CCAGGAGCCACGGTGCGGCGCGTCCACCGCCCGCCAGAGCGCGCCAAGGCCAAGGAGGCACACTCGTCTTTTGGTCCTAAGTGACACAAATGCCACGTCCAACTGCTTTAAAAAAACGAAAGGAACTCACTGGTTCATGACCAGGACAAGCGTGTTGAGCCGGCTCCGCGGGCTCCTGTCTCGGTGGCTCTACCACCCCCGCCCTCCGCCGCCTTCACAGCCCACTCTGCAATGGCGCCTCTCCCTCCTCCCGCCAGCTGCCCCGGGGTTGGCCCTGATTGGCTCCCAATGAATCACGTGCCATTCATGAACCCATCACGGGGCCAGAGTCATGTGCTGCCTGATTGGCCGAGCCTGAGGCACGTGATCACCTCTGGCCTGAGACCCACAAAGCCCAGGTTCCCAGCGCCAGCTCAGCCTCCTGGCCCCGGTCGGGGTGAACCTGGGCAGGCACAGCTGTCACCCTCGCATCCTTCCACACCGTGGGCCTCTGAGCCAGCCTGATGTCCTTGGGCCCTTGTGCTTTGATGGCCTTGGTGTCGGGGCCTCACTCCTCCGGCCTCCCCATGACTCCTCCCCGACCCTGCTCCCAGGACAGGGCTTCTGCCTCCTCCTCCTTCCTCCTCCCTCCTCCCGAACGACCCTGTGCCTCCCTGTCCCTCCCTGTCCCCAGCTCACTCTGCTTTCTTTACCGACATCCAGCCTCTGGGTTTCCAGCTATGTCACCCTTCAAGCATCTGAGCCCTGGCTGACGTCACATTGCCAGGGGCACGTGGGCAAGAGCTGCTGCTGGAAACAGCCCTTCTCTGTCGCTCACATGAGGAAGTGAAGCCACCATTTTCTCCTTTAATCATTAAGAGGCCTTGGGTCAAAAGCAATAAAACTCTTGACACAATCGAAGTTTTCATGGGAAAGGAATGAAATGCTGACTTGGATGTATTGATGTGTGTGTGAGAGTGTGTGTGTGAGTGTGTGTGTGTGTGTGTGCACGCACGCACGCAATTGGGGGGTAAAATGGAAGCCTGTTGATTGAGTCATCACAACTTGTTACTAGCATTGGAAATACAGTACTTACAACTGCATTTAAACACACATAAATAATACTCTGTTTTCTAAGGATAGATGACATCATTATAGCTAACACCTTTATTCCTTCTCACGTTTAATCATGACAGTGCTCTGAGCAGGTGCTGTTTCAGTGTTCATTAGCAAGCAAGGAATCTGGAGGGGCATGGTGAAATTAGGTGACTTGCCCACGGTCACACAGGGATCAGGGAATTCAGGCCTACTGTTGTATTCAACTTCTTCCCACTGAAGGTGGGTGGCCATGCAACTGTCACTCCAGCCAATGCCATGGGAAAGAACAACATGGGGTTCACTTTGGGGTTGACACCTCTAAGATCTACTGTTTCTCCCCTGGGCTTTCTTCCCTTTCCCAGACCCTCCGTGGTGGAGGAGCTGCTGTGGTATGCTGGAGAGGGGTGCAGGCTAGAGGCTGTCACTTCCCCCACAAGGGCATGGCCTAGAGTAGGTAACAAACCTTGTTGCTTTAAGATGCTAAGATTTGGGCTAATAAATTAAAGCATCATCCTACTAAACAAAAGCTATATATATATATGTATGTTCTGGAAGGCTGATGGTAAAGAATTGAATCACATTTATGAATTCTTTTTAAAAGATTGTACTGATGTTCATTGTTCTATTCTTTTAAGCCTTCTGGTATTTTTTAAAGGTAATCGATACAGCCATGTCTCTTTATATAAGAATACTTAATGTTATTTAACTCTTGGTTGTTCGTATCAAGAATCATATTCTTGGGCTGTGGCTGTCTCTCAGTGGTAGAGCGCTTGCCTAGCACATGCAAGGCCCTGGGTTTGATCCTTAGCACCCCCTAAAAATAAATTAATAAAATAAAGGTATTGTGTCCAACTACAACTAAAAAATAAATATTGAAAAAAACCATATTGTTTTATTATTAAAGGCTCCTACAGTGTTGTTCTGTGCCAGGCACACCGTTCTAAGTGCCCCCCTAATATTAACTGCTTAAAGGTGACACTGACCCTTGGAGTCAGGTATTGTTAGCACAGAATGAGTAATGGAGCAGGATGTGACCCCAGGAAATTTGGTTCCAGAGGTGTGTCTTTAACCATTACCCCAACCAGGGAAAATATCTATATCGTTATCCCTGTCCACTCCTCTGAGACTTGGAGAAGAGCTTGTCATATAATGAGACTTCAGTAGTCTGTGGAATGAATGCATGAACTCCATGGGAAAACTGTCACCATTCGCCAAGTTGCCATTAGTGTTCCCATATTGCAGGAAGGCAAGAGTCCAGCAAAGGGAAGGGCCGGGCGGTGCAGCCAGGAGGTGGGGAGCCTCTGTTCCACACCCCAAATAAATAAAAACCAAGGGAAGGGTTTCTTTTCTTCCCTTCCAGCACACAGTCTTGCCTCACGGTTAGTCTTGCCTCCTCCATCTAAGATGGCATGGCCCTGAGGCATTTCGCCTCTCGTCCAGGGTGGTTCTGGGCTCTTTATCCCACAATGAGGCGCAGAGGAGCAGAGCAGCCTGACCCAGGATCCCCCTGCTACAGGAAGGGGATGTGTCTTCCAGAAGAGCACCGTCTGGAACAGAACTGCTAAGAGAGTGGGGGCTCAGACCTTGACCTTATGTCCTTACGGAGGGTCCACAGAGGATGCGTCCTTCCTGCCCCCTTCCTAAGAGCCACAGGTGCCCCTGCACAGAATTCTGAAGTGGGTGCCACACGAAAGACCACAGCCCCCAGGGTCCCTTCGCTCCTCCCTGCCTTACTCTAATTTGCATACACATTTCCTGAGCATGAGATGCAATGGCGCTGCAAGAACACACATCCGGATAATAAGTGGACTGAGGACTCCTTTCTGAGCCATTTCTTGAAACCACTATTAATCAGAGAATAATAAACAATAACATAAGAATTAAAGACAATACTTGTTAAATTTAAAAAGTAAATATTAATTAATACATATAAACTCAAGGCTCAGGTGTTTAAGAGTTGCTTGAGGGCCACCTCTCATTGTGACTTAATTAAGAAACTCCTCGGAGAAGCACCAGGCTATTAAACAGAAGGTGACAGGCTGGTCCGACTCAGGGCTGCAGAGACACGAGCCTTCAGGAGTCTTCTCTGCTCCTATGAAAGCAAAGTGGGGTTGCGTTCTGCTGGGGACAGATTCATTTGTCACTGTGAACTCTCTAAGGACAGGGATGTCCAGTTCAAAACTAATTTTCAACCACCTTTTCATTTTAGTGGTTTGGGAACGGAATCCATCGGCTTCAACCCGAGTATATCTGGTCACCTGGTGCAAATATCTAGGGCCCCAGTGAAACTTCAACACATAACAGGAGCAATTGGTTCTCCCTACTCAGTGCCCCTGGTCAAAGGCTCGGACCCAGACCAGGAGAAATGACCCTCTGTCCTCTTTGTAATAGTTTTATACAAATAACATTCAGGGCTTAGTTTCATCATGATTTCCAGGAGAGAAAAAAAAAAAAAAAAGACTGAAGAGGGTGGAGAGAGGAGGAGATGGAAGTGGGGGAGGTCAGCAGAGGTGAGTGAGGAGGTGGAGCGTGGGGGGAGGAGGCTGGGAAGGAGAGGTCCCTTGGTGGCATCCTCCATGGCGGTGGGGGAGGGGCAGGCAAGAGCAGGGCTGGCCCTGAACAAACAAGACAGGTGTGAGCACACCCAACTGAGGGCCCCGGGCTCCATGGACAGCAGGGGTTACCCCAGCCTGAGCTGGGGGCTCTGGGGACACAGACACTCTTGCGGCACGTAGTGTCACTGCTTCTACCTGGGTCTCCCTGGGCGCAGTCTTGCTGTCCTTCCTCCCAGCCTTCCTCTCACAAACACTATTTTCTCATTTTAGAAAAAAACAAAAACAAAACCCATCTTTCCCTACCCAGAACCTTCCACGGGCCCCACTCCAGTGAGGATTCCGTGGTCCCCCCAGCAACCTCCTGGAGACACGGGTTCCCAATACAACGCAGCTTTGATGTTTATACTGATCATGTATCAAGTTTATTGTTCGTTAATGTCGTTGTGGTCACTTTGGTGTCACAAACGATTCCCATGTCACACACGGATCCAGAAGAAATTTCGAACATGGTCAATCTAAAAGTAAAACAACTGGTAAGATTGAAATATTTTAAAATATGGTAGATCTCTCAGGAAGAAGCAGAGGGACGCTCTGTTTCCATCTTCAGACAGGCTTGTTATTTACAGCTGTAGGGTCCAGCTCCCTCTGGGTACATTTAGCAGGGTGAGGCGGTAGTTTTATTGCAAAATATCAGTGTTCACCCCACTCTGAGCCCTGCACACCTTTCTCATTTTGTCCTTTGCATCTGACTCATTTTTTACAGGAGAGTTTTTTGCTAACTTTAAACTCAACTCCTTCAACCTCCGTCGCTTGCTTTTTACTTCAGGCCTAGCGAGCGGCTTTCTCTTCGGTCCTAACTTTTCTCGAGAAAGTGCCCCTGTGCTAACTCCTGAAGGGTGGGCCAAGTGGGCAGGAGAGGCTGGCAGCCTGGCATTGCATCCTGAGCAGGGGCTGGTCCACCCACCAGCCTGCCCCATGTTGCCACCCTTCCTGGGGTCTGGGCACCATGACTGCCGTTCTACAGATGATTCCAGTTTCCTTCCAGGTTCTTCCCTACCTTGCTGGAAGGTGGATGCAGCCACGGGACTGACTTTGCTCATGACATGTGGGAGGAAGTGGTAGTGTCCCTCTTGGGCAAACAATTTAAAGGCCAGCCTCCATTACAGCAGGTTATCTTCCTCCTGCCACAGTGATCATGGAGAAACCAAGACAGCCTCTGTGAGCCTGGGTCCCACGGCACAGAACTCCCAGGTGGAACTGCAGCCTTCTCATTTTAAGCCCCTGAGATATCTGGTCTTATTTGTTACTGCAGCATACATAACCTCACCCATCTTGAATACTACCTTGGATCATTTGCAAATACAGATGCTCCTCCACCTGCAATGGATATCCATCTGATAAACCCATAGGAAACCAAAAATATCATAAGTTGAAAGCGCACTTAATACATCTAACGTACAGAACATCCCGGCTCAGCAGCCCAGCACACTGGAAAGGTTCACCTGTGTGGTCTCAGGGCTACCTGGAGCTGTCACTGCTCGGTGTCACGAGGAATGATTTACTCCATATCACTAACCCAGGAAAAATAAAAATTCAATGTTTAGAGTATGGTTTCCTCTGAATGTGCATGCTTTTGCAACATTGTAAAGTCAAAAAATCAAAAGTTGAACCTCTGTAAATCAAAAACCACTAGAGTTGAAACTCCTGAGCTCAAACTATGAAATGCAAACCTATTTTATATTCAACGCATCTTTGTGTCTATTTCTTTTTACAAAACCTGCAACCCTCTGCCAAGTCAAAATTTTCCATCTACAGGAGGCTGAGGCAGGGGGATTGCAAGTTCAAAGCCAGCCTCAACAACTTAGCGAGGCCCTAAGCAACTTGGTGAGACCCTGTCTCTAAATAAAATATTTTAAAAGGGCTGAGATGTGGCTCAGTGGTTAAGTGCTGATAAATCTCCAGCACCAAAAAAAAAAAAAAAAGTGTTTTTCCATCCATCTTGTTGAAATAAATTCTTCAAACTGACAAATTTTCACTGTCACTTCTGATTGGCTTTAAGAAAGGACCCAGAACTTCTCCACCCCATTGGTTTTCACAGGGTCCCACAGGCTCTGACCATCGGGCTGTGGTCACTTCCTGAGTCCTGGCTACTATGACCCCAAGGCCATTTCTCCCAAATCCCCCTTCTGCTCCGATGCGGTCAGAGGCTCTCGTCCGTGAGGCCTGGTGTCCACCAACACGGCTGTCAAGTAACAGTGTGGGCAGGAAGGCTTCGGGCAGCAGCGACGTGCCAGTTCGGGAGCCAGAGAAAGTGCGTCAGTCGCCCTGGAAAACCAGGAAGACAGATTGGCAAGCCCAGAGGACAGCCCTGCAGTCCCCCTGAGGCAGTGCCGGCTGGCCTGGCCTGCCCTGACCAGCCCCTTGGATGAGAGGCTGACTCCTGAGGCTGACGGGGACCTTGGCTCCTCCACGTCCATCAGGAATCTCATTCACAGACTGAAAAGAAAACACTCTCCACTGTTGCACTGTCTCGGACCCGGGCCGTGGGGTGGTGGCACCCTCATTTACCATGAGGAGCACTTTCCCTCCAAGCAGGTGAGTGCTTCCCTCTCCTTCTGGGGTCTGGGAGGCCAGGGACCCAACACTCTTAAGAGTGGGGGTAGGGGGACCAGAGCACCCACTGCAGCCTCCGCACCCCGAAGGACGTCAGCCACCTGGGGACCGCTCCTGCCATGCCTTGTCCCACGCTGATGGTGCTGCGGGTCTCCACTGTAGGCCCACCTGCAACCACCCAAAGCTGCTTGGATGTTCTCAAAGGTACAGGGGACATGAAGAGAGGGGCTGCAAGATGTGAGGATTCTGGCCGCGGAAACATTTGAACCTGGAAACTGAGCATTAACCAGCCTCCTGGGGTGGACCACTGCCTCCCCCCCCCCCCCCCCCCCCCCGCGGACTGCCAGGGGCCTGCAGCCCTGCCATTACCTCTCCTTTAAGGCTGGGGCACTGAACACTCCTTCTGAAGTAAAAACATCATAAAATTGCAAGATGTTATCTTTTAGGACTCATGGTTGTCTGCAACCTAAATTAAATATCTTTAAGGAAATTCCTAGTATCAGTTAACTAAAACGTACTGGAGTGGCCTGTTAGCTTCAGGCACAGCTGGATCCAGGTGTCCTAACAATGTCATCAGAATCTGACTAGTGTCTCCTGTTCCTCTTTTTTCCACTCAGGGCCATTCCTCAAGAGCATCTCGTGTCCTGGCTGCAGGACAGCAACTCAGCCCAGTAAAAAAGGGTCTCTGCCCATCCCAGAAGCCACAGCAAAAGTCTCCTTGTACCTCATTGGCCCATCAGAGTGGCTGGAGAAGGAGCCTAAGGGTCTTAGTCCACCTGAGGCAGGGTTGTTCCTTCCAGTGGGTGAGCAGGGGACAGTTTCCAGGGAACACTGGGATTTGGTCACCAAAGATGGGGCAGTGGATTCTGTGCAGCCAGAAGACCGCACACTGCAGAGATCACACTCATCCACGCCGCGGGGCTGGGCAGAGAGCTCAGGGCCCTCCTGTCTGGAGGTGAGGCCCACGTACCTATCACCCGGTGGACTTCTCGGAGCAGGCACCTGGGACCTTGGGAAGGAAGCCCGCGTCGTGCTGGGACACAGAGCAGACCAGACGGGGAGGAGTGAAAGTGGTGGCACTAGAGAGTGGAGGTGACCGGCAGGGGCGAGCGGTTCTGAACAAGGTCACTGCCCTGTGGTAGACAAGGTGGGCCCCAGGCACCAGTCTACCCCCCACTGGCACCGTCACCTCGCCCAACGGCTCTTGGAGGGCTGTGCTCTCCTTATTGCCACCTTTCAGACAACTGACCCCCAGGGGACCTGAGGACATGGCCCGGAGTCACAGCTAGTGGTGGTGACATGGAGACTTGAACGCAGCCCTCCATCCAACGTTCCTGCACCCAGGTGTACACCGAGGAATGACCCAGGCCAGACCACGAGGACCGTGGGTGGCACGGGGCCACCAGGCTCCCTAGATCAGCTGTCTCCCTGTGCGAAATGGGGGGACTGGCCCCGATACCTGGGCCACTGGGCACCCGGCCAGCGGCCAGCGTCAGGAGGACTTCTCTCATCAGTAGTCAGAAGCAGAAAATGCAAACTGAGTTTCTTGCAGCAAGAAGAGAATTCGCCTCCCAAACGAGGCCCCAGCCGTCTCCAGCCCCGAATCCTGGAAGCCGTTCAACACACTCATCTTCCGGAAGCCTTGAAACCCGTCTGGGGCTGCCCCAGCAGGTTCTGAGGGGCAGGTGGCGGCTTCCAACACGTCCTGACACTCGGTCTGACCGGGCCAGCGTAGGCCACGTGCTCCTGCTGGGAGTGGCCGGCCCTGGAAATGCCACATGCTGGTCAGCTTAGCTTTGGGCCTTGGCTCCACCTTTGATTCCTGGATCCCATGTTGGCTTCTCTTGATCACTGCAGGTTTGATTCGTCCCCTGGCTGCCGGCCGACCGGTGGTGACATGGCTGAGCCATGCTTTCAAGGCAGGGAGTGGGGACACATTGGGAAAGAAAACAGGAAGGGCACCTGCTTGCCTTGGGTCCACCAAGGACCCCCCACCTCCTATCCATGGTGAGTCTGTGGACGGCCGTGTCCATCCCAGTTTCTTTGGCTGCTTCCTGAAGACACTGAGCTCAGCCAAGTTCAGAAAAAAAAAAAAAAGGAGTTTGTGGAAGGCGCTGGGCAGCTCTGAACTGACTTGTCCCTGGGAGTCTGTGCACCTCCTGACACACCCCAGGGACGCCAGGCCTCTCGCTCAGCCCACCTGGCGGCAGACTGCCCCGCTCTGGGACCCGGTGCCCGGGCAGGCTCGGGGAGCCACCGCCCTCCCTGAGAGTCCCACGCTGTGATGTGTCTATTGATCATCGCTCAGGACTCAGGAAGGAGCTGCCGGCTTGGCCGCCTCCCCACGGCCCTGGACGTCCTCCAGCTGCCTGGAGCCAGGAGAGTGATTGTCAAGTGCGATTCCTGCTGCGACCCGAGAGGAACCACAGCTGGACGCAGAGGCTCACGGAGTCCTCAGAGGCACAGCCGGGTCACAGCGCCTCTGCCCTGTCCCCATCCCCACACTTCAAGTGGCAGAACCCTGGTCTCTGACCTGCATGGGCCGGGAGTCCAGCATCAGAGAGAGCCTGGCCTTCAGCTCCCCATTCCCTCATTGCCCAACGCCTCACAGGAGGTCGGCTGATGGAGCCATATCCGTCCATGCTGTAGCTGGGGGTTCTGGACACCAGGTCTGTCCCCTAGGAGTAGAACAGAGCTCTGGGAGGGGACAGAACAGGGGCTGGGAGGACGGAGAAGGCCCTGCAGGGAAGCACCAGGTGCCACCCTCCTGCTCTGCCTGGGCCCACGGGAGTCTGTGCTGGACAGGAAGAACCGCTTTACTCTGAAGTCCACAGTGGACGCCACCTCCTTTCCCAGAGTCCTCCTGGTCAGGTTAGGGCGGGCTATTAGATAGGTGAGTCTGAAGAATTTAAATATAAATGTTGTAAATGACCAGAGGCCCTCAGGCTACCTGCTAGAAACAGGCCCTTAGCCTCAGGGGGAAGCAGACCAGTGCAGGGTTTATGCAGCCTGTATCACCAGACAAGCCACCAGACAAGCCACCCTGAGAGTCAAAGTGCCCGTGAACCAGCTCCTTGGAGTGCTGCTCTGCTTCTCGATGTATCTGAAGCAGTCAGGTACATTTGCAAAAATGTTGGATGTCGCAACCAAATATCTGATTAAGAGCCTTGAAGAATCTCCTCTATTGTCCCCTGTAACAGAGGGAGGAAAACTTCAGCTCAACCGCACCATCGTTCTGCGCAGCCCTCCTCAGCACATTGTTTGGGTTTTCAAGCATGTTTCCTCATGTTCACATAATAGCTGCTCTGGCTCCAGGTTCTTGTCCTTAATCCACTGTTTATGGAGCCAGAAAGTAGAGTTTCTTTGTGTGCATCTTTTTATCAGAGAAGAAAATCTTTCTGAGAGGACTTTCCCTTCCCCAGAATATTTATCCTATAGCATCAGTCAGTCCTGGGTCCCATGGCTATTTCCTGGATGCAAAGGAACCTTGCTTGGCAAGAAGCCTGAGGCTTGCTTGGGTTCTGTGGTAGAAGGAACCCCGTGCAAGACGGGGAAAGGGCTGGGCTGAGCACAGGGAGGTGGCTCCAGCTCCATGCCTGTGACAGGCAGGAAGCCATTAGTCCATGTTTGATCCTGGAGGCTGTCTGAGCATTTGGTCAGGACACTTCTGTGTGGTAACGATTTGTCTCACTCACTGCAGGTCACAGGCCAGCCTCCCAGATCCCACGTGCTAAAATTCTAGAAATTGCACCTACCATCAGTTATTTTGACAAAGCATGCTCCAAGATGCTTCCAGATGTTTTCTAATGGGTAGAACCGTCCCCAGCTCACGCCAGGGGTTCCTACATGTGTGCACTTGGTCCTCAAGCTCAGAGACTGCGGTTCCCCTTCGGGGGTGGCAGTGGGGGGGCGGGCTGTCAGAAGGAGCCCCTCACTCCTCAGCCCGAGCAGCGGGCGCTCTGGTCTGTTTTACACGTTGAGTTTTTATGAAAGGTTTTCTTTGAAGAGCATATTTACACTTCGAATGAGTCCTCGAGTTAGAATTCAAAACTGTCTCTCCAGTGAGAACAACCAGACGGCATGGTGCTCTACTCAGCAGAATGTCTAACTGGATTTTTTGATGAAATAAATTGTAGCTAGTTGACAGGCTGCATTGTCTTCTGCTTCCCACTTTGGGGGACATCGATTTCCCAGTCACTCACACTGGAGAGAAGTGTTTTCCAAGCACTGGTCTCGAAGTCAAAACTACACCCTTGCAGGCAGAGCCACCTGGCTGGGGGCCAGTCCCCCCCCCTTCTAATCCGCGCTTTATGTTGGGTTGCAGGCAGCAGAAGAATTTGGGTTACCCTTCTTTTTCCTGTTAGAATGGAAAACAATAAAACGAGGCTGGGGTTGCGTACCTGATCCTCAGGAGGAAGTAGGTGCTCTCGGGCTGCTTTCTCGCCCTCTCTGGTCTCTGCAGAGCCTGGGCAGGGCGGGCTCCTGCCAGCAGGGGCTGCAATAAGCCCGCACAGCCACAGCCAAGGCCGGCCCCGGGGCATGGAGATGAAGAGTCCCTGGGCGGCTCTTCTAGGCTGATGACAGGCTGATCTGGGCACCGCACCACAAGCTGCTTATCAGACTCCAAGTGGCACTGTGCCCGCCGCCTGGTCCTGCGGGTGGCTCTTGCTGAGGCGGCTGCATCCAGAGCTCAGGGGTGAGCTCGTCTCTCCCTGGGGGAGTCCGGACCCCTGGCCCAGGTCCTGGCTGGGCCCACTGTTTGGTTGAGGCACAGACCAGGGCACCATGGAGACGGGGCAGCAGGAGAGGAGCATGACTCATCTGGCTTGGAGCCCAGAAGGCGTCTACGGAGACCTCCTGCAGACGGAGATAAGATCATGGAGACACTGAGCGCAGAAAGTGCCCGGCCTCCAACAACGCTCTCCAATCCATCAACCTAGGGACACAATAATTTGCTGAGATCCCAAGAGTACAAGAGAAGCCACGCATGAGTCAAGTAGCTTATTAAGCCAACTTTGTGCTCTCCACATCCCATTCCTCTTCATAGACGCGGCTCGAGTTCACCAGTATCCCTCACTCCCACTTCTAGGAGCACAGGAGGCTCGGACCCCCTGCCCCTCAGAGTCCTGTGTGGACAGGTGACTACTCTCAGCCAATGAGATCTGCGAGAAATCTACAGGCGCTATTCCCAAGCAGAAGCACTTAAGTTCTGTAGTGTGGTTCTGCAAGTTGCCTTCCTGTGCCACATTGGACTTGGGAACATGGGTTGAGATGGGACAACCTCCATCATACTGGTCTATTGGATGACTGTGATGAACTGAGTTCCCCGAGAAACCCATGCTGGACATAAAATGTAAAGTAGGAAAAAAAATTTTGTTGTCATGGTAAGCCATGGAGAGTTAGGTCCTTTTTGTTACTGCAGCATCATCTTGCCCATCCTGATTATTATATCCAGCATCTTCCATCACGATATCCAATAGATAGGCACATGAAAGGCCTGGGACACCCTCTAAACTCAAAGATTCCAAAGATCATTTTTTGTCACATTCTTCCAGGCTAAAATAAATAAATAAATCTGAATTGTCAGAGGAGAGAGCTGCTAACTTCAGCTAACCAGGAATTGCTGCCCAACACTGAATCTAATGGAAGAGGGAAGGAGCATTTGTGAGCGCTGACCTCGGAGGTGGACATGTTAATAGCTACATCAAAGGAGATTTAAATTTGGAAATAGTCTGTTGACGGGTGGGAAGAAATCAGTGGGGCTTGGGTGCTTGGCGCCATTCGGGATTATGAGATGAATAATTGTTGATGCCCAGGTTGTGAGCACCTGGGTCTGTTAACAAGTGGAGGAGAAAATGAGACCGGGTTTGAGAACATGCGCTGCGCCAGCGGCTGCCTGACGAGTCCTCGCCACGGCTCCCGAAATCCAAGAGCTGCCGTCTCCTGTGCTCCATGATCAGGGTGGGAGGCGCGGGAGCTGGCAGACCGCAGCCCGAACCACCCAGATTAACTTCATTTATTACGAAAAGCCTGGCTGTCGTCGCAGGCACGTGTTGGTTCTGCCCCCGGCCCCCCCACTCCCACTATTGGTGGAAACAAAATATCCCCCCTGTGCTTCCCAGGGGACCACCCCTCCCGCAGTGGCAAGCCAAGAGAAACGAGAACATGTGTCCACCAAAGATGTGGCTAAGAGTATTCACGGCGACTTGTTCAGGAGAGCCGAGCAGTGGGAACGGCCAGGCTCCGTCAGGGGGCGGATGAATCAGATGATGATGATGATGATGATGATGCAGCAAACCACGGTGCAGCCACAGGATGGGACACTGGCTCCTCAGCATCGGAAGTGAACAGCCTGTCGAGACGGCCACAGCCGGGAGGGTCCCGAGGACAGCCACTCTGTGCGTTTCAGTCCGCTTCTTGGTGGCTGTGACCAACACACCTGAGGACCACCGCCGAGAGGGGGAAATGCTTATTCTGACCCCCAGTTCCTGAGGTCGGTCCACGGCCGGCCGTCTGCGCCCAGGGTGAGGGGGAGCAACACGGGGAAGGGCTTGGTGGGGGAAAAGAGAGAGGTCCAGTCACCGGGGACCAAGGACACACCCCTAGGACCCACTCCCAGCGACCTCCTTCCCCGTCACACCCTGCAGCCTCCGTTAACCCATCGACGGATTGATCCACATTGGATCGCAGCCTCTTATCTGTTCCTTTCACCTCTGAACGGGCCTGCACTGTCTCACAGGGGACACCTCATATCTAGAACGTAACACTAAGCAAGAGAGGCCAGACGTAGAGTCACTTAGGATATGAACCCATGGATGGGACATTCTGAAACACCATTCGGAGGGGATTATCACCGTGGTGGCCAGCGGATGGGGGGAGAGAAGAGTTGGCCGCAGAGGAGTCATTCAAAGGGATTTCAAGGGTGACAGAAGAGTTTTGTGACCTGATTTCGGTGGGGGATATGCTACCTTATACGTGTGTCACAGCCCATAGTCCTGGGTACCCAGAAAGTCAGCTTTACCACAGGATTATTTTTAAAATGACATTACTTTTCTGGAAGGCTTACTAAGTTTAAATTGGGTTTTAGGACTCTAAATTGATCTTCTAGATCAGAAGTTCTTTGAAAAATAATTGGATGGTCCCTTTTTATTAAAGTTGAATCTTTAAAGAAGATATACATATTCATTTCTTGAGTGAGCGGATTCCCTGAGGTTTCTTTCTTTTTTTTTAGGTAGAATTTAACATTAAGCGTTGACTTTGTTGGCATTGCAGCCGGTGAGCATAGTTCATTTCAATGCTTAGTTCAGTTCAGGTCAGTAAAAATGTTTATACAATTAAATACACTGGGAAAGGAGTCACGCTTCAGAAAAATATGGAAATGCAGTTTTTAAAAACGAAGGTGTTGATTGATGACTCATCAACCTCCAGGACCTCTGAAGTCAAGTCCTGCCGCAGGGTGGTGCTTGTTCCGCTGTGTCACAGAGAGGGGACGGCGGGGGTCTCTGTAACCCAGGAGGACAAGCACGGCTTCCCCTGCTCACTCATTTACTCTTTCTTTATTATTTCTTTCTTTCCTTTTCTTTTTTTTCTTTCTTTGCTGGAAGATGGAAGAAATTTTTTTTTCTTTCTTTTAAAGTGAGGACAGTAAAGGGAGCACCAGCCAAGAGAAAAGGGAGGAGGACAAAAGGAGCGCTGGTTCTGTAGGGAAGACTGGTCTGCAAAGAGACGCCATCAGGCTTGTGTGCTCCTTGTTAACTGAACCCTTCTGTCATTTGTAGTGGTTGTATTCCTACCTTAAAAAAAAATTTCTCCCCCAGGCTCTGTGGCATCTAATACTCATGACCCACAGATCTAGCCGATGGTTACTACGCGCAAGGCACTGTGTGGGACCTTCAGGAAAACTCTGAAAGGAGCTGACTCAGCAGGCAAGTGCCCTTGTCTGTGATGTTGGCTGGAGCATTGGCAGCCATATTGAGAACATGAGCACAGGACTCACAACAAAGATAGAAGAGAGGGAAGAGTCCAGAAAGTACCTGGGTCCCAGATGCTAGTCCTGTGTACCCAGAAAATCAGTTTCATAATCATGAAACCACCATTTTATTCCTGGCTTTAGACTCATTTATCAGGAGGTAAGATAGACCCTTAAGTTTTTTGGAGAAGGATTGGGTGTTTCTATAACTTGTAGCCAAAACAAACATCAAGAAACCTCATGCCTCATTTTCATCCACCCATAACAAATCCCCTCCTGCTGTGAAAATGTGCCTATCTCTCCTCTTCCCAGGCGGGCCCCTTCCTTGATCTGAGATGACAGCTATTTCTGCTACATTTCCATTTGCATAGAAAGCATGGGATTATAATGTATCGTTTCCATTTCACCATGCAAAACAATCCTTCTTTGAAGTCAATCACAAGAAAGCTCATCCCAGGAGTAATTTTCTGATCATCAAATTTGTGAATATATATTTTAATTTGCCACCCCTGCTGGCGTGCCAGTTGGTGGGTGTGCTAAACCCTGGAGATTTCATCTTTATTTTCTAAATCAATCCTCAGATACCCCTCAATCATATGCACTTGTTAGGAGATAACTTAGAACAGGAAATCAAGAAGCTGGCTGGAACTTCACGAAGAATTAGAGTTGAGATACTGCTTATGCCATAGGGTGAGTGTCTATAAGAGCTGTCAACAAAGTCATGAAGCTTTGCTCCGTCTTCGAAAAGCTAAGCTCTTCTAAGAGTGAACTTCCCCTGCCTCTGCCTAGCCCCTCGCCATCCCCGCACGTCCTGAAAGCCCGTATCTCTCCAGTCCCCTCTCCAGAATGGGCATTGTGTGCCACCTGCTTTTTTACCCCTCTTCTCAATTCAAGCCTTGATTGTCTTCTTGTGACCAGTGCAATCCATGCTAGGTGGCTGCTCTGTGGCTGCGGGATTTCTGGCTTCTCCTTTGAGGATGACCTAACACCTCAGGGGAGAGACTCCCCTGACCTGGAAGGGTTTTCAGAAGGTCCTGGGTGACGACAAATCACAACCAACGACATCATCCCGTTATTCTGCACAGTGTGCAACTCACCTGTTAGGTCATATCTGGTTTCCTGGTTAAATAACAGCAAAACGTCTTAAAATTTCCAACTCCCTGTTTGAGAAGTAGAAAAGAGGAACCAAAGATTGGTATCGAGGAGTCACGATATGAATTCCAGATGTTGTTCCAGGGAAAGGCGTTTGGGGCATGCACTTGCTGATTGAGTGTAATGAGAAGCATTCAGTTTTAGAAGAGAAAGCTTCTCGTTGCTGGAGCATGGACGTGTGTATCAAAGTAAAAAGCTCGAAATGCCCCAAATCCAATTCTCCTGAACGAGACGGGGAACGTGCATCAAAATGATTTCATTAACCACGAGTTAAAAGGATGAGAAAGTTGATTCTCACTAGCACAGAACAAGAATCCCACGTAGCCAATGAGAAGGAAGGGAAGTTAAATTAGATGGAATCACTTCAATATTTTAAGGGGCAATTAAACTGTAACTCTTGGGTCATCTCTAGCACCAGGGGAAAAGGAAAACACTGCTCTGTGAGTCTTCTGGGTGTTGACCTCACTTCTCCTGCATCGCCAGACATCCGGGTCCTAGTCAATGGTAAGTGCAGCCTGACTGTCCCTTGTCCCAAACGCCGGGATCAGAAGTGTTCCAGATCTGGGATGTCTCCTGGACTTTGGAATATTTGCACATATAATGAGATATTCTGAGATGGTGATCAAGTCTAACATGAAGCTCATTTAAGTATATATATATATATATATATATATATATATATATATATATATATATATATATAGGCTGAAGCTTATACAACATTTTTGTGCATGAGACAAGGTTTCATGTGTGGAATTTTCCATTTGCAGCATCCCATTGGTGCTCAACAGGTTCCTGTTGGGATTTTGGAGCACTTCCGATTTGGGGGTGAGGGGTGCTCGTTCTGTAGCAGGTCAACGTCACCTGCTGCTGGAAGTCCACTGCCCCTTAAAGGACTTGTCAGATGTCTTCTGCTCTGACACTCGTATTTCCAAGCTTCAAATGTTCTTTCTTAATATATATAAATGTTGCCCCCCTAATAAATATGTTGGTTTTCCTGGGCTCTCTCCCCTTGAAAGCTGTGCTCAGTCATTCATTTATTTAACAAAGTTCTATCGGGCTTCCATTCCACCTCCAGAGCTCAGCTGGACAGTAAGGAAACAGAAATAAATGAGGCATGATTCCAACTTGAAGAAACAAAGCCATGGAATTCTAGCAAGGTATGTTAATTGGATTGTTAGAAGCAATAACAAGGAGTCATGAGGTGAAGGGGAGGGAGAAAGCAATTCTGCCTTAACTTTGGAGGTCAGAGTTAGTCTGAGTTCTGCTGCTATAACAAAATACCTGAGACCTGGAGACTGGGATGACCAGGAGCACTCTTCCTCTGAAGGGCCACATCCCCACTTCCCCCTCCTCTATGAAGAGGGTCAAAAGCTCCACATCTCACTGGGCCATTGGGTACTCATTTGATGCTCCGTGCATGTAACAAACTCACATGGCTTTCCTTCTGCGAATCTGGCTATTGCATGTACTTTAGCAC
This sequence comes from Spermophilus citellus, assembly GCF_964194105.1. Taxonomy (NCBI): domain Eukaryota; kingdom Metazoa; phylum Chordata; class Mammalia; order Rodentia; family Sciuridae; genus Spermophilus; species Spermophilus citellus. The sequence continues at coordinate 6,082,189 of NC_138185.1, read as the reverse complement.
ACTCAGCTGTCAGACCCCAGAGGGAATGAGAAGGTTCTTTTCCCCCGCTGTGGTTTGCAGCAGACCCCAGGCTGACACCCCTTCTTTACCTGCCCCCATCCACGCTACAGTCCTCACCGCAGACCAACAAATCCCAAGGAGTCATGAGGTGAGGGGGAGGGAGAAAGCAATTCTGCCTTAACTTTGGCGGTCACAGTGAGTCTTAGTCTGGGAGAAGTCACCTTCCCAGCCACAAAGTCACGTTCTCCAGTCCCTCCTGGGAGGCAGGACATGATCCCTGTCCTCGAAGAGCTTCTGGGAGTGACACAGCACACTCCCCGGAGGACCAGGGTCACCAACATTCTCGCAGTGGGGAAAGCCTCCTTCGTGTGCATTGCACCCTGGAAGGAAGAGGGCCTCCGGGAACTGACGCCCTGGGGAGGTTTGGGGGAGGCCCGGCTCCTCCAGGCTCCTCATGCCCAGGACCCCCATTTCTCCAGGAGCCGGAGCCCCTTCTTGTAGGGCAAGCAGCATGCCCCGTGAGCAGGGCTGGATCAAGAGCCCCCATCACCAGCATAAGAGACCCTCGTAGGCCACAGGTCAGTGGCTCCAAGTGCATTTTCCTGGCACCAGAGGATTATCATCTCTTGGGGGAGGTCGCCACACTGAACCCTTCTTGTGTTGCTGAGTGTGTGGGTGACACAGGGTGTCGTATTTTTTACAAGAGACTGCTTCAAAAAATCCAGCCATTGGCCTTCACCATGTTTATTCATTCAGCAGAGACTTAAGGGCTCCTGCTGCCTGCTGCTCGTAATGTTCTAGAAGCTCAGATTCAGCAGGTGTCGAATCTCACGACCATGACTCTGTTTGCACCTGGAGCATCCTGCCCAGCCAGTGGGGGGTGGGAGCACCCCAGGCTCCCAAGTAGGACCCGGGAGCCAGGTCCCACCCAACAGCACCAGCATTGCCCTGGCAACAGGAATGCATTATTGACAGGCAGGCGGTCAGCGCAGGTCCAGCCAGCAGCACCTCGGGCTTCTGTGAAAGCTGTTGGTGTCCACTCACGTTGCTGACCAACTGCAAGAAAAGGGTCCCCGGGAAATGTCACACTCACCTGGCCCCCATGAGTGAAGCCATGTCCAATGCAGCCTGATGACCACTGAACTTGATGACTAGACTTGGCTGTGGCTGACACAGGCCTGAGAGGACACAAGCCCCCCAGGACATGTGTAAGGGTGAAGGGCACTGACCGTAGGGCCAATCACACAGGAATGGCCTGGTCTGGACAAATGGGCATGTGCTTTTCAGCGCGGGACTGAGGCAGGAAATGACCTTCGCATGAGACCATTCACTAGCCCTGCAACGGATGTCCCCTGCTTAAGCCAGGCAGGGCTCGGTTCTGCAGTTTAGTGACAGGTGGAGAGTGGGGCGCTGCTGTTAACCCTCAGGGAGGCCACGTGGGCTCACATGGGGAAGGCCTTTCAGGCCAGGACTGACCTGAGCTCGCCCGGCACACCGGTGCCCCAGGTAGCCAGAGCTAGCCTGGGCATGGGGGGTCCTGATGCCCAGGCCGCGGGCCTCCTACAGTCACAACCTAAGCCCATGGTCACAGCACAAGACCCCCAGGGAGCCACAGGCGGGGCACTTGCTCTCTGCCCTTTGAATCATGCCATGTTTTCAGAGTTCGCAAAACCCAATGATGGTGAGTTACCAGGCAGAGCCACGGCCTCGCCCTCCTGGCTGCCCGGCCCTGACTGGGAGCTCCAGGCCTGCGGCTGCACGTCCTGCTGCTTTCTGGCCCCCTCCTGTTAGAGCCTCAGCCCAGGGGTCCTTGTCTCTGGTCAAGACGGTGGCGGGGACAAAGCACCGAGAGGCCTGGCCTCCACCTCCTCCTTCCCTAGGACTTTGGAATGAGGCAGGTGCCCTGGCTACACCCCCCACCTCCTGGAAAGAAAGCTACCTGGTGGCAAGGCAGGTGCCTGGGTCTGACCCACGCCCCGCAGGAGACGGCCTAGTGAGGGAGCGAGCCCTCAGCCCTCGGCTGGCCCTCGGCTGGCCCTCGGCTGGCCCTCGGCTGGCCCTCGGCTGGCCCTCGGCTGGCCCTCGGCTGGCCCTCGGCTGGCCCTCGGCTGGCCCTCGGCTGGCCCTCGGCTGGCCCTCGGCTGGCCCTCGGCTGGCCCTCAGCAGGTTGCATGGGGTTTATTAGTTTTTTGCTTATGGAAAAATACAGGATGTGTTGCCAAGACCTGCCCTGACCATGGCCCACACGTGTGGCCAGCACATCAGGCTGGTCTAGACCCCAACCCGCCTGCAGGAAGCGGAAATGTGGTTTTTCTTCCCTTCCGAGGGGCAGAAGCTGGGTGTCCTGCAAACCAGCAGACCTGAAGCCATGTGGGACAGCTGGCCACCTGACAGTGCCTTGTTTCCTTCCGCAGGACGACACCAGGTGTCACGCCCAGCCTCGACACCAGAGAGGCCCAGACCCGACTGTCTCTGAAGCACCTCTGGATCCTCTGGGTCTCTCCGCCTTCCTGGCTCCGTGTGGTGTGTGACACCTTCCTGTCCTAACAGGTGACTTGCTCATCTGTCTCACATCTCATCTGAGTCGGAACCAGTGAAGCAAGCCAGGCCCCGGTCCCGTCGTCGTCATTCTTCCACAGATCATCGTCACTGATTCTCTGGGGCCACAATTTATCCCCCAGGAACCTGTGGCTGAAAAAAACTGCTGATACGGATTCACCTCTGATGGTCTTTTCTGTATGATGTTCTGAGAAGACGGAAATCACAATCTGGGATCCTAACAGGACAGCAAATTCCATCTAAATAGATGTAATAGTGTATCCTTTTTTTTTTTAAATTCAAAAATGCATGCAGAGCCGGAGAAGGTGGCCGCCGCCAACCCCAGGAACACAAAAGCGATTCTTTGGAACTCTGCACCTTTCTTGGTAACGTGGTAAGTTCCCACCGAAATTCAAGGTACTCAGACCCACACGTGTGCTGCCTGGTTCCTCCCACTCTGTCACCTTGGTCAGAGCCACAGTTGTCTCCCCAAGGGCCTCCCAGGGCTGCCCCACCCCCACTCTGTCCCCCACCCCCAACCTCATCCTGAGGTCAGGGCCAGACATTCAACCAGAGGTCAGAGCTCTTGCTCTGTCACCAAGATGACCTCCCTGTGTCAGAGGCTTCATTTTTTGAAGAATCCCTTGCTTTATAACAGAACAGTGTCCGTCACACAATAGACACCAATGACTACGTCACGGATAAAGGGATGAATCATCCAGGATGAGCTGGGAAACCCAGCCAGACCGAGCGTTTGCTGGGGGCCCAAATGCCACCTGAAATGGGTCACGTGAACTTTAAAGGGTCCACAAGCCAACAGAGGCCAGAGGGTCCCAGAAACCTTTTGGGGCACCCCCGATCATGGAGGTTTTTGGAGAAACCCGCTACACGCCGCCCAGCATTAGCGTCATGACAGGTGTCTCTTTGCCCGCTCAGCAGCCCCTGGCGCTCCTGGCCCCCGTGCCCTCTGGTCTGGAGTCATTTGCACTTTGGAGAAAATGAGGTGACGTGAGGAGTTGCCGTCCTTGTCAGTCGAGGCCGAGACACCGGCGACGGATGTCAGCCACAGCCGGGTCGGGGACGAGGAGCCGCTCTGCCGGAACACTCTGCATAATTGGAAGGCGACATTAACAGCAATGAGGACAATTAACACAAACGTCCAACCGTCTATGGAGCAGATGCCGAAAAATAAATGGAGCAGGGTTCTAACGAGCTCGGCCTGCTACTCTCTTAAAGAGACAGGACGTGTGGGGAGGTGCATGTTTGGTTAGAATCAAGAGCTACGGAGTCAGGGTCAAGGACCTGGCTGAAGGCCAGCTGCTGTCTCCTAGCTGGGCAGCCCTGGACAAGGCTCCTCCTGACCTTCCCCGTGTGGAAAGTGGAGCAGGGTCAGGAGGAAGCCTTAGGGGCAGGGGGGCATCCCTCCCCCGCAGGCCCAGAGGACTCAGCCTCTGGACGCAGGCACCAGGCCTGCTCCTGCCAGCTCTGCTCACTGGATACTCTCCTGGAGGCCCCTCAAAAACCCTGGGGGTGGGGACTGTGGCTCCCCCACCTCCCACATGTCACCTCTGGGCAGAAGCTTAGGAGCCAGTTGCTGATTGACAGGCCCCTTGTCCTGCCCGGGCTCTCAGGAGCCCAAGGCAGGAGATGCCCTCAACCTGTGTCCAGTCGGGGGATGGCGGGACACAGCCCTGCTAGACGGACCTGCGTTGTGAGCCTGAGACCGTCTCTACTGTGAAAGCCCCTGTTCCTGCAGCATGATGCGGCCCGTCCTGGGCCATCCTCCTGTGAGGGCTGAATAACGATCACCGAGGCCGTCCACCTCCTGGTTCCCCAGGACCTGTGACAGCTGACCTTATGTGACAAAGCTGACCTTTCAGACGGGACTCAACTAAGGGTTTGGAGGTGGAGCGGTTACTCTGGATTATCCGGATGGGCCCAGGACAATCACAAGAGCCCTTCTAGGAGGGAGGAGGAGGGTGAGGGTCAGAGAAGGACGTGACGAGAGACGAGAGAGATTGGAAGGTGCTAAGCGATGGCTTTGGGAAGGAGGAACATGGAGATGGAGGAAGGCGGGAAGATTCCGGAAGCTAGAAAGGATCAGGAAACGGATCCTTCCAGACCCCAGAGCTGTGGGAGAACAAGTGGGAGCTGGTTGCAGTGAGACAGGAAGCCGACCCGTTTTCCACTCTTCGTAAAACAGCCTGCGTTGCAATGAACTTCCTTCTTCGCCTCTCTTTGATAGAGAAATGAGAATTTCCCCCAAATTCCAATCTTAAACAAAGTATCCTCTGAAAGTTTGATTTCCTCTTTTAAGAATTCAAATGAATTTCTGTTCAAGAAAATTTCCATCAAATGTCTGGGTTTAAATTTAAAAAACACCTAACCGCCCATCGGTCCCCATTTAATGAAAACTCCCAGGTAATTGTCCCAGTTGTCCCCATCCTGTATTGTGGTTGGATTGGGCACAGTCCTAGTGTGTGGCTGGTGGAGGGGTTTGGGTTCCTCTCTTCCCTCTGGCTGGGAAGAGAGCCCTCCGCCTCTCCTCACTGTGAGCTTATTTTCCATGAATGTGGCTGTGAACATGCACCCTCTGTTCCAAGTTAATCTGCAGAAAATGGCAGGACAATCACCTTGCAGGTGTCCCTTAGTCCCAGAGCCCCAATGTCACGTTGCACTTTACTTCCTGTATTTAGCTCAAGAGGGGCTCGGGGAAAGTCACTCACTGCCGGAGCAGTGGACAGCCATCAGACTTGCCAACCTTTGTCCACGCCTGTCTGCATGTTCCGAGTTTATGGCTAAAGCCCTGTTCTCTTTTCACTTCTCTCCCCGGGACCCCTGCGCTGGAGCAGCCTGTGGATGGCGCAGGATTCTTAATGGCTGGTTTGATTGATCGGATCTCTGCTGTTCTCTCATTTTGGTGCACAAAGGTTACCTAGCGCCAGAAACAATCAATGGATCACTAATGTATGCGGGCATGTTTTCACCTCTGTTCAGGCCACGAGACATTTTATAGACAGACTGCCAAGTCATTTTGAAGCTCTGAGGTTCAGATTGCTTATGTAGCCGAGCCCAGGCAGGAGCTGACGGATCTCAGGTCTTTGTGCAGCTCTGATTTCTCATAAGCTGCTAATGGGCACGTGGGGAGAGGGCCTCCACTTAGGATGCGGAAATAGAAAGTCTGCGAGGAGGCAGGAGATACCACTGACCTTCACAAGGACACCTGCTCTACAGTGGGGGTGGGGGACGAGGTCTTTAAAGATATCCACAGCTTGACTGGGCACACGGCTTGGCCACTGATGGGTGAAGCTGCTATGCGCTGAGGGTCCCTGGACTTGCACTCAGAGGGAGATCATTTCCACAGGGGCCGGTAGCACCGGGGAAGGGGTAGAGAACAGGGCAGTGCAGAAGGAGGAATGACCTCATTAACAAGCTCCTCTTGCCGTCGACTGCTGGGAGGATAACAGAATGGAGGAAACATTAGCCAATGTCCAGCACTGGCCAGCAATTCACCCTCAGAAATCCACGTGACATTAACAATGATCATGACACGTTCATGTCACCATCTTCCTGACGGGGCTTCCCGACACCATCTCTGCACCCTCTGGGAACCGAACACGGGTGAATAAGCCCTCACTCTCCCCGTCTTTTTGTGGGGCTCAGGCCTAAGGGTGGAGCATGTGACTTGGTCCAGTCACTCAGCTGGGGAGTCCCCCAAGCTCAGAAGTGGTTCAGGACAGCAGGGGACAGGAGCTGGTCCAGGCAGGGTGAGGCCATCCCTGGAGCAGGAGTGAGGAGCGAGCCCCCCAGGGGCAGGTGCTGCGGGCTGTCCACCAACGGCTCCCTGGGGCAGCGGTGGAGAGCGCCAGGCCTTGCTTTCCCAGCCTCCTGGGCAGCCAGGGCACGGCGCAGCCTCGGGCCAGTCCCAGCCAGCAGAACTGGTCCCAGCTCCAGAACCAGCTACAGGGGTGCTTGAGTGGAAGGGGTGGGGTTCTGGAAAGATCCACCTGTCTGGTGTGAGTGACAGCGTTCCTGACAGGCCCCTCTCCTGCCTTCACAGCAATGCACCAGCCGTTTGTGGACCGTCCTGAGAAGACAGATGGAACTGCAAAGCACCCAGAGCTCTCCTGAAGTCACCGCGTCACTGTCAGAGCTGGCTCCCTCCGGGCTCTTGTTGCATGTGTCTGGTGGAGTGAGGGGCTGGCAGGCAAGCTGTGTGACAGGCCAAGGCTCTGTCATCTGGCCAAACCACGATAAGCGAGAATGTCCCTGCAGCTGCTGAAAGCCATCTCACCACTCAGGAGCCCAAGGACCACAGCTCACGGAGGAAAGAACTGAAACAAATACCTGGCCACCCGGCCTCATCCCCCGAGCCACCAGCACCCAAGGCCTGACCTCTGAGTTTTTCATCAAAACAATTTACCTTCACCTAAGTCACTTGGGTGAGTTTCTCTGGCCACTGACTACATTAAATTTTAAAAACTTCTGCACAACAGAGGAAGCCATTAAAATTTTAAGAATGTCCTCTGCATTATATTTATAGCAGCCAAAGTGGATGAATTCATGAAAATACCCCGCTATCTAGCAATGCCTTGGTCAAATCAGATATGGCCCATCCATCCCGGGCTACTGCATGATCATTCCAAGAAATCCGACAGGCCAGTGTGTTCTTGCAGAAAGTTATATCTAAGACATCTGTTGTGCAAAAACGTCGATGAATAATATTTACACAGGTGCACATCTTACACATATGTATCTTTGCATGCCCAAGTTATAGGGCTGCAGGTATAGGAACTAGTCGAGAAGAATACATATTGGAATAATGAAGTTTCTAAATTAACAGGAGTGTGGGACAGTAAGTAGCAAAGGAGAGGCCTTTACCTCACATGCTTTGAAGTCATTTCAATTTTAATAAAATCATCTTTTTGTATTATTTTTGAAATTAAAAATAAAATTAAAAGCTGAAAAAGATCTAAAATAGCCATGTTGCTTTAACCGGGCTCTATTTAATACAAAACATCCCCAATAAAGAAAGAAAACTGGGACCCAATAAAGCGATTGGGTGCGTGGACATGGGACACGGAAGTGGGAAGATCCTCCCTGGCTCCTGTGGCTCTGTCCTGAAGCTGAGAACCAGCTCTGGCCGCCTGCTGGGAGTGTCCCCTCGTCCCCGAGGCCAGACCTCCAATGCAGGTGGGACCCGCCTGCTGCCCAGTGGGTCTCTCAGGCCCTGTGCTGGGCGAGGCTGGAGGGGAGCACTCTGCTGAGGCCCTCCTGCTGCACCTGACCACCCCGAGACTGTCCTTAGCGGCACCTGTCACTTCTTCCTTCATTTCTCCTGTGGGTGACCACGAGGAGGAGCCTGCTGGCTCGTGTTTCCCCCGCTCGTGGGACCAGGCAGGTGGCGGCTGTGTGTGTAAACCTGCCACTCAAGAGAGTCCGAGCCCTACCAGGCCCCCCAGGGTCACCCACCCCTGCGCCGTCAGCAGCGTTGGCAGCAGCAGGCACTTCTCCTCCTCTGGGTCTCTGTGGAAGAGAACGCTCTGCCCTGGGCCTCTGTCGCCATCCCGTGTCTGCAAGGTGGGACACTTTGTGTTCCGGGCAGCAGCGTCTCTTCCTGGCTCTGACCAGCATCGGGCTCCAGGGCAGCAGGGAGGTGGGGGGAGAGTGAGCTCCTACATGGCCCGTGGGTCCTTGCGATGTCACTGAGGAGTGGTGACACACCTTTGGCAGGTCTTCTGGGGCCCTGTGGGGAGTGGACAGGCTATGGGTAGCCAGGGAGGAGCAAGAGACCATGAGGGGCCACCATGGGAGACGAGGGCAGCTGGGAGGCTGAGCAGTGGACCCCTCCCACGGCATGTGCTGGCAGCCTGGGGTTGGGAAGTGCTGAGAGCCATAGCCAAGTAAGAATGACGCATGGCATTTTTGGTTGAAAGGTGACCCTGCTCAGGGATTAGGGTGGCTCCAGGTTTAGGGTGGATCCTGCTGGATTAGGGTGGCTCCAGGTTTAGGGTGGATCCTGCTGGGAATAGGGCGTATCCTGCCGCCTCAGGGGCCCCCTCCTTGAGTTCCCGTGGGGTTCTGGGAGTATTGGTATGCAGAACCTGCTGGAGGGAGACTATTTTTCCCAGAACTTGCGTGTAGAGTGCCGGTGAGAGTTCAGGAATAAAGAGTTGCTGTTTGAATCTACAAGGTGTGTGGTGGCTCAGTTATTTTGTGCCAGACTGTGGCAGGGAGGGACAGAGGGAGAGAGCAGGATGGCCCAGAGCTTCTGGATAGAGCTGCTGGCCGGATAGGGCCACCACGTCAGAAAGGCAGGAAGAGGGTCACTCACACCACGTCCTGTGGCTGTTGCTTCCTTGGCCTGTGTCCCACCTTGCAGACACAGGATGACAGGATGCTCCTGGTCCTGAATTTGAAGCATCTCTTCTCATGTCTCTTCCAGCTGTGGGTCTTCAAGGACAGGGGTCCCTACTCTGCCACCATGCAGCTCTTGTCACAGCCAGAGCCTGGGAAAAAAGAAAGCTTTTGATCAGGGTTTGTGGAAAAAAATAAACAGAGGGCACAGAGAGGTTGAGTAGACACACAGCGGAAGGAACAAACACTAAACTTCTCAGCAAAACGAGATGATGGGAGAGAAGAAAATATGGATTGTCAGATTTTAAAACCATGTTTGTTGTTATTATGTCCTTTTGGAAGTCTTGGCTCCCTGGTGTTCTCCATCGAAAGAGAGCTGTGGACCCTTCTCTCCCTGTGAGGGCAGCTAAGGAATCCAGCTCAGGGAAACCCCTGTGCTCCTGGTTCAGGGAGAGAGGCTCAGGGTGGCTTTGTCTATGGGGGGGGGGAAAGCTCAGAGCCGTCCAGGTGTTGGCAGCGATGGCACAAAGGAACACTAGGTGGTGATTAAAGGGGAAAACTATGTGTACCCACATGTATCTTAAAAGCCTCCTGGAGTGCGCAAAACTATTAGGAAAGCCGCGGTAAAGCCGAGTAGCATGTTTTTATTTATATATAAAATCAAACACCAAAACATAGACTCTTTAAAAATGAGGATGGTAGGATTGTTTAATTAGGATCGTAGGATTATAGGGCTGCTAATAAAAAATTGCCATTTCCGGCCTCGCCCCCACCCTGCCCTCCAGAAACAACTATTTCAGGGATTTGAGTGTTCCCCGGGGTCTCTGGCTCCAAGGTATCCTGATGACCTGGGGCTGCCTCATTTTCCTAGTTCCTGACCCGCTGCTCCGGGCTGTGAAACCAGATGCAAGGACTGTTCTTCTGACCAGCGCCTCCCACCCACACGGTCCCTCTCACCTGTCACCTGGCAGCGTCCTGTGACTTCTTCCAGGTCTTCCCGTGCAGAAGAAAAATGGGGATACCTGAAAAGGGGGAGGTGGTCCGAAGGGCCGAGCCTCAGTGATGAGTGGACAACTTCTGCAGCGCTCACAGGTAGCGCAGAGCGAGGCCTCCGAGGCTGTGTCCATGCCCGTGTGGAAGGACTTACACTTGAAGCCTGCTGGGAGTAGGCCTTAAGGATTTATTCGCCACCAAAGATGGAACCTACGCGAGATGGCAGGTGGGGCCATGGCCTGCCTGTGGGATCGTGGCCTGCCTGTGGGATCGTGGCACTGCGCCCACTCGGATCACTTCCTGCCACACGCCTTGTACACACGCAACTTCTGTTTGTCAGTTATGCCTCATAAAGGGGGGCGGGGGGCTGCGCCGGGGTCACACTGTCAGGCGGAAACACCACCGGCAGTTGGGAAGGGGTGTGAAATTTATTGGCCTTTTCTCATATTTTTGGTTGTGTTTCGGTTTCTCTAAAGTAATCACCTTCACTTCCCAATCTCCCTTGGTTTCCCGTGAACTGTCACTAGCCATCCCTGAACTCTCTGCCCTGCCACAACCCACCTCTCAACAGGGCCCACGGCAGGGCGACACGGGGGGAGGGGTCGTGCCCAGCTCTGCTCCAGACGTCCATCTGGACGTTTCCCACAGCTCCAGACCCACCCAGGGACTCCCCGCCTCCGTGTCTGCAGTCCCACAGTGTCCCCTTCTCCATCTGTGCCTCATTTGGGGGACTCCCCTCCTCCACACTTCCTGAGGAAGGACACAGGGGAGGCTCTGCTCCTGCAGGTCTGGAATGTCCTTACTCCATCCTCGCCCCTGACCTGTGGCCTACTGTGGTCCACATTCTACCTGGAAGGACATTCCCCAAGAGCTCCGCAGCCCTGCTCCTTCTCCCCCAGGGTCTGGGCCTCGGTGGAGGTCAGCTCCTTCCCCCTGCAGGGTTTTGGGTTTTCTCGTCCTCCTGGATCTTTCTCAATTCACGAAGCCCTTCCCAGCTCTGCATCTTTTAAAGTTAATTCTTCTAGGCCCTGGGTGGGGAGGGGGACAGAAAGCATGTCCATCTGTCAGCTCTGTCATAAACCTGAGCCGCAGAATTCCAAAACTGGCGAAGGGAGGACGTCTCCATATCCACCACGCTCTCTTCCTTCCTCCCTCCTCCTTCCCTCCTCCTTCCCTCCTCCCTTCCTCCCTCCCTCCTCCCTCCCTCCCTCCCTCCTCCCTTCCTTCTTCTTTTTCTTTTTGTAAAGTTAAACAAAGTCATCGTGGCCAGATTGACCACCATCGACACCTGGCAGGACCTAGGACCCTGGGCCACTGGGCTGAGAGCTCCTTCCTTGTCCCGCCAAACTCCTCAGGCTCCCAGGAGAAGCCTGAGGCAGGATGGGCCTGTCCTGCCACCGGCCGAGGCCCTCCCCTGAGGTCCTCCCCACCAGAGCAGCTCCGTGGATCTGGGAGCAGAGCCGGCCCTGCAGGGCTGTCACCAAAGGACCCTCAAACTCCTCGGGCTGGCTCCAGCCCCTCCTGCCTTGGGCACAACCCCTGCTTTCCCTGCCATTGCTGAGGGCAGGGACCCTGCAGCAGGCCTGGAGCCAGGACACCTGCCAGCTGCTGAGGGCTCTGAAGCCACGGCCCTGCCTGGGCAGCCTCGCCTCTGCGTCCCGCGTCCAGCAGGCCTTGAGGGTGCCAGGGAGAGCGAAGACCTGCAGATCCACACGTGGCTCCCTCTCCCCCACAGGCCTCCACTTCCATTTTTAACTTTCTTTGCTTGGGCTGCAGAAATGGATAAACACAGGGCTGTGTGGGTGGATGGATCTGCCAAGGCCTGAAAGATCAGGATTCAGGAAGACGCGGTGGTTCCTCTAGGCCGTTTGCAGGAGGGCGAAGGCCCCTCCCTGCCCACAGCTGCTGCACAGTTCCTTGCACTGCGCTGACGGTGCACCTGCCTGCCGCAGTCCAGTTGGGCACAATAAGCGGGAGGTGACAAGCAACTTGAAGGTTGAAGCGGGAACTGCTTTATTTCGGGGAAACTCAGCAGGAATTGAGCGGGAACTCAAAGTAACGGGCACCCAAGGTAGCAGGAGCCGCCTTATTGCAAAACAGCAGAGGGGGGCGGGGAAGGGAAAGGAAAGTCCCTGCTGCTGCGACCGAGGCGCCTTGCTACGCCACTTCATGCACCCTCTTGTGACAAAAAGTGGTTAGTAGCACCCTTTTGTTGTAACTCCTTCCCTGATAGTCCTTTCTCTTCTAAACTTTCTTCCTCTTTCTGACTAGAGTTCCTGGGCTTTTATCAATGTATGCCCTAACCGTTCTTGGTTTTACTGAGGTGCCTCCTTCCTTTAGCAATTTATTTAACACCCTTTCGGTTTGATTTTTACTAACTTCTGATCCGTAACAAAGACAACACAACACACCAAGATAAAACAAAACAAAAACACACTGTATCAATCTTCTCCATTTTCTGGAAAAGGCCATTCGTCCTCTTGCCCTATCTGTTCCCCAGGGGTGAGCAGTTTTCCTCCCGTCCTATCTATTTCTAGGGACAGGCAGCTTTCCTTGTAACTTACCCCTGAGCGTCCCGGAGTTCCCCGTATGGGCCACCATTTGCCGCAGTCCAGCTGGGCAAAGTAACCGGGAGGTGACAAGCAACTTGAAGGTTGAAGCGGGAACTGCTTTATTGCGGGAGAGCAGAGGTATATATACCTGACTGGTTACACTCAGCTTGACTCAATTAGCATCGTCCAGTTACAGCCATCAGCCAATAAGGAATCCCCACCATCTTACTGGCTCCGTGGCATTGCCTCACAAACCACTTCTCCTGGCAAACTGCCAGGCGCCATCTTGACTTGATTTGCGGTCCCCAACACCTTCCTCTGCCCCTTGCTAAGCACTGAGCTCCTGATGACTGAACTAACACGGTAACAATTCTTCTCCCTCTCCCTCGTCCTGCTCCTTCCCGTTCCACGCAAGAGGTGGCTGCCCTCTGGGAGGGGGCTGGGCCTCCTAAAAGTGTAAGTTCTCAAGTCTCGATCTTGAAGCTGGACCTGGGGAGTCGAACATTGTCCCAGACCCCCGAGATGACCCACCAACACATCTACCTCTAAACCCTTGGGGTTAGATGAGGAACAGCTCCATTCTCCTCTACAGGGGAACAAGACTGGCCTTTCTGTGGGTACTTAATGGAGCTATCCACAGAATTTAAGCCTGCCTTCTAGCTGGGTACGGCAGGGCTCGCCTGGAATCCCAGCAGCTCTGGAGGCTGAGGCAGGAGGATCGCAAGTTCCAGGCCGGTCTCAGCAATTCAGTGAGGACCTAAGCGACTCAGTGAGACCCTGTCTCTAAACACAAAGGGCCGGGATGTGACTCCATGGTTAAGGATCCTGGGATTCAATCCCTGGTACCAAAAAAAGAAAAAATGATAATTTAATCTCACTTTCTTACTATTCGATTTCTCCTTACATCATGTTGTCTTTTTCCTGCCTGATTTTGTGTCAGCAGGTGCACTTATCAGTCAGGGTTTAAATTCCAACCAGATTTTTCATTTTAACTTCTCCGTTATTCTTATAATATGTGCATTAGGGATTCTAACTGCATCTGAAAGTAGAAGTCTTCACCTCCTGGACAGGGAAGGCCCCCGACGCTGGACACATCGTGACATTCTCTTGGTCACTGGTGCCACTGTTGCCATGTCATTCAATTCCCCATACGTCACGAGCCCCACAGGACACAGCTAGTGCTCTGTCACTCATTGAACTCAGCCAGTCTGCACCTTTGCTGTTGATCCTCATTCTCTCTGTATGCCCTCCCTTTCCTTCAAAATTATTTATTTTCTGTCCAAATGACTCCTTTTGGTGTCTCTTTTAGTGTAGACCTGCTAGTTCTTTCCATTTTTTTTTCTTTTCTAAAAATGCCTTTATTTTGTCTTCACTTTCGAGGTGTACTTCTGATGGGTATAAAGTCATAGCTTGACAGTTGTCTCTGTCTGCACTTCAGTCACCGTCACCCCGTGAGCCTCCAGTTCCGTGTTCTGATGGAGGAGTTAGTTGGTGGTTGGGAGATTGTTTCTCCTCTGAAGGAAACGCCTGGGTTTTCTCTGGCTGTGTTTAAGATGTACTTTGTGCAGGTTTGATCACCACGTGACCAAGGGTACATTCCCTCATCGTCATCAAGCTAGGAATTCTTGAGCCTGTGACTTGATGGAGTTCATCTGTTTTGGAAAATCCTCAGCTGCCGTCTCTTCCTCTGGTCCTTCTTCATGTTCTCATACTGACATGTTCCATCTCTTGTGATTTTCATCTTAGTTAACTAATTTTTCAGTTTGAGACTATTCATCTGATTCTTGCTTCATGAATCCCATTTCTCTGATAAAATGCTCTGACTTTTCAGTTTTTAAAATACTTGCTCTGTTTGATGATACTTTTTGCAAAGTCTGTCTGATCCCTTTAGGATTTACTCATCTGTGGGCCTTTCCGGGTCCTCTGTTTTCCGACCTCTTGACTTCTGGTCATTTTTACCTGTTAAGTCTAGTGAGATCCTTATGAGAGCTGGGCATTCTGTTTGAAAACGTAGGTCTTTTGATGCTCCTGGCTGCTGTGAGTAAGTTCTGCTGAAAGCCAGTATGGTGGGGCCAGTTAGTAATCAAAGCTGGGGTTAAGAGAGTTCGAGGCTCATTCTCTGTTTTCGAGTCCTGGCTTTCCAGTTTCTCTTTTCTTCGAGGTTAAGTCTTCCAGAGTCTAACCTGAAAGACCAGCCTGTCTTCCGGAACTCCTGCTCTGATCCTGCGTTCTAACCATGGTGAATGTGGCATCATGAGGCTGGTGGACACTCTACCTGGTTTCTGGGCTTTGTAGCTCAGAAGCCAAGCAGTTCCCTGAGCAGCTTCAGCATCCACCAAGGCCTCCAGGGGAAAGTGCTGCAGAGAGTCAGACCACTGTCAGGGCCTCCTCCTTCTCTGCTGGCCCCGGAACCCTGGCCTCCTCATCAGCCCTGGATGTCAGCCATGGTCTCCCCACATCTGTGAACTTGGCACAGAGCTGCTAAGTGCCACTTCTCAGCAGCCAATTCCTGGCAGCCTGGCTTGTCTTCTAAAGCCTTTAATCAAATAATCAACGAACCAAACTGCTCTCTCTCTCTCTCTCTCTCTCTCTCTCTCTCTCTCGCTCGCTCTAATACAGGCTATTCCATCATACCTAAGTGGACACAGGTCCCTTCTTGCCTCTTGGATGAGTCACAGACACCTGGAAATCTGGGGCGAGAGATCCACACATCTCCTATCTAGATAAATGGCAAATTTTTTCAGTTCCTAGTTTCTCATGAAACCAAATCGCAGGACTGCAGACAGATTTAAAGGCGTTCAGCATGGAGGTGACGACACCTACCAGTGCTTCAGAACCAGGCAAGTAAGTCAAGCAATGCAGGCCTCTAAAAGAGTGAATCCAATGGCCAAAGACAAGTGAAATTCAGTCATGGTGACAGGGAAATGGAGTGGGGGGCTGAGGTAAACCTGGGAGGATCTTCCACCCGGAGGGGATGTTGGAACAAGTTGCTTGTGGCAAGGTATAGAACAAGCATTGACAGAGCAAATATTTTAGCCAATTAGTTCTATTTGATATGAAAACACACACTTTTAAAATTCTGACAATTTCTTTCTAAACACTCTGCCCCCAATAATAACAACAGCTGGTACAGGAGTTCAGAGCAGGGCTCTGGAGCCAGGCAGCCAGGGTCACATCCTGCCTTTACTCCTGCCAATCAGGTGGCCACAGGGAGGGCTTCTAACTCTGACCTCTTGATAAAAGTTTCCCCATCTGTAAGGCGGGGATGGTAAGGGGACCTTGCTCGTGGGGTGCTTGGGAGACTGGACAAGCTGCCGAGCCTGAGATCATGAATGCCAGGAAGGTGCTCATCAAACCAATATGCAAACCAGCTTGCAGACAGAGTCCCCCGAGCTGACTGAGCCCACAGCCACCTGTATAGCACCCATCAGGCCCAACCCTCCCTGCGCTCCAGATGGGGCAGGAGTGAGGTTCAGAAGCGGGAGGGGCCTGGCCAGGCACAGACACAGTTGTTGATGTAAAACTAGGTCAAGGACTGGAATAATTTTCTTTAGATGATTTAATCAATTAAATCGTGTGCCCTGTAAGCCAAGCAGCTTAGTTCCTCTGAAGGCAGAGGGGTCGCGTCTCCCTCAAACCAGATCATTCTCCGCGGCCGTCTTGAGCGCAGCCCGTGCTCTGGCTGTGAGAGGAGAGGGGGCCGCCTCTCGTGGCTCCTCTAAATGTTTAATGATGCCCCGATCTTCAGATGGCTGGTAATCAGACCCAAATTAGCCTGATACGCAAAGCCAGACGACAAGGGGGGATGGGTTCCTTAATGAAAATTTCATCAGTGCAGATTTCTCATTGACTCTGAAGGCCTGGGCTTGAAGACAGCTTCCCAGCAGAGCCGCTGTGACACTGACCTTTATCCCTCAGAGACAGGGCCAGGCAGGTGGCTTCACTCACTCGGTGGCACAGGGGATGGTCCCTGCAGGGAATGGAGGGAGAGGCTGAGCCTGGGGAGCCGCGGGGCCTTTCCTTCTGAAGGCTTCCTGCTCCAGGGCTGGGCTCCACACAGCCCCCCTCCCCCACCGCTCCTCCTGGACCCCCACCCCACTGGAGGACACCCCCGACTGCTCTCAGCAAACCCCGGGTCCTCCTGCTTGGCGCTCCTCACACCACCTGCCTTCGTCAGTTGCTGCTGCTGTGAGAGAAGGCCACGGACTGAGTCGTTTGTAATGAACGAAAGGTTGTTTGGCCCACGGTTCTGGATGCCAGGAGGATCGAGGGCCACATTCTGGGGAGGGCTTTCCTGCTACATGGTGGCCTGATGGGGTGGAAGCACATGGCCTGAGAGGGAAGGGGCTGAACTTGCCCTTCCTAGGATTCCCCTGGGATGGCCACCATGTTTGCAAAAGGAACATGTGTGGCTGAGTGATGTCAAGGCCACTCTGACCCCAGCAGTCTGGCTGGAATACCTGGAATTCCAGCACTGCCCCAGGCTCTTTCCTCTCATCCAGCTTTTTGGCAAATGCTCAGTAAGAGCTTTGTTTGCAGTAGGCCCTGTCCTTAGAGCAGGGATCCTGCACAAACGGGAGGGTGACCTTCCTTCTCTCATGTGGCTCATGTTCCCATGGGTGCAAATGACAGAAGACTTGGAAAGAGCCAACCGGCTTCAGATGGGGGCAGGTTCTGAGAAGGAGTCGGGAGGAGACGCAGGAGCACAGAGGATGTCCTTAGGCTGGAGAATCAGGGGACTCTGAACAGGGGACACCTGAGCAGAGCTAGGAAGGACTCCTAGCTGGTGCAGCAAGAGCATGCTGGGAAGACCTCATGGCATGTGCAAAGGCCCTCAGGCACATGGCTGGGAGGCCGCGTGGCTGCAGAAGAGGAAGCAAGGGGACCTGGTGGTGATGGTGAGGACCAGCAGTGCTGCGAGAGGCCACGGCAGGTGGAGTGCACCAGTGTGGAAGGGTCACGAAGCTCTGCTCAGGGTGACGTGGTCTTGTTGGCTTTGAGGAGCTGAGGCTGGGGCGTGTGGAGGGTGGGATTCAGGGTGGGAGGAGGAGTGGGGCTGGGGACCCTGTTGTCAAGGATAGGGGCCCAGGGCCAAAGGCAGGGGGTGGAGGGAGCAGATTGGAGTGTTTAGTTCCATGGCTTCCATGTGACGGGAAGAAGGGGGAGGCCCGGGGAAGACACGTGGGGGTGTTGGCCTCAGAAGCCAAGTGTTTGGTGGCGCCTCTCTGGGAAGGGAACCCTGGGGACTTGGGGACTTTATTGAAAAGTTGCTGGATCTGAAATGCTGAGCCTCCGCTGCCTCCTGACGGCATCCAGATGGGAGGCTGGGGACAACAGGGACCTCCTGCCCATGACCATACCTGGGCCTCAGCCCAGGGCTGGACTGGGAGCAGCAGGAGGCTCAGCACCTGGTGCTGCCTGGGCAGAGCTGACCCGCGTCCCTGGGGAGCTGCGCTGCCCAGGGCTCGTGGCCATGTGCCCAGGCCTCTTCCCACAGGCCGTCCCAGAGAGGCAGTGCCAGGGAGCCAGCAGCTTTGCCCCCGGTCAGATGGCCAGGGTTCCTGGGTGTCCTTGGCCCTGGCGGCCTGGCCTGAGGTGAACAGTGTCCGGAGGGCGCTGGTTTTCCCTGAGCTCCCCGTCTGGATGGAGCCAGAGCAGGATCCTAGGAAGAGAGAGCTCATGTCACCTTGGAAGGGACAGCCGGGGACAGAGCGCTCACTTTACAGAGACCCCAGGCAGCTGCCGCCCTGCACATCCGAAGGCAGAGACGGGAGACCCCAGCTCCTCCTGCAGGGGCCACACAGTTCTGAAGGTGCCTCCCCACGGGTCTGGGAAGGGTGTCGGTGGGTCGGTCGTGGGGGAGAAGCCAGGCCCCTGCCTCAGGGTAGCTGACCCTCTCCTGCTAACAGTAATTAAAACCAGAAGCAAACACTGTACGTGCAGACCACAGGCTTCTCTGGATATCACACACACACAATGGCACAGAGCATGCGACCCGTGGTCACTCTAAGCCAAGTTCCAGCCTCGATGAATTTCGTGCCTAGTCTTTCCCACAGCAGTCCTGAGGCTCGGGCTGCGGAAACCGCTGGCTGGAAGGTGAGTGTGTTTGAAGATTTTTTTCCCTAGAGTTACACCTTACATAATGCCAAGATTCATCCTCATGCCTCTGCATGAAAGGTGATTTCAAGGGCTGGGGTTGTGGCTCAGGGGCAGAGCACTTGCCTAGCATATGTGAGGCACTGGGTTTGATCCTCAGCACCACATATAAATAAATAAAATAAAGGTCCATTAAAATAATTTTTAAAAGGTGATTGCATACATCAATAGCAGATATATCCACTGGCAAAATTTGTGTATTTGGGGCTCTTTTGGAAGCAATATAAATTATTCTTTCCTTTTAAACAATTTGCTTTTGTGTGGCAGCAAACTATGAGGCAAATAAGGGCCTCTGAAGGGCAGAACGTAACTCTAACCGAAGGAAAATCACTGTTTGTAAAAGAAATATGTAAACACGAAGAGATACATGCAGAATGCAGGATTCTGAATCCTGACAAAACCAAAACAATCTTTAAGAAAACATTCAAAGCACCGTGGGTGACCTTGAGCATTCCGCATTCTCACGTCTTCTTAGTAGACCTTGGTCCAGGCGGGAATGAGAGTTAAAGTGGAGGAGGAAAGGGAGAGGCCAACCAGGGGACACACCCAAGCCACACCCAGAGGGAAAGTGCAGACGCCAAGGACCAGCCCAAACAGGCGTCAGCTGAAGTGTCCAAGAAAACCAAGACTTTCGTTTTAATTCAATGAATCTTTTCATTGGCCCAACCTGGACCATCATGCCGTCATGTGGCTTTGCCTGTGAGTCAAGCTGTGAAGTCACACTCACAGGAAGCCCCTGCTGGACTGGCACATCAGGGGACCCTGACCAAGCCAGACCCTCCGTAAGAGCAGCAAGAGGAAAGCCGAACCCGGTCAGCCCCCGGCTAAAGGTAGCAAAGGTGTTCTGTTGTCAGTGAGGTGTCCTCTGCGGCTCTCACAGCTGGAGCCACAAACACAGACCAACGTCCACCAGGGAACCTGGCTGGCTTCTGCGTGGGTCTCTGTTCATCAGCACTCTAAGTCACAGGTGACAGAAGTCACATCAATGCTCAAAAAAAAAAAAAAAAAAGAACAAAGAAAGTAAAGAAGAAAGAATAGGGAAAAGAAAGATTTACAGCTTGTATCCTTTTGAAAGTCCAGATGTGGGTGTAGCTTCAGGCACAGCTAAACCCAGGCCCTCAGGCCCAACAGCGTCCCCGCACCCCCGGTCAGTCAGCCTTGGCCCCTGTGGGCCCACTCATAGGCAGCCCCTCCCCATGGCTGGGTTCTGAGATCCAGGAACCTCAACAGAAACCTGAGTTCTGTGCCCCCAGTTCAGTGGGAGGGTTGGCTCTGCCTGGGCCCCTCAGTGACCCTGAGGCCATCTGTGTGGCCGAGAGGATGGACTACTCTAGCAGTTCCTCCTAACCAGCACCTGCTGCCCCAGGGAAGTCCCCATCTCAGACGTGGGAGACAAGCTGTGGCTCTGGGTTGGGGCTGTGGCCTCGCAGGCCCCAGGTAGGACAGGACGTCATGCTCTCCTGTGTGTGTGCACCCATGGCCCCTCCAAGGTTTTACTGGACGTGGGGGGGGGGGGACCCTGAGCCTTTTTGCAGGAAGAAGACCACCAGAGAGGGTGGAGCAGACCCCTAGGCCAGAATGGGTGCCTCCACAGAGGCCTTTGAAAGGCCCAATGACCCTTCGGGAGAGGCCACAGGGTTTTCCCAGTAAATATTTCACATCTTTGAAGAGGTCACAGTAGTTGGCCAGAGGAGAAGACTTAAGAATCTTTTTGCTAATTGAGATTTTTCACCTGTAAAATGAGTGACGTGGAATTCTGCTAACTGGGGAGGGCTCACCCCAGACAGAGCCCCCACCCCGCCAAGCCACCTGGGAGGGACAGGTGAAGGGTGGCTTCTCAGAGAAGAGCAGGATCTGAGACGGGAGGACAGAGGGCATAGATGCTTAGCAGGCAAACAGCAGGCGTCTACACAGCGTGTAAACATGGCCCCTGGGCGTCAGATGCCCCTCTGCCTCTTGCTCCTTGTCCTGGCCCCATGGGAGCTGGGGACCCACGGGCACTGCTCTGAAGGAGATGATGCTTCATCATGGAACCCGAGGTTCAGTTTGGCCCTGGGCACTGGGGGGTGGGTGCAGGCTGGGAATTGTGCTCCATGTTGGGGAGGAGGACAGTTGTGTCCCCTCTTAAGGCCTGGGAGTGGCAGAACCGTGACCTGACGAGCCAAATGCAGCTTGGTAAATATGAAGACCATCAGGAAAGGCCACTCAGACACCTCGGGATAAAGTCGGGTGCACATTTCCTGGGGATCTCGGTGGCAAATGTACGCCCCCACCCATGTGCTGACATCGTCACACACTGCTTTCTTCATAGGACTTCTGGGCTCTCCCAGCTCTTCTTTCTTGTCCCCTGGCACCTGCCAGCTTTCACGGGGCAGCACGATCCAATCTGCGGCACACTTTAGAATAACCTTTAAATTCTCTCCTTTAGGAAGAGCAGGAACCAGGCTGGCTGGCCGGAGGGGACTGTGGGAAACGCAGCCCCTCCTTCCCTAGGCCTCATAAGCCCTGTGACAACAGACTAGACAGGGATGGGTTCCCTGTGTGGCATCTGAGAGGCCCCATTGAAAAAGAAGACCCCCTGGGAGTTCATAGTTGCTTTCTCAGCAGGTGATTCATTTTCTGGGCCCTCCACTTTGAAAGGAGAGAATTCCAAATATGTAAAACGCAGCACCAATTCTTTCCAAAGTACCAGCCATCCACAGAGGCCACCTTGAGGCCCTGTGGTCTTGTACTTTGATAATTAGCCAGCTACCTTTTCCTAATTAAGAGCAGTTAACAGGCTTGAAATGTTGACTCATTGCCCCGGGAGCCAGGCCAGGGGCCCAGATCTGCTTCCGTGCAGCCGGAGGACAAAGAGGGACAGGGCTCACCCTGGAGCCACCAGACCCCCACTTTCCTCTTCTTTTCTTCCAGAATAAATAAATAACCCATGCGGCATGTTCATGCATCATTTAAAGCAAGCAGGAGACGGGGAAAGAGGGAATATATTAATCAGTCTGCTCAGACCCTCTCCCGGCTTTAGTTAGAGACTGTAATTTGGGCTCGTGATTTTCAAAGTCAATGAAATGCTAAATAGAAGCTCGTCAGCTGGCATCAGATGGAGCCCAAAATAACACCCCTGGGACGGATCCTTTGATAAAATATCCCTAAAGAGCTTCAAGATACAAAATGGGTTGGTTCCCTCCCCCCCACAACAGATTTGGCAGCCTCCCCCCAGTTTCCAGCATTCCAAGGACGATCTCATCCCAAGATGCTTCTTAAGTCTGCAAAATGCTGCTTCCCATCCCTGTCCCCGTCTTTTGCATTTCACAGTTAAATATAAACCTGGAATTGATGGCTTCCTCTGTGCTGAGTCACTGGGAGGGGGCAGCCTGGCT
Source organism: Spermophilus citellus (assembly GCF_964194105.1). Lineage (NCBI taxonomy): Eukaryota > Metazoa > Chordata > Mammalia > Rodentia > Sciuridae > Spermophilus > Spermophilus citellus. The sequence goes on along the minus strand of NC_138185.1, from coordinate 6,060,216 downwards.
TTCCATTACATGTGGGTGACATGGGGCATCTGGAGCTCACATGAGCCGCGCAGCATGTTCCCCTGTGGACTGAGAATGGCCAGCTCTGCTGGCCAGGACGACCTCATGGCTCTCCAGCCTGGGCCCCCCGTGTGTGGGTGCTGGGTGCTTCCGTCCACCAGCCGGACCCTCAGTGTCCCAAAGCCAGAGACTGCTTTGTCACCTCTTGGCACCACCCATTGCTCCTTGCGTCTAAGCTCAGGAAGTCCCCCTGGAGATCTTCCTGTTGGCTTTATCAGGGCTCTAAGAACAGGACAAGAGGGATCTCAGGGGGAATGAGGGTCACGACAAAGAAGGAAAAGAATATGTTCATGAAAAATGGCCATTAGGGGCTGGACTGTAGCCCCCAAATTTAGAACCCTAAGACCTCCGATGTGACTATATTTAGAAACGGAGCCTTCAAAGAGGTCAGGAAGGTTCAATGAGATGGTCAGAGATGGAGGTGTTCTTGTAGGAGGTCAGGACCCAGGCCTGCACAGAGGAAGGCACAGCGGGTAGATGGCCCTCGGTGCAGGGGAGAGATCTACCACGCGGCCTGCGCAGTGGTTTCATTAATGAGGTTCTTGGCATAAAAGTTAGCTAGAAGAGATCGAAATAAAACACACAGACTTAGTTATCTTATTTCTATTGCCAGGTCCGAGACGGCTCCCCTCTCTGGTTCCCTCCTCTAACCGCCCAGCAGGGCAGCGAGGATTACTCAGGGCTAGCAGGAGAGAGAGAGTGAACACGCCTGGGAGTAGCTTTTTATTGGGGAACAAGAGATTCAGGGGAGAATTCCATCCAATGAAGGTTGAGGGGGGACCGCACTCCAAGGTCAGGGTCAGTGATTGGGCCCCCGGGGTCAGTGGTCAGGCACACCCCCACACGGATGGGCTCTCTCAAAGGAAAGGGTCGGGAAAGCTCCGACACAGCCAGAGCGCCTCAGGCCCTTAACGGGAGTCACCCAATCACGTGTCAGAATGGCTTCCCACAGAGAGGCTTCAGGGGACACCGTCACGGCCTGGTCTCCACTTCTAGCCTCCAGGACTCTGGGGAAATCCATTTCTGACGCTTACACCGCCGCCCATGGTGGTTTGTTATGGCTGTGGAAGACCAACCGGCAGCCAGCTTCCAGCCTCCTGGCAGGACAGCGGTCACGGGCGTACAGCCCAGGAGGGAAGGGTGACGTGTGTTTTCATGAACTTGAGCTTCAGTGCTCCATTCACACCTGGCCAGGTAGAGTTCTGTTGAAGGCATGCCCCAGAGGGTTCCCAGTGACCTCTAGCCGCCCGTCTGAAAGAAGTGTGTGGACTTCGTGTAAGAAGAGCCTCTACCCCAACCCTCGCCAAAAACAAAACAAACAAACAAACAAACGTGTCAGATCAAACCTCAGAACTAACCTGAGCAGAAATGTCCAGCCAGAGTGACCTTCCCCGGGGCGCTTGTTCACTAGGCAGGACACCCAGAGGGCACGGGACCTGTCACCTTCTTCCCTCACACTGTGGAGACCTGATAATAAAACACGGCGGGGAGGGGAGAGGGCACATTAGATTATTTTTAAACTGAAATAACTACCAGGGGTGGTGGCACCTGCCTGTAATCCTAGTGACTTGGGAGGCTGAGGCAGGAGGATTGCAAGTTGGAGGCCAGTCTCAGCAACGTGGTGAGACCCTAAGCAAGTCAGTGAGACCCTGTCTGGAAATAAAACGGGCTGGGATGTGATGCAGGGGTTAAGTGTCCCTGGGTCCAACCCCCAGAACCAACCCCCCCAAACCAGAAAAGAAAAATAGAAAACCCCACATTCAGTTCACCCCGAGCACAGCGCTAGCTCGGTATTCCCAAGCCCCTCCTTCCTCGTCCCTGTTCCCTGCTGGCCCTACCCTCTGGGACCCTGTGGCTTCAGCCAAGGAGTCTCCACAGAGGTCAGGAGCAGGAGGGCGGGGTGGTGCGCTGCCAGGTGCCGGGCCGCTCTGCTCCTGTTGGCTCTCCTGGGCCTTCCCGGCACCCCATTGAGAGCCACAGCTGAAGGGGCCCCAGCAAACTTCCAGCTGATTGGCTCACGGTGCCCCAGCAAACTTCCAGCTGCCAGCTGATTGGCTCACAGGGGCCCCAGCAAACTTCCAGCTGCCAGCTGATTGGCTCCTCTGCGGTGATGCTCATTGGGCTGTTTCCCCGCCCTTTCAGACCACGGAGCTGCTCATTGGGGGACTCTTTTGGCTCTGCCCACTCGACCCAGCCAATCGGCCTCAAGAGCAGGAGGAGTGGGGGGGTTGAGAGGCTTGTGGGAAGCCGTGGTGGCAGTTGGGCTCTGAGGGGATTCCTGAAGAGCTGTGTGGTGCGGCTGCGTGTTCTAAAACTACAGTTGGTTCCTGCTTGACAAGTGGCTCTGAATTGTGCCCAGCCGGACTGCGGCACCCCCCTGCCCCAGCCCAGGGCCAGCTGCCCCTCCCCCGTCGGTCCCCTCCCTGCTCCCCCACCTGCCGCCAGCCCCAGGCTTCCCCGTCCCCCTGCCCTAGACGCAGAGTCCCTCGGGTTTCACCAAACGCCTCTGGTTCCACTCTGCTCACTTCCTGGGTCCTCGGGCCACATGCACACAGGGCTCCTTACCCGTGCCCAGCCCAGACCACCCTCTGAGCGCCTTCTGTGCTTGGCCACGTGGGGTTTGTGGGTCTCTGAACTCCCCCCAGTGATTCACCCTCAAAGGGGTTCTTTAGGTGCCCCCACCTCAGAGCCTGGTGAGTCCAGCCGCCCGGGCTCGTGCTGGGACCCTGGTGTCCCCCTGTCCCTTCCTCTCCCTCACGTCTCAAATCCAACTCCTATCGCTTCAGTTCCTAGGTGCTCTGGACCCTGGCCCATTCTTCCCTCCTCTGGGTCACTCTCCTGGCTCAAGAGTACCCCAAGCTCACCCCTATGACAATCTTTTATTTCATGGTCACCCTGCTCTGGAAGATAGACTGTCACAGGGCTGCTTACAAAATGAAGGAATCTTTCTACTGATGAAGCCAACAGAGGAAAACAGCCATGAGATGAAGAGAAGGACCCAGTTCCCCATGATGTGAGCACCTGGATCCACCCGTGCCTGAAGTGAGACATTTTGGATCTTATGTTACATGAACCAAACAATTTTCCTCTGAACCTCAAGAGTTAAATTTTACTCATTTGCAACCAAAAGAGGCCTGAGCAGGAGAGAGGCAGCATAAACCAATAGGTGGGCATATGCCTTTTGAAACCAGGAAGTTCAAGTGTGGATGCTGGGGCTTCCTCTTCAAGTTGATCCTCCTCGAAAACAGGTCCTCAGTGACCAGGCTTGTACCACCTGCAGATCTTCGAATGTTTGCTTAACAGAAACCATCAAGCTGCATCCACAGGTAAGCAAAGGCTTCTTCAGGCTCCGTAGGAAAGGAAAGACTTGAACTGATTGAAGTTCAGAATTTCTGATCATAAAAGCACTGTTAAGAAAGTGTCAGGGAGTGAAAAGGTAAATCTCAGGTGGGCAAAAGACCGCAGCAACATGTGTCTTTGAGCTGTTCCTACGATAGATACATAAAGAATTCTTCTGAACCAAAAAAAAAAAAAAAAAAAGGACAAACTGATTAAATAAGGAACAGAGGACTGTTGTCTGAAATACAAAACAAATTTTAAAAAGTTGACAATAAGAAAATAACCTAAATGAAAAACAGGGCAAAGACCTTACAAAGAACTAACCAAAGAAGATACAGACAGCAAACAAGATTTGAAAAGGAGCCCAACGCCCTATGCCACCAGGCGATTGCCAGTGAACCAGCCTGCCAATGTCTTGGCTGGGCACAGAATCACGAGCCACCACACAGCTTTGTAGATTCAAACAGCAATCTTTATTCCTGAACTCACACCGGCCTCTACACACGTTCTGGGGCAATCCCATTCTCCTCCGCCCAATTCACCTACTCCACGAGGCTTTTTTCCAATATCCCATTTGAATCTCATGAGAACTCAACGGGAACAAGCAGCAGGAACACCCTAATCCCGGCAGCAATAATCTTCAACCTCCAATTTCCCTAAAACCCCTATTGTCTTAAACCAGGAACGCCCTAAACCCAAGGACCGGGATACTTCCTCAAACCTGATCAGCTCTAAACCCGGATCCGCCCGGGTCCTTGAGCAAGGTCACCTTACATGCAATGTCAACAGCGAAATCCATTTAACATGGGGTACGCTAGCAAGGAAATTTTGATGCGTCATTCCTACTTGGCAATGGCTCTCAGCACCAGCCGAAGCCACCACCCACCTGTGAGAGTTGAGAAAATCCCACATCCTGACTGCCCAGATACTGGGAGCTCTTGATCAGCACAGGAGGGAGCGCAGAGGGGCGCGGCCACCAGCAGTCGACTTGGTGGGTCCTTACTTAATGTCCTCTCACCACGTGATCCAGCAGTCGCGCTCCTTGGTATTCACCTCAGTGAGCTGAAAACTCATGAGCACAAAAACCTGTGCAAGAGTGTTTACAGCAGCTTCATCTATAGTTGCCCAAAGTTGGAAGCGACCAAGGTGTGCTACAGTGAGTGATAGATAAATACGCATCCAGATAATAGAACAGAGATCGTGACACCCGGAAACACGCACAGCTTACCACGGCATAGGGTGACGAGATTCTAAGATGCAGTAACAGGTCCTAACGTGCCAGAGTGAACTATAGCACGTGCTATCACAGCACACCATGAGATAGAATTGCATGCTCAAGGGACAGGAACAATCCCGACACCCCGTTCCCTGCCACTCCGTAGAGCACATTCCACACCCTTGACAACATTCCCTGTTAGTCAGCGTTTCTTGCTGTGGCCAAGTACCTGGCAAGAGCAGCCTAAAGGAGGAAAGGTCTGTCTGGGGCCACAGTTCCCGAGGTCTTGGTGCACGGTCACCAGCTCTGCTGCCCTGGCCTGCATGAGCAGAGCGTCATGTGGAAGGCATCAGGGGAGAGGCTCGCTCATGACCGCCAGGAAGCAGAGAGCAGGAGGGGCCAGGCCCCAGCAGTACACGTCCTCCCATCACATCCCACCTGCCTGAGGGACCACCCAGTGACCAGCCGTATGGTTAAGCCCTCGGATGGAATGATGCCCAGACATGGCCACCACTGTCACGTCTGATCATTCCACCTCTGAACTTTCCTGCATTGCCTGACGCATGAGCTTTTGTGGGGACATTCAAGATCCAAACAGTAACACGGCCGTAACATATGACAACATATCACAACACATCATGTCACAGGGTAACATGTCGTGTCATAACATAAATACCATAGCACAGCACGACACGTGATACCAAATGGTGACACGCCATGAGAGGATTCCACAACACTGCCACAACATGTGACAACATGACAAAACAGGCCATAACACATGATAACATGCCACCACATGTTATGAATCACATAACACATCACGTGATATCATAGCATGTGATAGCATACCCTGATGTGCCACAACACATAACATGTACTTCAGGTGGCGTGGCATGTCAGATCATGTGATAACATGGCAAACACATGTGATGGATGATGTGACATGTTATGTGATGCCATAAGGTGACACACTACAACATGCCACAACACATCATAACATGTCACAAATAAGATGGCATAGCATAACATAATGTGTCATAACATATTATGACAGGTTGTGACATTTGTGACATATGATTACATACATAAATTTCCATATTGTGCCACAACAAACCTGACCTATGATGGCACTGTACTGTAAGTTCCCCTAACGCGCCAGAATACACGATAACATTAATACAACATGAGGAATGCTGGCTTGCCACAACTCACGGTAGTGCTCCCTGACATGGCATGACCTCTGCATCATAAAGACAACATGTCATAGCATGTAACAACACAGAACAACATGCCGTGACATGCCATAAAATGGCATAATATTTTGTAACACATTATAACATGCGATGACACTATATTGTCAAATGCAATGATATGCCACGCCATGTTGTCATATGCTGAGGTTACATTCAACAACACCCCCACATGGTAACATACCATGACACGTGGTGTGTAATAATGTGGTATTGTCACACAGCACTACATGTGGTAACATGTAATGCTGCCATATGGTAAGATGCAACCACACAATATTATACATGGTCACATGAAATTGCATGTCACAGCACACAGAATTATATGTCATAACATGGGAAGATATGATGGCTTGTTATCACGTTATAATGTGCTATAACATGTGACATCATGTAATGACAAATCATAAAGTGAGACAGCAAGGCATAACATGTAATAACATATGATGGAACGTACCATAAGATGCAATGGCACATTGTAGCTGCATCAACAGGCCATGACCTGTGTTAACATGCCATATTATGCACATCATGACATTGACATAGAACATACATAAAGGCATGTTGTAACATATAATGGCATGTACTATTTTCTGCTATAACATGCTACAGTGTACCAGAACATATTGAAACCTCATAACACACACAGCCCCATATTGTAACCTGCCGTGGCATGGTAAGACACACAAAGACAGACCACACTATGAGATACAATTCTACGCCATAAATGGTGATAACATGCCCTAACATACTAAGACAAACCTAACCGTGACACATATAGCATTCTATAATGTGTTAGAATACAGCACGGCACAACATATGACATGCTGTGGAATACCCAAGACTTCCATAGCATATGACAACACTCTGTAACATGGCATGGCATGCAGTGTCCTAAGTAATGTGTCTTATTATGTTACAACATGCCACGTAATGAAATAACATGTTATGGTGTGAAAACACGGTACTTTGTGCAGCAACATGTTGTAACATGTATCATGCCATAATACATGGCGTGTGACATGCAGTAACATATAATGTACCATGACATGACAGAATGGGACACAGTCTGATATTCCAAACACGGCGTACCACACCACAATGTAAGATGAAATGCCGTGACATGTGCCAGCATCAACAACATGCCGTAACATGGGTGACACGCCATGGCGTTTACGAGCATGTGCAGACACACTGAGACAGATGCAGCTCTCGAAGCAGGTGCAGGGCATTCCCCAGCCTGCCCGCAGGTAACACGCCAACCCTGGGGACAGCAGCCTGGAACAAGGCGTGAATTAGCTCTCAGAGGTTTGGCTCAGAATTGCCCTGTACAGAGTCCCCAGCCCCGTCCCAGCCCCCTCCTCTGCCCATGGCTCGGCTGCAGGGCCTGCAGGGCCTGGAGGAGCCTGCGGGCCTGGAGGAGCTTGTGGGAGGCCGAGGCCTGGTGCAGAGGGACACAGTGTGACGAGCTTTAGTGCACGGGGCCGATGTCTCCAGTGCAGAAATGAAACTATGGAAAACGGCCCTTCTCACCCACGTGGGCAGGTCTTTGGGGCCAATTTTCAAGAACTGTTTGCAATTCTGCTGCCTGTGGGGAGCCGTGTGCAGACGCGTCCCCCCAGGCCTCTCGCTGCCTGCCCAGAAAGCGATGCAGATGTATTTTCTGTCCCAGAAGTCGAAGTGACCCCTGACCCAGGCCCGCTCCCCCCGCCCCCCCACACACAGCAGCTCGGGGGGACTATGCAGTCCAAGCTGCATCCAGGGACACCCAGGGTGGGCTGCACGTCCTCCCTGCTTGCTGAGAGGATCCGCCTACATTGTGTCATGCAAGTCTCAGGGCCAGAGATGGGGAGACAGGAGGGTGCCACCCGGGAGGCAGGCCAAGGGCAGCTGCATGGGGCTGCTCCCCCTCGGTTCCTCCAGAGCCTCTCGGCCACCACACTGGCCACTTCAGAACGTATTCCCTCGACCCTTGCCTTAATACCTCCCACGTCAATGTCAACTTCAAAACCATTGGAGAATTCGCTCCGGACAAGAGCTTCACCCAGCTTCCCTTCCCCTGCCCCAGTTCTGTTTCCTGTCACTGGTCACTCCGGTGGCAGCCCTCAAGGGACACAGTTAGACGCCAGGGCACCTCACCTCTGACCATCCCACAGCATTGCATAAAGGCAGGACAGTGTGGCAGGCCAGAGGACAACTGCACCGTCCTCTGAGGGCTGCAGACAGTCCTCCTGCTTGTCCCTTCAATCTGCAGTTAACAGGTAGAGATGCCAATTGTCAGGACACAGGCTCAGCTCCATCCCTCAAGCTGAGGTCTATCTGGGTGGGGGGTGGGCATTGTCACCCCCAGTTGGCCTCCGTCTTGCTCTGCCTTCAGTCTTCCTTCAGAAACAAATTATCTTCAATGGACTCAGCAGAATCCCTTTCTAGAACTTGCCATCATTTCTAATGAATATGAATTTTCTTAAGAATTTAAAAACTTGTCCACCAGCATTAGGGGTTTCCAGTGTCCACATTATAAATCTCATCGTAGCTGAAAAGATCTGAGCTCAAACACAGAAGCACTGGATCATCACCCGCTCGGAGACTTCCCCAGGCATTTCATGCAGGCGATCAGGGTCCAGGCATGAGAACGCTCTACAGTCACTTCGTAGTATTCATTGGTAAGGAGACTCAATTAAAAACCAGTTCTTGACCAAACATTAGACATTTGAACAAATCAGCACTCCATGCAAAACCCCGTTGGGTGTGACAGAGCACAGATACGCACCGCCTGTCGATGACAGGAACCCAGGATAGCGAGGCCCACCCTGCACCAAGAGCTGGGAGCAGGGGGGCCGAGGAGGACTGAGGGCTGCAGGGGTGAGCGGGCCCAGCTCAGGCCCCTGAGTCCTGAACTCTGACGCAGGACGTTGTGCTGGGCTGGGCTGGACGGACCCGAGCCAGCCCTGAGCTCCTGGGAGGCAGGCGACGCCCACAGTGGCTGCCGGTCACAGGCCACATGGAGACCAGGGCCACTCAAGGGGACTGGCCATGAGGCCTGTGGGACTCACGGGTGTGAGTGCTGCTCCCGGGTCAGACCCCTCAGGACAAAGCCAGCACTGTCCCCTGCTCACTCTGAACTGCTCGGTGCCTCTGCCTCCGGAGCCCTGAGAACTGGACACTGGCGCCTGTCACTGTGAAGGAGGGGACAGGTAGGAGAGGCTGCAGCTGCTCTGGGAGCCCAGGGGGGAGGAGGCGCGGCCACCACTGGGGGGTGGAAGGGACTAGGGTTCCCACTGGCTCCCTGAGAACTCTGGCGCTCACTGCAGCCAGCGAGGGGTCTTAGACCTGAGGACCAGCCTGCCAGGGGCTGCTCTGCGTCACACGTGGGGCCCGCTGTGGGCTCCCCGTCCAGCAGGGGCTGCCAAGGTCCAATGTGCAGAGGCCCCTTGTCACTCAGGTCCCTGCACAGTGTGGGGGACTCGGTGAGAGGGGAGCGTTTACTGTCCTGGCGGGTTCCTGTCTGGCTGCGAAGGCTACACAGACCCAAGAGTTCAGTGAAGGACCCGTCGTCAATGAGTTGCTGTGGCAGTAAGTCCCAGCGCTGAGTCTCAGAAAGAGTGGCCCACCACCAGGGGCAGTTTTCCCTCCGGGGACTTTGGCCAATGTCTAGGCACAGTTCTGGTTGTCGCTGGGTGGGGTGTCACGGCATCTCCCGCGTGGAGACAGGGACGGTGCAGACATACTACACAGCTCGGGACACCGCCCCGCACAGACTTAACCAGCTCCAGTGGAGGTGGGCAGGCTACTGCTGGTACCGTCCTTCCTTCTGCGGCTAACAGGGAGCTCTGCCTTCCGTCCCTGTGACCTGGTGGGACTTCCAGCCAAACTCCAGGTCCTCCCCCAGCCCAGCTTCACATGACACCATGCAGGGCCCATCCTGTCCTCTGGGAACCCGGACCACAGTGTCACAGGGTTCACAGGGTTGCGCAGATTCCCTGTGATGGGGACCCAGGCACCCAAGCTGCCCCGTCACCTCACCCCTGAGCCTGGCTTCTCAGTCCATTTCCCAGCCCTGTGACTTGCCCCAAGTCCCTCCCAAGACTTTCTTCAAGAAGCCGAATCCAGGTCCCAGAGCTGCTGCTGTTCCTGTGCTCCACGCTGGACGGGGTCTGTGCCTGGGCCCCTCTCCTCCCTCCACAGAGCTAGACAGGCACTCCGCGAGGACATGAGCACACGGTGGGCCTCGCCCTGATGGCAGCGTCAGAGAGAGAGAGAGAGAGAGAGAGGGAGGATGCACAGCCAGGCCACCGCAGACACTGAAGGCCGTTCTCTGTCTTCCTTGCTAACAGAACTCGGCTTTTGCCCCGTCTCTGGCAGACAACAAGGAGCTAAGGGAAGAGAAGAGCTTGTCCCTCGCGGGTCCTGTCTCAACCAGGATTGGTCATGGTTCAAGGGCTGAGCCTGGGAATGCTCTGCCCCCGTCACATGACTGGTTGGGTGGGTGTGTCCTCCAGTCCAGCCAATGGACACCCAGGGTGTCTAGTAGAGGCCCCAGGAAAGACACCCCAAGACACACATGTGAACAATCCCCAGCTCTCCTGCTCCTCTGTTTTGGACACAGTCTGATGCTGCTTGATCCATGGCAACCATCAGAGGACACTGAGGCAAAGACCAAGAGTTAGAGGTGCAGAGAGAGGCCTGACAGACACCCTTGCGCCCCTGGGTAACCAAGCTGGAGTTGCTTTCTGGCCTTCCCGACAGACGAGCTAATAAATGCCTTTTTGACTGAACCCAGGGCTTCTCAGACTTTAATGAGCACCTGCATCACCAGGGCTCTCATGAAAAATGCACCTTCTTCCTCATTAGCCCCAGGATGCAGCCTGAGATTCCAAGTTCTAAGAGGCTCTTGATGCTGATGCTGGGGCTGCGGGTCCAGGGACCACACTTTGGCTGGAAGGGGGTGAGCCGCTCTTGGGGACCTCCTCCCACCTGCTGCGAAGCTTCCTGACTCACAACCATCTGCAGGTGAACCAGCCACTGGGTGGAGCTGAGTGTCAGCCTCCCACCAATCAGATGCGCTCTCCTCCCTCTGTGGGCGGAGCCAAGACCTTGGGGAACCGGGCTGTTGTCCTTTGGGAAGGCGGGAAGGCTTCCAGTTGGTGGCTGAGAGATGGAGGCGGAGCCAGGTGACGTGGACAGGTGTTGGTTTGGGGCTGTTCTGGTCTGTTGCCTCTTTATGGTCAGTTTGTCCAGTGGTCCTGAAATTCTCATAAATAGAAACTGGTTAGGGTCCTGTGCTCCCTCTAGGCGCACATTCAGGGTGTCTGGGGGGACTAGAGATGCCAACACTGGGTGCTGTACCCAGAGGTTCCCCCGGACAGAGCTGGGATCCTGCTTGGGCCTCGGGAATTTCTCAACCTTCCCAGGGGTTTCTGAGGCACAGCCAGCGTTGAGGGCCCTGGGCTGGACCTGCTTTCCCAGAAGAGAAACGGAGCTCGCACCCCTGGTCAGCAGGTGCGCCCCTGTGGGTCCAGGGATCTCCCTGTGCAGGTGTGGGCACCACACAGCCATTCTCTGCAGCTGGCACCTGAGAAAGGAGCACTTTCCCACTCCGGGAACCTCTCTCCCTTTCCAACACTCAGTCTCAGGTAGCTCCTGCCTCTGCCGAGTGGACATGCTTGCCATGTGGACGTCCACACCTGTCACCTACTTGAACTAGGGAGGAAAGGGGGACCTGGGCACAGACACGGGAGGCACCTTACGCCAGGGTTGGCTCTGGGCAAGGGAAGTGTTCTGAGGAGACTGGGGACGATGGGCGGATCAAGAAGGCGGAACGACACCTTGGGAGTGTCATCGGGGATGTGTGTGGTGCTGGGAGCTGCCCTCTGCCCCCGTGGCCTTCAGGGCTCAGGGTCGGGTGGGTGAAGTCTAGGGCCAGCCCTGGTGGCTGTGCTCACAGCTGGCCCAGTCCCTCCTGCGTTTCCACCCTGACTCCTTCTGTCCCCTCTACAACAAGAGCCGTCCAGCTCAGCTTGGTTCTCAAACTTGGGGGACATCAGAACCCCAGGAGGACTGTTGGAGCTCCCAGGACAGGGCCCCAGGGGTTCCCATCCAGCAGGTCAGGGGCAGGCAGAGTTGGCGCCTCTCACAGGGTCCAGGGCCGGCACAGCCTGCTGGTGCTGGAGCACCACTGAGCCTGCCCCGCTCAGCACGGTGACCATGCGTCCTGGTTCATCTCTTGCTGCCTCTCTTGGTGCACCCTCCTGAATGCAGGGCCCTGCTGTGGAGGGGATAGGACACCCCACTTCCTGTGACCTCACCTCCTCTCCCTTGCCCCTGTTCTCACTGCTCCGCCCAGGCTGGCCTCCTTCCTCCCCAAGGATCACCAAAGCCTCTCCTGCCCCAGGGTCTTTGCACAGGCTGTGCCTTCTGCTTAGCCTGCTCTTCCCAAGGCTCACTTCCTTAGGGAGGCCCCTGCTGACCACTGAAATGACCTTGCCCTTCACCTCTATTGCCCTCGACAGAAATTCTCACCTCCCCACAGGTACTACCATGGCTTCAATGGCCTTAGCTTGTCCCCCAGATTGGAAAGTGACCAGGGTGAGAGCAAAGACCTTGCTTGGCTCACTCCTGTCCTGGCACCCAGAGCAGAGCCTGGTGTGGGCGGGGCGAGTGAACACTGGCCATCGGAGGACTCAGGAGCACAGACCTGGCTCTGGTCTCCAGGCCTGCCTTTCCCTCTGGGGTACTGGTCCCTGGGAGGTTAGTACCCCTCCACGCCCTCCTCTGAGTCTTGCTCGCAGAAGCTCAGGGCTGCGGGGAGAGGAGTGGGACTTTCAGGCGCTGCGGGTCACCAGGCCCAGACCTACTGTGTGCTGCAGGGCCTGTGTCCTCTGTATCCCTCCTTCCCGGCTCCTGGCAAGCCGACACTCTCCTGGAGCTGACCTCCGTCCATTTGTGATGGGAAAACTCGCAGAGCACTTAGGAGACCCCGGAGCAGCCGGAGCCCCTGTCGCCAAGGGGCTCCTCTTGGGGTCTTCCTACATCAGTTATTGATCAAGCCCTGATCGTGTCCTGGCGCCACCAAGACAGAAAGGGCACGGGGTCCCTGCCCTGGGAGCTCCCGAGGAAGAAGGCAGAGTCTGGGGGCCATCATGTCCCAGCTGAAGAGCAGGCACCTCGAGGCCACTCCCTTCCTGTTTGGTCTGTCCTCTTGATGAGGCCTGCTGTTTCCTGATTTAAAATGTAACAGAAAGTTTAGAAACGGATCCCTAAGGTAGACGAAAATAGCCTCCCGCTCCAGCATCTTCCCGCACACGTGAAGTCCCCTTGGTGTGGAGCCAGGATTCGGGATCTGCTCCTGGCTGGTTTTATCCCACGTGGCATCAGGTACCTGCCCCTGGCCATCCTCCTGGGCTACAGGACGCTCCATCCCAGAGACACGACAGCCCCTTCTACAGCCCCCACCTGACGGCGAGGTGGTCTTCTCCTTGGTCTTCCTCCTCCTTCTCTGGTGTTTGGTCATTATAAATAACCTGCCGTGGACCCTCCAGCCGAGAATCTGGACTCCCCAGTGTGACTCAGCTCCCGCTGGGGGAGAGGGAAGCCCTGACCACATCAAGACCAAGCCTCGGGCGTCCTCAGAGCCCCTCTGCAGAGGTGAAGATGGGCGGGAGGAAGGTTGTGGACCCCGTGAGCTGCTTGAGCCACACCCGCACCCCGTGGCCTCACCTGCAGCAGACACAGGTTCCAGAGCGTCCCCAGGCACAGCCCTCTTCTGTGTGGACCTGGGACCAGCAGTTCTGGGGCGCTGGTTCCGGGGCTTGGGCTGGGTCCCACCCTCCCAAACCAGGACACACTGAGCCCCGGGCAATGCTAAATAACTGGTGCAAACAGGTTTCGTACAGGAAGTCTTTCCTAAGCCCCTCTCCCAGGATTTGGCTCCACTGGGGAGAGTGTGCTGAGGGCAGGGCCCAGGCTCTGGCCCCTGAGAACCCTCCAGGCACAGGCCAGCCCTGGCTCCGCCTCCTCCCGCCTGGAGGCAGGGGACTGGGCACCTCCTCAAAGACCCCAGGAGCGAGCTTCACCGGGGACATTTCTCTGGCCTGTTTCCTTACAACACTGGTGACTGGATGTCACCTGTTTCAGGATTGACCCTCTAGGCTGTATCCTGGAGGGAACCAGTGACACATTGATAGCTGGAGCCCAGTGTTTCTGTCTGATACTGAGCACAGCGTGGGCTGGATGGCGTCATCTGGAGGGTTTCACAAGTGCCTTGTCTTCCTGGAGCCTGGCCCAGTGTCTTCGGGAAGACGAGGTCCACACAGCCTCAGGCCTCAGGCCCTGGCCTTGGAGCTGGCAGACAAGCCACTAGCTGGACATGGCACTGCTCTCTGTAGCTGATGGCCACAGGGGTGGGTTTCATTATCTGGTCTTGGAGCCATGCTCTCTGGACAGTGGTGATAAACTGCAGCCTGCCCCCTCGGCTCCAGGGGTTGGGTCATGGATATCTACAGCCTGTTTTCCATGGGACACTTATTTCTCCAGGTGGCAGCCCAGTGCCTGGCTGTCCAATCTGTGATCTGGTGTCCCTTTCACAGGAGATTGATGCCCCTGTGGCACCCATTATTGAGGGAGCTCCCCCGGGCTTTCCCCACCCCACAGCTGGCCCGTGTGCACTGGGGGCAGAGACGGCCAGGCAGCCCACTCAGCCCAGAGCTGCCGTGTGTAGCTTGGCACTGGAGCCGGAAGGGTGAGGGGGTCCTAGGGGTGCATCTGCCATGGAGGGACGAGCCTCACAAGCAGGGTGGCCCTTTCTGCCCTGAGTGCTGACTCAGCATCTGAAAAATGTGTTCAAGACAGAGCCACCTGCAAGGGACTCTCGGAGAACAGTCAGGAGGCTCAGACCCTCAACCGTCGGTGGCCTCTTCTCCTCTAGGTCCTGCCCCACAGGGCCAGATCGTCATCCCAGGCAGACAGCACACCAACAGCCACTCTGGTGCGTCCCAGCCGGCCGAGAAGCCTCTCCTGCCTGGGTGCTAGATCAGGGCTTCCCAGGGCTCTGTGCCCCCCACCCGAAGATGGTTCCCCTAAAACCTTTCAGTTCCAGGTCCCAGGATCCCCCACATGAAAAGCACCAATGCACAACAGCTGACTGTGAACTGGTCACATGCAGAGGACACTGCACAGAAGACGTTGTGGGGCCCTTCTGAACAGTGTTTGTGGGATTTTGGGCTCTGATGGGCCACCAGCCTCCCCTGTGACAGGATGGGGACATAAAGATGACACTGGGCGCTTCCCGGGGCCGGGTGGAGACCAAGCTGGACTGTGGCATGAAGGGGCTTCCCAAAGCGACCTCCACAACCAGGTGGGGACACACAGACCTGAGAGCACCTGCCGGGTCCCAGAGCCTGGTCAGCAGCCTGCTCTGCTGCAGGGAGGGAGCCGCCATCTTCGGCCCCTGCTCTTCCAGGTGGGAGGCGAAGGCAGCCCGGCCTGGGGGTCTCCAGACAGCCCCGTGCCCCACACCCCTCGGCCTGGCCTGTGGGACATCTCCTCCCAACACACGGCCTCCTGACCCCCAGGAGGACCACAGTGACCCAGAGCAAGACTGTGGACTCAGGGATGCAGCAGGGAGAGGCTGCACCTGCCGCGACCCCCAGTCGGCTCCCACCTGCTCGTGGGGCCGGGGGTAAAGGGCGCGTCGCGTCTGCTGCTTGGTGGCACGCGCTGAGCCCTCAGCTGTCACAGGAAGAAATGGGTTCAGTTAGAAAGACAGCAGAGTGCCCACCTCACCCCTGGACCCAGCCGTGGAGCAGGACACTGATGTGATCAAAGCTCTAAGAGGGCACTGGACGACTCTCCTAGGACGAATCTGCCACGAGATGATGGTCACGATAGTGGCCACGGCACAGGCACTGCCCCCTCCCCTGTTCCACTGTGAGCTCCACCTTCAGGTGTGTCTCCAGGTGCAGGGAGGAGGCAGGAGGCGTCCGGCAGGTGAGCTGCAGGGGGCTGCGTGAAGGATGCAGCCAGGCTCAGCGGCTCCCAGGGAAACCGCTTCCAGGGGGAACAGTGAGGTGCGGGAGGGGGCGGGCGTCGGGGAGCAGACACAGGTCTCAGGAGGAGGACACGGCCTGGGGGCCAGCTCTGAGCCTGTCTGTGTCGTTGCTGCCGATCCCACCCTCAACCCTGGGCCGGGTTGGTCATGTTATGATTCCTGTCACTGGAGAGAGTGCACCTGCGTCTGGCCGGTGGTCCCCATGTTAGTTGTGGCTCAGTTGAAGGGAGGGGGCCTCTCGGGGCCTGCTCTGGGACTGACAGCAGCTCGTGAACAGAGCCCTGTTCCAAGCCCGACCTCAGGAGGCGGCTGGGGAAGGGCTCCTGCCATCGCAGAGCGCATGCTTCAGTGGATTTCAGACTCCCCTTGTGACTCTGGTCGCAATCCAGTGGCCCGTCCTGGTCAGTCAGTTGTCCCAAGAGCATCTGTGGTGACTGTTTCCAGAACTGAGATGCCGATGCAGAGGGGGGACAGCAGCGTGGCCCCAGGGCAGCCAGTGTTCCCGGTACCAGCAGCTTGGGAACCCAGAGGGGCTCAGCCTAATGTTCTGGGGACTCTGTTCAGTGGCCGCGAAGCCAGTGCTGAGTGTCAGTGTCTTGAGTAGCTCAGAGCCGGCAGAGACCCGCCCTCGGCAGTGGCATTGACTCCAAGGAGAGTGACCTGGAACAGGCCTGAGCCTGCTGGGCCGCAGGGCTCGGTTCTGTGTCTCACGGGAGGAGGACAGCAAATCACAGGTGTCAGGTGATCGCGCTCCAGCCCGGCGGCTCCGGGAGGCCATCGACCCGCTGAGCGCCACCGACACTTGATGAATCGGCCGTGATGGCTGCCGGAACCGTAGGCACAGGCTGGGTCAGTCCTGGAGAGAGTGCTTCCCCCAGGGACACCAGCCCCCTAGGGGACATTGTCAATATCTGGAGACAGATTTAGTTGTCACAACCCGGGGGTGGGGGTGTTGCTGGCGTCCAGGAGGTAGGGGTCAAGGATGCTGAAAGCCTCTTACAGTGCTAGGACAGCCCCAAATAGACTCATCCTGCTTGACCTGTCACTAGGTAGAGCCACAGGGGACATTCCCTCCCACCTCTGGGTGGTGCCAGATGTGCCAGTGGGACCTGACTCCATCGGGCGTCGCTGCCCCGTGCAGAAGCAGACCGTGCTGAGTCCTCGCTCCAGCGCTCCCCGCCTCCTTCCCTCTGTTTATTTCTTCCTCTTTTGATTTTCTGGGAAATGGAGAAAACGCTCCTGCAGAGTCACTGAAAATATTGTTTTCTTCAGTGAAAGTAAGGGAATTGGAAGGGACTCCCGTAAATCAGAACGAGAAGGAAGGGGGAAACGAGAGACCACCAAGACTTGGCCTGCCCAGGAGGGGAGCCCAGCAGTCTCCAGACGGGACCAGCGGGTCCAGGAGGGCCCCGAGGCAGAGCTGCAGGGAGGCCTGGGGACCCGGGCCTGGGGACACTCCAGCTTCGCCACTAATCAGTCAGCCCAGCAGCCAGCAGCCAGCAGCATGGAAAAGCAGCATCGAATGGAAAACGTCAGACAGCGTCATTCCCGGTGAAGGGAGGCCATGTGCTGTGAAATCTAGATTCCTAAGTTGTGTGTGCATGTGTGCATGTGTGCGCATGTGTGCGCGTGTGTGTGCATGTGTGCGCGTGCATGTGTGCGCGTGTGTGCGTGCATGTGTGTGTGCGTGCATGTGTGTGCGCATGCGTGTGTGTGTGCATGTGTGATTGTGCATGCATGTGTGTGTGTGGGTGCGTGTGTGCCTGCACGTGTGTGTGCACTGTGTCCATTGCCAATATATTCCTTATAACGGGTCATGGTCAAAACAGCTCCAGAAACACAGGAAGGGGTGAAATGGAGGAGGGTTTGGGAATAACCAAGTATCTGTCAGCAAATTCTGCAAGAAAAAGAACAAGCACCTTACAAACTCTGGGGAAATGAGGCTGAATAAGAGAAAGTGCAGCCACGCCCAGCCCTGGGCTCTGCACAGGAGCATCTGCCTGTCACTCGACCCGCACACCCGGCTCTGTCCCTTCCTCCAGGGGTTCCGGGGTCTGCAGAAGCTGGTGGCTCTACACAGCAATGCGCGTGGGGAGCAGAGTTTCTGTTTTAGTGGTTGGTTGTGACTGGAATGTGCACTGGGGAGAAAGGAACCTGTGGTTTCAAGGGGGTGACAGAGAGGGCACAGGGGCTGGTGCCACGTGATGAATTTCCTTAAGTTGGTTTGGTTTAGAGAAAATGCTAAGTGCAGGGCTATACCTGCGCGTGTCTCTGACGGTGGCCCTCGGGGGACAACAGCCCAGGGCACTGAGTCCCCCAAGGCCTCCTAACAGCTCCCTGGAGGGCTTGTCCCTGGCCAGCCACACCCACATCCTCTTGGGAAAGGTGACAATGTGAGGGACCTGGGAACGGCAAGGCCATGGCAGTGAGGGGGTCCCAGGCACCAGCTTCCTCTCGGGAAATCACACGTGATGGACCCGCAGGGCAGGAAACACGGCCTCCTCCCCCAGTCTCCTGCAGATGTGGAGGCCCGCCCCGAGCCTCCCAGGTGCCCTGGCCTGAGTCAGGCCTGCTCCCAGGGCCGCCAGGCTGGTGGGCTCCTTGTGAAGACGTTTATCCCAGGGCCTGCTCCGCCAGGCTGGCCCTGACCTCTAGGTCACTGGCTGAATCTGCCCACTGTGGCCTGCGATGCATGCAGACCCCGTGGTGGAGCCCCCACCCAGCAGCTCACACAGACCCTCCATTGTTCCCCAGGCCCAGCTCAGACCTGCCCTGGCCTTGGTTTCCACAAATGCCCACTTCCTGCTCGGGCCAGGGGTCATTCCTGAGCACCCACGCCCCTGGGGCTTGTTGGGGTGCTCAGAGCTCCCCAAGTTCCTGAAGAATTCCACCACGTGCACAGGAAGTCCAGCCCAGTGGGAGGAACAGGGAGCCCAGAAGCGGACCAGTGTCACGTGTCACGTGGTGATGAGTGACGTGGGCGTCTCCAGCAGTGGGAGAGAGGGACAGTCCCTCTGTAACCAGGCCGACCCTCCCTGAGTTCAAGGACCCAGGACTCACTGCCTCAGGAGAACCGGCTGGGAAGAAAGGGTCAGTCCCCAGAGGCCCGGACGGGGACCTTCGCTTTGGCTGGGACTGACCGTCCCTCATGCCAACCTCACGCCTGAATCTGCCAAGTCTGTTCACTTGCGTGTGTTCTGTTTTCTGAGACAGCGTCTGGCCAGGTGGCCCACGGCCTGGAGCTGGCCCCCACCCACCTCGGCCCCCAGCAGCTGGAGCAGAGCGCCCCCGGAGCGTGACTCCCACCCACCTGCGTGTGGCCTTGGCCAGGCTCCCGCACCCTGCTTCCTCCTGGGTGAGGCGGGAGCCATGGCCCATGTCCCTGCCCTCGTCAGAACCACGTGGGACAACGCAGGAGCAGAAGGGTCCCAGTGGGAGCCCCCATGGGGCCACCGTCGTCCCTCGGGGAGGAGTCCCTTTGAATTCTGGCCAGAGGAGGAGAACCGCAGGCCCCGGGGCTGAGAGAGGAAAGGAGCAAACCAGGCCCGGCCAGGGGCTCGCCGCCCTGGAAATGGTGGCCACGGAAACCCTGCAGGAGGGACAAAGCAGGCCTCTGCTGCCCGGACCCCGCACCTGGCCTCTCTCTGCACCGAGGGTCCTCCCGCCAAGGGCCAGGTGCCGAAGGGCCACGTCACAGACCCGGAAAGCCAACTCGCAGGCAATGGATCCCCTGGGGGGTCAGCAGGGCCCACAGGAACCCAGGGATGGCGGCTAATGCCACATGGGTGTGGGGGCAGGGCTGGGGAGCCCAGCCGAGTGGCTTCAAAATGCCAGAGACCTGCAGGATCTGGTAGAAGGCGGGAAACGGCCTGACTGGGGCATCTTGAGCTAGTTTTAAGGGCGGCCTGTGGAGTGTCCCCTTCCTGCTCCTCAGTCCCCTCCTCAGCCTGCCCTGAAGTGTCCCCAGAGCCTCCCCCACCCGTACCCTCAGCAGGCCTGGGGGTGGCCCTCGGGGGCTCCACTGTGGCAGTGGCCACCCGCCTCCCCGTCTGTTCAAGAGGACGTGTCCCCGTCCCTCCTGCAGGAGAGCAAACGTCTTCAAGCTCCTCCAGAGCAGTGAGGGATGCTGTTGAACAAGGGAAATGTCCCCGACCCCTTTGCCTTTCAGGGACCCCAATCACAAGCTGGTTCAGCCTCTAAAGAGCCCGTACTCCTGAGCGTGTGACAACTTAAAAGGTTATTTCTGAGGTTCCGGTGGTGACATCCAAGTGCGGCATCTAAGCTGGTTTGTGACGAAGGATCCAGAGAGCACCTTGCTTCTCTCAGTGTCCCTCTGTCACCAGAACCAAGGACTCGGCAGGACCAGACGCTCCCTGAAGGTCAGCCCTGGGGGGTCACTGTCCTGGTCTGGACTGAGGCCACCTGGTGACCAGGTGTTGGTCAGCACGGGAGGGCAGGTGGGCAGCTGCGGAGCTGATGGAGAGGGAAGAGAGTGAGTCCCAGCACCGTGGTGTCCCCAGGCCTCGGCCTCTCCAGGGCCCACAGCCTGGCCTGCTGTCCCCTCCTGGCAGCTCCCCTCTGGGCAAGTCCAGCCAGCCCGGGACAGACCCCTGACCTTGGCCCAGCTCCCGAGGCCTTGCTCCCCTGGTGCTCTGCCATCTCCCCACTGACTGGCAGCTGGGATGGTTTCCATGGTTCCTCTTCTTAGAGCACCCTGGGGACACAGGGCCCAAGAGCTGCAGAGCCCACGGTGGCCCTGAGACCCCTGTGAGATGGCGCCGAGTGACATTAATGCACTAAATCAGCAGCTTCGGCACCAGGAGCAGGCTCCTCGCAGAGGCTGGCTGTGGGCAAAGGCGTCATTAGATGTTTGCAAACATTCCAGGCGCTGAGGAAGGGCCTCGGGCTCTGACAAGTGATAAATGAGAAAATTAGAGGCTTCAGGAAAATGTAAATACCATCCTTTGTACGTCTGTCCCTTGGCAGGAGTAAAAAAAAATGTTTCCTCAAAGCAATGAGGCGTGTTTTTTATTCTCCCTGCACCAGGATAAATGGCCGTGACTACTTTACACACGTTACAGATGTGATTAGTGTTGCACACCTACCAGGCGGGGACCCAGGCTGCCCCTGCGGGACCCAGGCTGCCCAGGAGGGGACCCAGGCTCATGCGGGCCCCAGGCTGCCCCTGCGGGACCCAGGCTGCCCCTGCAGGACCCAGGCTCATGCGGGGACCCAGACTCTGTTTCAGCTGATTTCCCTCCTCCGTGTTCCTCCTCATTTGTTTCTTTGTCACTCCTGAGGAACATTTTTAGACTACTTTTTCTTACTTGTCTCTTCCCATGAAATTTTAATACCTTGGACACAGTGCAGACAGGCTCAGGGCGGCAGACCCCAGGCCCAGGCCCTCTGTGCCCCTGGGCGGCAGGCTTGTCTGCTGAGAGCACAGGCTCTGATTTCCTCCCTGTTCAGTATCCCAGCATGCACCTGGTGCAGACTCATGGTCCCTCCGTGCTGGACACAGGAGGTAGCCATGAGCACAGCAGGTGGCCCCAGCCCTCCTGGACCTTGTCACAGAAGGCTACAGACCAAAGGTGAGGAGGTACCACAACCACTGCAGGCAGAGCACAACAGCACCCATCGGAGTCGTGCCCAGGCTGCCCAGCGAGACCTGGCGGGGAGACGGGAGGCGAGGGACTGCCTCGGATTTGGAGGAAGGGGTGGTGGACAGAGGGCTGCAGACAGAGGGAACAGTCCTGAGAGGAGAGGAGTGAGGAGTGTAAGATGTCGGATCAGGCGGGGCAGGCAGTGACCAAAGGAGGCAGATTTGAAAGGGCCGCTGAACAGGCTTTATTGAGATATCACTCCCGGGCGGAACTCGATCAGACCCACAGAGGGGACAAGGGAAGGGTCTGAGGAGAAACACGTGGAAGCTCGACCGGACTGGACTTTTATGGGGCTTACAGCAGGGAGGGAAGGGCTCGGACAGGAAAAGGTGTTTCTAGGGTCCCTTGCCCCCTTGGAGTTGGTCAGGGGAGTTGGCTGAACTCCAGGATTGGCCAGGGGGTCCTGCTGATTGACAGGCGTTAGTCAGGAGATCTGGCTGATTGACAGGCGTTTCCGCTGTCATCTGATTGATGTTCTTTTCCCGCGTGGGCTGCTTTGTTCTAAGTTGTCACCAAGTCACCACCAAGTCACCACCACCGACCTAACATGTGGCTGGAGCCCAGTGGTCAAGGAGAATGTGGGGCGGTGACACCAGAGGGGTGACAGGGAGGGGTAGAGAGATGGTCATCTGAGGCTTCGGTATCCGGTGACAATTCGGCTTTTACTGGGAGTAATGGGAACCACGGGAGGTTTTGAGCAGAGACAGGACCTGGTCCTGAGGACAGGTTGGGGTGTAAGGAAGCAGCAACAGGGAGGCCAGGCGAGGGGTAGAGGCCTGCCTTAGGCCTCCTCCCCTCCCGGCCCCTGCAGGACCACTGCTCTCCAGGTCACCCCGCGACCTCTGCCCTCTGCTCCAACTCCACGCCTCCCCCGGGAAGCCCTCCCTGACCTCCCGCGTTCCAGGTCCCATCCCCCCTTCGCTGTGTGGACCTGTCTCTCCTCCCCTCACCCCAGCTGTGCTCCAGAGAGGCCCTGCGGGCACACAGTGGACACTGGACAAGCACTTGTGCCTTTCTGAGTAGCCATCAGGCCCTGGCACAGGAAAAGCCCAAGAGAGAGCCCCCTCCGCCCAGAGCCACCCCTGGTGAGCTGTGGCAGCCTGGGGCGGGGACAGAAGGACCCGGGCTCCTCCATCAGGTCTTGGTTTCTAACAGGGAATGAATTTCATGCCATGTTGATTCCACAGTCAAGAGCAGAATCTCTACTTCTCCTGATTGAGACGCCTGACGCCAGGCAGGGTCCTCCCGAAAGAGCCAGCCTCACACGGGCCGATTTTGGTGCCTACGACGGTGACAGTAACAGCCCTCCTGCCACCTCTGCTGACCCCTGTGGGCAGTTGGCTGGTCACGGAGGGCTCTGCCTCCAGGACCTCCCCTGCCCATGGCCACAGGGCAAGCTGGGAGAAGAGGGCGCCGCTCGCCTGGCCGACGCCGTCCAGGGGGTAGCAGGACCGAGGCTTTGGCAGCAGAGGTCCTGTGTGCAGCTGCTGGGGACAACGCTGAGATTTAGGTCACTGTGCCACGCGCTGGCCTCATAGTGAAGTCCCCAGGGGCGCCGTCACAGCGGCTGCGTGGGTCACGACCGGGAGCTTTGGAAGCAGGGAGACCTGTGTGCCAATCCCTGCTCCAGCAGGCACCTGGGACCCTGGGAGGGCACCCCCTGAGGACACTGCACCTGACTGTCACTTACCCAGAGAGGCCACTTCCCTGAGAGGCTAGGGAGGCAGCTTACCTGAAAGGCCACAACCGGGAAAGTCACTTACCTGAGAGGCTATTTCCTAAGAGGTCACTCACCTGGGAAAGCCACTTCCTGAGAGGTCACTCACCTGGAAGTCACTTCCCTGAGAGGCCACTCACCTGGGAAAGTCACTTCCTGTGAGGTCACTCACCTGGAAGTCACTTCCCTGAGAGGCCACTCACCTGGGAAAGTCACTTCCTGTGAGGTCACTCACCTGGGAAAGTCACTTCCTGAGAGGTCACGCACCTGGGAAAGTCACTTCCTGAGAGGTCACTCACCTGGGAAAGTCACTTCCTGAGAGGTCACTCACCTGGGAAAGTCACTTACCTGAGAGGTCACTCACCTGGGAAAGTCACTTACCTGAGAGGCCACTCACCTGGGAAAGTCACTTCCTGAGAGGTCACTCACCTGGAAGTCACTTACCAGAGAGGCCACTCACCTGGGAAAGTCACTTCCTGAGCGGTCACTCACCTGGGAAAGTCACTTACCAGAGAGGCCACTCACCTGGGAAAGCCACTTCCTGAGAGGTCACTCACCTGGGAAAGTCACTTACCTGAGAGGTCACTCACCTGGGAAAGTCACTTACCTGAGAGGCCACTCACCTGGGAAAGTCACTTCCTGAGAGGTCACTCACCTGGGAAAGTCACTTACCAGAGAGGCCACTCACCTGGGAAAGTCACTTCCTGAGAGGTCACTCACCTGGAAGTCACTTACCAGAGAGGCCACTCACCTGGGAAAGTCACTTCCTGAGAGGTCACTCACCTGGGAAAGTCACTTACCTGAGAGGCCACTCACCTGGGAAAGCCACTTCCTGAGAGGCCACTCACCTGGGAAAGTCACTTACCTGAGAGGTCACTCACCTGGGAAAGTCACTTACCTGAGAGGCCACTCACCTGGGAAAGTCACTTCCTGAGAGGTCACTCACCTGGAAGTCACTTACCAGAGAGGCCACTCACCTGGGAAAGCCACTTCCTGAGAGGTCACTCACCTGGGAAAGTCACTTCCTGAGAGGCCACTCACCTGGGAAAGTCACTTCCTGAGAGGCCACTCACCTGGGAAAGTCACTTCCTGAGAGGCCACTCACCTGGGAAAGTCACTTCCTGAGAGGCCACTCACCTGGGAAAGCCACTTCCTGAGAGGTCACTCACCTGGGAAAGCCACTTCCTGAGAGGTCACTCACCTGGGAAAGTCACTTCCTGAGAGGCCACTCACCTGGGAAAGTCACTTCCTGAGAGGCCACTCACCTGGGAAAGTCACTTCCTGAGAGGTCACTCACCTGGGAAAGTCACTTCCTGAGAGGCCACTCACCTGGGAAAGTCACTTCCTGAGAGGTCACTCACCTAGGTAGGTCACTTCCTGCGAGGTCACTCACCTAGGTAGGTCACTTCCTGCGAGGTCACTCACCTGGATGGGCATTTGGAATCTTCCTCCATGCTGCTAAGTTCTCTCAAAAGGGGACATTTGATCTGAGACTGCTCCCTCAGGGTGCTCACCTGCGGGGACACAAAGGCACCCAGGATGCGGCAGGAGCTGAGCTACCAGCCACAGCTCCAGGATTCCTGGGCCCCTGGGCTTTAACAGCCCCCTCCTGAAGGCCACTGCAGGTGCCACTCCCTCCCGTCTCCGGCTCAGTCCTCATAGTGCCCACGTCACAGGCCCAGGCAGCTGACCTCATTGCACTGGGCCTCACTCACAGGGAGGCCTGGGAGCTGCGCTTGAGCAGAAGCACCCTGGGCTCCCCACGGCCTGTACAGAAGGCCAGGGTCCAGTGACATGAGGACCCTGGTCTCAGGTCCCCTCACCATTCACTCTTCCCAGTCAGCAAGGACAAGTGGAGCCCAATGGGCAGAGGGTCCCAATCCTGAGCTGGTCACCCACGGGTGCTGCCCGCCCAGGGGCCTGCTGCTGGGAGTCCAAGGGAGCAGTCTCAGATCAAATGGGTGTGGCCACGGTGGCCGGACAGGCCCTCCCTTCCCCTTCCAGGGCTGCCACAGTTCACACCAGGTCACAGGGAAGCCCAGACAGAGCTCTCGGGGCCTGGGGCTTGTTCTAGACCAGAAGCAGTGAGCAAGAAAGTGAGTGTGTGAGTGTGTGTGACTGTGAATGTGTACGTGAGAGAGAGTTGTGAGTGTGTGTGTGAGAGACACTGTGAGAGAGTGTGTGAGTGTGTTGAATGTGGTGAGTGTGTGTGAGAGTGTGAGTGTGTGAATGAATGTGAATGTGTGTGAGTGTGTGTGAGTGAATGTGTGTGTTTGCATGTGTGAAAGTGTGTGAGCGTGAGTGTGTGTGAGAGTGTGAGTGTGTGAATGAATGTGAATGTGTGTGAGTGTGTGTGAGTGATGTGTGTGTTTGCATGTGTGAAAGTGTGTGAGCGTGAGTGTGTGTGAGAGTGTGAGTGTGTGAATGAATGTGAGTGTGTGTGTGTGAGAGAGTGTGAATGTGTGTGAGTGAATGTGTGTGTGAGCATGTGTGAAAGTGTGTGTGTGAGTGTGTGTGACTGTGAATGTGTACGTGAGAGAGAGTTGTGAGTGTGTGTGTGAGAGACACTGTGAGAGAGTGTGTGAGTGTGTTGAATGTGGTGAGTGTGTGTGAGAGTGTAAGTGTGTGAATGAATGTGAATGTGTGTGAGTGTGTGTGAGTGAATGTGTGTGTTTGCATGTGTGAAAGTGTGTGAGTGTGAGTGTGTGTGAGAGTGTGAGTGTGTGTGTGAGTGTGAGTGTGTGTGTGAGTGTGAGTGTGTGTGAGAGTGTGAGTGTGTGAATGAATGTGAATGTGTGTGAGTGTGTGTGAGTGAATGTGTGTGTTTGCATGTGTGAAAGTGTGTGAGTGTGAGTGTGTGTGAGTGTGAGTGTGTGTGAGAGTGTGAGTGTGTGAATGAATGTGAATGTGTGTGAGCGTGTGTGAGTGAATGTGTGTGTGAGCATGTGTGAAAGTGTGTGAGTGTGAGTGTGTGTGAGAGTGTGAGTGTGTGAATGAATGTGAATGTGTGTGAGTGTGTGTGAGTGAATGTGTGTGTTTGCATGTGTGAAAGTGTGTGAGCGTGAGTGTGTGTGAGAGTGTGAGTGTGTGAATGAATGTGAATGTGTGTGAGTGTGTGTGAGTGAATGTGAGTGAATGTGTGTGTTTGCATGTGTGAAAGTGTGTGAGTGTGAGTGTGTGTGAGAGTGTGAGTGTGTGTGTGAGAGTGTGAGTGTGTGAATGAATGTGAATGTGTGTGAGTGTGTGTGAGTGAATGTGTGTGTGAGCATGTGTGAAAGTGTGTGTGTGAGTGTGTGTGTGAGTGTGAGTGTGTGAATGAATGTGAGTGTGTGTGTGTGTGTATACCCAAGGGGGCTCCTGCTGCAGGGAGGAGTGGGGGCAGGGTCTAGGGATCGAGGAAGGGGACCAGGGGTCAGGAGGTGAGGAGGGGCCAGAGGGCAGAGAGACGCGGGTCCCTGGGGCCTCAGGGCTTGGGGCATTGGGGTCAGGATGAGGGGGGACCTGGGCCAGGTATCCCTTGATGAGCAGGGACAAGGGGGGCAGGAGGGGCAGCTGCAGGCGGGGGTGGGGGGGAGGCCCAGCGGGGCGGGGTGCACGGGGGTCGGGCCTGAGGGGCTGGAGGCCCTGGCTCCACCTCCACCCGGTCCTGTGGGGCCGACCTGGAGGGAGGCCTGACCCTGGAGTATCCCGCAGTGCGGCTGCATCCTGGAGGGTCCAGAGCCCGGGGCTGGCCCTGAGGGCCAAGCATCTCCCAGGACAGGGGCGGGAGAGCCCGCCACCTGCTTCTGGAACATTCCCCATAGAGGCAGCTGCAGGCGGACTCCTGTCCCTCCAGAGCCAGCATTGTTCAGAGGCCATGATAGACCCCATGGAGGCGGGCGGAGACGCGGGCGGGGCCAGCGGGACTGCGGCCTCTTCTCTCTGGAGCAGGTCCCTCTGGATCTGGGGAGTCTGTTCCCTCTCTCCTGGGGGCCGAGGTGGTTCTGGGATACAGACACCTGAAGGTCTCCAACACCCCCAGGGTGGGCGGAGCAAGGCGGCCACTGGCTCAGGGGGAAGAAGGGTCTGCCCGGGCTCCATGGAGTCCAGCCAAAGAGGAGAGAGGAGCAGCGCAGGGTCCCACGACCCTGAGGGCCATCGAGTGGGCCTGGTGCCCCCGAGGGCCAGGCCACCTCCTGCCATTTATAACAGGTCCCCCAGCCTGATCAGGAAATGGAGACCGTCACAGAGAGGCCACTTTCCAGTTAAATCCACAGCGTCTTTATTTTCACTTGTCATATTGGGACGGAAGTCAAGGTCACAGACCAGGTCCCCATGAGCACACACCCCCCACCCAATAACAGGACTCCCTGGGAAAGGTTGTCTACAGGTACTTGGTTTTTATTCTCTTACGCAAATAAAGAGGCAAAGCCGCTCCCTAGGAAATGACATGGGGATTGAAAGAAGGCAGGGAGTAGAGGCCACCTTGGAGGGGCTCAGGGATGGCCTCTCTGGGGAGAGACATGAGCTGGGCCTGGACACTAGAAGATTTCAGCTAGGCCAGGCCCCCGGCATGCCAGGCAGGGCACAGCAGGTGCAAAGGCCCTGAGGTGGGACTGGGCTAGGCCAGTGTAGGGAAGGCAGAGGGGCCATGGATGGCCAGGTCCCCACCCCTTCTGGGTTGTGAGGGTTTCTCCACCTGCTGACGTGGCCCTGCTGTGGGGCTGTTAGGCCACATTTACATGTCACCTGGGGAAGGCAGGGCAGCGGATTATAGTGACCCGACACCAAAGGAGATTTAAGAAATGAGGCAGAGCAGCAGCTTCAAACCCAGTTCCCACAGCCCAGCCTGCCGTGATGGACACCTTTGTCCCTCAAGGTCGCTCAGTGGCATGCACCCGTCTTTCCAGGTGGAGGCCATTAAAAGTGATGTCATGAGCATCAGAGGGACAATTCCGGACTGCAGGCCTCCTGCAGGGCACCTCCTCCTGGGAACTCAGCAGCGACCACCTGAAAAGTGAGGTGGCGCTGGGGAGGGGCAGAGTCCCTGTCAACCAAAGGACATTAGAGACTTGACCACCAAACACCACGGGCCAGGAAAAGACATCTGTGATCAGCCGGGACCCTACACTGCAGAGATGTCACCCAGGCCTGGGATCCACCTTACAGCCAGTGGCAGAGCGGGAGGGGGCGGGGTGGGGGCAGGTCCTATAGCTGCTGGACGGGGCCCCGGCTTCCCCACATTCCTCTGGCTGAAGGACCCGCAGTGGGGTGTCCCTGTGCCGTGGGGCTCAGGGCTGCTGTGCAGGTGGGGACACTGCACCTGGTGCTGGGTCCCCCACCTGCCCACACAGCAGGGCCTTGCCTGGGGCTGTGATGTCACCATCCTTCTGACCCCGAGCCATGTCCTCCGTGTGGGGCAGGGATGCTCCATCTGATGTTCCTGTGCTCCATCTAAGCGACAGCTTGCTCCTTGCAAAAGTCACCGGCCACGAGATTGTACGAGGGCTGAGCACAACAGCCGGCCTGTCACCTGGGCTCCAGTGAGGGTCTGGGAGTCTTCAAGCAGAAATAATGGCCACTGTGGACTCTAAAGAGCTGTCATTTATCTCTGGGACCACATCCAACCTGGAGCTGCCACAAGATGGTGACAGGAGCCCTGGCCATGCGGAGCTTTTATGCCTCGGCTGTCCACAGATGGAGGCTGCTGAGGCTTCGTGAGCCAAGGCACCTGGAGCTGGTGATCAGTGGGGGCTCAGAAGAGCAGCCACCTCAGCCTGCGAGAGGTGGGGGGTGGGCCTCTGCTGCACTTGAAGCTCACCGTGGCTGCTTGGGGTAGCCAGGCCCGGGGGGACACTGCAGGAACCCTGTGGTTCAGTGGCCTCCCTCACTCAAAGCTGGGCCATGGTTGGGCAGGTGTGCACTCTCCTCCGATGGAGACGGCTGCACCCGCACCCTGCAGCCCCCTGACTGCACCGAGGGGGACCCCGCCTGCTGTCTGCCCCACGTGTTCCTTACTCCTGGGCCCGATGGTCACCTGCCTGTAAAGCACCCAGCCTCCGGCCACCGGGCCCACGTGGCGTGGTTCTAGCCAGCGGGGTTGACGCGGATGTCTTCTGGGGATTCTGGGAAGCCGGCTTCTGTCCAAACCTCTGCCTTCTCTCCCTGCCCCTTCCTCTTCTCCTGCCCGAGACAGACATGAGCAGCCCCAGCCACCGCAGGAGACCCCACCAGTGAGGAGGAGGCTCAGGAGGGCAGCAGAGACAGCAGAGCCCGGCCCCGGGTGGCATCAAGTGTCCCCTGCACCTGCCCTGCCCCTATTAGTCTGGAACAAGGCAAATGGCCTTTCTGTCAGGCTGTGGGTCCTGGCCTTCTGTGGCTTAGAGTCGAGCCCAGTCCTGTCTGGGAAAAGCATCCTCACCCTGCCCTTGATCACCCAGGTCCTGAAGGCCACTCGCCCACGGGTTTCCATAGAGCCAGGATCACCACACTCATTAGTTCTAGGGCAAAGGCCGAATGTAACTGCCACAGACCAGAAACCACTCCCCAGGTACAAACTCCAGGGCAGCTGAAGCCTTAAAAGCTAAAGCCAGAGTCGAGAAACTCCTGCACCAACCTCTGCTTCCCTCAAGGTATCTGCCCCTCCAGCTGGTCAGCCTGCACATGCCCTCTGGGGAAAGAAAGGCTGTGGCCTCCTCCGGCGTCCACCTCCCCTTCGTGGGACACAACTCGATTGTCACTGGGGACAATCCCCTCGACCCCCCTCAGTCCATGGATTTGAGCTGAGTCAGGACCCGGGCCCAGGTGGGGAGTCGCGGGTACAAGGCAGGCCTGGCCCAGCCAGCACACCTGGCCTAGGTCCTGATGGCTCTGTGGAGACAGGGACCTACGCTGGCCCATCAGGTGGCCCTCGGGACTTTGTGGGATCTGCTCTTATCCCTGGATTTGAGCCTGAGGGTGAGAAGGTGGAGACCCATGGACAGTCCAACAGCAGAGACGCCATGGACATCTGGGGCCACCAGCCCTGAGTGGGGCCTGCAGTGGGGCCTTGGCAGTGGGTGGGGGACACCCCAAGGCCAGCCAGACCCAGGGGCAGCATCAGAGCACCAGACCCAGCTCTGCCTGACGCCCAAGCACTGGGCCAGAGCCTCTGGATGCCCTGCTGGCTGAGCCACCGGGTTCCCTCTGTCACTTGTCACTGAGGAATCCGCCAGTCAGTGGGGCTTCAATATCACTGGCCCCTGGAGACCTCCAGCTGCCCAAACCTCAGGGACATGTTCCCCTGCGGAGCTTCCATCACGACTGTCCTCTGTGGTCTCTGTCACCACCACCCAGTGTCACTGCTTTGGCCAAATTCAGGGAGTGGTCAGGAAGGCTCAGCTGGGGCTGCCTTTGCTCATTTCCAACCAGGGGACACACGGTGGGCGATGTCACCCCTAAATGGTGCACTTGTGTCCTGTGTGGTGCAGGAGTGGAAATTCCTGTTCTCAGGGGAACCGTGTTTCTGAGGGTTCGATCCAAGAAAGAGACCTGCCAGCTCCCGGTCAGGAGGCCCAGGTCTGTTGCAGCCACTGCTGATTTCCCACCACCCAGGCGCAGGCCCCCTGGTGGGGCTGGAACTCAGTCCCCCTGGCGCCTGTGTGCTGCCTGCCGACACTGATCGCCCTGGTCTAAGGCTCTGATCTCCTGGGAACCTGGTTCCTAGGTCTTGACAAGCAGCCGGTGGGGCAGCCTCGCAGAGTCCCCAGAGCACTAGGAGCACCGTCCAGGCACCGCTCTGCCCAGCCAAGGCAGCGGCCTCCCTGAGGGACACAGCCCCCAGAGCCCCCAGAGACAGTCTGCCCCTGTGTTGTGGGAAACAGCTGGTGGAGAAGAGGGATCCATCAGGTCAGCGTGCTGGACTCCCAAGCCTCTTGATCTGGTAATACACTCCCACGGGAACTCTGCGGCCGTGGGTGCCCCCAGGGAGGCCGGGAAGGCAAGGTAACCCCAGAGTGAGCAGTGTCACAGGGGTGATTCTGAAACCGTTCCCCTTAGCTACCAGGAGCAATGCGAGGTGGCAGAATCGTCCCTGCTCGGCATGACATGGCAGGCGTAGGAGGAATTACTCGGATCTCGATTTTCCCCACCAGTTTCATAAGTTAACACATAAGAGCCCCCCAATCCTTAGAGGAGTCAGGAAAGTTTCCCAAGAGGAAGTGGAATTCATCCCCACGGTTCAAGGATGCTAATGCAGGAGGGGCCCTCAGGAGTCAGGGATGAAGAACCATCGGGGACACTGAGGCCCACAGATTGGCAGCAGCAATTTCCTGTCCCCAGAGGTTGGGACCAGGGAGGAAATAGCTCCCATATGACGGTCATCATGGAAGGGCCAGAGGGCAGGGGAGCTGAAGCAGGGGGGAGCCAGGGGATCAAGGGACCCACCTCGTCACTGCCCAGACCTGACCTGAAGCCAGAGGCGAAGGGACCAGAGGGTCTGCAGGGATGGGCCCCCCACTGGGCAGGCAGGCTGGACAGGGAGGCTGTGGATCTGGGCAGGGGCGTTCAGTGAGATCACCCAGGGGCCTGGCGGGCCGGGGCAGGTGCTCCAGCCAGCCCTGGGCTAATGATGCAGGTTGAGCAGCCCAGGGCGCACGGGGCATGAGGCAGACGCAGCCTCAGGCCACCCCAGCTAAGGCCATCTGTCCCGTCTGCCCGCTGGCCTCTTGCTCTCATCCTCTCCTCTCCCCACTGAAGGCTGAGCTGGGCCTCTCCCTCTGCCTGCTCTCTGAGCCTGTCCACCTCTGCAAACCCCCTGCACAGCAAGGGAAGGGGCCGCCGGCATCTCTAAGAGTCCATCCCAGAATATGCCCCGTCAGAGAAGCCAGGCGGAACGTGTCACCTCCAAAGCCACTGTGCAAACAGCTCACAGGCTGGTTTTGCCACTCGGTGAGTGGTGGACACTCAGAGGCTAAGGGCTCTCTGAAGCCAACACGGAGGCCCAGGTGGAAGTCACAGCCACGGGCAGGTGCTCACGGCCTCCCGGGGGCAGGTTCACGTTCTGGGCTCTCCAGACGTTAAATTGAGCCAATGAAGCCATGACGGTGGCCTACAGGATTGTGAGCAGTTCTACTCGGCTCCCTCACGTTGTCTCTCGACTCCTCAAAGTCACCTCCTGCCCTCGGGCTCACTCATCCAATAGCTGCCCATGGAGCAGCCCCTAGCCCTGTGTTGGGGCTAGAGACAGGGGGATGGCCCCGATGGCTGGGCCCTATTCCACAGGACACGCAGGAGGGTGGGGGTGGGCAAGGGATCCTGGAGTCATGAATACACCAACTGTTTTTCCCTTGGCAGACTGGCCCCCACCTCCCCACAGTCCATGGCCATGGTCACAGCCCAGAAGACACCATGTGGCTATAGATGAGTTAGGGTTTTATAATTCATGCACTGAGCCTTCAGGACATGGGAAGAAAGAAGAAGTGGGAGAGAAGACCGCAACACTTGAAGGCCCCCCCTGAAATGGCACATCTCACTTCTTCTCCATCCCCTTGGAGAGACCAAAGTTTCATGGCCACGTGACCAAAAGCTTGGTCCCCGTCCCCAAAGCCAATCAATGCCAATTTAATAATGAGGACACGGTTTTGAGAAAGAGGAAAAAGAAGGTTTATTGCTTTATTAGCAAATAACACAGGGGACTCCTGTCCCAAAGTCTGTGACTCAATCAGGAGGGACAGGGGGTTCAGAGGAACTTCACGGGTTACATTCCAGGTGTGCTCTGGCAGGGGGCCCCAGGGCGGGTTAGGGTTCACTTGTTAACTTGGGAGATACTCACTTCCCAGATCTTCAGTGGGATCTCCATCCGGTAGTGGGTGTGCTCAAGGGCAGTTAACTGGGGGAAGAAAAGAGACCACCATCTCCCCAATTTTGTTAGGGAGGGGGAGAGGGGAGAAGAGAGAAAAAAACATTTTAAAAATAAGCCTTAGAGCCAGGAGGCTACATTCAGGAGGTGAAAGTGCCTCTGTTACAGCCACACCTAGCTGCAAGGGAGGCTGGGAAAGTCGGCTTCATTCCAAATGGCTGTATGCCACTTAAAAAGGTCAGGTCCTCACCGGGCAGTGGCTCAGGCCTGTAATCCCTGCAACTCAGAGGCTGAGGCAGGAGGATCATGAATTCAAAGCCAGCCTCAGCAACGGCAAGGTACTGAGCAACTCAGTGAGACCCTGTCTTTAAGTACAATACAAAATCGGGCTGGGGATGTGGCTTAGTAGTTAAACACCCCTGAGTTCAATTCCCAGTACCAAAAAAAAAAAAAAAAAAAAAGGTTGGTTCTGTTTACTCTGAAAGAAGAGGGAGATAAATCACAGGGAACAACCAGCCATCTCTGAAACCAAGTCTCTGGTTAGTGGATCCACTTACCATGGGAGCCCGGGCCCTGTCAGGTCAAGGAGAAATTAAATGTTCTGTAGAGGGGTGAAGCTTTGAGGCTGAAGTTCCAGACAGACTCAATTCCC
Source organism: Spermophilus citellus (assembly GCF_964194105.1). Classification (NCBI taxonomy): domain Eukaryota; kingdom Metazoa; phylum Chordata; class Mammalia; order Rodentia; family Sciuridae; genus Spermophilus; species Spermophilus citellus. The sequence goes on along the minus strand of NC_138185.1, from coordinate 6,026,457 downwards.
CCATGGAAGGTCAATCTAGAGGGTCTCATGCCTCACGCTGCATGTGTAGTGAAGTGTTCATTGAACACACCCCTATTCATTGCTAAGTCAAAGGAGTTCCCTGAGAAAAAATGATGTGGTTGACAGAAAGTCCCTTCATAGAGGTCTCATGGAGTCCCACGGACACCCAGGCCTCTGTGGATACACAACACTGTGAGGTGCTAACCTGGTGCCCGCTGCTCAGCCCTGGTGCCCGCCACTCTTCCCTGTGCCTGCGCATCTGGAAGCATCTCCAAGTTTTCAAGCATCTTTCCAGGACAGAGAACACCCGATTCTGAGCAGAAGGGCATCGTGAGCAGGTGAGGGCAGGGACAGGGGAGGTAAGTCCCTAATGTCCCCTTTGGAACCAGGACTGGCTAAACCAGGCCTCGGCCAAGGCTGGCTGTTGTTCCTCACGAGGCCTCTGCCTCCTGCTGGGGGCATCTCAGATGAGCAGAGAGTGTGATGGTCACGGGCAAACGCATGCCACAGGTCCCCTCACTCAGGTCATGGTACTGGCAGCCGAGCCCAGGGACCCTGCCTGGACCCCGCTGGCTGGATTCCACTGCCTGCCTGAGTCAGAAACAGGCAAATGATGGGAGAAAAAATGAGCTCTCTGGGGCGTGATCCACCTGAGAGAGCTTCCTTCAAAGCTGGCTTTAAGTAGAGCCTGTTTTCCACCAATTTAACTCCAAGTATTTGTAGAGCAACAAGCAGGGCCACTGGCCTGCTTCCCCGGACAGCGAAAGCACCACCCAGTAACAGTAGCAGCCTGGGCGGGTTCCCCAGGCACATGGAGGCCACGCTGGAGGGGCTCCCTCCCCTCTTATCTCCCCGGCTCAGCCCATGTGGAGCTGGCTGCTGGCCTGAGCATCCCTTCTCTATTTAGTTTCTATATTTTCCAAATAAGATGCAAAGACAAGTCACGCGCGTCATGCGTGACGATGACACTTGGATTTGACTGACTTTGGCCCTGCTGCTTCTCAAGTGCTCTTGCAATTAAAGACCACCGTGGACCAGAGGGGTGCTTGGGAGAAGCACTGACCACCATGCGCAGGATGGAGGGCATTTTAACTGGCTCTGCCTCTGTGTGTGTGTATGTGTGTGTGTGCGCGCACACACACACACTAGCCAGGTCATCAATTCTCGGGTTTCCGGTGCTTTGGCATCTAGAAGACAGCTACTTGCTGAGCCTAGAGGGCCTGCCCCTCCCAGGAGTGGCCAATTCCTAGACACAGAAAATAAACCATGTCCTCCGATGGAACCAAACCCAGCCCAGGTCCCCAGCCCAGCCACCTCCTTTGTCCCTCGGCTGTTCATCCCTGTGACCCAAACACCTGACCCAAACAACTTGGAGGAGAAAAGGTTCGTTTATTTATTTATTAGACATCGATGGACCTTTATTTTGATCATTTATTTACATGTGGTGCTGAGGATGGAACCCAGGGCCTCACACGGGCCAGGCCAGCACTCTGCCCCTGAGCCCAGCCCCAGCCCCAGGGAAGGCTTGCTTTGGCTCCTGGTTTTGGAGGTCTCAGTCCATGGTCGGCCAGCTCTGGGCTTTGGGCCTGAGGGAAGAAGGACATCATGGAGGAGCGTGGCAGAGGGATGAGCTGGGTCACAGGGAGAGGGAAAGGAAGAGAGAGGAAGGGGACAGGACCTTGTGCACAAGCCATGCCCACCACCTACTTCCTCCAGCCCAGCCCCACTGGTCAGCGCCCTCCTGGTCCAATCGCTTCTCTGAAGTCCCGTCCTGGAGATTGTTGCGCTGGGGCCCGAGTCTTGGAATCTGAGCTGCGGGGACCTTCCAGCTGAAGCCATAATACCCTCCTTGTTGGGTGATTGCACTCGAGGTCTGTCTACTACCCTAATCTCCTGGGGCCAGTTACAACAGGGACAGGCCTGTGCCCCAGTCCTCTTCCTGTTCCCTCGACCATCCCCTTCCTTCCTGCAGACCCTGAGCCAGGGTCGAAGAACAGCCAGCCTCCAGCCCGGGCCCTCCCCCAGCCAGCCTCGCCCAGGCGGGTCACTCCCCAGTTCCTGGGAAATCCATAAATCTCCCTTGTGCCCTGTTAATTCGCTCACCAATAAATAGATTAAGCAGGGAGTGGTATGACATTTTAAGAAACCTATAATTCAGGGGACTTTCCAGTGTTATCTGCCCATCAGATAATGGGGGCCATGCCAGCCTAACATGTGAGACCGAGCAGGCCACCAGAAGCCACCCTGAGCTCCCCAGACTGATGTCCTCCATGTGCCTTCCACACCCAGCTTCTCTGAGTTTCTTCTGGGAGAAGAGTTGGGAACCCCCAGTGTGCCTCTCCCTCTCGGGAGGCCTGCACTCTCCCTCCAGTGTGCATTCCTTGCTCCCTAATACATCCCTGGGCCTCTACTGACGGTGCTGAAATTATGTTCCTTCCTATTTGTCAAGGACTCCACCTGTCCTGAGGCTCTGAGGACTCTGTGGGACCCTCCTTTGGAGAGTTCTTCTCTCCAGTGACAAAACCACTAAAAGTCTCTTGCCTGTGTTTCTCCCACGCTCCTTCTGCCTCCTCCCAAGCCCGAGCCTCCCTGTGTGGCCTCCACAGCAAGCTAGGGATCTGAGCATAAAAAACGTCTTCCTTTCTGAAGTCCTTTCTGTGCCCACCTGCCCTACCTTGCTGATCAGAACAAGCTCCAGGGCCTGATAAAAGTATTTGGGGTTTTGTTGTTGTTGTTGTTTGTTTGTTTGTTTGTTTGTTGGGGGGTGGGTGCTGGGGATTGAACCCAGGGCCTTGTGCATGCCAGGTGCTTGATGAAAATGGCGTGTCACTCTGCCACCAGCCACACCTACCCTTCCTGGGCCCCGCATGTGTTTAGATGGTAACTTTGCACCCCCCCCCCAAAAATGCCCCCTGACAGAGGCGCCATGAATCACAATGACAGCTCCCCTGGTATCCAAGAGACCTGTGCAGGCTGCTAAGTCACCGTCCCCCACTGTGAGAACTGTCACTAGATTGGAGCCTCCAGCTGAAGGAACAAAATCCCATCCCCAAGGACCCACATTGTGTCCCAGCTAATGACCCAGTTAACCTCGGGCTAATTTCCTGCCTCTCTGCCCCTGGGAACGCTGGTGTTTACTCCGCTTGGGACAAATCTTTATGAATGTGCCGAGCCTGGCCGCTCTGGGCCAGTGTTTTCATGGAAATGGGCCAGGGCCAGGGCCAGGGCCTGCTGAAGTCGCAGAGTATGAATGGCCTCCCTCCTCCCCTCCTCTGCCTGATTTGCATAACTGGCCTTCTGTGTCTTTTTAAGAAATGTGTTTGTTTGTTTCTTGATTGTAGTTCCGGCTCCCATGAGGGCCAAGCTGCTTGCTCACCAGGGAAATCCAGGGGACAGGCAGCCTTGCTCCTCTGGCAAATGGGGGCTAGATAGCCGCTGTCCCCTCGGGAGGAACCATCCCAAGGCAGTCTGCTTGGTGGTGGGGTGGGGGTGGGGATGGGGGCAAAATTACTGCATTGATCCCCAGAAGATTCATGCAGAGGGAGAGTCGGTCCCGCAAAGCAGAAGGAGGCATAAGAGGACAGAAGGAGGCCCTCACACCTGGTGGTCAGTTCAGCTGGAGCAGAGCCCCCAGGTCTCAGAAAGCCTGTGGCTCCCGGCCCAGGAAAGAGGCAGGACTGCTGATCCCATCTAGACGCCTTGTTCCCGCCCCGCCAGGCAATACCTGACTTTTAAAACAAGTCTTTTATGATTTCCCCTTTTCTGAACTAGAATGAAACCCATAAATAATATGAGCGTCCCACGTGCCAGGCTTTCATCACGAGTCACCCCAACGGCGACACAAAGGGGAAAGAGAAGACTGTGTCGTGGATGAGGCCTCTCCCCACGTGCCTTTGCCCTGGCATGAAACCAGAATCACCATAAAATAATCGGAGGCTGGGACCGGGGGTGGAGTCTCACAGGACAGAGGTGCGGATGCCAAGGGACAGTGGCTGATCTGAGCAACTTAGCTGCTGCGAAGCCCGCGCCACCGGAGACATGAACCCAGAGGGAGAAGATCGTCACCTCGAGGGCTGGGGCTGCAGGGGGACTCTGCAGGACTCTGTCACATCCCTCGTCAAATGAGGGCCGTCCCTGGTGAGTTCCATGCCCCTGGACCACCGTGCAGCCGGGGCCACGTGCTGTCCCTCCTCCCTTGGCCTCTCACCTGCCCCATTCTGCACCCCGTGCCCTCCTCTTTGGAGAAGCCGCTCAGGAAGTCCCACACCAAAGAATCTCTGTCACAGGCTCTGCTTCCGGAGATCCCTGTCTAACGTAGGGTCAAGGTAGACACCAAGGCCACTGTAGTCACCAGCTGAGCGATGACGGTGGCTTGGACCAACATGGAGGGGGAGAGAGGGAGGGCGACTGTCACTCAGTGGGTGTGCCCACAAAGTGAGCCGAGACGGGTCAGCAAACCCCGTCTACAGGAGACCCGAGCCCTGCCTTGGGTCCACCTCCATAGCCCTGGAGACTCTCAAAGTGTGCATACCCTACGGCCACTCAGGTATCACAATCTGATGAGTTTCACGGTAACATTTCACCTGTTCAAGTCACCGTGTGGCCTCTGTCCCCTGGTTGGGCCCAGGCTGTGCAGGCCTGGGGGTGGGACTCAGCCGGGCGCCCACCAGCAAAGGTCCGCAGTTCCAGCTCCAGCATCACGGATCCGAAGCTGGCTCGGGCTGAGAACCAGTACCTCCAGCCCTGGAGGGGTCCCAGCTCCCCCTCCCATCCGAATGGCATCTCAAAGGATGGCTGGTTTGGAAACTTGAAGTCGTAGATTCTGGTCTTGTGCAGTCGCCTCTCTGCCTCCCTTCTGCAGCCTCCAGGTCCTTGTCAGTCAGCATACGCACTTCCACGCGATGTCCCTTCAGGTCCTTTCCGTTACGGGACATCTGTGACGGAGCAAGAGGGACGTCCCCAGCAGTTGCTGCAGCCCTGACATCTAACCCGCTCGGTGAAGGTGACAGACCCGACCTGTGGTGGTGACCCATGTGCCTTTGGTTATGGCTGACACCTCACCTTCTCGACCTCCACAGCCGCTCCTCAACCCTCCCGCCAAAGACGCCCCTCTGTCTGCCACTGCTCTCTTCTCTGCCACCCGCCACCCTCCTCGCACAGTTGGGAACCACCGGAGCCTCCTGGCTGCAAACTCTGGGTGGTGCTGAGCACCTGCTTTCCTCCCGTGGGGCTGGGGTCTTGGGACCACAGAGCGGAGGGCGCCTGCACGGCCGGCCCCCAGGGAACACCTGGGGCGCCCGGTCTCCAGCAAGCTCCCAGGAGACTGCCCTTCACACATGTCGGGGCTCCCTGCCACCCTGCAGGCACGTGATCCACATGTACAAACACAGATCCTATCATGTCACTCTCCGGTGACGTCCCACTGTTCTTAAATACAATCCAAACTCCTCTCTTCAGAGCAGCGTCCCTGTCCTGGTCACCTCTGTTCACCTGTGTTGAGTGAGTTCCCAGGACCAGCCCCAGGGCATGAGCGTCTCATCTTCCTTGTCCCCACCCCCAAGCACCTCCAGTGTGCGGGCACAGATTACGGGTGCTTACAAGCCCTTGCTAGGTGTGTGAACAAGTGACCGGTCACCTCCAAGGAGGCTTGCCGCCTTCCCCTTACCAGGTGGACTGGGCACAGATCCCCTATGGTCACCCTCAGGGTGTCCCAGGCAGGGCATCCCTGCACCACCAGCAGCTCTTTGGCCTCCAGGACTTGGTGAGGACGGACCCTCCCTCTCAGTCCCACTGTGCTGACCTCCTGCTCAGCTGCCTGCTTCCGTCCCTCCCTCTGGGAGTCTTCTCTGATCTCTCCCCCGCGGTCCACTCCCATCCTTGGCCTGGGGCCTTGCTCTGTGTTTCAAATGCCAAGTCCCCGACATGGAGCAAAGGAGCAGTGACCATAAAACAAGGCGAAGGCCATCAAGAGCTAGGGAGGGACACCAGTCACACGTTTCCTGCCCATTTCCCCTGCAGGAAGGTCGGACCCCTGGAGCGGGGCTCTGTGGTCCTCCTGCTCAGCCCCTGCTGCCATGGGAAGCCCCTGAGCGCCCCAAGAACACAGGGGGCTGTGCAGGAAGAGGACCGGCGACGCCAGCATCCAGAGCACAGCAGACACCTGTTCCTTCAGCGAATCTGATGGAGGACCTGCTCCGCACCCCGTCCTGCCTGAGCCCTGGAGCCGACCAGTGCACCACTGGAGCCCCTGTCCTCCCAGGGGTCTGGTGGGAAGATGGACCAAGACCAGGCCACGCAGGAGTTAGATAAGCCAGACAATGCCAAGGTCAAGAGGGATGGGCGGTCGGCAGGTGGCCCTGGAGGGAAGATGTTGTGCAGCCCCCAGGAAAGAATGTTCCAGAGAAGCAGCAGCACAGAGAAGCAGCCCCAGGGGCTGGGCCTGGCCTGTGAGAGGAAGAGTGAGGGGCCGTGTGGGGTCCTGGAGGGGAAGTGCCTGAGGGGTGTCGCTGGAGCAGAGAGAGGCAGGAGATGACACGTGGGTCACACCATCATGCTCACTCTGCACTGTGGGGTGATTGTTTAATATTAATATTAACCAGCAATTATTACTATTCTGATGTCATAAAACCCATCAGAAAAAACACCTGAGCAGACGCCCTTCCTTCCCCGTGGTGTGGGAATCCAGGGGTCCCCCAGGGGTCAGCGCACGAGGCTCTCGGGCAGGAGCCTCCCCCCGCCCCCAACTCCTGCTCTGCTGGAAAACCCTAACTTGTCAGGACCCTAATTTTAGACAACAAAAGTGCAGAAGCCCCTTCCTGTCCTGCTGCACCCTTGATGGTGGCCTCTGCCACGTCCTCTTCAAAGGACCAGAGCTGTGACACTGAGCCCTCACCCTCAGAGCACAGAATGGTCCCTTCTGTCACAAGAAGCCACAAGAACACCTGGCAGGGAGGAATCTGCCCGTGGACCAGACGGAAGGAACTGGGCTTCCACAGAGCCTCTGGGTCCCCTGCCTGAGGCCTGGCCGCTCGGCTGATGAGCTTGTTCCCTGAGGTCTGTTGGGCTTGGCTCTGTGTGAGATCTAACAGGACAGCAGACGCATGATTATTTGCCTTCTTTTTCTTTTTGATGCTTAAAAATACCCCCACAACACCTAAAAAAGAAAAAATGGTGGCTGAATAGATTAGGGTTATGCATCTGTGATTTCCTCTCACATGCACGTGGCAGGTGGTGGGATCACCTCTGGACTTCTGATCTTCTTCACACAGAGCCGAAGAGCTGAGAATTTTGGTTACGTAAAAATGGCTGTGAATAAAGTGCGATCACAAAGATGCCGCCTTGAGATCGTAATTTCAAACCCTCAAAACCCAAAGCAGAACATTTGTAAGACAGGAGCAGATGGCAGTCAGTCGCTCAGGCCACAGAGTACAGAGAAGAGAAAATAAATCAGGAATCTTTCAGCTTATTTCCAGGGTGTGTGTGTGTGTGTGTGTGTGTGTGTGTGTTGCTTCACTGTGTGTACCCAATGTGCATTGCACCATCTTTTGAAAAGTTGAGGGGTTAATTTCTGGCTGCACAATCTTTGGATTTATTAAGGGACAGCTCTTTAAAAGATAAAATCATGACGGTCACCCAAATATTAAATGACTATGTGTCAGCGATTTTCTTAAACTCAGTAATTAATGAGAGAAGAAGATTTTAAAACCAATTCAAAGGAAAATCCAAAGAGCAAACACCCATGTAGGCTGTTGGGAGTGTGGTCCTGGATTTGAGGCCCAACAGGCTTCACCGTGGGGGCGCTGCCTGCCGACACAGCCCACCCCCGGACATGGCATGTGTTTCTAGGGACAGGAATTGCTTGCATCACCATGAACTTGCTACAAATCAACATCTATCTAATATCTAGAATTATAGTCTATAGTCAAAGACGATGAAGGGCAAAGGTCATCTGGGTTCCTGACACCAGTCAAGACCTAAGACGCTTGGTCAAGACACCGAGTTTCAAAATCGTTCCCATTTTCCTTCCGGGGGTGACTGTCGGAGGCCTGGGATGCTGTGACGCCTGCCATATGCAGGACAGCCCCACACTGCAGATGCTTGTCCTGCATTCTGGTGGCTTTTCAGCGTCCTCCTGGGTATCCCGGCGTACCCAAGCTCTGTGGGGCGAGCCTCCAGCCAGATCCATCAGGACACAAAGTATTTGTCGTTCCTCTGAATGTCTCGAGTACATCTTGCTCTGGTACCCACCCACATTGTTCTGTCCTCTCCTGAATGTCTTACACAGAAGGTCTTGCGCGGCTCCCGATTGCCTTGCTTCTTCTGAATCCAGACTCATTCGCCGACCGCAGGAGCATGACGCTCCCCAGTTCCCTGGGCCTCTGGCCCCAGCTGTTCAGGGGCAGGTGTTCGTGATGCGGGAAGACGGTGTGATCCCATTGTTCTTTTATTTTTATTTTAAGCAATAGGTTACAAGTTAGTTTCTTTTATTCCTCCTTGATAGCAAAGCAAGGATAATCATCTGACTTTTTCAATTCTGTCTAGGCAAGTCATGTTATGTAGACCTCCACTTCGGGAGTGTAAGGAAGCTTCATATGATGTTGCCGTAAAGGTAGGGAGAGTTGAGAACCAGGCCCCCGGACTCTACCATGAGGGGTTCACCTTCCTCCAAAACTGCGGCCCACGTCTCTTGAGGGAACAGAGCCTGCCCATTGGATACAGTCAGGAGGGCCTGCCCATCAAGGAGGCTGGTCCTTGGCCTGGCCTATCTGCTCTTTTCTGGAGGCTGCGTCCTACGTGAGGTCAAGCCATCAGGACAGTTGAGACTGCGTGACTCTGCAGCCCTGTTGTTGACAAAGAGCTCTGCTCCCAAACAAAAGCCAACAAGCCACCAGCAGAAACCAACAAAAGACCACCGAGTCCTACAGGAATGTCTACCAAAAAGACCAGTGAGATTGCACTTGGAGACGGAGAGCTCATTTGGGGCCAGGAGATCGTCCATTTGTTCTTTGACAAATCTCTCCTTAACTGGACTCTAGGGGGTCCTCGAAGTCCTTTTCCTGGCGAGACCTCAACCTTGATGTCAGACCTGCGTGAACCACACCAAGTCAGTCGGAGAGAATCCCCCTCCCCGCCCTTGATGTCGACCACCTGGCCTGCCCGCTGCAAGAGCCTGTGTAATGGGTCTAGCAAGGGTCCTTCCTGTCTCCTTAGTAATTCTCTACCTGACCTCCCCCAACCTGCTCGCTGGCTACAAATCCCTACCTGTTCTTGCTGCTTCTGGAGAGAGCCTGATGTCTCCTCCCTGTTGTGGAATTAGTTTTGATTCCTGCTACGGCTTAGATGTGGCTTAGCCCTCCAAGGTTCACGTACCGGAAGCAGGGCCCCAGTGTGGCCACGTCACAGGTGGTGTCCTTTTAGGGGACAGGGCCTATGAGAGGTTGTAACTGACTCCTCCCGCTCTGCTGCCCTGTCTCTCAGTGCAACCTCCCCCTCTCATGCATACTCCCCCTACGATGCCATCAGTCCTGAAGTGACACAGCCAAGGGGGCCCTCACCAGAGCCAGCACCAGGCTATTTGTCATTTTAGTCTCCACAACTGTGAGCTAAATAAGCCTGTTTTCTTCATAAGGGATCCAGCCTTGGGTGTTTCATTATAGTGATAGAAAGCAGATTGATTAACACCTATTGCAATAATCCTGAATAAAATCTTCCTGACCAATTTAGCAAGTGCCAGAATAACTTTTCTTTAACATATTTCACACAAGAAATGTCTCCTGGGCTCCCAATAGATGGCAGACCCTGTATTGGTACCAATCCAAAGCCGATCCCTGTCACCATGGAGTGTGTACAGTGAGGTGGGGGCAGGACAGTGGCCATGATGCTACTACAGGAGGGGATCCTTGTGGAAGGAGGTGTCTAAATCAAATTTCTGTAAAACAAATCACATCCCAAGGTAAAACCGCATCCTTGTGAGAATGATAAATATTTATGTAATGTAGGCAACAAAGCCCTTCATTTGTCTTGCCTCTTAAGTTCTGGACTCATTGTCTAGAGCTATCCAGAAGCGCAGAAGCCTGGCTCAGCAAAGGTTGTTTTCATTTGCATTTTAAATACTCCAGAGACCGCGGCGGGATCCGCAGGAGGAGCTATTTTCTCACGCAGTCCTTGGTCTGTGTAAAGCGCCACCTTCTTGCTCCCGTTCCCAGCTCCTGGCTGGGTCTCCACGGAGGCTGACGGCAGCATCCCCAGAGGGTAGAGGCCGCCTGTGGATAACGGGGCTTCGTTCCCGGGTCATTTCCACATGAAACGCCCCAGCTTGTCCCTTCTTGGGAATGAGTCCCCTGCTGAGTCACCTTGGAGCAGAGCCACGCTTTCTGATTTCCACGGCCCCTCAGCTCCAAGCGCATTCCACAGAGCGTCTGGTCTAATCTTGACTCCGTCCTGTGGGGCAGATTCTATTACTGTCACCATGTCACAGATGACAGGTTACCCAAGGCCTCCCAGCTGAAAAGGGGGAACTGAGGGTGGGTCCCCACCAGCCCAACTCCAGAGCCCACGTTCCTAACGTCTACTGGTGTCCCCTGGAGAGTGATGTGGGCAGCCCATGGGTCCACCGCTCACGGCTTCAGGTTTCACGGGTGGGGGCACTCCTCCCCCACAGACCCCCTCCCCGGGGCCAGCCCACTCCCCTGGGGATCCTGCCTGACGCTGATCTGACGGAGCCTTCTGTCCATCCATTGCAGACCCCTGTGCTCGTCCTGCCTGGCTGTCTCTGGGTGAAGGTCCCCGGCTGCCCTCGGCGGTGCCCACACAGGACCACATCCAGCCTCTGGGGCACCTGCCCCTCCCGGCCCGGCCCAGCCTCTGCTCCCTCAATCCGGGCTCTTGTTCTGACCATCACGGCCCCCGACCCTGCAGCAGGAGAGGCCCTCACGGCTAGTGTCGTAAGTTCCAGCTGGGTTTGCATGGCCCGGACACTTGGGGACCTCGTCTGCTCTGACATTCCCACTCCCTCTCAGCACCACGCGTCTCCTCTCCCTCCCGAGTTTTAAGGTGGTTCTGGCAGACCTCGGCTTTCCCAGAGGTGAATCTGGCTGCAAAATCTAGCCCCATGGGTAATCATCGTTGTCCCTAAAGTCAGGGGGAAAGCAGGCGGGGTGCACTCTGAGGCCATCACACTCCTCAGCTCCACGAAAAGAGACAAGGCCTGCAGTGTCTCCACAGGAGCATCCGCCCCTAAAACCGCACAGATCCCCGTTAGCCCTGCAGAGGGACAGCCCTCTGCCACGGCTGGAGGAGACGGGTGGCGGCCCCGGAAGGTGGGCCTGTTGGCTGTGGAACAAACAATGAGAGTGTTCCGCTCCCATCTCTGGAGCAGGTTTTCCCCCCACGTGTGTGACCAGGACCCCCAGTGAGAGAGGTGGTTTTCATCAGAACGTGATCCGAGCGCACACGGGTGCACACACGTACACACCACCTGCAGCGGGGGGCGGGGGGTGTCGGGAACGTTGTAGATTAACAACAGATGTGAGAGACAAAGGGAGGAAACTCATGGAGTACTTTTTAAAATAACTGGGGAAAAACGTTTATGAGAAAATTGGGGAAATTCAGACACTGAACATTTGAGAATATTAAAGGAATTATTGCTCATCATTTTTAGGCCAGATTCTGGCATTGTGTCTGGGATTTATCTTTTGGAGAAACACGCTAAGGTTTAGGATTGCCCTCCAAATAATCCAGAAGAAAAGAAACTGGTGTTCAGGTGATAACGGAATAACGGCCCCTCGAGCTGCGCTCTCTGCATCCTGTGTTGAAAAATATGCATAAAACAGAGTCAATTAACAGGCTGAGCCAAACACCACTGGACCCAACCACAAAGAAGGAGCGTTTCCAAGCAGAGCGTGTGTGGTGACTACAGCAGGGAGCCTCTTAGATCATGGAGCCTGAAGACAGCCTCGGGGTCAGGACCCTTTCTTTGTCACTTACCAGCTGCAGGCCTGTGGGCCACTTACCTGTCCCTCTGCTCCCGTTTCCTCCTCTGTAACTGGGAACAACGAAAGCTCTCCTGCTGCAGTTGCTGGAGGGTGCCATGTTGAGTGTAGGAGGCGCCCCCAGGCCTTGCTGACCCCCTGTTTGGTGGACAGCATTTGAGCTAAGGATGGTTCATGGACCAGCAGTGCCAGGACCGAAGAGGCTCAGAGAGGTCCTCTCTGCCCCCAGCGGTCAGCATCCAGAGGCAGGAAGGGAAGTCGAGCCCAGGAGCACCCACATGGACGGGAGTTGCGCTCTGGCCCTCCTTGGACACGGTCTGATCAGGTGGCTGCTGAGATCCGGCAATCTGTCACCAAAAAGAATGTCTTTGACTCCTCAGTTTGGTCTCTGTTAGTTTCCATACCGAGCTAGGTTGCCGTTCCCAGATTATAGGGCACCTCAGACTACCTGCCTCCCACCTGCTTAGGTTAACGAAGTCAAAGGCGTAAGTGGAGGTGGAGTCAGCAGCTTTTTGGGGTGCTCCGTAAGAGGAGACTCGTGCTCTGACCCCTTGGGCCTCACTTCCTCCTGCTGGTTTGGGGCAAGATGTCTAGGGCTGGAGTGGGCAAGCCACCTTGCCGGGTACTGTTCCTGGACTAGAAGCCCACGTGACAGAGGAACAGGGTGCCTGAGAGCTTGCTGGAGCAGTGCCCCGTGCCAGGCTTGGACTGTCACCCCAGATCACCACAAGGGAAAAGAGAGTGCAGGTCTGCTTAACCGCCTGGGAGTCGCAGTGCTGTAAACTGCAGCCTGCATCTGGTGATCCTATTGACACAGTAAGTTACAAATCGTGATCATGGGGAGGGGTCTTCTCTCAGGAGAGCTGCCCACGGAGGGGAAGGACAGCTGTGCAGGGGCGGAGCCCTTCAGACAATGCTCCTAGTACCCCCATATCTGGGCGCGCGCTTGTGACACCTCTCTGAATAGAGGGAATAGACATCGTTTGATGCAGGAAGTCCCTTCTGGCTCTTCAACCCACCTGAGCAGCTATTAGAACTGTCAATCATTAGAATTCCAGAACTTTGGATTTATTTGGCCCGTTGCCTGATCCCCTTGTTTTGTGGGTCTCCAGAATTGCATTCACTCACTGAACAAGTACTTTCTGAGCACACACTGGGTGCCAGGCTCTGTACCAGGCTGGAGGCCCAGCGGTGACCAGGACGGATAACTCCGTTTATTCCAGACACTTTCATTAACCGTCCACCACGTCCCACGCTGGGCCAGGCACCAGAGCTGTAACGGCAACTGCTGCCATGTTGGAGTTGGCACTGTAGCCCCTCTCAGCAGGGGTCAATCAGTTCCTTCAGGTACTGTTAATGAGTTATTGCTAAGTGATGAGCACGCTGTCACCAGCTCCAGGGAAGACTAAAGTGACAAGGATGCGCTCCCAGCCCACAGCCGAGCAATTGGGGGGGGGGGGTGTAGATCATTGTGTCACCCACACCTCCAGCCACAGTCCCTGCAGAAAGGACGGAACTGAGAAGACTGTGTGTCTGGCGACCCCTGACCCCAGCTCCACACACGTGGGTGGTCCAGCCGTGGGCCGAAACTTTGGCAATCAGAAAGTGGCCGGTTCCGGAGCTCACGGGCAAGACAGGGCCAGGGGAGGTGGCAGCTTCCAGGCCACAGGGGAAGCTGTGTGCAGAGAAGATCCCTGAGCAACTGAAAGGAATGAGGAGAGAAAACCCAGCCGTGGTCCTCTGCTGCTGAGCATGTCCCTGAGAACCAGTGTGAGGTTTTGGTCCTGTCCATCTTTTGAGGAACCACACGGATGCCCCCCACATCTGGAATGTGGATCAAGGTGACCCAGATACCTTTGGAGTCTGCAGAGGTGCCATGGGTACTGTTGACTCTTTGCAGACTCACGATCCAGAATTTAGGACTCTATTGTCACACAATAAATTTTAAAAATGGCCCTCAGGCTTTTCAGGATCCCTCTGTTTCCCTGTGTGTCCTTGACGGTTGGTCAAGGGCACATAGGTGAAGCAGTTGAATTCAAGTAGGTTCAAGAAGGGGTTTGCCCACGGTTCCCGGGAAGTTCCTTGCTTGCTCTTCTGAGAAAGTTCCTACATGTGACCTGATTTCTCCTGCTGGACAGGAATGACCTCCGACACCCCCAGGAGGAATGTCAGCCTGGAATTGACGGTCACACAGAAGAGCAGGCAGAGGTGGAGGCTGTGACCTTGAAGGTGTCTCGGGACGGCCAGATCACCTCTAGATTGACAGGAGCCATGTGTTTTCTAAGTGTTGAAGCCAATTTCAGCATGAATTTGTTATTTGTGCCTCTCAGCATCCCAAGATCCTTCACTCTGTGCTCTGCAGAGCTATGAGCTGATTTTTATTTTATCTCCCATTTTCAATAAGCGCAAAGTTCACGATCATGTTGGGGAGGTACCAAATACCTCACCATCACCAAAAGGGCCACAAAAGGGAGGATTCTCCAGCTGAGGGGAAGGTGATGGGTTACTGGGTGGTGTTTTGAAAACTAAAGTGTTTCCCAAAGTGACCCAATGGAAGAGTCAAAGGTGCTATCAAAGATGCGAAGTTGAGATTCTTCTTTTCTCTGGCTGTTGGGGGTTCTGTTTCCTGGGGCCTCTTTGCAGAGTCACCTAGAAGGATCCATTCTGTTGGCCTAACTATGGCAGGACAAATGTCTGGAAGCAATAGTGACTTTTTTGTGTGGTGCCCAGGCGTGATGTGACGAGCTGAGCCCAAGACAGGTGACAGACAGCTCCTCCCTGCAAGGCTTTCTCTCTTTTCCGTGAAGCTTTTCCCAACCAGTCCTCCAGACCACAAACGTGAACATTATCTGCAATTGTTTCAGCTCTGAAACCCGGACTCAGAGGTCCCTGCTGCCCTTGGAGCTATTTTAAAGTTCAGCATGCAAACCGTATCCCTATCCTCAACCGAACATTTCCACTGAATGTATCCATATGAATGGACTTTTTTTTAAGGGAAAATGTGCCTTTGGTGCGAAGGCTGATCTGCTGGATCCCCCCCAAGCACGCAGCACTAGACTCCCACGTGGAAGGACGAGATGGTTCTATATAAATGCAAAGCGCTCCAGACGCTAGGATTATCCACGCCGTCATGAGTAGCGACAGCAGCTTGCAAGTGGGCAGGACTTGGCAGAGAGTCCCCAACGCAAATCCACTGCCACACCAGCACGCTCCGGCACAGGGCTGTGAAATCCGCCTTCACTCGCTAATTTCACACTCCAGGGCAGAGCGGAGAAGGGCTCCAAGCACGTAATCCTCATTTTAATCACAGTTTCCGTAACCTTCACGCACCCTCTGTCGGCTTTTTTTTTTTCCTCTACCACCATTAAAAAAAACGTTCAATTCCTTTAAGGGGAAGCCTCAGGTTTGCTTTCACTTAATATTTTCTTTACTATCTTGACTATGCAAATGGCGGAGGTTTTGTTTTTCTTATTTATTTACTTACTTATCTATTTCTGTCTCAGGATCATCTGTGAAGACTTCTCTGACCAGGTTGTATTTTTGCTGATGGTCTTGTTGCTGTGGATGACACGATACCTTCATTTATTTACTCTCATGTGATGCCGAGGATGAACCCAGGGCCTCCCGTGTGCTAGGCAAGTGCTCTGCCACTGAGCCACAGCCACAGCCCCCCACATTGCAAAAACCAAAATGAAGTCTTCATCGATTCCACCTTCATTTCCTTCTGTGCAGCCATCTCTGTAACTTGGTCCCTTGGGTGCTTCGGAGAGGAGCTGGGCACATTTGAAACGCCCTGCTAAAACAGCTCCGTTGTCTCTCTGCAGGTGGAAGATACGTTCCCTTCTCCGGGTGTTTGCAGCACACAGTGGAGCGCTGGTTTAGGACAGAGGAAAGAGTTGACTACTTGGATGCAATCTGCAGGCTGGCTGGCGTCACCCCAAAGAGAATTTTCAAGTGTTCTGGTGGCTGGATTTATAAAACCTAAAAGGATTTCACTGGGAACATTCCTCTTGTCAGCCAACTTACATCCATGACTCAGGCCTATCTATTCCAAAGATGCAAAATCATGAATATCGGGTTCCGTTGTTAAAAAAAAAATCGCGGGTTCCATTGGTCTGCTAGGATTTGTTGTTGGTATTGTTTTTTATAAGTAGGCGATGATTCTCCTCTAGTACTTTAAAGAACAGCATTGGCTTAGCAGTCAGGAAATGAGACATTGGCTCAGATTTCAACGCCCGGGAAAACAGCGTCCTGTGTTTATTGGGAACGTTGGTGTTTTGTTCCTTGAGGATTTTCTCACGTTGGTTTCCGTGTTTGAATGATTTCATTAAAACAATATTTGTCCTGACCGCTGAGAGTCTGGGCGACCCCCATCCAAAATAACTTCGTGCCCGAGGCTCGCTCCTCTCTAGACCCACCTCGGCCCAGCAGGTGCCCTTGGCGTCCAGGGGTGGCGAGCTGGGGTGTCCCTCCTGAGGACAGGCCTTCAGGACTCTCCACCTTGCCCTCTCCAGAGAAGGTGGGTTGCAGGGTCTGAAGAGCCCCGGCTCCCTGCTCCCTCATGACATCAGAATTGTGGCAAAAGAATGGCTGTCCCAGTGTCCCGGGTCCCACTGCCCTCCTGTCCCCCCCCCCTCTCTGTGGGGCTAGTTGCACACCAGAGAAACCTCCAGGAGCCCAGTGTCATCCTTGGGTGCGAGTTAGGGTGTCCCTGGGGCCAGGGTGAGAAGACGATGTCTGGGAATGTCCCTTGGCCCCACCCCCATTTTTCCCAGGAGACTGATGGCCTCCAGGTGTTTGTTTGGGGCTGGTTTTTATAGTAGCAAGACAGCCTTTGAATCACCCAGCCAGTCTCACCCTCCTTTCATGCGGATGCAGGGACGGTGTCCGGCCATTCTGCTCTTGTCTTGGGGGCCCTGTACACAGTGCTTGGCCTGTGGCTCATCAGTCTCAGCAGAGTGACTTTGGATCCTCTTGGAAGATGGAGGCAGAAGGTGTCCTGGCATCTCCCTCCCTCTCCCCCTGAGATGATGTCCAGGGGCAGTTTCTGTCACCCAGCCACCCCTCCGAGCCACCCCTCCGGGACACAGTGGCAGACTCAGGCTGCTTAGCTCCGTGCTAGGTGGGCGCCTGGGACAGTGAGTCCCAGAGCTCCCTGGCCCCTGGCCCCTCTTGCACAGCGGGTCCCCTCGCCAACTTGTTTGCCTGGTAAGGTAAACACCCATGGGAGTCCCGGGAGGGCTCACCGCCAGCTCCCTGTGGGTGGGTGGAGTAGAGACAATGGAGTCATGCTAACAGAAGCATTGGTATACAAACGGCATGGCAGAGGGGGCCGCTGCTGCGTCAGTTACCCCGGCTGCAAACCTGTGGCTTCCAAGGTGCAATGTGTCACCTGGAGGCCGCAGGGCTGCGACCCTCCAGAGCTGAGGGCACTTGTCCCCTGGCTGTTCCTGACCCTTCCTCCACCTTCCAGCCAGCAGTGGCACCGCAACCCCCACCCCACGGCTTCCGCTGTTAGGTCACCTGTGACGCGGGTCCTCCCGCCTGCCCCGTGCCAGGACCCCCGTGATCTTTGGGCCCCCCGGGTTGTCCGGAGTCACCTCCCCATCTCGGGCCCGTCACCCAGTCATGTCTGCACAGCCCTTTTCACACACCAGGTGACAATTCCACAGACCTGGGGCATGAGGATGTGGACACCTTTCAGGGCCATCGTCTGTCTACCCCTCGTGGTGAGGGTGGTCAACAGGTTTGGAAGTTGGGAAGCAGTGACATAAATTGCAAAACCTGCCGTGTCTTGGTGTTAACTTGGCCGTCTGCCAGCCCCGCACATCCCACTCTGGCCAGGTGACCACGGCAGCACCCTGCTGTTCCATACTGCTCCGTGCTCACAGGTACACGCGTGTGTGTGCACACACATACACACACACATGCACACGCACACACTGAGGCCTGCAGGGCCCCTGCTGTCCTCTGGAAGCCCTCCTCACACCCAGCAGCCCACTCGCACCCTCTCTCCTCCTGACCCCCACCCTGTCCCTTCCAGGCACCCCCACCCCATGCCCTTCTCCCCGGATCTGGCTAAGGTGCAGACTTTTTCTCTAGTCAGGACACCAGGTAATTCAGAGCAAGTTCCATCTTAGAGGTGCAGCTCTTCTTTGGACAGAAAGCCTTCCGGAGACAAGAAGAGAACCCCACCTTGAAGAGCAATGGGCAACAGGAACCTTAACAGACCCCCACGACTCATCCACACCCTGAAGAGTGCTGTGAACAGAGGCAGCGTGGCCCTCGGGAACATTTGGCAACAGCGGGAGACGTTTTTCGTTGTTGGCATGGGTGGAGGGGGCTGTGTGGTGCTATTGGTATTTAGTTAACCAACTAATAATGCTCAGAACAGCCCCCACCACAAAGAGTCACCCAAACTGTCAACGGTCCTGAGGTTTGGAAAACCTGAGCTAAGAGTCATGGCTTCAGGCATGGCTGGATCCAGTGTCTCAACTCCTGTCTCCCAGGCTCCTCTTCTCTCCCTCTCTCTCTCGGCTCCTTTCCCTCGGCACTGAGCTCGCACACAGGCAGAACTCTGCTCAGCGCTGGCTCATTTCCCAGCAGAAACAGGTCCACTGAAAAGAGAGGTGTCCTTCCAGTGAATCAGTCAGGTCTGGACACCGAGTTCCGCTTGCTACCCAAGAATCCCTCTGACCCGTGGGAGCAGAGGGGGTGGAGAGGGAGAGTCCACTGACTGCCCGGATCTGAGCTCGGAGGCCAGCTGGGGGGAAGCCTATGGTGTCCTCTCCCCTCGTGGACTGAAGAAGGCAAGAACCATTCGCCTAGAATAAAACTGGGGCAGGATGGCCAGCAAAAGGAGCATGGGCGCAGGGGGTGGACACAGCAGCGGCCACCCCTGCACGCTCCTGAAGGCAGAGGCAGGGAGAGCCGGCGGCGGAGCAGAGAAGAGAGAACGGCAGGTCAGGGAGGAATGCCGCTGTGAGCTGTGGCGCCGGCAGGAAAGGGGCCGGTGAGGCTCCGGGCCATTCTCTCTGCCTCCCCTCCCCTCCCCTCCCCTCCCCTCTCCTTTTTTTTTTTTTTTTTTAATTAGGCCGGGGAAAGAATTATAAATATGTACAACCTAAAAACACCTCCACACATTCGCACACAAAAGCGTCTCTGGGAAGCGCACCCTATTATGCAAACCAAAGGGAATGTGGGAATCCCCACCCCACACACCCAGAGGCATTAACCATGCATTTCCCCAGGGGTCCCGGTTTCCATAGAGAAATCACGCTCTATTTACCTGTGTTTAAAGATTCAGATTTCCATATGGCGCCTACATTCCTTAACAGGAGAAGGAATGTAGTCTGGCAGCAAGTGACCCCAAGGTCTCGGAGGCTCTTCGCAGATCTGGGTGGTTCCTTTTACTGTGTCTCCTGGTAAACAGAGCGTGGTTACGGCCGGCAGAGCCCCGGGCTTGCAGAAGCTGATGGACAGGCAGGAGGAGGTTAGGGTCACCCCCCAGGTGAAGTGATGCGCAGGCTCACCTGTCTCCTGTGCGCAGGGCTGACCATGCCGTTCCCTTCCATTTCTGTCCCCTTGACAGTTTGCAAAGTATTCCCTGACCATCTCCCACCACCGCCCTCCTCCCTACATGCACCAGCCCAATCCCTGGTCCTTGGTTCCCTGGGCCTCTGCATCCCCAGCCCTGGGCATTGCTGTTCCCTCCACCAGGCACACTGTTCCCCTAGATCTCCCACGGCAGCACCTCCTGCTCCTTCAGGACTCAGCTCAGAGGGACCCTCCTGGGCCACCCCAAATGGGAGAGAAACCCCACCCCATGGCCCTTGTCCCCACCACCAATCTGTCTCCTTTCCACCTCCTGAGAGGGTCTGTGGGTCTCTTTCCTGGACACTGTCACCCCGTGGGCCAGGAGCTGCGGGAACAGATGGATGGCATTCGCTGCCAGATCTGGGCAGGCAGCACGGCAGCTGTGGCCACAGGTGCTCGTCGGTACCTGGGCACTAAACGATCAGACAGGTACAGACGTGGACAATCATGGTGGTTTCCACACAGGGATGTGCATTTGGCTGGTTCCATTCTTCTTGTGCATAAGGTGGGCCTGACCAAGAAGAGACGGTGCCCAGACGTCCCAAAGAAGTGTCACGTGCTCTGGTTGGACAATGAGCTATGCAAGTCCCTCCTGCCTGTCCAGTGTCCTGGTCTCCCACGGATAAATCACTGTGCTTCCCCTGGGCCCAGGAATTTGAATTGCAGTTTTAAAAATGAATTGTCAATGTGAACAGAGATCATAAAAATAACAAATACGAGTGTTTCCCGGCCCTGCGCCCTCGGCACTCAACCCTACAAGGAGCCCAGGGCTGTGGGACGAGCCTCGAGGGGCTGGATCTTCACACCCCATCTTCCCCCCATATTTACCAGTCTTCAGAAACGGGTGTTTCCCAGGAAGGATGGGCCAAGCGCTCCTGTTGGCCAGGGGCATTTCCGGGGGCTTGGCCCAGCAGCCCACCCTCCTGGCAGTGAGGCTGTGTGTGGTCCTGAAGGGGACTTCAGCAGCACCTCTGGCCACTGGTGCAAGCCCTGGGCCTCTCCCCTGGGCCATTGCAAAACCTTCCCAGAGGCCTCCCTTCTTAACTCTTAACCCCAACAGCCCGGCTACCAAGCAGCAGAGAAAGGAAGCCTGGAGAAATCTTGGTCAGCTCCAGTCCCCTGCTGCCCAGCGCACTCCGTGGCTCCCACCTACTCAGAGGGAAACCCAGGTCTTGTAGTGGCCAGGCCTTGTGCTCCTATGGCCGCTCTGGCTCATCATGTCCTTCCGTCCCCCGCCCCATTCTTCCTGAACTGCGCTGGGCACACCCTGCTGCGGGCCTCTCGCTTGCTGTCCCTTGTCTGCAGGGCTCTAGGTCCCCACGCTCACTGCCAGCCCCTTCAGGTCTTGGCTCCAGTGGCAGCTCCTCGTGGAGCCTCCCGTCCTCCCTCCCAAAGCCTCCATCCTCCCAGGCCATGACCGTGGGCCGCGTCACGGCCTCCCCACAAACCCCGGCACCCACATCCGAACGCCTGGGACCAGGGCTCTGCACAGCGCTGCCAAAGGGGGCTTTGCAGATGTGATAACAGGAAGGATCCTGAGACAGGACAGTCCTGGGCCCTCCAGGCAGCCCAGTGTCCTCACAGGGTCCCTGTCCGAGGGACCTGATGACGGGCAGGGTCCCAGGGAAGTGTTGAAGACCGCTGTCTAAGGAATGTGGTTTCTGGGACCACAGAGGACACCGGGTGAAACCATGGGATCTGAGGGCAGCACAGGGTTGAGTCCTGGGGTGGGGGTGGGGGGCAACACTGTCACAAAGGACACTGGCTTTGCAGTGACAGCCAGAAACAGGCGGGAACTGGAGCCTCGACAGAGAGCTTGGGAGAGTCTGCAGCCCGCAGTGGCCACTCGCCCCATCAGTGCCCCTGTGTCCTTCAGTCTGGGTGACCCCAGCCACCCGGGGCATCAGGGCAGGATCGTCCTTCCCATACAGATGGGGACAGTGGAGACAGCAGGGCTGAGGCTCAGAGGTCACCCCAGGAGGGCAGAGCACCAGGCCCCGGTCCCCCAGCCCAGGCCCAACCCAGCAGGGTCCTGCAGCTCCAGCTCCTGCCCAGGAACAAGCCTGGCCCACGGTACCCACCCTTCAGGCCCCACGGTGTCACCCCAGCCTGTCTCCAGGTGCCCCACAGTCACAGCAACAGGGAGGGGGAGGGCCGTTAGGTGTGACCCCCCCCAGCAGGAGGCGGGGTGCAAACTGCCCAGGCTGCTCCCCGGGGACCACCCCTCCCGCTGCGCTGCCCACGGTTGTCCCCAGCACTCTCAGCCATCCCCTCCTTGGGACGCCCCCCGGGCTGACTCAGGAAGTGACAAAGAAGCCCCTGTTCCAGGTCTTGTCCACCACAGCCTGTGGCCCACCACTGCCCAGATTAAGGGGGCAGGACGTGAGATGCCCAGGTCCTCTGGAGGGGAAGCCAGCCGAGGGGCGGGTTGCACTGCCCTGGCCGGCTGAGCAGCCCCGCCCCCTCACACAGTCCCCTGTCAAGTGACACTGCCACCTCCCACCTCAGTCTGCCTGAGGGGCTCAGCACCATGCTGGCTGATGGGCAGTGACCACATGGAGCAGGGCCAGCAGGGCTGAGTCTTGGGCATGGACAGCTTTGCTCTTTCAAGGTCAAGGGCTCTGTGGCAGCCCGAGTCCTGCACACCCACGTCACGTGTGCCCAATAGGTGGGCTGCCCCGTGGTCTCAGGCACAGCTCTGGGACCACGACATCCCCACCCCTGGGTCCCTCTGTCCCTGAGCAGGGTGGACCTGGCCACCTTGGCGGCTTCTCCTGGCACCTGCAGCTGCAGCACTTACTCTGTTTGTGGAGCACGTGCTCTGGGCCAGGCACAGGTCCAGCCTTGGGGACACAACTGAGTCCCCATCCCTGCACTCTCATATACGACACTCCACGGGCAAGAAATGAGAGCCACCTGGGACACGACACCAGACAGTGAGAAGGCTGGGAAGGACCTGAGCAGGCTGAAGGGCCGGAGAGACGGGCGCAGACCAACGAGGACACTCGGACTGAGGAGGAACCACTCGCCCTGTGTCCTGGAGGAGAAGCAGATCCTGGGAGGGCCACATGGGAAAACGTCCTCCTACCCCTGCCACCATGCAGAACTAAGGCTGGGGACTATTTAAGAGGCCCCCACAGTGGGCGGTTGAGGGCACAGATCTGAAGCCACGCTGCTCGCCTTGCGATTCCAGCCCTGATACACACCAGCTGTGTGACTTGGGTGAGTTCATCAACCTCTCTGTGCCTGTTTCCTGACTCTAGAATAAGACAATAATAGTGCCCACCTCTCAGGGCTCTTGTGACGATGAAATGAGTTAATGTGCTTAGAACGGTGCCTGGCACACAGTCGGCATTGTCTCGTGCTATTGTTTGGGTGGGAAAGCCCAAGACACTGCAAAGGATTCCAAAAGGCAAAGACACAGTAGCAGGGTGCCCATGGCCCCCACCTGGGGCCTCCCCCTGAGCAGCAGGTGTGCCCACAGCCACAGACACGCAGAGGCCGTGGGCCCAGGTGGGGCCCCTGCAGGTCTGCCCCTCAGAGCTGAGCAGGGCTGGGCGGGCCTGGGCGGCCCAGGCTGAAGCCACCTGCACAGGGTGGGAGGTCACCCGAGTGCACAAGTCTCACGAGGGTCGTCAGGACTCCAGGTGGGTCCCGGAGCCCGGGGACACGGGAAGGGACAGATGGAAACCCGAGCCCCAGCCCCTCCTGTCTGCCAGGACCAGGGCAGTGCCTGGGGGCAGCACGGGTGGGCTGCAGGGTCGCCAGCCCTGAGAGCAGGCCGGGGCCGTCGCCGCAGCAGACGCTCCAAGCAGGAACAGGGAACAGGCTGCGGGGCGGGGCCAGGGGAGGGCAGCAGGGGGCAGGAGAGAGGGGCCCAGGGGGCTGTGAGCATGTGTCTTGGCAGGGACCAGGGGACAAAGCCAGGGACAGAGACGGCCCAGTCCTCAGAGGCTATTCCTCCCATGTTGGCCAGTGCAGGGGCTGGGGACAGAAAGCAGTGCCACCACGGGAGGTTTGTCCTCTGCAGATGTCACCCAGGAGTCCCCTCAGCAGCCCTGGCTCGAGGCTCCCTCATCTCCTGTCCCTGTTCAGGTTCCTCCAGGGAGCGCTGGCGTCCCCGTCCCTGTCTCCCCTCTGACACCCTCGGTCCTGTCCCACACACCTGGGGTCATGTCTCAGTGTCCCCTGGAAGCCTCAGACACTGAGCCTGGGGTCACAGAGGCAGGGACATGGCCTGTGGCCCCGTCCTGATGCTGCAGGAGATGGGGTCCTGTCGTGCCTGACACCGGGTCCCCTGGTGACACACAACAGGGTGCTGGCCGTGACCTCCTTCAACAAGGCCAGAAGAGGCAGGGGACCCAGATGACCAGGCGGCCACCGCTTCAGAAGCACGCGCCCTGCACGAGCAGTGGCCCTCGAGACCCAGCAGGTCGGGGACACCCGGGGACCTGCAGCCTCAGGAGGTTCCTCACAGAAACACCGAGCCCAGGGGACCCCAGCCCCGGCTGCCTGGCGAGCTCCTCTGGAGGCCATTCTCGAGGGGGAGGGTGGGGGACCCTCCTCGGCCTCTGCGCCCCCACAGTCTGCAGGGCCGCGGAGACCGCAGGCCGAGCCACGGTGTTCAGGAGCCGCAGGAGGCCATGGCTGAGCAGGCCCCTCCTGGCCAGAGGCCAGCAGCCATTGTCCTCCCGCAGACCACAGAAGGGGCTGCTGGTCCCCAGGGAGCGACAGAGGCCAAAATCTGCCGCCTGCCACCCGTCATTCTTCGCAAGTGACAGAGTCCACTGAGGACTGGACTGTCTCTGTCCCTGGCCTATTCTCCTTAAAGGGTTACTTTAAGGAGAGGCGGCCATTGTGGGGCAGAGGGCATTGTGGGCCTCCAGCCCAGCCTCAGAGGGGTCAGCTCTGCCTGCCCATTTGCGGGGAGGAGGACAATGTCCTCAAACTGCCACCGTCCTTCCCAAGTGGGTCTGGGGGCTGGCTTTGCTTAGGGGGAGGGGGAGACATACCCCTGAGGGCCGGAGTCAGGCCTGGCCCGGGCCAGGGGAGGGCTCTTGGCCACAGGAAAGCCGATGGCCCTGTGGAGATTCAGGCCACCACTGCCTGACCGTCCAGCAGCCAGGACAACCCAGGAAAGTGGACGCCAGGGTCCACTCTGGGGCTGTAACTGCTCAGGTCAGGGCTGTGTCCCACTTGTCCCCACCACGACCCCCACCTCCTGTACCCACCTGGGCCACCAGGAAGAGGACACGGGCACCTCCCCTGACCTCTGCAGCCAGAGGCGTGAGCCCCAGGGGTCGCGTGAACGTGTCTGGTCTGCCAGGTGGTCTCAGGTCCCAGAGGGAAACGTCCTCCTCGTTCCTCTGTCACCCCACCCACTGCCACACACCCCCACGTCACTCACCACCCTCCAGGATGACAGACAGCTCCTCTCCTCGGCTCAGAGGTCACCCGGAGTCACCGCCCAAGTCGGCTGACAGGTGCCTGCTTGTCCCTCTTGGGTTTCGGAAAACGTGACTCCAGCGTCAACACGGGACGCGAAGCCTCGCTGGAGAGCCGCTGCCTGGCTCCCTGGAGGCCTCGTCCCCCTGAGCAGCGAGGGGCACAGCCACGTCCCCGCTGCCCTGGAGACGGGCTCCCTCCCTTTGTCACAGTCCCCACCCTGGAGGTCACCCAACATGGAGACCCCAGGCTGGCCCTCCTCCATCCCCGACGGCAGGGCTGGGAGGGCAGGTGGTTCCCTCTCCTTCCTCCCCGTTCCACCGGGGGACGCTGCAGAAGTCACCACGCACGAAGCGTCTGTGGGACTCACGTTCCACGTGGGGTGTCCTGACAGCATCTGCAGTGTGGCCATGACCACTGGTGTGGCCTCTCTCTGTCCACCCAGCCTCGCCCTGGCGGTTCCTGACTCTCCCCGCACACGCGTAGGCAGAGAGGCCACCGGGAGCTCGCGCCCCACATGACAACGCAGCCGACCCGTGAAGCAGCTGAGCCGCGGGACTGACATATGCAATCGCGTCAGTGGAGGCTTTTAACCTGGCACAGGTGTCGGGCTGTTGCCATGGAGAGCGAGTGAGTGGCCATGAGGGTCACCCCAGCCCTTGAGGCCCCTCTGACAGGCAGGTCCCAGGGGGCTCTGGGAGGAGGCTCAGGCATGGACTGGCATCTTAATGACGCCAACTTCTCCACCCGAGGGTGGGGAGTGTGAGGGAGGGTCGCCTGGGTGTGTGTGTGTGTGCGTGTGAGCATGTGTGCACATGTGTATGTGGGAGTGTGCATGCATGTGTGTGCATGTGTGGGTGTGAGCCTCTGTATGTGTGTGAGGTGTGCATGCATGTGTACATGTGTGTGTGAGTGTGTGTAAGTGGGCAAGCATGGATGTGAATTGGTGCATGAGTGTGAGCGTATTCAAGTATGCATGAGCATATGAGTGTGTGCATGCATGAGTGCATGTGTAGAGGTGTGCGTGTGTGGGTGGCATGTGGATTATGAGTGTGCACATGTGTGTGGGTGTGCATGTGTGTGGTGTGTGGTTACAAGTGTGCATGTGTGTGAGCTTGCACATGCATGTTCAGGCCTGATGTGTTTGGAGTGAAAGCTGCGTGTCCCCAGGATCTTAGGCATGTCCACGTTCCAGCAGGAGCTGGAACCCAGCGGGTGCTCCTGGGTCTGGCGGCTCCTGGCTCAGCAGGGGAGCTTCTCCTGTGACCCCACCACTAGCACCTTGTGCCTTCCTCTGCTGGCCTCGGCCCCTCCTGGGTCTCCCCCATCTCCCCCCCTTCATCTTGTCCTACAGATCAGTTCCCTTCCACCCTCCTCAGAGACTATGGGATGGGAGACCATCCCTGCAGCGTCACCAGGGCAACTCTTGACGTTGGTTTGTGCCCGTTTCCCAGTCTCACAAATCTAACCCAACTCGGGGGACACACTTACAACCCTCCATCCACCCATCCACCTGCACATCCCCCCGTCATCCTTCCATCCATCCACCTGCACATCCACTATCCATCCTTCCATGCAGCCATCTGTACACCTGTGCATACATGCATACGTCATACACACAGAATCTGAAAACAAGTCACTTTCAAGCCCTCTGCTCTGTCCTGGTTTTGGTTCCCCCAAAGCAGACCCTGAGGCAGGAGTTTGGGGTCAAGCACTGCATCTGGAGGTCACCACAGATGACACCAGTCAGGTTGGGTGGGAGGGTGAGGTGCTGTGCCTGCTACCCAGGGAACAGCCTGGCCCCAGGCACTGCAGGAGGTGGCCTGAGGGTCTTGGCAGGGAGGGTTACCAACAGGGCCAAGACACTCATGTGCAGGGCCTCTGCAGCACAGACCCACACCTCAGATGCCCCCACCCCAGGCCAGGGCTGGTGCTGACCCCCAACTCTGTTAGGCACTACTGGGGCTTCTGGGGGCCTTCGTCCCCCGCCTCTGGTCTCCAGGCTCTGCAGCCCTGACCCTTTTAGCAGGGTAAGCCCTGGACTGCACTGAATGTCTGGGAGTGTCCCTTACAGCCTAAGTGTCCCTTGGAGTGGAGTCTCCCAGGGCCCAGCGGGCCTGGCTCTGCTGGTTGGGGGAGGAGGGCGTCCAGCCTGGAAGAGCAAGAGGGAGAGCAGGACGGAGCGGGCAGCTTCCGCGTGGGCACTGGCAGCAGAAGTCCAGCAGCAGGTGCAGGGCAAGGGCAGGGCCAGGCATGGTCACCTCATGACGGGGCCTGCAGCTTGCAGCCTCCACCTCGGGCAGCTCCCAGCTCACACACCCACGCTGCAGACCCGTCTCCGCCTGCAGGAACTGGACCTTCACCACCAAGGCCTGGGCCTCTTCCCTGGCTGAGCCGGGGCACCTCAGCCCTGGGGGCCTGGCCCCGTGCACTGCTCCTCAGGACCTCAGCAGGGATGGAGACCGGCTCCTGCCCTCGGGAGGGGACGGCCCAGTGGGGCCTGCAGAAGAGACACGGAGGACCCACACTTCACAGAGGTGATTCAGATGGGGACACCCAGTGGAGACCTGGGATAAAGAGGGAGTGACCATAAGGGGCCGGAGCTGGAGAGCCAGAGAGGAAAACAGGGAGAGGCCAGGCACTGCCCGTGGAACCTTCCCGCTCCATCCTGCTCTCCCCTTGCTCTTCCAGGCTGGACGCTCCTTCCCTGGCCACCAGAGCCAGACCTGCTGGGCCCTGGGAGACTCCACTCCAAGGGACACTCAGGTCACAAGGGACACTCCCAGACATTCAATGCAGCCCAGGGTTAGAAAGCAGTTTCCCACTGTGGCCCAGCACGCGAGCACACCCTTCCACATGCACACACACCACACACACCACACACACACCAC
The DNA here is from genome assembly GCF_964194105.1 of Spermophilus citellus. Classification (NCBI taxonomy): domain Eukaryota; kingdom Metazoa; phylum Chordata; class Mammalia; order Rodentia; family Sciuridae; genus Spermophilus; species Spermophilus citellus. The sequence continues at coordinate 5,998,535 of NC_138185.1, read as the reverse complement.
ACACACCACACACACACCACGGACACACATACATGCCCTTCTACAGGCGCACACACAGAGTCATGCACACACACACCACATACGCACACACACACGCCCTTCCACATGCACACACATGCACATCTATTTCTACAGGAATGAAAACGTCTCCCCAAACAGTGCTTGTCCTGACCACTGGGACGCTCGGCCGTTTCCCTGAATCCATTCTGGGCTGTGGACATTCACGCGCTGCGCGGCCCTCCAAGTTGATTTCAGGGCCCACCACGCACGCCGGCCGCCATTCCACCCTCTGTGCTAAGACCCTCCTGTGGTCAGGACGAGTGTCCCAGGTGCCATTTACCCTACAGCAGGGAGCCACCTCTTCCCACAGGTGGGCAGAGGAGGCCTGTGCCCGTGAGACCCTCAGGGCCTGACACCAGTGTGAGACAGTAGCCAGCCCTGGCCCGGAGCACAGACCAGAGGCAGGACCCTGGCCTGAGGCCACAGCCAGGGCCTCCTGAGCCCTCCAGGGGACAGACCCCTGGGGACAGCTGGGGGAGGCAGGGCCTGCTGGGCAGGGCAGGCTGTGGACTGGGCACCATGGCCCCTTCCCAAGGACCTCAGACCACTCCTCCAACTGGACCAAGGTCTCCAGAGCTCAGGGCCACTCCCTGGCCCAGAGAACCAGGCGGAGGCCACTGTTGGCCCACCTGAGAGTTCCCTTATCCTCGTGGTTGTCACGTCAAGCTACCCAGCCAGGACACTCTCCTGTCCCCTCACTCTAGGCTCCTGTGGTCTAGCTAAAGTACCAGTCTGTTACCACAGGAGTGACGAATATCAATGGCACCTAACACCCCTGAGGCACTGCCACCTGCCTGCCCTGGGCTAAGGCTCCGTTTGATCCTGATGGGGCTGCTGTCTCAGCTCCACAGACAACAGCTCTGTGACCCCGGCTAAGTGACTTCACCTCTCTGTGCCTGTTTTCTCAGCTGATAATGAGGATGATACAGTTCCTGCCCCCCAGGAATCAGAGAGATTCTGCAAGAGACTGGCAGAGCAGGCAGCCAATATATTAGTCTCACTTTACAGACCAGGACACTGAGACTAAGAGTGGCCAGGCTGGTGGGGAGTGGAACTCACGCTGTGAGGAATACCAAGTCCGATGGTCCGTTTCAGAACACAGCGTCAGCCTGAGTGTAAAACTATTGGGTTATAGAAAGGCAGCTGGAGGGGCAGAGGAAGGGGAGTTAAAGAGTTAACACCAGAATGCGATCCACTCACAGCCCCTCAACAAGGGGGAGGTGGGAGGAAGGGGCCAGAGACCAACAGCCATAAACTGCAAGGTGCACTCCACATGGGAGGGTCCTCCCGCCACAGAGAACAGAGGGAGGGGGCCACCAAGGGGCCCCTTCCAGCGGGAGAGTAGGGACCCCCATAGCACTCAGCCATTGAGGAGCCCGGGGGGACCCTGCACACTGGGGAGGAAAGTGCTGATTGGAAGTGCGCTGGGTGCGCCTGCTGCCCAGCGCCCGATCTCACAAGACCCTCAGTAAAAAGCCCGGCTCTTGCTGTCTCCGCACCTCAGTCTGTTGTTGGGGTTTGGACACCAGATCTGTCTGTGGCCTCGCCCTCCCGCTGCCTTCAGCAGAGACAGAGCAGAGGACCAGTCTCACAGAGGGAGCTGAGCATCGCCGCATCCAGACTCCTGGCCCAGAGCCCCTGCTCCCGCAGGACCACGCGGCTCCCCGGCTCTGTGCGGTGGGGGAATGCATCCCTCCCCCAGGCCATTTCTCCACAGGGACGAAGCTCCTGCTGTTGGAGGCACCTACCCTCCGCCCCTCCGCCGGCCTTCCGACGCCCCTCCTCTTGCTCATCTCTTGGCAGACGATGCCCCACTCTGTCACTTCCAAGCTGCCATGGCGACAGTCTTCCGGCTGCACGTGTGGTTTCTGATAAACACATTCACAGCCCGATTTCACCTGACTTCGCTTCTGCCAGTCTCACTGTGGGGGTCTTGGCAGCCGGATGATTGGGGAGGCAGGCCGAGGGGTCCTACCATGGAGCCCAGCATCCTTGCTCCCAGGACTCCACACTGGGACCGATGCTGGGGGGCCAAACCACCCATGTGCTCCCTGCTAGAACCTGAAATCCACCGGAATCGGGGCCCAGCAGAGCCAGATGTTCTGATTTTCCAAGAAACTGGAAAACCACGGTTAGAATCAGCATACAGATATTGGCAACTAATCCCAATTAAATTCATGTACAAGTCTGCAGGTTGAGCTCAGGCCCCGCGCTTCTTGCAGCCCATTCCCTCCAATCCCTTAGGCCTCAGCTGGATGGCTGCCCTCCGTCAGCAGCCCCCACCAGCGTCACAAGGACACGCGCGCTCTTCATTAGCTCCAGGACGCTGACCTCCGCCTGCAAGCGTCTCCTTCATTCTCAGTTCATACCGCCCCTGTGCCTCGGCTCCGTGGGCACTGAGCTCCTCTGGGGCAGGGTTGTGTCTGCCCAGCACCCGGATGAGTCCCAGGCCCAGCACCTGGCATGGAGCAGACCCTCAAGACTGATTCTGGAACCCTCGCTCAGAGATGGAGCCAGCCACCATCTGTCCACCTTCTCCACCCTCCCCCAGTGAGCGATGCTCAGAGATGGGGACCTGGGGCCTCCCAGCTGCTCCCTCCCCTCCTGGGAACCCACCAGACAGACATGTCACCATCACCTCCTCAGACAGCTCCTCGTGTGCGTGCTCGGCCGGCTGCCCCACCGTCGTCCTTCATCACACAGGTCACCACACAGGTCACCACACAGGTCCAGATGTCTGTCCTACAGCTTTGCTGTGCTCGGTCCTGCTCAGGATTTCAGTCTCGCCCAGAATTCCAAATTTTCACAGAATCAAAGAATTTAGTGCCAGATCATTTTTTAAAGTTTGGCTTTAAAGTAAGACTATGGTGTTTCCTGGGACCTGAATCAGGTGTTTGCAATGATTCTCTTAAATCTGTGAGTGCCCAGAGCTCTGTCCCGTGTGCTCCAGCCTTGGGCCAACCCCTGCAAAGAACTTGTAAACAGCCTGGTGTCTGTGTGCGTTTGAGGCTTCCAAATATACTCACTGGATACAAAAGAGACGGAGCCATCCAAGTCCCCCCTAGGAGGCCCTGGAGACCACACTAGAGTTTTTTTTCTCCCAGGTCCCACGCCGTGAAGGCTGCTGGCATCCATGTGACCTTGTGGCAGGTACAGGGACTGGGAAGGGGAGGCACAGTGGCTGGCAGGGTCCTTCTGCAGGGCCACACTTTGTGGACAGAGCTGTCACCCGCAAAGGGACCTCACGTTTCTTCTGGTTCCAGTCGTGTGAATGTGAGCAGGGCAGGTCCCTGTTTTCTGTAGTGTTTTTTTCCTTAATAAGAGCTACACACTCTGATGCAGAGAACTTCCAAAAATGGATGGAAAATTAAAAGGTGAACTTTTAAGTCACTATGGATTCCAAAGGCCCAAGCAGCATCCACATCTGATGTGTGGTGTCCTGTTTAGTCTCTGTGCAGACACATCCTATGGGCCCCACAGACACACACACATTGACACATTCTCTGCTTTAGCAAAACGGAGCAGTGTCCTGTGTCCGGTAAACAATATTTTACATCCACGTCTCCACCTCGATCACTATGGACCACGGTGTCCAGAGTGGGCCTCGGTGGCGTCCCACGAGGTACTGAATGAACTTCTTGCGTTTTATCAGGTCAAGCTTTCTGTGCCACCCACGAGGGACAATGTTCACAAAGCAGGAGCTTGTCTCTCACAGAAACAAGACGGGAGGTTGTCAGCCTGATGAGGGCCAGGGACTCTGGCCTCCTTTAGCGGGCGCTCTGCCACCCTGGGGCGTGAACAGTCCTCAGGGTCCAGATGGAGGAAGACCTCTAACCGCCACAGGAAGCCGGGGGAGCAGGTGGGAGGGCGGACAAGGAAAGAGACAGACCTGAGGGAGCCATGATAGAGGGTTTCCAAAACACCTTCCCTGCCCCCGGCCAGAACCTGGTCACGTGACCACAGTGACCCTGGTGTGCGGGAGGCTGCCCAGCTGCTGGGGCCAGGCAGAGGACCACCAACAGGCACCGAGACTGGCTACTCCGTTGCTCTCCCAAAACCCACAGTCCCCTTTACGTATTTTCCTATTTCCCTGGGATAGAATCCCATAAATAGAATTTGGGACCAAAAGTTCTGCGTTTCTCTTGGGGAGTGACTAAGAATCGCCAAATTGCCTTCTGGAAAAGCAATACTCCGACGACTCACTCAAGGGGTGGGGTTGTATGCAGTGCGAGCCCCCACCCCATGACCCCTGCCAGGCTCACGGCCGCTGTGATGCAATCTGTGGAAAGGGGTCGGGGAGATGGGGTGGGGAGGTGGGCAGGGCCCAATCACATCAGCCCGTGGAGCAAGATGAAGGAAGAAATAGGTTCTTGGGACTCCAAGGACCACACCTGCGCCCAGGTAGAGTCCTCAGGGTGCCCCCCACCGGGCCAGAGTGGTAGAACTGTACCCACATCCCCTTGGGACTTTTCAAGACGCACATCCCAGAGTCACAGTACCGGTCCCCCTCAGCGCTCCTCCAAGATGATTTAGATCCACCTTTCGTTTTACTAATGGGGACACGGAGGCCCAGAGAGGAAGTGACCTGTGCTGTCCTCAGGACAAGGCAGGTTCCCCGGAATCTTCTCCTGGTCAGCGTGGCCAAAATTTGTCCCTACAGCTGCAGAGAATCAGACCCCCAGCCCTCACCCGTCCACCCACGTGCTCACACGACGCGGGAATGGCTTGACTTCCTGTGGAGCCTCAGGACACTGTGCAGGGACAGATCCTCCCCAAACAGCAGGGGAGCTCTGGACCTCAGTGTGAGGAGAGGCAAGCAGGGTGGGCGCCTCCGGGGGGCTTATTCCCTGGCCACCGTCCGTCACTCCCCGCAGCTGATCCAGACCCAACACGACTGTGAGCCTCTGCGGAGTTGGGCAGTTTACCGTCTCTCCCCCAGGCTGCAAGTCCCTGGGGGGCTCTCTGCCTCACGGCCACGTCCCCAGCCCAGACCTGGACCTGCTCAGCAGATGCAGTGCGCGAGGTGAGCCTGTAGCCGCCCATCTCCCTGGTCACAGAAGAGCTAACTCCTGCCCGCCAAGCCATCTCCTCCTCCTGGGCACACAGGGAGGGGACATTTCCCAGCTTCTTGCAGGGAACATGGGGCCACAGACCTGGTTACCCACCAACTCAGAGCGGAGGCCCAGTCCTCCCCGCAGCCCTCCAGCCCTCCACTCCTGCCCTCTCGGCCCCTCCTCTGGCCCCTATTCCCCCTTCCCTGCCCCTGGCTCTCTCCTGTCTGACCACGGAAACCTCCATCAGGTCAATCCTGTTAGAACTAGTCACCAGGACAAATGTCCAGAATTTACAAATCCTCTGGTATGGTTTGGATCAGTGTCTCCTAAAGGCCCAGGTGCTAAAGGTGTGCTCAGTGGCCTGTGACACCATTGGGCGGACACCGTGGTCAGAGGTTTGACCTCTAAGAGGGGTGGGGCCTAGTGGGAGGAAGTGAGGTCACGGGGGCGTGCCCAGGGGGGATCAGGACCCCTGCCTCTTCCTGTCTTGTTCTTTGCTTTCTGTCTGCCCTGCGGTGAGCAGTTTCCTCCACCACCTGCCCCACACTGGGGAGTGCAGACCCATCCCTGCTCCCCTTGTACCGCGGAAAGCTATGCACCCAGGAACCCGAAGGACCTGGAGCTACCAGGCCAACAGAGTGGGTCTCGGGGACACAAGCAGCACTGTGGACACAGGGGTGTCGGCACAGTAGGGTCCCTGAATACCCAAGCCCAGGTCGCTCCACTGGTCAATGTGGAGAAAAGTATGGGGGTGATAAGGACGAGGGAGAAAGCCATGTCCTCTGGTGGGGGACCAGGGAGCATCAGAGGCTCTACTTGCCCACACTGACTCCTTAGGCCACATGGGGGTCCTGTGTGCACTACCCGTATTGGGCAAAGGCCATTTTTCTGTTCAATATTTAGTGAAATGATCATAAGTCAGACACACAGACAGCAAGAAGGCAGGCAGGCCCCGCAAGGCCAGGGTGCTCATCCTGCTCAGGGAACTATTTCTCAAAACAAAGTCACCAACACACGTGCTGCGTCTTGCCTGGCCGGGGCCCGGCAGGTCCTCCAGCACCCACTGCACTTACAGGTTGCCGGCAGGGCCTCAGCCACCGAAACCGACCCGGGAAACCGTCTGCACCCAGACCACGGACCCAAAACCCCACGTTCCACTCCTCCTTCCAACGCAGCCCTCAGGCTCATCCTCCCCCAGCTTCTTCTCCATGAGCTTGGAAAGCTTGAACTTGAACTTGGGTCGTTCTCCATTTTAACATCTGATCACAGCGGTCCTCGCGTATGTCGTTTATTTGTTAGTCATGATGATCATGGCTTAATTCCTATTGCTATTGTTGTTGTCGTCTTCATGTGGTTGTTTGAAGCTCCCCGGGTTCCAGGGATATGAATCAGTCCCTGTGTTTTATGACGTAGAGACCAAGTCCACAGCATCTAAGAGAAGAAGGACTGTACTGGCCCCAGTAGCTGTGAAGTTCTCGGGCCTCAAGTGTCAGTCCAGGGACTCTTTTCTCTGCTCCCTGACTTTGCCTTGTCTGTGTCGGCTCCGTCCTCAGGAGGCTCATTCGTGACCTGGGAAACAGCCTCGGCAGCTCCCAACTCAGCCCCCCCAGCCCACTGCCTGAGCAGAAGGACGCCCGCCCCAGTTTCCCCAGAGCCCCGGCCCGCTCCCACTGGCCTGAGTCCTGTGCCCATGGTGGACCAACCCCAGTGGCCGCAGACAACATAGCGCCACTTGGTCCTAACACGGAGGCCTGGGGTTCCCAGGAGGCACTCAGGGGACATAGACAGGAAGAAATGACAGGTGATTTCTGCACTGGGAACAACAAAAGGAAAATACTGTGTTTGACATTCAGAAACCAAGAGGTTGAACATTCAAACCCACGAGTGATGTCGATTTGAAGGTGTCAGCATGGCTGAGCCACAGTGGGCCGCTGTGTGGTGACATCCTTCTTAAAGAAAAGGGGGAGTGGCCTGGCCTGAGGGCCCACTCCCGTCATCCCAGCTTCCGGGATTACAGGACAGAACACCAGGAAGACACTGCTTGGGGAAGCCCCTCAAGGGACAGGGGGGCCATCTGTCCGCCTGTCGCCTGGACTCTTCTCGGAGCCCTCACTCATCTCTTGTAACTCTACGTCCTACATGCCATCCCAGGCCGTGTGCTCCAGCCACGGATTCTCTGCCAATTAAAAGAAAAAAGACGCTTGTCAAATTGGATTACCAAATCCGACACCTTCTCCACACGTAAAACTCAGGCCTGCGAGGACACAGGTGTGAACACAGCCAGGCTCTGCCTGTGAGGACACAGGTGTGAACACAGCCAGGCTCTGCCTGTGAGGACACAGGTGTGAACACACCCAGGCCCTGCCTGTGAGGACACAGGTGTGAACACAGCCAGGCTCTGCCTGCAAAGACACAGGTGTGAACACACCCAGGCTCTGCCAGCGAGGACAAGGTGTGAACACAGCCAGGCTCTGCCTGCAAGGACACCGGTGTGAACACAGCCAGGCTCTGCAAGGACACAGGTGTGAACACACCCAGGCTCTGCCTGAGAGGACACAGGTGTGAACACACCCAGGCTTTACCTGAAAGGACAAGGTATGAACACAGCCAGGCTCTGCCTGCGAGGACACAAGTGTGAACACAGCCAGGCTCTGGCAGCAACACCGGACACTCTTTATCAAGAGTGTAAAAGGTTCCTACTCCCTGACCCATCGCCCTGGCTGCTATAATCCATACCAAGAAATAAGAGTTCTGCGCTGATATTATATGAACAGGTACTCACCGAATAGATCATAACTTGACATGTTGGCCTTATTTACAGCAGCAAAAATTAGAAACACTAACAAATGTTCCGAAATAAAGGAATGACTGAAGAGATCATGGATTCGTCAAACAACAGAATCTTGAAGGGCTATTTAAACGTTATAAAATACTTGTGGACCTCAGAGAAAATAGTCATGATGTAATGCAAACTGTCATTAAAAAACAAGATATAAAACTGAACATCATGACCTCATCAAATACTCCCCACCCCCCCACACACACCTATGTGCAAAGCAAATAATCTGGGGAGAAGACATGCAAAAATCCCAACAGCAGGTATCACCCGGGGGGTGGTAGAACTACATGTGGGATTGATTTTATTTTCTGTTTCTCATTATCCTTTTTCCAATTTGCTAAAAAAAAAAAAAAATACAGCTTTTTTACAGTCATAAGTAGAATTTTTTGAAAAGCCACAAGTGGTTAAATATTTAATGACCAGGTAAAATTTCACTACTCAGGTAGTGTTCTGAAAGATAGAGGACCCTTCACTAAAATAAATAGGTATTTTCACTCAGTGATATTTTTAATTGCAATGAAAATTCTGACACCAAAGCAGATAGTGTCGGGGTAAAAACCTCCAGGGCATCCTTTGCAATACTTCCCCCACAATACAGCAGGCAAAAACTGGAGGAAGTACAGGAATGTTTCATTTCCAAATTGATGTGTCTTCTGTGTCTGTGCGAAAACTCTTTTCTGCTTTCCATCAACCTTACAATTTACTTTGTCCAAATGTGAGATAGAAATCCACTGTTTGGAATGACCTTTAAAACTTAGTAATGAGTTTTCTTTTTATGTGATCTTATCACACAGCCATAGAAATGGTTCCATTTCTCTCTGCACAAGAAAAGACCTAGGAACATCCCTACTATGAGTTGCCTTTATTGAGATTCCCATGAGACACACCATCCCCTGCTGAGGGCCATTGCCAAGTAGAAATGATGCATCGAAATTTCCTTGCTAGCGTACCCCATGTTAAATGGATTTCGCTGTTGACATTGCATGTAAGGTGACCTTGCTCAAGGACCAAGGCGGATCCGGGTTTAGAGCTGATCAGGTTTGAGGAAGTATCCCGGTTTAAGACAATAGGGGTTTTAGGGAAGTTGGAGGTTGAAGATTATTGCTGCCGGGATTAGGGTGTTCCTGCTGCTTGTTCCCATTGAGTTCTCGTGAGATTCAAAGGAGATTGGAAAAAAGCCTCGTGGAGTAGGTGAACTGGGTGGCGGCAGAACTGGGATTGCCCCAGAACGTGTGTAGAGGCCGGTGTGAGTTCGGGAATAAAGAATTGCTGTTTGAATCGACAAAGCTGTGTGGTGGCTCGTGATTCTGTGCCCAGCCAAGACATTGGCAATCCCCCTCCCCTCTGGCCACGTGTCTGCCACGCCCTGCCTGACCCCGGCCTGGCCTGGCTGGCCTCTGCCTGGGCCCCTTCCCAGCTCTCCCCCCCACCCGCTCCAAGTCCCCGCCCCAGTCTCCCGACTCCAGGAAGTCACCCACCACCCACACGCTCTGAAGTGCCCCAGTGCCACATTCTGGCCACCATCAGTGGTCTACAATAATTTTATACCTGTTCATCCGTTATCTGGCCTCCCCTTTAGGGGGCAGGCCCCGTAAGGACAGGGACCAAATCTGCGGGAGCCACTGCCATCTCCCAGCACGTCATTTGGCAAGTCACTGCGATGCCACCCACGGCAGGATTGACTTCCCACTCCTGCATCCCCAGCCTGACTGGACACAGGCTGGGTAGGCCTGGCTGGGCTCCAGGCGGAGGGCGGGACCCTGTGGCCTCCACCTGCCTCTGACTCCCTAGGAGCCGCAGTGCTCGGTGACGCTGAGGCGTCCGCTTAGGTCACGTCTGCAGTCTCCTTGACTAAAGCGCGCCACGGGCCAGGAACAAGGCCCGCAGGAAGGAGACGTGCACCACCAGGCCCAGCCGGTGTGGGTGGTCACACTCTTACAGGGAGCCAAACATGAGGCCACCAACTCAACCACCACATCAAGAAATGCCACCCGATGGCCCTGTGCTGGAACCATCTCCCCCACAGGTTCCCTGGCCTGCGTCTGCCCCTTGCCAAGGCGCCTGCAGCCTGGGCCAGTGCTACCCAGAGAAGCTTCCAGCTCCAAAGCCCAGGCAGCCCCTGCCGTGGGACGTGGCGGATGCGGGCAGAGCTGCGGGAGCTTGTCCCACCCCAGGCCCCGCCCCTCCCCCCTTATGATGTTCATCACTTGGAACCTTCTAATGTGTGGTTCCTTTTAGAGTAGAAGCTGATTCCCCAATATCATCAAGACGCATGACCAGAGGCCTAACCCCGGGTGGGACCAGGCTGAGGAAGGCGGGGCTGTCCTCTCTGGATCAGGGTGGGACATAAAAGCTAAGGGGCACCAACGTATTCTGTAGTGGACACAATAGCATGTGAAGGCAGGGTTTGGTTTGGTTTGGTTTTTCAAAATCAAAATCAATACAGAAAGTCCCTAAAGGGCAATTCTATCCCCATTTTAGCTGAAGACAGGTCCAGCTGGGCGCTGGCACCCTGGCCCGGCTGCTCCGCTGCCAACCCACCTGCCTGCAGAAGCTGTGGAAGGCGACAGCGGGAGGAACAGGAAGCCATTCCGGCTCGCAGGTGGCTCAGGTGGCCCATGAGCGGCCTCAGGTGAGACCGTGCTGCCCGCCTGTGCCCGCCAGGAGCCAGGACAGAGAGCCGTGCCAGGACAAGGCTCCCGCAGCACTGCTGCCCGCGGCCCCGCAGCCTTGACCGGAGGCTCAGCCAGGAGGCGTCTCTCAGACACCCGCGTTTGACACCCAGCAGACGTCACAGTCACGAGGACCCAGACTCCAGGGGACTTGATGGAGGAGCTGAAAACGCAGCCCGTGGGGAGGGTGGGGCTGTTGTGTGCACCTCTGTTCACCCTGCTGCCTGGTCCTGCAAACCAGAGGGCGGCTGTCACCAGGTTCTGCTCAGAGAGGAGGGACGAGCTGCGGTCCCCATGGTCAGGCTCCTCCTGGGCTGGCCTCCGTGTCAGGACTGGTGCTCAGAGAGCACCTTCAGGTCCCGAGGGGAAGAGGAGCCAGGTGGTGGATGTGTGGGGCAACAGCCCTTCCCAGCTGCCCAGGGTCCCGACACCCAAGGTCATTCCCATCCAGAGGGGTCCTCCCCAAGGATCTGCTCACGACTCTGGAGACAGTCCGTCTGCCAAGCCCAAGTCTGAGTCTGAGACACCCAAGGTTCCCGGGGAGGCTCAGACCCCTCTGCAGCCATTTGTGCTCCAGATGGACACGACAGCAGCACACCTGACCAGACCCATCCTCGTCCTGTTGCAGGGCTGACCAGTCCAGTCAGCATGGACACTGACCACAGCCTGGACACAGTGTCCCAGGTCCCTGCTGGGCCAACAATAATGTTCTGTTGCTTTTATGTCTCTGGGCACCAGCACAGGGCATCCTTGAACAGAGGCAGCAGCCTAGTACCCCCAGTGGGGACCCAGATGTTTCAGAACAGCAGTGACCACACCCTGACTTGCCTGAAGCCTGGTGCTGTGCAGGGGGTCATTCAGCTTACGCCCAACCAAAGGCGCATCTGTGGGGTGGGGGTGGGGGCAGTGCTCAGAAGCCGGGGAGCAAATCTGCAGGGACCATCCTCAGGTGGCCCTGACATCTGCCTCCAGAGACTTACTGTCCTGCAGTCAATCCAGAGGTGCGCTTCTGAGTATCCCCAGGCGGACACTCCATCCCTTGGAGCTGGGAACTGCCTATCAGTGGGCAGGTAGGGTAGGGACACAGCAGGGGACTGGGATGGCAGAGAAGATGGCAAGGTGAGACGGGAGGCTGAGCTGAGAGGCTGCTCACTGGGCGCTGTTGCACCTGTTGGGTGTGAACATGTCCTTAAAAAAGCGCCCGTGCCTGTTTACTCACTAGACTGTCTGACACAGACATGTTCCTCTGCTAAAAATGGAAGAACTATTCAAAACCACCCGCGCACGCAAAGGGTCTGCTGCTAAATTCAAATTCCCAAACCTCCAAACCTGGCCCCCAACTCACCAATGGAGCCCACTGATGCTGTCTGTAGGTGGACTTCTTGGTGCCTGGAGGCCGGAAGGAGAAAACACAGGGACATGGGGTGGCAGATTAATCCCTTCAGATCCACATCTTGGTCCTCCTGCTTCCTTAGTTGCCCTGGCCGGGGACCAGCTGAGGCTGGTTGAAAGATGAGCAGGGGGTGGGCACAGGGCCATGAGTGGGCCCATCCTTGACCTGGTGACTCCAGGCCCGTGCTCCGTCCCCGAGGGCCCTGTGTGGGACAGGGAGGAGGAAGCCTCTCCGAGGGAGACCCCTCATTCCAGACCTCGGCTCAGGCCTCAGGGGGAGAAGCCTGGGGGGGTGGGTGTCCTCCTGCTGGGAAGATTCAGGGCTGAGAGCCCCGACCCACGCCAGGTCAGGGGGCGCCTCACTCCCCAGGGCCTCTGAGGCCACAAGGAGGAAAAGTCGGTCCACAGTGAATGTGGGTCCTGTCGTCCAAGGTCACCATCATCTGCCTCAGGGACAACTGCCTGCTGCAGAAAAGACAAATTTGATAGGGAAGGAATTACAGCTCAAGATGAATTTTTATTAAAAATGCTACTTCAGCTGCCTTGATGGATTGGTGCGTCATCAAGGGCCTTTCGAAGCAAGTCTCATTCTTTATGGCTCCTCTTCAGCTGAGGAGGTTGAGAAATGATCTTCACCAGACCCCCCAGGGGTGTGAGGGGTTCATCAATCTCCTCCGTTCTTCAAAGCTGGGCGCCCCACACGGTTGTTAGCCCGGGACCCCCGTTTTAGTAAATGCAAAGAAAAAACTCATATTCCCTTTCAATGGGATTTCAAATTTCTAAATAGATTAAGTGTTGTGTCTAAAAAAAAAAAAAGAAAAAGAAAAGAAACACAAACCCGGGACATTTTAGGAAGAAATGATCTCAGAAAGTGTGTACTTTGTGGCCTGGCCTGTGACACCAAGCTGAGCAGGGAACCTCAGCCACCACGGCTCATCTGGGCAAAGTCGAATCAGGACCGTGGCATGGCCTCATCCCAGGCCACAGGGATCCTGATGGAGAAGATGAGCTGACATCTCACTGGACCCCACCGGACACTGCCCTGAACGTGTAGGATCACACACTCTGTCCCCTCACCTCCCAAGCAGAGAAGCACCATTTCTGCAGGTGAAATCCAGTTTATTGATTGCAGTTATACTTTTCTACCTAGAAAATTGACAACAAATTACTTCTGGGAACTCTGGGGGCATCATTCAGCCATGCTTCAGGTGAGAAAGACCAGGCGGATTGCAGAATTGGCTCCAGGTCCCAGCGTTTCCGAGAAGCAGAGGGCCCTGTGCACTTCAGGGGGCCGAGGAGGAAGCACAGGAAGCCTGCTCCCGCCTGGATGAGCTGCCCACAGCATCCTGTAGTCCAACAAGCACTGAGTGAGTGAGCAAAGGTGACCAGGCCCCCAGGGAGGACGGCCGCACAGTCCTGTGGCTGGGGTGGAGCACCAGCAAAGGCAGGACTGAGGTCACATTGTGACCAAGGACACACAGAAAAGAGAGTTCTGTGGGCCCCCTGAGGCCTGGCCACAGGTCACCTGTGGGATCCGAGGAGGTTGTGTGCCTCTGGGCACGTGGGATTTTATGCACTGGGTGAGTGGCCCCACCTGCCCCTTCCCGAGCACCTTCTGCAGGTCAGGCAACAGCAGGACTCAGGTTAGACCATCGGGAGGCTGAGGCAAGAGGATTGCCAATTCAAAGCCAGCCTCAGCAATTTAGCAAGGCCCTGAGCAACTCAGCGAAACTTGTCTCTAAATAAAAGAAAATTTGGAAGGGCTGGGGACGTGGCTCGGTTATTAAGTACCCCTGGATTCAATCCCTGGTACCAAATTCTAAACAAATAATACTCCCTGCTCAACTCAGCTCAGGCTCACCTCGAGGTGACCAGAGAGCCCACGTAGGGCACCTCGAGGTGACCAGAGAGCCCACGTGGGGCATCTGTTCGCTGGTTTAAGGTGATTTGAAATGTTCCTCACTTAGAGCCAAAAAATGTGAAGTGCTCTTCACTGAAACAAGAAGAATTACAGTGGAATGTTTTCCTACTTTGAGAAGCGAAGTGGGAAAGTACTGATTCACACCACCACACAGACGAGCCGGGGAAACGCACCCAGTGAAAAGAGCCAGACGCAAAAGGCCACCTACCATGTGATCCCATTCACGTGACATCTCCAAACAGCCAGGTCCTCAGAGACAAGGTGAGCCGGTGACCACCTGTCGGGACTGCAGGGAGGTGACGGCAGAGGGGATGGGGCTTCTTTTTGGGACCACGAATGTTCTGGATTTGGATCGTGCTAACGCCTGCCCAGCCTTGTGCATATTGAAAACCACTGAACCGTACCCGCTTCAACGGTGAATTTTATGGTATGTGACTCTCTCAATAAATTTAAATGAAATAGAATAATAGAGTCCTGATTGAAAATAAGACCAAGAAAATTTTAAAAAAGAAAAAATTGGGTCTGGTCTGGGAAAGCCAGGGCTGTGCGGGCTCTATTTTATTTATTTTATTATTTAGTTTTCTATTTGGGGGTTGTTTTTTTCGTGCCGTGCTGGGGAGTGGAACCTGGGGCCTCATGCATGCCGGGCTCCACGGCTGAGCCCCCCGGGCCCCACGTGTCCTCTTTCTGGATGAGGATGGAGCCTGGACCCTGGGGGCCCTCCTGGAGCTTTCACAGGAAGAGGGGAGGGGGGGACCATGTCCCTCCTGAGGCGTCTCCAGTCACTTCGGGCTCACCTGGAAGGCTGCGTGGGAGACCCTCGCCCAGACGCCCTGTGATCTTCTGGTGTGTGTCCACAGAAACAAAGCAAACGGTGTTTGGCGGGGGCCTGAATCAGCCTTCTGCAGACGGAAACAGACTTTTTCTGTAAGAACCAGGGGTGGTCTTCCCCCCAGAGCACTTCCCTAGGGGCTTGTTTATTAAAAAGCACAGTGTCCACCCCGCTGCCCCGGGATGGGCAACTGCTCCCTGTTTCGAGAGGGAGAGGCGGTGGCCGACCTGCTTCTCATTGGCAGCTCAGTCTCAGGGCTCTGGGTGCCCAGCCTGAGAGACCCGCGCTCCACCCTGACACCCTGTCAGCACAGCCTCTGCACCCACAGGAGGGGCTCCAGCAGCCACGGGTGACCACACTCCTGTCCACAGAGCCCCTGAATCACCTTCAGATCACTGAACTGTTGTGGATCTGGAGACCATGCAGCCACCATCTTTGAGCCTTGTCCTCAGGCAGAAAGAAGACGGAATGAAGTAAGTGGCCAGAGAGGACGTGAGGCTGCTAGGATCAGGGACAAAAAGAAGGTCCATGTCCCAGTTTCCCGGTGTGCGCTCCGGAGCCTGGGGGCGCCTCCACTTCCTATGGAGACCTCTGCCTGACTCAAGGTCACCCCACCGAGACCCTGAGACCAGACCCAGTTTTCCTGGTGCCCAGACCCCGAGACAGACCCCGAGTTTGCAAGGAGGGAGCCTGGGAAGAGCTGCCCTGGGTGTCCAGGAGGCTCTGGCCTGGGCACCAGGCAGGCCGTGGTGCTGTGGAGCAGCAGAGACCCCCCTGGACGGCTGGGGACTTGCCCTCAGACCTCCAGGCAGCTGGTGTCACCAGGAATCACTGCAGGATTCTCACACTGGGAGGGAGACCCCCGAGGAAGGCGGCCACTTCAGGGAGAAGTGGATCATGGCAGCCAGAAACAAGCGCTGTCCCTGTGTGCCCCTTGGGAGGGGACCACGGTGAGCCTTGAATGCCCTCTGGATCCCCAGGGGCTGGGGACACTGAGTTCTCGAGACGTCTCCTCCACCCATGTCCGTCAGAGCAGACCTCAACATCGGGTCAGCCTAACGCCCTCGCGCACGGGAATCCAGGCCTGGAGAGGAGACACTGGGCAGGGCCACTCCCAGGCAGAGCCAGGACCCACGGCTTCAGCACCTCCTGAGGTATAGGGCCTGTCCACAAGGTCGTCCCCGGGACCTTCCTGATGCCCAGCAGGGCAGATGACGCTACAATTCACAGTCCTGAGCAGAACTGGTTGCAGGGCAGAGCGTTGTGTGTGCTGAGAAAGAAAAGCAGAGTAAGATTCTGACTCACCAATGAACACGGGGTCCAGCCTCCCAGCACCAGCCATGGGCACCAGTGAGGCAGCCTGGTGGCCAGGGGGACATGGCTCCTGGAGGATCCAATGTGGGCCAGGGAGGGACAGGAGACCAGAGGAGTCAGCAGCCAGAGGCTGCCTGCAATCCTCACGTGCACAGCCCTAGCCACCGTCCCCACACCCCGAGTGCAGATGGCCCATGTCACCTGGTGACGGCCAGGCCTCTGTGAGGCAGTGGCCAGTGGGCGGTGGCCCCCACCCCTCCCACCGCCCTCCACCCTGGGGCGCAGCTCCTCGGAAGCAGGAGCCCTCCCTGTGGCCTCGGCCCTGCTTCAGGGGACCTGGACTGAGACCAGTTCATCTGGGGTCCCTGGGAAAGAAGTGAGTCAGAGCGGTCAGGCCCCGGGGAGCAGAAACGCAGGGTATCCGCCAGACGGGGAGGGCTTTGGCCTCCTTCCTGCTGCATCACAAGGGATGAGATGGCGCTGGGGACGCAGGTGGACCTGGAACCTGGGCTCCACATGGGCCTCACCGGGAGGTCCATCCTGAAGGTCTTGGGTGGAATGTGCTGGTGAGGTTCATGTTGAGGAGCAGGAAGGTGGGGGTCCTCCGGGGCCACTCACAGCTGTGGGGCTTCCTGTGAGCCGGGGGAGGGGAGGGGCTGTGTGGTTTATCCATGAGGGACCGAGGCCTGGGGGAGGCTCTGCCCAGCTCCTGAACAGGTGGCAGGACATGGACAGAGCAGGCACCTCACGTGGGGACTTCAGTGACACTTGACCCACTGTTTCCGCCACCCCCTGGCCTGAACCCAAGGCCCCCAGAGGGTCACAGGAGGACACGGGTGGGCTATGGCGGCGTCCGCAGGCTGAGCCGGGGTGACACTGATGGTGGGACGGGGCCTTTTCCCCAGATCACCAGGAGCGTCACCGGCTCCTCTCTGTCTCTGCCGGTGCCCAGGCAGAGGTGGCAGGTGCCCAGCTGCGTCTGTCTTCTGCCTCCCACCTGCGGAGGAGGGAGGACGGGCCTTCGTCACCGGCTCTGCTCCCTGGCTCCCTGCTATGGATTTGACGACACAGGACTTTGAGGCTTTACCGTGACAGACTCGATGTGGCTTGTGGATGATCAGTGGCAGGTGGAGGAGAAGGGGGCGGCCGTGTCCCCTGACACCTCTCACATGACTCCCATGTCACACGGGCGCAGATCGGGGGCCATGGGTGCCCACACGTCCCTGTCCCCCGCCTGCAGTGCCCAGGCTGGTTTCCCAAGGGGCCACTGTGCTGATGGCCGAGGGCGTCTGTGGGCTTGGAATTGTGTTGGTCACCCCCAGGGACCTTGCACTGGAGCCCTCCCTTGCCACACAGTGGCACAGATGGCGCCTGTGGGTTTTGTCACGGAGCATCCATTAGGGCTATGAGCGAGGGCAGGAAGACGGGACGGAGGCGTCACTAACGGGAGCATCACCACGGAGCCTCTGAGAGGCTGAAAGGACACCTGTCACAGCAAGGCCCCAGAGTGACAGGAAGGAGGGCCACCTCCGAGCCAGAGGTCGTCACCAGGGCACGGGCAGGTGCTTGCTGCTCAGGGAGGGAAACAGGCCCACCCAGTCCCCACAGCGGGTCACAGGCGTTTGTCACTTCTCAGGGGCCCTGACGGTCAGAGGTCACAATCAGGACCCTTGAGGGAGGACGATCGATTGCCTGGCAGAGACCCTGTGGCGTCCCCTCCTCACGGTGGCAGGGCAGGCGCCAGCACCCAGCTCTCCACGGAGGGAGCATTTCCAGAGGACCCCGCAGTGGGGAGCGGGGAGCCGAGGACACAGGCCCAGTCTCCCTGACCAGCGATGAGGGTCGCGGTGCCCGGAAGCCGCGTCCCGCCTGCCACACAGGGAGCAGCCACCGTGGCTGAGTGGCCCTGGAACCGCGTATTCACAGCTGCCCCCCGGGTCAGTGACTCCACCCTCCACTCCCCTTAGTCAGCTGGGGACTCTACTCCAGTGCCACTCGGGTTACTCAGGAAATCGCGACCCGTCCCCACACCAGCCGCTGGGACAGGAAGGCTGCTTAGTCCCCGCGAGGAACTTCAGTCATCTCCCACTCTGCAGGGACATCAGCGTGGCCATGAAGTCACCTGCAGGGAGAAGCCTGAGTGTCCCCGGTCCCCATGCGACCCACAGCCCTGGTGGAATCTGAGCTTCCTGTGTGGCCCAGGCTCTGAGCCCAGCAGGCACTTCCCGACCCCAGGTCTGCAGACCACGTGGGCACCTTCCAGATCCACGTCAGGCTCAGCCCGACCACAGGACCCTTCTCTCACAGTGGCCTCTGTGTCTGCTCACCATGGCCATCTGGCCTTCCCTCTGGCCTCCCCTCTGCCTAGACTTACCCAGCCCCCTGCCACCTCAGGACCTTTGCCCTCCTCCCCAATGTCTCCCGCCCCACCTGTCCTCCACCCGCTGACCTCAGTGACCCAGTCCCCTGCCAGGTCTCAGGAAGCGTCCCCTCCCTGGGGCTCTGCATCTCTCCACACTCCCACTCCCTGGCCCTGGTCAGGTCCCCCAGAGCCCCTCCCATGACACCATGATGCCTTCCCAGCAAGGACCACCACAGGTCAGACACAATGTGCTTGTCATCCAAGGACAACCACACAGATGAAAGGCCATTTGAGCCAGACGTGGTGGCACACATCTCTAATCCCAGCTACGCGGGAGGCTGAGGCAGGACGATTGAAAGTTCAAGGCCAGCCTCACCAACTTGGGGAGACCCTGTCTCAAAATAAAAACTAAAGAGGATAGGGATGTAGCTCAGAGGTGGGGCACTGGGTCCAACCCCAGGACTGGCAGAGAGGGAGGGGGAGAGAGGGAGAGAGAGAGACAGGGAGGGAAAGGGAGGGAGAGGGAGAGAGGGAGGGAGAGGGAAAAAGGGGAGGGAGAGGGAGGGAGAGGGAGAGAAGGAGGGAGAGGGAGAGAAGGAGGGAGAGGGAGGGGGAGGGAGAGTGAGGGCGGGGGAGAAAGGCCACGGAAGGTAACCAAGTCCAGTGAACTTGAAGTTTCCCGACAAGTGCTTTGTGGCTCACTTGGACACTTCTAGGAGGCTCACGGGGCCAGCCGTGTGCTCAGGGGTCCCCTGGTCATCACTTCCTCCTCCACAGAGGCTGCCACCGTCGCCATCCACTGCAGATGGGAACGGAAGCACAGGGAGGTCGGACCTGGGGCCACGGGCTTCATCAGCACGGGGTCATGGGCGTCTGTTCAGGTCCCTGTTGTCACCCTCCATTCCAGCCACCTCCTGGGGCAGAGGGCTTGATGCGGACTTAGGCAGAAAAGGGAAGGAAATGTCTCCTGGTGACCCTGCCTTTATTCTTCAGTAATTAACGATTGTGACCCATTCAGACCTCCTTCCCTCCAGCTCTGGGTTTTGCAGCCTGACCAGGAGTCATTTCCAAAGGCCCCCAGGCTTCCCACCTGCCCGGCTGCTAAGTCTCGAGGTCCTGGGAAGCCCCCGCTCATCCCTGGCGGATCCTCTGCTGGACCCAGGCCCTAACCCTGCGTCTGCTGGGAACCCCCAGTGGAGTGAGGATGGCGGCTCGGCTCTGACAGCCAGGTGTGAAACGGTCAGGGATTTGGCCACCTGTGGTTAGACCCCTGAGCCTGGAGCCGTGGTGCTGGCGGTATTTACACCAGGGGGATCGGCAGCTACCCAGTCAAGGTGGTTAGTTTTGTGTGTGTTTCCTGAAGATGTGACTTTCCGGCCCACCCCTGCCTGACTGCATTCTTACCCAAGACATCAGCGTGCGCGTCCTTAAAAGACAGTTTCCTGTTCAGCCTCCAGACCATTTTACCCCCGGGGTATTTCATGGTGGACGTGGACCTCTAGGTTAGCGCACCGGGCAGATGTGGGGGCTTTTCCCCAGTCCTGGAATCCTATGAGGGTCGGCCACACCCTTTGTTGTCACAGTCATCTCCTGGAACAATGCAGCCTCCCTGTTTGTCTTTCAGGCTATTGACATTGTCCTAAGTCTCCGTCACCACGTGTCCAAAATTTAGGAAGTGCTCCCCCGGTGGCGGGGACCAGTTGGGAAATAAGCTGGAGTCAAGGGGCTGGCACTGGCCAACTCAGGAATGTTGGAACCTGAGGAAATCACATCAGTGGAGCAAAAAAGAACCCACGGGACCATAGTGACACTGAAACGGTGACTGAGGGGAGGTCTGCGTGGGCGGAGGATGGCCAGTAAGGTCACACGGCCGGCCACCTTGGAAAATCTCCACTTGCAGCTTTGGATACAGTCATTGGTGCGGACCATGGGGGAGGCAGGAGCCCTGGGGGAAGATGGGGGAATAGGATATCCACAGGGTCCCAAAGTGCCTCTGCAGCAGATGTAACTTGGCAATTTCAAAAGGGGAATGGGTCCTTAACTACAGACCAACAGCAGCACCCTAAACAAGAGCCCCACCTTGCATCACGGTGACAGGGTGACAGATGAGCCTCCCGCTGCAGCAATCCCCATGACAACATTTGGCCTGAATCCAACCAGGGAAGCAATCACTGAGACTGTGGGACATGCCTCGGGCCAGCGGGCCTGGCTCCTGGTGACCCCACCTGAGGGAGGAACAGACACTGCGTGCACACACTGTGCCCACACTGTGCCGTGTGCCAGGCCCTGTGCAGGTTCTGGGGATGCAGAGATGAGACCTTGGCCTTCAGGGTTGGAGATGGCACTCAGGAGTCCCCGTCCTCGGGGTCTCAGGCATATGGACAATTTCCAAAATGACGACAAATTTTCCCCTAACAGAAGAAATAAAAATCCACGTATCTGATGTTTCCTTCTCCTGATCAAAGCAGGTAGGTCCGTCTAGAGAACCTGTCCCTGGAGACTGCCCTCAGGAGCAATTTCTAGGCCCTTGATGGTCCACCGAGCTGGATGGCCAGGGTCATTGGGACTCTCCCCGTCGCAGCTGCCAACAGGGCTCATGGCTGTGACCACATCAAGGGCGTCTCCCTGGAAGCCTCTGGAAGCACCGGGTGAAACAGGAGCTTTTTCCAGGACTGGAGCGTGTCCCCAGGGCCGCCGCTGCTGCAAAGGCCAACCTGGCCACAAAGGACGTCACAGGCTTCAGATCCACCCTGAAAACAGCAGGGGTCAGGTCGGCCTGGCTGTCACATCACCTCCTCTGGAGCCCGGGGCTTTAGAGGTTCCGGGCAGCTCAGCAGCCCGACAGGGTGGGGACGCGCCTCATCCTTCACCCCGCCCCTGTTCCGGGAGGGCTGCACTGCGCAGTGCAGAGCAGTCACCAGGGCAGCTGCAAAGAGCGAACCAAGTAGCTGAAGACCCCAGCTGGGACCTTCCCGTCCACAGAAGGGACGACCAGCAAGTGATAGCCCAGGGGGCAAGGGCCGCAGATGCCAGGGGGCTGCCCCTCCCTCCTGTCCTCGCCTGTGGCCTGGACACTGCCCCGCAGCCTGTGAGCTGGGAGTGACCTCCTGCAAGCAGCCCCGACCCCCGCCCTCCAGCACATCCCTGGGGGCCTGTCCCTCACCTCCCAGAGGCCCACCGCAGCCCATGGTGATCGCCTGGGTCATCCCACCAGGACGGCTGTCTTTCCTTCCTGGTCCCCTTCCCTCCCTCCTGCCAGAGCCTCCGGGGTCTGTGGACTCAGTCTAACATCAGCTCCCACCAGGCTGAGGGTTGGCTTCTGGAAGAATCCAACCCAAGGCCCATGTGAAACTTACAGCACTCAGACAGTGGGAAGGGCTCAGGGAAGGACGGAGCCGGGGCTGGGCAGGGGTGGGTGGCCTTGACTGTTCAGGGACAGTCAGCACAGCCTCACCGAGAGGCAGGCACTGGAGTGAGTGCCCAGGTGACCAGCAGTGGCCCCTGGACTCTGGGAAAAGAGTAGCCAGAGAAGGCGGAGAAGGTTCAGACCTGGAGGTGGGAAGCAGCTGGCCTGTCCTGGGAAGCGCAGGTGACCACACGGTCAGAGCGGAGGGGAGAGGCAGCAGAGACCCAGGTGGCAGGAGCCGAGCCTGGCTGTGGCTCTGCGCAGCTCCAGGTGGGAGACGTCTGGGGTGGGGTAGCTGCTGGGGCGTCACCCACCAGGTAGCTCTGACCCCACAGAGAACGGGCTGCAGGGGAGGGCAGAGCAGGGAGCCCCGAGGGCCAGGCGCACGTGGGGGTCAGCAGGGCGCAGATGGCAAGCAGAGGAGGGGCTGGGGGCCCAACGCCCCTTTCAAGGGCACCCGCCACCACCGGGCCTCCTCCCACACTCCTCCCAACAGCAGCACAGACTGGGGACAAGCCTCAACAGCCCGGCCCTCAGGGGACATCCAGGATCCAAATTATAGCAGTGTGTGTGTGTGTGTGTGTGTGGTGTGTGTGTGTGGTGTGTGTGTGTGTGCCTGGTGTGTGTGTGATGTGTGTGTGTGTGGTGTGTGCATGGTGTGTGTGTGATGTGAGTGTGTGTGGTATGGTGTGTGTGGTGTGTGTGTGGTGTGTGTGGGTGTGTGTGTGTGCATAGTGGGTGTGGTGTCTGTGTGTGCTGTGTGTATGTGTGTGTGTGGTGTGTGCGTGTATATGTGTGTGTGCATGGTGTGTGTGTGGTGTGTGTGTGGTGTGTGTATGGTGTGTGTGTGCTGTGTGTATGTGTGTGTGTGGTGTGTGTGTGTGTATATGTGTATGTGCATAGTGTGTGTGTGTGCCGTGTGTGTGTGGTGTGTGTGTGTGTATGTGTATGTGTATGGTGTGTGTGTGGTGTGTGTGCTGTGTGTGTGGTGTGTGTGTGTGCTCTGTGTGTGTGGAGTGCGTGGTGTGTGTGTATATGTATGTGTGCATGGTGTGTGTGTGTGGAGTGTGTGGTGTGTGTGTATATGTGTGTGTGCATGGTGTGTGTGTGGTGTGTGTGTGTGTGGTGTGCATGGTGTGTGTGTATGTGTGTGTGTGCTGTGTGTGTGTGGTGTGTGTGTGCATGGTGTGTGTGTGTGGTGTGTGTGTGCTGTGTGTATGTGTGTGTGGTGTGTGCTGTGTGGTGTGTGTGTGTATATGTGTGTGTGTGCATGGTGTGTGTGTGGTGTGTGTGTGGTGTGTGTGTGATGTGTGTGTGGTATGGTGTGTGTGTGTATATGTGTGTGTGCATGGTGTGTGCATGGTGTGTGTGTGGTGTGTGTGTGGTGTGTGTGTGATGTGTGTGTGGTATGGTGTGTGTGATGTGTGTGTGGTATGGTGTGTGTGTGTATATGTGTGTGTGTGCATGGTGTGTGTGTGTGTGTGGTATGTGTGTGATGTGTGTGTGGTATGGTGTGTGTGTGTGTGGTGTGTGTGTGGTGTGTGTGTGGTGTGTGTGTGTGGTATGTGTGTGATGTGTGTGTGGTATGGTGTGTGCTGTGTGGTGTGTGTGTGGTGTGTGTGTGTGTGTGTGGTATGTGTGTGATGTGTGTGTGGTATGGTGTGTGTGTGTATATGTGTGTGTGCATGGTGTGTGCGTGGTGTGTGTGTGGTGTGTGTGTGCATGGTGTGTGCATGGTGTGTGTGTGTGTGTGTGGTATGTGTGTGATGTGTGTGTGGTATGGTGTGTGTGTGTATATGTGTGTGTGCGTGGTGTGTGTGTGGTGTGTGTGTGCATGGTGTGTGCATGGTGTGTGTGTGTGTGTGTGTGTGGTGTGTGTGTGGTGTGTGTGTGGTATGGTGTGTGTGATGTGTGTGTGGTATGGTGTGTGCTGTGTGGTGTGTGTGTGGTGTGTGTGTGTGTGGTGTGTGTTGGGTTTTGTGGGGTCATGGGAATGCAGCAACGTCAGGACAGACAGGTGCGCTCTGGCTTGTTTCAATGCAGGTTACCTCCGCAGCTGGAGAAAGAGGGTCGGTTGTAAGGGGAAGAGCAAATTGTCCCCAGTAGTGCCTGAGCCCCACTTGACCCCATTCATGCAAAAGTACTCGTGTGTCCCTGCCAAAGAAGCCATCTGGGCTCAGGCGTGAGGAATCCTCGTCCACCCCAGACAGTGAGGGTCTTGACTGGGAGGGAATCTGAGCCGGTCTCAAAAGACCAATGAAATTTGACAAGAAAATGGCAGCGAGACAGAAAATGGAAAGAATTCCAGCCAAGGACAGAGTTGGGACAGGGAGGCACGTGGAGGGCCAGGTGTTTCCCCAGTCCACGGAGACGGAGGGCCTGTGTCGGAGCAGCATTCCTAAGGGGCCCAGAATTCCACAGACACCGTCCCCCACGAGGGTGAGACTTGGGAGAAGGACCAGGTCTCACTCCGGTGGTCAGCCGTGTTACAGGGCAAAGGTAAAGGGATTTTGCAGATGGAATTAAACAGTTGTAATGGAAAGGAGATCAGCCTGGGAGCACATGGCCTGATGGGGAAGCCCTTTAGAAGAGAGCCCAGGGTTTCCCCGAGGGGAGAGATCGGAAGCCAGAGAGATGCTCTCCCACTGCCCCTGAAGAAGCAAGCCATCACTGAAAGCGGGGATCCTACAGTTCAGACAGGAGGCACCCCACAAAGCTCTGTGTGAGACGATGCAAGAGGCTTTGCATGAACCACTGATACAGATCAACTGTGGTAACTGCAGGCAGGGGTGTGGCTGCAGGAGGGGGTCACGAGTGTGCCTTTGGGGGTTCTCTTTGCCCTTGGTGAGTGCAGCCTCTCTGCTGCCTTCTGGCCCTCCCCGAGTCACTTGCCCCTGCCACACCCTTCCACCCACCTTGTGCCTCCCCTTGGGCCCAGAGTCACATCGCCCACAGTCTAGGGACTGGGACCTCGGAAACTGGGAGTCAAATAAACTTTTCGTCCCCTAATTGCTCCTCAGGTCTTTGGGTCACAGCAGCAAAAAAGTTGACTAAAACAAGAGACTTGGCTGCCCGTCACACTCCACTAAAACTAGGGAGACGTGGGCGAGGAAAACCTTAAGAAAATGCTTCTGTTTGAAATCCCACCTCCTGGAAAAACACCTCTGAGATGGCTGGCACCAGGAGTTCTGCAGCCAGAGGAAACGAGACCTTCCAACAACCCTGTGAGCAAGGGACAGGACCCTCGGAGGAGACCCCCAGCCCAGCCCACCTTGGCTGAGCCTTGGAGACCCTCATCTGGGCCTTGCTAGGCGGGTCCCTGACTTCTGACCTCCAGAAACCGGGAGCACATTCTAGAACACTGTTCCAGTGTGCTCAGGTGACTTACCAGGTAGCCACAGAGAACTACAGCAGCCACCTGTGACAGGCCCCACGTGGGCTCCAGAGAACCACATGGGGCAGCTGCCCTGAGCTCCTGGGCTCACGCTCTGGCGGGGGGGAAGTGCACACTCAGGAAGTGAAACCAGGAACCAAGCCAGCTACGAAATGCTGTCACCAGGAAGAGCATGGCTTTGAAAGGTGACCAGGGTGGGGCCGCAATCAGAGGAGGCCAGACTGAGGGGACAGCTCTTGAGCTGAGATCCAAGGGTGATAGGGAACTGGCCCCAGCCAAGGGACGACACATGGCCCAGGTCTTTGGACAGGGCAGGGCTGGAGTCTCTTCTCACCCAACCAACCTCGGGGGCTCCCCGTTGATTTCTACGGTTGTCACGCACTGAGCCTGTTCTACAGTGCTTACAAATGCTTCTTCACGCTCAGGATTCTCTCACAGCCCTGGTCATCTGTAGGGCAATGGGGAGGTCCTGAGAAGTAACCCACAGCTGGAACCCAGTGCCAAGATCCAGAGTGGCCACAGGGCCCGCACGGCAGCTGGGATGTCTGTTTTGTTTCACATACTTTTAAAATACGTGGATTCCTTTTCACGGTTGTCTGCTGTTTTGGCAAGGAACGCTGATTTTCCATTAGTGCTAATGACATCAAGTTACTCTTAAAAATAGGCTTTGGGGGCGCTTAACTTGTACACAACACAAGTCAGCAATTTAAGTCAACATTTTGATGAGTTTTGACAAGCGTGGGCAGTCACGGGACCACCAGGACTGACGTGATCTAGAACAGTCCATCAACCCCCCTCCCCGGGGCCGTCAGTCAGTCTCTACCCCACCCAGCCACCCCGACAGTGGCCACGCTTTCACTTCCGTTTTGAACTTTCTAGAATTGCTTGTAAATGGGATCACATGTCGGTCTGCCTTCCTGTCTTCCCACGAGGACTCCATGTGGCTTTGGTCAGTGGAGCTCTTCCTGGGTGGTGGTGCTGAGCAGCGTGGTTTTCCATCCCATGTTCACACGCTCACTGGTTTATCACCCATGGGTCCCCACGCGCTTGCGTTGTTTGAGGTGGGGCTGTTGGGGAGAGCACCGTGAAGTGTGGGTGTGTGTTTTAATTCTCTGATCAGACACTGAGGCCTGGGGTCACTAGGACAGACAGTGGGGGTGAGTTTATTTGCAAAGTGGCAAAAATACCTCCAGCTACCTAGGAGTGTCCCCCGGGGCTCCTAACCTTTGGGACCCCTGGATTTTGTTCTCACTTCTCTGGTTTCCAGAGGAGCACCACTGCCCCCACCTGATGCTTGGATTCCAGCCCGGTGAGACCCTGAGTGGCCACAGCCACTCCTTGTGGGACTTCTGACTTACAAAACTGAGATGACAGATGGACATTGACTTACGCTGCTGAATGCAAGGCAATTTGCCACACAGCCACACAAACGTAACGCGCCACTCAGGAAGCCATCCGTGAGATACACGAGGACCTTCTCGGCATGGGAGCCAGGGAGCGATGGGCCGGGCTTGGGGACTTTCTGGGGCTCTCCTGCGGCAATAGATCGCCCGGTGCACGTGACCTTCCCCTCGCTCTGCTAGAAGGTCCCTCATGGTAGTGCCAGAGATGGGCGCACCCCGTTGGGAACTGAACAGCCCACCTTGATCCTATTTTGGTGAAGAACACTCTAAGGAAGGCCTTTGATGTTTCCAGATATAAATGAAGCAGGCGCGGGCTCCATTTGGGCAGCAGCTCAATCCGTCTGGTCATCTGGCCCGTCCTGTCCCCGCTTTGGAAACCACTTTCTGTGTTCACCATTTTATTTCTCTTAGCTTTTCTTTCTTACCCAGCCCATTCCACCAAAGGGAAAAACCCTACGAGAGTCGGGTTAAGAAATCCCTATGTTTCAAGAAAAATTAAGGAGTTTGCAGTCCTTGGAGGAATGGGAGAATTCACCATAGATTTCTATGCAAGCAAAATGCACCCAGTTGGAAACCCCAGACACCCTGCTCCCCCCACACACACCCCCGAATGGCCTCTGCAGGTGTTTGAACTCCTGACTCTGGTTTCCCGTTTCTGGAAACGTCTAAGAGCTCCTTGTCACAGCTCCCTGCAGAGAGCAAGGAATCTCAGGGCCCCGCATGCCTGGGGCACGCTAGGCTCACTTGGAGGTGATGTCATCCCTGCGAGTGCCAGGCCTCTGTTTGGAGGTGTTTTCTTCCGTTCTTTGTGCGGGTCCTTTGTTTTCCTTCTAAGACTCAGGAGCCAGTCCAAGCCCTGTTTGCTTCCCCGACCAGGACTAGGACGTGTTAACACCAACAGCCGCTCTGCAACCAGAGGCACTGCTCCCTAATTGCAGGCTGCTATTGAAACACTCCAGCGCCAGACAAAGCCCCTCATTTGGGAGGAAAATTAATTGTACACAAACAAGAACACATTTCATCCTGAATTAAATTCTTTAACATTCCCTTGGCAGAGAACTCTAGGGCTGTTTCTTTTCTGTTTGGTGTCAAATTTTCCCCCTTCCCTGGGAGATTTTTTGCCAAGTGGATCCAGGCTTACAGGTCCCCTGAGGGTTTTGCTGGTCACCTTCCTTTATTGCTCCTTCTCTTGCCCATTGAAGCTGCCATTGCTCCAGCCCACCCTGAGCCGTGACCCTCCCACCCCAGCCTGTCCCTTCCCATGCAGCCCCCTCTGAGGAGTGAAATGGTCCCCAGTCCACAACGCCCCGAGGTGCAGGAAAGATTAACCATGATGAATCGCAGCCAGCAGAAGACGCTACGCGGGGAAAGAGCCTGCGCCAGCCGCGACTCCGAGATTTATTGCCGAGTGCCACGCATAACGAAATCATCCATCTTCCACGGACGGGGAAAGGGCTCCCATGGAAAATTTGTTCTTGCTGCCCCCCTGTTGGGAGCTGGCTGTGACCCCTGCCCAGTAACCAGCCCCACAGGCTGGGGACTGCACAGAGCAGGCGCCCCTGGCCAGCCACCTGTAGGAGCCAGGTTGTCCCTGACCCCAACCCACGACTCACCTGCAGAAGGAGAAGAGGGTCTTGGCTGAAACTGCCAACGCGATGACTGGATCCTGGTTCCTACAGCTTGTGATCCCCAGCTTCCAGGAACACAGCCCTTGTCTCAGTGATCCCAACGGCAGCATCAATCACGGTCCCAACAAGAACCAGGCTGGCACCCCACTGGTAAGCCGAGGATTGGGTAGTATTAGGAAGCGGCTGGCTAAGGCGGGCCAATCTCAAGGCAGCATGAGAGACAGGAAGGATGTCCCTGGCCTACAGCACAAGGCGGGAAACAGCAAGGGTCCAGGGTCAGCCAGGGCCTCCCTCTGAGGTCCCCTGCTAACTCTCCCACAGGCCAAGCATGACTAGAAGCCAGAGGGCAACAGAACCGCGGCACTCCTTGGGCTTGATGGACATGACCTCACCGCAGGACTCTCGCTCGCCACCAGACGACTTTCCCTGATGGCCAGTTGGACCCGCTCCTTTCCTCCTGGATTTTCCTTAGGGATCTCGCCCCTGACCGCTCGACTTACAATTGCAAATTCATCTCCTTTAGATGTCCGCTCCCCTCAGTCCATGGCTACACCCTCCATACACACCCCCAGTCATCAGCACGGCGCCCTCCAGCAGCCGCACGCGGGGCCCTTCCTGGGATCTCACCACCGGCCATGTGCTGACCGCACCCATGTGCTGACCGTGTGCTGACCGCACGTTCAGGTGTCCAAGCCCTGACCCTCAAAATGTGGCCTCATTTGCAAACAGGGTCTTTACAGGGGCAACCAAGTTCAGACGGGGTTACCAGGTGGACCCTCCTGGACCACGGCTGACATTCTTATAAAAGAGCTGTGCGGCAGAGACGTGCCGAGAGGGGAGATGCTGGAAAGGGAGGAGAAGCCGTGTCCACCAGCCGGGGACAGAGCCTGGACAGAGCCGGGAACGGCTCCTTCCCTCACAGCCTTGGAAGGAACCAACTCTGCCAACCCGGATCTGGGCCTTCTGGGCTTCAGGTTACGAGATCATAAATTCCTATGGGTTAAGCCACCATCTGTGGCCCTGGGTTACCACAGTCCCAGCAAACTAGCAGTCACCAGCGGGCAGGTTCTGCCTGGCCCCCTCCCCTTCTTGTTAAGTGAGTCAGCATCCAGAATTCAAATAGTCTTGCATTAAAAAAAAAAAAAAAATCTCTTATTGAAATTCTGGCCACTGGCTCTTCTGGAACCGCGTGGCCACGGGTGGGACCCAACTGGGTGGTGCCTCTCCGTGCGCCCGCCTCCCTCTGGCCCCCTACAGGATCCTTGAGAGTCAGCCTCTTGACACCGGGCGAAGAAGGGCCCCAGCCATGGTCCTCCACAGCCGCGGCTCCTGTGGGGCCTCCCCTGGCTGAAGTTCAACCAGGGTCCGCCTGTTCCCTCCTGCCCCTCTGCAGCTGGGGCTGGCCCTGGGGTGGCTGGGTGGTGCCACCCTGCTCAGTTCCCACACCCAGCCCCCTCCTCAGGGTGATTAACAGTCTCCTCATTCAGTCTCCTCAATTCATGGTTTTAATGAGCTCTCGTACCCTGCCCTGAAGAGCAGGAACCTAAAGCATCAAATCCACAGTGACATCGCCTCGGCCAGGATGCACGGCATCGCAGAGACGCCGGAGATTAAAAAATACCCCTTGGGTCAGTGAGGTGAATGCACCCGCGCTCACCTCTCCCCTCCAGCGTCTCCTTTGTCTCCTGCTGAATTCCCAGAGACCCGAGCGGGGCTCTTGGCAGGCTGTCTAAGTACACCAGCCTGTGGCAACTGGCCTTCAGGGATTCCCCTGTGGGGACCCCGCTGTGCCCTCCCACAGGATGGGCCAAGAGCGCCCACACCCCGTGACCGCGATCCTGATCCTGGGGCCTCCCTCCGCCCACCCCTCTCCCAGGCTCCTCTCTGAAGCCACACCGTGGAGGGGGGCTGTGGAGGGGGGCTGTGGGGAGGAACTGAAGCCTCCTGCCGGCAGCCCCGAGGGGGAGCCTGCAGCCCGACCTCAGCTTGCCCACATCCTGGGCTGCAAGCACCCCGAGAAGCTGCCTCCAAAGTCCGGACCCTCAGGATGTGGGGTGATAAATGTCTGTTGTTTTAAGCTGCTGTTTGAGGGCGCGGAGGAGCCAGCACAGAGCCCTCACTCCTGTATCTCCAAACACCCCGGCAAGGGATCCGCTGGGCCCCTGTGGAGTCCCTACCTGCAGGGACCCCCTTGTGCCCACCCCCTCCACACTGAGCCTCCAGGCAGGCTCCATCTTCCCTCCCGGCCCCAGCCCGGCCTTCTCACTGGTGGACTTTCCCGTGGACAGGGTGTGCGGGAGCCGGCTCAGGAAAGAAAACAGACATTTACATGAGAGTCCAGAGGTTTGGGGCGCAGCAAGAGCCATCCCATGGAGTAGGGTTTGGTTTTTTATAGAGTTTTAAAAATTATTATGCAATGTGAAGGGACTTAACTCCTCTCTTGGTTTCAGTTTTGAGGACTGCTAAGGGGACGTGGGTCACTCTCCATCCGCCTCCTCATCAGGGCCTGGGTGAAGAGGTGAAAGGAAGCTTTCTCACAGTTCCTCCTGGTGAATCAGGGCTGTGTGTCCGTATTCAGACTGCACAGGCTGGGGGCTCCACTCCCTGCAGCTGCCCGTCCCACCACAGCTGGTGTAGGCCAGGAAGCTCGACGGCTGGTAGGATTTTTTAAAGCCTGGCCGGGGATGGCAGGACTTTCCTAGTGATCAAAAGCACACATCGGACCAGGCATGCAGAGAGAGGGGACGCTCTGTGTAGAGACAGGACGGGGACAGAGGAGACACGAGGTTTGGAGCCTGTGACAGCAGCGGAATTAGGAGAGCTGGAGCAAGGCACAGAGGACATTTTCCAGAATGTGAGGAGTGAATCATCAACTTACCAGGCCTCCAAGAGACGATGGGATTAATTTAATGAGAGAGGCCCCGACTTTGCAAAACTCTAAATTAATTCTTTGCTCAGCCATTCACAGGGGAGGATGAGAAAGTGGTAGCTTCCAGAAATCATGATACTGAGGTGAATCTTGCAGAGAGAAAGAGGAAGGGGTGGGAAATAGAGGAACTTGGTGGTGGGAGACGAGCTTCGCTTCATGTTGGTGTGGAAGTGAGAAGTTCCCCACGACGTCAACCTTTAGAAACAGCCCTCACGGGCCCTCCCCACAGCTTCTGTGCAGAGCGCTCCAGGAAGCAGCTCCCGGGCCACCGTTGCCCTCCTGGGCCCTGAGTCCTCCCTTCCTGCTGCCGACAAGCTTTCCAACTCAGGCCCGGGCCACTCCTTGGATGTTCACACCTGGCGATGACTGGTTGGAGGGTGCCCTGCGGAGCTGGGCACTTTTATTACGTGTTACACTCCAGTATTTCTTACTACCAGTGGGATTTTGATAAAGAGAAAGAGGGGTTCTCCAGCCCCCCGAGGTGTTGGTGCCGATCACCCCAGAACCACTCATCCCTGGCTCCTTCCCATGGAGATTGGCCCCAGCCACCGCTCCAAGTCCCCAGTGGTGGGTCACCTCGTTCCTTCTTGTCATGTCCCATCAAGGGCCTCCAAGGCCCCTGGCTGGGCTGGCCCCTCCCATCCCAGAGTCTCCCCGCAACCCCCTCACCGCAGCCCGTGGGCCTGACCGGGGAAGCTTCCCAGTGACTGGCCTGGCCTGGCGTCTCCACCAGGACGCAAGTGGGCCCAGATCCAGCCCAGACTCCTGAGTCACAACGGGACTTTACAGAGTCCTATCTGTCCCCAGTCCCTCTAACTTCATTTCTTCCCTGTGTCACCCAGAGGCAGGCAGAGCTACATCAGACCTCTGTCTCAGTTTACAGGAGTCAACGGGCCCTTGGAGCTTGGCGTCCCGCAGGAGCTCGAGGGTGCTCCGGCAGACCTGGCTGTCCTCAGAGCTTCCGCGTTCTCCTCCTCAGGCTGACCCCCGGCTGCCCCCACTCCTGCCTTCACCCCCACATAAACCCTCCAGCTCCTGAAATGGAAAGATCATTCCCAAAGATGTGTCATGACACCCCAAGCCGCCCCAAGGCACTCCCCAGACGCTGGCCGAGGGCATGTTGGCTCTGGGCTCCTCTCTCCATTAGTGCCGCTCCCTGGCTTAGCCTGGCTCAGGTGGTCCTCCACATTCTGTTTTAATCACCTTTACCGCGGCTCAATCTCTGGAGCAATTTAAGATACGGATTTTCCTCTGAGCACAGCCTTTAGCCGCGCCCCCAGATTTTGGTGTGAACTGTTCTTCCTTTCCTGGTTCACAGAAACAGAAACCCTCTTTTTAGCTTTG
Organism: Spermophilus citellus; assembly: GCF_964194105.1. NCBI lineage: Eukaryota > Metazoa > Chordata > Mammalia > Rodentia > Sciuridae > Spermophilus > Spermophilus citellus. Next base: position 5,965,985 of record NC_138185.1, on the reverse strand, counting down.
ACTTCCGGGAGTGACAACCAGCCCATGTCCCCGAGTTCCACATCCGCAGATTCACAAGACCCCCCCCCCCATGGAAGATATGTCTTAAAAAGCTATTTCCATACTGAATCCATACAGACTCTTTCCTGGTGACTATTCCTGAACGATGCAGTATAACCAGCGACACACGGCGTTTGCGCTGTGTTAGGAATCACAGTTAGTCTAGAGGTGATTTAAAGTCCTAGGAAAGCCGTGGAGAGGCTAAATGCAAACATTACGTCTTTTTATATAAGTGACTTAGGCATCCTCAGATTTTGGTATCTGTGGGGGGTCCTAGAACCCACCCCTTATAGATACCAAGGGACAACTGCTTTGGGGAGAAACTTCCAATAAAGCGCACCCACTTTAAGTGTCCGGTTCGGTGAGTTTTGACAGATATGTCCACCCAGATAAACAACTGTCCCCAGTCAAAACACAGAACACGTGGAGCACAGCCACTTGTTTATTATTTACTTTAACGTCACTTGATGATGATCAGTATGTAGCCCATACAATTTTTTTTAATTTTGTAGGTTTCTTTTGTACTCAAAGGAACTCCCCTCAAAAGGACTGAATCATTAAAAAAATGTTTAAACCTCTGATATTCTCTCTTTCTGCCGGCTTCCTGGACTTCACCCTCAGGGCCCCAGCACGTCCATCCTTATCTGCCAGCTCTGGTCAGGTTGAAGCATTGTCAGGCTTTTCTGGGTGCCCCAACTCTCCCCTGCAGGGGTGGCTTCCTGGGAGGGTAGGGTCTCATTGTCTGCACCCTGTGTCTCAGGCCATCCTGGAATCCACGCAGTACAGCTGTCCTGCCGAGCTCGCTGACGGCAGTGGACTTAACCCAGCCCCGGGCCCTGGAAGCCCATGCAGGTAGGCAGGCGGTTGAAAAGCCTGGCTCTGTCTGCACCCCGTCTCTGCCCGGGCTCGACTCGGGGCAAGACGCTCAGGTTGTTCTTCAGAGAGCCTGAGTCATGAAGGGAACTCTCACATCCCTGCCACCTTCCTGCCGCCGCCCAGGGGCTTCTAGTGAGTAAGTCACTTAACTCATCACCGGCTCCGGGTGTGGGGGCTACAGATGGGGGGGGCCTATGGATCCAGCCGGGGGAGGGGCAGGTGGAGAGAAATCTCTGAGGCCCCCAGGGCTGGCAAGGCCTCCGAAATCCAATCCAGGAACCCTCCCAGGGGACAATAGCAGCTGCCACTGCCTGTCACTGCATCCTTGTCCCTGGCTGGCCAGGCACCCCTGCCAAAGGAAGGACGTGTGCACTCAGCTGACAGACTCAACAGCTCTGCTTACCCCCTAGGCCCCACTGCGAGGCAGGCACCGTGCACCTGCTGGGGAGAGGGGCAGATGCCACGCCGGTGGCACGTGGCCTGGCTGAATGTCTCCTTCTCTTTCCCTTCCCTGGGCCCCTGGATGCTAACCAGGACCCTTTCGTGCCCTGGCTCTCCTGTCCAGGAGGACTCTGGACGTGATGTGAACTTGGAGGTCTGCAGAGCTGCCCCCACCCACCTCTCATCCTGCTCTGCCTCCCAGGACACTGGCTTCTCTCCACCAGGGACTTCCTCTCCCCTCAGGCTTAGTGATGCTCCCCCTAGGCCCAGCCCCTCCTGCTGGCCCCAGGCCCCCGGAACGGCAAACACCAGAGGATTTGCAGAGCCAATGGGCCTTGCACACAGGAACCTGAATCCCAGATTCCTCCATCGCCTCAAATAAAACATCTTGATTTGGTGCTAATGTGCCTCGAGCATCGTCCTCCTGATCAGAGAGAGAGCAGGCCAGGCTTGGGGCAGAAGGCAGCCCTCTGTGTGGGCTGATGGTCTCGTTTCTGTGGAGGGCTCAGAATCACCTTTCACTCTGAGAGCGCCTCACGGACCACCTCCCTTCTGGCTGATCCTGGACTGCCCCATTCATAAAACGGGAAAGCGGGCCTCCCCCTCAGGTCCCTGCGATGCCCTGCTGCCCGAGAGCCGCAGGCCCCAGCCCAGCGCAGCCGCAGTGGTGGCCTCTGGGGTGAGCACCAGGGCAGGGGCGGGAAGCCCACCTTGCAGCTGGGGTGAGAGCTGCCCGGAGGACAGGAGCAATCACAGCTGGGGACACCATCCTAAGAAGCCACCTGGGCTGGGACAGTGTGGGCCCAAACTGAACGAGGACCACAAAGCCACCGCTGCTCAGGGGGGTGGGGCTGAGGTCGGAGGGAGCAGGGGAGGGGTGCGGTTGCTAAGCAACGCGTGCTGGTGCTGGCGTTGGCAGAGACGGCCCAGGCACCAGGGCATCCGTGACATCACCCTGGGCTGCTCCAAAGTCACCAGTAACCTCTGTCCCTCACAGCTGCCCCGGAACACGGAATCGGGGAAGGTGAGATCAAGGAGCCCACACCACACGTGGGGACAGACACCTGAGAAGCCAGGAGAGCAGCGACTGGGGCCGAGTGGAGACCCCGAGGCTGGACGTGGAGTGAGGAGCAGGGGACACAGCGCCCCAGCGGCAGAAGCTTCCAGAAGACTTCCTGCCCTGGGCAGCTCCCCGCTGCTTCCAGGAGGGAGGCTGTGGAAGCAGGGCCTGGGGACACTGGGCCAGACCCACCCGGAGGCCAGAAACAGGGAGGCTGGGGGGGGGGTCTTGAGACAGCGGAGGAAGGGGGCAGGTGGGGGGGCTGGGTCCCTCCTTCCTTCCTCCTGTGAACATTCATGGGTCCCACTGGGGCCAGGCTGCCCTGCGCTGGGTGGAGAGGGACAGGTAGTCCCTTGGTCAGTTTAACACTTCACAAGGACACACGGAGCCAGGAGCTGCCTGGACACAGGGACACTGGACACAGGAGCCCCTCCCTCCCAGAGCTGGTGTCCTGAGGGGGTCTGACCCCAGAGCAGATGGACACTGACAAGATGGGGCCCAGGCCCTCCTGTCCCCAGAGCAGATGGACACAGTGACAAGATGGGGCCCAGGGCCCTCCTGTCCCCAGAGCAGATGGACACAGTGACAAGATGGGGCCCAGGGCCCTCCTGTCCCCAGAGCAGACGGACACACTGACAAGATGGGGCCCAGGCCCTCCTGTCCCCAGAGCAGATGGACACAGTGACAAGATGGGGCCCAGGCCCTCCTGTCCCCAGAGCAGATGGACACAGTGACAAGATGGGGCCCAGGGCCCTCCTGTCCCCAGAGCAGATGGACACAGTGACAAGACGGGGCCCAGGGCCCTCCTGTCCCCAGAGCAGATGGACACAGTGACAAGATGGGGCCTAGGCCCTCCTGTCCCCAGAGCAGATGGACACAGTGACAAGATGGGGCCCAGGGCCCTCCTGTCCCCAGAGCAGACGGACACACTGACAAGATGGGGCCCAGGCCCTCCTGTCCCTGTGTCTCCAGATCCTCCTTCCTGGGTCCAGGAGGCGTGGGCCCCCCACCTGGCAGCGTCTTCTGCCCAGTTGACCTGTGGGTCCCCTCGAGGGCTCCAGCCACCGCTCAGCCTCGACGCACCCTCTCCAGGGCACAGAGAGGCCAGCTGGGGGGACAGCACCCTCCCTTCAGGACCAGAACAGGTGAAGGCTCCGTGGGCAGAGCCGGATCCGCACCCAGAGCCCGACTGCAGGAGACTCTGGGAAACGCCATTTCCATGTCCAGCCTCCACTCAGGAGGGCACAGGGAGGACAGCAGGGCCGGGCGGTGTCCTCGGGGCCTCCCTGGGCTGTCACCTCCCAGGCCTGTGCTGTCCCCACTCTGACCTCTACAGCAAGGTCCCTCCCACCTGTCCCTGTGACACCCCAGGAGCCTGTGCAAAGGTCAGGACACCCCTTCCTGGGAGGCCAGAGTCCACCGTCCCTCAGCCCCGGGGGCAGCTGGGGAACAGGCGAGGGCTCACGAGGAACCTGCTCCGTCCCCCAGAGAAGCCATGTCGGCTGCAGCCTGAGAGGACCCAGGGCTCGGGGACCCCACGTGCCTGTCCCTCCAACACCTGGGCCCTGTGCCTGTGTGCACCTGCCGGTCACTAGGGGGCAGGACGGGGTAGGGGTGGAGCCTGGGGTCACAGAGGGAGGACAGCGTCGGGAAGAGCAGATCCAGGGAGCAGTCTGCATTGGGTCATTTCAGAGCCAGATGTCGGAGCAAGAAATTCCACTTGAGGTCACGCCGCGAGAACATTCTCCCAGGACACTCCCACGGATGTGGCCAGCGAGACCAGAACCCTGAGCTGCCCCAGAGCACGGCCCCTGGGGATTCTCTGGGTTCAGACTCCAGACCTCAGCTCAGGCCAGTTGTTCACCTCCCTGCCCCCATCTGTGAAGACAGTGACAGTCACCAGAGTGAGAGTCCCCGTTGCCTGGGATCGTTGCGGATTAAGGCCCAAAATATCAGCAAAGAGCTGAGCACAGCGTCTGCCCACAGGACACAAGACTTGAAGTGTCAGGGCCGTCACCACATCCACTTACATGGGTTTATGTGGATTACGGATTGTGTATGGGTTATTGATGGGTTTTACACTGATTATTATATTGCACCTGACGACACAGATGACGTTCATTTACCATCAGCTCTGCCGTTTACAGAGCACGTCGTTTCTCGCCTCCCTTTCCCAGCCCCCACCTTCCAGATGGCTGCTCAAACTCCGACAAGCACATTGACGTTCCCAACAGCAGGAAGTCACGAAAGATAAAGACAGAAGTGCCCCTTCCCTTTAAGGACAGATCTCTAAAGTCGTTCATGAACTCCCACGTACTTCCATGGTCTGGGATCCAGTCCCCTGGCCACACGTAACTGCTGGGGAGGCTGGGAACTAGTCCTGGCTCTCTGTGGCCAGAAGCACAGCTGAGAGTCAGCCGTTCTAGTACCGGGAAGAAGGGGAAGAGTTAGCTCTTAGGGGGCCACCGGAGCACCCTTCACTGCCACCTTCTTGGACAGGTCAGTGGGACGCTATTTGGAATGTCAGGCTTCCTACCTATAAAATAAGGTCCACGCTTACAAGGCCTGACCGGCTCTGGACCCTGTCCTCTTTCCAAGGGCTGTCCAACCCACCTGGGCCACCAGCAGGGACCAGTAGGCCAGCTGTGCAGCTTGGTAGCCGTGGAACCACGTCAACAGGTTACCTTTCCATTCTGATGATGGTGGCCTTCGACGCACAGAAATGTTTAATTTCGATGTCGTCTAATTTATCTACTTTTCTTCTTTTGTGTGGTGCCATACCCAAGAAATCATTGCCAATCCAACGTCCAGAGGTATCCCTTTATGTTTTCTTCTAGAAGTTTTATAGTTTAAATTTACATTTAAGTCTTTAATCCATTTTGAGTCAACTTTTGCATATGGTGTGAGGTAGGGGTGTACTTCATGCTTTTGCGTGAGGATATTCATTTCCCTGGCACCACTTGTTGAACACACTGCCCTTTCCACCTTGAGTGGAATTAGCATCTTTGCCCAAGGTCATCTGATCACATACACCAAGAGTCATTTCTAGGCTGTCTACTCTGTTCCATTGATTTACCCGTCTTCATACAGTAATGCTTTATTTCGGTTACTGTAGCTTTGCAATCATTAAAACTAGAAAGTGTGAAACCTCTGACTTTATTCTTCTTTTTCAAGATTGTATGAGCTCTTTGATGTTTCTTGAGATTTCATACGGATGTTAGGATGAATTTTTCTATTTTTTCCAAAAATATCATGGGATTTTGGTAGGGATTTCACTGAACCTATAGATAAATTGGAGTAGGATGGTCATCCTAACAATTATTTCCTCTAATCCATGAACAAGCCACAGCATATCTTTGCATTTATTTAATTTCTTTCAGCAACATGTTTAGTTTTCAGGGTATAAGTCTTTCTTTTTTTAAAATATTTATTTATTTATTTATTTTATTTTCGGCGGACACAACATCTTTGTTGGTATGTGGTGCTGAGGATCGAACCCGGGCCGCACGCATGCCAGGTGAGCGAGCTACCGCTTGAGCCACATCCCCAGCCCAAGGGTATAAATCTTTCACCCCCTTGGTTGTGTTTATTCCTCAATATTTTTTCTTTTTGACATCATCATAAATATAATTTTTTCTTAATTTCTTAATTATTTTCTTATTTTTCAGAATTCTTTCGAACTGTTCAACTTTAGTGATGGAATGCAGCCAATTCTCACGTGTTAACCTTGTATTCTCCAATACGCTGGATTTATTTATTAGTTCTCACGGGTGTTTTTAAGTGGAAACTTGGGACTTTCTACACACAAGATCATGTCTTTTGTTAATAGAGATGGTTTCATTTCTTTTTTTCCCATTTTGACGCCTTTTATTTCCTTTTCTTGCCTAATTGCTCCTCAGAAGGTCCTTCTTAGCATCTGGACAGCCATCTTAAGTGACAGCCACTGATTTAAGGAAACAGTCTTGCTTTCCCACCCAAGGACATCCACTCCCTCCCACACCCCAACCCTCCACTGCCCACAGTAGGACCCGCCTGGCCCCGATTCCTGAGCCTCTCCCATAAAACTCCAGAACCCAAGCCTGCGTGGCCTCTCTCTCCTACAGCGTGGCCTTAGTTATCAGCTCCGACGGGTCTTGTGTGTGTCGGCCTGGTCCCCGTCTGTCCCTGCTCCCTCGTCCGCCTCGTTCCGGGCTCTCCCCTCCCCCTGGCTGGGACTCCAGGTATGAACAGAACTGCTCCTCTACTGGGTCCTTCCTGGTAGACGTCCACTCCTCACGGATCCCAGGTTCAAGGCTCTTCGTGCAGAGGGACTTGGAGGAACCCTGGCCCAACTCCCACCCCGTCACACAGGTCATGGCACCCCACTTAGCATTGATCTGAAATCTCATCCTTGCTCTGGGTACTTCTTGTCTCTGCCTCCTGGGGGGCTCCCTGGGGACGGGGGGTGGGGGCTGTCCTGGCAGCCCCAGGGCCTAGGATGGAGTTGGGGGCCCAGAAATTCCTTGATAAATGTTTGCTGAGCATTGGTTGAAGCTGGGACGAGGGTGCTGGGCCCCAGGCCTGGGGTGCCCCTCGCTGGAGATTTCTTCCCGCCCATGCACAAGGCCTCTCCTCCAGCCAGTTCAGCTCCGGCCCTCGTCCGTGGCTTCCAGGTCGGCTCGCTGCTCGCTGCCCGTGGGGAGGGGCGGCCCCACCGTGACCCAGGGCTGCGGGAGGGAGCGGCCTTTATCGTGAGGGGCATCTAGGTGACACTGTCACATTCACAGCCGCTCTGCAGCCGCTCTGCAGGGAGTGAAGCCTCGTCTCACCCTCCACCCAAAAGAGAAAGACAAACCTTAGCCAGAGGGAGAAAGAGAAGGAGGGATCTCACCATGAGGGAGGGACCGTTTGCTGAGTGTTTCTCCCTAGTCTGGAGCCGCCGGGAGGGGAAACACTCCAAAAAGAGGATGCTGTCCTGAGAGCAGCCCGTGGAAACGGAGGCCTTGGGCTGGAATCCAGAGGGAGGGGGATCACGAGGTCGAAGGAGAAGATACAGCGGGCTCCTGACCTGGAGTTTGGAGAGTTCATCCCCCACCCGCATCTGACCACCTGACAGCAGCTGGCGGGGCAGACACACAGGGGACTCGTGGGTCTCCCCCTCCCACAGCCCTCTCCTCTCCTGGATCAGGGGTGACCGGTGAGTCCGCCGTCTCTCAGAGCCATTAGAAGCGAAGCTGCCGATCCCAGGCCGAGCCTCCTGACGCTCCAACAGAAACCCCACCTGCTAAGGCCCAGGCCCTGACGCAGGGCCACCTCTGGACCCGACGCATCTGTGACCCCGACACTCGCCGTGTGCTGGGGACTGCAGTGCTGAACATTCCAGACGTGCTGACTCTGGGGTCCTGGCCTGGGAGCAGTCAAAAGGGCCAGGGGGGCTCCACAGCATCCAGGTGGGCAGAGTCACCTGGTCAGGGAGGAGGCTCCCTGGGGCCTTTAAGGGAAAGATTTGTCTCTCAATGCCAGGAGCCTGGGATAAAGAGACATGTGGTCCCCATCACAGTTGGCAGCCATGTTGTGACCAAGAGGGACAGTGACTTGTGAATGAAACCACAGAAGCGCACTGGCAAAGCAGAGAGGCTGGTGGGGCCGAGATGCTCCTGATGCCCACCCCCAACCCCCTCTGCCACGGAGAGAACAGTCTCCAGCCAGGGAGGCCGTGCACTGGGGGTTTCAGCTGCCCACAGCCTATAGCAAACTAATCCATGTGATTTCTTTCAAAGCCCTCTCTGAGGCCCCGCAACCCACCCTCCCTCTTCCCAAGCCCCACACCCTTCCTCTCTGCACTAACCCGCTGCGCCCCATGAGCTGTTTTGTGTCCATGTGCATCTCCCCAACCAGCCCCCGGTCCACTGAGAACAAGGTCTCTTCATCGATTCCCTCCCTAACCAGGACCCTATGCTGAGTAGGTACTCTGTAGGTGCTCAGGAGGTGTATCAATACTCCAGCTCCCTGGCCCCGGGCCTCCTGAGCATTGCACAAACATGTATTTTATTGTAGTTTCTTGTAAAACTAGATTGATGGGTAAGATGCATTTTTTTTTAAGGAACTCGGTAGTAAGGTATAAACTGCTCTGTTAGACAACACCACAGGACTTTGATGGCAGTAACGACGGGTTTTAAGATGTTTTATTTCATTGTGACAAACTACACGTCCGTGAAAGTCCCATCAGTCTTTTTCCCAGTTGATGGTGTTTGAAGATTCAGTAGTTTCCCTCTGTGATGGAGATCCTTGGTTCAGCTTCACCTCACTTTAGCAGATGCAGGACCAACCTTCAGAACAAGTGGCGGCCACACTGGGTCTCCCACATGTCCAAGGAGGGCCTGCAGCACTCTGCAGCCATTCAGTCTCCAACTGTGGGGGCTGCCCATCCTCACCAGGAATGCACCCGGCCATTAGAGTAGACTCCAGGCCCAGGCCGGGCCTTGAAAACAGAAAGCTAAAACCGCCCCAGGCAAACTTAGAGGTGGGATTTCCAAAAAGGAAACTTGTTTGGGTGTAAATTGAAAGGCTAGTGTCCCGGGGACCTTCAGCAGAGGGGCCCTGAGCCTGCGGCCTGGCTCGGTCCTGGCTCCAACACCTTCAACATGAAGTGGGTAGACGACTGTCCCCCTGCCCACCCACCCCACTTTTGTTCCCTTTCCAGTGAGTGACCACAGCAGCCTGGCTGCCCACTTGGGCCTCTGGTGCTTCTGCAGACCCGACCCTGAGACTGTCAACATTGCCACCTGGCTACAGGCCAAGCATCCATGACATGAGCAACTGCCACCGTGCAGACTGAACCCGGGTCTCGCTCAGAGTCCAGGGAGCAGCGAGCTCTGTGTGCTTCACGCCGCCAGAGAGGAGCACGAAGATGGAGCAGCTGCTAAGAAGGGACCGGCCTGAGCCGGGCAGGTCAGGGCAGAACTCGGGGCTGCTGCCTCACAGTTATCCCTTCTCCCTGCCCAGTGCTCTTGCTGCCCAGTCACCAAGGAGGGTCACCTGCAAAACCAGGAGGGCTCCTTCTGTCACTCACCAGCAGGCAGTGGCCCCAGGGACCAGAGAGGGGCAAGACTCTGTCCTCACAAAGAGCCTGGCTGTGGGGGACCACCTGTCCACGGCCAGTGTGTGTAGCAGAGGAAAGAGTCGTGGTTGGGGCAGCAGGAAGCCCTGAGCCCCAACTGGAAGACCCTGCAGGCGCCAGCCAGGGAGGGCTGGAGCTGAGCCCCCAGGCTGCGCAGCTGTGGAGAGAAGGGAGGAGGGAGGTGGAGGAGCAGCCCCGCTGGAGCCAGAGACCAGACCCTAGCTGGCGGGAGTGAGGAGGGGGCTCTGGCGGGCAGAGTGGACCGCGAGAAGCAGACAGGGTCCCGGAAACCAGACGGCAGAGGCCTGAGACTCAACCTGTGATGGTATTTCACGTTTTAAAGATGAGATTTTTATTTTTAGATTTACTTTAAAAGCAAACTTTATGTACTTGACTCTATAGAAGCTCTACGGGCAGGTGGGCGGGATGGCCTGGGGAGGCCTAGGCCCAGCAGCCCGCTCTTGGCTCAGAAGGGAAACCACAGGGTGCCAGGCAGGAGCCAAGTCAGGTTAGAACCAAACAGAAACGTTGTCCCTTGAGGGGTGGGGGACCCAGGGAGGACCAGCTGCTAGCCCGGTGTCTCTGGGCCAGGTCAGGAAGGTGACCCAACATGGTGCCTGCCACCTGGATCCTTCCCCAGGGGAGCAGGAGCCGTCTGTGCCTGCACGTAGCCCTGGAACCCCAGCAGGCTCAGACCCACATCCACCTGCCAACATCCGCCTCTCTTTGCCCCTACACGTGGCGGGCAGGCAGTGCCAGGGGATTAACACCCGCTCTGGCAAACCCAGAGTGCTCCTGGAGTCGCTGTATCAATACCCCAGCTCCCTGGCCCCGGGCCTCCTCGGTCACATGTGACTGGCTCCATCCGCAGGCTCTCTGCCGCTGGCCCTGTGACAGCCAGCCCAGCGCCACACCCTCACTGGCACCCGCCCTCCCCAGCTCACTTCCCGATGCCTGCGGGAGCATCTCCCAAGAAGCCACTTGCTCTCAAGTTCTCGTCTCTGCTCTGTGCCTGGAGCAGCCCAAACTAACGCACCAGCATCGGCGAGGTCTGTGCCCATCCCGACCCCAGTGTCAGACCCCACATCTGAGCAGAGGCCTGCCGCCAAGCTTGACCATGATGACCAGATGTGAAGTCAGCTCCGGGAGGGGCGGTGTCCCACGGAATGCGTCCAGATGGGACTCATTACCCGGAGGGAGACCAGAACGGAGTCAATCAGAGCCGCAGCTGGCAAAGGTCACGGGCTCCTGCCACGGAATGTGGGTTTGAGTCATGCCAGGGTGTACCCAGGGAACAGGATGGGGCACAACCACGGTTGTCAGGGAGGAGACTGGAAGGGGGTCTGCCTCATCAGGAACTGGGGAAGAAAAATAACCAGGACTGTGTAATGGAGTGACCTGGGGAGAGCGGCTTCTGACTGACCGTGATAGACGCGTCAGGCCACAGACAATCAGAGCCAAAGGAGCAGGACCCGGAGGGGGCATCCGCCCAGTCTCAGGTGCGCTGAGCTCGAGCTGCCCTGAAAACATCCAGGTGGATTCACCAAGACACCTGTGGGCGTGGGGGACCCCACCTCGGGAGCTCGAGAGGCCCTGTGTCTGCAGCGCTGTGGACTGGAACAGTGAGTGAGGGGTGTGGTGGACGTGGTGGTAAAATGCCCTGGACATCTCTCTTGAAGAGGTCCTCACAGTACTGTTACTTGTGGCCTTTGGACACTCGAGTGGCTTGCCTCTTGGGGCTGTAAATAATGCCGCTATGGGCGCGAGTCTGCTCGTGGCTCCTGGAGGCCCTGCTTTCAATTCCCGGGTCTGTTCCCCAGGTGGAGCCGCTGGAGCACAGGGTACTCCTCCCGACCTGCGCCCGGGCTCCAGTCTCTCCACGTCGGTGCCCACACTTGTTATTTTCTGGGTTTTGATAGTAACCCTCCTAATGGGCGCTCGTGGGTTCAGAGGCTTTTAAATTATAGAGGTCACGGAGGTGCAGAGCAGGAGGGGACCGTGCGCCACCCTAATGAGCCAGGGGTGACCGTGGGAGGGTTTACCCAGATCTGTTGGGCATGCGCTTGGCCACAAGTAACGGTACTGTGAGGACATCGGCTGCTCTGCTGATGACAGTCTGGGAGATGGGTGGGAGTCCAGGTGACAGGGACGTCACCCCTCCTGGCCCTACGTCGACTGTCTTCCACACCAGGCTCTGAGCACGCAGGACTTCGCGCCGAGCAATAGGAGACCAGGCAGGGCCTCCTCCTTCCCAGGCTCCGGCCTTTTGAACAGGAAGAAAACGGCGTCCCCGAAGCTCCCAGCAGAGATTCCCCCACATCTCACAGGCAAGGACCAGCCCTGTGTCCACGCAGGTGACAGGGAGGTCGCAGGGTCCACCCACAGCGTTTCGACCCCGCAGCCCTGAGTGCCACCCCAGGAGGGTACTTGCACCAAGCTCCCAGGTGAGGCTGGGGCTGCGGTCCGGGGACCACACTTTGAGAAGCACTGGCGTAAGGGATCTTAACCCTAACCCCCCTGAGCTGGCCCACAGCCCCCCAGACAAAACGAGGTTTCTAGGACAAATGGAAAAGGGACGAGACGTGGCAAGAACTGGAACTTCCTGCGACAAACTCTCCGCCAAGCTCATGGATTCTCTTCACTTCCTAGATTCTAAGGCCATGGGCAGGGGTCATGGAAGTCACCTTTTGGACCCTGGGGTCTGAGAGAGTTCCGGGGCCTGGGTAGCAACTTTCAAGAGATTTGTTCAGTGAGTCAATACGTGCACCTGTCATCCCAGACGGCCAAGGCTGCTACAGGCTCTGACCACCGACCAGAGCTCCCGGGAGCTCACAGAGGCAGGGGGACTCCGAGGCACAAAGCAGTCCCTTCCCCACCAGGCTCAGATGGCAGCAGCCCGGCCGCCTGCTCTGATGTGACCTCCGGCCCACAGGATGAGATCTGAGCCTGTGGGTCACACGAGCCAGGCCTGTTGGGAGCTTTGCCTCTGTCTGCGCCCAGGCTGAGGCAGACAGCCCGTGGCCACGGGTCCCAAATAGTTCCTGCTAAACGACCCTCTGTGGCGTGGCTCCTGCTGAAGCCCAAGGAACAAGCCCTTGAGTCGGCGATTGTCTAACAGACACCTCCGACTGAGAAGCCGGCAGCCCGACTTATCTGTCTGTATGAACCCGCGGAACACGGCTACCAACAGGCTGCGCGGCACGTCCTCCTATCCACAGGAAGCCTTTAGAAGGCTGCAGGCGTGGAAGAGATGAATGAAGAGAGAGAACCGCTCTGCGCAGAGCTGAGCCTTTTGTTGTAAACTCCCCCATTCGATCCACAGAATTATCCTGGAGGGAACAAAGTGGAGGGAGATTTGGGTACCCATTTTGGGGGAGGGGGGTACCAGGGATTGAACTCAGGGGCACTCAGTCACGGAGACACATCCCCAGCCCGGTTTTCGTATTTTATTTTATGGGATTACAGGTGAGTACATTTTATAGATGAGGATACAGAGGTTCAGAGAATGAACCAGGCCCAAGGTCATGCAGTCAGAAACCAGAAGCCAAGGCCATATCTGCAGGCCGTGGGCCCGTGGGTGGATTTACCTGATCTGCTGTTGATGAAGACACAAATTTCTTCACTCCGAGGAGTCAGTGAGAAGGGCACTGCGCCTGTTCCATGGCCACATGTGACACAAGAACTAGTTCACTCGGGCTCAGGGCCTCAACCAGCACTGGGCCTCTGGGAGGCCAGGGCTGGGAGGCTGTGCTGTTTGCCACCAGGTCCCGTCTTTGGGAGGCTGGTGAACATTCTGAGCTCCCCACCACCTTCTCTGACTTTTGGTTCCCTAAACATAAAAGGGGTCTAAGGATGGGGGTTAAACGGGAGGCACCCACTACCCCCCCCAGTCCCCTGTCCCCACTTACCTCAAGCATGGGTCAGCAGGCGCTTGACTTGTGCCCCCATTTTCCTCACGACACCTGCTCACGTCCCTAGGATGAGTCCTACCTTTCCAGGCCAATTTCAGGAGACAGATGTCCCGAGCTCCTCTGCAGCAAGGGCAGAGTGACCCCAGCAGGCGCCTGGCGATCAGACCTGCCCACGAGAGACAGGACGAGAACAGAGCCATGTGCTCTGGCTGCACCTGAGGGGTCCGAACTTCCGGAAAACACCGTGGCAAGGCCGTTGGTTCTCTCAGGGCACAGCGAGAGCCATGGGCATCCGTCCAGCTCCAGAGGGGCTTGTGTTGCCGGAGCAGCCGGCCACGGGCAGTGGTCTTCCTGTGTGCCTGCTGGAGTCCGACCCCCCCCCACGGCTTAGGAACCGCTTTGAACAAACCCTTGTCCCGCTCCAAGCAGCCAGGTGTGTCTGTGACGGGCAGCCCATTCCTGGCACACAGGACAGTAGCTGCCACACATCCTGCTCTCCAAGGCCAGGGGAACCAGGGGACGGCCTGGCTCATCCCACAGGCCTCGGCCGCCGTCTTGGTGGGCAGCCCAGCCCTGTGGGCACCAGCGCCTGCCAGCACGCAGACGACCGGATATAAGCACAAAAGATGAGTCACCCATGAGCAAGCACAGGGCGAGGGTGGGCCTGGGTGCCAAGCAGGGGACAGGTCTGTGATGGACGGGAGGCCACCTGCAGGCCCGTCCTGCACGGCAAGGCAAGGCCACGTTGCAAGAACGACGGGAATTGACTCTGGGGCCCAGCAGGCCAGCCTAGGATCCGACAGGACCAGTCAGCCCAGCCTCCCCATTGGCTCAGGGCTAGAGCCTGGGCGCCTGGTCTGCTGTTTCTGCCTCCCTGGATGACCTCAGGCCTGGTGCTCTGCCACTCTGAGAAGTGACCCCTTGTGCCTGGCTCTGGGCCATGCCAGGGTCATGCTGGATGTGGGCTGGGAGGGCCCAGGGCTCCTGCTGCAGGTGGAAATGGGGACTGTGCCCCCCCAATTTCCCCCTCTAGAACTCTCCATAGCTGGATGGGCTCTGGAGGCCGGGCCTGGGCCCTCTCCCCACCACACTTGCAGGCCCTGGGCATGTACTCCAGGGTCAGTGAGGTCCTCGGCCCCCCTGGGCACCCGGATGCCCCTCTCCTGATTCCCTCCCACGCAGCAGCCAGGTGGTCTGCAGAGCACCTTATACAGGCAATGACCCCCGACTGAATTGCAGTGGTGGTGGCCCCACTTGGGGACCTAAATATCAGTTGATGGTACCTCTAAAGTGGGAGATGTGATTTTATTTTACATACATTATTCCTCAATCAAATTTTTGTTTTGTTTTGTTAACTACCCAGACCCATGGTTGACCCACGAAATCAGAATCTCTAGTTTGGATCCAGGCTGAGGGCCTTGCTCTGCTCTGTCTCTCTCCACCTCCACCACCCACCAAGGGAAGAGGAAGGACCCCTGCTGGGTGCATTGGTTTCCTAGGGCAACTGGTGGCTTGAAGCAACAGCAATGGCTTCTTGGGTTTCTGGCCATCTGAAGGCCCCACACCTCTTCCAGCTCGGGAGCCTGTGGCATTCCTTGGCCTGTGGCCACGCGACTCTGGTCTCCGCCTCCAACACCACGGGCCCCTCCCCACGGGCCTCTGTGGCCCTTGTTTTGTCTTCCTCTAAGGACACCAGCCCTTGGCTCAGGACCCACTCTAACCCTAGTGTCACCTCGTCCGAATCCCTTCCTTCCGCAAAGACCCTCCTTCCAAATGCGCTCACACCCCACCTCTCTGAGTTGACATGAATTTGAATCTGGGGCACACCAGTCCCCCCAGCATGGTGGGAGTGGGAACTGAGGGGTCTCCTAAGACCCAGCTGATAGGCACAGCCTCCTCCCGTGGGCCCCAGGGTCGCCACCCTCCAGGGGCCACCAGGAGGCTGTGCAGGTGGGCGAGGCTGACCTGTCGACTGCCTAGGGTAAGTACCAGCTTTGGAGACTCCCCGGGCATCCCAGGCTGGGGGTGGAGGGTGGGGACCAGGAGGAGCCCGAGGTCCAGTCCTGTTCCCTAGCCAGCTTCCCAGGAAAGAACCCCACATTGCTACTCTTCACCTGACAGCCCCCCAAGACTGCTCCTAGCTTGGTTCCAAATTTGCAAGACAGGCTGAGAGAACGGGGATTAATGATCATCTCTACAAATAATGACTCACAGCCCAACTCAGGGCTACCAAGGGCAGCACTGTGTATCAATCCACCCATTTCCACCATGACCTCCTGGGGACCCCCTTTTCCGGGTAAGGAAACTGGGGGTTGGGGAAGTAAAGGACTTGCCCAGGGTTCCTGACACTTGAGCACCAGGCTCTGGCCCCCGTCAGTACCCTGAGCCAGGGCTTAGCCAAATGTCGCCCACGAGCCAGACCCAAACCACCTGGTCTGCTTGCGCTCAGTCCCTGAGCTAAGAATGGCTCTTCTGTTGCTAAAGGGTTGTTAAAAACAGAAGAAGATGCAGCAAAGACCATATGTGCCCAGAATGCTAAACCTAGTCACTCCCTGCCAACCTCCACCCAGATCATGACACTAGGCAGCCAGTCACACCCCAACGGCCCCCGCAAGACGTGCTGGGGGATGCAGAGGCCAGAGGCAAGTCTGCACCCCCAGAGGTGTAAGACAGATGACAGGATGGCAAACCACACAAGTCCCCGCTCAGGCTGTGACCCTGCCAAAGCCAAACTCAGCACCAGGTGACATGTCCCCAGGCTCAGCAAATAGTACAGGGACAGACCCGTGAAATAAGCCAGTTGAGGGGATGCTATTCTGAGAGCCCTGCTTAAAAAAAAAAAAAAAAAAAAGCTTAAGAGAAAAAGGAGGGGAGAGATTTCTTTGGCTCACATAGCTGGAAAATATTATTATTAACTGTCTGGCTTCAGGTACAGCTTGAACTAGGTGTTCACACGTGTTCCTGTTTCCGTGCTACATAATAAGTTCCCTCAAACTTAGCAGATTAAATCAACCAAAGGTACTGCCTCACAGTTCCCAAGGGTCTGTCCATGGGCCCTCTGCTCAGGCCACAGCAGGCTGAAATCAAGGCCTTGGCTGGAAGTGGCCATGGTTGTAATCGTGGCTGAGACTCAGGACACTTTTCCAAGCTCGCTGGCGGTTGAAAGAATTCCGTTCCTATGGCTGTAGGACAAAGATTCTGCCTGTTGGCTCTCGGTCAGGCAGGGACTGCTCCCTGCTATGTGGCCTTCATCCTAAGATGGTTGTTGGCCCTTATAAAGCCAGCTCGAGAATCTGATTCTAAGCTGAGTCAGCCCGTCTGGGGCCCTCTGCCTGATTAGGTCAGGCCCAACGAAGACAAACCTCCCTCTGGATAAATTCACAGTTAACTGATTCAGGGCCTCAGAATCCCTTATCATGGGAGTGAACTCAGAGCCTCACAGTCCTGCCCACACCCAGGGGAAGGGGCTTTGCAAGGGAGGCTGGGTGCCATCTGGAATCCTTCCAGGCCCAGTGTGGCCTCTGGAGTCTTCTCAATTATCACCAAGTTCAAACCCTGGAAGGAAAGCTGCTCTGAATCAATAGCTTAAATGAAAATCCTAGGCCTGATCCTCATTGGCCCCCAAGGGTCATGTGCCCATGCCCCACCAATCACCGATCAGAATGCAGAATGCGTGGACTGGCCCGGCCTGAGTCCCATGCCCAAACCTATCCACCGGCAGCGCCAGGACTGAAAACAGGGTACAGACTGTTTCCCAAGGGAAAGGGGATGCCTGCCATGAACACTGGCCCCCAACTCCTGACCCCCAACAAGTATGTAAATCACACCACGCACAAGCCTGAGCTCTGGGTAGAGGCCTGGTTTTATTTGCAGTTAAATGCGATTTCCACGTCCAAATTTCCAACGCTGTTCTTGGTTCCCTGACTCATTTTTATTTGCAACTTTAGCTGAGAAGCCCCTGCTCCTGTGTCCTTATCTACGGACACCAGCGTTGGTCACGCTTCACTTAAAGACACACAGGCTGGCGCTCCGATCACGGGTACCTGCCAGCGCAGCCCGAGAGGAGCCCGCCTGGGCTGTGCCGGGGCCGTGCCGGGGCTGTGCCCAGGCCACTCTCCTCCACAAGGAGGAGTGTGTCTGTCCACCCACGGCAGCTTCCAGGGCTCGGCCCTTTGTGAGCCTCCCAGGACTGGTCTCCGGGGAGAGAAGCAAAACATCGAACCACAAGCCTCTGCCCCATCAGCCCAGATGCCTGCTGTAAACAGCCGGAATCTTTTCCAGGCCAAACGTTGACCTGGCTGGTCCCTCCCAAGGCAGCGTGTGGCCATGGTCTGGCCGCACCAGCACTCCCAAGAAGTTCTCTGGGGCATTCTGCATGGAGACCAGCTCAATGGGGGCCTGTGAGCGGCCAGTGGTGCTTAAAAGCCTCAGGCCTCGAGCCAGCCGATGCCACATTCATCACAAGTGCCCCAGGAAGGCTGGTGGGAGTGGACCGGGCACTGCTCTAAGCACTCTGTGCATAAAACCATTAAGGGGAGAATGGGCCCTAACAGCTGGTGTCCTGATATCTCAGATGCGGGGTGCGTTGCCTTTTTCTATGTCCTAGAAACAGCCATAGGAGATGGGAACTATCGTCCTCGGCCCCATTTGTCAGGGGAGTTTGAGGGACACAGGCCCACGGCGACACACAGTTGTGTTTAGCCCCAGGCAGCACTGGGGCTAAACTGTGTGGATTTGTCTCTAAACACTGGGGACCAAGCCACGCCCCTCCACCATCTCTTCTGCTTGAAAACGTCACCAACAGGCTGTGCACGCGTTCACTCCACACGTGTCTGCGGAACGCTGTGTGCTGGACAGTGTCCTGGGCACTGGAGTCACAGTGATGACAGCCGCAGCCCCTGTCCTCCTGCAGCGAGTGGTGGACAGGGGAAATAGACAGTCTAGGCCACAGATATAAATAAAAATGGATCTCAGCCAGCAGCCTGTCTGAGGAGGACCATAAGGTGGGGAAGAAGGTGGACACAGGAAACATCTCTAGGCACAACAACATTGAGCCGAAACCTAAATGATGACAAAGTAAAACCTGGAGAAAGAGTCTTCCAGGGAGAGGGCATGGCGAGGGCAAAGGCCCTGAGGCAGGAAGAGGTTTGAAGAACAAAGAGAAGGATCCCTCTGTGTCTCTATCAGTGGAGCCAACTGAGGGGTGATTATGGAATCCCTGTTAATTTCCTGAGGTGCAACAGTGATGGAGAGGTCATCTGGGGAAGCGACATATTCTCAGGAGATGCCCGCCCAGGGCCTCAGGGGTGATGCGTCATAATGTCTGCAACCTCCTCTCAAGTGGCTCAGCGACAGGAGCCCACAGGGGGGCACACCAACGCCTGCAGACTCTGGTGGAGAGCAGCCGTGTGGCCCGTGGGCTGCCCTCTCAACCTCTCCACTGGGAATTTTCAAAATGAAAAGAGAAGCAAGTGGGCAGCGAAAGGAGCCAGGCAGCAGCTGGGGCGAGCCCACGCTTGTGCCCAGAGTCCAGATTTCCACATACCAGAGCGGGGTTGGAGCCCAGGGGCATGTGGCCTGGTTTGCTTTGGCTTCGGAGGGCCACCTTCCCTGGCTTTGTCCTCCAGCTTCACGGACCTCGGGAGAGTCTCCCTGGGCCGGGCAAGCTCTTCCTGTTCTGACCTAACGAACGCTCCCCGGGCACCTTCCGTAGCCTGGCATGCTCTCCGTGCCCATTTCACCTTCCTTAATCTCACCTAATGCACGTGACAACATATAATGTCCTTGTCACCATCTCCCTCCTTAAGGTGAGGAAACCAAGGCCCGGGAGGTCAGTGGGGTCTCCAGCCGGTGCTGGCCGAGCTCAGGTGGGTTGGCTTGGCCCTGGAGCGGCACCTGTCATCCTTTGACTCTCACCAAGTTGCCACCGTCATTAATCATAATTGATGAATTATAACCAAAGCTCAGAAAGCCATTGTGAAACCGGGCATGCTGTCCCCGAGAGAGAGCCCTAGATTGAGTCACACTCTTGGTCAGTGGATCCCGGTCTACCCTTTAAGGAAACAAAGGTCTGCCCGCTCCACCTTGTCACGGTGGCCTGGCCGTGCTGCCCTGGGGTCGTTACTCATCTGAATACCTGGGCAGCACCCGGCTCCTGGGCATCCCGTTGGTCACGAGGTCACAGATGGAAACCTTCCTGCCTGTTTATCCAAAAGAGAACCACTGGTCTATCATTCAGCAAGAGGACAAATAGCCACTGTCATCAGCGGTCTTTGAACTGTGTCTTCACTGGTGACAACCACAGTCTGTCCTGGTAAGAAGTCAGAATGAACACCACCGCTCCTGGAGATGGCTCATAGCAGCCCCAGGAGACGGCAATTATATCCGTTTATAATTCCCCTCCCTCCCGAACCAACCCTTGATTCATAAATGTGCACTCTTAGGAGTCAGGCGTTAGAATAAATTAGACTATACAATTATGTGTAATTAAAGGGGAAAATGGGTACCGCGCTGCAGAGATGAGCCGTGTTTTGCTGAAGTAAATCACGTGCGTGTCCGCAAGCTGGCCCCACGGAGGCGGCGTGAAACACAATTAGTGTTCTTCTGATTTAATGGGGGTTTACGGAGCTGGTTTTCATTATCACAGTATCTCAAGACACATAAACAGTCTTCCTCTACTGACATCGCATTCCCACTGACAGGACAGCTTGGGTCTAACCGAAAATTCTGCAGGATTAACCACAAATTTATGTCATCATGGATGAGACTGGAATTTGTATTTTAAAACCCGTGCAAAACCGTCTGTGCTCAGGAGCTGGGAAGTTTGACACCACGCCCCCGAGAGTGACTGCGGGCCCCTCTGCTCTTGGAGAAGCACGTTCCAGCCAAGCCCTGTGCATTATTAAAGCCACCTGTGCCCCCGTCCTGAGGCTTGCCGGCCCAAGCCTCCCGCCTACAGCTCCGGTCCTACTTTTAATGTTCCTCCTTGACACGCCAATTTGTTTAAGACATGTTAAAAGGTTGCATTTTACGACCCCATAAAATCCCCACCACGCCAGCCCAGATCCAGCCAGAGGAACACACAACCAGACAGCTTCAGCCTCGGGCTGGAGCCGCAGAAACACACCAGGAGTTGTGTGTCACGGTCCCGTGGAAGACACAGCCACTGGCTCTGCAAGGTAGGTGGGACCCCAGGGCTCCCGCTCACGGCCACCAAGGGACACACAGAGGGGAGACCAGGCGAGGAGGTGTTGGGAGAAAGGCCCCCACCAGCTAAGCCAGCAGTGGGAACCTGAGGCCGAGGAGCTCGGAAGGCCTGACTGGGTCGTCGAGAGAGGACAATGTGGGGGGGGGGGGGTCAGCGACACAAGGGACTCAGGGAAAGCCACCCCAGACAGTGTGGTTGGAGGCAGAGGGACTGGAGACTCAGGGTCCTGAGCACTGTGCTCAGCCCACCCAGGCCAGGCTGTGACATCCAGCCCCCAGGCCCCCACATCTCCAGGAAGACCCCGAGACCCCGAGTGGGGCCAGCTGTCCCCAACTGACTGAAAGGGATGGCAACATCAGGCTGAGGCCCGGACCCAGAGGACTGTGGGGTCTTTGGGAATTGTGGAAAGGTACGTGGCCAGAGGACACTTTGCAGGTCCTCTGACCCCATGGGCGTCTGAGCTGGTGAGTCCTCGTGAAACACAGACCACAGCCCCTGCCTGCAACAAACCCGCATACAGGAAGGCCCACACCTTCCAGACCTGTCCCCTCCTCCCAAGGAAGGACAAGGGGCAAAACCCAGACGTCACTTCAGGTCTTTTCATAGCAACAGGGGAAGCGATGCACATCTAAGGATGAGCAAGACACCGTCAGGCACACACACAGCCCACGGGCACTGTTATGAAGGTCCTCTGATAAAGCAGGAAGGATCCGGTAGAAACCCACCGGCAGGACCTTCACAGGGACAGAAGAGCCTGTTCATCTCCCTGGAGTCGGAAAGCGTGGCCAGGCGTGGTTCTGAACTTCTTTGTGGTGGAAATCCCCCCACCTCTAGAACAGTCTCCAGAGCAGGGCAGCCCTACCCCAGCTCCCTCCCCTCCCACCCTGGGGCCCCTGGAGCTCTGAGGACTTGTTAGAAATGACCGCTCCTGTTGGGTTCCAAAGCCAGGCTCAGCTTCCAAAGGGCTGAGATCCACCTGTCAACTCTGTGACTGCTGACAAGACCCATTACCTTTCTGGCTGCTCCAAACGGACATGTGCCATAAAGAGAAAACACCCCCGGGGATTTACCAGAATAAGAAAAAAATGCAAAATATCTCATGAATTTTTTTTACATTGAATACATGTTGAAGACCCCTGGACACTCAAGGTTAAAGAAACTACATGATTAAAGCCAATTTCACCGGTTTCTTTTGATTTTCTAATGCCATTACTAGAGATTTCCAAATTACACACGAGGCCTGCCACATACATCTCCTGGACAGCACTGCGGCCAATGTGTCCCCTTCTGCAGAGATGAGGCAGAAGGGGAGGGGTCTCCATAGGTTTGGGTCCACGGAAGTGAAGAAGCTCTGCCAGGCATCTTCCCAGGCAGGCGGTGGACAGGTCAGCGGCCTCTGTGGGGCTAGCACCTGATTTAGAAAAGCAAGTTCGAGATTTTTCTGATTCATTTAGACTTGAGATTAAACTGGAATGACCAAGGGACACTCTGGGAAGGGGACTAGAGCCCCTAAGCTAGTCAAGACACCCTGTTTGAATTTCAGATAAACTTAAGAGAACTTGTCAGCATTAATAGGCCCCCACAGTGGTCATTTATTCGTATTTGCTTAATCTGAAAACACTAACTCAAAAGATAATACCAGGGCAAGGAGGTGTTCAGTGGGAAGATAACAATAGCCGAGGGTTTAAGCACGTAATTCTGGGTTCAAATTCTGGGTCCACGGCTAGTATGACCTTGGGCCAGTCACCTAACCTCTGTGATTTGGTTTGCACATCTGTGAAATGGGTATAACCACACTGAAGAAGACCACGGGGTGTAGGCACGTTCCTCCTGCGTACAAGTGCTGTTTCCCCACCAGGGTCGGTTTCCCCCTCGCAGCTCAGCCCTAAGTCCTGCGGCTACTGGTTGGGTGGGCTGCTCTTCGCCCACCCTGCAGCCCCTTGCCCCTCCTGCCCCGCGTGACCATGGGGACGGGAAAGCGCGGCAGACAGCGCCACCTTGAGTGGAGTTCCCGGCTTTCGCGGGAAGCCCGTTTCTTCTTTCTTTTCTATTCTCGGCCCATCTCTGAGCAACGCTGCTGTGTTCACTTGGGCTCAAGTTAATTTCCGGGAGAGCTTCCGAGGCGCGTGGGAAGGTCGGGGCGCGTGGGTAGTTCTCCCTGCGATCCCGCTTGGGGCTCGGCCTGGAGCCGACTTCTCCAGTGGCACATGTGTGTAGTTAGAGGCGAGCGCAGGGCTTTGAGCAAAAGCAGTCGGGTGTTTGCAGACCGGGGCGAGCCCTTGTGAAAACAGATAAAAGAAAACATTTATTAACGTGTCATTACGAGGGGAGCGCCTGGCCGGGCTGTCGCACGCCCCGAGGACACTTGGCTCCTTCCAGCTCGGAGGGAGGAGAAAAAGGCAGCAGAAAGGGGGCAAGGATCTCTCCGTTCCCAGCCAAGTGGCCTGATCGATGGCCCTCCGACTTGATTACGATGTTTGATTTATTAGAAATGCCCCTCGTCTGTGTGGCTGGCGCGTACACACACACACACACACGCACGCACGCACGGCTCTGGCTCGCGTCCCTCCCTCGTTTCCAGCTCCTGGGCGAATCCCACATCTGTTTCAACTCTCCGCCGAGGGCGAGCAGGAGCGAGTGTGTCGGTGAGTGTGCGTCTGTGTCCCAGCGAGGGTGCGCGCTCGGCGGCGGGAGCGCGGCCAGCCGAGTCCGGAGGCAGCGGAGGCCGGGAGCCGCGGGACCCCCGCTCCGCGCCGGCTGCCCGGTCCGAAGCCGGACTTCGCGGCGAGGGCCGTGCGCGGGGGGCCGCAGGGCCGGATCGGCGGGCCGTGCGTCCCCGAGCTAGAGGTAAAGCGCTGGCTCTCCAGGGGCGTGGGGAGGCCGCCGCGTGTCCCCCGGCCTCGCCGCTCCCGCTCCGGCCTGGCGCCCCCGCCCCGGCGCGCGCCCGCCTCCCCCGCGCCGCGGCCGGCAGGCGGGCAGGCGGGGGCCGGCCGTGTCGTGCCCAGGGCGGGCTCGGGCCGCGCGGTCGGCCGGGCCGGGGCGATTCGGAGCGGCCGGGCGGGGCGCGGAGACGGACTTTGGCGAGGGCGGTGCGCCGGGCGGGGGCCGGGGCGGGGAGAGGCGGAGGAGGAGCGCGGCTCTCGCCGGGGATGCAGCAGCGGCGGCGGCGGCAGCGGCGCGGAGTCCCCTGCGCCCCGCGGCCCGGCTGGGCTGCAGCAGAGGCGGAGCGCCCCACTCCGGGTGAGGCCCCGGCCGAGCGCGCGGGTGAGTGAGCGGGCGCGGGGCAGGGCGGGCCGGGCTGCGGGCGGCGCGGGCTTCTGCAGCCGGAGCCTCACCCGGGCGAGCATGGCCGCGAGCGCCGCCCAGGTGAGCCGCGCCGGCCCCGGCCGCCCTGCTCCGGCCCCAGCGCAGCGCGGAGGTGGGACCCGGCGGGCTGGCGGGAGGCTCCGGCGCCGGCGGGCCGCAGGGGGGTGACCTGGTTGACCCCGCCGGCGGGCTGGGCGTGCAGGCCAGGATTTCCCGCCGCGCCCCTGACCCGTGGACGCGCCACTCCGAGCCCTGGTGGCCCGGGGGGAAAGCGCGCTGGGGCCCACCGGCCGCTGGGGCACGGCCTCGTTGACCCCTCTGGGTTTAGACCCAAAGGATCGACTAGAAGCCAGCGCACGTGGGGCTTGTCCGGGCAGCACCCGAAAAAGCAGTGGACGGGATCTTCAGAGTGAGTCGCAGATACCGAAAGGACAAACAAGATTGAAAAGGCAAACTTCCTCCCAGACCAGGTCAGAACCCGTTTCCACGCTCTGTAGAGAGATGCGCCCCTCCTGGGTCTCCTGGGGTTTCAGAAGTCTACCGTGAAGCTGCAGCGATACTAGGAGTGCATTTTATAAAAATATTCCTTATAGTAGTTCATTCATTCCTTCTACAAACATTTTATGGGGCATCTCTCGTGCCTGGAGCTGAGCTTTTCCCAGGGAAAGGGGATGAAGGAAGGTACCAGCCCGTACACAGAAGCCCCAGACTCTTGGAGGGCAGCTGGGGAGATGTAGACTGGGGGGGGGGGGAGAGCGTAGGGAGACACCCCCAAGCCTGGCTGGGCACTGTGGCCTCTGCCCACTCTTCCCTCCCTGCGGGACCCTGAGGACCACGCCCCCTGCACACAGTAGGGCGAGCTGCAAAGCCTTCTGGCCACAGCCCTCCCCCCCCCTTCTTAAAAGTTCTGGCTGGCCCCGCCCCCTTGCTGGACAGTCTTTCCTGCAGCTTGTTCTAATCACTTTTTGAGTTAAAAGTCAATATTTAATTAACCAAGTAATTACATTCAGCTGACGTCTGAATCTGGGTATTTGCTCATCTGTGCTTGTCGGGACACCGTCCTCTCCATCTGTCCCCTGCTCCCTGCTCCCCGCCCCCGCGCCCCCCAGGAGGCTCTAGAGCCAAGTCTCTGGGGTGACAGGGAGCTGTGGAGAAGGGCTTTCTCTGGAGGACACCCCAGATTTGTTCTCCCCTGAGTTGTTCTTGCAGTCGGTAGTGAGGGGGGCTCCTCACTGTGACTCCGCCTCTCCCTACACAAGGAGTGGGGTTAATTAAAGCCATTTGTTAAAGACGGAAAGGGGGAGGGCACCGAAGACCCCTCCCCCTAAGCCTTGCAGGTCCAGTTATAGAGGAGGAGAGCTCAGGGCCACCAGCCCCCGGGAACTTAGTCCCAGAACGGGCAGCTTGGCTGAGGGCACGGGGCGTCTGCTCAGGAGGACACCGTCTTCCTCCCGCAAGCGCATGTGCAGAAAGGCACAGTGCTGGTATCTCTGCCACGGCTGAGGGTCAGTGTGGCTTTGGGCTTTGTGTTTACTTCTTGGGTTTTTTATTTGAATTTATGGCTTTTTCTGAAACCCCTAATAACATGTTAAGTTTTCTGACTTAAGGGTTGACTGATGATTTGATTGAAAAAACCTGGGCTTGGGAGGCACTGCGCTCTCTGTGGCCATCCCAAGGCCCGTTTCACAGCCTGCCCTTTGAAGTCCGCCTTCCACTTGGGATCATGTTTTCCCTTCTGTTGTCCTGGCTTGAGTGGACTCCTCTGCCCAGGCCTGCCTCAAGGGGGCAGCTTCTAGGCTCCTGGGTCAGCCAGAGGGGACAATCATGCTCTCCTCAAGTGTGTGTCTGTTCTTAGAGTTTCCCCTCCCCCCACCAGAAGCCCTGTCCTGCAGAAGGCTCTCCGCATCCTGGCCAGCTTGTAGTTACAAGAAGGGTTTGTTGTAAGCTCGGTGGACAGCGCTTGGCTAGTGTTAGTGGCCAAGTACATTCAGAGCGCTTAAATGTGATATAAGAAACTCTGAGGGGCGGGTGCTGGGACCGTTGTGGTAAAGATGAGGATGCTGGGGCGTGGGACGTAGAGAGTGTGACTTGCTGGCAGGGTCAGTGGTGAAGCCCTGGGGCTGTAGGTTCCACTCAGAACCTCTGGGTCCTCCTCCTCCACGACCTTGGCCTTTTTATCCAACTGGAGGAAAAAGAAAAATCCATGCTCAGTGAAGAACGCCGAGTTAGTAAAACTGCTCTTTCTCGCTCAGAAGCCTCCGCTGACTAGGGAGTCTAGAGTTTGCCTTGGGGTGTTTTTTGGTTTGGGGGGGGTGGAGTTTTTTGCCCCAAGGAAAGCAAGCAGCTGTGAGATGCGTTTTCCTTCCGCTGTGCATGTGTGCACCCCCCACCCCCGCATCAAAATGCAAAGTGAAACACCAAACGGGGCTCAAGAAAAAAGCTACCAGAATCTGAAGTCATGACTTTAGTCCTTGAAAGCACCATGGCCAGAGGATGGACGGACAGCCTCCTGGAGGAGAGGCCCCCCTGTGGCTGGTGATGGAGTCCAGGGTCCTGGGTGGCTGGGCCCAGCCCGGCCACGGGTGTGGAAGGTGGAGCTCAGCACCGACGGCAGGTGAGGGGGCCTCCCTGGGGTCTGCCTCTGCAGGCCGCCTTGTCACGGGCCCCGCCTTGTCACGGGCCCTGGTGGGCATCCTGCAGATGCCCCTGCTCCAGCCAGACCCAAGGCTGTATCTAATTGGGAGATCATTAAGATCATTATAATTAATTGGCATCCTGATAAATGGCATGATTGCCTAATGGGGTGGTTGCTAGGGAACTAGGCCTCACTTGGAGCCTAGGGGGGAAGATGCGCTAGGCTGGCTGCAGTTGGGCATTGGGGTTCCAGACCCGGCGGTTGGTGGGCAGGAAGCCAGGGCTCACCCGCCTCTGCTGGTGTTCACTGAGCAGCTGCTGTGTGCAAGTTGCGAATGGAATTGGAGGGGTATTTTCCTAGAAGGTCTGTAGAGCAATCAGGATCCTTTCTCTTGGAATCAACAGAGAGAAAAAAAAATCAAACCAGCTTAAAAAGCAGCAGCCTGTGGGTTTTCATAACCCCACATCTAAGGTGACTCTGGCCCAAGAGCAGCTGGACCCAGGGCTCGGGTTTCGTGTGAGAACCGTTCCTCTCGTCTCTGTGCTGTGTTCCAGCCTCTCCAGCTCCGAGGGCGGCAGGCTCTGGCAGCCACGGGCACGGTGGTTAGGACAGCCGGTCCTCCTGGCCACCTGCCCAGCAGTGAGACGGGGGCGTGTGACCAAGCCTCTCTGGGCTCCAGCGTTCTCCCACAAATGATGCTGATCCTAGCACCCAGCCCCTGGTGTGTGGTAAAGGGTGACATGAGATCATCAGCGTCAAGGGCTAAGCACGGCGTCTGACAGGTGAACGCTGGCCGTTGTCATAATGAGGGGCAAGACCGCTGCAAAGGAGCTGCCCTCTCATCCCCTCTGGCTGATCCCAAAAGGAAAGAACAAACCTCTTTCCAGGTGGATCCCACCTGAGCCCCAGGTACCCCTCTGTGCTACTGTGCTGTGCTCAGGCAAACCAGTGCTCACCCAAGGAAAGCCTGACGGGCATTTGGCTCGGGCCAGCCTCAGGCTGCACCCTGGGAAGCTCACTGCCGGGCCCCCCAAAGCCTCAAGAACACAAGCGGGGGTCCTCGGTGGAAGGGAGCCCTGGTTGGGGGGAAGCAAGTGACCACACTAACGTGAGCAGCCACGGTCAGAGGCACCTGTCTCCACCTCTGGCCCAGGTGAGGACCCCAGGAGCACCTCCTTCCCCCCCTCCACGAGGGTCCTCAGGCAGCAGAGGCCTGGCTCGGCTCTTCCACACATGAGGGATGCAGCCTGGCCTTGACCCTGGGCGTGCTGGGGGCCAGGTCTGCCCAAACTCCCGCCATGAGAAGCATCTTGACATATTTGCTTAAAAAATGCAGACTCCAGGCCCGTGGCCAGTCCCTGCTGAATCAGGCTCCCGGGGAGTGCTCGGCACCCATGTGCCTCAGAAGGTCTGGGAAAGGGGCCCTGGAACAGGGTTTGCCTTCTGCTGCCGAAAGCCAGGAGCTGAGATGAGAGATGGGGGGTGCTTGATGGGCATCCCTCATCTTGAACTGGACGGCAGCCCAGGACCTGCAGAGCCCGAGAGGGCATTCCAGTTACCCACGTGCTGGGTGGACATCTGCTGTGAGCCAGGCCCCGTGTCAGGCCCTGGGACTGTCAAGGGGGCGCCCTGGGACTGTCAAGGGGGCCAGAAACAGAGAGGTCCCAAGGAGACATGCCCACGGACCAGGTGGCCTCAGCGAAAAGCCCTACCGTGGAAACAGGGTGATAAACCATGATGGCACTGGGGGGACAGTGGCTGGGGACACCTTAGGCAGATGGACTCTCTGAGGAAGGTGACCTTTGGGCTGTGCCCTGAAGTTTAGGAAGGAGCTGACGTTGGGGGGAATCTGGGGGGAGAGCTCTCCAGGTCGAGAGTGCAGCCAGTGTGCGGCCCAGAGGTAGGAGGGGTCCATCTGGGCCGCTCAGGGGGGTTCTGGTAGGGAGTGGCAGGAAGGGAGAGGTGAGAAGTTTAGACTTTGTTTAAATGAAAGAGAAAGCCTTGGAGACTTGAAGTCCAGGGTGGCACGATGGGAGTTTCAAGGAGATCCTGTGGCTGCTGCCGGGCGGGTGCTTCTAGGCAGAGCTGGGACCGGGGCCAGGTGTGTGAGCAGTGCACTGGGAGCCGACCGTGACCTGGTGGTGGTGTCAGTGGAGACCCTGTGAATGGGTGCACCGGGGCTATTTCTGGTGGGTCCACTACTCTTTGCCACGGGTGGTTTGTCCCACGGGGCCTGTGGAGCGGGGTCCGGAGGTGTTTTTGCCTGTCCGCTGTGGGGGGCGCTGCTGGCCCCTGGTGGGTGAAACCCGGGGTTGAGCACCCTGCAGTGCCCAGGAGGAGCCGCCCCACCACAGGAGTGGTCCAGTCCCCAGCCCGTCCCACAGCGCCAAGGAATCGGGTGATTGGCAGCCTGGTTGCTCGGGGCCCTAATGGGGAAACCAGGAAAGGGGGCTTGGGGGAGGGGGGCGAGCTAGCCTGAGCCGGGGAAGTGTGGGCTCCGACTCTCCACCGTCCTGGGGAAGCTGTGGGTGGTGGATCTGGGGCCGCCGTCTGCGGAGTGGCTGGTGACCTGGATTTGGGAGTCGGTGCATATCCGTGTTATTTTAAGCCCCGGCTGGACACGCTGGTCCGGGAGAATGCGTCGTGTTCCCGGAGTGGCGTTCTCCCCTCCACCCCCGGGGCCTCCCGGCATCTATGATGAATATTTTTGGCACGCCACCTGCTCCCCTCAGGCCCGTGCTCCACTCCGACGGTCGAGGAGTCACCGAGGGCTCAGGCTGAGCCTCCCCTTGTCCGCAGCCTCTCCGCCCCATGATTAGCAGAGAGAACCAAACAGTGGGCACTCCGCAGGGCCCTGGGAAATTGCCTGGGGTAGGGTGGGCTCTCAGCCCGGTGGGTAGCGGGAAACCTCCTTGGTGGGGCAGCGGTGGCCCGGAGATGCTCCTCCACCTGACCAGGGCCTCAGGATCCTCTCCAGCCGGAGCACTTTGATTCCCCACAGTCTCTTAATGCGTTTCCAAAACACACAGTGCCGGGCGGCGCTGGCCTCTGACCTGCAGCCTCGTCTTATGAAAGGCCTCCCCTCTGCCGCTCGCACCTGGCGGAGATGGAGATGGATTCCACCCCAGACTCAGGAGTTCTTAGGAGCAGGTCTGGAGGGGGTGGGGGCAGGGCCGTCCCTGGGGACATAGCAGTACCCGAGGTATGTTTGGCCAGGTGGGTGCCAGATGTGTCCGGGAGGGATGTTGCCGACAGCTTTCTTACTGGCTTGTGGTCCAGACCCCAGTGGGGAGCTGACCCACCTCAGTAGCCACGAGGTGGAACTTCAAGGGGACCGTCCGCCTTCAGGAGTCCCGGAGACACTCGCGCTCGGTTAAAGTTGGACTGCACAAAATCTGTGGGCAGAGATGCTGTCCACAGGCCTGACCAGAGACCAGAAACGCCTCCCGGGGTTCTTATTGACTTGGAGTCTTAGTTATTTGCTTGTGGATCTAGGTGTATTCACTTGGAGTAGCAGACTACTGGCCCCGAGTGGCTTACGCAGTAGAGATGTTTATTTCTTGCATAGCAAAATCAGGGGAGTCCAGGGCTTAGTCATCAGTACATCCATGTCGTCCAAAGCCCAGACTCCTCCTAGCCTTTGTCCCTGTGTTCTCTTCTGTCTTCAACTTTGTTGTCTCATGGGGTCAGTGTGGCTGCCACAATTCCAGACATCACATCCCCCAGCAAAGTGGGAATATAGAGGAGTACTCCTGGCTGACTCCCTTTTACTCAGAGAAGAAAATCCTTCTAGGAGCATCCACTGTCCGGCACACTTTGTTTTATGTCTCATTGGCCTGGGGTTGGGTTCTATGCTCACCTCCAAACCAAACATGGGGAGGTGTTTGGTTTGCTGCTTGACTTAGCCCAGTATTTCCCAGATCAGCAAACCAAACGCTGTCTTCTTCCAGCAAATACTTTCCCCAGGTTGGCCTGAAACAGACTCATAGATCACATGAGCCACCTCCACATCTCACCAGAGAGGTGCCCATAACCCACAGGGAGCGTGAGTGTTGCAGTTCGTAAGTGCCCAGCTCTGCACCAGCAGACCTGCGCTGCCAGAGGCCCGGGTGGGGAGGATCACGTCAGCCTGACAGCGGCCAGTCAGCTGGACGCCGGTGGGCAGTTTGGGCAGCTCAGGTGCTATAGGCAGGATGGCCATGAACAAGGGGGTTTCCCGAAGTCTCCAAGTGGAACAAACCCGTCTTCCCGCGGTTTACTCCGGGGTGGGGTAAAGCCAGGCGCAAATGTTGTCTACCTGAGGGTCAGAGCCATGTCTCGGCTCAGGGACCACAGATGGCTTTTCTACCTGCATGAGGGTCCCCTGGGAACTTCGAGGGCTGTCTTGGAGGTGGGGGTTCTCCACGGTGGAGCCTCAAACTATCCAACACGCCCGTGCCCCCACCAGATGCGTCCCAGTCGTGTGATGACCAGAACGATGACCATCAGCCTGTCCCGAGGGGCTCGGGGGGGGGGGGGGTCTGTGACCTGGGTTCAAGGCCAAGCCCACCCTCGAGGGAGCTGTGTGGGGCTGGGCAAGTCACCTACCCTCTCTGAGCTGCACTCCCCTCCGTAAGCTGGGGAGGGGCTGGCAGCTTCCTCTGTAGTTGGGGACCCTGGAACAAGGCCAGTCACATGGAAGCCGCGTTGTCACGACGGTCATCACTGTCACATTTGTAGGTCCTTTCGGAGCTTTTTGAAGTGCTCTGGCACCTGGCCAAAGCCCCTGGTCTTTTGGCCACTCTGCCTGTAAGGAAAGCCATTGATCTCCCTGTGACAGACAGGGAAAGCCAGCTGGAGAGGTGGCAGCCATCGGAGGTGATGCTGGGCCTCGAGCTGGATTCTGCAGCTTCTGGCCAGTGTGCTCTGGAGCCACCAGGCCGCAGCCATCCCTTCTTTGGGGCCAAGTCAGAGAAGAAGCAAAGCCCCGGGCCTGACCTCCAGCCAGGACCCTGCGCCCCCTGGGGGCCCAAGGAGGCCGGTCACCATGTGCCTGGGAAGGTGCTTGGGAGTGGCCTAGGCGTCCCCGTAGTCTCCAGAGGAACTGCGCCCAGGCCACACCCAGGCAGGCTGACCCGGTGCCTTGGGGTTGGAGTCGGGGCCCAGCAGCTGCCCGGCAACTCAACGTCCTGCTGGAGAGCTACTCAGGCCGAGGGAAGGTCCTGGCGGGGTCCTTCTGCAGGGCATTTCTGCCAGGTCCCAAGAGGGCTCCTGGAGGGAGGGAGCTGTCCCGAAAGGCTCCTTCCAAGGGCCTGTTGGACCTAATAAAGCCCAGACTCCTGGCTCAGAGAGGTGGCTCTCCCCGCTCCTGGCCTGTCGCGCCTGCCCCTCTGGTCCCTCTGGTCCTCGACACAGCCAAGCTCCTTCCAGCCTCGGGGCCTTTGTACCTGCTGCTCCTCTGCCTGGACTGTGCCCCCCCACAGCTCCCCAAGTCTGCCTCCTCTGATCCTTCCAGTGTCACCTCCTCAGAGTGCTAGGATGGATGGCACCTTGTTGACGTGCAGGACACTTGTCACACTCAAAGGGCTTGTCCTTGTCCTCTCCCTTGTGGACAGTAAGCTCTGGGGCTGGGGGACTTTGCCGTCTTGTTCCCTGCTGAACCCCAGCACCTGGGGCAGGCCTGGCACTCCGCAGGGGCACGGAGTCTGAGTCGGCGTCATCGGGTGCCCTTGCTTCAAGGTGACTGCTGGGGCGAGGGAGTCTGAGCCCGTCCGTCACTGGTAGAGCCAAGGTGGGGACAGGAGGGCTGTTTCTCACACTCCCAGCCGCTCTCGGGGACCGTACACTTATGCCACCGCAGGGACTGTGGGGTCCGCTGCCAGGCCCCCTGGGCGTGACAGTTCATCTTGGAGGGCTCCAGGCCGGCTTCCTTCCGCCTCCTCCCTGACCCCACGTCCGAGGCTCACTCGGGTCCAGCAGAGGGCGTTTGCTCACGCGCACGCTGAACAGCTCAGCGCGGCCAGGGTGTCCCGCCCCCGTTCTACAGACGAGGAAACTGAGACCCAGCAGCCGCTCCCTGCGGCCATCCTGCTAGGAAGGGCAGCACAGCTGCTGGCCAGGGGCCGTTTTGGACTCCCAGAATGTTTTTGAACCTGTGCGCTATTCTGAACGTTTTAGAAAATTGGTTGTCAGGTTTTTGACATTTCAGGACTTCACGTCTTAACAGTTAGGACTTGGGGCTCCTCCTGAGAAGCAGGGGTCACAGGCCCCGTCTGGCTGTGGCCCGGGTTCGCCCTGCCCCATCCCCGCTGCCCGAGGCTGGACCAAGCTCTGGGTGGGTGTCATGGCCCTGCTGATGCCCCTGTTCTTGCTCCTCTGTTATAAGTAGTCACTGGGACGGGGGGGGGGGGGGGAGGATGGTGGCCTTTCTACACAGGCCCACTTTACCCATGGGGTTCCCTGCCCAGCCCACATGGCACTCGAGTGTGTCCCCTGCAGTGACACACTCACACCGAAGGCCACACTGCGAGGACAGTGCCTGGCCAGCTTGTTGGTGATGATGAAGCTGCTGCTGCTGAGTACCTGTCACCTGGCACCTACCAGCACAGTGAGGGGCCTGAGGCGGCCCGTGAGGCCCCGATGGGTGGCCCTGAGCGAGTGAGTGGTGGGTCCCCTTCGTGGCCCTGAGATGCTGGGGGCTACCAGCCGGGAGGTCCAAGCTGACTCCACTCAGACGGCTAGCAGCTCAGCTGGTCACCAGTCAGGAGCTCACTTGGGGTCAGTGGCCACCTGGCCCCTCCTCGCGGCTGCCTGGCTTCCTCCCCACATGGTGGCTTCAGGGAGCTCAGAAGTGAAGGCTTCAGGCCTTAGCCCCAACCTGGCCTCACTTCTGCCACCTCTGGTCCCAACTGGCCACAGAGCCAGCCAGGCTGCATGGGGTAGGCCTGCCGGGGCATGAATGCCGGACAGTGGGGCCTTCAGGGTCTGCTGAAGTCACTGGGCACCACAGGCTACAAGTGGCCTTGGCTGGCCTCCCACCCACGCTGAAGCAGGACTCAGCGGCAGGAGCTGGGAGACCCAGGACGTGGCTGGGAAGGCCGGGGCCAGGCTGGGAGAAGGACTGGGCAGGAGCACCAGCTACACAGGGCCCTGGACACCTCACCCTGGAGGCCGGGGCACAGCGAGTCCGATGGACCTCGCTTGGTCACAGGGTCACCCTTGGCAGGAGAGGGTGGCCCTCTTGCAGGGGGCCAGATGCTGGACAGAGGAGGAGAGCTGGAGGTTTCTGCGCGGCCCCTGCCTAGTGCCCCTCCCCCAGAGAAGAGCTGGCGTGGTAAAGTGAAGGACGTCGTGGAGGCTGAGCAGGCGCCCACGTCCGCATCGCAGCCTTTCTGGTCAGGTTCCCTGTTGTCCAGGTGCCACTGGGACCCCGGGACCCCTTCTCTCTGTGGGTGATGCCGACTCCCAGTGGCACCTCAGCATCCTCATCTGGAAAATGGGGGGCTTGCTGCTGGCCCCTGCAGGGGACGCCTTGACCTGGCTGACGCCACACTGGGTGCCCCGCCTCCGGACCCACTCTGCCGGGGCACGCAGCCTCTCCATCCCCTGCTTCTGGAGCCCTGCAGGCGTCGGCCGTTCCCGAGGCCGTGGTGGGGCGCGGCGGGGTGATTGGATTATTAATACTGGGGCTCCGAATGTCCTTTCACCCTCTGTGTGCCCTTCCAGGGGGAAGTGGCAATCCCGGGGACACACGCGTGTTCCATGGGGTGCACACAGGCCAGGGGCTTGTGGGGTTGAAACACGGGCGAGGTGGGGCTCTGATGGCGGGCGGCTGTGGCTGTCCTGCTGAGCGCCAGCCCACAGTTAGGCATGAGTAAAGACTGAGCCCAAGTTCACTGCTTTTGGCCAAAGGCCTTTTGTAGAAGTAACTTTGTGACTAACCAGGAGCTTTGTCCTCTGTGAGACAAAGAAGCAAAGAGCGGAGGTGGGAATGCCTGTATCTGACTCCCATTTCCTCTAGGGCCCAGGGAGGACAGAGGGCGTGGCCCGCCCGCAATCCTGGGCCGGGGAAAGCCACCCCTCACCATGCCAGCTTGTCACTCTTGCTCCCTGCTTCTGCCATGTCCCGCTTCGTTCTGCTCATTCCCACCACAGGGCCTTTGCATGGGCTTTTTCTTTGCTTAGGAAGCACTTTGTCCATAAGCAGCTTCTCACCCACCTTCTGGTCTCAGCTCCAGTGTTTCCTCCTCCAAGAGGCCTCTCCCAAATTCCTCTCTCCTGTCACTGTGACAGCTTCCTTCAAGCTCACAGGACAATCCAAATCTCCGCTTTGGAGTCTGTCTTCCCCACCAGAATGCCAGGACCTGAGGACAAAGGCCTGCCCCATGCCCACTGCCTGGCACACACAGCCCCTGGCACATAGTAAGTGCTCAGGAAAGACGAGACGGCTCTGAAGGTCTGCAGGTAGCTCCTTGGCCACCTTCCGAGGGCTTGGCTCTCCCAGAGTTTAACATGGACTTGAAGTTTTCACTGTGAAACGGGGTCTGCCATGTGGTCCAGGGCTCACCTCCCTCCTGCCCCAAATCTGAACCCTCCACCCCCCCCCCGCCTCCTCCTGGCCCCTGTGGGCCTGTCTGTGTCCCCACTCCACCCAAAGGCCACTGCAGACAGGGGTCTCCTTCCAGAGGTGACCAGACCTCAGGCTGCCTGCAGGACCCCCCCCATCGAGTCCCATGGGGTGGGGACGTGGCTCCCAGAGGGGGGACACAGCAGTCCTCAGCTCTAGTCGGACATGGACAGGACAGTGACCGTGACCGTGAACTGAGCACTGACCCCTCGCGATGCTCACGAGCCCCTGAGGCCAGCCCAGGGCCCTAGCCCTCGACCATGTGGCCTGTGAGGTCCATGTCAGGGGTTCTCAGCGGGGGCTCTTTTGCCCCCAGGGGACGTTCAGTGACATCTAGAGATGGTTTGATGTCACTCCTGGAGAAGGGGCTGCTTGGCATCTCTTGGTAGGGGCCAGGATGGGCCACACCTGCGATGTCCCCTGCAGACTGTGGTCCACCTGGAATGGCCCTGGCCTGGGAGAAGGGCCTGCGCCCTCAGAGCGGGGACACTAAGTCACTTCCCAGATACGGGAAGGAGCGGGGAGGTGAAGCCAGCACCGGGAGTGGCCGTGGTCCTGCAGTCGCCAGGACTGGCACGCTGGACGGGTGCTGGGTGCCGGCCACCCGCCTGCTCCTTCAGAGGGGACCCCTTTGCTTCACTGCACAGGCACCTGCCAGGCTCCTCCCCCGGGCAGGTGTCCCGGGAGCTGCCTTGTCCTGGGCCAGGCAGGGGACACGGGGTCTCAGGCTGTCCCCGCAGCCCCCGGGAGGTCAGCTCCTGGTGTTAAGACGAGCACCTGGACAGCAGTGTCCCCTGGACCCCTGGACGGCGTCCGTGGGGACAGTGGTCCTGCGCAGAGGCCCCGAGCCTGGCAGCGGGAGGCTGGGGGAGAGGCCCCGGCCCCACCGTCCAGTGAGCTGGCTTTGCCAGGGCGCGTCCTCCGTCCCTCTGGAGCAGGATGGGGGTTGAGGGGACAGTGAGGAGCAGTGGGGGCCTTACATGTCAGACAGGAAGGTCTGTCTGACTCTCCCCAGTGGAACCAGGAAGCCAGGTCCGCAGGTGGAGGGAGAGGTCACCGTGGCCACCCCTGGGGCTAGCCCCCTCCCTTTCTGTCCACCTCAGGACCCGCTGGACCCCAGCACCACGGCTTTGACCCCCCGGGTCCTGAGATGAAGAGCGGGGCTGGGCCTCACATCAGCCCACGACCCGTGAGGCCCAGGAAGTCGTCAGAGGCGTGACACCAGCTCCGGCCCCAGCAGACGCAGCGGTCCCCGGGACCCTCACTCCCAGAAGGGCCAGGTGCTGCGGGTCGGCCTGGGCTCTTGCCCTGCCTGGCCAAGGCCCCAGACCCCCTCTGCGGGTCTCCAGGGCGACCCCTCTGCTCCTCCGTGGAAATCTGGGTCCCCTCCCGGGATCTGGCCGGGCCCCACTCAGAAGGATCTATGTCTGGGAGGACCTCCCTGGGACGGTGGAGGGGACAGCTCAGGGTCTAGGAACTCAGACCCCACCCTGAGGCCACCAGGGTCAACACACTGGTCCATGCCAGCCCATGCCCACCACAGCCTCCAGGTGACCCAAGAGACCCCGGAGACTCTCCAGCCGTGGCCCAGACGTTTCCAGGCGGAGCCCTGCGTTCCGTGGGGTCCTGCTCAGGTGTTTGTCACGGTTTCAGGAACATTGTGACACAGGGCTGGTGACTGGAACGTCTGGCAAGTGTAGTCTCTCCGCCACCCAGAGCTGTCCACCCCTGGCCCTGCACTGCTGCCGCCTGGCCCCAGCCCCTGCCCTCCCGTGGACTGGCGGACATCCCTCAGGCCCTGGGGTCTGTTCTCAGAACCCCGAGGAAACCTGTCCCAGGTCACCTCACCTGGGAACACCTCCAGGCCCTCGTCCACCTCGCAGCCCACTTGCCCATTCAGCCCTCAGACACACAGATTGTGCCCACCAGGGCCCTGGCACCTGCTGGTCCCCTAAGTCCCCACAAAGCAATGTCCTCAGAGTCCTGGCTAAGGGTCACCTCGGAGAGTCCTTGGTTGGCCACCTATTCAGAGTTCCCCACCAGCTGTCCCCTCCCTGTTCCATCCAGGGGATCATGGCCATGGGCTTTGGGTCTGAGCCATGAGGGATTTTCCCGGTGCCTGGTAGGTGCTCAGGACATAGGTGCTGACTGGCTGCAAGAATCGGGGGCTGCGTCAGAGGTGGGTGTAAGAGAGCGCCCTGCCTTGGAGCTCCCAGGGGACCGACGGCCCTGCAGTAAGACCAAGCAGAAGCCCAGGTGAAGGGGAGGCCAGGCAGAAGGCCACCCACCCCCCAGGCTCCACCCCCCAAAGCCACGCTCCGAAGTGGTCAGATGGGGAAACCGAGACCCAAATTGCACTTGGCCCCACGCGCCTTCCTGGCGCTCTGCCCTGGGGGCTCCTCTGGTCACAAGCGTCAGGAACAGCAGCTCAGTAAGACCCGAGGGAAAAAGGGATCTGCATCGGGTCTCTTGTGAGTCCAAAAGGGAGGAAGTTGACCTAAAAAGAAAGAAAAGAGCTCACCCTTGTGGAAGGAGAAAGAGGAACTTATGGAACGAGAAGCCAGCCAGGGGCGAGCTTCCTCCTTCAGGCTCAGCGGGATCCAGGTCTCAGATGTCGACACAGGCCCACCCTCTTGTGTCAGCTTCCCTGTCCTCTCCACGGGAGGCAAGGTGGCACGGGGCCTACCCATGGTCACACTGGGATGCTATGGAGCTGGTCAGCCAGTAGGAAAACAGTGGGAGCTTCTTCCTGATGTCAGGCCACAGCGCCCCCCGTTCTCTGATTGGCTCAGGTCTGATCACATGGTCGAGCCTTGGGCCTCCTGAACCTGGTTCTGACCTCAACCTCATGGACCAAGGATGGGGAGAAGGGGATCCCCAAGTGGACATTGGGAGCTGTGGGTGCTGGGTGGCTTAAACCCAGCAAACAACACTAGCCAGCATTTATTGGGTGCCTATTGTATACCAATTTGTTCTAAAGGCGCCTGGAGTAGTAAGCTATCTTGCCTTCACATCTGTACTGGGTGAGGCTGGTACGGTCCCCCCTGTGCAGATGAGGCCCCTGAGGCCACAGAAGTGACTTTCCCAGGTCAGCAGTGGAGCCGTTCAAACCCAGGCCCTGGGCTGGGGACCCCTCCCCTCCCCCCGCCCCGCCCAGTGCCCTGGGGCCTCCCCGGGTGGGCTTTGGTTTTCCTGCTGCTCTTGACTGATCCAGACATCCCGCGGGCAGGGAGTGTTGAGAGCCACAACCAAGTCCAGAGGGCGCCTGGCATTTTGCCAGAAGGAGTGGTTGAGAGGTAACCAGCAGCCATTGGGATGATGATAATTGGGTTACGCTGTGTATAATTATTGGGGTAATCTGATTGCTGTGACTGGATGATGCTAGATTGAAGCCAGCTGTGTATATAAACCTCTGCTGTCCGGCAATAAGGCGGCTCCTGC
Source organism: Spermophilus citellus (assembly GCF_964194105.1). Taxonomy (NCBI): domain Eukaryota; kingdom Metazoa; phylum Chordata; class Mammalia; order Rodentia; family Sciuridae; genus Spermophilus; species Spermophilus citellus. Next base: position 5,927,365 of record NC_138185.1, on the reverse strand, counting down.
TACCTCGGGTGCCCACTACTTTTGAGTTCTCGCGAGTTCCCGTTGAGTTCTAGAGAGTTCCCGTGGGGTTTGGGCAATAAAGTAGCTCCTGTTTGAACCTACAAGTGGCTCGTGACCTCCTGGTTATTTGTGCCCAACCAGACTGCGGCAAGGGAGCAGATGCTCAGGTGTCTAAGAGAGTGAATTCCAGCCTTTCCACCATCTGCTCGCTGGACGCGCAGAGCATGTTGTTTCCAAACTCGCCGTGCGCTCTGGTGAGCCACCCGCTCTGTGCACGGGTCCGCCAGGCCTGTTTCTTACCCTTCCCGCCCCTGCTGGAGGCTTTCCAGCTTCTGATACGTGGACGCTGTGTGGGCGCTGTACAGTGTCCATGCCACGAGGTCAGGGCTTGCTTTCCTGCTGTCCCACGAGCCCTGCCTGGCTCCTGGAGCCTTGGGGACTTCCTTGTTGCATCGTAGCTTCTGCGGGCAGCCGGTGGCGGGCCCTGGGGCTGGGCTGCTTTCCACCCGACTCTAAGCCCCTTTCCTTTCCAGATTCTGAGCCCCGTCCTGAAACCTCACCTTCTCCCCTCTCTCTGAAGGACTCTTGTCCCCTGTCCTGCCCTAGGGAGCGGCTGGGTCCTCTGCCTCACCTGGGTTCCAAGGGCAGGTGGAGAGCCTGCCCGTGCCCTGGGCTAGGAGGGTGGGCTGGGAGGGACTGTCCTTTCTTTGTCTGCCCCAGAGAGGGGAGGAGGCTGGGGAAAGCCTGCAGCCAGGAAGAGGGGACTGCCAGACAGATGTGCGTGTGTCCCCTCTGCCCAGACAGCCTCTGGGCCTGTGAGGTTCAGGACCGCCCCTCGTGGATGTGCAGAACTGGATCCTGTGAGACTTCTAGCCTTGACTCTCAGGCCTCCTCCGGGCAGCCCTCCCCGACTGCCCTCAGTCCCGTCTCCTCCTTGGTTTCTACTTGAGCGTGTGGGCCCCGGGGCCGGGACATCCAGGTGCCTTCTGAGTCTGGGGCTGTGGGGGCAGATGCTGCCCTCCAGGAAAGGGAGAACAAAGTGGAAGGGCGTGAGTGGCCCATGTCCCTGGGCAGGTGACATCAGGGAGCCTGGAGAGGGCTGCCTCCTGGAGCTGTGAGTCCCCAGCAAGCTGCCAGGGACGGTGCCTGGCAGCCACCACCTGGGCCCCTCCTCCCGCCCCCTGGGTGTCTCCTGGGCCAGCCCAACCAGGGAGCTGGACACGGCCGTTGACCTGCTGCACTGGGGGGCCTCCCCGGCCACCGGGCAGAGGCAGCTGACGGGGGAGTGTTTGGCAGCCGGAAGGTTCCAGAACCCCCCCCTCCGCCTCTGCTTCCTCCCGTGAGCGGAGCATCTGAACTCAGGGTGTTGTTAGGAGGGCGCTGCCAACACAGGAGGGGCCTGGGGATTGGGGCGAGGTCAGCTCCTCAGGTTGGTGGTGGCCCTGGCGCCTCCCACTGTAGACGGCTGCCGCAGCGTGGACCAGGTGGCTCCAGGGGACCCTCACCGGGGCCTAGGATTGGCTCCAGGGTACACCCTGGGTTCTGCCAAGGGTCTTCAGCTTCTTCTCTTGGGCACCACGTGGTGCTGCCCCCAGCACCCAGAGCAGCCTTTCTACCGTCCCTGGGGTGTCTGACCGTCTCCCTCCCTCTGTCCCTCTGCCCGTCTCTCCGACTGCTCTTGGGCACCCCGTTGGCAGCCATCTGCCTCCAAAGTAGGCCTCTGCAGGCTCCAGGACTCTGTCCCCTTGGCCAGACCTGGTGCCAGGTCCCACATCTGTCCTGGGCCAGTTGGTGGAGCCCGAGAGATGGGAAGTGCTGCTGGCTGCCCTGGCCCACGGGGTCCACCCCACAGTCAGGGTGAGAGAGAGGAGGGGACACAATGACGGGGTGGGGCAAGGGCGGGGACTGTGACCAGAGGAGGGGGACATTTCTCTGCCAAGTCAGTCCCTGTGCCGGTGCCTGCTGGGAGCCAAGCCCTGTTTTAGGTGCTGGGACATGGAAATAAACAACGTTGGCAACAACCCACGTCCAGGAAGGTGACATTCTGCAGGGAGACTGACAGTGAAATAGCTAGTTGCCAGAGGTGACGAACGTGACTGGGGGATGCAGAGATTGCACTGCAAGGAGGTGAGCAGGGGCCATCAAGCAACCTGGATGAAGGCTGCAGGCGGAGGGAAGAGCACACAGAGGTCCTGGGGTAGGGCTGGCCCGGCTCCACAGAGGCCCTGTGGCTGGAACCAAGGAGAGAGGGAGGGGATGAAGCAGGCGGTGGTGGGGCAGATGGTCGAGGGACCTGGCTGCAGGCAGAGGCCCCACTGATGTGTTAAGGATCCTCTGGCTGTGGTGAGAGCCCAGGTGGAGGAGGGAACCTAAGGAGACTGTTGTCACCCCCCGGGGGGTTATCCTGCCCCCTGTGCTGTGCTCACACAGAGGAGACCCTGGCTGGACGTCTCCAGAGTATAAGAGGGAAGGAGCCACAGGTGGGCCAGGCCTGGGGGCCACCTGGGAGGCCCTGGCCCTGATCCCAGGGCACCTCTGCACACCCCAGGGCCCCCCACCTCCGGCCATGTCCCTGATCCGTCCCAGCCCCCCTCCGCTCCTCTCGTTGGACTTGGGGGGTCTCCGAGGACACAGCCACCTGGGTCCCCCAGGGGCCTGGATGGCCGGGCATTTCCCCACAGTGGGGGGCACCTGAGGTCGCGCCCTGCAGGCAGGCAGGTGGATCCAGAGGCGGGGGCTGTCTGGACGCCAGGACGGTAGGTGTCCCCCGAGCCAGCCGTGCTGCTGGCTGGAGAGAGGGGACCAGGGGGCCTTGGCGAGGAGCCTGGGTGAGCGGCGGCGGCCAGGGGCTGAAGGCCTGCTGTCAGGGGGCCGCGGGGTGGCCAGAGACCCTGCAGGTTCAGCTTCTTGGAGTGTTTTACCAAGAAGGGAAAATGGAGGCGGAAGCCTCGTGTCATCTTTAGTTGGTTTCTTTGGCAGAGGCCAGGAGGGGCCGAGCCAGGGTTCGCCAGGGATGGACCCAGGACGGGCGCCGAGGGAGAAATCAGCCTGTTCTCCGCAGCCTCCATCCAGGAGGAAGGGGCTGGGAGGTCCCCTGTCCGAGAGGAGGGGCTCCAAGACCAAGGGGCATGACCAGAGTCCAGTGGACCTTGTCCTGGACCCAGCCCCGCCGGCCAGGAGCCCCCCGCTCCCTCCTGCACCCCCTTACGGCCTCGCTGCGGAGGCTGAGGCTGGCTCTCGGGACCTGCTGGCGGGGCTGCCTCCAGGGCGACTGTCCAGCACACTGGGTTTGGGCTCTTCTCTCCACATGACCTTGGAAAGTGGCCTTGCCTCCCTGTGCTGGCTTGGCCATCCACACCGCGGGCATAAGAGCCATGAGTGGCTGCGCGGGTTACGCGGGTGGCACCTGCGAGGTGCTCGGGGCAGGAGCGGGCCTGGGGCCTGGGGCCCTGCGAACATGGACCCTTCAATGTGCTGAGCCCCCTGAGGAGCCCGGGCAGGAGTCGCGCTCAGGGGCTTTGCAGGGCCTCCCTGTGCCCTGCTTCGTGGTGTGAGCGGCTCCGCGGGGAAGGGACGTCGTTTCCACTGGTGCCTGGACACAATCTTCCTTCAGAAATGTGTCTCGTAGTTTGAGTTTAAAATGAGGCCATCTGAAGAGGTGCCTGGGGACGTTCCCACCGAGAGCCCGGAGATCGCCCTGCGCTGTCTGATGCGAGGAGCTGGGAGGGGGCTGGGGGGAGCTGGCGCCGGGCAGTCGGGGGACCTGGGTGCAGACTCCCTGTGGGCGCTGGTGGGGCCGTGAGAAGCCTCGTTTTCTGGTGAAATGGGGACGGTAGCGCCTGTAGCGGGGGTCCTGGACTGAAGGAGGTTGCAGGGTGGCCACGCGGCCTGGTGACGCTATGCTGACCCTCCCTGTGCCATCTAGCCTCAGCAGCGAGGGACGGGTCCCATCCTTCACACCCAGTTTGCTGATGAGGAAACTGAGGCACAGAGGTGTTGAGTTCCTAGTCAGAGTCCCCAGCAGGGCACATGCTCTCTGCCATCACACGGGGTGGCACAGACCGTCCTGCAGGGCTTGGCAGAGACCCGGGTTTCAGCAGGTGAGGAGGCTGAGGCCGGAGTCCGTCCCCCCACCCGGAGCCCTGGCCCTCAGGTCGGATTCTGCCGTCCAAGTCCCCAGCTCTGCGTGTCAGGACAGAGCAGGTGGCCGTGACAGGAGGGCAAAGTGCCCAGCCCTGGACCCTGCCTGGGGCCGTCCTATGAGAGCCCTGCCCGGGGACCCAGAGTGGCTGGCTGGAGGGTGGTGGGGCAGGGCGACCGTGACCGGCCTCTGAGCCTCAGAGGCCCAGCTCAGCAGCCGCCTCAGCTGCAGAACTCACAGGACTCCAGCAGAATCGTGGCAGGCACTACACAGGGGCCGGGGCCGGGGACCACCACAGACCATCTCTGCCCTCATGGGGCTGCCCCTCCGGGGGGGGTGATTGAGGGAAATAAATGGATGATAAATACAGAGAGAGCCTGGGACAGGGACACCGCCTTAGACGGGCCTGTCCAAGGAGCTGACATGAGTCTCTTAACTTGGCAGAGGAGACTGAGTCCATCATGCAAACCCTACGAAACCCTTAACAGTTATATGAAAGCGGGGAGTGCAAAGGCCCTGGGGTGGAAATGAGAAGCCGGTGTGCTAGAGAGCAGTAGAACCTGGGGAAAGGTTCCCCAGGCCCTGCAGGGAGTTCACTTTTATTCTGTAAGCCATGGGGGGGGGGGGGGGGGGCTTGGGCAGGTAGACACAGGAGGGCTCTTGTAGGTGAAAAACACCTTCAACTTGCACAGTCTGGGAGCACACGCCCCTTCGATTTGGGGCCCTGTGGCTCTCACCCCAGTCCAGTCACTGTAGGAGGATCCCCTGCTGCCCTGGGGGTGTATGCAGGATGGGGCGGGGGCTGGTGGTGGGGAGACCCCCCCCCAGCCACATCGCAGTCCCCAGGAGAGGGTGCAGGCAGAATCCTGGAGCCTTGCTGGGTGCCCAAGCTGGGGTTCTGGCGTGGTGGCCAGGCTTTCCCCATGGACAGGAGGGACAGACAGTCTCCTTCAAGGTCATGGCCCCGTGGTGCAGCTCAACTCCCAGGTGCTTGGTGTCTTCCCAGCGCACACCCGTATTCCCTCTAATAAGTGAGACCCTGGTCTGTATCTGGATGGGAGTAACACGCCCGTATTCCCTCTAATAAGTGAGACCCTGGTTGGTATCTGGATGGGAGTAACACGCCCGTATTCCCTCTAATAAGTGAGACCCTGGTTGGTATCTGGATGGGAGTAACACGCCCGTATTCCCTCTAATAAGTGAGACCCTGGTTGGTATCTGGTTGGGAGTAACACGCCCGTATTCCCTCTAATAAGTGAGACCCTGGTCTGTATCTGGATGGGAGTAACACGCCCGTATTCCCTCTAATAAGTGAGACCCTGGTTGGTATCTGGATGGGAGTAACACGCCTGTATTCCCTCTAATAAGTGAGACCCTGGTTGGTATCTGGATGTGACCTGAAGGATCATTTCCCTAAGAAGGAAAAAGAAAACTGCGGCTGTGAGCCAGAGAGGCCAGAGACCGCGCAGCCCAGACTGCTGCCCCCCCCCCAGCTCTGCTGTGACCATGACCTGGGGTCAAGGGGAGAGGTCACGGTGGGAGGTGAAAGTTCACTCCTCCCTCGGCAGCCCCCCAGCTCCCCTTTCCTGTTGTCACCCGGCCACTTCACCCTGAGGCCCCTGTGCCCACCTGGAGGTGCTGGGGTTGGGCCCACGGATGGGTTCTCGATGGCCGCTCACCTGCTGGCTGGGGGGACTGAGGGGAGAGGCGGGTCTGGGACAGGGACACCAGCTGCATCTAGGAAGCCTGGTGACCGTCCCGTCCAGCCCCTTGGAGCCCACTACAGCCTGCACCTGGTGGTCCTCTCCCTGTGCCGGGCAGAGGCCAGGTGGCCTGCACTTCCCCTCGGGCAGGGCCACCACTGCCCTTCTCTGTGCCAGGTCTGCGGGTTGAATCAGAGGAGCTGGCTGTCCACCTTGGGCCAGGGCTGTCCCCACACAGCCGGGTGGCCCCGGAGTCCAGAAGGGCCCAGGGGCTCTGCTCCAGGACTGTGGCCCATGCCAGCCCGCCCAGGCCTCCAGGCAGAGGACAGCAGCACCGGGTGGCACGGGGCTGACCCGGTTCCTGCCTCCTCCCCAGGTCGTGAGTGAGAGGGAGCAGAACCCGTCCGCAGAGCACTTCAGCCTCGCCCGGGGAGGGTCGCGGGGACCCTCTGAGATGGCCCCGCCCCGCCTGCTGCTCTGCCTGCTGTCCGCCACCGTCCTGCCGCTCCTGGACGGCAGCGCCGCCTTCCTGTCCCCCCACCGCCTGAAGGGCCGGTTCCAGAGGGACCGCAGGAACATCCGCCCCAACATCATCCTGGTGCTGACCGACGACCAGGACGTAGAGCTGGGTAAGCTGCAGGCGCCCCAGGGAGCCCCCGCGGGAAGGGCACGTCAGGGAGCAGGGTCCGGTAGAGCCTCGGGTCGGGGTCCCCTCCGCAGAGCCGCTCCTGGAGGCCTGCGCAGGCCAGGACCAGGCTCTCATCCCCACCTCTTTCCCCACCCGATCCACCTGGGCTGCGTCCACGGCCACCACAGATGGCCCCCCACTCCTCCCTCTCCTAGGCAAGGTCCCCAGGCTTCTGCACCCGAGCTGTGCCCTTCTTTATTTGTATGAGGAAGACATTCCAGAAATGAGGCCCCCAAGAGCTGGCCTCAGCCAAGGTCAGCCAGACCTGTGTTCCCCGGGGCCAGACTCCGCCTTCGGGTCTCACTGACCCACAGGCCGCTCCCCTGACCTCTGCCCTCTCCCCCTGGAGTCCACTGTCCCTGTGGGTGTCCTTTCTGCAGGGCAAACCCCGCTGCCCAGCCCACCCCTCTCCACAGGTCCACTCACAGATGCCACCCCGTCCATCAGAGGTATGAGAGGGGGTTGGCTTTGTACTGAGTATACACAGACCTGGACGTTGTTCCCAAAGGGTGCAGCCTAGCAACTGGTGACACTGAGTCAGGTCTCCTAAGTGATCTAGGTTATACGCAAACACCGGGCCATTTTACAGACAGCCCTGGACCTTCCAGGGGTTTTGGTACCAAGGAGGGAGCTGGAACCCATCCCCTACCCCAGACGAGAGGTCAGCTGTGAAATGCAGGCCACAGATGCAAATAAGATGCAAATAAGAAATGTCATTCCACGTTTTCTAAGAGCCACATTTTTAAAAAAAGTGAAAGGATACTGTTGAGCCCAGTGGGTGGCGCACGCCTTTAATCCCAGCTGCTCTGGAGGCTGAGGCAAGAGGATCACAAATTGGAGGCCAGCCTGGTCACTTAGCAAGACCCTCTCTCAAAATAAAAACAGGCTAAGAATGTAGCTCAGTGGTAAAGGGCCCCTACGACAAATCCATGAAGATAACAGTGAAGTTAACAATGTTTTGTTTAACTCAGTGTACCCCAACTACTGTCACTTCCACAGGCAGCAAATATGAAAAATCAGGACACATTTTGCATCCTTTAAGCTGGTTTTGATGATGTATGTGTGTTTTACACCCAGAGTGTCTCAGCACAGCCACTTTCAGGTGTTCATAGCTTCTGTGGCTTGAGGCCACTGCACTGGTCAGTGCTGGCCCTATTGTTCCCTGCTCATCATCAGTACCACCCTGTGTTGTGAAATGTGGGACACGTGTTCCAGCCAGTGGGAACAGCACGTGCAAAGGCCCCGAGGCAGGACCAGGAAGGCAGAGGTGGCTGAGCCTGGAAAAGGGGGGTGAAACATGAAGAGAGACTGCGGTGCCATCCTGGAAAGGACTGCCCGTCGAGTGGTCACTGGCCAGGTGAGGGCTGAACCCTTACCTCTGGCCACCATCAAACGTCACAGCATATTGTTTGCCAGGTAAACCTTCACAAGCCAAATCAGTCTTTTAGCTGCCAAAGACATTCTCAGGGTAAAACTCAGCGGCTCCCTGGTCCGTATGAGGGTCAAGTGCAGACGTTTCTCAGGAGCTTCTCTGTGCAAGAGGAACTGGCAGGAGGCAGCAATCAGGACCCGAGCTTGTTGCTGACAGCTGGACACAGATGCTGCCCGGCTCCGGCAGCGGTCAGAAGGAGCTACTGCTGGTGATAAGGGCATCTGGGGGCCACGGCCACGAAGGGGGGGGTCCAGCAGAATTTGGTGCAGAGGACTTGCGGGCACACCTGGACCTCAGGGCCCCTGGTCTCCCCTCTCGTGGCCCTTCGGGCTGTTCTGAGGTGACGTTGGGGACTTTGAGAGGCCCTGGAGGTCCAGCGGCCTCTGCCCTGCGCAGCCCACTGTGCCAGGGCTGGGGACTGGGCAGTGTCATGGCAGGACAGGGAGGGCTCTGGGGCGGGAGTGGAGGGCAGGAGCCTCCTGGCCAGGCCGCCGAGGCCTGGTGGACACGGGGAGGGCTGGCGAGTTGATCTCAGTGAAATGGACAGCCGTGGAGGACGGGGATCTCACCGTGTGCCCCCGAGATCCCTGGGATTCCAGGAGCAGAAACTCTCCAGGAAGCCGGGCAGTGACTGGGCAGGTGGCTGGTGAGACCTGGTCCCTCTCAGTATGAGCTTGGGAGATAGAGGCAGGGACGGATCGGAGGTTAGGAAAGAGAAGAGTCGAGGACGACGTCTGGATGTGGGGGTGGAGCCGACAGGTGAGTGACTGAGCAGCCAGCTAAGCTGACTCGCGCCAGAATCCAATTTGAATCTTGCATCTGCGACTCTTAATAAAACCATCGGAATAAGCCAACCTGAGGACAGGAGCTGTGGGTGCACGGGGAGGGTAAGAAGGAGAACTAACTAAACCATGGCTGACTCAAGGTACAGATCCACTCTGTCCATTTTGCCCATAGAGAAACAGAGAAGTTAAGCCCCTCGTCCAAGGTTGCACAGCTAGAATACAGTTAAACAGAATTTGAACCCACAAGTCTGAAGCCCTGCTCTGCTTAACCAGATTCCTGGGATGGGTAGTGAGTTGCTTCCAGATCTGGGGCATGTTGGTTAGATAGCTGCACACACGAGTGAGTGTTGCTGAAGGCTGAATCCTGTGGTCGCATGTTCTGTGGCGTGTCTGTCCCCTCCAGCGACACGGCACAGCCCTGTGCCTCCCGGCCTTCCCCGCCACGGGCGAGCCAGGGCCTCCTCCACGGCAGACCTGCCTTTGGAACCAGGCTGAGCTTTCAGGAGGTGAGGGGTGGGGAGGTGGCAGTCGGGCCGATGGCTTTTTATAAACCCTGAGACAGAACGGGATCAATAATGCATGTTCCCAACAGCCCGCCCATTATCTCACAGTCGGCACAACTGGCACGCGGAGGGGGGTCCTAAAAAATTTATCACCTGCTATTTTCTGCTCACCCATGCGGCAGCTCTGCCGGGCGACTTCTCCACGGAGACGGGCCCGGGCTTCCTTCCAGCCCCGGGGCGGAGAAGAGCCGTCCACCCTAATTAGGGTCCGGCCGAGAGGCCAGCAAGAAAAGACGGGGAGAGAAGGGCCCCCGTCCCTGTCCTTGATTGAAGGCTGGGGCGGCCGCCTGGCGTCCCCGGGCCTTGCCAGCGTGCATCTTAACCTGAGCTGTTCCTCGGAGGTGTCCCGTGCCCCGGGAGCTGGCTCCAGGGACGTATGAATTAGTAAGTGACCCAAATCATCCGTCTGTTTTCAGGGCATTTGGGAAGAGCCGTGTTTCCAGGGTAGCCCTGGGGACCATGGGCTGGTGGCCGTCCACCCCCGGGAGAGCCCAGGGCAGCAGCCACCATGTTACTTCGTGGGGGCTTCCGGTCAGGGAGGCCCGGAACCAGGGCCTTTGCCGGGTTCACTGGTTTCATTCGTCCAAGACCAAACCCAGGGAGCCCAGGCCAGGCGGGCACGGCTCAGCAGACCCCACGGTCCTTACGCAGAGCGGCCACCCTCCTGCATCCGGTCCTGCACTCGAGATCCTCTCCACCTGGACTTGGTTTTTGAAGCTGGAATATTACTGTGAAGGGAAGCGGGAAACTCTGACCTCAGAGAAAGACCAGTGTCCACAGAGTCGCCGCGAAACCCAGGGCCTCGGGGACGGCACAGCCGGTGTTTAGGGCTCCCAGGAAGCTGCCCCCCCACCCCCCGAGCCGTGCGCCTGCATCATGAGGACAGGGCGGCGGCGGCCGTGGGCAGCTCCCCTTGCGGGCAGGAGCGGGCGAGGGAAGCCGTGAGCCCAATGACCGGGGCTTCCTGTCCGGCCCCACTCATGCCACGTCACTGCTGCGGTGCGTCTGCCCCAAGGTCAAGGACACAGTGGGACCCAAGCCCCAGAACATCAGGCGTGGACTGTCCTGCTCACTCTCCCAGGTCCAGGCCAGGCAGGAAGAAACTGCCTTTCGGGGCTCCCTGAAGTTGGTAGGCTACAATCAGGCCCCGCAAAGCCAGGTGAAGCATGGAGAGAAGCTTGAAGCACCTCTGAAGGACTCTCTGCCTTTTCAGAACATCTTGAAGCACTCCCAGCGTCGGGCGAGGCTGGGCGCTGTCTAGCCAGACGGCTGGGCTCAATCACCACTCCACCACTGGCTGTGCGGCTTTGGGAAAGTTACTTGACTGCTCTGTGCCCTGGCTCCCCGGGTGTAAAATGGAGATGCCATCCGCCTGCTGTCCTGTGGTGGCTGAGCCCAGGCAGGCTGTGCCTGTGTGGTGGCTGGCTCACATTCCAACTCCAAAGCCGTCCTCCGTCGGTGCCACCTGGGCCCTGGGCCGGAGCCCGGGTGCTGCTTGTCCATGACCCTGCTAGGTTTAGGAGTCATTCCCAGCGGGAGTCTCTTGTGGTACCACGTAGCAGGTTACCATGGGCTCCTCCCAGCCCACCCTGGGGTGAGCCTGCCGCTTGGGCACAGTGCACACTGCCAGGTATGTGAGCCAGGCATGTGATGTCCCTGGGCTTGAGTGATACCTGTCAATCAGGTCGACTGTAGCTGCTTCCTCTGCCGCTGCTGCGTGTGCTGGGGACAGAGTCACGCATCATGGGTGCAAAGAACAGCTGAGTGGAGGGTTAGAGGAGCTGCCAAGGAGCCGTGGGAAGGAGATGCCATTGGATGTAAAGTCACATGAGTCACAACCCCTATGTCAGGGACTTAGCAGAGCTGAGCCAGTTTAAAAAGGGCATTTATTTGACTCATGGGAATAAAGAGTCTGAGTCTACTTTGAGCTTCAGGTGTGGTTGGATCCAGCAGCACTATCCTGGGTGCCATTTGCCTCTCCGTCTCCCGGATCTCTGTTTTCCTGCAAGTTGGCTTCCTTTTCAGGCCTGCCCACCACAGGGCACTCCTGACCATTGCAGACCCAGGTGGCACTCTAGCAAGCCATCTCTGTACTAAGGGAGCTTTCCCACAAGTGCAATGAAGTCCCCAGATTGAGTCTCTCGGGCCTGGATTCCTGGGACATCTGGTCAACCATGAACCACTCGGCAGGCTGGGACCAGTGGTGGGGCAGCCAGATCACCCTGCAGCCCGGGAACCACATGGAGTGGAGCGGACAGGCGCAGTTCTGCACGGGAGAACCCAGAGCCAGCGCCAGAAGAGGAGAGGGGCTGGTGTGGAGTCGAATCAGGGAGACCCCCTTCCTGCCCGCACATGGCGTCTACAGCCAGACTGGTTCATCCATCAGGTGTGTGCAGGTGCCCACTGTGTGCCAGAGGGGACCCAGCAGCACACGGAGTGACAAAATCTCTGCTTGTTTACATCCTGGTGCCAAAGCCAATGAACAAGACACATAAATACAGAGCCCATGGGACAGTGGAAAGTGGCGAGGATAAACCAAGGAGAGGGATGTGGCTTAATACAGGGTGGCCTCCTTGAGAAGGTATGAACACCAGCCAAAGGGATCCCTGGGAAGAGGTTCCAGGCAGAGGGAACAGGATGTGCAAAGGCCCCGGGGCAGGAACTTTCCCACAGGTTAGCAGAGCTGCAGAGAGGCCAGGTGGAGTGTGAGCCAGTGGGGGACAGGAGGAGGAGGTTGGGAGATGAAGGGGCAGTGTTCGGGTCCATCATGCAGGGCATGAGCCTTGAACCAAGGGGAGGACTTCTGCTTTCTGGGTGAGATGGAAGGCACCAGTTCTCTGCACATTAGCAGAGAAGGACGTAGCCTGACGACTCTGAGCCTCTGGCTACTCCATGAAGAATGGATCAGAAGGGCATCCATTAAGGAGGCTGCTGCAAAGGTCCAGGCACAAGACGGTCAGACCACAGAGAGGAAGACGGACACCGCCATCCCACAGGCCGCGCGGACGAGACGTGCTGGTGGGTGTGACGTGCGGGAGAGAGGACCAAGAGTCATTTCAGGGTGTGGACTGGAGACTGCAAGGGTGGACCCCCACAGAGCTGGGGTGCCGCGGGAGGCGAGAGGTGGCAGGGGCCTGTGAGGAGCAGCCTGTCACCCCGGGGGACCGTCTTGGCGTGGGGACGAGGGAGCCCTGTGCAGCCCTGTGGTTTGGCCAGCCTCAGGGGGACACAGGCTTTAGAAAGAAAGGTGTGGGGTTCGGCAGCCCCCGTGCCCCCCACCTGGGAGTCTGGAGCGCCCTGCAGAGCGGAGGCCGGGCCCTCCCTGTGGCCCGCCCCCCCAGACCGCGGTGACTTGCCGCCACTCAACTCAGGAAGCAGAGCGTGTGCCACAGGTCAGCTGAGGAGGGACTTCACTTGGGGAGAGCGACTTTGGCAGCACGTGAAAGAAAATGGAAGTGCAGCTGCTCACACAGCACGGAGCTGCCTCCTGCTGACATGGAAGGGTCTGGGGACTCCAAGGCCCTCGCCTTTCTGCTCCTTCACCTTGGAATTCGGCTTCCATCTTCAAGGTCACCTTGTTCTTCAGAATGGCTTCTGGGGCTCCGGCTATCACAACTGCATTCCAGGCCACAGACAGGAGGAAGCAGAAAGGCAACGAGGCTGGGCCTTTGCGTTCAAGGAGCCCGGGCGCACAGGCTGGATCAAGGAGGGTCTGACCGTGCTCTGCGAGAGGGTGAATAAATGTGGGGCAGACCAGGGGACCTGGGGACAGGCCCAGTGGACTTCGCAGACCCTGTTCAACAGGCACCGGCAGGAGAGGTGCTGCCCCGACCTCCACAGGAGGCCGAGCAGGAGGGGGAGCCGGCCCGGCTCTGGGTGCGAGCCCTTGCAGGGGCCGAGGCTGAGCACGCTCTGGCGGGCTGCTGTGTCCCTGCACCAGCTGCCGAGCCAAAGGGACCGAGCGGCGGCCCAGGCGGGTTGTCTGGTCTCTTTCTTGTTTTCCCAAGAGGAGCCGGAGATAGAATTTTATGGAAAACCCAGAGCGACCTCTCCTCAGGCCCGTGAAATGCCCGGGTCTTAAAGTCCTTTTCAAATCAGAAGGAAAAAGCGACTCAAGGCGGAAGGATGTGGTCGTGCAGAGCGTCCGGCCGTCATCGCGCACGAGGCGGACATGACTACCAGGGGATGCTTTCCATGAGGCAGGGACCCGCGAAGCGAGGAGGCCAAGCGCCTTCCAAAGGCTCGAGGGGCCCAGGAAATGGCCTCCTTAGGAGCCAGGGCCACAGTCTTTTTTTAAATTAGTTATCGATGGACCTTTGTCTGTCTGTGTGTCTGTACGCGGTGCTGAGAATGAGCCCAGGGCCTCACACGGGCTAGGCCAGCACTCTGCCCCGGGCCCCAGCCGCAGCCCCAGCCCCGTCCCTGATGAAACCTGACTGAACACCTACGTGGGCAGGTCCAGCTGTGGCTTTGGGACAGTGACCACGTGTGTAGCCACGGTAACCCGCAGAGAGGCCCTGGCCCAGCAGACCCTGGGGGTTACTCGGAGCCAGGTCTTGTGTTCCCCAGGTAGAGGGAAGGCCACAGCAGGGTGCACTGTGAGGCAGGGGTGGTCAGTCTTCCCCCCCGTGCCTCCGGAGGCTCTCCCGCTGCGTGCGGCCCACTGTCTGCCTTGAGCAGCTTCAGATACTTCAAAGAAAGCCCCCCACGCCCCACGCCCACTGTGCAGCCTCCCATCTGCAGCCTGTGTGGCTCCCGGGAACATTTCTCTTCACGGCTCACACTGAGTGCCAAGAGCGACACGGAGCAAGGAGCGAGAGCGGGAGCGACTTCAGCTCCCTCCGAGGGCCTGCCCAGGAGGAGCTATTTGCAGAGACGTGGAAGCAATGAGGGATAGAGTCCAGGCCGAGAAGCAACAGGTGCAAAGGTCCTGCGGCAGGGGTGTGCTTGGTGCATGCAGGGAGCACAAGGTCAGCGTGGCCAGCTGGAGCAGAAGAATGAGGGAGAGGGACAGGGTGGTGATGGGGAGAATCAGGGTTCGGGCCACCGCAGGCCAAAGGAAGAGCTTCAGTGTTCACTCGGGGCGAGGTGAGCAGCCAGAATTGGAGCAGAGGATTCGGCGATGTGATAGAATGTGTCGGGATGAGCCCTCCGGCCACCAAGGAGAGAGCACAGCAAGGGACATGAGGGCAGAGATGGGAGACTCACCAGGAGTCCACGGCAACAGCCCAGGCAAGAGACGGCGGTGGCCAGGCGGGGCCTACATCCCGACCTGAGAAACTGGCTCCTTCTACTTTCCCGCCATCCCAGGCTTCCTCCACCACTTTCCCAAGGAGGCCCTGCCACCGGACACCGATTATTTACCTGTAGTTTCAAGAAAACAAACCTCCGCATCGTCTCAGTGGTTATCAATCAAAACCGGCACCTCCCCTGCCACCGGGTTTGGGCCACCAGGGTCTGTCTCATGGGGAGCGCTCACACCGGCTCCCAGCGCTCCAGGCCTCAAACGTGAAGCAGACTTGAACCCCTCCACCCAGCAGTGGCAGACGGGGGTGTGCTCGGAATCTTGAAGGTCCCCGCACCTGCTCATTCCCCTGGGTATAGCTGCTGTGGCCCAGACCTTTAGAAAAGGGCTGCAGCCCTGAGGCTGGTGCCTGCGCAGCCCCTGTGAGCCCTGGGGCCCAACGCTGCGAGAGACAGGACTTAAACTCAGAAGCAGCTGCCTCAGCTTTGCCTGGGCCGTCCGCCCTGCAACACCGCTGTCACCACCCGCCAGCTTACTGTGCTGTGCGTCAAAACTGTGGAACTTGCACGTTAAACCCATGATCTCACAGCTACTTGGAATGGAAGAGTTTTTTTACATCACTTTAAAGAAAAATAACAAATAACAGCGTAGCTGGTACGTGGGGAGCCCCCCAGGCCGTCAGGAGCCGGTGGGCATTGAGCGTCCCGGGAGACTGGCTTCTGGCAGTGTGTGGTCTGGGGCTGGATTTAAGTCCCATGGGTGGGGGAGGGGCCCCAGGCCATCCGTCACAGAGAGAGGTGTCAGGGTGACCTCACCCCTGGCCCAGCGAGTGGGAAGGCTCAGTCATGGAAAGAAGCCGGTCTGTTTTTCTCTGCGTGTCCCCAGGTTTGTGTTGGACAGAGTCTGTTTGGGCTGGCGGCCCGGCCTCGGTTGAAACATGAAGAACTGGCCTTTTTAGTTCTTGTGGCCACGTCCCCCAGGTCTCTCCCTGCCACCGGTGCTGGCCATCCGCATGGGGATTAGATCATGTTTGTGTGTGGCAGATGTGGCCTTAGAGGGCCTGGTGGCTGAGGCACTTTGAGTGAAGCAGATGATGTCCCCTGGGCGAGGCCCAGCATGGGGCACTTCTTAGGTGCAGATACCAGGGTCCCTCGGGCACTGCTGAATGTGCCTTCATCCGGGGTGACAGGCCCCTCTTTCCGCAGGGCTGGCTCGGGCAGGGGGAGTGTGGGAAAGGGGCACAGCCTGCCAGGCACGAAGGGGACCAAAGCCAGTGGACCAGGGTTCCGAGTCCATTAAAATAAGCAGCAGGTCCACCGTGTGGGGGCTCCACCAGGGCGCACCCCAGTGCCACCTCCCTGGGGGCCTTCAGTGGGGCCTCCCCGGCGTCTCCGCAGGAGGTCTGGTGGGTGGTGGGACCATCTTCTGTCCCCGTGTGGTCTCCAGGGGGTGAGAGGCTGAGCGCCCGCTGCCAGCTGCTCCATCCTTTTTCCTGAGGTTGTGAACCAGGTGCACAAAATCCGTGCCCCCAAGAAATATTCACTGAGTAGCTACCGAGCTCCCAGCCCTCCAGCTTGGGGGCCAGAGCTGTGGAACGCCCATGACCCTGGCTCTGATGTTCCAGCTCTTTCCAGGCAACAAATAAGGTGAACAGGTTAATATGGGAAAGTAGGGTACTTGACTGTGAGGAAAGAACTCTGTCTTGGGGCCACAGGCCCTCCCAGGGATCCCAAGGGGCCCCTGCTGTGACTGAGGGGCACTAGGAGTCACCCCCGCCGAGGGGCAGGGGGAGTGGCTTCACCAGGCTCCTGTAACCAGCAAATGAAGCCTCCCGGCTGGGGTAGGGCAGAGCCCTGGGCCTCGCCAGCCTCAGCCCCACTTCAGGCTGCTGAGTAGCACCAGGGGCTCAGGTGGCCCTCTGGAAGCCCCCTCCTCCAGCCCCTGCAGGCGGAGGCTCCACACCTAGAGCAGACCCTATAATTGCCCACCAGTCAGAGCTGGAGGGCACCAACAGTTTGAGACCGGAATGATGGGCTTGGCCAACTGAAGCCGAGTCTTGGAAAGAGAACCCTGGACAGAGGTGAAGGCCAGTGCAAAGATCCTGGGGCAGGATGGAGCCTGCAGCACTCAAGAAATGTCCAGGTGGCCAATGTAGGCAAAGCAAGGTGAACAAGAGGGGGTCAGAGAAAGAGGAAGGCAGGTGGGGTCACCAGGGGTCTTCCAGGCCCCAGGAGGGGATCTGGGCCATCTGAGTGCAGTGGCAAACCACCGGAGGGTTGGCAGGCCGAGCTCTGGAGAGCAGCGATATTATCTGTTGGCCTGGGGAGGCCTGGCTCTGATCCTTCCCCATCTGGCAGAGAGATGGAGCAAAGAGGCCTAAATCTCCTCCCACTGAGCCCTGAGGGCGGCCTCACACCTGTTGTCCCATCTCTAAGGAGGTGCTGGGTTCAGCTCTCTAGGGCCGGAGGCTCCAAGCCATAGACCCTGCTGGCTCCAATACTGTCCTAAGGAATGGCCGGCACTTAGAGCAGCAGACATTCACTGTCCCCAGCCCCCAGGGCCCCAAGTCCAAAACGAACCTGTGAGCAGGGCGGCGCCTCCAGGCTGGGGGGGGGGGGGGATGGGGGGTCCTCCCAGCTCCGTGCTTTAGGCCGCCCCTCCCCCGTCAGAGCCTGCCCTGTGTCTGTGACTGACTTCTGTCTCCTACGGGGACACCTGGGTTAGACTTGGCACCCCCCTGGGGGAGCCAGATCAGCTCACCTCCAGGCCTGGGACTTTTTCCAGATGAGATCACACAGATTCCAGGAGTTAGGTTTGACCTGGTCCTTTTGGGGGTCACCCTTCAACCCACCATAGACCTAAGAGCTACAAGGAAAGGTGGAAACCCAGGGGTGATAGGAGGGAGAAAAGGGATTTGTGTGGACTGTTCCCTCCAGGTCTGCTCAGTGGGTGTAGCCATAGTGTCCCCTCATCATGCAGCTGTTGAGCACCTGCTGTGTACCCCGATGGTGGATGTGCTGGGGACCCAGCCATGGGCAGAGCAATGGCTTTTGCCCACATTCATCCCCTTCCTTCCTAAGTACCTAACTCTGCTTCCAGCCTCGTGGAGAAACAGGAGTAGGCACGGGGCATCCACTGCCCGGGGTATGTGATAGGTCCTGGCAACACGTGCTCCGGATGAGCGCTCAGAGGACAGAAGGCTGCGGCTCCAGAGGAGGTGCAGCCGGACAGATGGGTTAGATCTGGGCAGAGAAGGAGGGTGAGTTCCAAGTGGACCAAGGAGGAGTCAGCGCCACTTCTGCTGAGCATTTTGGCGGAGACATACTCAGGGAGTTTGGCCAAGGGTTGGCAGGACCGGATTTCAATAAGTGTGAACAATTCTTGGGGAAATTCCAAGCCAAGCATAATACCATCTTTCCCCTGTTTACATGGTGGTTGCTTTCAAAAAAATAGAGTCAGTATATACCAATACCCTGAAAAACAACCACCAAAAAAAAAAGCTCCTATGTAAAACATTGCAATTCTGAGATCTTTTAAAACAGGTTTCCACTTAGCCGACGTGAACGTCTAGTAGGTCTGGGGACAGAGACTTTGGTTGCTTGTTCATTTGCAGTCCTGGGGGTGAACCCCGGGCCTTGCACAGGTGAGCAAGCTCCACCACTGAGCTACACACCCCCCCAACTTTTTATTTTGAGGCAGGGTCTTGCTAAGCTGCCCACGCTGGCGGGGCCCCTGGGGTCCTCCTGCCTCAGCCTCCAGAGTAGCTGGGATCACAGGTGCGCCCAGCTGGACCCAGGATATTTCCCAACTGGGTCGGACCATCCCCCCTGCCCCTGTGGATTCCCTGTGGTGCCCTTGGAGCATGGGGCGGGGTGGCAGTCCCCCCAGCAGTCTCTCTGTGCCCTTTGCAGGCTCCATGCAGGTGATGAACAAGACCCGGCGCCTCATGGAGCAGGGCGGCGCGCACTTCGTCAACGCCTTCGTGACGACGCCCATGTGCTGCCCGTCGCGCTCCTCCATCCTCACGGGCAAGTACGTGCACAACCACAACACCTACACCAACAACGAGAACTGCTCCTCGCCCTCCTGGCAGGCGCAGCATGAGGGCCGCACCTTCGCCGTGTACCTCAACAACACGGGCTACCGGACAGGTGAGCGCAGGGACAGGGGTCAGTCCCCAGGTCGGTCCCGGGTCGCACACCCAACCGCTTTCTTTCCATTTCAAAGTTGTGCATTTATTTCTGTGTGTAGAAATCAGAAATGTGCAGACCTGTCATAGTAGGGATAAAGGGACCTTTTCAAAAAAGTTGAGTTCTTAAAAAAAAAAAAAAAAAAACCCAGCTGCGGACAGAGCTCAGTTGGTAGAGTGGTCACCTCGCATGCACAAGGCCCTGGGGCCGGGAAAAACATCCGTTTAAAATATTGTATTCCAGGGAGACCACAGTGTCCCAGGCACGAGTTTGTTTTCTGGTAACTTTTTAAAGCCATGGGGTGGGGGAACGGCTTGACATGGGGAGATTTGAAGAGATGTAGGATCTGGGGCTCTGTATGGGGGCGACCCGGATGGCTCAGGTTACCCTGGTACTGGGCCTTTCATCCACAGCTACCCAGGGAGGGCCCCCCTTTCAGCAGGGCAGAGTGCCCCGGGCCACCACCAGGATCCTGTTTATCTTGCTGGAGGGACTGTGAGTTCCAGAGGCGCCTCTGCTGGGCGGCTGCCGAGATAGGGGTGTTCTTAAGCACAGCCGCTCGCTCCAGCCCCCTTGCAAAATCCTCCAAACTCAATTAATTTCACTCGCTTTAAAAAATAAATAAATACGCCCCACCATGGGCCAAGGGCCAAGGCAGCTGTGAAACCAGATGTTGTGGCCCAAGTGTTGCAACCCAGGAGAGCTGCATCCAAGTGGCTAGAGGTTGGTTTGGGTGAGAGGGACGGGAGGGAAGGACAGCCTGAGGTGGGGCAGCGTCTTCTGATCCACAGTGTGGGCTGGCGGGCACTGGAGCAGCCAGGAAGCCGGGGTCGTTTCCTGCACGCTCAGCCTGCCACCAGAATCACCTAGAAAGTGGGGCAGCTGCAGAACCAGGAAGGCCCGCTCCCTCCTCCGGCAGCGCATCATGGGTGCCGGTATGTGAGCAGAACCCCTTTGGTTTCTGGGTCTCTGCAGAAGGCTGTGATGGCCAAGGTCACCTGGGCTACCCCTTCAGATAATGAGGGGCCTGGCCTTGCTGGTGGAGGCAGGTAGGTGGGCCACCGTAGGGCCTCAGGCCCTTAGGAAAGGAGGCATCCGCCACTCAGGTCCACAAATTATAGCTATTTCTGTGCAGAGTCACTGAACTGCAAATATTTTTACATTGAATTTTTAGCAAAAATCTCCTGATTTAAAAAAAATGTTGGCAAAACTCAGTGTTTTAAAAATGCATGCCGTGAGCCAAGGAAAACGGGGACAGGTGTGGCCCACGGCCCCCTTTCATGACCCCTGGCTGCACAAGGCGTGTGAGACCGTTAGCTTTGTGGATGCCAAAAGAACAGTAAAGACCCTAAAAGTGTTCTCTGAGTCCCTCACGTGCGGACCAGGACAGCCGCAGCCCAGAAAGGGATTTGTCCAGAGTTACAACGTGAGGTGCTTGTGCTGCGATCAGGATGGAGACCAGGGGCGTCGGAAGCCGGGGGTGCAGGCGCAGGATCTGACCCATTGAAAGGAAGCTCGCTTTTCTCGTGGCATTTGGGGGCTGATGCCAGGGGGAGCTAAAGGCTAGGGGTCAAAATCACCCAGGTGACCCTAAACATTCTTTAAAGCTGATGCTGCAAACTTCATCCTTGAACTTACACGAATCACCAAGAATCTGCCTCCCAGAGGACTGACTTGGCCCAGCTGTACTTTGTGGGTACCTGTGTGGTCCTGGGAATGGCACCCAGGGAGCTCTACCACTGAGCCTCACCCCCTGGCCCTTTTTATTTTTTTATTTTGAAACAGGGTATCTCACTAAGTTGCTGAGCTTGGTCTTGAACTTGTGATCCTCTGCCTCAGCCTCCCAAGTCTCTGGGATTACAGGTGTGTGCCCCTGCACCTGGCTACCCAGCTCTACCTGATTATTATATCCTCAGTGAAGACAGGAACGTGTCAAATATGAATAATAGCCACCCACATAGAACAATGGGAATTTTCAATGGCAGTGTTACAAAGTATTCATTTTATTTAGAATGTCCCCGTGTATAGGGGCATTCTACAGATGTTGGAACTCAGAACCCTGAATACCCCTGTTCACCTTGACCGGGTGTGCTCCTGATTGCTAGTAAGCAAGGGCTTCCTGTAAGAAGCTCAGATTTGAGTTTTATGTTGCTGTTTAAGGTAGAAACATTTTAACTGCATGATACTAAGTTACACTGTTGATTGAGAAAATGACAAGAACAAACTGTAACGAATCAGAATCCCTTCAATGTGATTCATGGTACACGTTCAGTTACATAGTAAGATTTTAATCCCCAAGGACAGAAGGTCAATTGTCCCTGCAGGGTTTTGATCCATATTAAACTGTACATCTCTGCAGGTGCCTAGGGATTGATTGAGTGGGATTTAAGATGATATCTCAATTTAGAATCCTTGCTGCTCTGGGGGACCCAGCTTGGTCTATAGGTCCAAGACTCAGATTCCTTCCTTCCCATTGGTGAGAAGCCAGTCACATGGGCACATGTGGCTGCAAAGGCATCTGGAAACACAGTCCTCATTCTGGGTGAAACTTCATTTACTTTGAGAGAAAAATAAAATGGATACTGAGGGAAAATGAAGTCTGAAGGATAGTCATGTTGTTGATGGACCTTTATTTTATTTGCTTATTTATATGTGGTACTGGGAATCGAACCCAGTGCCTCACACGTACGAGGCAAATGCTCTATCACTGAGCTACAACTCCAGCCCCTAGGTGTTTTATTTTAAGAAATGAAACAACAAGACTTTGAAAATAACTTTGTTATATCTTATAATACAGAGGCTGGGCTCTAATTATAACTAATGGGATTTTTTTTTTGGGGGGGGGAGGGTTGTACTGGGGATTGAACTCAGGGGCACTTGACCGCTGAGCCACATCCCCAGCCCTTTTTTGTATTTTATCTAGAGTCGGGGTCTCACTGAATTTCTTAATGCCTCACCATTGCTGAGGCTGGCTTTGAACACCCAATCCTCCTGCCTCAGCCTCCCAAGCTACTGGGATTACAGGCGTGCACCATGGTGCCCAGCCTTATTTTTTTATTTTGGGAAAGGGCGCTAAGTTGCTTAGGACCTTGATAAGTTGCTGTAGTTGGTCTCAAACTTATGATCCTCCTGCCTCAGCCTCCCCAGTTGCTGGGATTGCGGGTGTGCACCACCACACCCTGGGATGGTTGTTTCAGGAAATGAGTTGGTGAAGTGTCAATTGGGAGGAGTGTAATTAGTCCAACAAATTTAAATGGTAGCACAGTGACATCCTTTACTCCGTCTTCCGTTTTCACAGTGGATTCAAAGAAGGTCACCTTTGCCAGAGTATTTGAGGGTCTGATCCATCTTTCCTGGGGCTTCTCTTAAGCCTTTGACATTTGAATTTTCCCCAGTGGAGAGCTTATTACCTCATCACCCCTCTCAATAGTCTCCTCTTCACTTATCTCCCAGGCCAGATTATCATTTGTCAGTGGATTTACCTGTGTTTCAAGCTGTCCTCCGGCATCACTTTAATTAGTTTCACAAAACCCTGCATCTTTTAAAAGATGAGCAATTTCATCTTACAATCATCTTGCTTCATGTTTCCCGTGTTTGCAGTAGAGATTGACACAGGATGAAGTGAGAGATGCTAAGTTTAAGCAGGATAAATATCAATTTGTTAATGGATCTTTCTGGATGTGGCTTCCTGTAACTTCAGTGACTTGAATCTTGGAAGGATAAATGACATCCTCGGGTTTTACAGAATGTATGTAGTCACCCCTCATCACATTTCATCAGGTGACCACCTGCTGCCCTAACTGTACTCATGGGTAGGTCCTCAAATCGAGGTCCTGCAGGATTCTCAGGGTGTGGATACCTCCCTGTTCTTTACAGAGTGGTTGAGAGCAGGCATTTGGCTCCAGTTCAGGTCTGAACTCTGCCACTTCGGGCTCTATAAACTTGGATGCGTTATTTAGCTTCCACGTCTTGGTCACCTCAGTCACAGATGATGTTACTTGGCTCAGAGGGTTTTGTGAATTCTTAAGACAGTGACTGGCATGTGTAAGCACTTGAGAAGTGTCGTGGTGACAGTGACGAGTCACACAAGTACCCCAGCATCACACAGACGGCCTCGGCCGTGTTTAGTAAATGTCACAAAAATTGCACATGGGGAACGAAACATGGCAACGAGCCCCACCTCTAGTGACCTGCAGTAAACCGCTTCCGATCAAGCGACAGAAACCTCAACTGCGACTGTTTGGACAAGCTATGGAATTTTTCTTTTCTTTTTTTTCTCCCTCAACTAAAGAGATTTAGGTGCTTCAGGCAGAATCTGGACCCGTGGTTCAGTGCCTGGTGATTTGGGCTGGGGATGTTACTTGGTGGTAGAGCACGCGCACAGCATGCCTGAGGCCCTCTGTGCAATCCCCTGCATTGCAGAAAAAGGGGGAAAGAAGTGTCCTGACTTCATAGTAAGGCCCAAGGCCTTCCTTGCAAAGCTCTTGGCCGGTGTGTCCAGGAGGAGCCTAGGTCTGGAGACAGTGGCTGGCTCCCGCCCCGGGCCCCGTCAATCACATCCTGCAAGAGCAAGGCGCGTCTTTCCCCAGATTGCAGAAGTCGTGAGATTCTGATTGGACCAGCTCCAGTCACGTGCCAGCCTCTGAGCCAATCACCGTGGAGAGCGCCTGAGTGAGCGCATTAGCTTAGCTGCCTGTCCCTGGCTCAGCCCGTAGAGCCGCTTCGCCCCGGGCCCGGGATCCCTGAGCGGAGGGAAGGATGAGGAGGACGGGCCTGCTGGGCTACCAGTCTCAGGCTGGAGGAAAAGCTCATTTTCTGGTACTTTCTGGCAAATAGGCCAGAGAACCCAGTTACCCCTCCGGGGGGCGCCGCATTACCATCTGAGCCGGCAGCTCCCAGGTGGTTTCCCGGTCCCGGCTTCTGTGGCCAGCGCTGACCTCGGCCCCTCCCCCATGTGTTCTAGAATGTTCCTGGGGAGCGAGGGGAGCACATCCCTCATTACAAGCCTGGGCTTTGCCAGTTGGAGCCTGTTTTCAGATTTGGCCCTGAGCACCCAATTATTTTCACTCTTCTCCTCCCACAGAGCTGGAGAGGGGGGAGGTCAGCTGAGGACCTGGACTTGGCCAGCAGCCATGGTGGCCACCTCACTGCACCCTGACACCTGCCCCCGCAGGATGTGGGGACATTGGTGAAGCTGGTGCACCAGCCACCCCCCTACACACACACACACACACACACACACACACACACACAGGGCACCGGGCATCTACTGCACCTGAAGGCAGGCGCGTGTGACTCGTTTGCTGTGCTGGCTTCAGGGTGTGAGAGCTCAGGTGTCTTCCTCTGCTGCTTCTGTGACACTGTCCTCACACCGCCTCTGTACCTCCCGCCCCCTTGTGTCTCCTATTTGCTTTCTTTCCCTTCAGAGCCCTTGACCCCACCTGAACACATTTGTGGATTTGTTTATTGTCTGTTCTCCCATGACAAGTGACGTCTTGACACCTCCCATGCTCCCTACCCGGGTTCCCCCTGGCTCTTCCCAGAACTGATTTTATATTCTACCTATTCATCTTTTTGACTGTTTTGATTTTAAATTTCTGGCTCCGTGGAAGGAGAGACTGTGTCCGTTTCCGCCTGTGCTCCTGTGCCCAGGAGAGTGCTGGCCTGTAGTAGGTGCTCAGTAAGTCTTTGTAGGGTGGGTGGAGGTGTGCGCATGCTCCTGGTGGGGCCGGCAGCCCTGCCCCGTCTGTCCTGTGCTCCTTTCTCCTCTCCGTTTCTCTCCACCCCCACTTCCCCCCTCAGCCTTCCTCCTTTCTCTTCGGCCCTTCTGCACACACACACACAGAAGAGAGGACTGAACCGTCCCTGGGCGCCCGGTGCAGCTGCCTCTGTGCTCACAATGACGGCCTTCTCTTTGCTTGGCTCCTCTCCGGCCTTTGTGCCCTGCACACTTCCTTCCCCTCAAGTGCACACAGTGCCCACCCCGCATACACGGCTCTCTTCTTCCTTCTGTCCAGCTGCCCCATCCGCCACTGCCTCCCCTCCAGCCCGTTGAGGTGAGGGCAGAGCTCCCCATCTGCCCCAGGAGCCCATGCTCCTCAGGCAGCGGGGAGCCTCCCAGGACCCCAGCCTCCCCCCTACCCCATGGCCATCTGGTCTCAGCTGGAGTCCCACAGCCCTCGCAGGGCCCAGGCTGGCCATGTGTCCTACACACATCTTCCTCCTAAGCGTCTTGAAACTCTGGGGACCGTGCCCTCCTCAGACCCCCAGGTCTCTAAGCAAGCGAGGCAGCAGCAGGAGTCCAGAGAACTCAGCTTGGCCTGGGGCAGCCTTGCAAGCTTGGCTGAGACCCACCCTGTCTGGGCCTCAGTGTCCTCTGTACCCCAGTGTTGCCACATGCAGTAAGGGTCATGTGACCAGTGGTGCCCACAAACCTGGTGGGAGGAAGAGGAAGTGGCCTCTGGGAAAGGGAAGCGGCCGTGAGCCTCCGCCTTCCACACAGGCCTGTGAGGCTGGGGCGAGGTTCTGTCTTAGTCCAGCCAACGCCCTCTTGTCCACTGTGGCTTTCCTGGGGCTGCAGAAACAAAGTGCCACCAACTGAAGTCTCAAAGCAAAAGTCATTCCTTCTCCGACAGCTTTGGAAGCCAGAGGGCAGAGTCGAGTGTCCGCAGGCCTCACTGGCTCTGGGGAGAATCTGATCCCGACTCCTCCAGCCCCTGGTGGCCCAGGTGTCCTTGGCTTGTGGCTGCTTCACTGCAGACCTTGCCTCCGCTTCCCATGGCCCTCTCCTCTCCCTGTCTCCTCCTCTTCATGTGGCCATTTCAGTGTGTGTCCGAATTTCCGTTTTCTCATAGGGACCCCGGCCACTGCCTTAGTGCATGGTTACAAAGGCCATGGTTCAAATAGGTCACTCTGCAGGTCCCTGGGCTGAGGACTTGTTCATGTATTTGGTGGGGGATGCAGTTCAGGCCAGCGCAGCTGGTTCTGACCCACGCCAACCTTCACTGAGGCCTCGGAGCCTTGGTGTTGAGCTGGAGCTGACCCTGCAGGCCAGCAGCTGCTCAGGGCTGGGTCAAGGCCCAGTTTCAGTCCTCGGTGTGGCCACCCAGCCGCCAGCTCCACACACTCTGTTCCCTTCCCACTGTTGGTCTCCTCAGGACCCTGCTTCTCTGGGCGCTAGAATGGCTGTGGAGGCCAAAGTGAAGGGCAGGACCACTGTGGTGGGTGGACACACCGACCCTTCTGCCAGGCCTCCAGAGGCCCTGCGAGGGGTCCAGAGGGCACATGAACTTCCACTGTGGCTCCCAGGGACTCGAAGAGTTAGACTAGAGCTCCGCGACCCAGCTCAACTGCTGGCCACAGGGAGCTACTTAACTTTAATTAAAATGAAATCAAATTAAAATTTCAATTTCCCAGGCGCAGAAGGCACGTTCAAGTGTTCAGTAGACGTTAGGTCCATGCTAGATGGTGCAGACAGGAGCGCTTCTGTCACTGTAGAAAGGTCTGTGGGAGAGCCCAAGAGCCTAATTCGAGCAGAATCTCTTTTGGCTGGGATGTGCCCTCCTACGTCTCTGAGAATATAACGACATCAACATGATAAAGATGCTTCTGGGGCCCTCACTGCGCTCCAGGCTGTGTGCCAAGCCTGACTCACACGGCCCACTGGCGGATCTGTTCCCCTTCACCCGGCCCTGATCTGCCCTCCCTCCCCTTCCCAAGCCATCCTGCGACTGGGGGCAGGGGTAGCACCCGGGGACCCCATCGGGCCACCCCGTGTTGTCCAACGCACACAGCAGACCTTCTCTGATCCGTGATGGATGCAGCGAGGTGCAGGGAGGTGCAGGGAGGCAGGAGCAGCCCAGGGATGCATCGAGGCACAGGGAGGCAGGAGCAGCCCAGGCGGGAAACGCCCGGCCCGCCAGGAAGGGCTGGGCTCTCCCTTGTCTGTGCCCAGCTTGGATGCCAACAGGGCAGGGGGGCTAGATTTCATAGGTGGAGGATTAACTCTGCTTTTTGAAAACTAATTGCTGAAAGCGCCGGGCAGGCTGCGGCAGGCACCTGGGGATGGATTAAATCGCGGGTCACCGAAGGCTCTCACCTGCAGGTTCTCAGGCGGCACAGCGCCCCCTAGGGGTTGGCATCAGTGAAGGCGGCTCTGGCCGCGACAAGGGGGGGGCGTGGGGGGGGCTTCCCCAGGGCAGGGACCAAGGACTTGGATGCCTGTTTGGCACAGAGAGCCCATTTGGTCCTCAAATTGCCCAGCATCCCACGTGGCTTCTGAATTTCCTCCCAGATTATTCATCAAGTGGGGTTTTTGTTTACTGTTACCTGAGTCTATTTTGTATACAAATACTGAGAGTTTTCGCGGTTTTAATATATCCTGGATTTCCCAGGAATTGTTATGCGGTAAGAAAATGGAGGGAATATTATAAGTGAATGCGGAACTTTCCAAGAGTCCTTATTTCTGAAAATCCCATCCCTAATGGCAGTGGCACCCAAAGCATCTGAATTGCAAATGCCGCCCGCCCACCGCATTTGTAGCTGTCACCCTCCCAGGGAACCCTGTCAAGGTGCAGGCATCTGGCTGCTGCAGCGCGTCTCCTTGATGGATATGCTCCAGAAATTTCATGTTGAAATCTCCCTTTATTAAAAATTGCTTTCCCTTTATTTTTCTTGTGGATTGTGGTCAGAGCCTTGGAAATGATGCGCACAGGTCGCTTTTGTCACCTATAAATTTCCTTTCAGGAAAACGAGGGAGCCTTATAAAATGCTTGTCATAGACATGGGACAGCGTTGAGAAGGCTCTGGAAGGATCAGGTTAGTGTCAGATTCCTCCAGAGCGGTAATTACACACCCTCTGATTGACAGCGCCTCAGGCCTTGTTCTGGAGGGCTCCTGTGTTCCCCCCACCTCCTGCATCCTGTCCTTCTGGACAGAGCCACACATCAAAGGGGACAAAGGAGATGTTAAGACACAGCGAGGCCAGCATAAACCTGTGGCCGAGCTGGGGAGCCCTCCCTGCCCAGCTAATTGAGTTCACAGGAAATGAATGTATGGACCCCGCCCTCATTTGCTGGAGCTGCGTGACCCTCACAGGGAGTGGTGGAGAGCTAAGGCCAGCATTTAATTAGAGGCCTGTGCACCCCACCCTCCATGGCACCTTGACTGACCGCTGTGCCGGGGCTTGCTGCTACCGGTTGGCCGGGGCCACGTGGTCCCCTGCAGCCCAGCTTTGCCCTCTAACAGCAGCCTCTCCAGGAATAGGCAGGCAGGAAACAGCTTGTTAAGGGACCAGACAGGCCCTTGCCCTGGTTATCTGCTGGTCCCTGCCTCTCCCCAGCAGTTAACCATCCTTCCTCTCCACCTAGAAGCCAGACAGTGCTTCAAAAAATGGATTTCTAACTCAGTCGCTCTCTGCTTAAAACCCTCTGCTCATCAAATAAGCTCACCTCCGTGCCTAGCCTGCTCACCTCCGTCCACATCTTGCCTCTCTCTTTCTGACTACACTCTGGCCTCTTGGCTGTTTCTCCAACGTTTCAAGGTCATTCCTGCCACAGGGCCTTTGCACTTTGCCTCTGTTTAAACACTGTTCTTACAGCTTTTTCCTTGTCCTCGTTCACCTTCCGTGGAGAACTTCTCTGACCCATCTGCTCCTCTGGCCTGGCCTGCCTGCTTCAGTTAGCACCCAGCCCTGCCGTTCTCTGCCCAAGACACCTGTCCCCCTTCTTAGGACTTATCTTCTCAAAACCATCCTACGTATTTGTGAACCTATTTCGCACCAGTTTTGTTTGCTGCTCATCTGTGAACGGTGCCAAACTGCAGGTCCCGTGCTCGAACACCGCCATGAACCCCTTTCTGCCTCATGGATCTCTTTCCTTAGAATTGGCCTTCTTCTCAGGAAGGGTCTGTCCCTGGTGGCAGGGTGGCCTGCACAGGTGGCATCTCCTGGGTGACCCTCGCTGAAAGAGAGGCCTCCTCCCAATGACTCCAACAAAAGTCCCCAGAGGCTGTCATTGACCCAGGGCTGGTCACATTTCTCCATAACCTGATCACAAAGGTTGGATCTTGTGCCAGGTAGGCGGGGAGGGGAAGCCGGAGTCAGCCTGCCAGAGCAGGTGAGGCTAAGAAAGAGGACATGGTGATTCCCTGGACAGCAGAAGGGTGCTGGGCCGACGTCCACTGCAGAAACCCAGCCAGCCCGGGAGGAGGCGCCTCTGCAGCCGCAGCCTGTCCTGCAGCCCGGGCCAGCCCTGGCCTCCTGGCAGCCAGGTCGGTCCGTCCCCCCACTCCCCTTCGAGTTTCACTTCTCGGTGCAGCAGGATCCTGTCACTGGCATCAGAACCGCATTGATTTATCAGGGCATGTGGCAGTTTGCATTTGGTGTCTTTTCAAAAACAGGAGAGAAGCCATGCTGTGACCTTGCAAGGCCCCAAGTGAAAAGGATGGGCCCCGCTTCCCACGTCCCGCTCCCCAAGGTCCCCACTCTCCACAGTCCCTGTCCCCCGCTCTCCACCTTCCCCACTCCCCTGGGGCCCTGCGCCCTGGGGCCCAGGCTGTATTTAACTCATTCCTCTCCAGCCCTGACTCCTCTGTCCATTTGTCTGCCCCAATCACAAGGACTTCTGCCCACGGTGTTGGGCGTCTGGTATCTGTGGGGCTCTGGGTTTGCAGAAGAGCCTCTTCCCGTTTATCACTGTTGCTCAGGAGACCCAGCTCCCCCAGGGTGATGGGGTTGTTTGTTCTCTGCTGCCCAAACGAGGAGCCCCCAAGAAACCCAGTGGCGGGTGGTGAAAATCACCCAATTCAGGCCCCTTCTACTAGTGGCACGAGTGGGACCACTTGACAGGGACCAGCTCGACCAATGTGTCCCAAGCGGGACCAAGTTTGGATCTTGCAAAATGGCAGCTGACAGCGAGTCCCCACTTCTGTCCCAAGGATGTTCTGACTTAACGAGGTTTTTTGTTTTGTTTTGTTTTGTTTTGCGTTGGTTTGGTTTTGTACTGAGGATTGGACCAGCAGCGCATTACCACTGAGCCACATCCTCGGACCTTTTTATGATTCTAAGATAGGGAGGGTCTCATGTTGAGCCTCAGCCTCCCAAGTGACTGGCATTACAGGTGTGTGCCACTGCGCCCAGCTACAAAGTGCCGTTTAAAATCTGAAAATTACTAGCTCTATTCTATTTAATATGGAATTAATAAATTTTCACTGGAATTTGGGGGAAAGTTCTGATAAGTACCTCAAAAAGATCCAGATTCCAAGCTTATCTTTCAAACAGGAAGCTGATGGCCGTGGTGGTCTTA
This sequence comes from Spermophilus citellus, assembly GCF_964194105.1. Taxonomy (NCBI): domain Eukaryota; kingdom Metazoa; phylum Chordata; class Mammalia; order Rodentia; family Sciuridae; genus Spermophilus; species Spermophilus citellus. The sequence goes on along the minus strand of NC_138185.1, from coordinate 5,897,315 downwards.
CCAGTATTGACAATATCCCTACCTGTCGGGGTCGGCGGGCAGCAGCCCATGGGATCCAGCTTTGTTCTTACAAACAAAATTCTATGAAAATGCCCATTAGTTCAGATGTTATCTGTGGTGCGCTCTCTCTCTGGTGGCAGAGCTGAATAATTGCTAGAGAGATCTCATTCCAACCGCATCAGCTGAAATGGTTACAGTCTGGCCCTTTCCGGAAGATTCCTAACCCCTCCTAGGTGACGTTAGCCAGCTGGTCTTACGTCACTGCCACCCCATGATTTGTTGGATGGAGGTAGAGCCACTGTCACTGTGTCCACATCCTGATCCAGACGGCAGGACGCAGGAGACAGACACACCCACTTCCTTCCTTACCAGAAGCGCCTCCCTCGCTCGCAGACAGAGAGGCACGGAGCGTACAGGAAGCTCGTGACGGCCAGGCACAGCCACCGCGTTCTGCAAACTGTGATGTGTGTGCTTCTGTGCACAGGAAATGATGCCCCGTGGAGGTCACCCTGACAGTTGATGGGGTCCAATGGCCTCCTTGACCATAGTGTCACCCCGTGTAAAGGGTCTTTCAAAATGGTCACCTGGAAGGTGATCTGGAAGTGCTGGCCGAGCCTCGGGTTCTGCTGTGGTTCCTTGTTGGCAGGATGCTCACCAGGACTTACCAAGAGCGTTCTCTCCCACCCGGCCTCACGGGCTGCCTGAATCCCCGCTCTGGGCGGCAGATTGACACCCCCATCCCGTGGCCTCAGATGCTGTCACACTGCTTGATACCCCAGACGTCTGCCCACCCCACCTGTGCCCTGAACCTGGTCCTCTGCCTCCAGCTGCCCACCCAGGTCCCCTGGACAGCTGACTGGCTTCTCAGGGTGAGTACATCTGACCTCTTCGCAGTCCCACACCCCAAACTGCCGCAGCCCCTTCCTAGATTCAGCCACAGATGCCACACAACCCCTCGGCCACCCCAGCACGCTCTCCCCCAGAAAGGCCCTCTGACGGACTCGGGTGCTCCTTCTACAACCTGAGGTGCTGGAGAGGGCAGCGAGGCCTGGCCCCTGGTCCAGGCCTTTTGACAGTCCCCTCTCCTGACAGGTCTGGGTGGGGCCACAGTGCCCAGACAAGGCCCCTGTCCCCGGGGCCCGACATCCAAGTAGAGATAAGGGGGCGAGTAGGAGAGTCTCAGAGAGGACCGGCTGCTGTGGAAAGAACGATCATCTCGTAGTGCAAAGCCAGGGACAGTCGGGTCAGTGGCTCAGGGAGGTGATATCTGACCTGAGATGTCATTAAAAGGAGCCATTTCAGGAGTGTGTGTTGGTTCCCACACACAGGGACGTGGCCAGGTCCAGTGACTGCCATGACCTGTCAGCCGCGTCCAGCAGGACGCAGTGAGCCGCCCCGATCGCCCCAGCTCCTCCTCGTTTATCAGTTATACTTAATGCCAGGTGTGGGTGGAGACGGCGTGGGATGAACATGTACCAAGTCACCAGTGTCCCTAAAACAGCCCTGTCGACAGCTCTACCCAGATGGCCCAGGATGGGGGAGAGGCTGTCCTCAGGCAGGGCCACTCTCAGCCCAGCCATCCCCAGTAGGGCCCAGGACCTGTCACTGCTGCCAGCCAAGGCATGGGGTGACGTCACTAGCATGGAGCCCCACCACAAAGGGTGGCAGATCCAGCACCTTGTCCACTGTGCCCTGTGTTGCTGGGGGGGGGGGGGATGAGATGCTGGGAGGGACCAGGAAGAAGTCCCAGCCTGGCCCGGCTGCCCTCTGGCTCTGAAAGGACCGAGGTTCCTGCTCGGCTCCCCTGGCCTCAGTTCGCGTGGCATCCGCCCGACGCCTCCCGTGCCCTCTGCACCAGGCTCACCGCCAACTAATCTCAGTCCCCCGTCACCGCAAGACACCGCTCTTAACAGACCACAAATGCAATTTGCTACGAGGCAATTTCAGCTGGATTCAGGGCCGGGAGAGGGAACAGGAGGGCTGAGTTCCCTGGCAGACTCTGAAAGGTCCCTGCAGCACTTAACTCAAAGTGAGGGACACAGTGGCCAGGAGGGGAAGCGGCCACAGTCCTTCCTGCATGAGAGCGGCGGCCTGTGGGGCAGGAACAAGGGGGGACAGGGGCCAGCGCCCTCGCAGCGGGAGGGGAGAGCGTGGTTCTGACCTAGGACTCGCGGGGAATCTGAGACCAGGTGCTAATGGACGAGAAGCTGGGAGAGCAGAGGACCAAACCTGGTGACAATGAAAACACCACCCTCGGTGACCCTGGGGTGTGCTTATTCTTGGTCACATACGTGTGCAGTCGGACCTTTGCCTCCGTGGCTTCCACGTCCACAGATTCAACGCAGAACCCGAAATACTAAAAAACAAAACAAAGCTCTCTGTGCTGACCATGCCCGGACTGTTTCCTCGTCATCGTCCCCAGCCACGTGGCGCAGCTGGGAGGTCCGTGGAGGGCGTTCACAGATCTGTGCATTCCACAAGGAACTGAGCACCCATGGATTCGGGTCGGCACTCAGGTGCGCTGGCAGGTCACGGAGCCAGTCACCTGCAGGTACTGAGGGACGATGGTCAGTTCCCACGGAGCCCCACGAGGGGGACGGTGGTCATCCCCAGCTGAGCGCCCAGGAGGCCCAAGACGTGCCCAGGACACACAGCGTTCTCAAGTGTCTGAGCTCTGATGTGACAGGTTGGGGTGTGTCTCCGTCAGCGTCCCCTGCTCTGGGACACTTCTTTCACGACAGCCACTCGTCTTCTCTGAGGTCACTGGGGCTGACCTTCGGCCCAGTTTCCCGGCTGTGGAGCCGCCTCTGGAGCAGGGCCGCTGGCAGCACCGCCCCGCAGCCCTGCACCTCTGTGGCTCTGTGGCCTTGGAGCCTCCATTTTAGTGTCGTGACTCTCACGTCCTTGCTGTGATGTGACCCCTCGCGGCCGGCCCCCTCCTGCGATGTCCATTTTTATAAAAAACCTTGTCGGAGGTGTCCCTGGGAGACCAGGTGACAACCCAGCTACCGGCTTTGCTGTCCGTGCGTGAACTGAAGAAGGTGTACAGTGACCCGGCTGCATGAAGGGACGGACTTGGCCATCGGTCCCGGTGTTCTTCTGTCACTGACAGGTGGTGCTCTGCGGAGTTTGCAGCAAAGCACCTCCTGGTGCAGCGACAAGCGGGCAGGGGACTTACTGGTTTACGTCACTCTTTGTGTTTCAGCTTCAGGGACTTACTGGTTTACGTCACTCTTTGTGTTTCGGCTTCGGTGCCTTCGATGCCCTGGGCTGGGGCGTGTGTCCAGCCTCCCTGCCTTCGCTTCCTGGAGGCCAGCCCTGTGCGATCGTGACACCCACCCTGTGTGTCTTGCCAGTGTTCTCCTTGATTGGAAAACTCTGGCCTGTTTGGAAATGGCTCAAGATGGCTCCAGGTGAAGGCGGACACCGGGACCCACCGTCTATCTCTTCGCCATGTCTCCCGCCTCCCAACTCAGCTCTTTCCACGCAGCTTCACATGCAGGTAGACGTTCAGTGGCAAGATGGCTGCCGGCAGCCCCGAGCTCCCAGCCCCAGGATTAATAGCTCCTCTTTCCCAGCAGCTGCCTCAAACTCACAGGGCTGACCCTCTCCGACTGGCCCAGCCTGGGTCACTGGGCTCCCTAAGCCAGCCTTGGTGGCAGGACGTGCCGCGCTGCTTGGTCAGTAGGAGACAGTGCACCTGCCCTGGGCCAGGACTTGAGGTCAGCCCCGTGTGCTTAACGAAGTGGCCGTGCCCAGAGGACCACAGTCAGGACCTGACGGGACAGCGGGTCTCCACTGCAGGCAGGAAGCCCCAGGGCCTATCTGTCAGAGGCCCCCCGAGCTCTCTCCTGTCGGTGGATGCCAGCCTGCTTCCTAGGGACAGTGACAGCCAGCACATCATCAGTGGCCTTGCCTGGCCCAGGATCAAGCCTGTCAATCTGCCTGGCAGGTGGCTCTGCCTGCACTGGCCAGCCTGGGGTCCCCTCCCCGGCACATCCCGGCCGCCGCAGCTTGGAGAAGCCCGCTCCCCAGCCCCAGCCAGGACCTGGGCTGAGCTGCTCATCTTGGTTTGAATTCCAGCTCACTCTCTGGCTGTGTGTCCCGGGCCTTGGGCTCATGCTAATCAGGTTCTCCACCTCGACTGGCGCTGGAGTAGCCGCTGGAGTAGCCGAATGAATCTGCCCTGGGGAAATCTCTTCAAATGGGAGCAGAATCTAATTTGGCACTAAAAGCTCCTGACCGAAGCCCTGTTTTCTAGGGCCTGGCGGAACCTGAATAAGCTGTTCCTGGATTCCGTAAGGATTGGAGTCGGAGAGCAGGGAGGGGTGGAGGGGGCCATTCCGTGGAGGAGCAGCTGGGGGCTCTGACACCCACGGGGGGAGGGGCGGGCTCCCTCAGAAGGGACAGGCCCTGCCCACCACGCCCAAGAAACACCAGCAACACTCCTCGGCCTCCCAGGCTGCACCTGGTCAGAGTGGCCTTGGCCCGGATCTCCCTGGACAAGCAGGGGATGACCGGCCAGTGACAGGAGCCCTGGGAGAGGGCGCGGTGCCCTGTGGAGCTGGGAGCCTGTCTCTCTAGGCTCTTGTTTGCTTTTCTGAAAACCCAGGGGAGAAACTCCCTGCGTCCTGAGTGACCCGTGACCCTGGGTTTCTTTCAGAAGGTGTCAAAAGCTGCAAACCCGTTTCCAGGAAAATGTCTATAAAATATAAAATCTGACACATCACGTTCAGGACACATGGGGCCCTGCAGGGCTCCCTGTCCCCGTTCGTGACTTCCCACCACAGCCTCCAGGACCCAGAGCGCCTCCTCAGCCCATCCCCACACGTCGTCACCTCTGTCCCCCTCTGTGGGCCTCAGGTCCCCCCATGGGCCTTTGTCCTCTGGGGTCCTCTCTGCCTGGTGTTCCCTATTCCCTTTGGGCTCCCCCTCAGGCCCCAGAGAAGCCCCCCCGACCACTCAGTCCAGTGGCCAGTGTCAGGATGCCCCGTGGTGCCGCGTGTCATGTCGCTGTCCTTTATTTTCTTTGTCCCTGTCACCACCCACGTCACCACTTCATGTGTCACAGTCCCTGCCGGAGCGCCATTCCCAGGAGGGGGGATCCTCAAGGTCTGGGCACTGCGGCCTCCAGTGGTCAGGCCAGCGTCACTGACCAGCAGGGACACGTTCTGAGAAACGGGTCATTAGGCTGTTTGTGGCCGTACAGTCACCACGGGGCGCACACCTAGACTATGGCGGACACGTTCGTAGGCACAGTGTGTCCTTGAGATGTCCTTGGGGGCGGGTGACTGGAGCTGTCGGTGGACACGTGACACACACACACCCTGGGGCCGTGACCCCCACTCAGCAAGGCTCCTGCCGCCCGCCCGGGTTTGGAATTCAGACCTCGCTGGGCCGGGTCACTGATTCTCTTGTTGACTTCACGGTTTTCTTGTTTCCCTCCTTTGACTTCAGTTATTTCAAAAGGAAATTCTCCCGTCACCACTGACCATAATCCAGGAACAGAAAGTGCCGGGCCCCTGCGGGGGGCTGCTGGACCCCACCCCCTTCCTTGCCGAGGTCATCATGAGCCCATAGAGAAAGGGAATGACCCGGTGGCAGAGGGATGGCGAGGCTGGGGACAGCTTCTGAGGACACAGGTTTCCTGACCAAACTGCAGAGCTGGAGGCCGAAGCAGCCAGCGGCCCTCGCTCCCCGCCCAGGGAGAGCAGGCCTCCCGAGGCCAGGTCCCCTGCAGGCAGCGCCCTGCACACCCTGCCTGTCCCTGCAACCCTGGCAGCCACCTGTGCCGTGGTCACAGACCGGTGACGGCACACACTCGGCCCTCGTCTATCTCTAAAAGTAAAGTTTTATTGGAACAGAGCCGCGCCCATTTGTTCACGTCCAGTCCAGGGATAGTTCTGCAAGGGCAGCGTCCCCCGAGCAGTTGCCACAGAGACCGTCTGGCCTGTGGAGCTGAACATATGTGCCCTTCACAGGAAGGGCCACCCGGCTGCCCTGTCCTCCTCTCACCAGGGCCGAGGGCAGCAGGAGGGCCTGGAGGGGCCAGGGTGCTGGGGAGAGCTTCGGATGGAAGGCAGCGCTGGGGTGGGGACAGTCATGGGGCCTCTCAGCCTTGCTCCCTGGCCAGACGTGCTCTCTCAGGTCTCTTGGCTCACAGAGGAGAGCCGCGAGGAGGGCTGCGGTGGAGTTTTGAAACAAGATCAGGGTTTCTCTCGACTTCAGCATTGACGTTTTGTTCTGGATCATTCTTCGCAGTGAGGGGGCCGCCCTGTGTCTTGGAGGAGAGTTAGCAGCTCCCTGGCCCCCGCCCCTGGACACCAGCGGCTCCCCGTGTTGTGACAGCCCAGCAGTGTCTCCCTGCAGACATTGCCAGGTGTCTCCTGAGGACCAGGTGGGCCTGGCCTGCCGAGAAGGGGAGCCCTTGACCCCCCACCTTCCGGAGGAAGAGACAGGCAGGGCTGCTGCTCCGGGGACCTGGTCAGTCCTCACTGCCTGGGCCAGGGATGCAGTCGTGTTTAATCAGCCACCCCCACCCCCGACTGCATCTTCAACACACTGGAAACCACTCAGGTCCGATGGCACGGCCATCCACTGCCACCTCCCCAGGAGGCCGGGTCCTTGCATTTCTTTCTGCTCGGCCTCCCAGGTGAAGGAGGCTCCTTCCCCCTGGGGCTGCTGGGGGCCTTCCCTTCCTGACCTCCTCCCTGGCCCCCTGCAGCAGGCCAGCACTCAGCAGAGTGCCCCTTTGCCCTGTTTCCTGGGGACTCGAGCATCCAGCTCCCTGAACTACCCAAGGGTCTCTGCTTTGGGGCAGCACCTGCCAGGCCCCAGGGAAACCCCACAGAGGGACCCCGCTCCGTCACAGCCTCTGGGCCACAGGCTGCCCCAGCTCCTGGTGTGTTCTCCAAGGTCCCAGGCAGACCTCTCCCCTGGGCCCCTGGGGACCCAGCCTGGCCCTCTCTCCCCTGCTACCCAGGGCCAAGGGTCCCACCCACCATCCTCCCTACAGCTGCCTGGAACCCTGGAGTCTTGAGGCATCTTGAGCGCTCAGTGGTCCTTGCGGTGCCTTGGTACCCCAGCGTCCCCCTCTGGAAAGGGGCACTAGAATAGGACTCTGTCTCTGCTTCACATTTCTGTAAAATATCTTTATAGGTTATAATTTTTTAAAGGGTACATTATCACTAAGCTAAAAAGATTAAATGGGACAGCAGAGGCTCGCTCAGAAGAGCTTGTCTGTGTCCCTACTCCACAAAGGGTTAGGTGTCCCCTTCCTGATGAAGCACACACAGAAGCACACCACGCTCCGGTGTCCCGGTCGTTAGTTCACCAACAGAGCCACCCATGTTCTGCAGGAACAAGAAGCCCGCCCTTCTCTGCTCCTCTCATACCCTGAGATCACCACTGTCCCCATGTCCAGCACCACAGATTCTCTTGCCTGTTTTTGAGACCCACGGGGCTCACATCGTACCTCTGGTGTAATTCTCTGGCCTGTCTGAGGCTGCCGAGCTGCATCCATCTCTCGGGAGCACCAGGTCCTCCCCGTGGCTGAATGCACGCGCAGGAGTCTCGTTCTCCCGTCCTTTGCTCGATGAACATTTTGCTTTTAGTTATTTGTTATGGCAGATGTGCTGCCGTGAACGTGTCCGCGTGAGACTCCTGGTGAACGTGTGAGTGCGTTTCTGTTGGGTAAATACCCAAGATTCTAATCCCTGGCTCAGAAGTGGTGTGTTCAAGTTTAGCAGAGATGGAGCGGGGTCCCTCTGCGGGGTTTCCCTGGGGGCCTGGCAGGTACTTGGTTACCCCAAAGCAGAGACCCTTTGGTAGCTCAGGGAGCTGGATGCTTGAGTCCCCAGGAAACAGGGCAAAGCTAAACTTCTGTGGTGGTGGGAACAGTTGGCCCATTTGGCAGCACCAGGCAGGAGTTCCATTGCCCCCGTCCCTGGTGGCTCTTGGCATTCTCCACTTTTTGTTAGCCATTCTGGTCACTGCAGTACACAGTGTTTAAGACCTCCACAAACTTGAAGGGGGAGAGAGATGCTCTTATTTCTCACTAGTGTGCAATTAACACTCAGCTTTTGCATACAGGCCACAGAACACCATATGCTGGCAGAATCTATAATTCTGTCATCCATAGAAATCACCGATATCATTTCATATCCCATCGCAGCAGTTCTTGCAGATATTGAGAAGTCTGATACAATCACTCTCTGCAAGTCTTGCTTTTAACGTGTGTGTGTTTTAGTGGGGGGGCCTCACGCGTGCTAGGCGAGTGCTCCACCACTGAGTCGCCTCCCTGACCAGATGTGCTAATTTTTAAGTGATATGTTACTGTGTGGCAAATTCTTTTAATATTCGGATAACCGTATTTCAAATAGTCGATCTTCTCGGCGACCTATATACTTGGTGCATGTGGAACACTGGAGATGGCGTCCCTGGCCCGCGGCCAGCTAGAGCCCTCGTGGCAGAGGGCCTCGAGGTGAGCGTGGTGGGGGACGCCCAGAGGCTCTGCTGGCCCGCTTGCTCACCACCCTCTGATCTGTCCCCTGCAGCTTTCTTCGGGAAGTACCTCAATGAGTACAACGGCTCCTACGTGCCACCCGGCTGGAAGGAGTGGGTCGGACTCCTTAAAAATTCCCGCTTTTATAACTACACACTGTGCCGCAACGGGGTGAAGGAGAAGCACGGCTTCGACTACTCCAAGGTAAGCACCTCCCCGGCCCGCCATGCTGCGTAGCCACGGCCAACGCAGGCCCAGGACCGGCGCCCAGGGTCCCCTCGGCTCTGACCTACTCAGTGCTCGACTGCATGCCTTTGAGCTGTTCACCGAACACCCTCTGCGTCTCGGGTCGTCTCTAGTCTGGCTCTGAGCGTTCGGTCGTCTGTCTGTCGGTCTGGCTGGTCTTCTGTCTGTCAGTCTGGCTCTGAGCGTTCTGTCCTCTGTCTCGGTCTAGCTCTGAGCGTTGGGGTCTGAGCATTGGGCTGAGGCAGGATGTTACACAGACGGCGCCCGCAGAGGACGAGGGATCACTGGATGGCCACACATGGCGTCCCGTCCAAGCTGCTAATTCCAAAGGCACAGAACGTATTTGTTCTCCTGTTCCTGGGGCTCTTCCACTGGGGGCTCTTGAACTAGAGCTGCGGAGAACAGTCTGCTGTGTTTCTTGATGTTTCCAGGAGCAGAGCCGCTGGGTGTCACGGGTGGGCATGTTGGGTTGGCGGGTGCTGCCTGAGAGTGGCCGCCGTGGCCTCCCTCGGACGCGGTGTCCCGCGTCTGTTGAGCTGGCGCAGTGCGTGGTGTTGAGCGGCTGCTTCAGGGAGCTTCTCACCCACGTGCCTCTGTGTAAGCCCGACCCAGATCAAGGCAGCGGCCTTCCCAGCCCCAGAGGCCCCCAGGACCCTTCCAGTCCCAGCCTGCACACCGGAGGTGACCTCGTGACTTGCATGCCGTGGGCTGCTCCCGCCTGATCTGGAGCCTCGCATGAAGGGAATCCACAGCGCACCCCTCACTTCTGGTTTTCTGAACCCCGCGTGAAGCCGGGAGCCAGGTCAGATCCCTGGCTTAGACCCTGTGAGTGTCGGCAGTGGCGCTCTCTGTCCCCGTGCAGACGGCCGGCTGTCCACCCTCCAGGGGCCCAGGGGTCTTAGGGTTGTCTCCAGTTTGGAGCTATGATGAATCAAGCTGTGGTGAACACGGACCTGGACGTTTGGTGAACACTCGCACCATTTCTCTCCACGGCCTTCCAGGGGTCGAGTCCCGGGGACATGCTGGGCCGGCTGACAGCCCACTCACTAGCCCCACGGTCCTCCCCAGCGCTTGGTAGTGTCTTCCTTATCAGAGGGGCTTTGCTGGGGGAGGGACGGTCATCGTGTTTGGGGATCTATTAAGGGGCCCCTGGGGTGCAGCCTGCACCCCGCATGCAATAGCGCACATCGTGGCCTCAGGGGCTCTCTTAGCTGTTCTGGGCTCACCAGCCGCTGTCTGAGGATGCCCTGAGTCGGCCGTGGGAGTACCGCGGAGGTAAAATGGGTCGGCGCGGCTGCTGTGTTCCCCGGCTCTGTCACTGTAACAAAATACCTGACAGAACCCAGAAGAAAGAAGGTTCTCTGGGCTCACGTTTCAGGCCCTGGTTGTCTGACCCTGTGACCATGTGGTCACATCATGGTAGCAGCCGGTGTCAAAGGAGGAATCCAGGAAGCAAAGAGAGTAAGGGGCCTGTGTGTCACCACCAGTGTCCCCTTCAAGGACACTCCCCCAGAGACCCACTTCTTTCACCAGTTCTCGCTCCCTCCCGACGCCTTGGCACTCCAGGGGCACCACAGGCTGGGGACCCTGTCTCCAACACAGTGGCCCTTCATACGCCAACTGTGACAGCGGTGTCCCCTGAAACTTCCTGAACAAAAACAGACAGTGGGCCTGGTGTGGCCCTGGGGTGGCAGTCCCCAGACCCCTGGCTTAGACAGTGACGTTGGTATGGGGATGCGGCTCAGTGGTAAAACGGCTCTGGGTTCAGTTCCCAATCCTGGGGGCCACGGATAAGCCTGGAGGACGTTGTGCTGACAGGAGACACTCAGGCTCCCCGCGTGCGTGCAGAGAATCCAGATCTGTAGGAGCAGGCGCGGCTGGGAGCGGGGCTGGAGCCGCTGGTCAGCAGACGGAAGTTCACGTTCTGCCAGGCAAAGAAGCCCTCCAGATCCGCTGCACCCTTAAAAATTTAAAGGGCAGATCTCATGTTTTATTTTTAATCACAATCAATTTTTAAAGGAGTAATTTTCATGACGTGAAAAATATATGAAATTAAAATTTTAGCGCCCACGTAAAAGCTTTCCTGGAGCGGTCGCGCCCGTTCCTTTCCTGCGGCCACTCCGCGCTGCCTCAAGAGGGTCACCAGTAGTTGCAACTGGCACGGCGCCTGCAGGGCGGACACGTTACCACCTGGGCGCGTGGCTGATCAACTTGGTGGCCTCGGTTTCCTCACCTGTAAAGTGGGTCACCGGTCACTACATCCCTGGCCGTGCACAGGGAGCCTGGCACCTGGGACACAGTTTGTTCAGCGAGCACTCAGCGCCTTCAGCGGCTCGGAGGAGCCCAGGCTGCGCGCAGGCAGGAGGTTGCCGTCTTGGCCCTTGCAGGCTCCGCCCCCAGCGCGCATGCGCGGCCCTGACCTGCCCCTGCGAGTGCCTGGCGCCGACTCCTCCTTGGGGAGAGGGCGGTGGAGCCAGGTGACTGCTGGGGGAGGCACACTTCCACCCAGAGCCACCGATCAGCAGCCTCCCCAAAGGCTCTGTGTTACGTTGATGGAGTTTGCAGGGCCCCACAGGAAGACCCTGGAGGCTCGCACACTGTGTGCAAGAGGGGGTGTCCCAGCCGGGCCCTGGCCCTGGCTCAGCTGTGACTTCCAAAGGGGAAGTAGAGTCCTAAACCCTTCAACAGCACCTGCCCACACGGGCCTGGTGGGGTGTGCCAGGGCAGTCGGGCCCTCAGCTCGCTGTTCTGCCCCAGGTGTGGGGAGGAGCTGGCTCTGGCTGCTAGGGGGACAGAGGGCCACCTCCTGAAGGGTGACGGTGGCCAGCTTGGCTTCCCACCATCCCACCTGCCTGTTCCCAGCTCAGAACCTTGAAACCTTCCCCGTGGCCCCAGGCACCCAACTCAGCTTGCCCCGGTCTGAACTAAGCATTTCCTCCGGGTCCTTTTTCTCCTGGGCTCCCATCTCTGTCCCTTCCCCAAACCGCCCAGACCACAAACCAACAGGGGTGGGGAGCTGCCTGCCCCTCTCGTACCCCTCCACCAGTCAGCGGCCAGTCCCTGTTTGTCCCCTGTATCCCACGTGTCTCTCTGCCTGCTGCCCACCCCAGCCCGGACCCCTCCACCCCATCACCTGATCTTGGCTCTGGTGCTGTGGCAGAGGGGCAGCCCTTCTCCCCGGCCAGCCCCGCACTCACCGCCCACAGTGGAGCATGGGTGGTGCCGCCACCCAGTCGAGGGACGAGGGACGTGGAGGGAGCTGTGTGTCGGCTGTCATTGCCGTGTCCCAGGGAGCAGTCGGAGATCTGGGAAGACTTCACTTAGCAAAGGAGTGGCCTTGGGGGAGTACTGATAAGGACAGGTCGCTCTCAGCCAGCAGGAGACCTGCCAAGCCACCAGGCCAGCGGTAATTACAGACTGATCTTATCAAGAGCCGGCTGCGGCTGCGTGCAGGGCACCATGGCAAGAGCTTAACATCTATTAGCATGTTAAAGCCCTGTGCCAGCCCTGAGAGGCAGGCACGGCCATCTCCCCACACACACCACCAGGTGTAAGGCCAGGACGTCACACGGCCCAGAGGAGCCCGATTTGCTTGGCGATCCCACGCCCGGCCTGGCCTGCCCCCTCTCCTGGAGGCACCTGGCTTCTGAATTCCATGCTTCTCCTTCCCACACACCTTTATCCTTTATCTCAGGTGCAGCTATTGCCAGCTTTGGAGAATGTGATGTGTGGTCCTAGACTTTGATCTAAGTGACATTGCCTCATCCCTACCCTCCCACAGCCTGGTTTCCCACCCAGGACCTGTAGGACGGCCCCTGCTGCAGCGTCAGCCACGTGGGGTCCATGTAGGTCTAGGCTGCTCTCATTTATTCTTTTTTGTGTTTCATTACCCTGATGTCCCTCCCATCCTGGGAATGGAGGTTGACGGTCACCGTGTGAAACTGTTTCCCAGCAGCCAAGCCAACACCTAGTTCTAATGGGTGACTTTATTATGAAAGGCAGTGTTCCTCTCCCACCCATCCCGCTGGCCACAGGTTGCCAGCGGCTCCCGCCACATCCTCCCCCAACTCCCAGTTCACCCACCAGGACACTGCTGACTTCCTGTCAGGGCAGGCTCTCCTCTCACCCCAGGGGGCTCTGCACTGGCTTTAGATCCACTGTCAGATTCTGTTGTCACTTTAAGAATTTTTCTAACACCTTAAGCTCCCGTCTCCCAACTACAGCAGGAGCTCTTTGATTTTATGTAATATTTTATACAACGGGTTCCACAGAGCCCCTTATGAAGCCTTTTCTTACCTCTCAAGGTTATTCTACAAAAATCATTCAAGGATAAGTATGTCAAGTAGCAAGTGACCTTCTTTCTGCCCTTCTCTCCCCTTTTCCCAATCCTCAGGCAGCAGCTTAATATCCATCCTTCCAGATTTTTCCTTGATGTTCACAAATATGAGATTAGTGATTTAGCTTTTCCTCTCCACCTTGATCATCCCCTGCCCCAATGTAAAAAATAAAAATAAATACATTTGGGGGGGTATTGGTGATTAAACTCGGGGGCACTCGACCACTGAGCCACATCCCCAGCTCTATTTTGTATTTTATTTAGAGACAGCGTCTCACTGAGTTGCTTAGGGCCTTGCTTTTGCTGAGGCTGGCTTTGAATGCACAGTCCTCCTGCCTCAGCCTCCCAAGCCCTTGGGATTATAGGCATGCACCACTGTGCCTGGAAATATATATTTTTAAAAAGGAATCCTCCTGAAGTTGAGTCCATCACTTGCTTTTTCTCTTCAGTGGACCTTGGACAACTTTCCACATCAGGAACCACACATCTGCCTTGTTAATCCCTGTAGGCGTTGCATGGTTGACAGCAGCAGAAGTTAGTGGGTGGCCGCATTGTCTATTGGGAGCAGTGTTGCCGCAGCCACCTGCCTGCTATGGACGGGCTGGAGAGTACCTAAAGGAGCACATTTCAGGCTCGTGACTCTTTGTAGTGTGTACAGTGGTGTGCCCTCAGTTCAGGATGGATCCTACAGCCCCTTCACCTTTTTTCTCTGATCTCTTCTTGAAAGTGACAGTTTGGACAGAGCTGCTTTCTAGGAAGCAGGGTACATTTTAAGAACTCAGTGTCGTTAAGAGGAACTAGCAGCTTAAGATTGACTAAGTGTGAATTTAAGTCTCCACTTCCAGGATGAGCTTTTAAAGCCCCAGCTTCTGGCCACGTTCTTACCTCCTGCCCAGGAGACAAGCTGCCCTCTGGTTTTCCGGAGACACCTCTGCAGGCCTTTGTTTGTGCTGCTCCCTGTGTCACCTCTGCATTTGGACTGTGACATTTACCCTCTTAGGAGCCAGTTGCCACCCTGCCCTCCTTTCTCTGCCTGGAAGACGTGGGACACCCACTCCACCTCCAAGCCCTTGCATTTGCTGCCCTCCGCCTGGACTCTTCCTCTAGATCAGTAATTTTCAATCCTGGCTGCCTGCTGGCGTCCTCTGGGGAACTCTGATACCTGGGCTTAGGCACAAGCTAATCACATCGGAATCTCTGGGTGAGCTCAGGCATCAGTAAAGCCCCCAGGGATCCCAGCAGGCAGCAGAGTTGGAAATCCAGTGGTACAGAGCTTCAGACCCGCCCCTTCCGTCACTCTGTCTCACCAGAAAAGCCACCTCTTCAGAGAGGCCCCCCACTGTCCCAGCTAAATCATGTCTCCACCCCAGCTCCCAGTCACCCTTTGTTACATCTCCATATTTCCTTCAACTGTCACACCTTGTAACTCCCTGGTTCTTTATTTACACTTTTTTCTGCTTCTGCCCCCCACCACGGGCACTCCAGGGACACAGAGATGTACCTCAGTACAGTCCTAAGGCTTCAGACTCAGGAACCATAGCTCAGGAGTCCTGGCTTCCACCTTTACCAGCTATGTGACGTTGAACAATTCACTTAACTTCTCTGTGCCTAAATTTCCTGCTCTGAAAAGTAAGGATTGCCATCAGACCTGTTTTCTGTGACTATGTAAAACTTACCTGAGCTAAGACAAGGACACACAGGTGAGTTCTTGGCACATCCCAAGTACTCGATGGTCTTAGCTGTTATTCTTTTAATATCTGTCACAGGGAATGACAAATTGCAGTCCCCCTGCTCCCTAATCTCATCTGTGCTTTATCTTTGGCCACTGAGCTTCACGCCATCCTGTGAATTTTGCTTCTTGGTTGTCTCTCTGCCCCAGCAGCAGCTGGACCAGGGCAGGGACAGTGTGTCCTGTTCACTGCTGGGTCCCCAATGTGTGGCAGGGTGCCTGGCCGGGCACTCAGCACAGTGCCTGCCCCTCACCTGTTGTCCTGTCTGTCCCCAGGATTACCTCACAGACCTCATCACCAACGACAGCGTGAGCTTCTTCCGCACGTCCAAGAAGATGTACCCACACAGGCCGGTGCTAATGGTCATCAGCCACGCAGCCCCCCATGGCCCCGAGGACTCGGCCCCCCAGTACTCACGCCTCTTCCCCAACGCATCCCAGCACATGTAAGCCTCAGCCCCTGCAGGAGCCACCGGGTAGCACAAAGGTGGGCGGGCCAGGCTCTGGGGACAGTAGTATGGCAGCAATGACACAGCTGCCCCTTTCAGTGTCCTGGCTAAAGAACCCAGGAACACGCTGCTTGTGGGTGGTGACAGGGGGATCCCAACCCAGCCAGCGAGGCCACAGATGAGAGCAGGGCAGTTCTTGACTCGGATCCCCGTCATCGTCACACCGCGAGGCCTGTGGACGGGACGTGCTGGGTGGGTTTCCTGTGCACTCCTGTGTGTTCTATTTCCTGCATTTAAAACACGCTTCTGAGAGGGCAGACCTGGGCCCACCTAGGTCACAGCCAGTCCCTTGGTACTCAGTGACCTGGTGCTGCTGCTGCTGCCGCCACACAACTAATCACCGAGACATTTAGCAGGTGGAGCGGCAGACGCTCGCGACCTCGCTGTGTCCGTGTGTCGGGCACCTGGGAGATGTGTGTCTGAAGGCCGGGTCTCCCAGGGTAGAGGTCACCACCAGGTGTCATCGGGGCTGTAGTTACCTGGCCACGTGGGCCTCTCAGAGGAAGCTGAGCATCCTCCCAACATGGACAAAACCATCACGAAGAGACAGAGGCCAAGTGAAGGAAGCCACCGCCTTCTGTCATCTCCAGGGACACGCCGTCACTCTGCTGTGGTCACCTGTGTGACACAGCTGTGAAGACCAGGAAGTGGGCATCATCCAGGCCTTCCTCGAGGTGGCCTGCCGCCCCACTTTAGAGATGGGGAAACCGAGGCACAGGGAGGCGAGGGAACGGGGATCTGAGGTCACCCGTCTGCTAAACGGCAGAGCAGGGTTCAAATCCAGCCCCACCCAAGCTTCCCATCTCCCTGCCTGTCCCCCAAGTCCTCCTCCATCCAGCTGACTGGCATGTCTTTCTAGAAAGTTTTCTGGCTTCTCTGCCTCCCGCCATCTCCTGTTTAGGAGCAGTACTCTGCGGTCCTTGCTGTGACATTCCAGGGCGACAAGGACAGGGCGGCTTGGAATCTGAGTGTCCAGGTGTTTAATTTTCATTACAGTCAGACACACTGTCCTCCTTGGCCCCTGGCTGTGATCACCTCTGACCGCACTGCAGAGGCTGGGAGGAGGGCGGCGGGTAACCGGCTGAGCCCTGGTCTTTGGGGAGGGGAGTTGACAGAAGACGACCAGCTGAGATCCGGTCAGTGCTCGCCCCCAGCTGGAGCTTGGCCTTTGCACATCTGGCTGCCCAGTTCCCACACACCTATCCACCCAGGACCTGGTCCCCCAGCCCCACCTGCCCGTGGCTTCTGTGGCCAGCTGTGTCCCATTGAGAAGGTGGGACGCGTCCCTGCTGCCGCGGAGGTGCTGGCTGCTCCCAGACGGCCCGGGTTGCTGCTCCTTTGTTGAGTTGAAACTTCCAGAAGTTGAGAGTGAGCAGCGCTCTCTGTTGGAGCAGAGAACCCCCTGCACCCATCAGAGGTGCGTTTGGAAGGCTCTTTTGGCTCTGGGGTGTGATCATTTCCAAAACAAAACCAAAAAAAGAAAGTCTCGCAGCTGCATGTTCAACCTTGGGTGGAGGGGGACCAGAGACAGTCCTGCCTGGGCCGTGGGGCAGCTCTTTCCACCTGAGTCTCCGCACCTCGGCCCCCCCTGCAAGTCTGCCTCGTCCCTGTTCCTAGGGCAGGCTGTGCGGGTTCTGTCCCTGTCCCCTCCACTCCACCAGCCCAGGGCCCCAGTCACCATCCCTACCCCACACACAACACACCAACACGTTCAAACATAGACACAGAAACACGTGTGCTGACCCACCAGTGCATGCGAGTACACACACAAATACGTACAAAGACGTGCAGACACACACAAAGACAGATAAACACAAACAGACACGCTGACAAAAACAGCGTACACACACAGACACAGCCACCAAAGCACAGGCGTGCAGACACTCTCAGATACACACACAAACAGGCAAACCTACAAATGCCCAATGCCAGACCCGCAGACCCACACCCAGCAGCCCTCGGCCTCCTCCTGAGCTGTGGCCTCCCACGGGGCTCGGGCTGCCCTTCCCAACCCCAGGGGTGGCCAGGTTGACAGGTGTCGGGCCTCCAGTCACAGGGCACGAGGGGCCAGGTGCAGAGGTTGTGAGGGTGAAGTCACCCTTCTCTGCACCCCCAAAAGGCAAGGGATGTCCTTTGGGTTCTTTAGGGGACACCCAGGTACCTGGGATGCTTGAGGAGGTGAGGGCTTCACTCACGTCTTCCATCTGCAGGCGCCTGGGGCCATGTGGAGCCCAGCTTGATTCAGGTGGCCAGCAGCTGGCTGGGCCCCACATGGGGCCTGGCTCTGCAGCCTCTGGCCTCAGAATCCTCCCCAAGAGTCCCCCGCTGCAGACCCTCCAGGGCAGGCTCCAGCCTAGCTCCCTGTGGACTCGGGTGGTGGCTGAGGACGACCTGGAGCGTGGCCCCTTGGCCTGCGGGTGGTCTTCCCACAGGCCGAAGCTCTCGGAGGCAGGCTGCGGCCCCACCCCAGGACCCCCCACCTCTCATCTGCTCAGCCCCAGAGGGGGCCTTGTTCTGGAAGTGTTCTACACGGGGTCAGACCAGCCACAGGGGACAGCAGCTTCTCACAATCAGAGGAAGCTGGGGAGGGAGGATTTAGCGGCGGGAGGCTGCGGATCAGCCTGCAGGGTCCAGGCAGGTCGGGGCTGGGGACCTCCGCTGGGCGCTTAGCAACAGTCTCCATGGCTGTCAGGAGCACTGAGCGGCAGCGTCTCTACCCGAGCCCGTTTGGAGATGGCCCTGAGATGTGGCAGGTGGGGGACGGAGGGCGCGCCCCGCTCCTGCAGCCCTCCTCTCCCGCGCTGTCCTCTCCGCCTGTGTCAGCTCCGACTGGGGTGGGGTGGGGTCAGGGGACCCAGGAGGGTTCCACCTTCTGTGGGGTTTGGCGTGCCCCACCAGGACACCCTCCGGCAGCCCGAGCTGAGGTGACGGGAGGCGCTCTGGGTTGGGGTGGAATATGTCACCGTCTAGAAGGGGTTGAGGCCCTGAGCCGAGTTGACCTGTGTGCCTCTGCCACCTGACCCTCCACAGGAGTGTCCCAGGGGAAATTCAGCCCCAGCACCTAGGATGTGAGGACTCCAGGCCCCAGGGCCAGGGCGGCTTTGGTCACAAGGTGGCAGCAGAGGCCATTCAGCTGCTGGGCTTTCCAGCAAGTTAGCTTCCCTCCCTGGGGCCAGTGCCCTCATTTGTCACCCATGGAAAATGAAGACAGCACCCGCTCCTAGAACTGTGTATGAAGGAGATGACAGAAGGTGGCTTCAGACCGTGCCTAGCCTGCGGTCACAGCCCGGTGAAGGTCACCATTTATTTGTTCATTTGTCATCAGTAGTCACAGTTGGCCACACAGCAGAAGGCCCAGGACTCACTCGGGAGGAGCCTGGGCAGGTCCTGAACGTCTCTGACCTGTTTCCTCTTTAGTAAATGGGAGATTGAACCACAGTTGGAAGAGTAATTGTGACAATTGTCAGTGGTGTATCCAGATGTGGACATTTGGGTATCAGCCTCACGCAACTATATGTACTTAATTTCTAAATCAGTTTCCTATTTTTTTAAACCAAAATCTAATGCAAAAGAATATTTTGTAGCTGGGCGCGGTGGCACACACCTGTAATCCCAGCAACTCAGGAGGCTGAGGCAGGAGGATTGCAAGCTCAAAGCCAGACTCGGCAAAAGCAAGGCCCTAAGCAGTTCAGTGAGACCCTGTCTCTAAATAAAATACAAAATAGGGTTGGGGATGTGGCTCAGTGGTTGAGTGACCCTGAGTTCAATCCCTGATACAAAAAAAAATTGTTTTTTGTAGATTTTGTAGTTCCACTTTGCCACAGTGACTGCCACTTACCATTCCTTGAAGGTGGCTAAAAAAATCCAGCACACGGACAGCAACAGGGCTCAATCAGAGTCATCTGCTGGGATCTGCTAGAAGCTCTGAACTGGAGCCTCTTTGGATTTTTTGTTTGTTTGGTTTTTTTTCCTAAAATATTTCTTATATTTACGTGGACACAATATCTTCATTTTACATTTATGTGGTGCTGAGGATCGAACCCAGTGCCTTGTGCATGCTAGGCGAGTGCTCTACCACTGAGCCACAACTTCAGCCCATTTGTTTTTTAAGACAGGGTCTCATAAGTTGCTTAGGGCCTTGCTAAATTGCTGAGACTGGCCTCAAACTTGAATCCTCCTGTCTCAGCCGTCCAAGGGGCCGTACAGGCCTGTGCTACTGTGCTTGGCTACTTCTTCATTCTTTTAAAAGGAGAGGAGCAAACACCAGACAAGAGGCAAAGAAAAACTAGCTCCAAGTTGAGACTTTGGCCTGAGAGACAAAAGGGGCCTGTGTTTCGCAGTTCTGGCTCAAGGTGACTTAACACTGGGCCTCCCAGAGGCGCCCCTCTCATGCGGAGGAGGCCAGGCCCGTGATCAGCAGAGCCCCTGACCTGCCGGTGTTCACTTGCCCCCAAGTGGAGCAGGCAGTCCCCCACACCGGGTGGGGCACACCCAAGGCAACTCCGGGGCCTGGGCCAGGGGCCTGACGCTGTCTGTCTGTCTGCCCCCAGCACGCCGAGCTACAACTACGCACCCAACCCAGACAAGCACTGGATCATGCGCTACACAGGGCCCATGAAGCCCATCCACATGGAGTTCACCAACATGCTGCAGCGCAAACGCCTCCAGACCCTCATGTCTGTGGACGACTCCATGGAGACGGTAGGCCTCCCGCCAGGTGTGGCCTGACCCCCAGCCAGGCCAGGGCTGGGCCTCCCTGCCTTCAGGGTTCTCTTGAAGGTCACTAGACAGAGGGGACCAGAAGCCAAAGGCAGAGTGCGAGGCACTGCCTAGACTAGGAAGAGGGCTTGGAGCCGCCCAGACGCCAGCTCCGCCTTCCTGAGACTTGAACCTGGGCTCTGGGGCTACTTTTTTCTTTCTTCTTCTTCTTTATTTTTTGTTTTGTTTTTCCTTCATTGCATTTTTACCAGCTTTGAGATGTAACTCACACGCCATTCAGTTCACCCAACTAAAGGGTAGAATTCAGTGGTTTAGGACATTTGCACCACTCCAAGAAGAAACCCCTTTGTGACCCTCTGCCATCTCCCCCCAGCCCCTACCACCACCCCCAGCTCCCGCTAAGCCCTATCTCTGTGGCCTTGGTGTTCTGGACACTCGTGTAAACGGAGTCACTGTCCCTGGGCTTGCGTGCCTGGCTTCTTCACTTCGGGTCTGCGAGGCGCCGGGGTCTGGCCTGTTAGAATTCATTGGTTTTTGGTTTTTTTTGCTGAATCTCAGGCTGTGTGTCTCACATTGTGTTTATCTGTGGCTCTTTAAGTTAAATACAATAAAATGTAAGTTCCCCGGTCACACGGGCCACCGTCAGTGTGCTCAGCCCTGTCAGCAAGCAGCCACATCACCGGGGACCGCTCAGACCTGTGGCTGCCGTCACCACAGCCTCGGCTGCACAGCACTGTCCTAGACCCTGCGAGGGCCACGTCCGGCCCCTCCCACTCATTCATTCATTCAGGAGCACATGTTGCAGGTCAGGGTTCATGAGATACAGCAGGTAGGGGACAAATGTCCGTCTCTGCCCCAGTAAGCAGCCAGAGCATACAGGGGGTCAGCAGGCCCAAGTTAAGGAAGAGACAGAGTGGGGCATGCTGGAGGACCAGGGGGCGGGGCTGCAGTTATCAATGGGACAGTCCCAGGGGCCTGGCTTAGGTGACCTGAAGCAGGAGAGGAAAGGGGCCTGGGATCCCCAGCACCTTGTCACCCTGGGCCGGGGCAGCCAGGCACAGGGCCCCACGCCTCAGCTCCCATCCCGTGTCGCAGATCTACAATATGCTCGTGGAGACGGGCGAGCTGGACAACACCTACATCCTGTACACCGCTGACCACGGCTACCACATCGGCCAGTTCGGCCTGGTCAAGGGGAAGTCCATGCCGTACGAGTTTGATATCAGGGTCCCGTTCTACGTGAGAGGCCCCAACGTGGAAGCCGGCTCCCTGTAAGTGCATCAGCCCACGGCCCCAGGTCCCGGGGCCTCCAGGATTAGCTCGGAGCTTACAGCCACGCGACCAAAGCCAGAGCCGCACCCCTGGTGGCATGGACGGCTCAACCCCGTCCAGCTCCTGGTGGCTGGCATATCTACCACCTGTGGCCACAGCTGTCTCCAGCTCTGTCTCCAGCTCCGTCCCCAGCCTTCAGGCCCACCTCCTGTGGCTTCAACCATTTCCCCAGTCTCACCACCAGACCCCGGACACAGTTGGTGACCTGTCCAGTACTCACCCAGCATGGGCCCGGGGAAGAGAAGGGGCAAAGATGACTGAAGCCTCAGGCCCCAGACCCACCTCCCATCCTCGGAGAACCAGGTGGGAGGGAGAAGGCATCCTCCGTTCACTCAGCAGGAGCTGGCCCTGTGCCAGGCACAGCCCTGAAGCCACTTGTCCCCAGGCAGGAACACCATGGTGGAATCAGGACGGAGAAATGGGGCACATGGGGATTAGATCTCAGTGGGCCTCTGGGAAGGAGGTCACACCGGGCCTCTGTGCTCAGAACAGGGGCCACCTGCACAGTTGCCCGAAGCAGCACGTGTCCTGCCCGCCACACTGCAGACAGACGTCTGGGCCCCGCTTCCTGGCAGGGCCTCTGATTGGGCTCATGGGGTTGGACGAGTTCAGGGTGGAGGACGCGGCCCACATAGCCTGCCACCCTGGCTGTGCCCAGGGGTCCTCGCTGGGGCAGAATGATGACATCTTTGCTTCTTCAAAGCAAGCATGGGGCGAGCGGGAGACGGAGCAAGATGGCTAGACAGAGTTGAAGACCCGCACCTAACCACAAGGGTGACAGCCGGGTCCCACCGCTGGTTAGCAGCAAGTCCAGACTGGGCCACACTCAAGTGGCCAATGGCTAAGATGGAGCCCAGGGTTGTGCCCTGGGGGCAGTTGGGGTCTGTCACAGGCCTCCTTAGTAATAGTTGAGCAAAGACCTACAGGGTGAGGGGCGGGGAGGAAGAAGGTTCTAGAGGGGAACAGCAAGGACTCGGCTGGGCTCAGAGGTGGGGTTGGCTCGGCCTCTGCCTGGAGGCCCAGGGCAGGACCCCGGCTTTGGGGTGGCTCCTAAAGTGAGAGGGGAGGGGCGGGAGGCGTTCCTGAGGGAGGCGGGCTGCCAGCCCACAGCGCTCTGCTGCATCAGGAGGCTCTGAAGGGAAATGGGGGGGCACTGAATCTGGGGAGATGCTGGGGTTAAAGCAGCACAAATGCCTCAAACCCTCCCCCCTGCCCCTGTCCCAAGTGAGGCAGGTACCAGTGACCAGGTGGTGAGTCCCCACTCTCCCTTCCCCCAGGAACCCTCACATTGTCCTCAACATTGACCTGGCCCCCACCATCCTGGATATCGCTGGCCTGGACATCCCCACGGACATGGATGGGAAGTCCATCCTCAAGTTGCTGGACACAGAGCGGCCAGTGAATCGGTGAGGAGGGGAAGGGGTGCTGGGCTCCCCTGCCTGTATGGGCTCAGGGCCCAATCACATGGGCTGGGGGCATCTCCCAAGAGTCAGGAGCCGGGGTCCCTCCATGCTGACCACTGACCTACTAAGGGACAGAAGGATATCCCTCTCCAGGATCCCATCTTCCCATCTGGAGCTCAGGACCCTCCCAGAACTAAAATTAAACAAATTAAACATCACAAGAGTTAGCTCTAACTGAGGGACTGTTGCCTACCAGGCCTCCTCTAAGTTCTCTGCAGGGGATCATATCATTTTGGTTCTCCAGTTACCCAGCGAGGCCGCATCCCCATTGTACCCTCTGGGAATCTGAAGCCCAGGGAAGTTGAGTTGGCTTGTCAGCAAGTCTGGATGCAGCTCCTGGAATGCAGGCTCCTCCTGGCCATGCTCTGTGGCTTAATGACAGATAGTGCCAGAGGACATGTTCCTGGGAGACTTAGGGAATGGCAATGGTGGGCGAATCAGGGCAGGGACCGAGGAGAGCAAGGGCGACATCTAGTGGCCAGCCCTGGAACTAAGCACGTTACTGGCCTGGAGGCTCTATTTCACCTTGGGCTTCCTCAGTGACCTCCCACTGGGTCCAGTCCTGAGGGACATTGTCCTCTGCCGTCCTGAGGGGACCACTTCCACTTAGCCTTCTCCCTCTGACGGGGAGCCGAAGCAGCTGTATAAGGTGGCCATGCCTGGAGGGCGGGGACACTGGCAAGCCAGGACACCTAGGGGTCAAGTTGCCGGGGGAAACTTCGTCTCTGGGCCTCAGCATACCCACCTAGGAATGGAAAAGACCCATCTCAAGTGGAGCCAAGAAACCCCCACCCTAGACAACGTGATTAGCCTGCTGTCCAGAGCCCCCTAGAGAGCCGTCCTCCTGGCATGGGGGAGCAGGACTCCTGGAACATGCGTGCATCCCAGGCTGAGTGGGACTCTGACCAGCCCATCATGGAGAAGTAGCGGCTCTGCCCAGAGGAGGATCCGGACAAGGCTGGCCTCAAGCCACCTCCCCTGCCCTGGGGAATGGGAGGGCATGGGAGGTCCCGCTGGTAAGAAGCTGGAGAGCGCTCTTTTTCCAGGTTTCACTTGAAAAAGAAGATGAGGGTCTGGCGGGACTCCTTCCTGGTGGAGAGGGGGTGAGTGCTGGGGCTGGGAGGGGGACCAGCAGGCTCCTCCACCCACACCTCACAGCCAGGCCAGGAGGGAGGAGGGCGTTTGTTAATTTATGGTCAACTCGTGCCAACTGGGACGTTTCTTATAGTTCCAATTTCTTAAGTCTCTTAAAAATTAGCAGCTCTGGTCAGCGGGTCCCACATCCTCCATGGCAAAGGTGACCCAGAGCTGAAGCCAGGCCCATGTCCCCCACAGGAAACTGCTGCACAAGAGGGAAAGCGGCAAGGTGGATGCACAGGAGGAGAACTTCCTGCCCAAGTATCAGCGCGTGAAGGACCTGTGTCAGCGCGCCGAGTACCAGACGGCCTGTGAGCAGCTGGGGCAGGTGAGCAGCCAGGCCGCCCCTGTCCTGCCCGGCCGCAGCCTGGGCTGCAGCCTGCGCCTGCGTGGGCCTCTGGGCCGGCGAGGCCAGCCCCCAAAGTGTGGTCTCCTGGTGCTGCGATCCCCAGTCCTGTCGGGTGGTGCACTGGAGCCTGCAGAGGGCAGCCCCTGTCCAGGCAGCTCTGCCCCATGTCAGAAGAATGGTGACCCCTGGGTCCTTGCCAAGGCCATTTGCACAAAGGTCCCAGCAGGCAGCCAGGGGATTAAACAGCTTCTTTTCACGGTGTTCACTTTTATGGTGTCCTCTTTGTGTCTGGGTTTCCATTTATAGGAGCCATAGGAAATAGCCTTTTTAAAAAAATTAAGGTTAAAAACTTGAATTAAACACAAGAGAAATATTAAGAAACTAGTCGTATTCAGAAAGAGCAAACACAGCTGATTTCAAGGGAGCCTAAACTGGGATTTTTTTCAAGGCTGAGGAGGCCGAGGTGGACTCTGAAGCCTCAGAGGAGTGACCCCAGGTAGAGGCCTGGAGGGTGGCGATGCTCCAACTGCTCCAGCCTGAAGAGCTGGAGAACAGCAGCCCAGACCACAGGAGGGTGGGTGGGGGAGGGGCAGCTGCCAGACCATGCAGGATGGGGAGCTGGCACCTTCCTGGAAAGGCGGCAGGGGCTCTGGGGAGACTTTAAGTAGGAGAGTGACGCGCTCCAACTTGCCCTTTAAAAAGAAAGCTGTAGCCGCCAGGTGAGCACGGTTCTGAGGAGTGGGGAGGCAGGGGAGGCAGGGAGTGGAGGCTGCAGCAGCATTTTGCTCGGGCTGATGGAACCTGCAGCCATGGCACAGGGCCTGCAGGAGGCAGGGGAGACCTGGAACGTCTGGACACAGGAGAGAGAGGGAGCCCCCCAAGGCAGACGAACCACGTGGGAAAGGTGCGTTTGGTGAGCCGGGTGGCCCAGGCCCTGCACCTGAGGCCCTGCTGTGTCTGCAGAAATGGCAGTGTGTGGAGGACGCCTCGGGGAAGCTGAAGCTACACAAGTGCAAGGGCCCGGTGCGGCCTGGTGGCAGCGGCAGAGCCCTCTCCAACCTGGTCCCTAAGTACTACGGGCAGGGCGGCGAGGCCTGCACCTGTGACAGCAGGGACTACAAGCTGAGCCTGGCAGGACGAAGGAAAAAACTCTTCAAGAAGAGTAAGTGTGGGTCCCAGCGGGAGGGGGCGGGAGAGTCCTGGGGAGCCCCACGCAGACAGTACTTTGGCTCCGAGCCAGGTGTCATTCTAGGAATCCAGGGCACAGCCAAACCCCTCATGAGCCGCCCATCCAAGTGGGCGGAGCAGCCACAGGACCCCTGCACGGCATGAGAGGTGCCAGGAAGAGCCGGGCACAGAGAGGAAGCCCAGGCCAGAGGGCAGTAGAGAGCACTGAGGTGGGGCTCCTCACCAGGACTGAAGGCCGGAGCCTCTGTTCCCGAGAGTTCTGGGCAGAGGGGACAGATCAGATTTGTGTTTTCCAAGGGTCCCTCCAGCTGCCACTTCAGTCAGCTGCCAGGAGGCAAGAGAAGCAGAGCCTGGCAGAACTGTTGGCAGCAGGGTGGAGAGGGCTGGGCCATGGTGTCCAGAGAGGAAGTGACCGTGTTCTGGATGTGATCTGAGGGGCAGCCACAGGACAGGCTAAGAAGCCGATGCTCACCATTCAGAGTCCACATCTGCAAACTCACACCGCCCTCAAATGCACCCGTAGCTCCAAAATCCACCTCAAGGCACTTTCAAGGTCATTCTTGACCTTGAAATGCGGATGTCTTGCGTTGCCTGACCCGTGGCCCCAGCCGAGGCTGGGAACCCCTGAAACACTCCCTGCTGCCTGGTGGACAGATGAGTGTCCTTTTTACTGCCAGGCGTTTCATATTTGGGGCTGTTGGGGGCAACTGCAGTTTAAATGTCCGAGTTCTATGCTGAGGTGCTGGCTGGGCTCGCTAAGAGCAAGAAGCCCATCTCATGGAGGGAATGTGGGGTCAGAGGGGCATCCCTCAGGCGGGAGCTGTAGTGTGGGGCCTGAGTTGCCCGTGGAACGAGGTGGAACGAGGTGTCTTCACAGTGACGCACACGCCAGCCGGGTTCTGTATTGGTCACTTAATGAAGATACCACCCAGAGGCTCACAGGAGTCTGACCCTGGGCTTCCTCAGGACAGGGTTCCGTGTTTGCTAATTCAATGTTTGCGGTGACTTCACTGGGACATAAGTATTGGGAATAATGAGGCGGGAACCCAGGGCAAGTGAAGGGCAGCTCAGTCCCCCTCATAAAACAAGAGGAAGATCCCGCCTGCCCTTCAAGGGGGATGAAACCGTGCTTTGAAAGCAACTCTCGGGCTCCCAGGGCCTGGTCAGCTGGCTAGCCGTGTCCCCCTCCAGAGCGGGGCAGTCGCCCTGCAGCCCACTTCTCTGGTCCCCCTGACCCAGAGACAGCCAAAGCCTAGAGATTTGGCTCTGTTTATTATGAATCGTAGCAAAATACTCATGAAGTTCACCATCTTAGACATTTAAACAGGCGTGTTCAGTAGTGCGTGTTGGAACAGGGTCAAGTGCATCCCCACTTCGCACAACCCGCTCCAGGGCTTTTTCTTTTGGAAAACTAAACTGTGTGCCCGTCCCCAGCAGCCACCCTTCTGCTGCCTTTCCTCTGTGTGTCTGACTGTCTGGGGACCTCACAGAAGTAGAATTATAAGGTATCAGCCTTTTTGTGACTGGCTCTTTGTCACTTGACACGATGCCCTCAAGGGCTGTCCACATGGCGGTGTTGTCGGAAAACCCTTCTTAAGGCTAGGATACTGCTCAGTAGCCCACTCAGAGACGTGGGTCCAGAGGCAGGCACAGCGGCCACCTCCCAGGCTCCCTGGACGGTGCCCCCCACCCCCCCACCCCCACAGCGCATGCCTCCCTCATGCAGCAGACAGCCGTCTCCATCGGACCGCTCCTGCCTCGAGGCTGCCCAGTTACGTCTCCAAGTCTATACCCTCACAAGCCGATGAGTAACTGCTAAGCTATTTTGTTTTTCAACTGAGTATGACTGGCTTCCAGATTCAATTATGCAGCATCCACAGCATCCATTGGCTTCAGGACATGACACAGTCAACAATAATCCCCGAATAATGCAAGAACTCACAGCTCAATTAGGCTCCCCCAGCCCTGTCTATTAGTGCAGGAAAGAAAAATGCAACTCAATAGCTGAGACTTGGCTCAGCCATGGTGTACTGAGTCCTCACCTGAGGGCCGGGGAACAGCACGGGGTGAGCTCCCCTTCTGATGGATGGGAAAGACAGACTACAGGGCTGATTGGTGGGGACTCCAGCGCCTCTGAAGGGTCTGCCAACAAGACACTCTGTCTCTCCTCTCTGAGCAGCCAGCATAGAGCAGGCTCAACTGGAGGCAACCAGTCCCCCCAGGAGACACTTGGTAATGCCTAGGGACAGTTGGGAGCAACAGGATGTTCCTGGCACCTAGGGATAGAGGCCTGGGATATGCCTAACCACCTAGGATGGTCCACCCAGCAGTCAACAGTGCCAAGGTTGAGGAGCCCTGGCCCAGCAGGATTGCAGCTATGGTATGGGGAGGCCAGGCAGAGCCAGCAGCTGCAGAGTGACTAGGTGGAATGTGGTAGCAGGTCCACAAAGGATGGCTGGCTGACATTCAAGTGAGCACAGAGCAAGCCCTGTAGGTAAGGGGAAGGAGAAGTACAGAAGTCCTGTGGTCAGAAAGATCTTGGTGGGTCAGCCACAGAGAGGTGTGGCCTGGGGGTGGGGGTGAGCATGGTTTTGACTTTGGGCAAGGATATGACAACTGTCAAGTCCCCAACCCCTAGCAGCTGTCAATGCCAGTTCACAGGGTACTGGAGAATTTGCCAGCACTGCTCCATGCCACCCTCCTCAACCTGTGACACCCTATGAGAACCTAGCTGCCTGGAAGTGAAGTGACTCAGCACTTGAGCCAAAGGTCCCGGCCGAGGGCTTATGAGGTCCCATTCCACCCTGTGTACCAAGAAGGTGCCTCTGAGGCCCAGAAACCAAGGCAGCAAAAGTGGTGAGGTGGGCAGAGGGTGTGGCTTCTGTGCCGGGGAAGGATCTTTCCCAACAGGAACCTTCTACAGAGAGCTGAGGGTCACTCACGGCCTACTGTCCCCATCTCAGTTGGTCGGCTCTGTCATTGCAGGGAGCAGCTATTTTCTAATGACATTAAGTCATGTTCACGACAACAGGTCCAGGGCCACACTGGTGGTTCAGGGACCCCTGGGCTTAAATCTGGGAGACAGACGGGAGAAAGATCCAGAGCAGCTAACTCCTGAGGCAGGTGCGATGAAGGGACACAGGAGGTCTGGGATGGCCTCCGAGCTCAGCGCTGTGCACTAGGGGAGGGTCGCGCCAGGGACAAAAGGAGAAAGCTGCCCCGGGGCCAGACAAGGACCCAGGCCTTGGGGAAGAGGACTAGGCTCTCAGGGACCCTGTGGATCCTTTGGCACGGGTGAGCCTGTCCCAGGGCGGAGCAGCAGGCCAGGCCTGAGGCTGCCGCCAGGTGGGAAGAGAAACCCTTCCTCCGTGGCTCTCCAGTGCCACCTCTGTTCACTCCAGCCTGCATGCCTTTGTCGCCATCTAGTGGTCATTTGGGCCATACCTAGTTCTGTGCCCTTCTTTTCAAGAACAGTGCACCTTTTGGAGAGGGCTTAGGTGCTTCAGGCCAGGCAGGAGGGGCGGCTTGAGAAGGGAGCCCTGGGGCTGCGGCTGGGGGCAGAACATGCTGCCCCACCCCCAAGGCTCTGCCCGTTCCATCCTTCAGAATGGGGGCCGTTTTCCATCTCAGAAGCTACAAGTGCGGACTCCTGCCTGACCTACACTACTACAACATTTTTTTTTTTTGTCAGCAACTTGATCAAACTTGTTTTAAACAAATCATATGAAAGATCCAAGCTATCCAGGGTCTGATGCGACCTACCTGCCCATGGTTTTTACCTCACGGAAAAGTGCTCTGCCCTGGAGGCCACCAAGGTCACTGCTGGTGGGCAAGAGTGACTCAAGCTGAGGGCCACCGCAGGCTTCACATTTTTTTTTTTTGGTACCAGGGATTGAACTCAGGGGCACTTGACCACTGAGCCACGCCTCCAGCCCTATTTTGTATTTTATTTAGAGACAGGGTCTCACTTGCTAAGCACCTCGTTTTTGCTGAGGCTGGCTTTGAATTTGCAATCCTCCTGCCTCAGCCTCCAGAGCCACTTGGATTATAGGTGTGCGCCACAGCACCCTCTGCCCCCCACCTCCTTTTTCAAAGTTTCACCAAAAAAAGTTATACTTTTTTGTAGTTTAGAAGCATTTTTTTTAAGTTGTACTTGGACACAATACCCTTATTTTATTTATTTATTTTTATGTGGTGCTGAGGCTCGAACCCAGCGCCTCGCATGTACTAGGCCAGCGCTCTGCCTCTGAGCCCCAGCCCCAGTTTAGAAGCGGTTTTATACAGTGTTGTACCACTTCTAACAAGTTCCAAAACATTTTCATCACTCATCACCCCAAAAGGAAATGCCACACCTACAAAGCAGGCACTGCCTCACACTCTCTCCCCGCAGTCTTTCTGCCTTTAAAGATTAGTAACAGAGACCTTTGTGTCTGGCCTCTTCCACTTGGCATAATGCTGGTGACATTCATCAGGACAGGAATCAGGACTCCTCCTGCTGCGAACTGACCCTCCTTGCCGTGGCTGTAGCCCTCCTCGGTGTCCATGTCTGTCCCTGCATAGCTCTTGAAGTTTCCCCAGGTCAGGCCCTTCTTAGCCCTAGGGCTTGGGACTCAGGACCTGCTTCCAGGCTAGGTTTCAAGAGCCCGCCAGCCTCAGGCAACAGCAGTCTCAGGCTGGGGAGCCCAGCCCTATCTTGATGGAGGACCTGCTGCCCAGGGGGCCTGGCCAGTCTTTCCCAGCCTCCTTAATCCAGTCACCCCCTTGACCCCCACAGAGTACAAAGCCAGCTATACCCGTAACCGCTCCATCCGCTCCGTGGCCATTGAGGTGGATGGGGAGATGTACCATGTAGGCCTGAAGGACGCGGCCCCCCAGCCCCGCAACCTTACCAAGCGGCACTGGCCAGGAGCCCCTGAGGACCCAGACGACAAGGACAGTGGGGGCTTCAGTGGCACTGGAGGCCTTCCTGACTTCTCAGCTCCCAACCCCATCAAAGTGACCCATCGGTGAGCATCCGACAGGTGGGGTGAGGGGGCAAGATGGGCCCCTGGGCTGATCCCCTTCTACCCCTCAGGGCTACATGTGACCCCTTCTCTTGAGCAGGTGCTACATCCTGGAGAATGACACAGTCCAGTGTGACCTGGACCTGTACAAGTCCCTGCAGGCCTGGAAAGACCACAAGCTGCACATAGACCACGAGGTGAGCAAACCAAGGGTCAGGGGTGTCTCCTCAGGCACCATGGCTTGGCAGCCTGAGGGGGACCTCAGCGGGGCCAGGGCTGGGGGTGTGGAGAGGCCAGGGGAGAGGCAAGAGAGGTCCCCACAGAATCCACCACCCAGGGACAGGGGCATCAGTCCCGGCACCTGCAGACAACCTCCTTGCAGAAGTGGCTGAGCCCAGACGCCCTCTGAGTGACAAGCCATCCATGCTAAAACACTAGTTTTGTTTTGAATTTAGAGACAGGGTCTCACTAAGTTGCTGAGGCTGCCTTTGTCCTCACAATCCTCCTGCCTCAGCCTCCAGAGCCACTAGGATTATTGGAGTGTGCCACCACGCAGAGTTCACGGGCTTAAAAATGACTCGCTGCCTCGTGTGCACCAGGCCCTGGATTCAATCCCCAGCACCACAAAAAAAAAAAAAAAAAAAAAAAAAAAACTCGCAGCCCCTCACTAGAGCCTGGCCAAAGGGGGAGACTCTCTCTTGGCACCCACAAATGCAGGTGCAGCTATGCCATGCAGCCCAGGACACAGGCAGGAAGGCGGGGCTGGGGCAGCCGAGGGGCCAGGTCATGACTCCCTTCTCCGCTAGCCCACCTTCCCTGCTCCCTCCCTCAGATCGAAACCCTGCAGAACAAAATTAAGAACCTGAGGGAAGTCCGAGGCCATCTGAAGAAAAAGCGCCCAGAAGAATGCGACTGCCACAAAATCAGGTGAGGTGGTAGCAAAGGCCCCCTTTCACTTTTTTCCCCCACCTATTATCCTCCCCACCTGTCTTTGCCTCGAAAAGTGGGGGGGTGGCAGTAATAATTCACAGCTCCATTTTCAGCCAACTGGGCACAGGAAGCCACCCCCACGGGGTAGGGGGCAGCCTGAAGCCCAGTTTATGTAATGTTAGCAAGAGGCAGGTACTTGCCATGTAGAGCTGGCTCTAGGGAGGACAGGAGTGACCGGCTACTCTGGAAGTCACCCTTGAGGCTCAAGGTCCTGCCCAGGAGCCCTGGCCCAGGGAAACAAGGAAACAGGCTTTCTAGGCTCCTGTGATCTTGAAAGGTACTGGAACTTTTTAATTTACCCAATTTAAAATAAAGTAGCCCCATGAGGCCAGTGGCTGCTGCACGGGACAGCATGGCTACACCATCTCTGCTGCCTTCCAGGAAGACTTAACAGTCACAGGTCCCCTGTGTCAGCCCCCACCAGGCATGAGGTGGGGGGAACCAGCCTCCAGAGGCCAAGGCTGCCACCACCTTCAGCCAAGCCTGGCTCCGAGTCTTGGCTGGACCATGCACACCCCAGCTCAGCCCAAGGCCGTCAGCCGGGGGCCCCCGGGCCACGCGTGGAATAACAGGCAGGGAGGGAGCTACCAGCCACAGGACAGCTAGTAGCTTCCTGCCACCATCCCAGGGCGAGGGCCAGGGTGGAACAGCAGTGATCTTTGGGAGCCCAGGTGTCCCTGCAGGCTTCTGAAGCCCGAGTCTGTTCCAGCTACCACGCGCAGCAGAGAGGCCGCCTCAAGCACAAGGGCTCCAGCCTGCATCCTTTCAGGTAAGCCTCAGGCGAGGCGGGGAGGGGGCACTGCCCCCCGGGCTTGGGGGGGGGTGAGGGTGGGTGGGTGTCTTCCTCCCTTCCACACTAAGCAGGCCTCCAGGCACCCCCGTGGGGCCAGGTGAAACTGCTGAAACCCCACCTCTGGGGGTGCCAGGACATAGATGGGTGCGAACAGGAGTCCGGGGAGCCTCCCGACTCCTCCTCAGGTCACCTGGGGGGCTGAAGGAGGCTACAGGAGGAGGGGAGCCCAGGGTTCTGGTCCCAGCTCTGCCTCGGACCAGCGGTGGGACCTGGGGCCACTGATGGCTCCGCCTGTGTCTGTTGGAGAAGGCTAAGGCTGGTCCCACCCCTGGGGTAGACAGGAAGAGCAGAGGCTTGTGGTCTCGGGTCCCTCAGAAGCCCAAAGTGTCTGTGGCCTACGTGCCCCTAGGAAGGGTCTCCAGGAGAAGGACAAGGTGTGGCTGTTGCGGGAGCAGAAGCGCAAGAAGAAGCTCCGCAAGCTGCTCAAGCGACTGCAGAACAACGACACTTGCAGCATGCCAGGCCTCACGTGCTTCACCCACGACAACCAGCACTGGCAGACCGCACCTCTCTGGACACGTGAGCAGGCCAGGGGCAGGCACAGGACAGGGACAGGCAGGCGGGGGCCGGTGACCCACCTACCCCAAGCTTTGTGAGAGCTTCACCGCCAGACCCTGCAGGTCTCAGAATCACGTGTTCTGACTGTCAAGTGGCACCTGAAAAACGGGTTGGGACCAGGAGGGGGGTGTCCCTTGGCAGGCATCGGCAGGTCAACTGCAGCGCGCTCAGGCATGCCTTCTCTTCCTTGGCAGTGGGGCCCTTCTGCGCCTGCACCAGTGCCAACAATAACACATACTGGTGCATGAGGACGATCAACGAGACCCACAACTTCCTCTTCTGTGAATTTGCAACGGGCTTCCTGGAGTACTTTGACCTCAACACAGACCCTTACCAGGTACAGCCGCCACCAGCTGCAGAAACAAGGTGTGGGTATACAGAAACTGCCAGTTAGACCCTCACTGAGGTAATGATGAACTTCCAAGTGCCACTGAGTCCCTAAGACAGGAAGAATGAGTTCTGAGGCCACTGAGAATTTGGGGACTCAATGTCCCGTCTGTCTCTGTCACCATCATTTTTTATCCATGACATATGGAGCTGCTTCCCTCTAGCTTAGGCACATATCAACTTCCAAGAGGCTTCACAGGACTCCTAGAACTGCCAAGCTACAGGGTCCCGCCACCCACTGCACACCCCAGGCCTACAGGGACCGTAAGATGGCTGTACTAGCTGCAGCAAGAGAGTTCTGCTCCAAGCTTTGTATTTTCAGTCACCTAGACGGATACCTGATTGAAGTGAGCCAGTCACACATGACAAATACGAGCAGCAGAGGGCCTATTAACGGGAACACCTGAGCCCTGGTGCCGGGGAGCACCATGGAGCTCGGCTCCAGAGCTGCTGTGTGGTGCGGCCTTCATACTGTCCAACCGCAGCCTTTTAAGAAAAGCCTCAAATAATTACCTGCAGCTCAACTGATTTATTAGGGTGGCCATCCAGGCTGACAGTCTTTTCTCCTCGGACAGGTACCTCCCATGGGGCGGGAGAGGACAAGAAGTTAGCTGGCCACTAATAGTTCCAGACTAGGCAAGGACCCAGTCACCTACCCACCCTTTCACCAGATGGCCATTTTTCTGGTCAAGAAGAACTGAGGGACTGTGACAAAAGGCTGCTGACCAAGCCGAGGCTCGGAAGGCTTCTTTCCCACTTAGGGAGCTTCCTGACCCGAGGCTCTTGAGGTCAGCACCGAGTACACAGGCATGGCTTCTGTCCTCATTAGGAGAAGACCTGGTGGGGACGGAAGTCAAAACACCACCGAGCTCTTCCAAACTCGGGAACAAACAGGACACCACACAGCACCTTGTACTCCCAACCTGCCTGAAAAAGTGCCCCAGTAGGGAGAAGAGGATGGGAGACGGGGGGTCTCAGGACTCCCTGCTGACAACCTGCCTTGATCCCAACCAGCTGATGAATGCGGTGAACACGCTGGACAGAGACGTCCTCAACCAGCTGCACGTGCAGCTCATGGAGCTGAGGAGCTGCAAAGGTTCCAAGCAGTGCAACCCCAGGACGCGGAACATGGACCTGGGTAGGTAGGGCCCAGTGTGGGGCCCACACAGAGCAGGGTGACCACAGGAAGGACTCACGTCTGCCCCAAGAGTGACCCAGAATCACCAGGAACTGGGGTGATATAATTTGAGACTTATCATCTGGAGGTTACAGAAACTTCCTACCCATGGCAGGCAGTAGTTTCTGATGAACTGTGCTTCCAGGGAGATGAGCACCTTGACCCTCCACACCAGAAACACCCGATCCCCTCTTTTCTCTTTCCTCCTTTGTTCAGTTATCCACTGACCAAGTGCCCTTGGTTGGCGGCCCTCTGTAGCAGGGCACTCACACCCATGTCTGCCCACCTACCCCACCACGACTAAGGTCAGTGTTGAAGCAAGGAACACCCTGCAGCTGATACTGACAGGCCATCTGCAAGGCCACCTAGATTTAAAGGAAGTTCACCTGATCATTCAGGCCACTCCATCTCACTAGAAAATGTTCACAGCATCTTGATCTCAAGACAAAAGCCCAAGGTGGTTTTCTGGGTGGTGGTTTTTGGGGGTTTTTTTTCTGTAGAAAACAATTATAGAATTTGTCATTGCTTATACCATTTTTATCCTAAACAATCTTCCTTTTTGGTCTCTTTCTTGCTCATTTAGGACTTAAAGATGGAGGAAGCTATGAGCAATACAGGTATTGTGTTTTGTTATTAAGTTGGAGGACAGTTCCCCACGCTGACCCACCTTCTAGTCTCCCATCTGTGAGATTGCACCTGGAGAACGTGTCCTCTCTTGGTCTGCTGGGAACCTCGACCGCCCACCGGTGATAGGTTTCACCAGAGACCTTCTGTGTGTAGTTCTCTGGGGTGACTTTCTTTCTTGGTGATGGTTAACACTCATTCTCTTTTTGACACTTGAAAACATAGGCAGTTTCAGCGTCGAAAATGGCCAGAAATGAAGAGACCTTCTTCCAAATCACTGTGAGTTGAGGAACAGTTCACAAGTAAAGGTCTGATTCTCACTTGCTTCCTCTTGCCAAGGCTGTTCTATGCGCATGCCAGCTTGATATTATCACCTCCCTCCTCCATCATCCCCCAATTCCCATGAGGAGGGGAAACAGTAATGTCAGTCTTTCCTGTGAGATAACAAGTAAATAACTTCGTTTGTAGATTAACACCTTGTCCATACACTGTTCTCTCTGTGCTTGGTAAACTTGAGCTATGACTTCGAGGTTGAGACGCATTTAAATAATACAGTTGCCAGACATCTTGAAGGCTGTGGCTGCAAAAGCACCAAGTGGTACACAGTCAGCCATAGGGTGGCCTCATTGAATGGTTTCCATCCTTGGGGCTAGGGATATAGCTCAGTTGGTAAAGTGCTCGCCTTGCATGCACAAGGCCTTGGGTTCAATCCCCAGCACCCCCTCCACACACACACACACACACACACACACACACACACACACACAAACAAAAACTCCATCCTATGAACTGTCCCTCCACTGCCAACAGAAGCTGGCACCACGGGCAACCTG
The DNA here is from genome assembly GCF_964194105.1 of Spermophilus citellus. Lineage (NCBI taxonomy): Eukaryota > Metazoa > Chordata > Mammalia > Rodentia > Sciuridae > Spermophilus > Spermophilus citellus. The sequence goes on along the minus strand of NC_138185.1, from coordinate 5,861,379 downwards.
GAAAGCTCACCTCACTCTAAGGGGAGCAGCCAGTTTGTTCTGTGCAGAAGTGGGGTATAGCTTGTCTGAAAGAATTCACTGCGGAAATCAAAAAATGCAGATGTGTGTGAGAATTCATTTTAAACACAGGCAACAAATTTGATGTTAAGTTTCCTACATGGGTGAACCTAGTGAGCTGCCATTTGCAACCTCTGGTCTACTCATGCATATAAACTGATGTGGTGTCATTGGGACAATAGTAATGAGCCAGCTAAACATTTATATGGGGCTTCCAGAATTTATATTTTGTTCTCCTCAGCCACTGTTCTGTGCATATCCTAAACACCACCCTTGCCAGCTACTGGGTGTATAAAGGAGCAACTAAAAATTGGGACAATTTAAAGAGAAGTAACCCCAGGGTTACCTAGAAATTCTCATTTTCAGCAGCCACATCCTTGAAGCAAAGCTTACTCAGCTGTAGGCCTGGTTAAGGCACCTAAGCAGCAGGATCATCAAAAACTGAAGAGTTTTGTTCTTTCTACAGGGGACAACTGTGGGAAGGCTGGGAAGGTTAAGAAGCAACAGAGATGGACCTCCCAAAACCAAGAGGCCTCGCCTGATCGTACAGGCCTGAAAGACAACGTGTGGTGAGCCAGGAGTCCTGAGAGCACCTACTTTCCGTCAACATGGCAAATTCTGGGGGATAACCGTCAGGAACAGAGAACTTCAGGAAGTCCACTTTGCCCCTGCTTTGCTTTGGATTATACCTCACCAGCTGCACAAAATGCATTTTCATATCAAAAGGTCACCACTAACCCTGAGAGTCTCACAGGGAAAAAAGAACCAAGAGATTTTCGTGGAAATTTTCCCCAAGGGTGAAAGTCACTGGAATTTTTTTAAATCACAGGGGAAAAAACAACCCTGTTTTAAACCCTCTTTTTCTTTTAGTTCATTACAAAGAAACTAAGCAGCAGGACAGGGACAACTTAGAGATGCTGAAAGCAGCACACAGAGTTTGACAATGAGTCAATAGCACAAAAAAAGTGACATTTACCTAGCTTGATAACCCTGGTTGCCTCTGAAGAAACTGCCTTCATTGTATATATGTGACTCTCTACATGTAACCAACAAGGGAACGTTTAGGGGAATCTAATAAGAAATCGCAATTTTCGAGAGTGGTGGTGTCAATAAACGCTCTGTGGCCAGTGTGAAAGAGAACCCCCTTGCAGTTGTGGACATTTCTCTTCCTGCCCATTCTGCCCAGTATTGCTTTGTTATATCTATCCCAGAACTGATATTTTTTAAGGTACTAAAAAGAAATGAAGTTCATGTATGTCCCAGATTTTAACGACACTGTATTTGTAAGAAATTTTGTAGTGTAAGTATTGTCTTACTATGTTCAAAATCCTAGTCAACGACTAGTCATTGGTATGAAGAAACCACTGACATTTTTGTAAAAAGCTATTCTTGGGAGTTTTTTTGTTTTTTTTGCAGTGCCTGTTTTTTGTTTTTTCACTACCAGCCAACATCCTTTTGGATGGAGATGCCTTGAAGTTAAAGGGATAGTTATGAACAAAAATGTACCATTCTTGAAGGGACCTCACAGGTAAGCCTCACATTACACCAGCTACAGGACAGCAGTTCACTTCGCAAACCCTTTTTTGTGTGCCAGGTAGCATAACCTGCTACCGGTGGTTGTCAGAATTCTATAACAGGAGGAGGAACCCCACCAAACCAACCCATCTCTCTCTTAACAGATGATCTCTAAGCACTCAGTCTGTAAAAGCAGTTCCAAGCCTTTCAACGCCCCCAACAGTCCCCCTAACAGTGCTCTACCACATAAAAACAAAGGTATTGTGTCTAACTACAACTAAAAAATAAATAAAACAAATAAACAAAACACTAGTAAACTTCACAAAAACGGCTACCATTATTTGATTTGAAAAAAGGCTTCGTCAAGCATCCCTTATACCATTAATCCAACAGTGATGAGTGGAGGAAACATGCTCTTAGGCTCCGGTTTTAAATAGAAACCTTTATTTACAAGAACATCCAAAACTGTCAGCAAAGCAGTTACAGCTCACCACCCCATTTCATGAGTCGTCCCATGTAGTTAGATGCTTTGCAATGTGAAGAATGACTTAATGTAAACTTGACTGAAACCAAATTCATTCTCAACACTGTTTGGTCAATTCCTGAGAATTTAAATATTGCTCTCAGAATGACATTTCCATCTTCTTCAAAACTCCATACACTGGAAAGAAAAAGAAAGAAGAAAAAGAAAACACCCTGCCTGTTTGCAAATAGTGTGCCTTGGAGTTGAAAACAACCCAAATTCCTCTGCTGCAGGGGTAAAATCTCATCTGTCCTAGGGCTCTCGCTCCTGTGCATTTCCTCCTTGGGAACACAACTCATGGCTTCTGCAAATGAAGAGACCTGGGAAGGCATGTGGGCAGCTGTTCACAGATTCATGCTGTCTACTTCCAGCTGCATCTACCTCTGGTTCAAAGAACTTCTAGGACACCAGCCAACTCTCATCTTGCTCAGTACACAACTCCCTTGCGTACCCCCAACCCACCTTAGATATTCAACACTGATAAACTAGGATTGTTGATATTTACACCTTTCAATCCAGATGCACAATTTAGAAAAATGGCATCATTACATTAACAATGCAATTTCTATTTTCTAAAGGAAGAAACATGTATCTCCTTTATATCATTTTGATCTTCATAAAATATATTTTTATTTATATAATAATCTTTGGATTCAGCAAAAAAGTAGGTACTGGAAATACCCCACATCCTAAAAGCAGATGAAAAGATATACTGTTTACTCAACAGATACCTATGTTTAAAAAGAGGGGGCTGAAGGGAGAGTTTAAGAGAGGTAGGCAGCAGGAATACAAAAAGAATTATCCAAAAATGATAAAAGGACAATAAAGGTTAAAAACAAATTATCTCAAAGACTGCATCCATTAAAAGGAAACCAAAACCTTGAGTTTGCACCAATAAAATCAATAAGTAGAAAATATAAAAACTTATAATCTCATTATTTTCCCCATACAAAAAGTGGGTGTTGCTGCCTTCCATCGGCCTAAAGTCAGGACTGAAAAGAAGTTTTGTTTCAATTAATTTTTAAAAGTCAAGAAAGGTAGGAGCACCATTCTGTCCTCCCCATATATACAATTTGAATGAGGAAAGTTCAGACACACCCAAAACCACTGGATTGAAAAAGACTCACTTGGTGTGCTCTGGCTCCACACAGGAGACGATGTCATCTGAAAAGCATGGGCCAATAGGGTGGAAGTTCATGGATTTACAATCTGAGATTTATTTTTTTATCGCAGGGGGGTGGGGAGGTAAGAGGCAAGCTCATGATGGTCTACACACTGTTGAAAATATAAAACCCACTCTAGTGGTAGTTCTGGAAATGGGGCTTCGCTTATTCAAGTATGTCAAAGAAATTAAATGATCTTACCTTAAGAGACATCGAAAAAGGTTGGCTAATCATGTGAAAGTTAAAAAAAAAAAAATCAAGTGGCTCTTAGTTATTGCTAGAAAATGACACCAAGGCTAGCAGAGACATTTGAAATTTATAAATATCCCAAAACCCAATTTATTCAACTATTTGAACCCAAAAAAGGTAACCCAGATAATGAGAATTAAACTTGATTTTTCTCCTACTCCAAAATGATTAGAACAGTATCAGAGAGAGAAAAGTGGCAGGTGGGTGGGGGCAGTGCTCAGACTGGCTCCGAGTCACGGCAAAACTGGCTATTGTGGATACTGAAGTTCTGAAGAAACAACCACGACACTGTCCTAACTTTCAGGGAAGCCGTGAGAACACCACACATAGCAGCAGAATGACCAGACACAGCTGAGCAGGCACCAGAAACCACACACCAAGGACTTGACTCCTGTGGTGACAGTGTGGGATTCAAGTCCCAGCGATCAAATTCTTAGAGCACTCCTAAAATGGATGAAAAGGCAGCATATACAGTTTACATGAAAAAAGGAAGGGAGGAATTATTGTTCATTTATGGTCTGCTTAAAATCCAAAAGATTCTTTTTAAATCAAATTGCTTAATTTTTAATTCCTGATATTTTAAGTTTATTTTCCCATATCTATTCTTTCCCCAAAAAGAAAGTGCTTAGTTCTCTGGTAGAGGAGCTTAAAAAAAATTTTTTTTAAATGACTACATCTAAACAAATGATCTCTTTAAAAAGCATTTAGATTAAGAGATTGAAAAAAAAAATGAGGTGACTAATGCCGGCGGGAGGAAGAGCCGTGGACCACTGCTCCTCCCAGGCCACGAGACAGGTGTCTCTGCTGTTTGTAGCCTCACCACAGAGTTTACCAAAATCAACAACGTTAAATATTCAGCTTCACGAACTCTGTAAAAATGAGTTGTTGTGACCTACAAAAAAAGGTATATACATATTTTACATAATACAATATCTTAAAGGTCATATTTACAAAAAAAAAAAAACTTATTCACAGAAACACTGCGAAATTCTGATTCAGAATGCAGTACCTGGCCTTGGGTTTTCAGAAGTTTATTTTTAAAACGCATTATTGCTCTACCATATAGGCAAAGGGTGACACCAGTACTTTAAAAAAAATAAATCATAGTTCTTGTCCAATAGAATAGTGTGGACAAAACCAGGAATGTGGCTCCTCATTCCTCAAGACCTCAGGAATATTGCATTTATCCATTACTTTTTCAATAAAGTGCACTCAGCTGCACGTTAGCATATGAAAAATTTGCCACTGCTGCAATTAAATACTGTCATCTCATGTTCCCTTCTGCACAGCCATTTATCATCCACGACAAATCCTGGAGGTGAAGTGTTACAGTACATTAGGGCCAAATGAACATCTTCATCAGGAAAAGGCCTAGGATAATTAAAGGGACAGAGCAACTCAACACCATCAGTAAAGGACAAGGACTCAAATGACAACTCCACTGGACAAAGGGTCAACACAAAACTGCTTGGTGGTGACAAAAACACTTAATAACTGGGACTATGCTTTGTCCAATACTGCGATTAAAAAACCCAGGTGTTCTGGTGGTCCCTGGTTTCTCCAATGCTCTCTGGTCCACTTACATCTATTTGAAAGACTGGCTAGCAAGGCAGAAGGAAGTGACACAGGAGTTCTGTAATAAACACTCCATATCTCCAGATTCACATCCCTAGGAGGCAGAATGCTAAAAACATTTGTTTTGAATACCATGATATACAGAAGTGGGGGAGCGGGGGAGGGACAGGTAGATGTCGCACTTCAGCTTCAGATCCAGTCCTGCCCAAGTGACACCACTTGGAATAGCCCTGCGGAGATCAAAGCTGGTCCTTGCTTCAAAGCTGGACACCTGGACAATGATTCTTTACCTCCGGATTATCCTAGTGCAGTGTCATTTGTACAGTGATTTCCTCAGAGGTCCAGGTTTGGAGACATCAGCAATATTTCTGTCAGCAACCAGAAGGAAACATGAGTAAAACATCTGCTCAACAAAACATGAGAAAGACCTATATTTACACTCAGGGCTTGTCACGTGGCTCTGACTGACAGGTTCAGACTCCTTTGGACCTAAACTGCCAAAATTTTGCTGTACCACTGAGCACCGATCTACACCTCCAGCCCTTTTTATTTTTTATTTTGAGACAGGCCTTGCTAAGTTGCCAAGGCTGGCCCCAAACTTTCCAATCCTCCTGCCTCGACCTTCTGAGTTGCTGAGGGCCATTGCCAAGTAGGAATGACGCATCGATATTTCCTTGCCAGCGTACCCCATGTTAAATGGACTTGCCTTGGAAATTTGCTGTGACCTTGCATGTGTGTTTGAGAAAGGTGACCCTGCTCAATGACCAGGGTGGATCCAGGTTTTAGAAAGTATCCGGGTTTAAGATAATTTGGTTTTAAGGCGTTCCAGGTTTAAGACAATAGGGGTTTTAGGGAAGTTGGAGGTTGAAGATTATTGCTGCCGGGATTAGGGCATTCCTGCTGCCTGAGCTCCCGTTGAGATTCAGAAGGTAGATTGGAAAAAAGCCTCGTGGAGTAGGTGAACTGGGTGGCGGCAGAACTGGGATTGCCCCAGAGCGTGTGTGGAGGCCGGTGTGAGTTCGGGAATAAAGAATTGCTGTTTGAATCTACAAGGTGTGCGGTGGCTCGTGATTCTGTGCCCAGCCAAGACTGTGGCACTGAGTCACTGGGATTACAGGCATGGGCCACTTACCTGGCTTCAGTTTCAATATTTTAAGTTATATGTCTAAACTGAAATCTACCTAGAACCTTTAGATTACAGTTGAGGCTTTGGTTCTCTACAAAGAACAAGAAAAACTTTGAAAAAAGTAAGAAAGAGATCTTCATACCTGATCAGGACCCATGGGCATGCCAGACATGGGCATGGAATTCATGTTCATCTGTCCCAGGTGACCACTACTGCCATTCATGTGCACCATGCTGTATGCTGCAGGATTCCCCTGGTGCGCAAACTGCTGCTGGGGAAATGAGCTGGGAAGAAAGGATGACATTATCCAGAGTCATTTTAGAACACAGGGCACACACATTATATCATGATTCTGTCATGTATCTCTATACTTAAGCACAAACAGAGAGAACGGCTAACAGCTGGCCTTCCATTTTTCACAGTTGTCTGTCCTCAATACCTTAATAGATATCTACCTGTTATAAAGGATTCTCAAAACAGACAACCTATTTTTTAATATGAATGTAGGCCTTTTGCTCTCTCCATCCAAACAAGGGTGACAAAAATAAAGGTTTATTTCCGGGATTCTTTCTCTTTTTTTTTTTTTTGTTACCGGGGATGGAACTCAAGGGCACTTGACCACTAAGCCACACCCCCAGCCCTATTTTGTATTTTATTTGGAGACAAGGTCTCACTTAGTGGCTCCCTGGTGCTAAGGCTGGCTTTGAACTCATGATCCTCCTGTCTCAGCCTCCCAAGCAGCTGGGATTACAGGTAGGCGTCACCACACCCAGCTATTTCCTGGATTTCTGGAAGTAGAATATGAGTGACTTTAAAGTCACTATTGTTTACCTGTTCCTGGCCACATTTCCTGATGGCCAGCCCTTCATTTCTGAGGACGGATACAGTGCCGTCTGAGGATGCTGCATCATGGGATTCTGAGAGGGGCCCATTCTTGATGATATCATTGCATTAGGAGGACTGGACACTCGACCAAAAGCTGGATCTGGTTGTTGTCCCATTCCTTAAAAGAAAAAGAAAAAATTACAATGTTCAAATGCTACCTCCTTGGAATCCCATTTTCTATAGTAATTTTATGTTCATTTTTGGAAAAGGTATGGGAGGAGGTGATAAGTACAGAATATCAAGTCCTACAAGAGGCTGCCTTCCAAGTATTCTTGCTTTGCAACAAGATGACCACAGAGTCATGGGCTCTCTGCAGAAAGGCAGACCATCTAGATCACTTGAAAGGTGTTGCTTCAGTATCCTCTCTAAATAAAAGGAACTCCACAAACTCTACTCACATCACTCTGTCCCCCTTTAGAGGTCAGGGAAGCCACTGTCCCCAGAGGGTAGGGCTGCATCCTGAAATGTAAACCCCTCCAAGATAGCTGTTCTCCTACCATGTTCCTGGAACCTTGCAAAGGCTGAACTAAAGCAGTAACTACATTATTTCAATTAATAGTAAAGGCAAGTCACTGAGGAAAGGAAATTAAAAGTCCACACAGCACATTCCTCTCACTGACTGGGACAAACTTTCATAGATGACAGGATTCTATTATACAGGGACATGTGAGAATGGATGGGGGAAGGATTTTGTAGTCTTTCTCCCAAATGAAGAGAGAGGGAGGTGAAAAAAGCAAGACCTGGGAAACACTAGGAGAGAACACATTTGCCTCAGTAAATTGGACACTGTGGCCAACATTCTTATTCTCTGTTATTTTTAATTAATTTCACTTTTCTTGGGAAGTAACAGCATTTGTTTTTCCTGAGCAACGGCTCTAGGGAACTTTAGGTGCTTGGTCATGTTATTCTGGGGAAGGCACACTTTCTTTGTCAAAATTACCATAATTTGGTGGATATGGAAATTGCTGTGGTGGAGCTTGTGGCATGGCAGGTCCTGCCAAAACCCCATCCATGCTGGGGGAAGCGGTCACATTTGGGGGTGGGCTGAAGGCCTGGGTCTGCTGCTGTTGCTGCTGCTGTTGCTGCTGCTGTTGCTGCTGCTGCATCATCATCGCCACCCTCTGCTGTCGGAAGTGGTGAGTTAGCAGCTCTCTGCTGCGTTGGGCAACCATCTGGGCATTCAGAAAACCCTGCTGAAAGCCATGAACGAATGCAATTACCCATGTGCAGCGGGACATGGATGTTCCACACACACAGTGCTTCTACAATACAGTAGGTACCAAAGAGAAATACCTGAGACCTTTCTTCATAATTAAAGGGAAGAGAGGATACACAGTTTTTTGTTTGTTTGTTCAAGGCTTTCTCAGCTGGGTACAGTAGTCATGCCTACAGTCCCAGTGCCCAGGAGGCCAAGTCAAGAGGGCTCACTTAAGCTAAGGAATTTGAGGTCAGCCTGGGCAACACAGAAAAAAAAGACAGACAGAGAGCAGAACTGAGTGTGTGTTAGGGCAGTGGTAGAAATGAAACAAGAAGGGAAGCCCCTGAAGGGGGGGAAAAAAGGGACAAGTTTAGGGACTGGGGTTGTGGCTCAGCAGTAGAGCACTCGCCTAGCACGTGCAAGGCTCTGGGGTGATCCTCAGCATAAAACTAAATAAATAAAGATATCGTGTCCAACTACAACTAAAAAATAAATATTTTAAAGGGAGGGCAGGTTTATACTCCAATAAGCAGGGGTCTCAGAAGGTCTCGTTGTTTTCTTTAACCTCCTAAAAGAAGAGGTAGAGGACAAGGAGTAAGTTAAGGTGCTAGACAATCATAACTAAGGTATTGATTTAAGCTCTACCAACTGAGAAAAATCATCTCCAAAAGGCCAACTTTTATAATTTATTTGGAAGGCAACCTAGCTCAACTTATACAGGACACTGATTATCAAGAAAATATAAGTATCAGTACTTCCAAGTAGGCAAAAGATGTTGAAAATTAGGCATTTCAATTTTAAAAAAATATATGAGTAGTACTTGCAACCACAGTAAAGGACTGTCATACATCTACCTCACATTAAGAGAACACCTTGATGCTGCCTCTACTCCTGCTGGAGGTACAGAGGAATTTTCTCCTCAGCAAGGGAAACAGGGTATCTTCTTACCCAGTAAGTATGTGGTTTCATAATCCAAGAACAGAAACATTCATGGGTTACTACTAGCTAACTGATAGTTTCTCTCAAAAAAACAGCAATTGATCACAAGGGAAATTTGGTTTAAAAAACAAAACAATTCATCAATGGTTTTTAAGGTAAACCACTCTCCTCATTTCTCCCATCACCAGCAATTCAGAAGAGTTAAGAATGAAAAAAGGAAAAACTGAAATGGAACTGTGGAATGGATTCTTCTGCAAGAAAACCAAAATTACTCTCATTGCTTAAGGAACACTGAGAGCCAGCATGAGCTAGCCTGTGCTGGGAAGTGGCTCATCCTCCCAGGGAGCTCACCTGGGGCTGCATCATGGGCCTGATTGCTGCAACGGCAGCGGCAGCAGCAGCAGCAGCAGCAGCGGAGTTTTCCATTTTCATTTCAAGCACCTGCCGGCTCTGATTCAAGAACTGAGAAGAGACTGGTGGTTAGCATGCACAAGGAAAGGGTGATGAGCCCCAGGGTTTCAAACCCTCAGCACCACCCAGTGAGGTCACGGGGATAACTGCAAACCCACTGTTCTGGTTAAGTCACATCTGAACTGAGCTCATACTACTTTCACACTGCAAAAAAATTAATGCTAAAAAGTTCTTGCCTGGCCTGTGAATCTTTACCACCCAGCACTGGGAGAGAGAAGCACAAATGTGCAGTTTAAAGAGCACCTCCAACAGGAACTCGGGATTTATAGTCAGGTTTTCCCAGGGATTACTGAGGCACCTGAGGAAAGAGCTTTAACTTGGTCAGAGTAATACTGAATAAATTCCTCCTCCAGTATCTTATCCTAAGCACCTTCTTTTTTTGGTGGTGGGGTGGGGTTACCAGGGATTGAACTTGAGGGCACTCAACCACTGAGCCACATCCCCAGCTCTTTTTTTGTATTTTACTTAGAGACAGGGTCTCACTGAGTTGCTTAGCGCTTTGCCACTGCTGAGGCTTGCTTTGAATTCACGATCCTCCTATCCAGCCTCAAGAGCTACTGGGATTACAGGCGTGAGCCACCACACCCAGTCTGAGTACCTTGTAGTGGAAAGAAATCATAAAAAGCAAAATGATCAGCCTCAGCAACTTAGTGAGGCTCTAAGAAACTTAGGGAAACCCTGTCTCAAAATAAATGATAATTAGTGTTTAAAAGGATCTGGGAAGGGACTGGGGTTGTGGCTTAGTGGTAGTGTGTGTGAGGCCTTGGGTTCAATCCTCAGCACCACATAAAAATAAAAATGAATAAAATAAAGCTATTAAAGGGAGGTAGGGGAGCTGGGTTTGTGGCTCAGTGGTTAAGTGCCCTGGAGTTCAATACCTAGTTCCCAAAGGGGGAGGGGGCAAAATGATACCATGAACTCCTGAACTTAGAAATATTACCTATTTATATGGTTTAGTTCCACCACATTTAATAACTCAGCACTTTAAGACACAAGCTTTATAGAAATAATTATATTTTTAAATGATTAGAGAACCAGGTGCGGTTGCACACACCAATAATCCAAGCAACTCAGGAGGCTGAGGCAGAAGGATTGCAAGAAGGTCATTTCCAGCCTGGGTAACTTAGCAAGATCTACAGCAACTTAGGAAGACTCTGTCTCAAAATTAACAAAAAACAGGAGGAGAGGAGAGATGAAGCTTGCTGGTGGAGTGTCCCTGGGTTCAGTTCCCAGTACTGGGGATGAGGGGACACAACAGAACTCCCATTAGTTGGTGACTGAGGAAACAATGGGAAAACCAAAGTTCTCTCTTGGAATTCTCGAAGAGAGCTCCAGTTTTATAGACATCTAGAAGCACGGGTTCTATTTAAAAAATGATGAAATTTAGAAGGTTTTTGGTTTTTAGTATTATAGGTCTTAAAATTTTTAAAAAAGGATCTATTAGGCTACAAAGACATTAAGAAGCACCGCCCCAACAGCAATCATTTCTGACATTTTTACTCTTTAACCTATACAATGGAAATGCATTCAATTCTAACAGAATCGCTCCTTAAAAAAAAAATGTAACCAAGGTCATTTCCCTAGTTGGTGAAGGTCAGAAAGCCAGGGTAAGAATTCTGAGGACAAAGCCTGAAAACAAATTAAACAAGGTGAGGCCAAAGGAAAGCCACTTGGGGCTGAAGCCAAGCACAGACCGATTACCTGCTGGCCCTGCAGCCTCTGCTGAAGCTGCATTCTAAGTTGCTTGGGAGTGTTTGTCCGGGGTCTCATGATGTTGGCCCTGGGGTGCATTCCTTGGAGAGGGAAACTGCCTTGCTGGTTCATCTGATTCATCATAGAGTTAAAAGATGGCGATTGTCCCTGAAGATTAAAGCCTCCCTGCACTGGAGGCCCCTGTGCTGGATATGTCTGCCCATACAAAGCTGCCTTCTGATCCATCAGTACTGCTGCTTCTTGGCCTTGGAAGGCATCTTGTTTGGGCTCCAAAGCTTGTCCCTTAAACAGACATATAACAAATGAATTACACCTGGGAAAGCCACCAAAATCAAATGCTCTCAAGAGGGTGAAAAATAAAGCCAACATGTTTCAGAATTCTAAAAGCAAAGTCAAGTTTGCTCTTATTGTCTAAAGTTCTATGAGAATACAAACTATACCCCCTCTTGCCGGGACTGTATCCTAGGACCTAACAATTTCACACCAATCCACACTCAAACATTTTTAGTCAAAGAGCCACAATGTATTAAATACTTAAAAAAAAAAAATCACTCATCAATGACTCCCCATGTAATTTGTTCAGAAATATTTTTGAAGGTAATGTGGTAATTTTGGTAATGGCAGATGAAAATCAAAAAACACTTATGCCCTTAAAACCTAACCATCACTACTGGGGTTGGCAGAGGCCCATCTGTTCAAGTATTTATTAAATATTTGTTAAGTGCCAGTCAACACTTCTCAATATCCTAAGGACATGAACAAAACGATATCCAGCATGTGATAGGAAAAGTAAAAACCATTCTGAAGGGTCAACATGCCGTGCAGGGGCAGAGAAGCCCGTCAGGCACCACACACACCTTCATCTTTTCAAGGACACCGAAGGCCTAACCTGCAGCCAACAGCCTTGACAAGCCTCAGCTTAAGCACAGCCAGGCCCACTATACCCTGCAATACGACCCTTGTTCTCCTCCACTCCCTGGCCTTCCTTTGGTGAACTCCTAGCACTCCTCCGGGGTCCTGTCCCTGTCTCCTCTGCTCTTCATACACTTCTTACCTAGGTGCTCTCAGCCGCTGAAGAAAACCATCAAATTTTTGTCTCCAGCCCAACACCTCCAAACATTTAATAATACTTACCCAACACCTCCAAATAGTTATGCAAATACATACTTAACATCTTTACACAGATGCCTCAGGCATCTCAAATCTAACATGCAGAAAATAGAGTCATGCTGCCCACAGCTAGCCCTTTCCCTAAAGCAACATGCTTTCCTTGAACATTCCCTCCATCACAATGCATCGTGTGACCATGCACCACCCTGGAACTCCAAACCACCAACCTGGATTCCTCAGTCCTCCTCTCCACACAGTCTACCAAATCCTGTCCACTTTTCCTTTGACAGCATGTTGTATGTCCTTCCTCCTCTACATCCGCCCCCTATTTTTTTAATACTTTTTAGTTGACAATGGACCTTTATTTGATTTATGTATATGTGGTGCTGAGAATCGAACCCAGCGCCTCACACATGCTAGGCAAGCGCTCTGCCCCTGAGCCCCAGCCCTTCCTCTACATTCCTTTGTGCAGACCTTTTCCAATACTTTTTAGAAGCGTTGCAGTACCCAACATCGGTGCTTCTACTCTGTCCCATCAGACCGGCTCCCTTCTCTGGAAAGACACCAGATGTCTCTTAATTAAGTAAATCACACTTGAAATCAACACCTTTGTCCTGCTAACTCTACTAAAATGGCACTGAAGAATTTGAGAGGTCACATTTAGCCACAAAATAAGGAAACAACATAACCAAATATTTCAACAGGTTTTTGGAAGACAGAGAGTGAACAGAGCAGAGAAACTTAGACCTAACGTGCCTAAAGAGGGAAAAGAGTGAGCATGAGAAGCCCAGGAACAAACGAAGACGCCACCAGGCATTAGAGAGGATGAGACAGTTCAAACAGGCAACTGCTTAGGAGCCTGGTATAGATGAGGGGATCAGCTCCTCCCTGCCTATCCCTACACTCCTCAAGTGGTTCCTTCTTCTACCCGCCACGCAGGCCCCCCCACCCCACCCAGGGCTGGGTTCAGGGACACAAGCACAACAAAGGGCAGGGGGAAGCAGAGGCTGAAAACAGGAACTTAGTTCTATTTTCCTATTTGTACTTTGTAATAAATTTTATATACTATAAGATCATCCACTGGCCTCCTAGTCCAGCTACCAAATGCAATGGACAATAAAAGATTTCCAATTAAGAATAAAGTGTAAAGGTGGTGGGTGGGGGGATCCCCAACACAACAAACAACAACAAACAAAAAACATACACAGTAAAACCTGAACTAAACTTACATTGCAACAATACATCTATCTTCACATTTAGTGTAACTAATTATTTCTATATTTTTCCACAGATGGATTAGCCTGTTTGGTCACAAACAACTGCCCAAAACAACACTATTACTCAAAACTCCACCAGAAGTCAGAGCATGCAATACCGGGTATATATGCTCTTTCTAAAATCCACACATTCCTGAATTCCAAAGCATATTTGACCCCAAGATTCTCAGTTAAGGGGCTATGAGTATGTAATCACTGTGACATCAGGAATTCAAAAGACACAGATTGAAGTTGATAAAGAAATAGCTGCAAAAATATGTTACTAAGAAATATGACAAAATAAAGAAATAAGTTTGTACAACTTCAGAAGAAGGCAAGTAAACTGTGTACATATACTTATATACATATAATTATATTTTTAAGTTACAAATGTAGATTCTTTTAATTTATTTTCCTAAAAATAAAAATTAACACGGAAAGCAGGTCTCATCACCACCCTGCTTAAAAGGCTTTCCTGGCTTTGCCATGCAGCAGAGCGTTCCCAGACCCCTTCCTGGCTTTATGGAACCTGGCACCTCCTGCCTCTCCATCATCATCACTTCCTCTCTGATCCTACTTTCAGTCCCTTTCTGAAACCCCAAGTTCTTGACTGCCAAAGGACTTCTGAACTTGCTGTTCCTCTTCTGGATGCTCTTCCTGTAGCACTTTGCACAACTGGTTCCTTCTTATCCATTAGGTGTCAATTTAAATGTCACTGCCCAAAAAGAGCTACTCTGAATTTGAAAACAAACTAAATAACAAAATTAAAATCAGCCCTCACCAAAGAGGGAACTAAAGCAAACTGTAACATTTGCTGCCCACCATTCTGAGTATCACACCACATATCCTTAGTTTGGAAAAAGATCAGAATTCAGTTTCTAATGAACGCACACTGCCTTTGCACCATCAAAAGTCAAAAAAAAAAATTGAGAGCTGCCCCCATTGTGAGTCAGGTAAAGAGTACTGCATAAAGAACTCTTGTAAATCAACAAGTTAAAAACCTAGCCAAAAACTATGAAAACACATACACAATGGCCAATAAACACAAAAGACATTTCATCTTGCAAAACAAAGAATTTAAAACAATCCTTTTTTATCTTATCAGACTGGCAAAGATTTAAGAAAATAATCATAGTTTAGGGGTATAGCTCAGTGGTAGAGCACTTGCCTAGCATGTAAGAGGCCTGGGGTTTGATTGCCTACACTATAAAATATAATTAAAAAAATCATAGTAATCATGCTCAGTATTTGTTTAGCCACTTGCTCATACTGTGTTCCTTCACCTGTCAGAGCCACACCAGCAGAGTACTAATGAAGAGTACTAATGACTATTAGAGGAAAGGAGCTAGTATCGTCTGCTATAATGCAACCTGAAAATAAGGAGCAAAACCTTTAAAATATGTAGTCTCTTACCCCACTAATCCTTTCTTAGACTGTAACTAAGGAAGTAGAATCAGTGAATGAGAACTGGGTAATTCATAGAATTATTTATAATATAGAATACTAAGAACAATTTAATATTTCACTGATAGAAGACTGATTAAATAGTGTTCAAAATTTTTAAATTTGGCCATTAAAATTAAAGATGTAAATGTTAAAAATATGACTGACAATGATGCTTTTCATAAAGCAAAACTGATTACAAAAGCATTTTGAAGTCTCTCATTTAAAAAAAACGTACACTCATGAATATTTTCATGTATACCTTTTTAAAATCTGAAAGCACTATAAGCCAGCAAGTTACTAATGATTCTCCCTGTGCCACTATTAGCTTTTTTCAACATACTTTTTGCAATTATCAAAATTTTATTACCAATCACTAATTTCAACATCAGGACAAAGAAAGCAATTTCCAATTTAAATTAACATTTTAAATGACAGTTCCAGCTTTTTGCAGGGGCAGGGGTGCTGGTAATTGAACCCAGGGGCACTTAACCACTGAGCCATACATCCACAACCCTTTTTTCATATTTTATTTAGAGACAGGGTCTCACTGAGTTGCTTAGGGCCTCACCAAGTTGCTGAGGCTATCTTTGCACTCACAATCCTTCTGCCTCGGCCTCCCAAGCCACCGCAATTACAGGTATGCATCACCATGCCTGGCTCAAGCTTCTTGATCTCTGGGTATCACTCACATACCCCTAGTCGAAGTTTGACATGCTCTTCAGTGCCAGAATCAGATGTCATTGACATCCCTGGAAGCGTATTGTCACAACTGCTCAGTGTTTTCCATTCAGTGACCATACCTGTAATCCCAGTTACTCGAAAAGCTGAGGAGGATCTTGAGCTCAAGGCCAGCCTCAGTAACTTAGTAAGACCTTGTCTCAAAATATAAAAAGGTGGGCTGGGGATATAGCTCAGTTGGTAGAGTGCTTTCCTTGCATGCACAAGGCTCTGGGTTCAATCCCCTGCACCACAATAATTAATATATATATATATATATATATATATATATATATATATATATATATATATATATAATAGGGTGGGACCAGGGCTGGGGCTCAGCGGTAGAGCGGTCACCTAGCACGTGAGAGTACTTGGTTCGAGCCCCAACACCACATAAAGATAGAGAGATAGAGGGGCTGGGGATATGGCTCAAGCGGTAGCGCGCTCGCCTGGCATGCATGCGGCCCAGGTTCGATCCTCAGCACCACATACAAAGAAAGATGTTGTGTCCGCCGAGAACTAAAAAAAATATTAAAAATTTTTAAAAAAAGATAGATAGATAGATAGATAAATAGATAGATAGGGCTGGGAATCTAGTTCAGTGATAAAGCACCTCTAGGTTAAATCATCAGTACAAAAATTTTAAAAAATTAAAAAAATAAAAGTTTCTGACAGTGTTTCCAACATTATCGTTCAATTCCTTATGTACAAATCTGCCTCCCTGACAAAAGAATGAGAATGCCCTGAGGTCTCCTGCTTATTCTTAAATGCACAGATACCTTTTAAAATAAAAATAGTCACTACAAAATTTGCTTGTTTCAAAAGCAATTTCAAAATTTGTGAATGGCATATTTTCATACGGTCAGGTATGTAAAAAGGAATAGGAGAGGATGATGTTGGAAGACTCATGGTTTACCACTGCAAATGTATTCTGTACAACCAACATAAAGATAGCTTGCTTCTCAGCGTACTCACTGGTTAGCTAAGTTCAGAAGAAAAGTGGGTGTAAAAATGAGACCTCTTGGCTGGGCGTGAAGGCACACGCCTGTAATCCTGGCAAGTCGGGAGGCCAAGGCAGAATGATCACAAGTTCCCTGCCAGCCTCAGCAATTTGGCAAGGCCTTAAGCAACTTAGCAAAACCCTGTCACAAAATAAAAAGTGCTGGAGATGTGACTCAGTGGTTAACTGCCCCTAGGTTCAATCACTGGTGACAGAGAGCGAGCGAGAGAGAGCAAGAGACTGACTACAAGTAGCATCTAAAAAACCATATAGTAGGGTTTTTCTTTTAAGTTGTTGATGGACCTTTATTTTATTTATAGGTGGTGCTAAGAATCAAACCCAGTGCCTCACACATACTAGGCAAGTGCTCTGCCACTGAGCCACAACCCCAGCCCTATATAGTAGTTTTATTGGATCATTTCTATAGTTGTCTAAAATGTAAATCTTCTTTAAAAAGTAGGTTGTTAGAAATAACAATACAATCATAAAGTACATATCCTAAATTTAATGCTGCTATCCACACATATTGTAATGTAACAAAAGTAGTAAGAAAGACACAAGCATTCCTGTGCTTGGCTTCATGCGTGTGCACCACACACACTCTCCTATTTCCATATTAATGCAACTTACTTGATTTACAAGTTCAGGGATGCCCAAAGCTCTGTCAATTTCCTCCAGGCCTGTGGCATCTGTATTACTCAGGAGTGTGTGTAGCTGGTCCAACAATGCTCTCTCATCACTCTGGCCTTCTGGGTTAGAAGGTGGCCCAAGGAGATCATCCAGGGAATTCCTGAGAAGAGGTCTAGAAAAAGACTTGCAATCAATTTTAATGTTGTTGGGTGGGAGGTGTAACACAGTAGTAGAGCATTTGTTCAGTATGTTTTCAGTCCTGGGTTTGATCCCCAGAACACAAACCATATTAAAGGTGTTATTTCTATTTTTAAAAATAATGACAGTGGGGCCAGGTATGGTGACGCACACCTGTAATCCCAGAGGCTTGGAAGGCTGAGGCAGCCTCAGCAAAAAGCAAGGCACTAAGCAACTCAGTGAGACCCTGTCTCTAAATAAAATACAAAATAGGGCTGGGGATGTGGCTCAGTGGTCGAGAGTCTCTGAGTTCAATCCCCAGTACCAATAATAATAATAATAATACTAAGAATAAGAACAACAACAGTAGGGCTGGGGATATAACTCAGTAGGTAGAGTGCTTGCCTCGCATGTACAAGGCCCTGGGTTCAATCCCCAGCACCACAAAAAATAAAATAAAAATAATTATACTAACCATGCATGATATTTCAATATATTTTTAACATATAATAACTCCCATATACTACAAGTACAAATAAACCAAGCAATAGAGAACAGCAAATGGCCTCAATTTATATTTAAGGCCCACCACATATATCTTTTGTATATGTGTGTGTTGTGTATGTGTGTGTGTGCGTGCATGAGCTCATGTGTGTGGTACTGGGGACTGAACCCAGGGCCTTGTGCGTACAAGGCAACTGAGCTATATCCCTAGCCCCCACCAAATATATCTTATACCCACAATCCCACCACCCAAGTGAAACTGCAAAACCTTAGGTATTTGGGAGATAGGAGAAATGGGGTGAGAGGGGATTTGGAGAGAATGGAGAGGGAGCAGTTTTCAAGACAACAGTGGAGGTGGTAGTCATCAGTAATGATACTTGAAAATTAGGGGAATCAAAACAAAAAAAAAACGAAAAGAAAACTAAGGAAATCAATAAACAACAAAGGAAAAGGTCAAAATATTGATCTATATAACTATGGTGTAGAGAACTGCTAAGATAACTTAGTTATACTTGCCCACAAGGCTTGGTCAGAAGTATGACACAAGCCCACACCCCCACAGTGAGGTGTGCGACTATTATCCAGCACGTGGAGGGCATGAAGTCAGGCATTAAGTAAGCCACATCTTTCTTTTACAAAACTATAGAAGAGCACAGTAGTTCACTTTACCATTATCCCTGAAATGTTTTAGAACAATCATTAGCCATTGCTTAAAAATCAATTTTCAGAAAACCTTGAGGCTTACTCTGAACACTATGTAAAAACAGATTTATCTTGTCAAACTGTGGCTAATTTATCCCCCTCCTCATGAGATTATCATTATGAAAGACAATCACCTCACAGAGAGGCTCTCAGAAGTCTGACTGCTGAGAAGTCCTGACAGCAGGACAGGGCACTTCCGGCTCCTCCCCTTCCCTCGAAGGCCTCTGCTTGCTACTTCAAATGGATGGCAACCAACCACCTTACTTAAGAGAATTTTTCACCTTCTCTCTCAGAATTGTTCCAATGTTGACTCTTTTCTAGATAATCCAATGTGGATCTTCTTCAGAGTCACAAAATAAAGGCTCACCTATTTTGAGGCACATGGGGCCCTTGTTCCATGGACAGCATGCCATCTGGCCAGGAACCTGGTTGATTAGCTGGTGCTGCTTGGCCATAGGGATTGACCCCCATTCCCATGGGAATCTCACCAGGCCCTGGGGGAACAAAACGAAAGTACAAATTTTCCAATAAGCCAGTAGTAAAATCACCCTAAAACACCTTTTTTATTTTTAAATGAAGGAGACACTTACTTATTTGAAGCATCTGCTGTTGCTGCTGCTGCTGCTGCTGCAACATTGGCCTTGCACCTGGTATACTATTAGACCGAAGAGGCAAAGTGGGCACAGAGCCCCCCATTGCAGGTCTGGGTAAAGAAGCACTGTAATCTCCTGGTCTTCCCATGGAGTTAGAACTCATAGGTTCCACTCTACTGGCCTTTGAGTTTGGTAAGCCCCACTCTGGAGAAGGAGTCTGGTTCAGTGTCACATTTCTGTTTGGTCCACCTGAAACAGGTAGAAAATTATTAGGATTTTTCCACAGCATAACACAATCCTCCTTATATCATACTGCTATAGCTATTTAGATACAACACTGGCTTTGACATCGTAAGAACAGGACTAGGTAACTATGAAGACATTACATGCTAGAAAAATGTCAGACCAAAAGATGTCTTCAAGAGTTTAAATAAACAAGACATAAAATAAACAAAGGATACTCATGAAAGTAACACGTTAATATTATAAAACTTCTTAATCAATCCCAATTATCTACATGACTTTAAGTATTTTAAATTTGCTTTTCCCAAAAGAAACTTTTAGTCCTAAATACTAATTATGAATAACCTACCCATATTTGAGCCATAATTTTCCTGAGTATCCATCATCCTTGGATTCCCACCCAGCACAGGCTGCTTTGCTAGCATGGGGAAAGCACTGATATTCTTTACTGGAGGACTTGAGCCAACAGAAACAGGACTATCTAGAGATGCTGCACGGTTATACGGAGGACGAGCAGACTGCACAGACTGTGGGCTTCTCAAACCTACTGGGAACACATAAGCACAACACGTAAATATCCCTTGCTAATTTAATACATAAATAATCAAGTATAACATATAAACATACCCATCCCCACAAACACAAATGTCTTTCTCACAAAAGCAAACACTATCTTCCTTTAGAAGATAAACACTATATTAAAAAAAAAAAGCCTGTATTCCAAATAAAGTAGAAACCACAACTTCAATGTTGGCCCAAGAGCTGGGCACTCTTTGTGTGTGTGTGTGTGTGTGTGTGTGTGTGTGTGTATATACACACACACACATAGCCTGATATGGTCATTCATATTCTGCTTTATTCCATACTGAAGAATTTGCGAGTCTGAGGTTAGCTGAGAGATAGAATGCATGCTCAGCAGGCATGAGGCCCTGGGTTCAAGAGGAGGAGGGAGAGAAAGGAAGAGGAAGAATCACCAATGTTTTAAACTCCTGGAGAATATTTCAGATGAGTACTCATTAAGTATATTCTGCTTATATTTTGCAATTAATATAACCAGTTATTATTATCTAATCAAAACAATAAAAAAAATCCTCCTAAACTTTCTCTTTTCTTTTCCAATCTATTCAACTGATCTATTTTAGTTTAGAAAAACACTGCCACTAAAAATCAATTTAAGACCGTTCTGAATACTTACTTGTAAATTATTCCTTTTCAACTGATACACACAACATACCAAGTGACAGAAAACTTGGAATGGAACAACCATTTGACCCAGCTACCCTACTCTTTGGTTTATACCCCTAAAGGACTTAAAATCAGCATACTACAATAAAAGACTTAAAATCAGCATACTACAGTGACGCAACCACATCAATATTTATAGCAGCTCAATTCACAACAGCTAAACTATGGAACTAGTGTAGATGCCCTTCAACAGAGGAATGAATAAAGGAAATGTGGTACATATACACAATGGAATATTACTCAACCTTAAAGAACAATGAAATTATGGCATATGCAGGTAAATGGATGAAACTAGAGGATAACATGCTAAGTGAAATAAGCCAATCCTAAAAAAAAAAAAACAAAAGCCAAATATTTTCTCTGATAAGCAGATACTGATCCATGGGGGGGGGGGGGGGGTGAAGAAACTGTTGGTTTCTATAGAGGGGAATGCAGGGAGGGGTGGGGCTATGGGAGTGAGAAGGACAGTAGAATGAGACAGATATTATTACACTACTGGAGTGACTCGGAGCACCATGTACAGCCAAAAGAATGAGAAGTTGTGTTCCATTTATGTATATATCAAAATGCATTCTACTGTCATGTATAACTAATTAGAACAAATAAAAAGAAAAAAGAAAAAGAAAAATCACAATAAGTAAATAAATAAATAAATTGATGAATGAGTAAAACATACAGCAATAGGAAAGCACATAGGTAAGAATCTGAAAACGTCAAAAAAGAAAACTCTCCTGGTTAAATGACAAGATTTCTTAAATACCAAAGGACAGGTTTTAATCTACAATTTGGGTTGTTTTTTCAATCCAATTCTCTGAGGCTTAAGGAAAACATATGCCATGGTACCAGCTACTCAAATGAATATCAAAGACGAACATTTTCTCATAAGTACCATGATTACTGGCATAATAATTACAAATTTTCTCAAAAAGAAAAACATGCAAAAAGCTTTTTAGAACTCATATATTATGAATCTGCATAAGAAACTGATACGTAGAGCATGTGTTCTGAAGTTATAAATGTTATTTACATCCTGGTCTTGGTGTGAGCATCCATACATATGCAGCTAGTTCTTCCTTACCCAGAGAATTTGTTCCTTGGAACATTGGTTGCTTGGTCCCTAGATGACTGCCATTTGTGGATATGGGATTATTATAAAAGTCAGAACTAGTCAGATCACCCAGAATAGCATCTAGATTATCCAAGTCTCCAGATCCCTGAAAATAAAAATTTAAGAATTAACCTGTATGCAACACAAGATGTACAGCTACAAATATATTCATCAGAAGAAAACACATGAGACAGGAGCAAATGAAATACAATAATTACCTGAAATTATTAGGCCCAATTTAAAGGTTGTTTTCTTATGACTCTCCCACCCCTAATCTTCTTCCTTAAAATTATGAACAATTTGAACCACTGAGAAAAATTACTGACTTGGGGTGTTCAATAGAGCATTGTTTTTCCCCTTAGGCTACGCATTTAATTTTCACACTGGAAGATATTTTCCAGCAGTCACTAGGAGAGAACTGATCCCCTTGGCTCACAGAGGTCTGCTCTACACATACCTTCTATAAACAAATATGATTAACAGTAAACACATAAACACATGCTTATGTTCAACAAGATAATTTTGGGCATGATCTTTAAAAAGGCTTTGGTCAATAAATCTGGTGAACAATATGTTAAACAAAGTAAAATCCATACTCTAACCAGAAGACTTTGGCAAGTCTTGCCTTTGCTCAGGTTCATATTACACCTCCTAGAGCAAGGTTTCTCCAGTGAGGCTGGAAAATGTTGACCCAGAATATGATCATGTACATGAAACTTCAAAACTCTGATAAAAATCAAAACTCTTTGTTTTTTTCTGATTACATCTACCATACCACTGATGGCCCAATCTGCTCATCTCAACACCTCCATGAAAAAAAAAAAATTTTCAAATTGTCCATTAGAGAATCAGTCATGATTGTGGGGTTGTGGCTCAGCAATAAAGTGCTTGCCTCGAACGTGCAAGACCCTGGGTTCGATCCTCAGAACCACATAAAAATATATGACTAAAATAAAGGCACTGTGTCCAACTACAGCTAAATATTAAATATTAAATAAATATTTTAAAAAGAATCAGTCACATTTCAGAAGAAACATATATTTTCTCTGTTGCATCATAATATTTTACTGATGTCCAAAGAATTATAAAGAAATGAAAGCTCACTATTAACTTTCCTTAAATAAATCTTAAATTAGAAAATAAGAATTTGTATACAATACATTATATTTCTAACAGAAATGATAAGACAGATGACTGAGCTGGAATATAGGGAAAAAATAAAATTACCTCTTCACTAGTTTCTGTCTTTATTTTCGAGTCTTTTTCTTGACCTGAGCTGGGGATGGTGGAGCTGCTGCACTGACCCATTTTATTGTCCATCCCTCCCACCTGGGGCTGGGGTTCTTTAGAGAGCGCATCACTAGCATCATCCCTGTCCAGCAAGTATCTAAGAAGTGCATTGTTCTCCTTCTTCTTAGGACTTAGCTGCTCCTGCTTGACATTTCCTTCACCACAAGTAGTAGTACTGCTGGTATCTTTCCCAGTGGCTTCTGCAGTAATCTTGGCTACCTCAGCTGGTGAATTCCCATTCTGCAGCAACTTGTGCAAAATACGGTGTTTCTCTTGCAACAGTGACCCATGCATATTGGATGTGGAGGACACTCCTCCTGATGTTGAGGAGGAGACTCCAGAGGGGCTGGTGACACTAACAGAAGAGTCTTTACAACTTGAATCCAAAGGGGAGTTGGTCAAGGAAGAATGACCTCGGTCATCAGAAGAGCAGGTCAGTAACTGCAGTAACTTTTTATGACCTTTGCTTTCCAAAGGACCCCGATGATTCTCTGACCCTTCACCACTGTTCTCCTTACTTTCTTTGTCATTGAGGTGATCTCTGCTATTTGACTGACACATTGAGCTCTCTACCGGATTTTGATCACAGTACAAACCCAGGGGACTCTTGGAATCTTGACTGGTCACTTTACTTGGTTGCGTTATATTCATATTGGGCGAGTTATCCAACTTGGGGCCTGGTGAAGACAGAGTAGATAAAAGGGAGGTGCCCACACCCTCACTGATGGCTTGCAGGGCACTGAGAGAGCTGCTAGAAAAGTTGTGGCTCCCAGTGCTGCCAGAAGACCCCATGGGAGAGTGCACACCTGGATTTGTTGGAGAAAAAACAAGAGGTGCTATCAGACTAAAACAAAAGGCTATGTCAAGGTTTCTATTATAAAACTAATTCGCTGTATAAGAATTGAAGTGGTATAGAAAGAGAAAAGAAAATGCTGAGATGGATACCTGCAACAGGAGAAAACTGGTGTGACGCCATCTTCGGGCTCCCACGATTTCGAGGAGAAATCATGATGCTCTGCTGGTTGGAGCCAAGACCTGGACTGCCATGTGGGGGGCTACCCATACTGAGCCCATAGTTATTATTCTGGTAGGAAGATGGTGACTGCACGCCTGGCCCAGGGGTCAATGAGGCTATGTTACCGGAAGCCCCATACCTCGTTCCACTTATCTGCCCTGTGGCGTTGGGGTCTGTCAAGCCATAAGCCCTGCTGCTCAGCATCTGTAATCCTTGGTTTGGTGACATATTCATGCCTCCTACTGAACTGTTGCATCCAGCTACAGGAGGTCTAATGCCTTGTCCCACAGGATTTGGGTTTGGTCTATACCCATTCTGTTCTCTGCAAAGAAACAGAATATCAAACTTTTACTAAAAAGTACAGGCATGCATTGAAACCCTGAGTAAGATTTAGGGAAAGTAAAGTGTCCAGGAACATAACTTCTTTTAGGCACCACTCTATAGCTGGTGACAAATCCAATTTAGACACTGGTCACAAATTAACCTAGTAATATATTTTTTAATAAGCCAAAGAGTCTAAATAAATCATAGCACCATACCACTGTGAGGAAGCAACAGCTATGTTAATTGCAACCTCAGAGGCTTTACTAGAGTTACTACATATCCAGAGTTTACCTGGAAATACTTGCAAACTGCTCAAGATAATAGTAAATGAACAACACAGGAAGGTTAACAACATCAGTAGTCATTATCCTTTATTCTTAAGTGTACCTTCCAATTTAAAATTCATTTCTTAAAAGCAATGTAATATATTATCTTAGAAATAAAAGGTAATCAGCGGAGCACGGTGGCACACGACCGTAATCCCAGCGGCTCAGGAGACTGTGACAGGAGAACTGCAAGTTCAAACCCAGCCTCAGCAATTGCACAATGCTAAGCAACTCAGTGAGACCCTGTCTCTAAACAAACTACAAAATAGGGCTGGGGATGTGGCTCAGTGCTCAAGTGCCCCTGGTACCCAAAAAAAAAAGAGAGAAAAAAAAAAGGAAAGGTAATCAGGTTTTATGTGCTTTTATGCACCAGCCTTCCCACCCTACTTCTGACTAGGAAGTATTTAATTAGTAAACAAATACTCATTTTTAGAATGGGATACTACACATATGTAATTTAATGTGCCACAGTATACCTAAAAAGAATAAAAATAACAAATGTTTTAAATACTCATTTTTACATAAAATATAACCCTAAAGGAAATAGAATCTACGAATCTAACTCACCTCACCAAATTCAACAGCCTGCCTGGTTTTTCTCTCATTAAATTTCCACTCTTCTTACAGTAATAATAAAGCATCCTGAAAACATGGTTGCATTTAACATGCAAATACACGGTAATTCATCATTACCTCTGAAGAAAGTGGGTTGAGACAAAGCCATGACGGTCATTTGTCACAGGATTCCGAAAGAGCTTGCTTTTTGTTTGTGCAGTCACTATAGTTCCATCAGCCAACGAGAATCGATACACTGGGGTTTCCGCATGGCCATGAATATAAGCTGTAGAAAAAATATACTATTACTACTAACTACAGTTGGCAAAACAAGTACACATAAGGAGAAGAGAGGAAGGAATTGTATATCTCAATGCAGAGGGTTTTAAACCAGTGAAAGAGGTTTTTTCCAGGTTAACCTCTATGTATGTAACAACTCTAGTAAAATTATCAACAAAATCTAAGTATGTTCAAGGATCACTTCTCTCCCCCACGCCCACAAGATGACCGCCATGGTGCATGTGTGGTGCTTTACATATACCCAACATAATGACGGGACCAAGAATCAGCCCCAAATGTCTTTACCTTCTTGATAGTGACGTTTCTGGGACCATGACTGGCCATCATTAAGACTGAAAAATCTCTGGATACACCTTCGGATTATATCTTCAAAACCAGGCCTCATGGAGGATCTCAGTGAATTTGTGTCTATATTGACCACCTTCCCTATTGTACAAAAAATAAAGTTTTAAATCCCACCCACAAGTATTTACCACTGCCTAGCCATTGATTAGCTCTAAAGAATGAAATACAAGATCTTTACTTTCTCTGGTCCAAGTTTCTGTTATGCATCTTTTCTCCTTAAGAGCATGGTCCTACAGGATACTCTCACATCGATCTACACATTCTGCTGTGGGGTGTGATAATGTATTTGTCTTGATCCTGTTCCTGATGCAAAACTCCCAAAATTCTTGAATTTCTTACTAAGAGTCTTTATGAACATTTTAATGATTCATAAGGAGTTTCTCTGATCATCTGCATCTATTCTAATGAGGTGATTTAGTATAGTACTCCTAGATAGCCTTGGATTGGGGCTGGTCACTAACAGGACAAAGTGATTACAGGACTGGAAATTTCAACCACTTCCACTGATTCCACAAGGGAGGTGGGGTGTGTTCTAAAAACAAAAGATTTGAGGAGCTTCCAGTTTGGCAAATACATCAAGGTAAGGGGAAGATGGTAAGTGTCTGGAGAGGGTATGGAAGCTCTCAGGGAGAATAAACCTTAATAAGTCTGCAGAACAATGAAGTTGCATTTAAACAATTTACACTAATTACCCAGGATGTCCAGAGTAAAAAATGGGTGATCAACTTCCATGACACGGATCTTGGTCAAGACAAAAATGTGTTCCATGGTCAAAAATTGGGAGATTATGATTGAACCTCATGTTGACGTCAGGACTACCTATACCTGCCTATCTATTCTGTGCAGGTTTTACTAAAAAATGCAATTATCAGAACAAGGAGACCTCTTACATTCACCACCGTATGACTCCAAATCCTAAAAATGTGGAAATCATGACTAAAGAGGTACAAATACTTGTAAGAAGTAGTTAATAAGTTGATTCCAAACTGTTCCATTGATTCATTCTCTCTGTATGTGTAATAGAAAACATGCTGAAGAAAACCAAGTTTAAACTGAGAAAACTCACAGAAATTCATAGCGAAAGGTAGTCCTGGGAAAGCTACTAGAGGGGAGAAAGGTACTAATGCAAAATGAGCTAACAAAGATAAAACCAGTAGTCCAAGAATCTGGGAATCAAACCCAAGGCCTTGAGCATGCTAGGCTCTACCACTGAACTACACTCCCTATTCTTAAAATTCAGAGTTTTAATGGTGACTAAAGAACCTGTGCTTGCTCTGGCAGCACCCATATTAAAGTTGAAATGACACAAAGAAGATTAGGATGGCCCCTGTGTGAGGATTACATTCAAATTTGTGAAGCATTCCATATTTTTAAAAAAATCTTATTAGTGCAAAGGGATGGGGGAGACACGACTCTGAAGAAAGATCAAATACATTACAGGAAACAGTAAATAACTGTGCCTTGTGTACACAAAATAGGAAAGATCTGTCCTCAAACACTTCCTCTGAGCTTAGCCCTGAGACACACATCAAACATAAAATAGAAGCTCAGAAAGAGTTTTACTGAATGAAACACATCAGGGACAGAGGAGAAAATATCTCTGTAGGTAAAAAAAAAAAAAAAAAAAAATTGTTGAGCGCCAACAAACCTGCTATAAAACACAGAGTAACTGGAAGGCACCAATTATAATTTGCAAAGATGACTCTCAGTTCTAAATAATATTATCCAGACAAAAGGACTTGATTTTATTGTTTGGTGATTTCTAATTTTTATAATAAACATATTTTGCTTTTATAATAAAAGAAAGCACTAGATAATTTTTAAAGATGCTACTAAGTTATTTAGAGAGAAAATTCAATCAGCCAAATCCTAAGAAGCGTAGAGAAAGGCCCACTCTAAAATAACACAAAAATGCCTGTTACCATATTTATTAGAAGGCAAGTAAATACAGAGAAATTTTTCCAATATAAATTAATATCCATTGATGTAAACAAATTGACAATTCAAAACACAAATTTCATTTTTGCTACTTCTTTCACTTGTGATAATCAATACCAAGCATCCTCAAGACAACTGGGCATGACATAAGGAGATCAAGTGACTGTAAAAATAACTAAATTTATAAAATATGATATGTGCATTACATGTGTGTACATAGATATATGATATACACACATACACACACACACCTATAATAGCCAGAGCTATGCTTTGTTTAAACTACTCCACTTGATTAAATACTAACTTATGGAATAAAATGCTATTTGGAGCTGGGCACAGTGGTGCACACCAGTAATCTCAGTGGCTCAGGAGGATTCTGCATTCAAAGCCAGCCTCAGCAACATGGAAGCACTAAGCAACTCAGTGAGACCCGCTCTCTAAATAAAATACAAAATAGGGCTTGGAGAAAAAGCCAGATGCCCCTACTTTTGCTTTTTAATTTTTTTGCTTGGGGGATTTTACGTGACAAATAGATTCAACACAAATGCCAAGAGTTTTAGTGAAATTAATTCCCTTAGGTCTATGTAAGAAACACAGGATATAATATACTTAAAACAACCATCACGGGGCTGCGGTTGTGGCTCAGTGGTAGAGCACCTGCCTCACATGTGTGAGGCACTGGTTTCAATCCTCAGCACCATATAAAATAAGTAAATAAAAATATTTTGTCTATCTACAACTAAAAATTTTTTTTCAATTCATCACAGAGGATATAAGGATTAAAATGATAATGTACACTAAGTTAACTTTTTAACAATTTCCAAAATGAAAACATACAAAACACACACACACACACACACACACACACACACACACACACACAGTTTTACCTGAAAGATCATGTCTAGTAATAAAGCTCTCAGGATTTGACTGAAATGCTCTTTCTCCTGTAGTAATGCGACGAGCCACACAGATCATACAGGACTGCAAATCTACAATCAAAAATTTGATCAAATAAGGATTCTATTGATCTTGGGACATATCTATTGCAAGTGAACAATGACATGAACTACAGTATGAAGTTATTTACAGCAATGGAAGCCATACGCTCCAAGTTTGCTGCTGTGTTTCATAAATATCATAAATCTGATTGCTCTTACCTTCCCCCTCCTCCATCATAGCTCGTGGCTGAGACAAGGCAAAGCACTGCATTGTTTCGTATCTCTGGCGCATTTCAGGACTGGTATTCATGTCTTCCAGAATATCGTGTGTTGTTTTCATCAACATACGGCAATTAAATGTATGGCTTTTTTGTCTCTGGGTTTCACTTGTCCAGGAAACTCCATTAACTTTGGAAAATAAGTGGAAATAACTTTTTAAAAATCTAAAAACTCAATCCAAGAGTATCATCAAGAATTCATGCTATGGGTAGCAGAGTGCTTATCTAGCATGCACAAGACCCTGGATTCAAAATGGAAAGGAAAGGGGCTAGGGTGCAGCTCAGTGGTAGAGCGCTTGCCTAGCAAGTGTGAAGTACAGGGTTCAATCCTCAACACCACATAAAAGAATAAATTAAAAAAATAAAATCACTAAATAAAAAATAACTAAAAATATTTTTTAAAAAAGGAAAGGAAGAAGAAGGAAGGGGGGAATGGAATGGAAGGAAGGGGAGAAAGGAGGAAAACAAGAGAAAAACACAAAAGAAAGAAAAAAGGGATTCAAGTGATAAACCAGGCATGATGGTGCAGACCTATAATCCCAGCTACTCTGGAGGATTCACTTGAGCCCACCAGGTTAAGGCCAACCAGAGCAACATAGCAAGACTCTGTCTCCCCCAAAAAAATTCAACTATGTTTTCTCATTACATATACTTTCCATGGTAATGCCTATGCTAACATTTTAGAATGGTAATATAAAAAACATTTGAATAATTTCAACTTCAACAGAAATATCACTGTATATTTTTAATGTTTTTTTTTTAGTTGTAATCAGACACAATACCTTTATTTCATTTATTTATTTTTTTGTATGTGGTGCGGAGGATCGAACCCAGGGCCTTGCACGTGCTAGGCGAGTGCTCTACTGCTGAGCCACACCCCCAGCCCCTCACTGTATATTTTCACCCCATGAAATTTACTGAGACCATATCTAAAAATTTAATTAACCACTTACCTCTAATCCCTACATTTCTAAAAAGTATATTCAATTTTCTTAGAAATCATTTTTTAAAAATTGTTTAAATATTTAGAAAATCACATTAAGAGCCTACCTGTAGATTTTGGTAAGTTTTTAAGAAAATCCTTTCTATCTTCTTCATGCAAAATATTATACACACTTGTGTTAACCAAGTCCTCCTGTTTATATTGTAGGTATTGTGTGACATTTTCTGACACAAATACAATGTTTCCATCTCGATTCACCACGAACAGGAAACCATCCAATGCCTAAAATGGGATGTTAATATCTATTAATACCTATTAATTAATATGTTAATACCTATTATAGACCAAACTGTATCCCCTCAAAATTCATATGCTGAAGTCCTTGCCCTCAGTGCGACTGTTTTGAGATAAGGCTTTTAAGGGAGGGCCATTAAGAATAAAGAGGTCATAAGGGTGGGATCCTAATCCCATAGGACTGGTGTCCTTATAAGGAGAGAGGAAGAAAATACCAAGGATACACACAAAAATAAAAGGTCACATGAAGACACAGTGGCAAAAAAAGGAGAGAGGACTTAGGAGAAACCCATCCTGCTAACACCTTTATCTTGGACTTCCAGCATCCAAAACTGCAAGAATAAATTTCAGCTGTTTAAGCCTCCCAGTCTGTGATCTTCTGTTTTGGTAGCCTTACAAGACTAAGACAACAGCCTTATTACTAAGTAGAACTTGCAAAGATTTGGGGCGGGGGGGATTTTAACAATAACTACAAACAAGCATAAGCCACCATTTATTTCTATTAACATTAACAACATTACTACAGGACTTATGAAGAGTAAAAAGAACAATTTGGGAGGAAAAAAGATAAGTACTATCCACATAAATCTCAAAAAAAATAGGTTATACATTAATTAAGAACTGCATTTTCAAAGGAGCTTTTAAAAGAGAAAATCATCCTTCGTTCCTTCCTCTCTTCCATTTGATATCAAATCATACCACAGAAACTAACATACTATTCCTTAATAAAAACTTACAGAGAGGAAACAAAAACTTGAGCAGATAAAAAGCAGTTGGAACAAACTAGCTGAAAACAAGATGACAAGTAAACTTGACGAAGGGATCAGCCCCTGCCTTGAAGTAAAGCACTCTGTGTTAAGAGAGTGATCAGATCTAAGACAACTACTTAAAAAACAGTGCATATTTTAAATGTTATAAATTTATCAAGAATATGGAACCTAAAGGCTGGGGGTGTCAACTCCGTTTTAAAGCATTTGCCCAGCAGGCATGAGGCCCTGGGTTCAATCCCCAGCAGTACAAAAAAAAAAAAAAAGTGAAAAATGAAAAATAAAAACTGTATGCCATATGATCAAATATGCAAAAATGCACAAGACTAAACTAAAATACATGCAAATATTGCCTCTATAAAATACTTTGTGAAATTACGGTTACCATTTCTCTCCTACTTCTGTGTGTGTGTGTGGTCTTTTTTTTTTTTTTTGAGAATTTTTTTAATATTTATTTTTTAGTTATTGGCATACACAACATCTTTGTATGTGGTGCTGAGGATCGAACCCGGGCCGCGCGCATGCCAGGCGAGCGCGCTACCGCTTGAGCCACATCCCCAGCCCTGTGTGTGTGTTTTATATCTGTTTGCAACTCCATTTTTATTAAGGGGACAGGACCTCCTGAGCTATGTTACACTGTAATTTTTACTATTATATTCTGAACATTGATTTATGTTCTCACAGAAAGAAATGTTTTCTACATGTTCTCATTTCCTAACCAAAATTTTCTTTTTATCTTTTTTACTTTATGTTATAACCAAAGTGCAATATATTTTATATTTACCTGAAGTAAAAGTGGTCCTAAAGAGTCTTTATCAATAACACCTTGTCCTGTAGAAGACACATCCGCTTTCTGAACATCATCATCACTAGAAATAGCTTTTCCTGGAAAGACAAAAGGCAGCACTATGCATAGCACAGATATCAGCTGTAGATTAAATATACCTTCAAACGGTTCTCAGAAAACACACGCGCGTGCACACACAGGCATGTCCACATTTTTTATATATATTATATATACAGAATATTTCCTGATAAGAAAATGCCACAATTTAAAATATTAAACTTCATATTTACTCAGGAAAGCAGAAGATACCTAAATTTTCTTCCACTAGTACTAGCCGTTGGCTTCCTGAAATGACGTTAACTCTTTTTTTAATTAGTTGTAGATGGACACAATACCTTTATTTATTTTTGTGTGGTGCTGAGGATCAAACCTAGTGCCTTACTCATGCTAGGCGACTGCTCTACCCCTGAGCCACAACCCAAACCCCCATGCAGTTAACTTTTAACAGCGACACTGGCCTTCCAATTCTCTGTTAACTATTTCCTTAAAAAAGCTTTTGTCCATTATCGTGCTCTCTAGCCTCAATCATTTGTAGTGCCCCCCCTAAAAAAGGAGCAACACAGCAAATACAGGGGCTGGGGCTTGCAAAAAGCCCTGGGTTCTGTCCTCTGAACCCACCCATACACAAAAATCAACACAGCACAAACTCCTTCCAAAGACTTTAGAGTTTTTCTTACTTTGTATTACCTTGCTCTTTTATTTGACGTATCTGTCTTACTGTTTCCTTTAAAATTGCACATTTATCTGGTTTGACGTTGAAATTGTCAATATCACTAAGATTTGCAGATATCAGTTCAGCCAATTCTTCAATATATTTACTCTCCTGCTCTCGTCTCCATTTTTCACCACTGCAGGTAAGACTAACAAGAGAGGAGAAAAGCCATGTCACACCTGCCACAAGAGCTATAAGCAGAGACAACCCCCACACACCATTACTTTCATGTGTAAAGGAACTAAACTCGGCCAACAGGAACTATGAAAACATTGTTAATGGAGAAGTAGCACAACACAGTAGAATTTCATGCAAAGCTAAATTCAATTGCACCTTTTTATTAGCCAGGTGGCCTTGGGAAGAGCAAGCCTCAGTTCCCTCACCTGGAAGGCAGGAACAATCTTTACCTTGTAGAGGTAAACAACTAACAAATAATAACAAAAAACAGGCACTTATTATTAATGATGATGAAGCTTTATGAATTACAGATTTTTTTATTTTTTTCAACTATTACTTTAAAGTTAACATTAGCTTTGGCAAATATTTTAAAAATCACAGAGCAGTACTACACAGATTACAGCATTTTAGTTCTGATTTTGTTAAGCTTCTAATTTCATTCAGGAAAAAGAAAGTAATGTAACCTTTAAATGCCAAAACATGAAACTTACAACATATTCTTAAAGGATACCAAAGATTCTTACTTATAATACAGTCACCTATTCCTAACTCCTATACCGTCCATCCAGAAATTCTTTTTAAAGTAACAGACTATTAAAATAATATTCTGCCTTCTGTCTGAATCAGTGATTCCTGATGTGAATCTTTGATTCTTTCATATCATAAAGATGTCCACCTCGTCTTCACTGCACTTGATATAAAGCAAAATCACATTTAAGAAAAAAATTTTAATCTAATGAGAGAATGTAAATAACAAAGTTGAAATGGTATCCTTAAACTAAACAAAACAGAGGGGAGAAGGGAAGGGCTGTGGGGAAACATCTGGAAATAAATCACCTACCCCTGTCCTGGAGTATCACATGGCAATTTGCGTTTTCGTGAGTCACTGGCCAGTGGATCCAAATTTTCTCCTAACCCACTCATCCTGATTATACATTAGTGACTAAGAAAGAATGACGACAGATAAAAGCATTATAAAATATCCATTTCTCCATGAAAATGTCATTATAATTGCATGCTATAATTCAGAAATACTTTCTCAATATTCTTTATCATAAATCAGTATAATTAAAAACCTCAAAATTCATCTTTCACATTAATTATGCAGAACATCCGATCTCAAGAAATAAATGTTTCAGGCCCTGTTTAAAATGTGCATATTAAATACTTCAGAGTATAAGGCATTTTATTCATATTTAGTAACACAAGACTGCCAACCCTAATATTGATAAAATTCTGTATTTTATTTATACCCCAGTGGAAAGCACAAATAGTTCTTATCTTGTGATTTGATAAGAACTCTTCAAATGACAAACCTAAATTATTCAGCCTATTTTGGCATTTTTCCTTCAAATCATTTCATTAATATTTATCATCTAATATGTTTTTCTTCTATTAAATTAGAATAAGCCTGGACTATATAAACAACATTGTAAAACTCCCCTACATTCTGCTTAGAAAGAAGTAGGAAAACAGTAAAACCATGGGGCGGGGGAAATGTTTTGACACTAAACCACACAGTAACAATTATTTTAATACTGACTGACTGAAAACTCTACTAAAACATATTTTTCTAAGATAAAGATAAAAAGTATTTTATTGAAAAAGAACAATGAATTTTTAACACTCAAAAAATTCAAGATATATACTAAGTCTTCATTTACTAAGAATTTCATGTATACTAAACTCATTTATAATAGGATAAGCACTGTTCTTTAATTCCAAGTCCTCAAGTGCAGGGTGCACACCTGGTACCTCAGGAGGCTGAGGCAGAGAAACACAAATTTCATATCAGCCTCAATGACTTAGACTATCTCAAAATAAAAAAGACTAGGGATGTACCTCAATACCTAGGTTCAATTTTAGGTTTAAAAAAAAAAAAGAATTCCATGTCACCAATAAAGTTCAAACCTTCTAATTTTTTTTTTTTTTTTTTTTAATGTTAGGATGTATCTGGCATTCAGTTGGGTCCACAAGACATATCCTGACTGACATGCACGTCCACTAGGTGGCAAAATACTACCAGAAAAGAAGACAAAAAATGCAGGAAAAAGATGCCAATCAAACCTAAAATACGTAGCTTTAAAAACAACCCTAATCACGATTACTCAGGAATTCTAGACTATAGCATTATTTTACATATTCACTTTGTATAAATTAAATATAGACTAAATTCCACACTCTAATTTTGGTAGTAAAATGTAAAAGCTGACAAGTATTTTAAAGATATGCTGGGGTGTTTTTTCTCCCTGACATAAATCTAAGTCGAGAAATAAAATAACCTTAATTAATCATATTCCCCCCAAAAAATGTGGCTCAATATGATTTTTAAAGCATACTCGGAACACACAATCTCAGGAGTACTGTATTTCCAAAACTATCAATGTCAAAATAAAAGGTCATTGTCACAAAAAGATACTCTATATAAACTATCCAGATTAAAAGAATCTAAAGAGAAACGACCATTAAATATAATATTTGATTCTAGAATGGATCCTGTACTGTAGGGAAAAAATTCTAAAATATACATAACTGAGTTAATTGACAAATTACAATGTGGACAATAAATAAAGGTATTCTATCAATATTAAATTTACTGATGTTGACATATGAACTATGGTTATTGAAGAGTATCAATATTCTTATATTTAGGCTCAAGAGGCCGTTATGTATGCAAATGGCCTTCAGGTGGTGGAGGAGGTATTATAAGTAAAAACCAGGAAGGGGAAGAAGGAGTGGAAGGGATTAAAGCGAAAAATTGGCACTGGGTCAATCTTGGAAGTAGGGGAGAGAAATTACAAAGCCATTGCATTTTTCTTTTCCTTGTAACTTTGTTACTGGGAAATAAGCAAAATTGAAAGCAAAAGTTTTAAAGTATGTTCAGGTTTGATTTTCTACTTTTCATATTTAAAAAGAGTAGTGATTCATAAGTACAAAAATAGATTGATCTAGCTACATATCAATTGGGTTTTCATCTGGGTCATTCAAAAGTTATCTTTAAATTGAATGGCAAACCATCCAATGAGTAATAACATCTCTATTTTAAAATACAATTTAGACTACATTCTATACAGTATTTTCCTACTCTGGTGACAAACATAAGCTAAATCTCAAAAACTGAGTGGAAAAAACTATTCAGTGATCAGTAACATTAACTTGAAAACTAATCTATATTTTCAATATTATGCCTTATACTTTGCTATGAAATATAAGCTGAATCCTCATTATAGTGTAATGTGCCTAGCAAAAAATAAGTGTTCAATGAGTGCATTGAATAAATACTGAATAAACATTCAACCTACCATATTTCAGAATTTCTTTCACTTTGATCTTAAAATCATTCAATGCAATCCTATTACTTTAAACTTAATTTTCAATAGAGAATTTACACCAGGATAATCTCAATATGGAATTATCATATTATCAGTCAAAACCAGAAATGTACATGTCATTGGTGCTAAGTCAATGTTTAAATGCATATTGAGAAACCTAGAAATGTCTACTATGTCTGTACATACAAAAGGCTCTTTCTCTTAACCTTGGCAGATAAACAAACAAGCTACAAGGTACACATAACCCTGTGCAGTCTCTGTGCTACCAACTTATTCTCACCGAGTTCAACAGCACCTAGGAACACAGGTAAGGTGCTAACACAAAATCCTGGTAAAACATGGTAAAGATGTATATCCAAACATGGACAGTATAATTATTTAAGACACATTATATTTCTCCTATTTCATTCTTTTAGGAACAGATTTGACAAGTTTTTTAAGACATGGACAAATCTTGGTACGTTCAGCGTTCAGTTATATAGAACCACAATGTCCAAGAGGAAATGACACACTACTGTACAGCAAAATTCAAAGTAGAGCAAATCTCCAAAATCATTAAACTAAAGAAAATGGCCAACATGAGAAAGTATTTCTTCCCTCCCCCCCAAAAAAATAATAATAATTTTAATATATTCAATAACTAATTCCAGAGGACAAATGACTGGCACTTTTATGTCCAGTTCTCTACTTGATCTTAGTTATAAACAAACAAAAATTATAAATAAGCATTTGTTTTACTTGCCAGGCATGTCTGCTTCTAAGAGAGTACACCTTCTAACTTGATAGAGAATCCTTTTTTAAAGTAAAAAGGTAAGCGCCCAGCATACAAACACTAAGTCTCATCCATTTTCAGTCAGTAGTCAAGAAAGGAATGACAGAGAGGGCGTAGCATGTCCCAGAACCCTGAAGTTCTAAAGGTTAATAATTGCAGATCGTAACCAGATAGCTTACATTCTTATTTTACATCTTAAATTAGTTTGGAGGATATATGAAATTGGAACACTCCATCTTCAAAGGAGAAATAATATAACACAAGAATTTCACAGCATACTTGATTATAAGACTAGACTTTCAACAGGGCATGAAGGTGTATGCCTAGAATCCCAGCGATTTGGGGGACTGAGGCAGGAGGAACACAAGTACAAGGCCAGTTTGGCAACTTACCGAGATTCTGTCTCAAAAATTAAAAAGGTCAGAGTGCAGCTCAATGGAACAGCACCTGCCTAGCATGTGTGAGGCCCTATGTTCAACCCCAGTATCACAGAGAGAAAAAAAGATTAAGGCTTACACAGTTGAACAGAAATAATACAACATAGACATGCCTGTGTAATATACATAAATATTATTTTGAAGTTTACAATGAAGAGATTCCCCCAATATACTGTTAAAATGGAAAGTTGCCACTAATGCACTTCCAGATAGACCACAATCAAATCACAAAGATCTTTTAAGCCCTTGACTCTACAGTATAGAAAAGAACTAGAACTTTTCATTGAATCAGAATCAAAAACAAACTCAGTCTTTCAATGTGAACAGATCCTTAAGCCATTCTCACCACTATTTTGTCTGAAACACTTCTACTGAAGAGTCCTGTGCTATACTAATCAAGTGCACTAATGCAACAATACACACTTGAAGCTAGGATTACATTTAAGATATTTTATGTAATTACTTTAAATATAGAATAGTAATTTAGAGTATCTTTCAATGCTATAAAAATTCAATCTCATCTGTTTTCTATATTATTCAAAAAAACCAGAAGCATATCCATGATAAAATTTAAAATGACTAAGAATCTTCAACTAGGTAGAATTCTTCACTAGTCAGATGGACAGTAAGTACTCCTTATCCAAAAGAAAAAGATCTTCATCAACAATACCAATGTCCACTCTGAATTTTTTACTCTGAGTAAAAAGTTATTTTGGGAACCTAAGAAAAGTGATGCAGCACCAAAAGAGGAAGAGATGGGCTATCCAGTAAATCCAAATTGGCAAAGAGACCAACTAAATATTATGCTTTTCCTAAGTTAATAAAAAGAAGGAAGGCGATCATTTCTGTGGCATCATGGTGTTAAGCATCTCACATGATAACATATGCCTTGGAGGGCCATTATGAGTAACATTCAGTAATGTTACTCACAATGGCTTTCCAAGGCATATGTTACCATTCTATTTTACAGAGAAGGAAATAGCTAAATAACTTTTCACAAGATCCCACAGGGATGTTGGATGGCAGAGCTAGGACTGCAGTATTTTTTTCAGACTTGTTTTTTGTCTTTGCAGGTATGGGAACTGACTCAGGGCCTTGTTCTTCTATACAAGGGCCCTACTATTGACCTACAGATATCCCCAATCCTTTTATCAGACTTCATTACCAACAAAATGTTAATCAAATGTTTCTGGGGCATTTTATTCCCCACCACTTATTTACTTATACTACTGAATCATACTGTCTCTAACCAGTTTGCCACAAATTTCTTAGCTCGTCAATAAGAACATTGAAAAACTATAACATGCACAATTTAGGGACATGCAGCATAAGGGTCAGAGGCCAGCTCAGCAGTCACTAATGCTGCTATTCTCTCCATCCCCTTAACCTAACCCTAATCATTGCTCCCCAAGTCACTGGGTAAACTGAGCTCTGTGGTAGTCTAACATTATCCACAACCCCTATTTCTATTTGAAATGAACAGTCAGTGGCTACACAAGAAAATTTGAGATCAGACAAGCAAAAACTATAACCAAAAATAACCTGTCAAGTATTGTTGTTCTGGGTTTGTAAAATTAAATGCTGGGGCCAAGAACTGTTGATTATTCCATGAGTAATTTAGTTTATCCATCGGGTTTGCCTGTCTGGCTTATATAAGGTATGATTAAGTACACTAATTGGGGAGAGTTTCTGGGTGTCTCCTGAGAATCACAGTAACTTAAGGAAAGAAATTCCCAAACAACAGCTGTGGATTTGAATTGATTTACTGAAAACTGCTTGAAATGCTATGAAAAGTGTGAGAATGCTCAAGTCAATTGGGGGGGGGGGGGGGCAGGGAGCACTCCTGGGAAGAATTTGAGACATTCATTCATTCATAAAGACTCTACCCAAAATTCAAGTTTCTAATTGGCACTCCTTCTCAGACAATTCAATAGGCAACACTAGGTAATCTAAGGGCTTAATCCTGCAAGATTATTTCTTCCAAAATATCAAATGTGGATTTTTCTTCCCAGTCTGTTGACCATACTAAAAAATGTTTACAGTTCCAAGAAAACTGGCACTGTGAAGGGAAGGACCAAAGATAAATATAACCCATTACATGCTTAAGGGGCAGAGGGAAACAAGAAGGACACAAATCCATAAACATGGAGCCATTATGCAAGCTTCCTCATCAATTGGATGATATGTTCAAAGAAGCTCCTTTTAACCATGGTAAGAAGGATAAAAGTCATGAAGAGACAGCAGGAGGGTAAAGAGAGGCAAAGTTTCAGATAAAAACAATCTGCAGTTGAGTACGGTGGCGGTGGTGCACACCTGTAATCCTAGCAGTTTGGGAGGCTGAGACAGGAGGATCATGAGTTCAAAGCCAGCCTCAGCAAAAGCAAGGCACTAAGCAACTCAGTGAGACCCTGTCTCTAAATTAAATACAAAATAGGGCTGAGGATGTGGCTCAGTGGGCAAGTGCCCCTGAGTTCAATCCCTGATACAAAAAAAAAAAAAAAAAAAAAAAAATCCTCAGTCAGGGGTGATGGTAAACACCTGTAATCCCACAACCAAGGAAGTTGAAGCAGGAGAATCTCAAAGTTTTAGGCAAGCCTTGGCAATATATCAAGATCCTGTCTCAAAATAAAGAGGATTTGGGATATAAATCAGTGGTAAAGCACTCCTGAGTTCGATCCCTACTACCCCAGAACAACAACAATCTGGCAATATCCTTTGCTTCTATTACTGATAATTTATTATGTTTCTGGAATAAAGTATAAACCACCTAATGAATTAATTTTTCAATTTAATTCCCTCTCAGCTCAAACACTTGCATGCCCAGGGTCAAAGATGAGTGACACCACAAAGTGCTAGAAATCTCAAGCTAGCTGAAAAGAAAACCATATAAACAAATTTGGTACGTGTTAAAATGAAAAAAACCACAGAAAGACAGCCAAGAGAAAACCTACTAATCTACAGCTTTTTAAAAACAGAAAAACTATACACCTGGTGTCTATAATAAACTATCTTTGCAGACACATATACAAGAAAATGGTATAACCTTGGATCCTGGTAATTTCTTTTCCTCTTACCTTTAGTTTATTGCCAACATGTAGGGAAAGGGGCTAGCAAGGAAAATAAAGTAAAATGTCCTATTATTTTTAATATATGAATTAAACTGAAAAGCACCTGAATGTAAATTGACTGTTTAATGCTGTTTATGCCTCTCCTTTTCATTCTTAATCAACAGGCTGACTCCAGTGCTCCTTCACAATTTTGTTCTGGTTTCAACCTGACAAAGTTGAATTCAAACACAAACTCCCCAGAGGCTCTAGTACCAGAAATGGGTATACCAATTAGCCAACGCAGGTGTTAGCTGCAACTGGAAGCTTGTTGCCAGGAGACTTCTCAACCTCCACGTGAGCAACAGAGTTGAAGTTCACAGATATACACTGTGCAGAGGGAGTTAAGCAAGCCAATTCCATCTAAATTGATAATCCTCTCCTGACAGCATACTAACTAGCTGTGTAACTCTTGTTTTAAAGGTTACATTTGACTCTATAATTTAATACACTGAATCTATCTCCCATACAGAACTAAATCTGAGCTTCGTGAGTTTCATTTTCAACATCTTATTGTCAGCTGTACTTCATCCTCATCACCACCATCATTAGTAGCCTCACAAGCCTAAAAGTTTCTAGCAAAGGATGATTACAGAAACATTTCCTACTTTGTAATCTTAAGTCATTAATTTCTTTTTAAACTTCTCCTATACCCCTCTTCTATTTAGAATATCCTGCCTCTAAAATCAAACTCCACTGCCAACTTTGGTGAAACCATCCCTAACTTTTCTGGTTAGAGAAAGTTTTCTCTTTTTTATCCTGATGTTTTTGTGTTTTGTTTGGTTTGTACTGGGATTTGAATTCAGGGGCTTGTACATGCTAACTGAGCTCTGCATCCCCAGTTCTTTTTGACACAGGAATAAGTTGCCCAGGCTGGCTTTGAACTTACAGTCTTCCTGTCCCAGCCTCCCAGGTTGCCACAATTATAGGTATGTGCCACAGCACCCAGGTAGCTTTTATACTTACATTGTAACATTTTAAATACTATACTATTTCTATTCATTTTTCTGTCTCTACTTCCTATACTGTAAGTTCTACCAGTAAAATGCTTTTATATAAGACTCTTGTTTATTGCAAAACTCCTCTTTTTTACTAACACCACTCTGTTGTTCCTTTTTCCACCTCCAGTTTCTCCATTTCCTTCCCATCAGCTGTACTTTTGACCAACTCCTCATCTTCCAAAAATACAGAGAAGGTTTATAGAGGGGAAGTAAGTAAATACTTTGTAGAAAGTTTCTTCTTTCAGAATTGTTATTTTTCACTTAGGTCTTCCCATTCCAAGAATATAGTGGCTTCAAGCTACCTATAAAACTCAATCAAGGGTCTGAATCCTTCAGCTGATTTACTACAATACAATAAAGACGATGAGGCTTTTTTGGGATCAAACTTGAGAAATAAATCTCAATTTCATCGCTTCACTAAAGGTAAACTCTCATCACCTGTAAAAAGCTTACCACTTGTAAAAACTGGGGATAATCATATCTTACATATTCATGTTTACTGGGAGGCTAAGAAGCAACACATAGCAAGCAATTGGTGTAGGGAATACTGTGATTCCCCCCAAAAGTACAGGACACCAAGAACAAAGATGCCCATTCAGCAACATTCATACTACTCTCATTTGAAGAACAAATAGCTACAAATATCCCAATTGAAAAGACTCAGACAGGGCTGGGGATGTGGCTCAAGCGGTAGCGCGCTCACCTGGCATGCGTGCGGCCCAGGTTCGATCCTCAGCACCACACACAAAGATGTTGTGTCCGCCGAAAACTAAAAAAATAAATAAATTTTTTTAAACATTTTTTTAAAAAAGAAAGAAAGAAAAGACTCAGACAAATAACAAAGTAACCAGAACTATTCAGGCTATCTTCAACTTACAAATAGCTAACCAGAATTCAAAACATTTTCTCACTGAAATAGTGTGGTGAATGGCAGATAGGAGCTACCATGTTGTTTTCATACAACCATGAAAACAGAATAAATCAAAAATATTAAGTATGTGTTCTTACGATAAATAGGTATAATTAAAGAATAAACAGGCATATTTTAGAGGATTCTGAAAAGACTCTCCAGGTACCCCAGATACAGTACACAGTGTGGGGTTTTGGTGGCTTGCTCATTTTAAGGATCTCTTTTTACCTCTGAATTTATGTTTTAACTTTTCTTTGACAGACATAAATATCACTATATTATTTATACCTAAGGTTGTTCCTCTGAACCATAATAAAAACATAAGTAGCAAAGAGAGAAATAAAACAAAAATCTAAGATTTTAGCCCCATTAAGGTAAGTTCAAAGGGCTGGATAAAGAGAAGCAGTGGGAATGTGAGCAGGATATTAGCACA
This sequence comes from Spermophilus citellus, assembly GCF_964194105.1. Classification (NCBI taxonomy): domain Eukaryota; kingdom Metazoa; phylum Chordata; class Mammalia; order Rodentia; family Sciuridae; genus Spermophilus; species Spermophilus citellus. Next base: position 5,818,184 of record NC_138185.1, on the reverse strand, counting down.
AAGCAGAAATAAAATCTGATATAAATTCAATTAATAAGCAATAAAGGTAAAACTGATGATATACCACATGCCCCAGTGTCTTCTAATCAGTTTTTTAATGTGCCTCACAGAAGACAACACGGGGGTGGTGGGGTGGGGAGGGGAGTTAGAACTGAAGAGTTATGTTAGCCACCTGGTAACCTAACAGTCGGGAACAGCAAAGCTGATACAGTAGATGGCACTAGGAAAATAAGAAAGGTAAATGGTAACAACAGGGAACTAATCAAAGGCAAAGGCAGAACCTGTAGAGAAAAGAACAAAGTAGAACACACTTCACCCTGCATTATAAAGTTGTCCCTGTCCACCAACATCCAAAAATATAAAGAAACTATGTGGGTTTACCTGTGATACTGACATTATAATTAACAATGTGGAGATTTAACTGATAAAACACTGAGTTACTTTTCAATGATAAAGTACTGAAGGTGGGAAAGGGAATAAGATGTATCATGGAAAAGTACATTTTGGGTAAACTTCCTCCTCTATAAAAGCAAAGCGGTTAGGGATTGAGATTTCCAACTCCAGCAACAGGACTCAAGGAATTTGACTCATAAGATTTCCTGAATAGGTCATCATCTTTACCTCTGACTGTGGCCTCGTCCTTTTCTTCCCCTGTGACCTCACAACTTATTGTTCAATGATTATAATTCCACTAGTACTTTAAATAACTTCAACAGAACCATGGGGGAGGGGGGCGTTTACAGGGGATTGAACTCAGGGGCACTTGACCACTGAGCCACATCTCCAAACCTATTTTGTATTTTATTTGAAGACAGAGTATCACTGAGTTGCTTAGTGCCTCGCTTTTTGCTGAGGCTAGCTTTGCACTCCCAATCCTCCTGCCTCAGCCTTCCAAGCCGCTGGAATTATAGGCATGCACCACCACACCCGGGCAGAACCATTCTTTTAAAACAAGGTTTCCATATCCCTAGAAGATACATGCTAGTAACAGAATTTACCTTTTCACATAAGTCTCTAAGACTACAGATAACAATAAGGTACAATTCATTTCAAAAAGCTATAAGGATGGGCTGGGGCTGTAGCTCAGTGGTAGAGCTCCTGCCTCGCACTTGTGAGGCACTGGGTTTGATCCTCAGTATGAATGAATGAATGAATGAATGAATGAATGAATGGTGGCTATCTACAACTAAAAAAAAAATACTTTAAAAAAAAAAGCTAAAGAATTTCAAATGACTTTACTCTCAAGTAAGAGCCAGACATTGTGGTACACACCTATAATCCCAACTACTAAAGAGACTGAGGCAAGAGGATTTCAAGTTCGAGGCCAGCCTGGGCAACGGGGGGGGGGGGGGGGGGGGGCAGGGTTTGTAGGGTGGTGAGAGAGAGAAAGGAGACAGGTATATCTGACCCGATTTAAACTCTATGCAATATACAGAAACATCTTGTTACCCCACTATTAGGGATAATTTTTGTTTCCATGTACCAGTAAAAATTTTTAATTAAAAAGTAAGCCAAGCCTGGAAGACCACACCTGTAGTTTCTGCTACTTGGGAGACAGGCAGGAGTTCACAAGTTCAAGGCCAGGCTGGGCAACATGGTGCGATTTAGTCTCAAAAAGGGCCAGGATGTAGCTCAGTGGCAGAGAACTTTCCTAGCATGTGTAATGCCCTGGGTTCATCCCTAGCACTACACAAATAACTAAATAGATGAATGAATAAATAAATTTCTAAAATCATTATCCATCTCAGGATGACAACAACAAATAATCCATGAGAGCATATATAACAAAAAGAAAACGTTTGTTGTATCATTTATTTGTTGAAGGGTGAGGTAGAGTTGGTAGAAAAGTTAAAAGTTATCAGAACTTAAGTTCAACAACCTCACCCAGTTATTTCTATATACTGTGTGGAGCTAAAAATCTGTATCTCTAAGGTCACGATAATTTTAGGTAAGAAAAAATAAACAATACTGAAGAATAGCATGAAAGGCACATTACTCAACTTCTGTGAAGTCATGCAGAACTGGTTAAAACCAAAACCTACTTCAGCAAATATCTTAAGAGTGGTCTTCAACACTCTTCAACATATTTGGGTATTATCCACATAAACAAAGGAAAAAGCATTCCCCATTTTATGTGTCTGTAATGTTGATCATAACAGACAAAAGCTTTTTGCTTTCAAGGAGCTAATGACCCAGTCAGTGTCAGGGATCAAACTAGTTAGTGCGTAATCACATACTATATTATGTACTACCAAAAGAGATTAATAAAAAGCAGTAGCTGATCTATGATTCAAAGGCAGGAACAACAGCCAGGCTTGGTCATGCATGTATACAGTCCCAGCTACTCAGGAGGTTGAGGTGAGAGGATCACAGACCATGTCTCAAGAAAGCAAAAGCACTACATCTTTTAGTAGTAAACTGCAGATTTACATCAGAGATTAAGGAATTTGAACAGCTAAGTAACAGCCTTATACAGCTGTTCAAACTCCTTAATCTCTGATGTAAATCTGCAACTTACTACTAAAAGATAAAGTGTAAGGTTGATGACAACTAAATTGTCCTTGAAATTGGCCAGACCTCATTGGTTAGCTCAGGCCTCCTTCATGTTTCAGCAAAACAGAACAGAAGCAGCTGAAACAGAAACTGGGCTGTGCTGCTGCACAGACAGAGCAAGGTAAAAGATTTAATTCAAATACTTCAAGCATTGCAGCCAAATTCACTACATCAGTGTGCTCAACTTTTTGTCTTGGGATTTCTTTATCTCTTAAAATCTGGGAGTCCTGGGGCTGGGGCTGTAGCTCAGTGGTAGAGCACTTGCCTATCGAATGTGAGGCACTGGGTTTGATCCTCCGCATCACATAAAAATAGACAGGCAGATAGACAGATGTATTATGTCCATCTACAACTAAAAATATATTTTTTAAAAAACTGGGAGTCCTAAGGAGTTATATCTACCAATATTTACCATATTTGAAATTAAAACTTAGAAACATTTGAAATATTAATTTTTAAAGCCTATTACATACCAACAGTTTTTGTGAAAAACAATTTTTCTGAAACCAAAAAATTCGAGGAATGGCACCGTTTTAAATTTTTGCCCAGCATATGCCTCTATTAACAGAAGACATTTATTGTTTCAATGTTATTATGAATAAAGCTATGAAGAAAATTCACCCTCACACAGACATGCTAGTTAAAGGAAAGAATATTTTAATAGCCTTTCACAAATAATTATGAATATTTTCCCTTAATATTACACTAAAACTTCACACATGGTAGTTTTCTGTCTGTTTTGAGGTAGTGGGTAGTTTTGTTTGTTTATTTGGGCAGTATTGGGGATTGGACCCAGGGCTTTGTACATGCTATGTAAGCGCACTACCAAGAAGCTATATCCCCAGCCTGTGTTTAAGACTGGGAGGTCACTAGTCTTGAACCTACAATCCTCCTGCCTCAGCTTCCTGAGTAGCTGGGATTATAGGCATTGCCCCTGCACCCAAGCAAGCAGTGATTTCTTAAAGGTTAACCAAGTAGGAAAAGAAAAACATTTCCCTCTATCCTAAATTCTTAGCTAGAAAAGATCACTGTAAGAAAAGACAGATCAATAAAAGAAAACAAACCAAGTTCTTAACATGCAAACCCGATGCATACATGGGAGACACCCAGAGGGGAAAAAAATCTTTTTTAAAGGGTCATTGAGAATTGGAGTGAAAGAAAGAAAGAAGGTATGAGGGGGAAATAGCTATGGGAAGGCAACCAGGGAAAAACATAGTCAACACTAGTTACGGCCTGTTAAGTCAGTGCCTTCTCCATTGATAACTTCGGTGATTTAGTCATCCTGCTCTTCCTGGTCTTGAGGGAGAAGTTCTTACAAAAGGAGTTCTAATAGGGTAAGTGCCTCATTTCAGAGCTTTTCCTGGATTGTATCTCAAAATAATCCTTTTTTTAACATTTATTTATTTTTAGTTTTCAGCAGACACAACATCTTTGTTTGTATGTGATGCTGAGGATGGAACCCGGGCTGCACGCATGGCTTGAGCCACATCCCCAGCCCCCAGATGTTTTCCTTAAGTGACAGGTTCACCTCAACTTTAAGACATAGTCGGCCAAACACCTAACTTTGAGAGGAAAAAAAAAAGCTGTCATTCTTTCTAGTATAACTATATTCCATGAAAAATGTGGTTAGTTCAACTCACAACAACTGCCCAAGTGCTCTTCATCAAGACAATAATCAACTTCAGCAGGCAGACGTACTTTGTGCACATTTCCCATTCATAACAAAATATTTTTTAAAAAAATAGTACTCAAGGGTCAAAATTTAAAAGAAATGAACAAATTTTGCTACTTCATCAAAAACAATTTTTTAAAACATTTTTAAGTTATAGATGGACACAATACCTTTATTTTGTTTATTTTTAGGTGGTACTGGGGATCAAATGCAGTGCCTCCCATGTACAAGGCAAGCACTCTGCCAATGAGCCACAAAACTCACCCCACCCCACCCCCCACCCCCATCAAAGACAATTCTTAATTGTGAAGTTGTGCATGGCAATAAAGGAGTTACATACTAGTAGAGTCTGGTGCTACCATTCAGTAGCAATCAGGGTAGTGACCCTGATTCATGCTAAGGTGCCAGCAGCTTTATGCATCATTGTTTGCAGCTCCAATGTAAACATCAACAGTATAAAAATGGGAAATAACATATTAGTATTACTATGAAACCAGTTTTAACCATGTGAACTCCCAAACAGGTTCTCAGGGACTCCCAGGAATCCCAGAACTACACTTTGAGAACCATTGTACTAGACAGATTTAAGATTGGGGTTGAGAGGTTGAAACTAGTGTTTTCTCCCAAGTTCCTCTACATGTCCATTTAATAACTATTTTAGTGTGTAATCTCTGCAGGCCTATATATACCCAAGCCACATGAGACCAAAAGAACATGGGGTTTCTCAATAAAATGACACAGTGAATTAATACTTTCAACCAACAACACCCTCACACCTTGCTCTGAATATAATAATCACAAAATGTGCATATTTTATTAACTTAGAAGACACCGATAGTCCAAAGACATGTCATATTTGAGCATAAGACACAAAGCAAACCCTAAAGCAATGAATTGGTCAACTCTCTGAACCCAATGAGCTTCAGGACCAGAGACAAGCAAAGGTGGTCAGGAAATCAAATCATGCACAAAATAACAGAACCAAAAGCAATGCTTAAAAAAAAAAAAAGGCTCATAGACAGAAATCAAAATAGAAAACAGAAAGCACAAAGGTAATAAATATGGAGGCAAAAGTGGCAGAAAGGAAAAGTTAACTTCCCACTGAAAATGAAAACCATCAACTAGAATTCCAAGGTGTATTTAAAAACTAAACTAAAAAAAGACAGCCAAGGCAAGAAAGTCATCAATATGAGAAAACAAATTTAATACTCAATAAAATAAAATCTTCAAGTGAGTTTTAAAATAAATGTTCTTGATCCTTAATGAGAAAAAAAACTGATGAACATTGAAAAATAAAAATAAAAAGTGAATGCAGAAAATTTTGTAAATTTACATAAATGATAAATAATAGCTGGGTGCAGAGATGCACATCTATAATCCCAACTACTTGGGAGGCTAAGCCAGCATTGCAAGTTTAAGGCAAGGCTGGGCAAGTTAGCAAAACCCAGTCCCAAAATTAAAATAAAATTTTTAAAAATGGCTGGGGATGTGCTCAGAGATAGAGCATTTATCTAACATGTAGGAAAACCTGGGTTCAATCTCTGGTATCCAAAAAACAAAAGATAGTGCACTTCCCATATGATCAACTCTGGATAGATTTGATTTGCATGGGATATTTGTTTGAAACCAAAACTTTCTATAATAAAGTTAATTCCAGGCAAAATGAAAACACACACACACACACAATTAGTGAATCAGCTAAGAAAATTGATCAAACAAACGAAGCATGAGGGGGAAATTTCAAAGACAGATTTCAGAAATAATTTGCGCTCCGGCATGATCTTACCAAATTTACATTTCTGAACTTCAATTTCTTAAAATGGACATACCAACACCTGACAATTATTGAAAGGATTAAAAAAACATATTCACAAAAAGTATCTCAGTATCCGACAAAGGGTGGGCTCTTAAAAAATAGCTCCCTTGACAGGGGATATGGTTCACTGGTTAAGCACCACCAGGTTCTTTCCCAGGTACCAAAAAAAACAAACAAACAAAAACAGAGCTAACTTGAAAAATGGCTTCCTTAATAATCTATGACTATTAAGACAAATAGAATAGTTATTTTAAAAGCAGATTTTTGCTAACTATAAAGCACCAAAGTCTATAACCTAGATGAATTAAGGAAATGAATTACTTGTGTTTTTTAATTTCTAAATTAGCTGAATAACTGAAGCATGCTGTCTAACCCTCAGTACCTAAATGAAGTACCAAGATGCTGTCCTTAGTTCTTTTTCTGCTGTAACAGAATACCTGAGACTGGATAATTCATAAAAGAATAGAGATGTGATTTGGCTTCTGGCTCTGAAAGACAGGAAGTCCAAGAGCATGATGGTAGCATCCAGTGAGGGGCTTCATGCTGCATCATTCTCTGGGAGAAAACATGCAGTGTGCAAAGCAAGAGGCAAGCAGGTAGAACTTCCTCTTTTTAACAAGGGCCCACTCCTTAACAATTAACACAATCTTATGATAACACATTAATCCATTGCCTAATTATTTTCTAAAGGTCCCACTTCTTAATACTGTCACAATGGCAATTACATTTCAATCTGAGTTTTGGAAGGTAAACTGAAACCACAACAAATGTTAAGATCCACAGTTAAAGATTTGTTTTTTATGGTACTGAACTGTTCTTATGCAGACACTTCAAGAGTTTTTTTTCTTTCTTTCTTTCTTTCTTTCTTTCTTTTTCTTTTTTTGAGACAGCACCTTACTATGTTGACGAGCGAGCGTGGTCTCAAATTCACAGGCCTAAGTGATCCTCCCGCCTCAGCCTTCCAAGTAGCTAGGTCTACAGGCACATGCTGCTCAGCCAAGTCCAAATATTTTCTTTAAACCTCTCTAATAAATGTGTATTTCTCCGTCAAAAGAATTTGTAGAAACAGAAAAACTCTTATTAAAAAGGGCACTTGGGTCACAAGTGACTAAAAACTATTTCTTCCTTGAAAATTCATGTGAATGTTTGTAGTTGATGCTCTGTGATTTTTTTTTTTTTTTTTAATGTAAAGACACTGGTGATTTAACTTGCCCAAGTTTACATTCTTAAGAAAATGGCTTTTCAAATGCCAAAAGGAAAATGAAAAGGGAGTCAGGCTTCTTATATTTCAAATGGAACTAGGGAGAGAACTAAGTAATGAAATAAACAATTTACATGGTACCCACACATCACAGAACAGGCTTATTTAAAAAACCCAAATAAAAATTATCATACACACACATAATTAATTTCAACTTCCTTCCCAGGCTATAGGAATCAAGGCCCCAAACTATTGAACCACCTGGAAATGAAAAAAACAGTAGGATTACAAATGTGCATGGCCAATTTATTTTCTGAAGTCAAAGCATGTCTTCTGTCACCTTGCAGCAAGTCAATGTGATCTGCATACTGATGTATCCAATGAGTCCTCATGTCTGAAACTAATATCAACCATAAAATCTGTTTGTTTTTTTTAATTGTTGGTCTTCTTTTTCTTGTACTGGGGATTTAACCTAAGGGTGCTCTATGGCTGAGCTACATCCCCAGCCCTTTATTTTTATTTTGAGACAGGTCTTGCTAAATTGTCCGGACTAACCTCAAACTCAGAATTCTCCTGCTTCAGCCTCTCAAATTGCTGAGATTAAAGTATACACCACTAAAAAGTGTTATTTTAACAAGTTTGCCAACACATTATGACCTTAGCAGTTTTATCCTAGAATTCTTTTCAAGTTATTATCACAATCTAAAGAGAACTTTTAAAACCTAAGAACCAGAACTAAAAATCATATCATTCCAATTCCATTTGTCACCCTCCAGAAAAATAAAATAACAGACCCTATAAATATCTTTTCAGGGCTGGGGTTGTGGCTCGGTGGTAGAGCACTTGCCTCGGATGCATGAGGCCCTGGGTTCGGTCCCCAGCACCACAGAAAAATAAAGATATTGTGTCCATCTACAACTAAAAAAAAAATTTAGTTTCAAACAGAACAGCAAATATACCAGTAGTTAAGAGGGTGGGGAGTGTTATATCTATAATTCCATTTTCTACATTGGACCAAATTTTGTATTAGGGAAATGAAAGAAATGCCAAAATTACAATTATGTCACAAAAGTACTATCTGGAGAACGTTTTAGTTTTGGGTTCTTTGGGGTTTTTTTTTTTTGGTTTGGTTTTGGTTTGGGGGGGTTGGTTTTTTTGACATACGTTACCCAAACTGGACTTGAACTTGTCATCCGCCTGCCTTGGCCTCCCAAGGAGCTGGGATAACCGACATGTACGACAGTGTCCAAATTACAAGATAAAATTCCAAAGAAATGAATTCAATAACCTGCACTGTTTATCTTCAGGTGCTTGTATACTCATAACTTTAATGTATGAAGCTCATTGAGAATTTATACTTAAGTTTTTTATTAACAAGCTACCATGATGGAAAATACATTTAAAGTTTAGAAACATATGTTGACCATGTGTGCACATGCAAAGCTTTCAAAGTTGCTTTAAAACGTGAAAATGAGTAGAGCTCCTGTTATCCTTGATAAATGTCAGCTGTCATGTACTTATGTCCAATATACACTATTTTTCACAAAGCAGAGATCCAGAAAGGCCAATTATGAATCCAACAGCTGTGTGCAATAGTTATACATAGCAAATTCTATTCAAGGTCAGAAGTTTAGAGGTTTTCAATATCAACTTCTAAATAATACATCTCTATATGGTTCAATATTACAGATTCAGAAACATATTCTTATTATTAATAACAGTTTGTAAAAATAAAGCCAAAATCACAAGAAGAAAGTAATCATAAGTTTGGCCCATAAGAAATAAGACCATTTATAACAGAGATATAAATGGGACTCTTTGTATAGTGATTCACTTTTTAGATCATTTCAGCTGATGTTTAAGCCAAGAGCATTTATTAAAGTTGCAAAATTAAGTACCACAAGAGCTATATTACTGGCCTGACATTTTTTAATAACAAAATCTGTCCAAATTCATTAAAATTTATCAGGGAGGAGTGGGGAACAGTGCTGGGAACTAAACGTAGAGTCTTTGTAGGAAAATGCTCTACCACAGAGCTACATCCCCAGCCCAAAACTTTTCAATTTGATGTATAATAAACAAACAGAATAATGGGTTTCATTGTGGCTCATCCATTCATGTACATAACATAATTTGATCAATTTCATCCTCCAGTATCTCCCCTTGCCCTCCTCCTCCTTCCCCCTAATTCTCTTCCTCTGTCTCAATAGCCTTCCTTCTATTTTCATGGATCCCTTTTTTCCTTCTCTAGCTTCCACATGACAGAAAACATAAGACCTGTGACTTTTTGAGTTGGGTTTATTTTGCTTAACATGATGCACTGAATTCCTCAACCAATAAGCATAATGGCATCAAATTAAAAAGTTTCTGCACAGCAAAGGAAACAACAGCAGGGAGAGAGTCTACAAAATGGGAGAAAATCTCTGTTAGCAATTCTTCCAAAAGAGGACTCACATCCAGAATATATAAAGAATTCCAAAAACTTAAAATTTAAAAAAAAAAATTTCAATCAGAAACTGGGCAAATGACCTAAGCATATACTTCTAAAAAGAAGTACAAATGGCCAACAATTATATGATAAAATATTCAATATCCCTAGTCATAAGGAAAATGGAAATTAAAATACCACACTAAGTTTTCACCTCACGCAATTTAGGCTAGCAATCACCAAAAACACAAGTAAGGGGCTGGGGATATAGCTCAGCTGGTAGAGTACTTGTCTTTTTTTTTTTTTTTTTTTTTTTTTAGAGAGAGAGAGAGAGAGAGAGAGAGAATTTTTAATATTTTTTTTTTTTTTTTAGTTCTCGGCGGACACAACATCTTTGTTGGTATGTGGTGCTGAGGATCGAACCTGGGCCGCACGCATGCCAGGCGAGCGCGCTACCACTTGAGCCACATCCCCAGCCCATAGAGTGCTTGTCTTGCATGCACAAGGCCCTGGGTTTGATCCCCAGCACCACCAAAAAAAAAAAAAAAAAGAAGACCACCACCACACAAATAATAAATGTTAGAGAGGATGGGGGATGATTCTTATACACTGTTGATATGAAAATATAAATTAGTACAGCCACTATGGAAGTTCCTCAAAAGACTAGGAATGAAACCACCATATGAACCAGCTCTACAACTCTTCTGTATTTATCCAAAAGAATTAAAGCTCCAGTGGTGCATCCCTGTAATCCCAGCAGCTCAGGAGACTAAGGCAGGAGGATCATAGTTCAAAGTTAGCCTCAGCAATTTAGTAAGACCCTGCCTCAAAACAAAAAATGAAAAATAAGAAAAGGCTAGGGATGTGGCTCAATGGTAAGCACCCCTGGGTCCATCCCTGGTGGGGGATAGGGGTGGGTGGGAAGAAATATTAAGCAAGCATACTACAGAAAGAATACGCATACCTGTTAATTGCAGCACAATTCACAATGCCCAAGTTATGCAATTAGCCTAGGTGTCCGTCCACAGATGAACAAAAAAAAAAAGTTGGTTTTTTTTGTGTGTGTGTGTCTATGTGTACACAGAGACTATAAATGTTTTTATATATTATATACACACATATATACAAAATGGATTTTTATTCAGTCATAAAGAACAAAATTGTGTTGTTTGCAGAAACAACTGATGAAACTGAAGACCAAAACTGTCTTTTCTATGAACAATTACTAAAACTTCATCTCCACTGGTTTCCACAGCAGGAAAAAGGGAAACAGATCAGTATCACAACTACTTTTCAGTTTTCTTACAACTTTACAGTTTTCAATATATACTGTGAAAGCTTCACCATTAAAGTAAGCCGACTTAACCTTTGGTCTTTGACTTTAATAATAAAATACAACTATTAATAGGAATTTTCTTTTAAAACCCTCCCCTATACAGTCTAGAACCCATGCTCAAAAAAAAAAAATCACATTTTAAAGTAAACTGCTACATCAATATTTGATTCAAAATATTTAAGCTTTTAAAATTATAAATGCATTGGGTTTCTCTTATCTAAAAGTTAATAAACTTAATAAATACATAAAATTTTAAATTTTAAAAAGGGGGGATGAGGAAACAAGCACTCAGATAATCTTAAGTAAAATAGTTGTGGCTTCTCCACTTGTATCCACAGCCTACAAAAAGTATGGTAAATGTTTTTTACTGTAGTTATAAGCTTGAAAATAATAACTGATGTCTGCAGGTACTGTGCTAAATAGTCACAGGTGTCTAACAAACATTTAATGGACAAATAGGCAAAAACAGATCAGTCTGGAGATGACTTTTTTCTTTATTTAGGAATAAAGTCCTCTCAACATAAACTTAATACATGGAAAAGTTACGCTGCTAGAATTTACATTGGCCCTATAATCACAGGTTAACTTCTAAAATAAAGACTCACTTATAAAAACTGAGGTGACAACTGGGAATGTAACTCAGGGTAGAGTATATGAACAAGGCCCTGAGCTTAATCCAAGAACCACACATAAAAAAAGAAAATAGTAATAATTAAGGTAAGTGCAATTAAAGCATGTGTGTACACACGAGCATTGCCACTTTGGAGACACAACCTAGAATCTCATGTGCTCTACCACTGAGCTACATCCCCAGCCCAAAGCATTACTCAGGAAACCTAGAAATGTTTGAGAAAGACAACAAGCCTTTTGAAATCAGTCTTATGAGACAAATACCATAAAATTCGTCTATGACATAATGCTCTTAATAGTCTTGAATATATTTGCTACATTCTTTAACAGCTTTACTGAAATGTGATTCACATATCCCATGCTGACAACACATAATCGATGGCTACTATATTAAAAGATGTGCAACTGTTACCACAATCAATTTTAGAACATTTTCTTTCTTTTTTTTTAATTTCTTTAGTTAGAGGTGTACACATCTTTGTTTTACTTTATGTGGTGCTAAGGATTGAACCCAGTGCCCCACGCATGCTAGGCAAGCGCTCTGCCTCTGAGCCACAACCCCAGCCCAGAACATTTTCATCATCCCAAAAAGAAACCTAACATCCATAGTTGTCATTTCCCCAATCCTCGCAATTCACTCCCTCCCATCCTCATACATACTCCCTCTCTCTCAGGGCTACCTTGGGCAGTCACTGATTTATTTTTTGTCTCTATGGATTTACCTATTCTGCACGATTCATATAATGAAATTATATAATATCTAGTTTAATTTTTCCACTGGCTTCTTTCACATAGCACGATGTTTTCAAATTCATCCAAGTTACAGCATATAATGCTTCATAGTATTGATATGTATTTTATTTATCTATTCATCAGCACACGAACTTTTAAGTTGCTTTCCCTTGGGCTAATATGAATACTACTGCTCCAAACATATATGTACGAAATTTTGTGTGGTCATCCATATTCTTTTTTTCTTCTTTTTTTTGGGGGGGTGGGGGCAAAGATTTGAACCAAGGACCCAGGGCTTAACCACTGAGCCACATCACAGCCCTTTTGTAAATTTTTTTAATTTCAAGACAGGGTGTCACTAAATTGCTGAGGCTGTCTGAACTTACAATCCTCCTGCCTCGGTCTCCCCTCAAGTAGCTGGGATTATAGGCATGCACCACCGCGCCCCACTGAGCATCCAGAAATCAGTGAGCACTAATAAATGAAAACAGGTTTTGGTGATATAAGCAAAGAAGCCTCAGAAGAGTGGTAACAAACAGAAAGAATCCAGGTTCTTTAAAAAACATTTCTTCTCAAAGCACTAGAAATCAACAGTGAGATTTTAATTATGATTAATACACTAAGAATTCTAATTGAGAAAGTGGACAACATGAAATAAAACATGGGTATTTTAGGAGAGATATGGAAACTAAGCAAAAATTCAAACAGACTATAATAGAAATAAAGAAAGCCTTTAATAGGCACATCAGGACACTGAATATAGCTGACAGGTAAATACCATTAAACTTAAGATATAAATACAAGCCAGGAGCGGTGGTGAACGCCTATAATCCCAGCAGCTCGGAGGCTGAGGCAGGAAGATCACGAGTTCAAAGCCAGCCTCAGCAATAGTGAGGTGCTTAGCAGCTCAGAGAAACCCTGTCTCTAAATAAAATACAAAATACGGCTGGGGGGCTGGGGCTCAGCAGTAGCACACTTGGCTAGCATGTGTGAGGCACTGGATTTGATTCTCAGCACCACATATAAATAAAAAATAAAGGTCTATCAACAATTCAAAAATTAAAATAGGGCTGGGGATGTGGCTCAAGCGGTAGTGCGCTCGCCTGGCATGCGTGGGGCCCGGGTTCGATCCTCAGCACAACATACAAACGAAGATGTTGTGTCCGCCAAAAACTAAAAAAAAATAAAATAAAATAAAATTTTAAATAGGGCTGGGATGGGGCTAAGTGGCAGAGTGCTCCTGAGTTCAACTCCTGGTATCCCCGCCCCGAAAATAGATATCATAATATAAACTTTCAAAACTGAAATGCAAACAAAAATAAACAGAACATCCAAGAATGGAATGACAATTACAAAAGGTATAACAAATACATAATGAGAATACCATTTACATGAAATTCTAGAAATAGCAAAACTAGTGATTTAAAGCAGCTGAGATGGAGGTTTCCTTGGGTTGCCAAGGACAGTAGAGAGGATTAACTGCACAGACATACATGGGAACTTTAGGGACAATGGGAATGATTTGTATCACAAATGTGACTATTACATTTGCCAAAACTCCTTAAACTGTAAATTTAGCTGGGGGAGATGGTACATGCCTGTAATCCCAGCAACTTGGGAGGCTGAGGCAGGAGGATCTCAAGTCTTGAGACTAGCCTCGCAATTCAGTGAGGCCCTAAGCAACTTAGTGAGACACTGTCTCAATAGAAAAATAAATAAATAAATAAGGGCTGAGGATGTATCTCAGTGGTAAAACCCCTGGGTTCAATCCCTCGTACAAAAAATAAATGAATAATTTAAGACTGCTAAATTTTATTATATAATAACTATGGTTTAGTAAATCTTTTATAACCAAGTATTTAAACCAAAGGGAAAATAAACAATGTTTACTGCTAATCTACTGATAATAAAGTGAATTTGTTTTAATAATAAAGCAGGATTATCAAAAAGAAGGTGTACATTTTCTAAAGTATCACCAAATTGAAAATAAATGTTATATTGCTGGTTAAAACCAAGTTTATGTTCAAAACTTTAAGAGCAATGAAAATATTCTATACAAAAAAGCATACAGGGGCTGGGGTTATGTCTCAGTGGTAGAGCGCTTGCCTCGAACGCATGAGGCACTGGTTCAATCCTCAGCACCACATAAAAATAAATAAAATAAAGATATTGTGTTCACGCTGCATGCCTGTATTCCCAGCACCTCAGGAGACTGAGACAGGAGGATTGCGAGTTCAAAGCCAGCCTCAGCAACGGCAAGGTGCTAAACAATTCAGTGAGACCCTGTCTCTAATAAAAATACAAAATAGGATTGGGGATGCGGCTCAGTGGTTGAGTGCCCCTGAGTTCAATCAAAAAAAGATATTGTATCCATCTACAACTAAAAAATATATTTAAAAAAAGAGGGGCTGGGATTGTGGCTCAGCGATAGAGCGCTCGCCTAGCACGGGCGGGACCTGAGTTGGATCCTCAGCACCACATAAAAATAAAGGCATTGTGTTGTGTCCATCTATACCTAAAAAAATAAATATTAAAAAAAAGCATACACCAAAAATGTTCACTGCAACATTATTAATACATCAAAAACCAGATGAAACTGTTTATGTGGGCTTTGGGGGGTTTGTTCTATTTTGTTTTGCAGTAGCAGGAATTAAACCGAAGGTCTCACATATGCTAGGTAAGCACTCTACCACTCACTGAACTACATCCCAGCCCTACTGTATGTGTGTGATGTGATTTTATATATATGTAGATGAATACAATATCTTTATTTTTTTATGTGGTGCCGGGTATCGAACCCAGTGCCTCATGCATGCACTCTACCACTGAGCCACAACCCTTGCCCCTGCCATATGTGGCTTTTAAAAAAAGTACCAAATGAACTCCAGACAGTTGTTACTTCTGGAATAGAAGCACAATAAACTCAAGAAGAAAAACACAGAGGAGGTACCATGTAAAGATCTTCTTGTGTCTTTCAGGACATATAACATATAATATACAATTATGTATATAAAATATTTTATATTTTTTTATTTTTTTTCTAGTTGTATATGAACAGCATGTATTTATTTTGTTTTTTAAATTTTTTTTTAGTTGGGGCACAATACCTTTATTTTATTTGCCTATTTTTATCTGGTGCTGAGGATTGAACCCAGCGCCTCACACGTACTAGTTGAGCGCTCCACTGCTGAGTACAACCCTAGCTCCTATTTGTTTATTTTTATGTGGTGCTAAGGATTGAACCCAGTGCCTCACATGTGCCAGCCCCCATATTGCATCACTTTAATGCTCTAAGTTTAAAAACACATCATGACCCAGGCATAATGGTACACACCTATATTCCCAGCTAATCAAGAGACTGAGGCAGAAGGATGCAAGAAGATCACAAGATCAAGGCCAACCTGAGCAAGGTAGCAAGATCCCATTCGTGGAATCTCTCTCAGTATAACAACATCATTTACAATTATTCTAATATTTGTATTTGAACTGGGGGCTGTGCGTGAAGCACACCTAACAGAAATTCATTCTTACCAGCCTAAAATAAAGAAAATAGAAATTACAGCTCTTAACAAGTCATTTCATTAGTTATCATGCATTTATAATGAGTGGGGGAGAATCTAATCTATTAACAGGCAACTAATAGCTCTATAATAAAGAACCAGACCTGTCAAACACAGAAACTTAAAGCTGCTAAAAAATCTGAGCTCTTCCATAAAATGTGTAAATTGATCATGATGAAGAAACTGATGGCAAGATGAGACTACTACTCCTATTAGCTTCCATGCTAAAAATACTGGTCTTTCTGGTTTTAAGTTTGACAGCTATTATATCCAAGTAGGTAACTTTCAAAATTAACAAGAGGTGATTTTCCTACACACAAATTAAACCTAAAAGGAATTCACTAAAATTGTTTGGTTTTTAAGGCAGAACGGTTTTACAAAATTTCCACAAATGTAGTTCATATTTTAATTAGAAGACAAAAGCAGAATTTATAATCAATACAGCTATCTTAAACTTTAGTAATTAAATTTCAAATGAAACTGAGGGTCAGGAATTAATAAAGTTCTTGCAACTTAGAAGACTATTATTGTGCCATTAATACATATTTCACATCAAGATTCTCGACAAGATTATGGCAGAATACTAGAAACCAGAATTTTAATTAAATGATATATAAAGGCAAATGATAATTATCCTGGCCTTGATAATTCCGTTTTGTTCATTTGCAGTTGCTGGGAACAGAACAAGCTTTCTGAGTACGAGGCAAGGACCCTACCAAGAAGCTACTTTCCCTACCCTTTCTCTATTTTGAGACAGGGTCTCATTAAATTGCCCAAATTGACCTCAAACATGAGATTCTCCTGCCTTCGTATGCCTAGTAGCTGGTATTATAGGTGTGAGTCACTGTGCCTGTCTTGAACATTTCTTAAACCAGTTTTTCTATCATCTGAGTTAAAAACAGGAACACTATACAGTTGAATGAAGGAGTGAAAAGCATTGCCAAGTCCGGGAGAGGTGGTGCATGCCTATAATCCCAGTGACTCCAGAGGCTGAGGTACAAGGCAACTAGCAAAACTATCTCAAAATAAAAAATAAAAAGAATTGTAGATATAGCTCAGTGACAGAGCACCCCTGGGTTCCATCCCTAGTACCACATTAAAAAAAAGAAAACTGAAATTTTCATGAAGTAAATCCTTCAACTCTGAAGAGACTGCAGTTCAAAAAGTCAATTTTAAGACAATGAATCATATCACAAGCTAAGATTCCAAAAATTCAAGATTTTTGATGAATAACCACAGGCATATTTTCATTGCTGGAGTAATATCATCTAAAAAGATTAGTTCAAGATATTAGGGACCAGGGATGGAGCTCAGTAATAGAGCTTTGAGAAGTTACCATGTGAGAGGCCTTGGGTTCGATCTCCAGTACCACAAAAAAATAAAGGTAGGAAAAAGAAAGATATTAGGACAGGGATGTAACTCAATGACAGAGTGCTCGTCTAGCATGTGCACAGGCCCTAGGTTTAATCCTCAGTGTAGCAAACAAAAAAAAAAAGTTCAAGACTATATGCCTTACAAAAACCTTCAGAAGTTATTCAATTAAATATATGCAAAGAAGCTTAATAGTTAATAAACATAGCTTTTTAAAAAAAAGCTAAAACATACAAACAGCCTTTCTTATAAGTTCTAAAATAAATTTTAGGGCTTCTACTTTAGAACATGAAAGAAGAATAGGGTCTAACCCACAATGAACAAGTGGGCAAATTATGAGAAATTATTCACATATTGAAAACCAGGCAGTGAAAAAAATCATGGTTCTTGAGAGTAGGGAAACAATATGGAGAAGGGTATAATACAACATGAGGTCCACCTAAAACCTTCTACCAGGAAGCAATTTCCAGCACAAGGAATGAAAATCCAAACAAGCCCAGCAATCTTGCAAAATTGACAAAATAACCAGACTCAAAGTGGCCACACTGGCTAGACTGACTACACAGCAATTTACAAGTGACTAACAAGACTGGCAAAATGATTCCAAAACTTGTATTAAAATGTGAAAGATTATAATCCTAGCAACTTGGGAGGCTCAGGCAGGAGGACTGCAGGTACATAGTGAGCCCCAACAACTTTACAAAACTTGTCTCAAAATAAAGAGGACTGAGGACATAGCTCAGTGGTAAAACACTCCTAGGTTGAAACCCAGGACCAAAAAAAAAAAAAAAAAAAAAAAAAGATTAGATTAGCCAAAAGAGAAAACAGGAGTGGGGATGGGGGGTTTGAAAGACTTAATACCACTTGATTTTTTATTTCAAGTCCTACTATAAAAAGCTCTACAAGACTTACTATAAAATTTTGTAATCCAGATAATGTATATAGGCCTAAATATACACAAAAGACAGAGACTGATCAAATATGGTCAACTGATTAGATTACCAAAAAATCCAATGGAAAAAGGAAAATCTCAACAACAAATAGCCCTAGAACTGAATATCTGCATTTTAAAAACTGATCCAGGCACTGAAGAGATAGCTGTAGCGTAGACTCATGTCTAGCATACACATGCCCATGGGTCAATCCCTAGCACCAAAAATATATATATATATATATATATATATATATATATATATTAATCCTCAACCCTTTCTTTGCACTATTCACAAAGTTAAATCAAAATGGATCATGGATCATAGACCTAAATATAAAGCTGAAACCATAACCATAAAATGTCTACAAGAAAACACAGGGCCAGTCTCAGCACCTTAGCCAGATCTATCTCAAAATAAAAAATAAAAAGGGATAGGGATGTAGCTCAGGGATAGAGAGAGCCTCTGGATTCAGTTCCCAGTGAGGGGGATGGTGGAGAGACAACAAAAACTGATAGTACTTTCAACACATATCTTAAAGGGTCTAAAATATTTTCAAAAGAAAATTACACAGCTCAATGAGAAAGCAAATCACTCAACTGAAAAACAATGACAAAACATTTAGACACTTTTAAACAAAACATACATGTTAATAAACATAAAAAATTATTCTCAATATCATTAGTCATCATAAAAATGTAAATTAAACTCATGATGTGATACCACCACTCCCCCATTAGAATAGCTAAAATTAAAAAGACTAATAATATTAGTCTACAAGGAAAGCTGTAGAACTTGAACTTTCATAAATTGCAAGTAGATTATAAAATGGTACAGCCACTCTAGAAAAATTAGAAAAGTTTCAGTTTACTATAAAGATTAATATATACTTAAGACCCTGCAATTAACACTCTCGGGTCTTTTACCCAAGAGGGAAAAAGAGAAAAATCAACCCAATGACTTATACTGAATGTTCACATCAGCTTTTTTCATAATAGCCTAAACCAGAAATACAAGTTGTTATACTCACACACAATAAAATATTACCCAACAATAAGAAATAAACTATTGATGCACATAATATCAATGAATCTTAAAAATAATACCTATGCTGTCAGGCGTGGTGGATCATGCCTATAATCCCAGTGACTCGAGACTGAGACAAGAGGATCACAAGTTCCAGGCCAGCCTCCACAACTTAGCAACCCCCTAACCAACTCAGTGAGACCCTATTTCAAAATAAAAAACAAAAAGCTTAGGGATAAATCTAAGCATACAGACACCAGTTTTTAAAACATTTTTAGTTATACATGGACACAATATCTTTATTTTGTTTATTCATTTTTATGTGGTGCTGAGGATCAAACCCAGTGCCTCACATGTTCGAGGCAAGCGCTCTGCCACTGAGCCACAACCCCAGCCCAAGATAGATACCATTTAATCTAGCAGTCCTACTTTCAGTAAGGGGTCCCCCAGCAATACAAAAAATATACACTCGCAAGTTTATTCACTGTAGCATTATTTTAATTACAAAATATGGGAAGCAACCGACAGTATCCATACATAAAAATTGTTTGAATAAACTATAAAAGTTAATGAGATGACGTAAGTAAAGGGAGAATGAGAAATAACTATTTAATAGGTATCTAGAGTTCTGCTTTAGGAAGATAAAATGTTCCGGAAATGGAAGACTGATGGCTGCAGAGCAATATGAATGAACTCCATGCCATTGAACTGTATACGTCAACATGGCAGTTTTTGTTATGCAAAATTTACCATAATTAAAACAAAATGAATAGGAAAGATCTCTTTGATATAATGCAGCATCCTTTCCAGGAAAACTCAGTAAGGGGATGGGGAAGCAAAATGCAAAGACTATATACTACGCCATCTTTTGTCTAAATTAAAAAAAAAAATTATATATATATAAAAATAATCTTCTTAGAGAAAGGGTGGGGGAGAAAGGAGAAGATAAACCAGAATGTTACTTATGAAGAATAAGAAAAGATAGTGTAGAAGGGATACAGAAAAAAATACACCTTTTGTGTAATTTTGACTGGGGCGGGGGTGGGAGGGGTAATGCTAAGGATGGAACCCAGGGCCTTAGCATGCTAAGCAAGCACTCCACCACTGAGCTATGCCCTCAGCCTCAGTTTTGACACTGAAAGCATACTAACATTCTACATACTCAAAAAATAAAACCAACAAAATTTAAAAGGGCACAAAAAACTTTGAAACTCAAGCAACAAATAAATTAACCTAATTTCAATTCATATAGACCATAGTTGGATTATACAGAAAGTAAGGTACAAAGTAAGGATGGGAAGGAGAACATGGAAGAAAGGAAGGAGGGATAAGGAGGGATACATGGTCAATCCAAGTTTTGGGGGTGTGTTTTGTTTGAAGTGGTACTGGGGACTGACCCAGAAACTTGTACATACTAGGCAAGCACTCAATCACTAAGATACTTGGATTGAGGGCTGTGAGTGTAATTTAAGAACAAAATTTTAATGATTCACTCTTGTCATGAGCAGAATTGAGGGTAGAGGGATTTGCAAACAAATCTTCCACTCATTTTAAATGAGTTTATTAGGACTAGGGTGTAGCTCAGTGATAGATTTCTTGCCTAGAATGTACTACCCACAGTGCACCACAAAAAAAAAAAGTTTATTGTAGTAAAATGAACAAAGTAATTCTAAAATTATCTTAAATTATAGAGTTATTAATTATAAATGTATTAATAATGTTGAAGGCCAGAATTCTCACAGCATAAGACATTTAAAATATGAAATACAAACCCTAAGAAAAAACACTAGACATAAAAGTTGGGAATATTGATATAAATTCATGATTTCTAAAATATGTATATGCATGTTTCTGTGAACATGACTATGCGTGTGTGTGTACAGCCTGCATATTTCCTAGCTCTGTCTACTAAAAGGGCCAAGATGAGAAGACAACTCAAGAGCAATAAGGACATTTACCACCCATAGTTCCTGGGTCTCTAATACATAAGGACACAGGAACCCAGTTGAAAGAGCGTAATGGGACCCAGACATGGTGGACTAAGCCTGTAATCCCAGCAACTCAGGAGGCTGAGGCAAGAAAATTCTGAGTTTCAGGCCAGATATGGCAACAGAGGGGAGCCTGTGACAAGAAAAGAAGAAGGGAAGGAAAGGGGAGTGCTTCACTGGCCAAACCTACAATTTGAGCAACATAATAAGGTAAAGTAATTAACTGTAAACTATTCAAAACAAAATAATACTTCATTAGTCCATACCAATAAAGCTCTTGATTACACAATAATGCTAAGAGCTCACTGGTAAATGTAAAAGGAATGCTGAAATGAGAAAATAACCAATTTGCAACCATCACAGTAAAAAAAAAAAAAAAAAAAAAAAAAAAGCTGGATCAAACAAGATTCATCAATGAATACTAAATCTAGGAAAAACAGAGTAGAATCACAATATCTATATTATCTCCTATGTTCACAGTTTATTGCTGGGGTCAAGGACAGGCAGATTACACAGTGGAGAAGCCTGGCAACACCTTGGCCAAGTGGTGAAAATTAGCATCACAGCAAGGGACAGATAAACATGTGCCTCCAGAATTTATGTTCTCAGGATATAACATCACCTATACAATATTTCAGCCAAAAATACAAAACCTAAATCTAATCACAAGGAAACTTCAGACAAGTATAAAACAAAGGACATTCGGGCTGGGTTTGTGGCTCAGTGGTAGAGAACTTGCCTAGCACATGTGAGGCACTGGGTTTGATCCTCAGCACCACATAATAGCAAATAAACATATTGTGCCCATCTACAACAAAAAAAAAAAGTTCAAATAAATAAATAAAATGAAGAAAATTCTATTAAATGGGGCTGGGGAGGTAGCTCAGTTGTAGAGTCCTTGGCTAGCATGCACAAGACCCTGGTTTCCATCCCCAGAACAGTTCATTGTTGGAGATGGGGGCTTCAAAAATGTCAATATAATTAAAAAAATAAAGAAAGGCTGTAGAAATATCCCAGGAAAAAAAGAGATTTAAGAAAAATAGTAACTAAGTAGTACCTGACCTCAGGCGGGATTTTATACAAGAAGAAAATGTTATGAGACTTAATTATATCAAATGGTAAGGCTGGAAAGTGGACAAGTTTGTAGCAATGTCTATTTATGAAGCTGTTAAATGTACAATGGTTATATAAAAGAATTACTCTGTTCTTCAGAAATACAATAGAAACATTAGAGAAAAGTAGCACAATCTTATTACCCTCAGATTGCTCAGAATGTAGAGGGAGAGTGGGAACAGGAAAAAAAGAGGCAAGAGGGCCAGCACACATGAATCAAATAATACAAGTATGTGAGTCTAGACAAAGGATATCTCAACTTTCTTCATACTGTATTTTTATAACTGTTGTAAATATGGAAACCAATTTCAAATAAAGTTGAAAAAACTATAGAGAGAAGGAGAAGGAAAAGGGGAGGGAGTGTGGAATGAATTTAATAAAATCCTGTTATATGCATACATAAATGTACCAAAGGGAATTTCACCTTTATATATGTAGAAAGTACCAATTAAAAATAAAGGAGGGGCTGAGGCTGTAGCTCAGTGGTAGAGAGCCTGCCTAGCATGGGTGAGGCACTGGGTTCAATCCTCAGCATCACATAAAAAATAAATACATAAATAAAGTTATAAAAACATATCTTTAAAAATAAATAAAGCAAAAGGAAGATCAATAGAGTAAAGGAGGGAGAGTGGAAGAGGAAGAAGATAGGGATTAAAACCAAATTCCTTGTATATATGATATTGTCAAAATGAACTCCTATATATAATTAAAATGCTCTAATTAAAAAAAAAAGATGGAGATTATTCTCTGCTATGTCCAGAACAGAACAGAATGTGTACATATCATATTTAATTGAGGGATTTTGTAGGGAAGTTGCAAGAGCTAAGGCTGGTGGCTTACATGGATTCCCAGTAAAGCACCATTTTGAATGTCAAGAGAAGGGAGTTTATGAGTTACATACACATCTCCCTCTACCTGTAATGGGAATGGAAAGCAGGATTTCCTACATACTCAGCAAGCACTTTACCAAGGACCTATACCCCCAGTACCTGTACTAATTTTTCCCCTGTAAACCAGAGAAAAAAATTTATTTAGAAAGATCTAGGGCTGGGGATGTGGCTCAAGTGGTAGCGCGCTCGCCTGGCATGCGTGCGGCCCGGGTTCGATCCTCAGCACCACATACCAACAAAGATGTTGTGTCCGCCGAGAACTAAAAAATAAATATTAAAAATTCTCTCCTCTCTCTCTCTCTCTCTCTCTCTCTCTCTCTCTCTCTCTCCCCCCCTCTCTCTCTTTAAAAAAAAAAAAATCTAACAAAATTATAATCAGGTACAAAAACAGTAGATAAGTAAGCTGTAAAGACCCACGAACAAAAATAAGCATGAAGTTATGGGGTCTTGGCCTGAAGGAAGCTAAAATTAGAAACAAAGTAGAACAAATACAAAAGACAGGAAAATAGCAAACCAGATAAGTCCTGTTTACTAAAAATATCAAAGAGGAGTAAGATTCAAAGAAAACTCAGATTTCCAAATGAGCTAACCAAGAGGATGGTATTACTAACCAAAATAAATTTAACTAGCTCAGCAAACATAACTGCTTTCTAAGCTATCAAACTTTTTCTATTTTTTTTTCCTATTCTGCTGCAACATTAAAGTGAAGAAGGGGCTGGGGATGTGGCTCAAGCGGTAGCGCGCTCGCCTGGCATGCATGCGGCCCGGGTTCGATCCTCAGCACCACATACCAAAGATGTTGTGTCCGCCGAGAACTAAAAAATAAATATTAAAAAATTCTCTCTCTCTCTCTCTCTCTCCTCTCTCACTCTCTTTAAAAAAATAAATCAAAATAAAATAAAATAAAGTGAAGAAAAGGGTTAGATAAAATGTTATTTGCCAGTACAAGATGGGGGAAAATAATCTTCACAAGGTAAACAGTCAACACGGGTGAGAGCTGATTCAGATTTTGACTAAACACCCTTAAAATAGCCACTGTTCGGTGTGTGTGTGTGTGTGTGTGTGTGTGTGTGTGTGTGTTCACTTGAATATTCCAAGTCCACTCATTCAACTAGTATTTGGTGGGGGGAAGAGGGAGTACTGGGGATTGAACCCAGGGTCACTTTGCCACTGACCTACATCCCAAGCTCTTTTTTATTTTTCTTTTTTTTTTTTAAAGACAGAGTCTCACTAAGTTGCTGAGGCTGTCCTCAATCCTCTAGCCTAAACCCCACCCGACCCCCAACCCCAGTTGCTAGGATCACAGGCATGAGTCACTGCACCTGATCTATTATCCTTAAAAAGAAAACATCAAGCACCAAACAACTTTAAACAAAATTACAAATTAAAGAAAAGGGTAGTATCTTCAGAAGATTAAAGTAAAAAAATTACAATGAATCAAACAGAAAGGAATTAGTTACCTGGCTATGCAGTCAAATGATGTTCAAGTGGGAATTTATTTTTAATGGTCTCCGAGTCCACTGTTGAGCAAATATTTTGATTCTGTGGACAAAAAATAAAGAAGGTTCAATTTTATTGTCCTTTCTTCACGTAAGAATTAGTATTAGTCAAACTAACCGTTCCCATCTGTCCCTTCCCTGAACATGTGAAACAAACTAAATGTATCAAGTACAATGCCAATCTTCCTAGAATTTGAGTAGATACCTTACTTAGCCATCTATAATACTTCCACTGGCGTGCGGGGGGGGGGGGGGGGGGGGGGGGGGGGCCAGGCATGACATACACTTCCATCACTGTTTCTACACATGGATAGTGCAAAGTGGGGTATACAGAGGAGACCAGCTCCAAGTCCTGAGAAGTAATGAAAATGATGAGTATTCGGAAACTGTAGGTATCCTCATACACCCAAATTCATGTTCAAAAGAGAACAATTAAAGCCAACTTAATGCATTGGCAGAAGCTAATGCTTAAATACCTCTATCCAAAATAACCTATACTAACCACATAAAGGGAGAGAAGGAGAAAGAGATAAAAGGAAACGTACAAGGGAAGAAAAGTCCCAGATGTTTCTTACCCTCTATTAAAGTATGCATTTAGGTTACCAAAAATGAGTGTGTGTGAGTCAGAGTGTGTGTTGTATGTCTGTCTGTCTGTCTGTCTGAGGGGGCGGGGAGTTTACAGGATATTTAAGCCAGAGACACTATATTACTGAGCTACATTCCCTAGCCCTTATTTTTTGACACATGGTCTTGCTAAATTTCCCAGGCCAGCTTCGAACTTTAAATCCTTCTGCCTCAGTCTCCTGAATTGTGAGATTACAGGTGTGCACCCGAGTGCCTAGTCGAAAAAGAAATATTTTAAATACGGAAATTAGGGGCAATTTTTCAAAATAATATACACTCAAATACATGATCATATAAATAGCAGGATTTTGCACATCAAGAAACAGGGAGCAGGGGGCTGGGGATGTGGCTCAAGCAGTAGCGCGCTCTCCTGGCATGAGTGCGGCCCGGGTTCGATCCTCAGCACTACATACAAACAAAGATGTTGGGCCGCCGAAAACTAAAAAAAAATAAATATTAAAATTCTCTCTCTCTAAAAAAAAAAAGAAAGAAATAGGGAGCAGGGCTGGGGTTGTGGCTCAGCGGTAGAGCACTCGCCTGGCACATGTGAGGCCCTGGGTTTGATCCATCAGCACCAAATAAAAGTAAATAAAAATAAAGTCATTGTGTCCCTTTACAACTACAAAAAAAATAAATAATTTTTTTTAAAAAAGGAAGAAAGAAATAGGGAGCAGATTCTGGTAAAACAAAGAAGTAAGCTAATAAAAACATTCACCTCTCCTTATGAATTCACAAGTTTAACAGTAAAGTAACATCGATATCAAGACAACAACCATGACTACCATGTGCCCTAAAGTTAAAAGCAGTCATGCTAGAATTGGCAGGGCTAACAGGAAAGGGCATAGAAAAAATGATACATTCATAAATTCCAAGGAACAAACATATTATAGGCTATGGTCAATTTACACAGAGTACACAGGGGCCAGACAACCACAATCCTGATGCAAAGTATGAATGGTCATTGCACTTTTGAAACCCAAAATAAAGAGGAGAAAATGGAGGGGGGAGGGAAGCACATCATATATGGTTTTTGCAAAAGGTAAGAGGAGTAACAGTGCTGTGCAATGACATGCCTATTTGCAATCGCAGCTCCTAGTTTATAGTGAGATATATGCCAAAAGTAGACTGGCTACATTTAGAGCCTGGACTCCATCTTCCAATCTATAATAATAATGATTAATTGCTAACATAACAGTTACAGAACAGAAGCTTTAGAGCAGTCCAGATCAAGACTGGATTCCCAGCTCTTTCACTTACTTGCTAGGCTTGTAATCTAGGCTTACTAAGCCTGGTCAATTTAAGATTCTAGGGCCTCAAAAAAGAGAGAGAAAAAAAGGTTAAATGGAAGGGTAATTTGATAAAGCTCTTGTGAGAATTAAATGAAAATACATATAGGTAATTTAAGTAATAAGTAATAAGTAATTGGTACCTAGCATAGCCCACAAAACCTCAAAAAAAAAATTATTGTTAACCAAACAAAATGCAGACACACAATATAACAAGAATTTCCAAGCACATTTAAATAAAAGTAAAATTTAAAATAAAAAAAGTAAAATCATTTGTTTCTGTTTTCAAAATTGTTTTCGAATTTTTGTGCTGTCCCATTTAACTAGAGGAAAACATAGGGGAAGATAGTCAGAACTTCTTTAAAGAACTCCTAAGATTTTTCTGGCCCTCATTTTAAATCAGGTTTCACTTCAGATTTGTTTTTAGTTGTTTTTGTTGTTATTGTTGTTGTTGTTGTTGTTTGTTTTAATGCTGTTGTTCTGCTTTTTAGAAGGGTGAGGTGAGACAGTAGTGAGGTGGGTAGCACAGAAGTAAAAGAGTTTTAGGTAAGGAAAGGAAGTCAAGTCAGAAAGTGCCAAGTACCTAACAACTGACCCAGGACACAATCAGTTACTGCTGCCTACTGTGGGAAGTTAAGGAGAACCCAGTTAATATTCCAATATCCCACAACTGGTTTTCATAACTCTTCCTCAAAGAAATGTTGACACTGCCAATCTGCACCCTCAGACAAAGACACACCATCTATAAATTTCTTTCCTCCCAGCCTATAGTTCTTCCAGATAGACTACAGAGATTCCTAAATTGTCAACACCAGATGACTGGCTTGTCTACCAAGAAACAACATGGACACAGTCTAAAAGTACTACACAGCAGGATTCTGTAAAGCACGGGACCATTAGAAAAACTGGGTGAGTTAAACTTGTCTAGAACCAAGACAAAGTCAATAATACCAGGTTTCCCAAGACATGTTTTATCTTTATCAAAAACACGCTGATCTTACCACTTTACACAATTATGACTTTAGATAATCACACATACAAAAACCAAATCACACTGACATAAAAACTAAATATGATATTTTCTAAAATATTAGATAACTAAAAAGGAAGGAGGGAAAAACATTAGTTTATCTACTGCAATTAACAGAAAGGTAACTGATGGACCCACATTATCAAAACCTGTATTACCAGTGATCAAAATCCCTTCATCAAGAGCTAAAGGGTAAAGGGGGGGGAGGGTAATACTGCTGAGCTCTGTTAATAGCCAGTCTGAGAAGATGTGCCTCCAGGACAGAACAAAGAATCAAATTGAGAGAGGGGAGTTAATAGAGGAAAATCCAAACTATAATACTAATGCTTAGAAAGATCAACAGAACAAAAAGCAACCACTGAATATTATGAACATGTTTTTCTTTGCTGTGGAACATGGAATGGGGTGAGCAATCTACTATCAATCATATTTAAGTTCATTGTTCTTTCCAGGCCATTTGCTGGCACGACTCAAGAGACTGCCTTCTCAATTTCTGAAATCATGGAGATGGGAAGTCACCATCTTTGGGAAAAAACAGCTGTTGTCCACTAATCTTCGAAGTACTGCAGAATAAGTTGATTCATCAATTAATTTTCAGGTTACTTAAAGGTTGCATAACATTAGTGTTAAGTTTAACATTCTTTCACAGGATTATTTATCAAGTGATAAATATAGCCTTTGTTGAAACTGCAACAATAGGTTTCACTTGGAACAATCTATCGCAAGCAACCTGTAGCTATACTGAAAGGGAAAGAAGATCTGATGTAAATTTAAGATGCCATTTATTTTGAGGTACACAGACTTAACTCAGTGAAACTTTTTTTTTAACTACTTATTTCTTAGTCCATTATTTCGTGTTTTGTTTTGTTTGGGGTGGGGGAGGTTAGTGGGGATTGAATGACTGGAGCCAGGGGCTTTTTGCCACTGAACAAAACTCCCAGTCCTGTTTTGTTGTTTTGATTTTTAAAAGAGACAGGGTCTCACCAAATGCTGCGGCTGGCCTTGAACTTGCAATCTTCCTGCTCAGCCTCCTGAGAGGCTAAGATTACAAATATGCACCATTAAATACTATCATCTTTTTGACAGAGGAGAAGAACTGTTGCAACAGGCAAGTAAAATACTGACAGGATTTTAAAAAATGATATGTATTACCACTTAGCCCATGCTATGTTCGAATAAGGATCAAGTTGCCTTGTAATAATTTATTCTACATGGCCCTTCAATAAATTATAATACATGTTGAATTCTAGGTAGAGTCAACCTGAAAATTCAAATGATGCAATGAAAACAGAAGCCTAGGGTTCAGAAAATGTAGGTTTTATAAAGTCGAGATTCTTGAAGTGACTTATTTAATGCAATTAAATGCTTGCTGTGTATCTATCAAATGCCAGGCACTGCACTAACACTTGGAAATATAAGCAAATCATGGTTACTGTCATTAATTAAGAAAGCAGAAGCAGGTATAAAAAGCCACCAAAATTTCTAAAGTGAAAAAAATGTTCACATAATAACCACTTGAGCATCAATATATCATACTGAACTATAGCCCAGGGATAAAAGAAAGAATCAAAGTGGAAGAGAGTCCCATGATAGTACTACAGAATAAAACAAAACTTCCCTACCCTATTCATAGAATTATTGTGTTCATGGTAAAGCACCATGTAGATTTAAAAGAGGGGAGGGGAGAGAGACACAAGCCCAAAAGCACTTCAACAAAAAAGATAAATGAATCAGAATGTGCAATTTCTGCAATTACTGCTCAAAGTTATAACCAAAACGCCATTGAGTTTCTTTATAAAAGGCAAAGAAAAAACTTTTGTAAAGTTTGGGACATTTATATGAAAATTACATGGGACACAGGAAACCTAAACGGGTTGTGTAAAGGTAGCTGAAAGTAAAAACCAGTTTCTACTCAATATATCCAGGAAATTATGTCATACATTTTGCTTACACGACACTGCCCACTGAAGAACAATGGCATTGAACTATTCTGTATTTTTGTAATTTCCTTAAGAAGAGAACTAAAAAATCCAGTCAGCAGACCAGTTTATTAACACCTCACATCTTTGGCTGAACTGGAGTTGTAATGACGAGGTTACTGAAACAGGCATGCCAGCGAGCTGCTAGCTGGTGCTTGTTCTGCCTCTCTCCCCCCTCCTGGAAAAACTGCATGCAGTGCTGCACGATCACACAGAATAAATACAGGAAAGAGGGTGGGAGGGCTGGGTGGGGAGGTGAGCAAAACTCTGGGCTCCACCAGTGGAAGACGTTCCACAAGAATTGTTACAGGGTCAAAAGTTTACAGTGGTTTCAATTTCACCTTTTAACAGCCAATCAGGAAACAGACTGCATGCTGACCCCTCAGGCTGCAAATGAACATTAACTCATTGACTTCCAAGACTGCATATATTGCTTTTTTTGTAAGGCTTTCTTCTTTTTCTCTTTTTTAAGGGTGGGGAGGAAGAGAGAAGGGAGAAACATCTTAAGTTCAAGGTGACAGTTTTATTTTAAACAGCTGTTTCAGGGGAGAAATAATCAAGTAATTATCCTCTTTCTCCTTGAAATAAGTTTTTTTTTTAATCCTGTGGTATCTAAAACAACCAATCATTAATGCTAGTATCAAGATGAAGAGTGAAATTTAGGCAAGTCAAGGAGCCAGTTTTACCCCAATCAGACAGCAATTCTCATACCAATTTTTGGTTTTAAAAAATTATACATATACACGTGTATAATGTGTGTTTGTATATATATGTTTTTTTCTTTTGGGGCTAGTTGTGTTTCCAGCAAACTCAGGTAATGAAGACAGTTATTTAAAAGTACTTACACATCAATTTTTTGTTTGCAAAGATTCCCCATCTCCTCCCCAAGATTTATTAATATAAACCTGCAGTGTGCCTACCCTCTTCATGCAGTGGATCTGCAGAAATTAGGTAAAGATCCACAATTTAAGTTTCCTTTTCCTATACGTTTCTTGAAACATTTCAGGAGTAAACCCAGGAGTAATCCTTTATACACAAACTCAGGAGTGAACCGTTCTAGCAACAGAAATAACTTCTCCCCTAATTAATTTTTTATGTAAATATCCTCCAAATGAAGAAATCAATAAACTAATCCATCAAATGCTATTTTGAACATTCTATATTTAACATTGAGCAAGGATAAAAAAAAATTTGATTCCAGCTATTTGGGAGACTGAAATAGGAGGATAGCTTGAGTCCATGGGTTTGAGGCCAGCCAGGGCAACATAGCAAGACCTATATCACTCATTCATTCCTTCATACTCACATATATGCATAAATGTCTATATTACATACACCTTAACTGTACCACATTTTAAAACTAGATTCCTTTAAACACTGCAGGATAAAGTGAAATAGCTACACAAACTGCTCTACCAAGAATATCAAATAAATACAAAATCTGCAAATAGTGAATACCTCTCTCACTGATATAATAGCTGGTTGAATTCTAATAGTCTTAGTGACTTAAATTTAAGCTTATATTTAGAAGTCCCAATAGGCACCACCACTGCTGAAGGAAATGATTTCACACAGGATATTAGTTCTTATTCAAACCGGCAAAATAGACACCAGTTATTTCTGAAAACCCAAAAGTAGTCAATATACAGAAGTCTTACTTAACATATAACTGCTAAAGGATCCCATAGTACATATTATATTTCATAATGTATAGTTTGTACAGCAATTTAATGTTAGTTTCAGATAAATAAAATTAATGCTGATGTATCATTTTTCTTAATTCAGCATTTAAGAGTAATTTTCTAATGACTCCCAAACCCCCATGATTTAAGTTTGTGCATATTTACTAATAAAAAAATCTATAATTTTATGATAGATTTTCTTTTTTTTTTTTTTTAACGGCAATGGTTTGAAGAAGCCTTCTGTGTGCATGTATGTATATGTGATTAGAGGAACCTTCTATACATCTTTTTATAAGATGGCTTCATTTTAAAAGAAAATGGATGTGATAAAATTTTACATCAAGTCAGCATGTTAGCAAGAAGCTTTTTGGTGTGTTCTGAATTTGATTAATACAAGCCAAGGTCACTTCCTGAAAGATGCCTACCACTGCAGCTGCCGGCAAACTAGGCTTTAGTACAAGGCTGGGGGGAAGGGAATGGGTGATGGCATTTATTAACACTCAGGACTCCAACCACAGACAGCTATACTGGGAGAAGAATGAGTGGCAAGGAAAATCCCAGAGTTGAAATATTTCCATTCCTTAATATTTAAAAACAGACTAACTCAATATGCATAATGTTCATGTCAAAATTATATCAAAATTATATTCACTGCTACAATGTGTAAAAGCTTTTATTTAATGCTATACAGATAATTTAACAGACATTGAAGTAAACTCAACATTTAACACAATGTGACCTGTATTTGCCATGCAAAGCATCTACAAAGGAAGATATAAGCCCTTGAAGAAAACAGAATCAGATTCAAATTTCTTTTTCTCTAAAACCAAGTGTGGCCTAAAAGTCATGAAAGCATAAATCCAAAACCTTATTGGAAATTAACTAATTTTGTTCTGAAATTCGACTTGATTTTTTTTCTTACCGCCATTAATACAAATGTTAATGTGCCTGTCTCAAAAAACAATCATTAAAACATCATAACCTACAACTTGAATAAATCCTCTCCCTGAAGATTATTCAATGATTTTATTGAGCAGTCACAATGCACTGCTAGGAAACAATACTAAACACTTTGCCTGTACTCTCTGAAGTGCTATACACATTTCAATGAACTGGATAAGAATATTAGGTAGAGTAAGGAAACCTACATATTCCTATACATTTTCTCCATATGACCTCTGATAAATCTATTGATTTTGTGTGTTTTTCCTGTCCATCAAATGAGAATTCTACTCAAACCATGATATTTCAGAGGCATATAATTGCCAAAGCACCTCTGTTTTTAATGGTTGTAAAGAAAAAGAAACCAAAAAAAAAAAAATAGGGGGGAAAAAACTGGCCTTTGTTGGCTATACCACACTTGTAATCCCAGTAACTTGGGAGGCTAAGGCAGGAAAATCTCAAGTTCAGGGTCAGACTCAACAATTCAGTGAGACCCTAAGCAACTCAGAGAGACCCTGTCTGAAGTAAAAAAATAAAAAGGGCTGGCTCAGTGGTTAAGTGCCCCTGGGTTCAATTTAAAATTTAATTTAAAAAAAAAAAACTGGCTTTTTAATCACTTTTTTAAATCAAGTCAGTTTTATCAATGCATTATTGCTGTGTTCTACATAAACTAAGAATACAATTTTGTCCTTCCCTTTGCTCCTCATCCTTTTTCTCACTGAGATGAGGCTCAGTAATTTTAGTAAAGTACTTTTTTAATCATGTTAGGAAAAGGAAGTCAAACAGTGAAAACATAATAAGAAGAGTCCCTGGGTGGGACTAAGAAAGGTACTTAGGAGAGTGCAACAAGATCTTATCATGTGCTGCCATAGTGTGTATCTCAAAGGTCCACATGGGGAAGGCTTGTCCCCAGCACTATACTTCTGGGAGGTGGTGAAACCTTAAAATATGGGTCACTGCGGTGTGCTCCTGAAAGGACACCGGAATCTGCCTCTTTCCTCTTCCTCTCTTTTGCAATTCTCAGTCCTGAAGTGAGTGGTCAGATATGTGCTCTGGCCATGATACTCCCTCTTCCAAAGCAACAGGCCAACCAGTGTTGGACTGAAACCTCTAAAATTTCGAGCAAATAAGTCTTGTCTATATAAACTGGTTATCTCAGATATTTCCTAAAGTAACAGAAAGCAGTTAACATACATGCCTCTGAGATGGTGCAAACTCAAAAGATTGCCAGAATAAATTTAAATCAGTCATTCATACTCCTTCTCCCCAAGACACCTCCTGGGACAGTGAAGAAGGAGGAATTTTCCCTCAATTTCTCCTTGTTTCTATTCTTTTTTTTTCCACCATGTGAATTATTCCACAGATAACACACAAAAAAGCACAGAGTTAAGCAGTAGTAAGCTAGCATCTTGCACAGACTGAGACCAGGAAAGAGCAATCATTTCCTCACTTCTCCAACTAAACCATTGTCTCCCCTGGTTTTATCCAACTATCCAGTACATTCCTCAGTTGGCAAACACGACAAATAAATCAGGGGCCACAACAAACTGTTGCCTGATATTCTTCCTGGACTAATACAGCTTATGTGCCAAAAAATAGAACCTGAGGGCTGGGGATGTGGCTCAAGCGGTAGCTCGCTCACCTGGCATGCGTGCGGCCCAGGTTTGATCCTCAGCACCACATACAAAGATGTTGTGTCCGCCGAAAAAAAAACTAAAAAATAAATATTAAAATTCTCTCTCTCTCTCTAAAAAAAAAAAAAAAAAAAATAGAACCTGAAAGGAAATATTGACTATAAAACAAAAGCAAACAAAATAGTGGTCTGTGTGTCTTCTTGCTCTTTCAAAGTGGTTTTTTAAAAAGATAAATATTTCTTACAACATCAAACTAGACAGTTTTTTAGTTGTGGGATAGCCAATCTATCTTAAAAAACACAAAGTACTATACATTCGAACTATACTACTCAGTTTAATTTAAGTATGTCATAGGCTCCTCCCCCTTCCCCCAGTAGTAGGGATAGAACACAGGGGAGCTTTACCCCCTGGACTACACCCCGTCTTTTTTTGTTTCTACACAGGATCTAACTAAGTGGCCTTGAACTTGTGATCCTCATGCCTCAGTCTCCAGAGGTGCTGTGATTACAAGAGTGCACCACCATTCCCAGCTCATATGCTTACTGTTTTAAAATCAAATTAGAAGCCATACCTGTAATCCCAGCTAATTGGGAGACTGAGGCAGGAGGACCCAAAGTTTGATGCCAGCCTGGACAATTTAGCAAGACCCTGTCTCAAAAATAAAATAAAAGGGGCTGCAAATGTTGCTCGGTGGCTGAATCTCCTGAGTTCAATCACTAATACGACTACATATTACATATATAATATATATAATATTATATATGTACATATATATAAATTTAGATTACAACCTCAGCCATACCTCAAGTGAAAAAGCCAATATTCTGGGCCTCGCAAATACTGCAAGTCATCCATTTCACAGGTGTTTGCTTGAAGTATACCACACTCTACACTACTGCTATTCTAGGTTCTATGGATGCAGAAGTCAAAGAGGCACATGGTTCTCAAAAAAGTTTCTAAATTCAAGCAACCTAATACAGGAATTCAAGTGCTTACTTGAGTTCAAAAGACCTAACATAAACCCTTGAGATGGGATAAAACCTAAAGATGGACAAATAATAGTGGATATTACCAAATAACATATAGAGAAAAAAGATATTCCCAGAAAATGGGAAGAGCCAAAAGGAAAATAAAATATGATACAGAAAAGGGAGAGTAAAGTGAAGGAGGCAATTTTTCTCACAGGATGGAGCATTTCGTGCAAGGTGAAAAGAACCAACTATACAAGGAGTGTTCCAGACAGTATTGTATACAATGGTTAATTTCAATATCTGTTAGTATTTATTATTAATAATAATAACAATAAATTATCTATTTTATTATCATTAAATCCAACAGCCCTAAATGTTTTTCCACTTTCAGTCTGGGAACCCAAATGACAGACCAATGGGAACTTAAAAATTATGTTCCAGGTAATAAGTCTAGAAAATAATTTGCTTCAGCTGAGCATAGTGGCATACACCTGTATTCTCAGTGAACTCTCAGTGACCTGGGAGGGTGAAGCAGAAGGTTCATGAGTTAAAGGCAGCCTCAGCAACTTATTGAGGCCCTAAGCAGCTGAGCAAGACCCTGTCTCTAAATAAAAATATTTTAAAAAGGCTGGGGATGTGGTTTAGTGGTTAAGCACCCCAGGGTTCAATCCTCAACACCAAAAGAAAAAGAAAGTAATATGCTTCATTTCAAAATTTATATTTGAGCCAAGTGTGGTGGAGCGCACTTGTAATCCTAGCAGTTTGAAAAGCTGAGGCAGGAAGATCCCAAAGTCAAAGCCAGTGTTGACAATTTAGTGAGACCTTGCCCCAAAATAAAAAAATGGCTGGGGATACAGCTCATCAGAACAGTGATTGCCTACCACGTGCAAGGCCTTCAGTTCAATCCCCAACACAACAACTAAAACAAAATCTTAAGTTTTATAAACCCAACAAAAACACTACACTTAAAACTAATATATATATCATCCCAGCAGCTTGGGAGACTGAGGCAGGAGGATTGCGAGTTCAAAGCCAGCCTCAGCAAAAGCGAGGTGCTAAGCAACTTAATGAAACATTGTCTCTAAATAAAATATAAAATAGGGTTAGGGATGTGGCCCAGTGGTTGAATGACCCCGAGTTCAATCCCCAGAAATACCAAATAAATAAATAAACTAATACATAAACCAGGCTTGATGGTATGCATCTATAATCCCAGTCACTTGGAAGGCTGAGGTAGGAGAATCCCGAACTCAAGGCCAGCTTGGGCAACTGAGACTATGTCTAAAAAATAAAAAGACTGACCCAGGATTCCACAGTTCAAGTCCCAGCACAAAAAATAAAAATAAAAAAGCCTAGTGTGCAATACAGGCTTCTCAGAATTATTAGAACAGGAGTTTAACTAAAACCTTTGCTTTTCCTATGGATTTTTAGGAAAAGAATTCAAATTCCAACTTTTCTGATTACTAGTTATATTACCCTGCCCTGCTCCCCCTTCTCAGTTTTTTCCTTAATAAAGATGAATAATATACCTTGTCCTACCTATTTCAAACGCAATTCTGAACACTGAATGACTGAGGTCCTCACTGCCATCAGCATTGCTTTTAGGTCAAGGAAAGCCATCTCTCTGGGTACAGAAGAACATACAGTCCACCCTTCAGTACCAGATTCCTCAGTCTCACAGTGGAGTTTATCTTAGTTAAACCCAGCTTATTAGAACTGTGTGTATCTGGTTTCCCAACTCACAATAAATTAGAAAGAAGAGACTTACTGAAAGCAATAAGGTACTGACAATCGCAAGAAAGTACAGCTAACAGGCAAAAAAAAAAAGTGTAGGAAATGAGAAAAAAAAAACGCGGACACGACCTGGAGTTGCAGTTCAGCAGCACCAATGCTAGTCCAGTCACAAGGCTTTGGGTTCCATTTCCAACACTCTTAAAATTACAAAGATCCAGATTCAAGAGTTATTCATCTTAAAACAAATATTACTATTTAAGGAGGTACTCTTACCCATAGGGAATGGGAAGGACAATGGATGAACAATAATAATCCACCCCACACCCTGAAAAGACCACATCACAGACCATTTTAACTAATTGCCTGCTTTAAAATGGCAAGTGTGGATACACTTAAGAATTTCAATTTCTAAAAATAATTAAATAGATTTTCCAGTTTCTGATGTTTTTTTAAACAATTGTTACATTTTTAAAATATTTTTTTAGTTGTAGATGGACAATACCTTTATTTTATTTATTTATTTTAATGTGGTGCTGAGGTCGAACCCAGTGCTTCACACATGCTAGGCAAGCGCTCCACCACTGAGCCACACTCCAGCCCAAGAGTTACACTTCAATGGTTGTGTTTGCAACCATCTCACTATGGAAATCTCTGTATCTTTCTTCTCCATTCCCAGCCACACCCCAATGTGGTGTATCTCTAAGTAATGGAACTGTCTAAGGTCCAGCAGCACAGGTTACAAAACAGACTTAGTGATCAACAGTGGGTAATCAAATTTAAGCCAAGAAAGGGCTTCCAAGTATACTTTGACATCCAGAAGCCAAAGAGATGAATATGTTTGAATACATTTTTCAAAACTGGCATGTTTTTATAGATTCCATAACAAAAAAATATATCATAATCAAAATTAAATATCACCTGACCAAATATGATACAATTTGAGCATCAAAATAATGGTTAAAGGGCTGGGGATAGAGTTCAGTTGGTAGAATGCTTCCCTCGCAATCACAAGGCCCTGGGTTCAATCCCAGCACCACAAAAAAATAAAATTAAAAAAAAAAAAAAGATAATGATTAAAGAGTCATAATGTACCATATGAACTGAAACTTCATGAATCTACAATAATTACGGGGGGAGGGATATACATATATACAAATGAAACTTGTCCTTACAATAAAGTCTAATACAGAAGGAACAAAGGAACTAGAAAGTCAGCATTTGATCAAAATCATAATTGATTCAGAAAGAATCAAAGGAAGCTGAATCTAGAGATAAAAGCTCAAGGAGTATATGGATATTTCTATAGTCACTGGCTCAAAAACCCTACAGGATACTTTTATAGTATCTTCCCAAGAGCAAACCATACTATGCAGAATTAATACTGTCAAAATGGCCATACTACCAAAAACCCTATACAGATTTTAATGCAATTTCTATTAAAATTTCAATGACATTCTTCATAGAAATAGAAAAAGCAGTCATAAAATTTATTTGGAAAAATAAGAGGCTGAGAATAACCAAAGTAATCCTTAGAGAGAAAAGCGCAGCAGGAGGCATCACAATACCAGATCTTAAATTATAATACAGAGCTATAGTAACAAAAACGGCATGGTATTGGCACCAAAACGGACATGAAGAACAATGGTATAAAACGGAAGGCCCAAAGAAAAACCCACATAAATACAGTTATCTCATACTACACAAAGGTGTTATGTACATACATTGGAGAAAAGATAGCCTCTTCAACAAATGATGCTGGTAAAACTGGAAATCCATATGTAGCAAAATGAAATTGAACCCCTCTCTCTCACCCTGTACAAAATTCAACTCAAAGTGGATCAAGGACCAGAGACCTGAACCTACTAGAAAATAAAGTAGGCC
Organism: Spermophilus citellus; assembly: GCF_964194105.1. NCBI lineage: Eukaryota > Metazoa > Chordata > Mammalia > Rodentia > Sciuridae > Spermophilus > Spermophilus citellus. The sequence continues at coordinate 5,779,674 of NC_138185.1, read as the reverse complement.
CAAATCTCCATCAAGTTGTCTTAGGAACATAATTCCTCAACAAGACTCCTAAGCGCAAGAAGTAAAATCAAAAATCAATAAATGGGGGTCTGGGGTTGTGGCTCAGTGGTGGAGTGCCTAGCACACATAAGGCACTGGGTTCAATCCTCAGCACCACATTTTTTAAAAAATGAAATAAGGATATTGTGTGTCCACCTACAACTAAAAAATATTTTTAAAAAATAATCAATAAATGGGATGGTATCAAACTAAAAAGCTTCTTCAACCAAAAGAAACAATCAAGAACATGAAGAGAGAGCCTACAGAATGGGAGAAAATCTTTGCCACCTACACCTCAGATAGAGCACTCATCTCCAGAATATATAAAGAACTCAAAAAAAATCAAAATTAAAAAAAAAAAAACAATGAATGGGCAAAGGAACTGAATGTGCACTTCACAGAAGAAATACAATTGGTCAACAAATGTGTGAAAAAATGTTTAACATCTCTAGCAATTAGAGAAATGCAGATTAAAACTACACTGAAATTTCATCTCATTCCAGGCAGAATGGCAATTACCACGAATACAAGCAACAATAAATGTTGGCAAGGATGTGGGGAAAAGTTACACTTATACATTGCTGGTGGGACTGCAAATTGGTGCGACCACTGTGGAAATCAGTATGGAGATTCCTCAGAAAACTTGGAATGGAATCACCATTTGACCCAGTAATCCCACTCCTAGGTTTATACCCAAGACTTAAAATCAGTTTACTACAATGACTACAGCCACAATGTTTACAGCAGCTCAATTCAGAATAGCTAACCTATGGAACCAACCTAGGTGCCTTTCAACAGATGAATGGATAAAGAAAGTGGTATATTAAAACAATGGAATATTACTCAGTAATAAAGAATAATGAAATTGGGCTGGTTGTGGCTTCAGTGGTAGAGCACTCACCTCGCAAGTGCGAGATCCTGGGTTCGATCCTAAGCACCACATAAAAATAAGTAAGTGAAATAAAGATATTGTGTCCAACTACAACTTAAAAATAAATATTTTAAAAAGTTATTTTAAAAAAGAATAATGAAATTATGGCATTTGCTGGTGCACAGATGGAACTGGAGACTACCATCTAAGTGAAATAAGGCAATTGCAAAAAAAACAAAGGCTGAATGTTCTGACATGAGATAGTAACACACAATAAGAGGGACCGGGAGAAATAAAAGTTTATTGGATTAGACAAAGGGAAGGGAGGGTGGGAGTAGAAAAGACAGTAAAATGAATCAGACATAACTTTCCTATGTTCGAATATGAATACATAGCCAGTGTAGCTCCACATCATGTACAACCACAAGAATGGGAAATTATACTCCCTGTATGTATGATGTGTAAAAAATATACTCTACTGTCATGTATATATAAACAGAATTAAAAAATAAAATAAAAATAAAGCTATACTATGAAAAATAGAACAAACACAACCTCGACCAAAGTTAACATCACCAGAAATGGAACTAATCAACATTTGCCTCCTAGTTAGACAAGAGAACATGAATTCTGTGTACTTTCTCCCCCAAATGTGCAGAAGACAAATCTAAATGTGAGAAAACATCACAAGCACAAAATGAGGGTCATCCACAAAATATGTGATCCAAAAATTATTAACTTTATTTTTTTTTAAATGATTTTTGATGTCGGGAGCGGTGGCATACGCCTGTAATCCCAACAGCTTGGGAGACTGAAACAGGAGGATTGAGAGTTTATTTTATTTTATTTATTTTTTTAAGAGAGAGTGAGAGAGGAGAGAGAGAGAATTTTTAATATTTTTTTTTTAGTTCTCGGCAGACACAACATCTTTGTTGGTATGTGGTGCTGAGGATCGAACCCGGGCCACACGCATGCCAGGCGAGCGCGCTACCGCTTGAGCCACATCCCCAGCCCCCCAAAATTATTAACTTTAAAGGGCTGGGGTTGTGGCTCAGTGGTAGAGCGCTGGGTTCGATCCTCAGCACCACATACAATAAATAAAATAAAATGAAAGTATTGTGTCCAACTACAACTAAAAAATAAATATTAAAAAAATTATTAACATAAAATACAAAGAAAAATCAGAAAACGTCTCAGATTAAAGAAGGCCAAAGAAATGACAAATCAAAGCAATCTAAGAGCCTGGATTTCAGCAGGGCATAGTGGTGCACACCTATAATCCTAGTGACAAAGGAGGCTGAGGCAGGAGGATTGCAAGTTCAAGGCCAGCCTCAGCAATTCAGCAAATCCCTAAGCAATTAGACTCTGTCTCTGAATAAAAAATAGAAAGGGCTGGGGTTGTGGCTCAGTGGTAGAATGCTTGCTTAGCACATGTGAGGCACTGAGTTTGATCCACATAAATTAAATCAATTAATTAGTTATTTTAAGGGGCTTGGGATGTGGCTCAAGCGGTAGCGCGCTTGCCTGGCATGCGTGCGGCCCAGGTTCGATCCTCAGCACCACATACAAACAAAGATGTTGTGTCCGCCGAAAACTGAAAAAATAAATATTAAAAAATTTTTAAAAATAAATAAATAAATAAAGTTATTTTTAAAAAATGGTTACACTGGGGCTGGGAGTGGTGGCGCATGCCTGTAATCCCAGCAGCTCAGGATGCTAAGACAGGAGGGTTATAAGTGCAAAGCCAGCCTCAGCAAAAGCAAGGCACTAAGCAACTCAGTGAGACCCTGTCTCTAAATAATTAGATATAAAATAGGGCTGGGGATGTGGCTCAGTGGTCAAGTGCCCACAAGTTCAATCCCTGATATCAAAAAAAAAAAACAAAAAAGGTTGTACTGGTAAATTTTAAAAAGGGGTGGGGGAGTTAGGGATGTGGCTCAGTGGTTCAATGCCCCTGGGTTCAATCCCCAGGACAAAAAAAAAAAAAAATAACAATAATAATGGGGGGTGTGCATAACAAATACTATCATTAACAGATTTTTTATATTTAATTTTTATTATATATAATAAATCCCAAACAATTTCTATTCCTTCTGTTTCTCCCAATTATCTCCTTTCACCATCAGGAATCCAGGAAAACAAGTTCTTTATTTTAAACTAGAAACTATCATAAAGAGACAGAATGGAACATTTATCAAATTCCTAAGGTACACAGCAATTCATTGTCCATACATAAGACAGCTAAAAGTTAGCCCAGTTACAACTTGCTCAAGGTCTCCCCACACAGCAGGAATAAATTAGATGCGGAGTAGCTTGAATTCAAGTTCATGCTTTTTCTACTACCCTCTTCATTTTTATTGTGATTACAAAAATTTCAATTCTAATATTACCCAATGGGGGGGTGGGGACGCAGTGGAGGGCCACAAACAAAACAGGTCTTCAGTGGCTACTTAAAAACCAAAGCTTTTCCAAAACATGGCCGAGGAACATTAGTTTAGCCCCATCCCTATTTTTCACAAGAATGAATTCAAAGTATAGAAGATCATTAGCTGATGACAAGATCCTCCTAAAATCAGAATCCCTATCTTCTCACCCCATATTCATTTAACTTTCCTTACCACACTTTGTCACAAAGCAGAAATTATCCAATTATGGTCCCCAAACCAGCAATAATCACCATCACCAAGAAATTCTAATGCAATTTTTGTACCCAACACCAGAATCATACATGCTTAACTGATTTAACTGTCTAGGTGATTCTGGTGCCCTTTAAATTTCAAGAATTACTACTATATACAAAGCAGAACTTTATAGAACTGCCCTAGGAATATAGACTCCTAAGCATAGTCTAATCATACACCTAAAAAGGAGAAAGCAATCAGGAAGCAATACTTCCTGCCTCTAGACTATTCTAGATTAGTACTCTCAAACTTCAGGGAACAGAATATCTTGGAGATCTTTAGCTAGGTCCCACCCACAGAGAGTACAACTCATCAGGCCAGGGGTAGAAACACCACCCAGAAGATACAAAAACTAAAGGAAAGCAGAGTACACTTTTGTGGGCTAGAACAGATCTCTGACAGATCTCACATACTCCAACCTGAAAAACACTCTCACCCCTCCTGCTTGCTCATTAAGATTCTCGATCTGTTCCATGAATAGTTTATTTTTTCCAGTGTGGGACAAGGTCTCGCTATATTACCCAGGCATTGAATTCCTGGGCTCAAGCAATACTCCCACCTCATCCTCCCAAACAGCTGGAACTATAAGCACAGGACACCACACCTGGTTTCATGGCTACTTTTGAAAGACAGAAACAATTTTGTGAATTCAATTTCATCTCTCAAAATTTACCAACTGAGATTAAATTATAATTAAGGTTGAACTTATTATAATAAAATACTAGCAAATAAAGTTTTCAAAGGGACTTAGATGAAATTTAATATAGTTCAATTTAAAAAAGTACCCGAGACAAAAAAGTACCACAAAGAACACTGAGTTTGACAGTCAGAAGACTTGAATTTTTTTTTTTTTTTGGGGGGGGTGGTGCTGGGAATTGAACCCAGGGCTTGTCCATGTGAGGCAAGCACTCTACCAACTGAGCTATATCCCCAGCCCCCAGAAGACCTGTATGCTAATGGAGGTCTGCCACTTACTATGTGACCTTAGAAGGAAATACAAAGAAATAATTTGGCAATTTGTTTTTCAACATCTTTTCATACTGACATGTAAAAATTCCATCCTACATTCCCATAACAGCAAATTCCAGATGTTTAAGAATATGTAAAAAGCTATCTATTTTATTTACTAATTCAATAAATGTTTATTAAATGTCTACTGTAGGGCCGGGGTTGTGGCTTACAGTAGTACAGCCCTTGCCTATCATGAGTGAGGCACTGTGTTCGATCACCGGCACCGCATACAAATAAATAAAATAAAGGTATTGTGTCCATCTACAACTAAAAAAATATTTTTTAAAAAAATCTAGTGTAAGCAAACCAAGAACTCAAACAAAATACTCTTAGAAGCTCAAGTCTTGCACCTACAATCATCCCATAGTATCAGTTTTTAAATCTCTCAAGTCTATCCATTTCTTTCTGAGCTTATTACAACTACATTTTAGTACTTCAGCTAGTCATTCTCCTTGGATTACTCCGAAATCTACTTAATCCTTAGCTGAATCAAGACAATCTTTCCATCCCCAGAAACTATTCCAACCCTATATAAAGTCCAAAATCCTTTTTAAGCTCACTTTGAAACATCTTTTTTTTAAACTTCGTGGTCCAAGCACAATAACTTAACATTTCCCAGATAACAGTACAACTACTTTGAAGTCACTCTCTGTTGGGACACTACCTTCAGCTTGTTTTGGTTTTGGTGTTTGGTGGGGAGAGGGTGCTAAGACTGATTCAGGGCCTCTGAGCTACTGTCCCCACCCCCCAGTTCCAATTCATACCTCTTATTAATCCTCTTGGAAGTTTAGTCAGACACTACAGCTTTCTCTCTTTCTAACACCGATCCCAATTCCAAATTAGGTTATATACTTCTCCAATAAGCTTCATAGCATCCTGGTACATCTCTATTATACTTATCACCTGGTAACTGCCTCTCTCCTTGTAATTCTCCCTCTTGAAAGCAGAGTCTTCATTTCTTGCATTGGTTTGGCTACAGTACCTAACACATACTAAGCACATAAAATTTTAATTAAATGGAGAGGAGATGGAAGGGGCCCTTATAGTGAATAAAGAAGATTCCCATCCTTGGTCAGGGTGGTGCATGCTGTAATCCCCCAGACCCTGTCTCAAAATAAAAAATAAAAAGGATTGAGGAGGTGGCTCAGCGGTGGCTCAGCAGTAGAGTGCTCGCTTAGCGCGTGCGAGGCCCTGGGTTCGATCCTCAGCACCACATATAAATAAATTAAATAAAGGTATTGACAAATAAATCTAAAAAATAAATTTTAAAAAAACAAAAGGTCTGAGGAGGTAGCTCAGTGGTAAAGCAACATTGATGTAGATCCCCAGTACCAAAAAAAAAAAAAATAGTGAGAAAGATTCCCAAAGATCTTGGAGAGAATCATTCAGTCAGTATATAGAGGCTAAAACATGGAAGTTCCTTAACAATTTGTAAGGATTTATATAATTTCATTTGAGAGATCCTCTGAAGATATTCCATTGAACATAAGACCTTTTTTGGTGAGAAACACAAAGGAAAGCAAATTGAAACACTACTAAAAAATAAGAATAAATCTGTCATCAAATAATTTGTGGTATTGGTAGAAATCTCTTGGATCCAAGGTTAAGGTGTAGTTAAAACATGCCAACACTATACTACTGTAGTTTTCTGGAATTTAAAACATATACACATATATTTATGAATTAATGTCATGCTATAAAACACCAAAGGTCTTCAGTTTTCTGTTCCAAGAATGGTGTTTGGAATTCTGCCAAAGAGAAAACCTCTGACTTCTCCATTTTGCAGTAGTAAGAAAACCAGCCAGCCCAGGAAAGATGAAATCATGTATAATATGGTACAGAAATCTGTCATAAAATGACAAACTTAAGTAAAAAATCAGAAGACAGTACAATAAAGATTATAAATTTGGGTACAGACAAACTAGTTCGTCCTACTGAGGGCTTAACCATCCTAAAATGGACATGAAAAAAACTTAACGGAATTGTTATGAGGGTTATGAATTACATAAATCATTTAAAATAATGCTTTCATGATACATGTTCTAATTGTTCAGTAAATAGTAACAACTGATATTATTATTATTGTTTTACACAAGAACCTAAAATTACTAAGATCAAGGTGGAAAAGTTACATTCTGACAGGACTTTTTTAAAAACTTTTTAGTTGTAGATGGACACAATCTTTATTTTATTTATTTATTTTTCTACCACTGAACCAAACCCCAGCCCAATTAGGCCTTTTTTTTTTTTTAAGTTGTCAATAGACCTTTATTTTATTTATTTATATACAGCACTGAGAATCGAACCCAGGGCCTCACACAGGCTAGGCAAGTGCTCTACTACACAGCCATAACCCCAGCCCCAATTAAGCTTTTTTCTGTTACTTTTCCTCACTCTCTTATCTTTTCTAACCCTAAATATTTCTAAACAGTCTCCCTACTCCCCTGACCCCCACAAACAGTTTTAAATAAATATCTGTTTTGGGGTCACTCATGGTGGTGCATACTTGTAATCCCAGCTACACAGGAGGCTAAGGCAGGAGGCTCACAAATTGAGACCAGCTTGAGCAAATTACTGAGAACTTATCTCAAATTAAAAAATAAAAAGGGCTAGGAATGTTGCTCAGTGATACAATGTCACTAGGTTCAATTCGCCGGTATCACCCAAAATTTTAAAAATTTTATATACTGAATTGCGGTTGTAGCTTAGTGATGGAGCAGTAGCCTAGCATGTGCAAGGACCTAGGTTTGATCCCAAACACTGCAAAAAAATTTACTTTGAAGTTTTTACAACTATTGTCTAAACTTAAGTTTGATTCAACACAGCAAAAAATGTGCTAACAAGTAATAAATATTTTCATAATGCTAAATCAAAGTTACTTCAAGGGTAAACAAGGCATATAAAAATCACATGCTCAGGGGCTGGGGTTGTAGCTCAGTGGTAGAGCACTTGCCTCGAATGTGAAAGGCCCTGGGTTTAATCCTCAGTATCACATGAAAATAAATAAACAAACAAAAATAAAGATATTTAAAAAATCACATGTTCAAACGTTACAAAAAAAAGCACCTGAAACCCTCAAATTCTGGAAGATAAAATGATATCTGGCGTATGTTAGAGGCCAAATTGTGTCCCAAACTCTGTTGAAATTCAAACCTCTACTGCCTTAGAATGTGACCACATTTGAAGATAGGGACCTTAAAGACATAATTAAGTTAAAATTATAATTTATCATTAGAACTTTACTGGGTTATGACTAATATCGTTATAAGAGGAAATTTGGCCACATACAAGTACAGAGGGAAAACCATGTGAAGACTGAGGGAGAAGTCAGTTACCTACAAATCAAGAAAAGAGTCTTCCAAATCTGCATTTGGGGTAAAATTGGGGGTTCATAACCTACTTCAATCTAATGTATGAAATATGATGTCAAGAGCTTTGTAATGTTGTGAACAACCAATAAAAAAAAAATACCCAAAAAAAATAAATAAATAAAACTAAAAAAAAGAAAAGAGTCTTCCAAAGAAAGCAACCCCACAAACACCTTGCCTCCAGAAATGTGAGAAAATAAATTTATACTGTTTAAACCACGCAGTCTGTGGCACTTAGTTATGGCATTCCTAACAAACTAACATAGCCTACTCTTTTTAAAACCAGATTGGGTTTACAGGAGTACATTTCTAGCTGTAATCACTGGTTCATCAAGGTAATCCCAACGCTACTTGGAATTAGACATCTGCAAAGTCAAGAAATCAAATATCTAGCCAGGTGTGGTAGTACACACCTGTAATCCTAGCAGCTTGGGAGGCTGAAGTAGGAGGATCACAAGTATGAGGCCATCCTCAGAAACTTAGCAAGACCATCTCAAAACAAAAATAAACAAATAAAAAGGGATGGGGATGTAGTCAGAGATAGTGAGTGCACCCCTGAGTTCAATCCTCAATACAAAAGAAAGGAAGAAAAAAAAAACATCAAATATCTGAAGCCACAGTTAGAAAATACCTTTTCCAATAAATTACATCATCTATATGCTATTTAGACTATGGCTATTCTGAAGCATTGTTAACATTTTGTGACTAAATCACTTATTTTAAAGGAAAAAATATATTCTGAATTTATACTCACACCTTTTAAAGACGATCTTCTCAATTTAGCAACATTACACTATTCTTGGATAGAGGGAACAGAGACTTTGGAATCTGGCGAAAGGGGATTTAAGCCCCAGGGTTGCCAGGGTTTACTAGTTGTGTGGCTTTAGCCAAGTTATTTCACCTCTGATCCTTAAATTCCTCAACTGTACATGGGGATTAAAAGAATATCTATGGATTATGAGGATTAGAGAGCACTAAATTAAGCACCTGGCACAATTCCTAACACAAGGTAGGCACTCATATGGTAGCTATGATAACATCATCCTCCAAGGAAATGTGCAATGAAAAGTAGTTGTCACTGTTAACAAGACTGTAAACTACCAATTTCTGGAAGGCAATTTTGAAATATTTATCCGAACATGAAGGATCTCTCTCAGACTTTGACAAACCTAGAAATACAACTTCAAGGAATATGCTCCATGGAATTCTTTGCACAAATCAGTAAAGAGAAGAAAGGGGATGTTCTTTGTAATACTGTTTTAACAGCCAATCAACAAAGGGGCTAGTTTAAACTATAGCACTATTTTTAAGTGACAGCCTGGTACAGTGGCACATACCTGCAATCCCAGCAGCTTGGGAGGCTGAGAGAGAAGAATCACAAGTTTGAGGTCAGCCTCAGCAAGTTACCAGGGCCCTAAGCAACTCAGTGAGACGCTGTCTCAAAAAAAAAAAAAAAAAAAAAAAAAAAAGACTGGGAATGTGGTTCAGTGGTTGAGCTCCTCTGGATTCAATCCCTGGCACAAAAAAGAAAAGAACTGGAATATAAAATTACTCTAATACTACCTAAGGAATGTAAATTTAAAATGTTTTAAAATTCTACCTAAAGAAATATAAAATAAATTGGCATCCAAAATTAAACAAATCAATTTGAAAGACACAATGTTTTAGATTAGTATGAAGGGCACATCTCCTCCATTACTGAAGTTAACACAAAGTTTACTACTAATAGTGGAATCATGGAAGGTCACAATGAAAATTGGACCACCTTAATTTAGAGATAAGGAAAATGTAGTACACCAAATGACCTGATCAAGTTCATTCGGTAAGATATAGATGAGTGGTCAGAATAGGATACTGGTCTCCAGGGCTAATGTTTTTTCTAGATCCATGTTGTCTCATATCAGAGCTTACAGTTTTAAATAAACTCCATTTTCCAAATAAATTAACAAAAATAGCAGCAGATAACATACTTTGCTTCATAAATATGCATAAATGAAACAATCGTTAGTGTTGCAAATACGCCAGGTAATATATGCCAACTATCTACAGAGCTCTTGGCTCACGGAAATTTCAAGCATGTAAAAATATCTTGATTAGACATTGCAAAGGTGTCTGCTCTACAGAATCAGAGATGAAAAGGCTTTATGAGAACCGGTTCATCCAACAGTCCTGAAAGTACAGCAACTAGTTAGATTTTAACTAGCTAAAACACCAAATTTTCTAGCCAGATACTTGAACAGCATTTTTGTTGTTGATGATGTTACCGTAGTAATGCTTCTAGTCTCCTATTTCAAAGTCACCTTCCAGCCTGATAGAGGCATATAGCTGATTCTTCTCTCACTAGAACAAGCCTCATAATAAAGAATAACACAAGCGTGCATTTTTTCTCCTGTTTTCCTTCACTAAAAACCAGTTTGATAACAATACGTAAAAGTCTTTAACAAACAGCTTTTCTAGACAACACAAATGTTTAACTAAAAACCAAAAACTCAAAATGAGAACAAGCAAACTTAACAGCAGAATGAGACAAAGAGTACATAAAATAGAAGCCAGGTAGACAATAGATCTCTGAAGTCAAGTTTGGAATAAATAAAAAGATCATAATATTTTCATATAAACAAAGGCTGAAGCAACTAGCAACTTCAAGATAAGTTTACCAAAAAGAAAAGAAATATTAAAGAATCTTTTCTTCTGTCTTATATAAAGAATGTGTGTGTGTGTGTGTGTGTGTGTGTGTGTACACAAACACGGAGATTTGTTTAGATATCTTCAAACATAAATGCAATGAAAATTAACTTGTTGCACTAAAAAAAAAATCACAAATTGAATAATATCAAAATATTACAATATCTGGTTTTAGCTACTTTATAGGTTTATCATTAGCCTAATATGGAGGGTTAAAATTCAGTATTGAAAATAAGTATAGTCTATTAGTACTATTAACACAAAATACTGTCTATAATTTTTCTAGATTGCTTGAGTAAATGCAACATAATAATTTTTATTTTATCTACTGAGTGTTGATATTTCTTTAAAGAAATCCAAGTATTCAGTGCTATGAGTGATGAGTGACCTTGAGACAGCACTAGGAAGGCAGTCACCATGGCAACATTACCACAAAAGTGTCTCGTCCTCAGCAAAAGGACCAACCTGGTGCATCGGGATTTTTAAAACCTAGAGAAACAGAGCTTCCGTCAGGCCAAAAAAAAAAAAAAAAAAAAGCTTTAAAAAATGTTTACATTATTAACCTTTCTATTTTAACCTTCCTATTTATTCATTTAACCTATCTTAATGGTGAAATATTAGGCCATATAAAAATTATTTTCCCTTCATTTCCTAAAAGGGCTAATTGAAAGATATGAACAAAATAACCATGTTTCTTTTTTAATGTATGTGTTTAAATTTTCTTCTACTGAATCAGCATTATTCTGATCTTTTAATCACTGTCAAGAAGAAACAAACATTTGCCTTAACAGAAACCTTTATTTTCCACTGCACTTGATAATGAAAATATGTAAGGAGATGTGACCTAAAACGCCAAACATTAAAAAGGCATTTGTAATTCTTTGTACATAAAGTAAACATCGTTACATTTTTTATAAACTTATGTCTTTAGATCATAAATTAAATAGTTTTTCCCTAGAAAGTATTCTCCCAAAAATCTAGAAATATGAAAACTTAGGTATTTTATCAACAATAGAGCTAGCATAGAGACCAAAACCAAATATGTACCAAACAACTTCAAACCTGACGTACCTACCAAAAGAATCTAGAAAAACTACATGCCCCAGTACAAAAAAAAAAAAAAAAAAAGATACAGATATAGAAGTAAGAGAAAGAGGAGTCAAGGTTTCTAGGTCTGAGCAACCACAAGAATGGGGTGTCTAGTAGATGAGAAAGACAAGGCTTTTGGTAAAAAACTGGGAGAGATTAGGAATTCAGTTCGGGACATGTAAAGTTTAAAATATCAATATCAAGGGCTGGGGATGTGGCTCAAGCGGTAGCGCGCTCATCTGACATGTGTGCGGCCCGGGTTCGATCCTCAGCATCACATGCAAAGATGTTGTGTCCACCGAGAACTAAAAAATATTAAAAATTCTCTCTCTCTCTCTCTCTCTCTCTCTCTCCCCCTCCCCACCCCCCACTCTCTCTAAAAAAAAAAATAAAATATCAATATCAAAATCTAAATGAAAAGATTAAAAAGATAGTTGGATGAACAAGTGAAATAACTGAGGTTTATCCCAAATAAACAATATGCAAAAAAGATTCAACACATTGTATGCAGAAGTCCCAAAGGAGAAAATCAAGGTATGGGAAACAAGAAAAAAAATAACAAAACAAAAACCTAACAAAAGTCAAGAAAACCTACACTTGAAACTGCATATCATAAGGACTCAGGGCATGCCTGAAAAAAATGAGTCAGATGAACACCAATATGTAAAACTATGAAGCTGAGTGCAGTGGTATACACCTGTAATTCCGATTGAGGAGACCAAGACAAGAGGATTACAAATTGGAGGCCAGATTCAACAATTAGCAAGACCCCGTCTCAAAAAGTAAAAAGGACTGGAAATGTAGCTCAGTGGTACGGTATCCTGGGTTCAATCATAGTGCGCGCGCGCACGCACACACACACACACACACACACACAAATACATACATACATGCTATTAAAATAATGTTTTGCCTTTCTAGACACAAAAAAGCTAAGTCACTAAAGCCACCAAAAACTGATTCGCATCAGACTGGCAGCTCTGCTCTATAAGAAAAGACAATGAAATGACATATTTCAGACACTCTGGAAAATTCTTATCATACAAATCAGCTCTGAAACATTCAAGCTATACACACATTCCCCAAACACAGTGAGACTCAAGGAATACTATTCCCTTAAGCTCTTCCTGAGGAAATTATTAGAGAAAATGAAAAGTCTACTATATAAAATTGGTGGAGAGAATTAAGTACTTATCTGTAAAAAATTACTGATGGCTATGAGCCAAACCTGGTGGCATACTCCAGTAATACCACAACTTGGAAGGCTGAGGCAGCAGGATCACAAGTTCAAAGCCAGTCTCAGCAACTTAGTGACACCCTGCCTCAAAATAAAAATATATAAATAAAATGGTTGGAAATGTAGCACAGTGATACAGAGCCCCTGAGTTTGATCTCTAGAACTGGAAAGAAATAAAGAAAAATTGAGGAGAAAACAAGAAGAGATAGAAGCTAGAAAAACTGGCTAATTGCCATGGCACCAAGTATTCAAAGTAAAAAAATATATATATTACTTTAAATCAAATGCTGGGGAGCAAAAAGAGGTTACTTCATCATTTTAGTAGTATTCAAAGTAAGAAACCAACAAACCACCAAAAAAAAGCAGAGGGACCCAAGCATATTATGCGTAAAGGTCTACTATAAAGGCAACAGCTAGGATAAAAATACAAACTGCATAATTTTTTTAAATCAAGATGAATTATGAAAGTCAAAGATATATTGAAATATATTGTCACAGATATTCCATACACAGCTGAAGGGAAAAACAAGAAAAATAACAAAATAAACCTGAAAGGGCAAAAAGGAGAAATTAAGTATAGGACGGGTATTCACACATATTCCAAAATAAAACCCACAATTCTATGCAATTAATACAATTTTTTAAAAGTTAAAAAAAAGTATAGAAACAGAATCCTAGAAAAAAAAAGGGGAGGTCTGGGAATGTAGCTCAGTGGTAGAGCACTTACCCAGCATCTGCAAAGCCCTGGGTTTGACGCCCAACACCAACAAGAAAAAAAAGAGAGAGAGAGACAACAATGGAAAATTATGAAACTTGTGGGGCTGGGGTTGTCACTCAGCAGTAGAGCGCTCACCTGGCACATGTGAGGCCCTGGGGTCCATCCTCAGCACCACATTAAAAAAAAAAAAAAAAAACTTTATTTATTTATTTTTAAGAGAGAGGGAGGGAGGGAGGGAGGGAGGGAGAGAGAGGGGGAGGGAGGGAGGGAGAGAGAGGGGGGGGAGAGAGAGAGAGAGAGAGAGAGAGAGAGAGAGAATTTTTTTAATATTTTATTTTTTAGTTTTCGGCGGACACAACATCTTTGTTTGTATGTGGTGCTGAGGATCGAACCCGGGCCACACACACTACCGCTTGAGCCACATCCTCAGCCCTAAATAAAGTTATTGTGTCCAACAACAACTAAATAATAAATATTTTTAAAAAGAAAATTATGTAATTTGTCTTATTTAAACAGTTTTGTGCGAATGTTAAACTCTTAGTTTTCATTACTGTAACAAGATTATACAAGCCTTTAATATTAAGGGAGCCAAGTCAAGAGTATGAGAGAGCTGGGGACGTAGCACAGGGTTCAACGCTTGCTTCCCTTCAATACAAAAGACCCTGGGGTGGATGGAGCAAGAAGAGATACAAGAATTATTTTTTTGGTGGGGAGGAGTACTGCGGATTGAACCCAGGAGTGCTTAACCACTGAACAATAATATCCCCAATCCTTTATTTATTTTTTTTTTAAATAATTTTGAGACAGGATCTTGCTAAACTGCTGATGCTGGCTTTGAGCTCGTGATCCTCCTGTCTCAGCCTCCTAAGCCGCTGGATTACAGCTACGTGCCATGGCACAAGTGAACACAACTATTTTTGCCAGTCTAAAATCATTTAAAATGACTGAAAAGACGTATTTCAGACACTCTTTTTTTTCATATTTATTTATTTATTTATTAGTTCTCGGCGGACACAACATCTTTGTTGGTATGTGGTGCTGAGGATCGAACCCGAGCCACACGCATGTCAGACGAGCGCGCTACCGCTTGAGCCACATCCCCAGCCCCATATTTCAGACACTCTTGAAAACAATTTTATAATCAGACAACCCAGCTTTAAACCATTAAAGTTGCACACAAACTTCTCACATGGTAGACTTCAAGGAATATTGTTTCCATGAGCTCTTCCTGAGGAAATAAAAAATTAAAACTATGAGGGAAAAAGTTTTTCTTTTAAGCACTGGAGAATGCTAGTAAACCAACTTATTTAAGTAAGTACTAGTGAGTAAAGAGAAAGAATGCAACATTTATCCCACCTTTCCTATGTGAGCTGTACTCACACTGCATCACCAATTGTGAATTAGAGGAATTTTCTCTTTATAGAAATAGTACAGCTATTAAGTCAAAGTAGCATGAATTCAAATATTAGCATTTCGCTGCCCCCTAATAAATTAATACAGACTACTGGTCGTCAATAGTTGCCAGTATAACAAAAAACACCAGACACCATGTGTCTCCTGATAACTCACGCTAACATGAAACAGTCTCACAAGAGTAGTAAGTCTCCAAGATGGCATCCAGCAATCCCCATCTCCTGGAATTCGTACTCTTCGCCCTCTCCCACCCAGTATCAGGGTTGTTTTGTGCAACCAAAAAAAGGTGCAAAAGTGACATAGTTTGTCACTTTGGGGGTCCTTATAGAAGACATTGCCACTTTCTTCATCCTCCCTTTGGCCCCCTCTCTGAGCACATACCGGCAGACACCCAAGCAAGGAACCATCTCCTTTCCAGTGGCTAATAAGTACGTCGACTTGAAAACAGCACCTGTCAAGCCTTCAGATCCTTGCAAATCAGAGCTTCAAGACCTCAAACCAGAACCACCCAGCTACTCCCAGAATCCTAACGTTTGGAAACTATGGAACATAAGAAATGTTTAAGTTACCAAGTTTCAGGATACAGTTAGCTGTCCCTACCCCCAGGAATCCACACTCACAGATTCAAGTAATCTTGGGTCAAAAATATTCAGAAAAAAATTCCAGAAACTTCCAAAAAGCAAAACTTTAATTTGCCCCATGTGGAATACTAAATCCACATAAACAATGATGCATAGTGTGCCCACTGTAATCCCACAGCATCATATAGAGTTTTTTAATATTTATGTTTAGTTTTTGGCGGACACAACATCTTTGTATGTGGTGCTGAGGATCGAACCCGGGCTGCGCATGCCAGGCGAGCGCGCTACCACTTGAGCCACATCCCCAGCCCCCCACAGCATCATAGAAAGCCTCAATCTCTCTGTAGTAGTTGTTAGAGCATTGTTAACTGTATGTCTTATTCATAGTTTGAGTTAAGATGATTGTATTTATAGACCATGTATAAACTTTCTTCTTGTTGTTATTCCGTAAGTGATACAGTACAATGACTATTTACAGAGCATCCACATAACATTAGGTATCATAAATAATCTAAAGATGATTTAAGGTGTACAGAAGGAAGGCACAGCTTATGAAAATACCATGCCATTTTATATAATGGACTTGAGCATCCTCAGAATTTGGTATACCCAGGAGTCCTGGAGCCCAAGTCTCTGCAAATACTGAGGGATGACTGTAATTTGTTACAAAGGCAATAGAATTGATACACCTGCCAAAACTAATAACTGAATTCAACTGATCAAGTCTTGAGAACCAACTACCAATTTATTAACAGACAAAATACAGAAGACCAATATAAACAACTCCACAAAGATATACTCAGTGCAAAATCTAGATACTAAGCTCTACAGGGGAAAAAAAAAAAAAAAAAAAGATGTAAAAGGAAAGATGGAGGGGATAACCTATATTTTTAAAAGACATAATTACATAATAACCAAATTGCAATGTATAAGCCTCTTTTGGATCCAATTTTTCAGAAATAAAAAATACAAAATGAGAAGAGATGTAAAAAATTAACTACTGACTATATTTGATGCTACTAAAGAATAGACATAATGATACTGTGATCATGCCTGTTTGAAAGTCCTTATCTTTCATAAATACTTCAGGAAATCACATGTGGTCTAGTATTTACTTAAAAATTAGCCATTAATTAGCCAGGCACAGAGGTGGATGCCTGTAATTCCAGTGACTCCCGAGGCTGAGGCAGGAGGATCTCAAGTTTGAGGCCAGCCTCAGCAATTTAGCAAGAACCTGTCTCAAAATAAAAAATAAAACCGGGGGCTGGGGATGTGGCTCAAGTGGTAGCGCGCTCGCCTAGCGTGCGTGCGGCCCAGGTTGGATCCTCAGCACCACATACAAACGAAGATGTTGTGTCCACCGAGAACTAAGAAAAAATAAATAAATGTTAAAATTCTCTCTCTCTGTCCCCCTCTCTCTCTCTGTCTCTCTCTCTCTCTCTTAAAAAAAATAAATAAATAAAATAAAACGGGTTATGAACATATGTCAGTGGTAAAGTGAAAAATTAGTCATTAATTGATAAGTTGATAAATCTGGGCGATGAGTTCATGAATATCAATCATGAAGATCAATACACCATGCTTTTCTTTATTTTTTTCTTTTCTTTGCAATACTGGGGATTGAACCAAGGACACTATACCACCAAGCTACACTCTCAGCTCACCCCACCTCACCATTTTTTTTTTTTAAAGATAGTCTTACTAAATTTCCAAGGCTGACCCAGAACTTGAGAGTTTCATTCCTCAGCCTCCAAGGTGACATGGCACCACTCTACTTTATAGTTGAAATTTTCCCTAATATAAAAAGAAGGAAAAAAGTATTGCTGAAGGATAAAGAAAATGATGACCTAAACAGAAACTAAGTATCAGAAGGGAATCTTAAGAGTACAAAAGGCTTTTACTCAAATATGTCTGTGTCAATTTCTCAAAGCCTTTCCTTCAAGCAAGGATATAGAGTTCTTTCTATATCTCTGCATGAAGAAAAGAGTTCCTGTGTCCCTCTAAATATGAGAAATAGTTACTAAGTCATAAATTGTAACTGCTCCCTAAAAACATTAGTCTGTTTGGGATGTTAAAAAAGTTCTGGAAATAAGTAGTGGGAGGATGACTGCACAATACTGTGAACGTGCTTAATGCCACTGCATTATAAACTCAGAAACAGTAAATTCACCAGGCATGCTGGACACATCTGTAATCCCAGTGACTCAAGAGACTAAGGCAGGAGGATCAAAGTTTCAGGCTAGTCTCAGCTCTGTCTCAAAAAATAAAAAAGGGCTTGGGGCGTAGCTCAGTGGTAAAGCACCCTTTGATTCAACTGCTAGCACCAAAATGATAATAATAAAAATGGTAATATTGCATGTATTTTACCACAGTAAAAAAAATACAGGGGCTGGGGATAAAGCTCAGTTGGTAGAGTGCTTGCTTCGCATGCACAAGGCCCTGGGTTCAATCCCCAACACCACAAAAAAAAAAAAAAAAAAAAAAAAAAAAAAAAAAAAAAATTAAAATACCAAGTATGTGACATACAAAATTATATAAAGCGTAACTTTCAACCCCCAGCACTACAAAGTAAAAACTCATATACGCAAAAACTACACACATACATACACACACACACACACACACACACACACCCCTTCTTCTTGTGATAAAAATGTACAAAACGAGGCAGGTGCAGTAGCACATGTCTGTAATCCCAGGAGCCCAAGAGGCTGAGGAGGGGGATCACAAGTTCAAAGCCAGTCTCAGCAACTTAGCAAGGCCCTAGACAACTCAGTGAAGACCATGTCTCTAAATAAAATACCAAAAAGTTCTGGGGATATGACTCAGTGGTTAAGTGCTCCTGAGTTCAATCCCCAGTACTTAAAAAAAAAAAAAAAATCAAATGATCTACAAGAAACATAAGGAACTAGGTACAGTGGCACACGCCTATAATCACTGTTTGAGTCAAAGGCAGGATGTAAATTGGAGACCAGCTTAAGCAATTCAGTGAGACCCTGTCTCACAATAAAAAATAAAAAGGACTGGGGTTATAGCTCAGTGGTAGAGCACCTGCCCAGCAATGCACAAGGATCTGGGTTCAATCCTCTATACAGGAAGAAGGGAAAAAATGGTTATAAATGTGGCAAGAGTAGCACTCCAGAATTTAGGGGAGTTTCCCCTTTCAACCAAAAGTCCTTCTTCTAAAAATGAGTACTTATTCATCAACTTTATGACACAGAAGTAAATAAATGTAGGAAACATAATTCCTTTTACTTTACTATAGTAAAGTGGAGTTCCTGTGCTCTCAAACAGAGAAAGAAAGAAAATTAAGGTACAAAAGGCCTTATAGTCCACACAGTTTGCAGTTCCTCTTGTAACAAGCATTAATACAATTTAAAAGTTAATAATCTATACTAACTGAAAATATCTCCCAGGAATTCACTGAAAACTTCCCTAGATTACTCTAGCCTCAAGCAATCTCTCATTTCTCTGAACTCCAAAAGCAATTATTTGTCCAATTTATTTGGCAATTAATCCTGCATTGCCTTGTTTAATTTCTTTCATTATTCTCTGAAATGCTATTTAAATCTTCTCTAGTTATCTAACTTTGTATTCCTTTCTCATCTCCCCATCTCCCTTATCTCTTCCTTTCATCTCCTACCTTGATAGGAAGAGATAAGGCCATATATTGTTTGGTTTACACATAGATACACAGAGTAACTAGCACATAGTAAATACAAAGATATTTATTTAAAAAAAAAAAAAGGAAAAATCAGTTACATTAAGGAAATATTTAAGGGTTGAGATGTAGCACTATGGTAGAATGCTTGGCTAGCATGCATGAGGCCCTGGGTTCAATCCCCAGTACTGAAAAAGAAAATGTTTAAAGCCACACCAACTAATAATCTTCAAGCCAAAAATTAACAATGTACTGTTTTTTTCCCTAATTCCTAAAGTAATGTGTGGTCATAAAAAGGACATAGCCTTTTATATCTAAGAATATATCTAAAAACTTCTATTTGAATCTTCTACCTTGAAAGCCTGTGCACCTGTGAGTTTCTAACCTTCATCTCAAAGATGACAACATCTACTTCTAGAAGTTTTTATTATTGTTAAGTGAGAATTTATGTAAAATTACTTGTAGCCAAACAAGTTGAGATTCTTGGTTTTTTAATGTTTATATAGATTTCAAATCAGAATGTGTCATATTATTGACAGTATCCCATAGTATAATTGGCCAATTTACATTTGTTTCCTAGTGGTACATAAAATAGTCATTTGTTTAATAATTGAAGGCATCATGAGCTTGATAAAATTTGGTAACAGATGGCAGTATACTCAAATGATAGCTAATTTTTCCTCCCTTACATCTATTCACATACTAGCATGTAGAAAGGAAACAATCAGGGGGCTGGGGATGTGGCTCAGGCAGTAGCGCGCTCGCCTGGCATGTGTACGGCCCGGGTTCGATCCTCAGCACCACATACCAACAAAGATGTTGTGTCCGCCGAGAACTAAAAAATAAATATTAAAAATTCTCTCTCTCTCTCTCCTCTCTCACTCTCTTTAAAAAAAATGCAAAAAAAAATCCTCAACACTGCATAAAAATAAATAAAATAAAGTATTAAAAAAAAAAAAAGAAAGGAAACAATCATTCAGTGGAAATACCAAGTCCACTGTAAGTGCTTAGAACTGTCAGAAAGTATATGCTCAATAAATTGGAACTAACATTACTGCTGTTCTCTATCTTAGTTTCATTTGAAAGAGGAATAATAATTTTGATTATTTATGAAATACAGATTTCTCTTAAGAGGGCAAATTACATTTACATATATAATATAGATAAATATAGGTATTGCATGCTTATATGTTACTGAGAATTGAATTCAAGGGCACTCTACCACTGAGCTATAATATCCTCATCCCTTTTGGGGGGAGCAGGAGGGCAAAGGGGGAACTAGGGATTGAACTCAGGGGCACTGGACCACTGAGCCACTGCCCCAGCCCTTTTTTGTATTTTATTTAGAGACAGGGTCTCACTGAGTTGCTTAGTGCCTTGCCATTGCTGAAGCTGGCTTTGAACTCGCAATCCTCCTGTTTCAGCCTCCCAAACCGCTGGGATTACAGGCATGCACCACCGTGCCCAGCCCCATCCCTGATTATTTCTATTTTGAGACAAGGCCCTGCTATATTACTGAGGCTTGCCTCAAGTTTGAGATCCTCCTGTCTCAGTCTTCTGTGCTAAAGGGATTGCAGGTGTGCACCACCACACTCAGCTATAAGACTATATTTTTAAAAGTTATCTCAACAGTATGTGTCCACAAGTCATTTTTCTAAAGACTTTAGAACTGCAGTTAAAGATCTGAACATCAAGCTCTTCTGGATAAAAACATTACAAAGTCCATGTTCACCATTAGTCTCCATCTCAAATAAATTAATATTATGTATTTTGTTTTTTAAAGATGTGCCCAAAAATCACATCATAAATTACTATAGCATTTCCAGACCAAAACACTTGCGTCAAATCAATTAAAGGTCACCTGAACAGGATATTTAAATCCTTTTGGTTTTTATATGTAGTCATTCATTGAGTTAACTAGGCTATCACGGAAACATGTGTGCTGTTACATTCTATAGTCTTTCTAAAGAAAAATACTCCAGTTGGGAGTGGTGGCACATGGCTTTAATTCTAGATATGCTGATCCCAACTATTCTGGAGGCTGAGACAGGAGAATAGTGAGTTAGAGACCAGCCTCAGCAATTTAGCAAGACCAGCACAAGATAAAATACTTTTAAAAGAGCTGGAGAAATAGTTTAGAATGTAAATAACCACTGGGTCCAATTTCCTGTACCAGCCAAAAAAAAAAAAAAAAAAAAAGCACATTTCTAATCCAAACAGAATTTATTAAATGATTATTTGAAGTACTTCTGTTTAAAAACAGTATAACAATGTTCCTACAGAAAAGTTTCCTACAGGGGATTGAGATGTGGCTCACTGGTAGAGCGCCTTCAGAACATGTGTGAGGCACTGGGTTTGAATCTCAGCACCATATTAAATAAATAAATACAGAAATTTTTAAAAAAAGAAAAAAGTTCTCGGGGCTGGGGATGTGGCTCAAGCGGTAGCGCGCTCGCCTGGCATGCGTGCGGCCCGGGTTCGATCCTCAGCACCACATACCAACAAAGATGTTGTGTCCGCCGAGAACTAAAAAATAAATATTAAAAATTCTCTCTCTCTCTCTCTCTCTCCTCTCTCACTCTCTCTTTAAAAAAAAAGTTCTCTACAGATCTCATGTGTTCTAAAATCCTATATATATTACAGAAATTACTTTTAAATAGAAAGATTAAGACAAAGTTTTTAAAGCAAAGTTTAAAAGAGTAAGGAAAACATGTGCTCCACAGAAGAGAGCAAAAGGATACACACACACACACACACACACACACACCCATACACACACACCCACCCACATGGGGAAAAAAAATTTTTTTTAAATGAAGAAAGAGTAACAGGGTGGAGGGAGTTAGCTCAATGATGACAGCAGTTACCTAGCATGTATGAGCCCCCAGTTTTGATCCCCAGCACAACCCAAATAAATAAAGTACTGATGTAAAACAAGGCTCCAAAGAAACTTCATACAAGTAATACCAAACAAGGTAGAAGAGCAGGCACACTTATCAGTAAGCAACAACAGCTAAGAATAAGTCTAAAAAAACTTTATAACAATAACTTTTCAAAACAGTAATAGGTATTTTACTACTGAGCAACATTTCCAGTCCTTTTTATTTTTTTATTTTAAGGCAGGGTTTCACTAAGTTGTTTGGGGTTCTCTAAAATTACTGAAGCTGGCCTTAAACTTGTGATCCTCCTGCCTCCTAAGCCACTAGGATTACAGATATGAACACCACACCTGGCCTTTTAAAGAGTTTTTTAAAAAGGGACAGTGATAGAGCTGGGGATGTGGCTCAAGCAGTAGTGCGCTCGCCTGGCATGCGTGCGGCCCGGGTTCGAGCCTCAGCACCACATACCAACAAAGATGTTGTGTCCGCCGAGAACTAAAAAAATAAATAAATATTAAAAATTCTCTCTCTCTCTCTCTCTCTCTCTCTCTCCTCTCTCTCTCTCTTTAAAAAAAATTAAAAAAAAAAAAGGGACAGTGATATAGCTCAGAGGTAGAGCATCTCTAATTCAAGTCCCAGAACCCACCACACACACAAACAGTAACAATTAGGGCTGGGGTTGTAGCTCAGTTGGTAGAGTTCTTGCCTAGCACATGTGAGCCACTGGATTCGATGCTCAGCACCACATAAAAATAAAATAAAGGTATTGTGTCCATCTACTATAAAAAAATATTTGAGGGCTGGGACTGTGGCTCAGTGGTGAAGTGCTTGCCTAGCATGTCTGAGGCACTGGGTTCAATTCTCAGCACTGCATATAAATAAATTAAATAAAGGTCCATCAACAACTAAAAAATATATTTTTTTTTAAAAAAGAGTTACCTTTAAAAAATTTGGAAAAAAAAAGTACAATTAAATTAAATTAATTAAAGCATACCTTTAGTCTTAGGTATTCAGGAGGCTAAGACAAGAAGACCACTTGAGCCAACAAGTTCAAGCCCAACCTGGGTAACAGCAAGACCTCAAGACCCTATCCCATGGAGGGGTGAGGGAGAGGGGGTGAGACAGGCTGGGATGTAATTCAGTGGCAAAGGGCTTGTGCAGCAAAGCACACAAGAGGTCCTTGGGTTCAATCCCCAGCACCACAAACAAAAAAAAAGAAGAAATTCAAAGTACTGACATTGACTACTATTTAATAAAGAGGCAAATAATTCCTATAACCTTTGTAATGCCAAAGGAATAATAATTTGTTTTCATTAAATCATAGTGTAATGTTATATTCATGAAGGAAACAGAAATTTGTTTATGTTCCATTGTCTGCACCAAAGAATAAGATCTTCTCTGGGCAAACCTTTTCCAACTCAAATTTGTATGTCCTAGAATGCTTTACATAAATCAGGAAAACAATAAATGTTCATTATTTACAAATCAAGTCTTTGGGCTAGGGATGTATGTGCTTCAGTGATAGAGTTCTTGCCTAGCATGTGCAAGGTGCTGGGTTCAATCCGCACCACTTTAAGGAGGAGGGGAAAAAGAGTATGCAGCTAAAGCCAAGGAAATAGATACTATTTTATGAAAATAAAAACCAAATAATGGTTTTTATATTGGGGGGAGGGGGGCTGAGAATAATTATTCACAATAATTCATTCCCAAAAGATGCCAGTAATCAAAATAACTAAAGTAGGGACTGGGGTCAGTGGTAGAGCGTTTCCCTAGCACATGTGAGGCACTGGGTTTGACTCTCAGCATAATAAATAAATAAATATCCATTGACAACTAAAAATTATATTTAAAAAAAAAAAGTAGGCATTTACTTTGAGGTTTTCTCATATCTTGTTTTAAAGCCTGAGGAACACACAATCAGCATGTACTGAATGTCCACATGTACTCAGAAAGTTGTCAGTCACTAAAAAGACTTATAAATTCTGCATTATCTAGTAAAAGGATGCTCGTTATCTAGTTAGGGAGACTAATACCAGTGAAGCATTCATTATACAGAGCATCTTGTGGTAGTACTAAGTGCCAAACTGAACAGTTCAGACAAGGAGCTTGGGAAAGAACATAATGGTGGGGGTATGGATCACTGGTAACACATGCAATTAGCATTCACTAATTATGTGGATTCAACCTCCACTGTGGGGCGGGTGGGGAGAGAAAGTATATGCCAGTGAATCTTGGATGGAGAGTTTGATAAAACCAAACGTTTCTAGTCATTTGGTCCAAAAACATTTGAATTACCCTTGATTCTCACCCCACCCCCAAGAGGATCTGTTACAAAAACCTGTTGGCTATACCTTCAAAATACATACAGAATCTGCTGGGCACAGTAGTACAAGCATGTAATCCCAGCAACTAGGGAGGCAGAGGAAAGGAGGAACACAAGTTTGAGGCCAGCCTCAGCAAGTTAGGGAGACCCTCAATGACTTATCAAGACCCTGTCTCAAAAAATAAAATGGACTGGGGATGCAGCTCAGTGGTAAAGCACCCAGGCTCAATCCCTGACAGCAAAACAAAATATATACAATTTTTTAAAAGATGACTGGGGATAAGCCAGGCACTCCTATAATCCTAGTGGCTCAGGAGGTTGAGGTGGGAAGATTGCAATTTCAAAGCCAGTCTCAGCAATGTAGCAAGGCCCTAAGCAATTTAGTGATGTGGTGTGTGTGTGTGTGTGTGTGTGTATAGAAATGTATCACTTTGTGTATGTGTATACATATACATGACCACTTCTCACCTCTACTGTCTAAGCCATTATCTCTTACCTGAATTACTGTAAAAGCCTTATAGTAAATCTTCTAGCTTGTACTCTTACAGGTTATTCTTCAAAGAGCAGCAGAAGGGAACATTTTAAAGCCAGATTCAGTTATTTGCTCTGCTAAAACCCTACAGAACATGAGGCAGTGTGTACATGAACAAGTTCAAAGAAAAAAAAGACTATAGAGAAATAGACATAGATGAGTTTACTGGTAATCCTTATTATTTGTACTTTTCTGTATTTTCCATATGAACATGAATTAATCATTTTACAATTTTAAAAATGCTTAATTAAGAGAAAATCTTGAGGGGCTGGGGATGTGGCTCAAGCGGTAGCGCGCTCGCCTGGCATGCGTGTGGCCCGGGTTCGATCCTCAGCACCACATACCAACAAAGATGTTGTGTCCGCCGAGAACTAAAAAATAAATATTAAAAATTCTCTCTCTCTCTCTCTCCTTTCTCACTCTCTCTTAAAAAAAAAAAGAGAGAGAAAATCTTGATATTTCTGGAATAGCTATAAATATAATTAAAACCTATAGCAGTTCCTCATTTTGCTCAAAGTAAATATTGAAATCCTTACAACTGCCTATGAGGTCCTACTGTTCTACTCAAATTTCTTCTCTTACTACTTACCCCTTTGTTCACTGTGCTCCAGCATATTGATCACCTTGCCTTCTTCAAATATACTAAGAATGCTCCTACTAAAGGACTTTTTTTTTTTTTTTTTTTTTTTGGTACCAGGGACTCAACCACTGAGCCACATCCCCAGCCTTATTTTGTATTTTATTTAGAGATAGAGTCTCACTGAGTTGTTTAGCACCTCATTAAATTGCGGAGGCTGGCTTTGAACTTGTGATTCTCCCGTCTCAGCCTCACAAACTGCTGGGATTACAGGCATGTGCCACCATGCCCGGCTAAAGGGCTTTTGCACTGATTGTTCTCCCTAAGCACAATGTTCCTCATGCCAACCCTACCTCCCAATAGTCACAAGTCTTCATTTCACTCTTTGCTCAGATGTCACTTTCTCAGTGAAATTTACCATGACTACCATCTAACATGTAAAACCCCAATACACTCCAGTTCCCAGACCTTTACATGGCCTTACTCAATAGCCCTTCTGTTCAATGGTTATATGCCTAACATCTAGTGAATAGCCGACACACAGCTAGCACTCAATAGATCTTTGTAGTGTATATATTAAGACAAGGGAGGCAGAAGTGGTGGGCAAAGACTATGGGAGGGTATGAGGATATGCATTTTTGAAGAGACAGACCAAAAAAGAAAATTATTCTGCCAGGAGCAGAGAAGACTTAAGCGAAGAAGCCTTCCAAAGGTAAAGAAGAGATTTGGTTAACAGTGAGCAGCCAGAAGTAGGGAACTTGAAGGCTGGAAAGCTGTCAGAAGAAAAAAGGTTACAGGCCAGAAGGAAATTTAGACTGAGAAAGAAGAAATAAAATATTTGGAGCTAGAATGAGGAGTAAGAAGGGGAAGTGCATGAGGAGGTCAGAAGAGTTATAGATACACAAAAGAGGAAGGATAAGAGGGTACAAGGAAGAAGCAGATTACAGGGAAGGGGTGGAGGACACTAATGTCACAACACCATTTTCATTCAAATCTAAGACCTAACAGTCTGGGGGATAGATTATATATATATATATATGGCTTTATTTCCAAAATGGTAAGTGATTTAAGCAAGAGGATCACAAATTCAAGTCTAGCCTTGGCAATTCAGTGAGACCTTGTCAAAGTTAGGGGGGGTGGGGCTAGAAATGTAGCTCAGTGGTAAAACAGTCTTGGGTTCACTCTCCAGTGCTAGGGACAGGGAACAAATGAATGAGAATTTAAAAGGTTAATTCAAAGTTCAAAATAGTGGCCCAAACCGATAGTCCCAGGTACTAGGGACATTGAGACAGGGAATCACTTGAAAACAAGAGTTTGAGGCCAGTCTGGGTAATATCGCAGGCTCCTGTTCCAAAAATAAATAAAATTTTGAAAATAACAGGTTAATTCATAAAATCTGAATTCTTCTATCTTATTCCTTAATACCACTACTAAGAAATGAAACAGGACTGGGAATGTGGTTCAGGCGGTAGCGCACTCGTCTGGCATGCATGCGGCCCGGGTTCGATCCTCAGCACCACATACAAAGATGTTGTGTCTGCCGAAAACTAAAAAATAAATATTAAAAACTCTCTCTCTCTCTCTCTCTCTCTCTCTCTCTCTCTAAAAAAAAAAAAAAAGAAATGAAACAAGGGCTGGGGATGTGGCTCAAGTGGTAGCGCGCTCACCTGGCATGCGTGAGGCACTGGGTTCGATTCTCAGCACCACATAAAAATAAAAATGAAAGATATTGTGTCCACCTAAAACTAAAAAATAAAACATTAAAAAAAAGAAATGAAACAAGATAGGCAACTACAATGTATTTGTGATCTACTGTTAAACATTCAGCTCTTCCTCTGCTTCTTACAGAACTATGCAACCTGGACCTCATCAGTGGGAAACAATATTGTTTGCCCTCCAATTTCTAAAAGCCTTTACTGGGGGTATAGCTCAATGACAGACCACTTACCTAGCATATGTGAAGCCTCAGAATCAATCCTTAGAATCACAAAAAACACAATTTTAATATAAAGTCTACTAATCTTTTAAAAGATTGACGGGCACCTGAAATAGTTAAAATATTAAATATCTCTTGATTCACGAACTACTGAACTTCTGTAAATCCTTATAAAGCTTTTACTTTTCTCAGTATTCTATACAGTATAAAACCCTGCAAAATTTGTTTATACAGTACTGTGAAAAAATTACTCTATCTCCTCAGATGCACAATAAATCTACTGAAATTAAAAATCAAACTTGATAAAAACAATTAAGAATTCTGGAATCAGAAGAGTTTTAAATAACTTTACAAATTCAGTGTTTATGCTACACTAATCAGGCAGAGATAAAACAAACATACAGTACCTTGGATGTGTGAATTTATGCACTGCTCACTAAAGCTGGCCAGATGCCATTTTATCATTGATAGAGTAGAGTAGCTTCAAATTCCACTCAGAGGGCAACTGCAGTTGCACTGAATCCAGCAGCATGAGCATGCCTGCATGTTATTATGGGAAATAGTGGAAAATTTCACAGGCTGACATCCAGAATGTCTGCGGTTCTTTTTCATATTTCTTTCTTCCTGCAAAGCAGTTATTAGTGCAGTACTCTGATTTTTTTAAAGCTGGAAATTTCCACTGTTTTTTTAAGAGGCCCTTCTTAAATGTAAATTGCAAAATGTTCCAAAATTCCAGCATGATAGAAATAATTCAGACAGAAAATAATTAAAATATGCATCTTCAAAGTAGGATGAATGGATTGAGAAAGAAATTGAGACGTGGGGCTGGGGATGTGGCTCAAGCGGTAGCGCGCTCGCCTGGCATGCGTGCGGCCCGGGTTCGATCCTCAGCACCACATACCAACAAAGATGTTGTGTCCGCTGAGAACTAAAAAATAAATATTAAAAAAAAATTCTCTCTCTCTCTCCTCTCTCCTCTCTCACTCTCTCTTTAAAAAAAAAAAAAAAAGAAAAAAAGAAAAGAAATTGAGACGTATCTCTTCCTAAGAAAAAATAAATATATGTCCAGAGAGATACAAGAAATTTAAGGTCACAATAATTTAATATAACACTAAATATGAAAAATAGCATGTTGTGACACTCATATTTTCTTATTGGCTTATAGTACATTCAAAAGATAATACATGTCACTAGGATAGTTAAGAAAACACTATGAAGAGACAGTATAAGCTGGGCATAGTAACAAAAGCCTGGAGTTCAGCTATTCAGAAAGCTGATTTGTGAGGATCACTTAAGCCCACGGACACAGGCCAGCCTGGGCCATGAAATGAGATTCCACACACTGCCCAAAAGTATGTATCTGGGAGTAAAAGGTATACATCCTGCACTAATACAATAGTAAGCCATAAAAATTGGGTTTTTCAAGGCCAGTGGTGCAACATCCTAGCATGCTCTGTTTCAACCAAAGGGAGAAAAAAACTTTTTGAGTTTTTTTAGTTTTTCAGTGAGGGCTAGACAAGGAACAATGACAAGAGCTCCTAGGCAAAATTCAGTGTTTTTACTTTTTTTGCAAGCTAGGCATCAAATCCATAAATTACACATGCTAGGCAAGCAATCTACCACTAAGCCAAACACTTAGTATCACTTTGGTTTTCAGCACCTTCTCATTAAGAATCTACCACACCCACATGTGTGATTTTTTTCCATTTTAATCTGTAATAATAAATGAGAAAACAGACAAGGTCTTATTGATTCATTTTATTAAAGAGATAAAAGATTAAATTCCAGTAGAATGTGGCAGCTCACACTGGTAATCCCAGCTACTTGGGGGGCTGAGGTAGGAAGATCTCAAGTTCAAAGCCAGCCTGGACAACTTAGAGAGATCATTTCAAAATAAAAATAAAAAGGGCTGGGAATGTAGCTCAATGGTATAGTGACCCCCCAAAAAATGATACATATCCATATTGGATGAATGAAAATATATATATAAACTTTTACATATCAATAACAAAAGCTGATTTTAAAAAGGAGGTGGGAAGGGGGAAAAGGAAAGGGAAAGATACAGAAAGGAAGCAAAAGATTTCACCAAAGAAGGTAAAAGGAATATCAATTAAAATCATAAAGAGCCCAGCTTGGTAGCACAAATCCTTAATTCCAGTGACTGGTGAGGCTGAAGGATGAAGGATACCAACTTCCAGGCCAACCTCAAATTTAGCCAGTTCCTGCCTCAAAATAAAAAAAGAACTGGGAATGTAGCTAAGCGGTGAAGCACCCCTGGGTTCAATCCCCAGTATCAAATTATTATCATCGTCATCATCATCACAATGAGATACATTGCTCAAGGGGTAAACAAACTGTCATATATTGTGAAAACATATTGCTTTATACTGCAATAAACAGAACTCCTAATACATGTAACAACATGAATCAATCTCACAGAATTAGGCAAAGAAAAAGAAGCTTAACATAACATACTATATGACTAAAATTATTTGAAATTCTGAAAAGGCAAAGCTATACTGAGTAAACCTATAACTAACACTTTACTTAAGGCTTAGCCCCTAAGCTTGAGAACAAGACAAAGATGTCTAACCATCATTGTATTCAAGGCACCAGCTATCACAATAGAGCAGTGACTGAAAATGACAAAATAAAATTGTCTTTATTCCAACAATATAATCACCTATGTATAAAATCCTATTCAAACTACATAAAAGCTATAAAAATTAATCAGGTTATTAGCAAGATAATAAAGTATTAAGTGAATATACAAAAATCAACTATATTTCTATACACTAACAAATTATTTTTAAAATTTCAATTTCTAATACTATTTATAAACACATTTAAAAATATGGAACTTAGGGCTGGGGATGTGGCTCAAGCGGTAACGCGCTCGCCTGGCATGCGCGGGGTGCTGGGTTCGATCCTCAGCACCACATAAAAATAAAGATGTTGTGTCCACCGAAAACTAAAAAATAAATATTAAAAAAAATATGTAACTTAATGATAAATTTGACATACTTTATAAAATTTGTACACTGAGGGGCCAGGGTTCTGACTCTGTGGTAGAGCACTTGCCTAGCATGTGTGAGGGAGGCACTGGGTTCGATCCACAGCACCACATAAAATAATTTTTTTTAAACATTTATTTTTTAGGTGTAGATGGACACAACACAATGCCTTTATTTTTATGTGGTGCTGAGGATTGAACCCGGGTCCCGCCCATGCTGGGCGAGCGATCTACAGCTGAGCCACAATCCCAGCCCCAAAATAAAAATATTTAAGAAAAAAAAAAATTGTACACTGATAACTAAAAAACACTAAGAGAAATTAAAGACTAAATAAATGGAGAGACATATAAAGTGTTTATGGAAGAGAAGGTGCAATATTGTTATGTCAATTCTCTCCATATTGATATTCATTATGATTCAATGCAATTACAATCAAAATCTCAACAGCCATTATATAGAAATCAACAAGCTAATTCTAACAATTATATGGAAATGCAAAGAGGCAAAATACTTTGAAAAGAATAAAGCTGGAGACTTGCTCTCTCTGATTTCAAGACTTCAATGTAGACAGTGTGGTACAGGGGAAAGACAAATACGGATATGCAGAGGTAGACACACAGATGCGTCCATATAGACAAATACATGAAACAGATGAGAGTCCAAAATATGATCTACATACACATGGTCTATTTACTTTCAAAGGTGCCAAGTTTATATATTGATAGCCACATACCAAACATGAACCTCAACCCTAATCTCACACCACATGCAAAAAATTAATTTAAATGAATCACACGCCTAAATTTAAGAACTACAATTGGGCAGACACTTAATCTCAGCAATTTGGGAGGCTGAAGTAGGAAGATCAAAAGTTCAAGGCCAGCCTCACCAAATTAGCAAAACCCATTTCAAAATTAAAAAATGAAAAAGGGCTAAGGATGCAGCTCAGTGGCTAAGTGCCCCTGGGTTCAATCCCCATACAAAAAAAAAAAAACCACTAAAACTAAAATAATAAAACTTCTAGAGGAAAACAGAAATCAAAAGTCTTTTTTTTTTTTTGGGGGGGGGGGGGTTAGCATGTATTGAACACAGGGGCACTTCACCCCTGAGCCACATGCCCAGCCATATTCTGGTTTTGAGTTTGGGTTTTTAAGATAGGGTCTCACTAAGTTGTTGAGGCTGGCTTTGAATTTAGAATCTTCCTGCCTCAGCCACCCAAGAGGCTGGGATTACAGGCATGCGCCACAACACCCAGCAACACACCAGTCTTAATGACTATGAAGTCAGCAAAGATTTTTAAATATAGCATGAAAAGTATGAACAATAAAAGAAAAAGCAAAAAGTGATAAATGAACTCCAGAAACATTTAAAATTTTTGCTCTTTCAAAAATAGTTATGAGGTGCTGGGGCTGTATGTGGCTCAGTGGCAAGGCACTTGCCTAGCCACATAAAAAATAAACAAAGGTATGTGTGTCCCTCTACAACTAAAAAAATTTTAAAAAAAAATAGTTACAAAAACAAAATAGGGCACAAACTCAAAGAAACTATGTACAAAATTTATGTTTTAAAAAAAGAGTTTTACACCTTAAAGAATCCTTACATCTAAGTAAGATGACAGCTGGGCACAGTGGCAGACAGACGCCTCTAATCCTAGCAACTCAGGAGGCTGAGGCAAGAAGATTTCAAGTTCAAGGCCACTTAGTGAGACCCTGTCTCAAAATAAAAAAAGGGCTGGGATGTGGCTCAATGGCTAAGTGCCCCTGGGTTTGATCCCCAGTACCAAGGGGAAAAAAAGGAAGAAGATAAACACCCCAAATGAACAACAGGCAAAAGATGAGCAGATACTTCTTCACACATGCACACACACAAAAAAGAAAAATATACTAATAAAAAAAATAAGTAAAAGATGTTCAACATCAGCCATTAGAGAAACTCAAAACCATAATGAAGGTGCAGTACAGTGATAAAATGTTTACCCAGTATATGTGAAACACTCCATTCAATTTTCAGCAGTTTCAAGAAAGAAGGAAAAAAGAGCAATACAACACTATACACCCCAAAATGGCTAACATTAAAAAGACTAATCACACCAAATGTTCATCAGAATGTGGAATTTTGCTGAGAGAAATGTAAAATGGTACAATCACTTTGAGAAACAGTTGGCAACTTTTTAAAACTCTTAAATACTGAACATACACTCTTCATACAACCAATCCATTCCACTCCTGAGGATTTATCCCACAAAAATACAAGCACAGGGGCTGGGATTGTGGCTCAGCGGTAGAGTGCTAGCATAGTACAGGCAGGACTGGGGTTCAATCCTCAGCACCACATAAAAATAAAGGCATTGTGTTGTGTCATCTACGCCAAAAAAATAAATATAAAAAAAAAATACAAGCATATATCTATACACAGTCTAATGCAGAGAATTTCTTTTGATAATCAAAATCTAGAAACAATCCAAATGTTTATCACCAAGTAATGGGGAAACAGTGACATACCCAAACAATAGAGTAATATTAAGCAAATAAAAAAGGAAAGACTAAGCCAGATAATAGTGGTACACAGCCTATAATCCAGTTACTTGGGAGGCTGAGGCAGGAGGATCACAAATTCAAGGCCAGCCACAGCAATTTAGCAAGGCCCTATGAATTTATTTTCCTATACAGGTCATTATTGAAACAATTGGTAAATCTGAATAAAACCTACAGATTATTCTATTAACATTCATTTTCAGCACTGAGGATTAAATCTCTGCCCTAGATAATGATTCCCCAAATCAAGAAATGTGTTCTGTCCATATAAAATTCTTCAAAGTCCTACACACTGATCACTTGGTCATAAGTGATCCCTTTCCTCCTCTGATCATGTCTAAAACCAACTGATCACAGTTGGCCTTGGACTGAAGTACTGTTAAATACCTGAATGTGTGCACTTGAAGGTCAAAAAACCTTGTTAGTGTCTTACATAGTAAAAGCTTAATAAACACTGATTAAGTATGTGTGTGCATGGAGGAGTAGGCAACAGCTAAGCAGTAGCAAATTAAGGATGACTAAAGTTTAAAGGCCTCATAGCTAAGAGAATGACAGTATAAAAATTCAGTTTTTTTTTTTAAAAGTCACAGCCAGGTGTAGTGGCACACACTTATAATCCCAGTGGCTCGGGAGATTGAGGCAAGAGGATCTCAAATTCAAAGCCAGCTTCACCAAATTATCGAGGGCCTAAGAAACTCAGTGAGGCCCTATCTCTAAACAAAATACAAAAAAGGGCTGCGGATGTGCCTCAGTGGTTGAGTGCCCCTGTTCAATCCCCAGTACCAAAAAATAAAAAAGACATTGGGGCGCAGTGGTGCACACCTGCAATCCCATCAACTCAGGAGGCTGAGGAAGGAGGATACCAAGTTCAAAGCCAGTCTCAGCAACTAAATTGTTTAGGTCCTATGCAATTTAAATAGACCCTGTCTCAAAAAAAATTTTAAAAGGGCTGGGGATGTTGCTAAGTGGTTACGCACCACTGGGTTCAATTCCCAGTTCCCCCACCCTCTGCAAAAAAAAAAAAAAAAAAAGCCACACATGGGAGTGATTTTATACTTTAGCAAAGAAAATACTGCAGGTTATTGGCAAATTTGTGACTGCAGGTTTGCCTAATTTGAGATCTGTACACCCAAGCCTTCCTCCATTCTAGACATAGTTATGTACTTGAAAGAAGCTTCCTGAATTCCATTTTAGTAATTCCTGATGAAAATGTTTTTAAAACTTAATACAGAAATAGTCCTGTCTCGTTCTGGGAAGACGATGCCATTGACCATCCAATATCCAAATATAAATGTGAAGTTGTTTTTTCTCACTGATGGAGTTAGCAAAGGTTTGCTCCACTAGTGATGGAGACCACTATCTGGGCTGGGATTGAAACACTAACCTGGGCTGGAGTTGTAGCTCAGTGGTAGAGCACTTGTCTAGCACATGTAAGGCCCTGGGTTCAGCACCACATAAAAATAAAGGTATCGTGCTATAATCCCAGCAGCTTAGGAGGCTAAGACAAAAGGATCACGAGTTCAAAACCAGCTTCAGCAATGGCCAGGCACTAAGCAACTCAGTGAGACTTGTCTCTAAATAAATTATAAAACAGGGTTGTCCCGGGATGCAGCTCAGTGGTCGAGCGCCCCTAAATTCAATCCCCAGTACTAAAAAAATAAGTAAAAAAAAAATTTATATATATAAAGGTATTGTGTCCATCTACAACTAAAAAAACAAATAAACACTGACCTGAGACACAAGGTCCAGGCAAGTAAGAGGAAACAGATGAGCAAAGGATGCACAGACTGAAGACAATCTGGTGAAGAGAACACTGGGTAATCCTTAATACATTTTCAGATAAAGCTAACAAATTTTAGTCTGGAAATAACTAGCTAATAAGCTACTCTATAGGGAACCTTAATTCAATGATCCATTTCACTGACAGTTTTCCTAAGTAAATGACATCACTTTACTTTCTTACAGTAGAAGAAGCTGAAAATTCTCTCCCCTTTCCCTTCCCGTTTGTGTTTTCCCACTTACAGCACACACTATGGTGTGATGGAATCAGCAGTTCAAAGGCATTTTGTTCCCAAACTTTTTTTTTTTTGGTGGGGGGGGGGGTGCGTAGGAGGTGTTCTAGGGATTGAACCAGGGGCACTTAACTGAGCCACACTCACAGCCTTTTTTTTATTTTTCATTATTTGTTTCGCGATGGGGCTTTACTAAGTTGCTCAGGGCCTCATTCAGTTGCTGAGGCTGGCTTTTTTTTTTTTTTTTTTTTTTTTTAAGTAAAAAGGAGTTTACTTCTTTGCTAGTAAAGGAGACTGAGACTGGCTTTGAACTTGCAATTTTCCTGTCTCAGCCTCCTGAGGCACTGGGATTACAGGTGTGGGACACCCTGCCCAGCTCTATCCCTAAACTCTTACTGATGAATCAGCATTGGAAACTGCATCTGACTTTACATTGCCTGGCAGAAAGAGTTTAATGCACTTACTGTTTGATCAATAAAATTTAAACCAAGCTGGGGGTGCAGCAGTGGTAGAGCACTTCCTGGGTATGCCAGGGCCTGAATTTGATAACCCACACAGAAAAAAAAAAAAAAAAAGAAAGAAAGAAAGAAAAAGTGAAAAGACTTAATAAAATAATAAAAGACCATTCTAGCCAGGCAAGGTAGCACATGTCTGTAATCCCTGCTACTCAGGAGGCTATGGAGAGGAGAATCAAGGAGTTCAAGAACTGCTTGGGCAACTTAATGAAACCCTGACTCAAAATAAAATTTTAAGTCTGGGGATGTAGGTCAGTGGCAGAGCACACATGAGGCCCTAGGTTCAATCCTTAGTGCTACCAAAACAAAACAAAAAAGGAAAAGCCACAAACCTGACAATTTTTTTTAAGGACTTATGATATAGGGAGAACACTCCTATGTTCAAACCCTCGCACCACCAAAAAAAAAAAAAAAAAAAAAAAATCAATGATGCCTTAAATTAGTATTTTCTAACATAAGGAGCCTTGAGGATCACACATGGCACCCCTTTGTTTTACAAATTTTAAAGTAAAGAACACTGACTTACTCAAAGCTTGCAGTATAGGTTTACAAGTTATTCTGAACTCTTTAAAAAATTATTTTCAAAGTAACAGGCTAACAAATGATATTGATCGGGTACCAAAATGAGAAAAATATCTAGTGATATTTTTTAAGTTGTTTGGAAACAAGTACATGATCATGCTGTGCTCTCCAACAGCAATTAACTTTCATTTATTAAAATGTCAGTTTAGGATATTTAGATTATGATAAACATTTACCATCAAAGTAAAATAATTTGGCCTTAGATTTCATTTAAATAGAAGAGTGAAAAATATTTATTTACATGAAAAGTTCCCCTCTTTTTGTTGTTAAGCCTCTTTCTTCCCCCTCTTTTGTACTAAGGTTCTCAAACGCATGAGACAGAGGAACAATACCTCAATACAAGGGGCAGGCTTCCTGCCTACTAGTCAGTCATTATTCTTAAGACTTGAGAACTTTCAAAACACTGCTTGAATTGCTTTGAAATTCCTCTTTCAGATTTTCCCTCCTTCGTGGAACATCTATCTAAAAGAATGACTTCAAAAATGTCTCACTGAACTCAATCAAAATTCTCTAAGCAAACTAAAAAAAAAAAATGACAGCTTTAGATACAAAGGTTGGATGTAAATGCCTTTAAATTTGTCAAATACCAACCAAACATACAGGACAAAAAGTAAAGTATATTTCTGGCCAGGCATAGAATAGCTTTTTCTCATTCTATAGAAATTAAACCTGTTTCTGAGAAATTCCATAGTTATAAATTATCTCAAAGTTGAAGACCACAATATTACCAATACTTTTTTTAAAAATACCATTTAAAAATCTAAAGATGGGGCTGGGGATGTGGCTCAAGCCGTAGCACGCTTGCCTGGCATGCGTGCGGCCCGGGTTCGATCCTCAGCACCACATACAAAGATGTTGTGTCCGCCAAAAACTAAAAAATAAATATTAAAATTCTCTCCTCCCCCCCCCTCAAAAAATAAAATAAAATAAAATAAAAATCTAAAGATCTCAAACTACATTAAACCAAAAGGACTAACTCAATTATTACCGACTTCAAGACAGCTTCACACTAAAATGAAGTACACTCATTCATTTTAAAAAGTTGTCAGGAACAGAAAAAATTACCAGCTGCAATCACCTGAGAACCTGGAAAATTTCTCATTTCCTCTGACTGCATTCTGACAGTGGTACTACTTACTAATAAACATACTAAAACAATAAGTTTACTTGCGACATGGAGATGTGAGGTAGACAAATTATCTGCCCAGGTTAACATGGGTTCTTTCTTTTTCAAAGGCACAACATTAAAAATGAAAGATTCATGAGTAATGACTTGTCAAACTGTTACAATAAATAGAAATTTTTCCAAAACCTCTAATGCCTCTAACAAAAACAAAAAGACTATTTTAAACAATACTTGATAAAGCCTAGCCCGATATGGTGGTGCACGCCTGTAATCCCAGCCACTCAAAAGGCAGAGGCAGGAGGACTGCAAATTCAAGGTCAACCTGGGCAATTTAGCAAGAACCTGTCTCAAAATAAAAATGAACTGCAGGTGTAGCTCAGTGGTAGAGCATCCCTGGGTTCAATCCCCAGCCACAAAAACTAAGTAAAAATTAAAAATAAAGCCTAATTCCAGTACAACAAAATAATTTAGCTAGTCCCCTGGCGTTTGTTATAATGGGATTTAAACTGTACACTCAACATTCAATTAACCATAAGGCTTATCCTAATTGAGGATTATGCTGACTTCTGTGGTCCTTTCCTATCTATCCATCTACCACTCCAATTTAGCTGCCATAGCTACCAAAAGCAAAGCCCCAGGGAGCAGATTATCCATTACTATGTGATACCCAGGCCAATATTCCTTTTTCATTACTATGTAGATAATCGAGAGTAAAATTTACTACTCTGGGAGGCTGAGGCAGGATAGCAAATTCAAGGCCAGCCTGGGCAATTTAGCAAGACCTTGTCTCAAAATAAAATAAAAATGGCTGGGAATGTAGTTCAGTGATAAGAATTCTTCCCTAGCATGCTGAAGGCTCTGGGTTCAATCCCTGGTGGGTGGGAGGGTGGGAGGGGGAGAAGGAAGGAAGGAAGGAAAAGAGAAAAAAAAAATTAGTAATCTACTCAGCCTGGTTTCCAAAAAGAGCAGCTGAGCTACATAACCCTTACTTATATCTTCTAACCAAGGAAATCAAACATTTCAACAGAATATCTTCATGGAGATAACAGACAAAAAATGTCACATTTTCTAGAATGTATCAATTAAAAAATTAACAGAGCTAGGCTCAGTG
Source organism: Spermophilus citellus (assembly GCF_964194105.1). Taxonomy (NCBI): domain Eukaryota; kingdom Metazoa; phylum Chordata; class Mammalia; order Rodentia; family Sciuridae; genus Spermophilus; species Spermophilus citellus. The sequence goes on along the minus strand of NC_138185.1, from coordinate 5,741,179 downwards.
GAACATGCCTGTAATTTCACCAACTCAGGAAGCCAAGGCAAGAAGATATATAGTTTGATGTCAACCTGGAGAACTTAGTGAGACTCTGCCTCAAAAAGCAAAAAGAACTGGGGATGTAGCTCAGTGGTATAGCACCCCTGATTTCAATCCCCAGCACACAAAAAAAAGAATTAACAGAAAAGGAAAAATAGAACACAGCTGTTTCTAACAAAAACTATGAAAATAGGAAAAGGACTAGGGATGTGCGCTATGATGTAGCTCTGCAGTGGAACACTTGCCTAGCAGGCATAAGGCCCTACAGACCCAGCACTGGGGTGGAGGAAGGATACAGGTCATGACACTGAACACTATGAAAAAAAGAAAAGACACTAGTCCAAAACCTGTTCTACAATCAGGCTGAATTCCTTCCTTTGCCTCTAGGACACAGAGTTTACTACACAGTTAAATAAACCTTTATTACTGCCCCCACTATATATTGACCTAGAGCAACAAAAATTATCCTAAACTAAGCTAATGCTGACAAAATTAGAAACTGGCAATATGCTGTCTAATGTTATTTAGTTTGTGACTAAACTGGCCTTTCTAGACAGTATAGGTCTTCCTTTTCTACTGCTGTACATATTCTGGCCATTTTTCTGTTCCTTTAACAATTTACTACTAGATGGCAGAAAAGTTAATGCCATTATTTGTTAGAGGGTTGAAAATAAGGTTAGACAGTAAATAAACTGTAGTCTAAACCCGAAATAATCTCCCATAAACCCTCTCAGAAAAACAAAGATATTTTACCCAGCAAACACTAACAAACTGATGAATAAGCCTCATTACAGCACATCTCCTCCTTCACCTTAACCATTAAATGTTCATTTTGTAATCCCCCCCATTCCAAAAAGCACTCATAAAAATGGAAGAAAATGCCAACATTAAACTGCAGCACTCATATCAAAACTATCCCTTAGAATCTAGTCACCTTTTTCTTCCAGTCTGCTGAACTTCAAAAAAAAAAAAAATTATCATATATTACCAATGCTAATTTTCTGCTCCCAGAGCTTCCACCACTAAATAATGCAAAAAAGAAATATTCTATAATATACTATGGAGTATAATAAATTCAACTAAAATGGTACAGGTATCTCTGCAGAGCTTAATGTATGAGAAACTGTAGTCAACTTCTCAATAACCCACAACTCTGTTTTACTGGTGCCAGGAAGCATTAACAGAGTAACAACTGTATTAAATTGTTGCCAATTTGCTATATAGACAATCAGCCACTGGAGGCTACACTTATTGTAAACTTGCAACAAATTAGAAGTTTTCACAAGTACTCTACATCCTCTGGTCAAGGTTTGAAATTATGTAGCTCAAAAATTTTTAAAAAGAAGTCTTAATGCCTGCCTGTAATGTCAGCTACCCCAAGGCTAAGGCATGAGAATAGTGAATATGAGACTCCCCCTTTTAGGGCTGGGGATGTGGCTCAAGCGGTAGTGTGCTCGCCTGGCATGCGAGCGGCCCGGGTTCAATCCTCAGCACCATATACAAACAAAGATGTTGTGTCCGCCGATAACTAAAAAATAAATATTAAAAAAAAAGAGAGAGAGAATCCCCCTTTTTTAAAAAATAAAATTTGAAGGATGGGGTGGCTCAAAGTATTGCTCAATGCTCTGAAGCATCATAATGTGAGAGGCCCTGGGATCTGAGTACTGGAGTACTAAAAAAGAAACAACATAAATGACTTTTGGGCTTTTTTTCTTAACAACCAATTAGGAATAGGACAATAGTAGGTTGCTGGGTTTTGTTTTGTTTTCCATCTTACCCTACTGTCCAAATTAAAAGATATTTTGAACATATCATACATTTTAGTTGTAGATGGACACAATACCTTTACTTTTTTAAAAAAAAGTGGTGCTAAGGATGGAATGAGTGCCTCACATGTGCTAGGCAAGTGCTCTCTACCACTGAGCTACAACCCCAGACCTAGATTATTTCTTTTTTAAGTTGTTGATAGACCTTTTTTTTAATTCATTTATAGGTGGTGCTGAGCATCAAATCCAGTGCTTCACACAAACTAAGCAAGCACTCTACCACTGAGCCATAACCCCAGCCCCCCATATTATTCTTTTAAAAATAAATTATTCTTTTTCAAAAATTACAGCAGGGCACAGTGGCATACATCTAAAATCCCGGCAACTCGGGAGGCTGAAACAGGAGAACCACAATTTGAGGCCAGCTTCAGCAATTTAGGGAGATCATGTCTCAAAATAAAAAGGCCCAGGATGTAGTTCAGTAGTACAGTGCCACTAAGTTCAATGCCCAGTACCTGAAATAAACTATTTTTTTCTTTAGTGTAATATCCCTAACATAGCCAAAAAAAAAAAAAAAAAAAAAAAAAATCTTATTTCAAAAGATAGTTGTCAAGAAGGCATTAGTGGTGCTAGGTATGGTGGTTCACACCTACAATCCCAGCAACTTGGGCAATTGAAGCAGGATCATAAATTCCAAGCCAGCCTCAGCAACTCGGTAAGGCCCTAAGCAACTTCTCAAAATAAAAAACAGCCAGGCACAGTGGCACATGCCTATAATCCCAACCACTTAGGAGGCTGAGGCAGGAGGATCACAGGTTCAAGGCCAACAGCAGCAACTTAGTGAAGCACTAAGCAACTGAGAGACCTTGTCTCAAAATATAAAAATCAAAAAAATGAAAATAAATAAAGGGCTAGGGATGTGGTTCGGTGGTAAAGCGCCTCTGGGTCAATCCCCAGTACCCCCCCCCCAAAAAAAAAAGCAAGAAGAAAGAAGGCATTAATTAGCAACCATTTCAAGAACTTTAATTTATACAACTCCTGAGGGGAAAAAAGATCTAGGGTTCAACAGTACACTCACTCTTTACTGAATGAATTCTTATTTGCTTGGGATGGGGTTGCTTCACAGAAATAATTTTTTTTAAAATAACTTATCTTTTTTTAATATATATATATATATATATATATATATATTTTTTTTTTTTTTTTTTTTTTTTAGTTCTCGGCGGACACAACATCTTTGTTTGTATGTGGTGCTGAGGATCGAACCTGGGCCGCACGCATACCTCTGAGCCACATCCCCAGCCCAACTTATCTCTTTTTTTAAAGAGAGAGAGAGAACTTTTTAATATTTACTTTTTAGTTTTTCGGCGGACACAACATCTTTTTATTTGTACGTGGTGCTGAGGATCAAACCCAGAATCGCGCGCATGCCAGGTGAGCATGCTACCGCTTGAGCCACATCCCCAGCCCAGAATTAATTTTTATACTAGGCGAAATACACAATATAATTGCTTTCAAAATATAGTGAAATTGAATGGGGGTGTAGTTCAACAATACAGCACCTGCTTAGCATGTATTGGTCCCTGGGTTCAATCCGCATCACCCAAAAAAATATAGATACATGCATAAGTTATGTAATGTTAATTCCTAATAACCTAGCTCTAATATCATTTAACTGTGATATCTAATATCAACAAACCGTATTAATTCTTAAAACAATATTCTAAAATGTATTAAAAATGGAAACTTTGTTGATTAAGCTGAACTTTGTATTTTCAAAGCCTCCATAGTAAAGGGATATTCTGGTAGAAGCAGTTCATATAACTGCTCTAGAAACAATTACAGCCCCCCACTTAGTCCATAATCCCCAACTCCAAAATCTATTTCTATATGCCAAAAGCTGGCATATGCCTCTTTTTGGTTCTTTGATGCTCATTGGACAACTAAGTCATTTCTACCAGTATAGAAAATCCCCCACAATTTAGGATCACAGGCAATTTAGATTACTACTCATTTAAATGCAGAACCTGAAGTAACCTCCAGTGACAGGAGCTATAGTGTTGGATATCATTTTACATTTTACAGAGGCTTTATCTTACATACAAACAATGACCCTAGTTGGGTTCTTCATCCTAAACACTCAAAGACTGTTATTTCTTTAAGATATGAGTAAATAAAGAAACACAGTAAGTTCAGAAGAACCTTTCTAATAGCTACCAACATTTTTAAAGACAACAAAAAGAAAACAGCGTTCCCACCACATTTCCCTTTCCTTCTGTTCATTTTATTTCCGGGCTTTGGGTATCCAACATGCTGTGTTTCAAATAAAAATTTTCAAATACTTAGCCTGAAAACCAAAGATAACTCTAGAAAATGATTAACAGTCACTGCCTCCGAAGGGGAATTATAGGGTTTGAAGGGAAAGAGATTGATTTCTCAATGTTTTTGTACTTATTCGGTTGTATAATATATGTCCAAATAAACTAACAGTAATTTGAAATTTTTTTAAAGAACAGTTCACGAACTTACAGGTTTCCATTAACATTTTAATTCAGGCAGCATTCGCTCAAGATCTATTTTTTCCCCAATCAGCTTTTAAACAACCTGCCGCAACAAAAACGCTTTCTTGCAGCCACATCGGTTAGTTGGAGCTGAGGGCAGGCATTTAAATCAAGGAGATGCAGCAATCGCCCTGCACACTACTACCCTCACTCATCTCATTCAACTCCGCAGAAAACCACTGCAGCAAGACAGCTGTTACGCGCCTTCCTGTTTCTTTACGGGCACAGGCTTAATAACAAAAACAGGTTGGCTTGGAGGCTCGGCTCAAAAACTGCAAAAAGGAAGTCTTGCCCGGGGTGGGGGGCAGTTTCGACTTGGAGCGAGTTTCACCCGCTGCGTGTCATTCCATCTGCGAGTCCTGAACTCCTCCGGCCAAGTGCGATTTCGAGATGCTCCGTCCCTCTCCTAACTGTTCTTCGGGTCCACTTCCCCCCCCCAGATGCCCTCCAAATGCCTGGGAAGCAACTAAGCCTCCCAACGCCCCACGGCCCCTTTTTAAGGCAAGTGCGAGTCACAAATTGAACCCACGAAACAAGGAAGCCTGGCCGCGAGGAGGGCAAAAGGTAATGAGGGTGGCCAATAATCGCCAGGCTGACCCGGCCAGCGGCAGGGCAGTAGAACGCCTCCTTACTGAGGAAACTGCCCAGAACCTGCCCGAGCCCAAAATGGAAATTCCGCAGAAATTCCGTGCTCTGGTCCCGTCCGCCGCCGAGTGCGGGAGGCAGCGCGCCGCGGGACCCGCCGACTCGGAGCGCGGCGGGAGGGCGGGGGTCTGCGCGGCGCCCCGAGCCCGGCGGCCGCGGCGGGCGGAGGAGGGGCGCGGAGCCCCGGGCGCAGCCCAGCGCCGCGAGGGCGGCGGGAGGACAAAACTTTGGGACCCCCAACTCCGCGGCGACCCTCGATGCGGGGACCCGCGCCCGCCCCGCCCGGGCTCCCGTCCGCCGGCGCCGGCTGCGGAGGCTGAGGGAGCGGCGTGGCCCCGAGCTGCCCGGCGCGCCCCTCCGCGCCTCGCCGGAGCCCCAGCCCGAGCCGCGGCTGGCGACAACCCGGGCGCCGCGCCCTCGGCCCCCGCCTCGCACCCACCCCTGGCCGGCCGCCGCCTCCTTTATCTCCACTCACCTCCCGCCGCCATTTTCCTGGCAGCTCAGCTTTAAGTCGGAAACTAGCCGCTCAGCCCGCAGCCACCGCCACCGACTCCGCCGCGGCCGCCGCCGTCGCTGTGAGGGGTTGAGGCGGCAGCCGCTGGAGCCGCGGCGCGGGGGCCGCTGGGATATGTAGTCCCGCGGCCACGCCCAGCACTACCGGTCCCAGGGGGCCTTGCGCGCCCCGCCAGGGCGTCCGCGGCGGAGGGCCTTCGCCCCCGGCCTTCCCGGAGCCGGTGAGAGCTCGGGAGAGCTGGAGTGCAACCCTCGTCCAGCCCTGGGTGTTTATCGTGCTTGCCTTCATCCACTGGCGCCTTACATTTATGGAGGGTTGGTCGTAGGCAAAACACGGGTCCTCAGGATCAGCATCCCTGGAGACCCTCATTTGGCAGATGAGCAAACCCAGGCACCAGGTCAGAACCCCGAGGTGCCCGTCCGACGCCAGGCCATTGGGAGGAGGTTGTTGGGCAACAGGATGTTCACGGCATACTCAGTTCCTGAGTGGTATCCCTCCCAGGGTTTCTGATTTACAACAGGGAACAGCTGGCTTGACCGTGGAGCGGCAGACGCCACCTCAACCAAGGGACAGAGGGAACCTGGCGTCACCCGTAGCCGGTCAGTGTGTGTGTGTCTCCTGCTACCATGCAACAGGGAAGGCCCAGAAAGCATGATCCGACCTCTGAAACGTGGTTAAAAAAAAAAGCCTTAATCCAACTGTAAAAAAAATCATGGGGCCGGGGCTCAGTGGTAGAGCGCTCGTCTAGCGCTGCTGCGAGGCCCGGGTTCAATCCTCAGCACCACATCAAAATAAATAAAGGTGTCCAACTAAAAACTGAATATTATTTTAAAATCATACAAAATAATCATACAATCTGGAATATGGAACATTGTTTGACACAACTAGCCTAGACATTTAAAAACATCAAAGCATAGAACAGGTGAAAACCAAATGCAATATGAGATTCTGTTCGACCCAGAATAATCTTTCTATGTAAAGAGATTTGGGGGAGGAATGTTTTGTTGTTGAGAGCAGTTTTTTGTTTGTTTGTTTGTTTGTTTGTTTTGTTTTTAATATTTTTAGTTGTAGGTGGACACAATACCTTTATTTTGTTTATTTATTTTTATATGGTGCTAGAGATCGAACCCAGGGCCTCGCACATGCTAGGCTACCGCTCTACCCCTGAGCCTCAGTCACAGCCTGACTGAATTAGTATGAAATGTCTTAAGCGTGAATAAAATAATTTGGTAGCTCCACTGTCACCACCATCTCTCTCTCTCACACACACACACACACACACACACACACTATTGCAGCAGCCTCTTCACCGATCTCCTTTTTCCATCCTAACCCTCCTGGAGTCCGTCCTCCGTACAGCACCAAGAAGGACCCCTGTAAAAAACAACTCTGTGTTCCTACTCCATAATCTTGCAGTAACCCCGGAAGTCCCACGTAACCTGTCCCTCAACTCCCTTTCCTCCCCTGAGCTCTTTGGCCACTTGTCTTCCACTCACTGCTGTACCCAGGGAAACTGGAGCCCTCCAGGGTCTCCAATATGCTTAACCCACTCCAGCCTCAGGGACCTTACTTGCTGTTTTTCCTGCCTAAAACCTAAATGACCCACTCCCTCTTCTCCCCTTGAACACTGTCTACATGTCACTCCTCAGTGAGAGAGGCTTTTCCATAATTGCTGTATTTTTACGTTCTTGCCCACTCGGACCCCAGCTTTCCCTGCCTTCTTCCCTGATTTGTTCCTCTCCAAGGTACCTTTCTTTTTTTTTTTTTTTTCTTTTTTTTTTAAAGAGAGAGTGAGAAAAGAGAGAGAGAGAGAATTTTTAATATTTATTTTTTAGTTCTCGGCAGACACAGCATCTTTGTTAGTATGTGGTGCTGAGGATCGAACCCGGGCCGCACGCATGCCAGGCGAGTAGGCTACCACTTGAGCCACATCCCCAGCCCCCTCCAAGGTACCTTTCATCATTAGGAACACCATATATCTGTACTTACCTGTTATTTAATATCTTCTCTCCTCACAAGAATCAAAGCTCCATGAAGGGAAAGTCTCCTCTCCTTCCCTGATGTCCCTTCAGCACCCCCTGCAGAGCTTACCAATACCAGGTGTTCAGGCGCTGTTTGCTGCATGGCTGTGTGTTGGTAGCCTATCATCCCACCTACTTGAGAGACTGAGGCAGGAGGATGGCAGGTTCAAGATCAGCCTCAGAAACTTATGAAGACCCCGTCTACAAATAAAAGTTCTTTTTTTTCCTTGAGCATTGGGGTTGTAGCTCAGTGGTGGAGTGCAATATGCATGTATGTATGTACTGCAAGGATGAATTCACTCCCCTACCAAATGCGAGTACTAAGTAAATACCATATTAGGTACAGAGAATGCAGAGATGGAAACTAGACTTCAGGCCCCCATGGCCTTTCACCTGGGCAACTGCAACTGCCTCCCAGCCACTCTACGCTTCCTGCTTTTCTCATCGGCCCTCTGCAGCCATTTCTCACCAAGTAACAGAGGGATCTTTGTAAAATTATATATTAAGACACATCACCTCCAACTTGAGCACCTTCCAATGGCATCCCATAAATTTTGGAATAAAACCCAGACCCTCACTGAGCTTTCTTGATCTCAAACAATATATCTCTACCCATTTCCACCCAGGCCAGGCCAGACACCGACTTCTGCATGTGTCTAGCATACTCCTGCCTCAGGAGCTTTGTGCATGCTGTTCCCTTTGTCTAGAATTTTCTTTCCTCCTGACTTGTTCCCTGTTTTTATCCAGGTATCTGATGCAGTGCCTCCTCAGGTAGAACTTACACAGCTCTACACAGAGCCTAGTATGGTGGTGCTTGCCTGTAACCCCAGTGACTCGGAGGTTAGGACAGGAGGATGGCAAGTTCAAGGTCAGCCTGGGCAAATTAGTGAGACCCTGTCTCAAAATGCAATAAAAAGGGTTGCGGGTGTGGCTCAGTGCTAAAGCACCTGTGAGTTCAATTCTCAGTACCCACCCCCCCCCAAGAAGAAAAGATCAATTTACAATTCAAATGCACTATATATGTGTGCAGAAAATACACATAGTTAAGCAGATACATATATTTTCATAGAAAGTATAGCTGATATTAACAGTAAAAACTATGTACTCAAGTAGAGTCAGAGAAGATTCCAGGAAGAAGCAACTCCTGTGTTGATTTTGGTGGAGCTTCTAGGGGGATCCTTTCCTGAGTGCCGTGGAGTGATGCTACTCTAGACCCAAATCCAAGCCAGCTGAGTCACAGACTCGGGTAGAAGTCTGTGAAGAAAAGACACCTGCCTTCATTCTTTCCTCCCTGTCTGCACGGGCCACCCCCCTCCTCCATGAAGAGGTTGATCGCATGTACCCTTCCTTAAACTGGGGCCGGCTCTGTGACTATTGTTATTGTACTTACCAATAACAGGTAAGTACAGATATATGGTGTTCCTAATGATGAAAGGTAACTTGGAGGGGGCTGGGGATGTGCCGGAAGTAATATGGGGAGGACTTTCAAGCTTGGGCCTTAAGATTATTGGCAGCTTTCACGTCCTTCCTCTTGGAATCCAGCTTCCCTGCTATGGGAAGCCCAAGCCACACGAGGAGCCCACACCAAGGAAAACTGGGGACTCCAGGTAACAGTCCATGCTGAGATCCCAGGCAAGAGCCAGTAGCAAGTGCCAGCCCCATGAGTGAGCCATCTTGCATATTTCAGTCCTTCCAGGCCAGCTACAAGCTGATCTGCAGATCCCTTTGGACCTGCAACAGAAGAACCACCCCACTGAGCCCTGGCAACCCGCAGAGTCACGGGAGATTTAAAAAAAAAAGTGGTTGTTCTTTCAGTCATGAAACTCTACAGTGGTTTGTAATGCAGCAATAAATGATTGAAACACTCTGTAAACATAGATTTTTTTAATATATGTGTGTGTGTGTGTATGCATATGTGCTGAGGGCCATTGCCAAGTAGGAATGACGCATCGAAATTTCCTTGCCAGCGTACCCCATGTTAAATGGACTTGCCTTGGAATTTCGCTGTTGACATTGCATGTAAGGTGACCTTGCTCAAGGACCAGGGCGGATCCGGGTTTAGAGCTGATCAGGTTTGAGGAAGTATCCCCCTCCTTGGGTTTAGGGCGTTCCTGGTTTAAGACAAGTTTAGGGCGTTCCCAGTTTAAGACAATATGGGTTTTAGGGAAGTTGGAGGTTGAAGATTATTGCTGCTGGAAATAGGGCGTTCCTGCTGCCTGAGCTCCCGTTGAGTTCTCGGGAGATTCAGAAAGTATTTTGGGAAAAAAGCCTCATGGAGTAGGTGAATTGGGCGGCGGCAGAACTGGGATTTGCCCTGAACGTGTGTAGAGGCCGGTGTGAGTTCGGGAATAAAGAATTGCTGTTCGAATCTACAAAGCTGTGTGGTGGCTCGTGATTCTTGTGCCCAGCCAAGACATTGGCACATATGTAAATATTTAGTTGTAGATGGACACAATACTTTTTTTTTTTTAAGAGAGAGTGAAAGAGGAGAGAGAGAGAGAGAGAATTTTTAATATTTATTTTTTAGTTCTCGGCGGACACAACATCTTTGTTGGTATGTGGTGCTGAGGATCGAACCCAGGCCGCACGCATGCCAGGCGAGCGCGCTACCGCTTGAGCCACATCCCCAGCCCAGACACAATACCTTTATTTATTTATATGTGGTCCTGAGGATAAAACCCAGTGCCTCACACATTCTAGGCAAGTGCTGCACCACTGAGTCACAACCCCAGGCCCAAGCATAGACTTTTGTAGAACTGTTTTTAAAAAATTCATTTTTTAAAATATTTTTGGTTGAACATGGACACAATACCTTTGTTTTAATTATTTATTTATTTTTATGTGGTGCTGAGGATCGAACCCAGTGCCTCATGTGTGCAAAGTGAACACTCTACCACTGAGCCACAATCTCAGCCCCTAAAAAATTTATATATATATATTTTTTTTTTTTTAAGATTAGTGGTGATCAGAGTTTTTTTTTTTTTAAAGAGAGAGTGAGAGAGGAGAGAGAGAGAGAGAATTTTTAATATTTATTTTTTAGTTCTCGGCGGACACAACATCTTTGTTGGTATGTGGTGCTGAGGATCGAACCCGGGTTGCACGCACGCCAGGCGAGCGCACTACCGCTTGAGCCACATCCCCAGCCCATATATATATATATATATATATATTTTTTTTTTTTATTGACCTTTATTTTATTCATTTATTTATATGCGGTTCTGAAGATCAAATCCAGTGCCTCTCATATGCTAGGCAAGCATTACACGGTACCATTGAGCCACAACCCCAGCCCTGATTGAGAACTTTCAATAAGAAGAAAGAATAGCTTTAAATTCTAAAATTGCTCCAAAGAAAAATGGCTTGACTTGAGAACTGGAAGTGTAAACTCTGAGGACAGGATCAGAAGCTCAAGTAGATGGGATTAGGAGTTGAAGCTCTCCAAACACAAAGACCTTCTGCCTGAGACATCCTGACCCTGTGAAAATCCTGCTTGCCTGCCCCAGAACAGAGCTCACTTCTCAAGGGAGCGGAGCAGTCAGGGTCCTTGGACTGCAGCAACAGCAGTAGATTCTGAAATGTCATGAACCGAATGCGGGAACTCACAGACTCCAAGGGAGTAAGGAGAACCAGGCCCAGAACTGTCAGCAAGGGAAGAGAGGGTGCCTGGACCTCTCATCTAGGACCCACCCAGATCTAAAGAAAACCAGTCTTTTCCTCCTGAAACTTCATCAGCTCATTCCAAGATTCCATAATCTGTTCCATTGATCTACTTTGGTCACATGTTACACATGCAAATAACAGACCACTAGACTTCAAAATACAAACTAGGGCTGGGGTTGAGGCTCAGTGGTAGAATGCTTGCCTAGCATGTGTGAGGCACTGGGTTCAGTTCTCGGCACCACATATAAATGAACAAAATAAAGGCCCAAATAAAATAACACCAACTTAAAAAAAATACAAACTAGAGCCAAACTTGGTGGCACATACTGTAAGGCCAGCTACTTGGGAGGCTGAGACAGGAGGATCTCAAGTTCAAGGCCAGCCTCAACAGTTTAGCAAGACTGTCTCAAAAAATAATAAAGGGGATGTGACTTAGTGATAGAGAGCCTCTGGGTTCAATCCCTAGTACCATAAATTAAAAAAAAAAAAAAATGCTAACAGCCAACAATTTACTTCAAATGATTCAAGGGGGGGGGGGGGGGGTCGGCGGGAATTGCTGCCAGGCACTTGCCTGTAATCCCAGTGGCTCAGGAAGCTGAGACAGGAGGATTCAAAGCCAGCCTCAGCAATGGTGAGTTGCTAACCAATTCAGTGAGACCCTGTCTCTAAATTAATACAAAATAGGCCTGGGAATGTGGCTCAGTGGTTGAATGCCCCTGAGTTCAATTCCCCAGTTCCAAAACAAGAAAAAAAAAATGCTGGGCACAGTTGCACATGCCTATAATCTCATTGGCTTTAGAGGCTAAGGCAGGAGGATCAAAAATTCAAGGCCAGCCTCAGCAACTTATAGAGGCCCTAGGCAACTTATCAAGACCCTGTCTCAAAATAAAAAAATAAAAATAAAAAGACCAGTGTTCCTGGGGTTAAACCCACAGTACTAAAGGGGGGGGGGAGTGCATGTGAGCAAATGTGACAAAATGTAACCAATTAGTAGAGCCAGTTTTGGTGTGCATAGATGTTTATTATGTTGTTTGTTGCTGCTGCTGTTTTGGGTGCTGGGGATTAAACCTGAGGCCTGCTCTTCCATTAAGCCCCACCCAACCCCTATTATATTGTTCTTACAAGTTTTCTATGGACTTGTAAATTTCCAAAATAAAATGTTGGCAAGAAGGGGGAGAACTTATGGCAAGAAAAAAAAGAGCTGGTACTAACCAAGCTGGTTATGGTAGCACACACCTATAGTCCCAGCCACTCAGGAGGCTGAGGCAGGAGGATCTCTTTTGCCCACCAATTTAAGGCCAGCCTATGCAACATAGTAAGAAACCCATCTGAAAGAAAAAAAAGATGCTAGTAACCAGAACTCAGAAATCTTTTCCTTGGCAGGCACCTTTGGAGATCATCTAACCCTTGCAATAACACTAAGCAGTAGGTCTTTTCAAATCTTCCTACAGATGAGTCAGTGGAGGCCTTGAACAATTCAGCAACTTGCCCAAGGATATAAATGCAGGTCTACAACTCAAGACCTTAACTATAATGTTACTGCCTCTCCACAGACACATAGACAACAAAGACGTTCAGTTATCTCATTGAACATTTCTAGAGGTAAATAATTCAGAACCAGGGTAGGGGCTGGGGCTGGAGCTCAGTTGGTAGAGCGTTTGCCTTGCATGTCTGAGGCACTGGGTTTGTTCCTTAGCGCCATATAAAAACAAATAAATAAAATAAAGGTATTTTTAAAAAAGAAGAAGAAAAGGAAAAAAAAAGAAAGAACCAGGGTCTTGCAATGCTCCTGCACCGTCCTCAGTGTATTGTTTTTCTATCCTTAGCCTACAAGCCTCATGGTCACCAGATGGCTGCCACAGCGAAAGCATCACATCAGCTCACAATGGAGTTCAAATACAGGAACAGAAGAAGGAATGTTAAGAGAAATGTTACAACTTGCCTTTTTTGCAAAATTCTTCCTTTCCTTACCCTTAAGGAAATGTCCTCTTTTATCTCTTACAATGGAAACTGAGGCACATGGCCATCCCCAAATCGAGTGAATGCTCTTTCAGCCTTGGGCTGAAATGCCTCTTACCTGGGTCTAGCCCAAGGGCTCTATTTTGTTTTTTTCCTGCTGCTCTCACCGTGCCCCGCTTTTTTCCATCTTTTATTGAGCTATAATATAACTTAGTGGTTAAAAATAAAAGCTTTGCCCAGTACAGTGGCGCATGCCTGTAATCTCAGTAGCTTAGGAGGCTGAGGCAGGAGGATTGTTGAGTTCAAATCAGCCTCAGCAAAAAACGAGGTGCTAAGCAACTCAGTGAGACCTGGTCCCTAAGTAAAATACAAAATAGGGCTGGGGATGTGCCTTGGTGGTCAAGTGCCCCTGAGTTCAATCCCCGCCTCCCCCTCCCAGAAAAAAAAAAAAAAATACAAGCTTTGCTGGCAGTAGTGGCCCATGTCTATAATCCCAGTGACTCAGGAGACTGAGAGGCAGGAGGATTTCATGTTCCAGACCAGCCCTGGCAATTTAGCAAACCCTGTGTCAAAATACAGTTTTAAAAAGGGTTAGGGATATAACTCACTGGCAGAGGGCTTGCCAAACATGTGCAGGTCATTGGGTTCAATCCCCTGCACCACAAAAAAAAAAAAAAAAAAAAGAATATGGGATTTGGGACTCGCTGCCTAACTTGCTAATCCTGTTCTGCTACTTCCAAAGCTGTGTGACAATGGCTAGTGACTTGAACATTATGTGCCTTGTTTCCTAAAAGGAGAACAATAATAATAATGACAACAGTAACAATAATGATATCTGTATCTTAGGTATTTTGAGAATTAAATTCAACAACATACCGATAGCTCTAAGAAGTGTCAAGCACAAAATATACACTCAATAAGTGGCAGGTTAGTCATACCCTAGTAATAGGGGGAAATGACAGTGTCCTCGTTTGTCCTGCCATTTTGCCTCATTATAGTTATTGCAGCCTGAAATTTCTTGGCTAGTGAAAATAGACTGCTGGGTTTGATGCCTAAGACCTGCACATGCCTCAGCTCTGGTTTGGAAATCCCTCCTCTGGAATGGGCCCCACGCAGGCTCTACCCCCCGCTGGGGTCTGGACCTCTTCTCTCCCAGCTGAGGGGCAGAGAGACAGCGGACCCTGGATGTGAGTTAGGCCAATGAATACTTGATTTGACGTTTTGCTTTAAAAGGAAACAACACCTCTGAGAAGAATCACACTTAAGACCATTCTTAGTAGTTGAGGGCAGTCGGAGTTTCTCAGACCCCTGTGACCTTGTTCAGGTGGCTTCCTACAGCCCAGAGGGGGGTTGGGTGACCTGTGGCTTTTGTGCCAGGGATGGCATCGGAGCCAGCTGCAGTTGGCCCTCAAGCTGGCCCAGCAGACTTGTCCTGCCCTGTGACCTGCGAATGACTCTGGGCAGCTGGAAGGACTGGAAGGCCAGCTGATTTCCGGATTTTTTTTTCATGATTTTTTTTTCTCTCTTTTTCTTTCTGAGACTTACATATGAAGGGGGAAATAATTTATCATCAAATGTTAATTACCCATTGTAGAACCTCTAAAAAAAAACACACTAGAGTTGACAAGAATATGGAAAATAGGAACTTTCCTACATTGTTGGTGAGATGGTAAAACGAGGCTCTGCTGGGGACAGCTGACCAGTTCTTCCAGGGTTACCCCTGGAGCTGCCATATAACCGCCAACCCCTCCTAGGCATACACCCGACAGAACGGAGAACACGTCAGGGATGGGGATACAGCGCCCTGGTAGAGAGCTCACCTAGCCTGTGAGAAGCCCGGCTCTACGCTCAGCCTACCTGGAAAAAGAAAAGAAAACACATCTACAGGAAAAACTTGTGCAGAAATACTCATAGCAACGTCCAGACGCACTGGGCGTACCTGTGATCCCAAAGACTCGGGAGGCCGAGGCAGGAGCATCACAAGTTCAAGGCAGGCCTCAGCAATTTAGCAAAGCTGTAAACAATTTAGCAAGACCCTGTTTCAAAATAAAAAAGGGCTGGGATGTGGCTCAGGGGTTAAGCACCCCTGGTTCAATCTCTGTTACCAAAAAAAGAAGAATTAGAGGCAGTAGGGGGTAACACAACCCTGAATCCTAGGAACTCAGAAAGTTGAGACAAGAGAATTCCAAATTCAAGGCTGGTCTGAGCAATTTAGCAAGATCCCTGTCTCAACAACAGTTTAAAAAAAAAAAAAAAAAGCTGGGGATGTGGCTCAGTGGTAAAACGCCCAGGGTTCAATCCCCAGTATCAAAAAAAAAAAAAAAAAAAAAAGGAAGAGGCACCTAGAGTGCTGTCCTGTCTTTTCTAACAAGATATACCATGATTATTTTTAATTTTATTTATCTATTTATTTTTGGTGCTGGGGATTGGACCCAGAGGCACTTCACCACTGAGCTGTATCCCCAACCCTTTTTATTTTATTTTTTTGAGACAGGCTGTGGGCTAAGTTGCCTAGGGCCTTCTAAACTGCTGAGGCCGGCCTTGAATTTGCAATGTTTCTGCCTCAGGATCCAAGTAGCTGGGATTACAGGCACGCACCATCTTGTCTGGCTAATGAACTCTTCCTAAATGAGATTAGTGATGTCCAGTTTACGTCTTCCCAGTACCAGCAGAGAAACAGGACCGGAACAGCCAGGGGGAGAAGACCGGGATTTTCTCTAAAATACAGTGTTTTGAATGAAAGAAACTCAGGGGTCTTGAAATTGAAGAATCACCAGGACTGGAGAGGACCGCTGGAGATTTTGGTTCAGATGTGAAAGAACATCTCTGAAGAAAGTGAAATCCATATCCAGAAGTTCGGGCAGGGTGGCCCGTGCTTGTAATCCCAGCAACTCAGGAGGATTACAAATTTGAGGCTAGCCTCAGCAAATTAAGGAGGCCCTAAGCAATTTAGCAAGATCTTGTCTCAAAACAGGGATGGGGATGTGGCTCGGTGGTTAAGAAATCCTGAGTTCAGTCCCCAATTACAAAAATATGTATAACAAAAAAATATATATTTTATAAAATATTATATATTTTTTTATTTTATTTAATTAATTAATTTATTTATTTTGTGCAGTGCTGGGGATCAAACTTCGCACAAGCTAAGCCTGCGCTGAATCCCTGCAGAATACCTCCCGTGTGGTATACCGAACTGAAAATTTGTCAGCCCCAAGGACAAATTCAAGTGGAAAGTTAGGCACACTGTCAGTGGTCACGAGGTGGCGGCTTTGAGGGGCCAGTTTAATCCTTACCTTCCTCCCCTGGAGAGAAATTTTAATGACTAGCCATTTTTCAGCAAAATCTCTTGGATGCTTTAATTTACATATTCTTTCCCTTCCTCCCCTTTGTCTTCTCCCAACCCCTGCTTTGTTTTATTTTATTTTATTGGTACCAGGGATTAAATCCAGGGGCACTTAACCACTGAGCCATATCCCCAGCCCCAGCCGTTTTTATGATTTTGAGACAGTGTCTCGCTAAATTGTTGAAGCTGGCTTTGTATTTGCCATCCTCCTGCCTCAGCCTCCAGAGCAGCTGGGATTACAGGCTGCGCCACTGCACCCCGGTCCCCCCTTTTCTTTTAAAATTACATAAAGGAAATGCACTGCGAGTCCCTCCCCCACAGGCAGCCAGTATCGCCGATGTTTTAGGTTCGTTTTAGGGATGTGCGGGTGCTCTTCAGCTTACAGTGGGAATATCCTTATCAAACCATCATGAGTTGAAAACATGTCAAGTCAAAAAATGTTGACGCACTTAACCTACAGAATAGAGTTACCAAGTCCACTAGAGTATGGGCTGTTGACCTTCAGGTTAACGGGGATGATGCAGAGCCACCACATCCAGGGAAAAGGTCAAAATTCCAAAACCAAAAGTACAGTTTCTATTGAATGCATATCACTTTTACATCATCATAAGGCAAAATTGTAAGTCAAATCATCATAAATCAGAGACCAATTGCATTTATAAAGAAACATATATAAACAAGTGGGGGCTGGGGTTGTGGCTCAGGGGTAGAGCACTCGCCTAGCACATGCAAGGCCCTGGATTCGGTCCTCAGCACCACATAAAAATAAATAAGAAACACAATGTATACATACATAAATCATTGCAAAACAAGTCAGGTGCAGTGGCATGCATTTGTAATCCCAGTGACTCAGGAGGCTGGGACAGGAGGATCACAAGTTTGAGGTCAGCCTCAGCATCTTAGTGAGACCCTGTCTCAAAGTGAAAAAATAAAAGGGGTTGGGATAGTAGAGCATCCCGGGGTGCAATCCTTGGGGGGGGGGGGATTGTTGTAACAAATAACAACATACTGTCCACATTACTTTGTCCTTGATTTTTTTTTTTAAGTTGTCTGGGAGGTCTCTTCAAACTGACCGGGTGGACAGCTCTGCTGTCTCATTGGCCACATGACGTCCATTATGCAGAGTCTCAGGCTTTTAAAGGTTGGCTGACCCCAGGTCTGGAATTACACAGTTCCTTCTTTTTTTACAAAAATGGAGTTGAGTTTTCAAGTAATGCCAGTGAGCTTATTTAAAAAGATAAAGCCTTCCCAATTATTAGGTAATTCTAGAGTAGGAACCTGAGGAGGCCGTGTTGGGGCATGTAGCAGTACTTATGCTGGGTGAACGCTAAGCCAAGTTAAGAGTCTGGCTCTAAAAGACAAAAAAGCAAAACACAACAAAACGCCCACAGCTAGTGTCAATCAAGGGCCTTGCAGAGCCACGAAGTGTGAGTTCCTGTAGGTGTCTGTCAGTCAGGGAGCCCCACCCACGGGTCCCTCTAGAGGAAGGGCAGAAGCCACTGTCTCGTGACCGGCCACTTCTGCTCAGGGCCCATGGATTGGGTGAGCACAGGTATCCCCCAGGGCAGCCCTGCAGGCCGGTCATGATTTATGAGCTGGTTGGGCACAAAAACATGTGGCCAAACAGGAACGGGGAGCCATCAGGTTTGCACTGGGGGTGCATCAGCTGTCATTGAAGGGCTTGAAGCTGAGGGATGAACGGGATCCAAACGAGGAGGGCCTGGGATTGGATAGGAAAGGACAGAAATTCTGAATCTTCAGATCCAAGAGGTAGAAACAGGCCCCGGAAGAAAACCGCAGGTGGTCCATGGACACCAGATGGGTCAGCCCAAAGGCCGCCTCCACCAGAGACAGGTGGAAATTCTGGGTAAAAGGTAGCAAATATTCATTTCAAATGAAAACTAAGTTCACCAGAAAGAAAGGGAAATCCCCGGAGGCCAAAACCCAAAAACAGAACTAAAACCAAGCCAGTAAGTGAGAACCTGCACTAAGATGGCACAAGAGGGGCGCCAGGTCCCCCAAGCCAGGGTCTAGGTAGGAAATGCAAACACAGGGACAGGAAATGAGGCCCTGGGCTCGAGGATCCAAAGTCACTGCACAGAAACAAGCCTGAGGGGCCAGGAGCAGGGAGCTGTGCAGGGCCAGGCAGAGCCTGGGACTGTGAGAGGGGAGGCTGGGGTAGAGACGTGGGTGAGGCCAGCGTGGGGCAGACACTGCACCTCCAACAGCTAGGGGACCGGCCTGGGCAACCTAGCAAGACCCTGTCTCAAAGTGAGAAAATAAAAGGACTGGGGGTGCAGCTCAGTGGTAAAGTGACCCTGGGTTCAATTCCCAGTACCGGAACAACCAACCAACCAGCGCTTCGGGGTGCAGCACGCCCTGCTTACAGAAGGCCTGGATTCCATCCTCAGCGTGGCAAAAGAAAACAAGAAATCCTTGACCATCACAAAACCTTTTCACCATGAAAGGTAACAGAGACATAGGCTCTTATGCCGGGATAGTAGGGGCGGGATGTGGCAGACCTGCCCTCCCAGAGCTCGGCTCCACGTAGGACAGAGATTGGGAAAAGGGACAGATAATCCCAACATGAACAATAAAGGAAATCGTGGCACAAAGTGGTCAACACACCAGCATGGGGGTGCACGCCGGTAATCCCAGGACTTGGGAGTCTGACGCAGGAAGATTGCAAGTTCAAGGAAAGTTAGCGAGATCCTGTCTCAAAACAAAGAATGAAAAGGGCTGGGGTGTCATTCAGTGCTGGAGCACCCCTGGATTCAACCCTCAGAACTGCAGGGGTCAGAGAAATAAAGAAAGAAAGGTATAAAGGCCATTGGAGAACACAAGGTGGTATCAGAGACACTGGGGGCAAGTGGGGCTACTGTCACATGTCAGGTCAGACTCCCCAGGGGAGGTGACAAGTGGCAGCCCTCAAAGTATCTGAGGCAAAGACACTGCTAGCAGAGGGAACATCAGGTGCAAAGGCCCAGAGGCAGGAATTCCTTTGCAAAAGGCTACATGGATGAGCTGGGTGCAGTGAGGTTATCCAGACTCCCTTCCACTGGCTAGACATCTTTTTTTTTCTTTTCTTTTTAAAGTTTTTAAAAATGTTTTTTTAGTTGCCAATGGACCTTTATCTTTCATATATTTATTTATATGTGGTGCTGAGAATCAAACCCAGTGCCCCAAACATGCTAGGCAAGCGCTCTACCACTGAGCCACAACCCTAGCCCTCTTTTTTTTTTTTTTTTTTTTTTTTTTAGCCCTCTTTTTTAAATTTTGAGGCAGGGTCTCCTTAAGATGCCAAGGCTGGCCTCAAACTTGCCTTGAACTTGCAATTCTCCTGCCTCAGCCTCCCAAACAGCTGGGATCACAGACATGAGCCACCAAACCCGGCCTGTGAGGCGCCTTTATTTAGTTGTTGCTGACTTCCTGTAAGGGATGATGCCACAGTGAAAATTCCTACAAATATCCTTACCAAAAACCCACTTTTTTTGCGGGGGTAGGGACAGTACTGGGGATTGAACCCAGGGCCTCTACCACTGAGCCACGTCCCCAGCCCTTCGCCCACACTTTCCTAAGAAGATTCAGTGAGTCTTCATCCTCTGCAACCTAAACTCCAAACTACCATAGGACAGGAGGTATTATGAGGTATTACGTAACATGCAGCTGCTTTGGAAAACTATCTTGTAGGTCCAGAAAAGGTTAACCGTGGAGGTACACGTGACCCAGCAACTCCACTCGACGTACATGCCTCAGAGAACCAGAAACAGGTCTAACAAAAAATTGTGTATGATTACTCCTGGAAACACTCTTCATGAGTCCAAACCTGCACACAATTCTGATGTCCATCAACTGGTGAATACTTCAACAAAACGTGGAGGACCTAGGGCTGGGGAAGTAGGTCAGTGATAAAGGCTTGCCTAGCATGTGTGGAGGCCTGGGTTCAACCCAACACCACATACCGAAAAAAAAATTAATGTGGTGTATCTACCGGGTGCAGTAGTGATCCCAGCTCAGGCTGGCCCTGAAGTTGTGATCCTCCTGCCTCAGCCTCTGGAGTAGCTGGGATGGCAGAACACATGAACACATGGCTTAATCAGATCAATTGCTGGAGATTGGGGTGTTGCTCCTGGTAGAATTCATGCTCAGTATGCACAAGGCCCTGTGCTCAATCCCCAGCTCAAGATGGGAGAGAGAAGGAAAGGAAAGGAAAGAAAGGGGAAAAGAAAAAACTGTTACTCAAAACATATAGGGGCTGGGGATGTGGCTCAAGCAGTAGCGCGCTCGCCTGGCATGCATGCAGCCCGGGTTCGATCCTCAACACCACATACAAACAAGGATGTTGTGTCCACCGAGAACTAAAAAATAAATATTAAAATTTCAAAAAAAAAAAACATATATTATAAAAGTCAGGCACGGTGGTGCACTCCTATAATCCCAGTAATGCAGGAGGACTGGGAATTTGAGGTCAGACTCAGCAACTCAGTGAGACCACGTCTCAAAATAAATTATATATATATATATATAAAGGACTGGGCAGGCGGGTGCAGTGGGGTGCACCTGTAATCCCAGCGGCTCTGGAGGCTGAGGCAGGAGGATCATGAGTTTCAAACCAGCCTCAGCTATTTAGCAACTCAGTGAGACCCTGTCTCCAAATAAAATACAAAATAGGGCTGGGGCTGTGGTCCGGTTAAGTGCCAGTGTTCAATCCCTGGTGCCAAAAACAAACAAACAAACAAAAATCTATAGCCTCTGCTCTCATGGAATGGAAGTCTAGCTGAGGACCAAAAGGTCAACTGTCAATGGCCCTCCAGAAACAACTCACAGGAATGCAATGACTGTGCAGGAGAAAAGTTACCAGTCCTGTTAGGACACATCCCTTGAGCCACACCATGCGCAGGGCACTGTCCCAAGTACGTGTTGATAGGCCTCCGATTATCAAAGCTTATGGTCCGAAGATTTGACGAATGCCTCGATGAATGCTCTGGAAAACGTCACCTGTCATTCTGAACATCAGTTTCCCCATTTCTGAAATGAGTCACTTAAGCTCAAAGTTTCCTCTAGAGAAGATGAAATGATTTGGGATTAAAAAAAAACCACCTCCTTTTTCAATCCTCTTTCTCTAAAAGGACAAGGATTCAGCATGGCACAAGCCTCTTTTCTTAGAACTGGGATTGAACCCAAGGCCTCCCACATGCCAGGCAAGCTTCACCACTGAGCTACACCCCCAACCCTTTTTATTTTTTTAATTTAGAGACAGGATATTGCTAAATTGCTGAGGCTGGCTTTGAACTTGTGATCCTCCTGCTTCAGCCTCCCGAGCCGCTGGGATTACAGGAGTGAATAATCTCCTTTTGGGACAAGAAACAAGGCGACTTCCTGTTGTTTCACTATCTTTATTCTTGTTGTGACCTTCCAGGTATGGCAAGGGACACGGGTTCCATTTACATATCGATATAGTAGTCCTTTTTTTTTTTTTTTTAGAGAGAGTGAGAGAGGAGAGAGAGAGAGAATTTTTAATATTTATTTATTTTTTTAGTTCTCGGCGGACACAACATCTTTGTTGGTATGTGGTGCTGAGGATCGAACCCGGGCCGCACGCATGCCAGGCGAGAGAGCTACCGCTTGAGCCACATCCCCAGCCCCCCCTTTTTTTTAAATAATGTTTCCTTTTTTTTTTTTTTTGTCCCCTGGCTGTGGGGGATCCAATCCAGGGCTTCATACAGGCGAGGCAAGCACTCCACCTCTGAGCCACATCCCCAGCCCTAATGTTTCTTTTTAAAATGAAATTCATATGACTAAAAATAAATGAGCTGATTTCAAGAAAATTACTACTTAAGGAAATAATATAAGTGGAACAGGATATGACCAAAATCATAAAGAAAAGTTGGGTGTGGTGGGCCACACCTACAATCCCAGCTACTCGGGAGGCTGAGGCAGGAGGATCACAAATTCGAAGTCAGTCTGGGTTATGTAGTGAGACTCCATCTCAAAATAAAATGAAAAAGTCTAGTGATATAGCCCAGGGGTCGAGCACTCATGGATGCAAAAGCCCCAGTGTTTTAAGAGAGAGCGAGGGAGAGAGGGAGAGAGAAAAGCTGGGTGCAGTGGCGCATGCCTGTGATCTCTTGGCAACTTGGGAGGCTGAGGCAGGAGTGTTGCAAGTTCAAGGCCAGTCTCAGCAATTTAGTGAGGTTCCAAGGAACTTAGTGAGCATCTGTTTCAAAATAAAAAATAAAAAGGGTTGAGGATGGAGGTCAATGGTTAAGCACCCCTGGGTCCAATCCCTGGTACAAAAAAAAAAAAAATCGGAAAGAAACAAGAGAAGTTGGGCAAATGCAGATCTAGTTCTCTGCCCATTTCTCAGGCCAGAATAGCACCCACAGCAGGAAACCCCAGCAGTATTCTGCAGACTCTGGTGTGTTCAAGGAAGTCACAGAGCATGCCCACACTTTCAAAGCAGAGCTGGGCAAGGTGCATGGCAGCAACCCCAGCGACTCCGCAGGCTGTGGTAGGAGGATCACAAGTTCCAGGCCAGCCTCAGCCACTGAGTGAGACCCTGACCCAAAATAAATAAATAAATAAATAAATAAATAAATAAATAAATAAATAAATAAATAAAGGGTTAGGGAATGTAGCTTAGTGTTAAATCACCCATGAGTTCAATCCTCAGTACCAAAAAAAGAAAAAAAAAGTGCATTAGTGAAAAGTCCCTGGGATTCCAAGCTAGCCAGCCAACCGAGGCTCAGTATGCAGGTCCTGGATCCCCAGGTGATCTTATCTCACATGCCTCTCCACCTCGTCCTCATTGGACAAGATCCATCATTCAACAAATATTGATTCAGCTCTTACCACTCATCTGGCACTCTGCTAGCCCTGGAAGTGGTATGGAGAGCCACAGGGAGCAATGCTCCTGTTTTTAGGGAGTTATAAACTGGGGGGCAGGAGGCAGAAAATAAAAGCTAACACACACACACACACACACACACACACACACACACACAAGCAAGATAGTTCAGATAGTGATCAGTGCTCCAGGAGAAGGGGACGGGCACACAGGGGCCACAGGGCGGCTAACTTACTTAGGGATGATTGGATTGACTTGTTTATTAACTCTGACTAAATAAATACATGGCTCTGACTCAAGATTCAAAATGAAGAAAAGGGGCTGGGGTTGTGGCTCAGTGGTAGAGCACTTGCCTGGCATGTGTGAGGCACTGGGTTCGATCCTCAGCACCACATAAAAATACACAAATAAAATAAAGGCATGCTGTCCACCTACGACTACAAAAAAAAAAAAAAAAGAATAAGAAAAGGCTGGTGGGGTGGGTGCCATGGTGCACGCTTGTAATCCCCATGGCTTGGGAGGCTGAGACAGGAGGATCACGAGTTCAAAGCCAGCCTCAGCAAGGGCAAGGCACTAAGCAACTCAGGGAGACCCTGTCTCTAATAAAATACAAAATAGGGCTGGGGAGGTGGCTCAGTGGTCAGCACCCTGAGTTCAATCCATGGTAGGGGAAAAAAAAAAAAACTATGACAAAAATCTTCCACTCTCCTCTGTGCTTAGTTTCCCTCCCTGGGGGCAAGCAGTTACCTGTTTCTTTTTTTATATAATTATTATCATCATCATCATCATCAACATCATCATCATTATTATTAGTTGGTACTGGGATTGAACCCAGGGGCACTTAACCACTGAGACACATCCCCAGCCCTCTTTTGTATTTTATTTTGAGACAGGGTCTCACTGACTTGCTTAGGGCCTTGCTAAATTGCTGAGGCTGGCTTCCAACTTGACATCCTCCAGCCTCAGCCTCCCAAGCCACTGGCATTACAGGCATGGGCCACCCCTTCCTCAGTTACCTGTCCCTTGGGTATCCTTTCTCAGGTATTCTAATCGGGTGTAAGGGAAGGGCACCTGTGGTATTTTTTTACTAAAGTGATGACATATGATATGCATCTCCCCCTCCTCCTTTTTCCTCCCACAGCACATCTCCAGCGTTGCTTCATTCATCCTTTATATACATGAAGAGAGCACCGACCAAGTGCAGATTTTGGGGTGAGAGTGGGGGACAATTCCAGCCAATCACAAGTACCCATGGCTTGGTGTCTGCAAGGCAGGAAGACTCCAGCGCACAGGCAAAGCCGGAGAGCCAAGCGACGATGGCAGAGGCCGGGCAGGGGCGGGCGGGCAGGCAGGCGCTTGCTGGTTGTAAAGAAGTCTGCAATTTATTCTCAGAGCACAGCTGCTGGGCGGGTTTTCAGCAGAGTGTCAAGATCTGACTTGCAGTTTTCCAAGATCCTCTGGGCCACTGGTTGGGGGTGGGGGCAGGAATGGGAGAGGACACCAGACAGGAAGTGGCTACGATATTTTAGGTGAGAGGAGAGGTGAATTTGGACTAGGATGGTGTAGGAGAAAAGGACAGATGCAGGGTACATATTGAGGCCAGAACAGCAAACTTTTCAAGACAGATGAGACATAGTTAAAAAAAAAAAAAAAAGTAGGAATTTGAGCCCATTTAAAATGGGAGTTGAGAGAGGTTTGGTGGCGCATGCCTGTGATCCAGGCTACTCAGGAAATTGAGGTAGGAGAATCCTAAATTTGAAGCCAGCCTCAGCAATTTACTGAGATCCTGTCTCAAAAAAATAAAATAAATGACTGGGAGTTTGGCTCAGTGATAGGTACCTCAGGTTCAATGCCCAATTCTGAAAAAAAAGTAGGGGCTGTCAGGTTTTAGGGTGTCTGTCTATAACTAGCTTATTTATTTGGTTATTTATTTAATTTTGTATTAAAGATTGAACAC
This sequence comes from Spermophilus citellus, assembly GCF_964194105.1. NCBI lineage: Eukaryota > Metazoa > Chordata > Mammalia > Rodentia > Sciuridae > Spermophilus > Spermophilus citellus. The sequence goes on along the minus strand of NC_138185.1, from coordinate 5,715,873 downwards.
TGGGGTGTTTTTAGTTGTGAGCTACATTCTCAGCCCTTTTTATCTTTTATTTTGAGACAAGGTCTCAGTGGCTGAGGCTGGACTAGAACTTGCAGTTCTCCTGCCTCAGTCTCCTTCATTGCTGGGATTACAGGCATGTGCAACCAGGCCCAGCTTGTAATTCACTTTTAAAAAGATGTTTTTCCCTTCGTTGTTGATAGATCTTCATTTTATTTGTCTATACATGGTCCTGGAATCAAACCCAGTGCCTCACACATGCAAGGCAAGTGCACTACCACTGAGCCACAGTCCCAGCCCTGTAACTCGCTTTAAAATACTTCACTATAGGCCAGACGTGTTGGCACGCAGCTGTAATTCCAGCAATTTGGGAGGCTGAGGCTGGAGGAGTGCAAATTCGAGGCCAGCCACAACAACATACTGAGACCCTGTCTCAAAATAAAAGATAAAAACGTCTGAGGATGTAGCTCAGTGGTAAAGCACCCCTGGGTTCAATCTTTAATTAAATCAATCAAATACTTCAGTATAATCAATTGAATTATCTCTTCTATTTTTTGGCAGGAGGGGGTACCATAGATTGAACTCAGGGGCACTCAACCACTGAGCCACATCCCCAGTCCTATTTTTCATTTTATTTAGAGACAGGGTCTCACTGAGTTGCTTAGCGCTTCATTAAATTGCTGAGGCTGGCTTTGAACTTGCAGTCCTCCTGCCTTAGCCTCCTCTGGGATTACAGGCATAATTACAGGCACTTGGCTAATCAATTGAATTATGCAAATTACAATTGAAACCTGTGATTCTTGTGTCTGTGGACCACCAACACCAACATTAGTATCACCTGGGAACAGATTAGAAATACAAATTCTTGCTGAGCGTGGTGGCTCATACCTGTAATCCCAGTGGTTTGGGAGCTGAGGCAGGAGGATAGCAGGTTCAAAGCCAGACTCAGCAATTTAGCGAGGTCCTAAGAAACTTAGTGAGACCCTGTCTCCAAATAAAATGTGTGCATTAAAAAAAAAAAAAAGTGCATGTGGGTTCAATCCCCTCCCACCCACCACCAAAAAAAAAAAAAAAAAAAAAAAAGAAGTACAAATTCCTGGCCCCTCCCCAGAGAGCTCCAGAATCAGAAGCTCTGGAGGAGGGGCCCAGCAAGGAGTGTCTCAACAAGCCCTCCAGGTGATTCAGATGCAGTTCAAGCTTTACAACCTTTGGTTTGAGCCATAATTCTGGGGATGGTCTGCTAACTGGCTATTAAGAGCATACAATAAAAAGACAATTAACTAGCCTACTAACAGAAGTGGCCACAGTGTGGACTGAATCAGGAGTCAACCTCAGAGTGCCTTGGAGACAGGTAGGCGACAGAGGGACTGTTCTGTGCCCTGGAGCCTTATCAGAGCCGGGAAACAAAGCTGGGCTGGTCTGGAACGGCTTCTGTAGGTGTGGTCCCTAGAGCCCTGGGAAAAACCAGCCTTATCTTGAAAAGAGGAAGGATTGGAAGAAAGGAAGTCTGCACCACAATGGAGTTCCTCTTGGAGAGAGGAGCTGTGTGCAAAAGTCATAAGGAAAAGGCTGCTTTCTGTAGTTTTGCTGACTGCTGACCAGGAAAAATAGCATGCAGCACTTGGGGGAGGCGCAGTCACAGGGCACGTGCCGAGCATGTTCGAGGGCCTGGGCTTCATCCCCAGCACCAAAAAACAAAAAAGCATGAGTCCATTTCTGTTGTTTTGTTATGGTTTTGGTTTTGGTTTTTGCCATACAGGGATTGAACTGAGGGGCGCTTTACCACTGAGCCACCTCCCAGCCCTTTTTATTTTGAACACGATCTTACTAAATTGCCAAGCTGGCCTCTAATTTAAGACCCTCCTAGTCAGGCGTGGTGGTGGTGCAGGACTGTCATCCCAGCAGCTCAGGAGGCTGAGGCAGGAGGATCTTGAGTTCAAAGCCAGCCTCAGCAAAGGCGAGGTACTAAAACCCTCAGTGAGAACCTGTATTAGGATTAGCATCTGGGGTTACCAAGGAAGAGCCTCATGTGATCTGGACAAGGTCCTTCACCTTTTGGTCATTTCAATGTCTTCCCCTTTAAGAGGCTGGACGGTCAGTGCTTATAAATTTATTTATTTATTTGTTCGTCTATTTGATTTTGTTGGTACTGTGGATTGAACCCAGGGGTGCTATGCAACACCTCCGGTACTTTTTGGAAAAAAAAAATTGAGACAAAGTCTTGCTAAATAGCTGAGGCTGTCCTCAAATTTGCAATCCTCCTGTTTTCCACCCCCAAGTACTGATGTGGGGTTACTGGTGTGGACTACCATGGTGCCTGGCAGCTGCTATAAATTTAAAAGATCATTCCTTGAAGACCACACAGTATTACCTTTAAGTTGTTTTTTTTTTTTTTTTCCAAATATGTTCAACCTGTATCTGGATCTGTTGAAATAATCAGACAAATCCAAATTGAAAGACTTTCTGCAGAACTGGCTGGCATATACACTGAGAAAAATCACTCATATGAAAGACAAAGGAAGGCTAGGGAACTGGTGTCCATCTACAACAAGGTGACACAAAAGAAAAGTGACAGTGAAAAGCAATATGCAGGCCTGTGTCTGAATTTTTATTAATTGATTGAATGAAATGCTTTACCACTGACTTACATCCCAAGTCCCCCCCACTTATTTCTTTTTCTTTTTTAGGCAGGGTCTGGCTAAGTTGCTGAGGCTGGCCTCAAAGTCGTGATCCTCCTGCCTCAGCCTGTGGAGATGCGGGGATCACAGGTCTACACCATAGCACCTGGCTCCCTGAATTCAAAAGTAGAAAAATGTATACAGAACCTTATTGGGGAAATTTGAGCATGGGAGGTATATTTTAAAAGGTTTATGCTGTTAAGTAACTGTTACAGAAGGCCATTGTTTCTGACTAAGCTCCTGAATGAAACTAAAAGTCAAAATGGAGTCACTTTCGCTAACATTCCAGTCCCCAAAGGGGATACTCGGCTACTTATCTGACCTTCTGAGAAATCGGGAAAGAGAGATAAAAGCCAGATTTCCCAAAAGGGCCGGTGTCAGTTGGCACGATAGCAAAGTTCCCTTTGCCATGATCTTTACACACACACACACACACACACACACACACACACACACACACGGGACACCTGTCTCCCTATTCCTGCTGCACAGTGAAGTAACTCTGAAGTGGCCAATCCTCCTTTCAAGCTGTGTCTACTGTGTTCAGCCTTCTCTGTCTAGGACACCAGCCTCCTCCGTTCTACTTTACGTGATGAAGAGCCACCCTGCTCTAGAACAGGAAATAAAGCCAACTAAGATCTTAAAACTAAATTGTCATTTGGCCAGCTCACGAGGTTTTCCCGAGTTGAGGACCCTCTTCTGGACAGTGAGGAGGGCCCTGGTCACGGCACACAGTGAAGATGACTTCAGGGAGGAGCTGCTTGTTTGCTTGACCTTTCAGATGGTTTAGGAAAAAAGAGGATATCCTAAAGCACCTGAGAGCGCTCAAGTGCTGTTTGTTCTCTTTAGTCTTGTCTTTTTTTTTTTTTTTAATTTTGAGATAGGGTCTCCCCACACTGCCGAGGCTGGCTTTGAACTTGCAATCCTCCTGCCTCGGCTCCCGAGTTGCTGGGACCACAGGCATGTGCCACTGCCCCTGGCTCGTGTTGGTCTTTTGAAATCCCCTCACTCCAGATCCCCTCCTGACCTAGGAGGGCCAACCCATCCTGATTTGCCCTGGACTTTTCTGGTTTGGGCACCATAAATCCTGCATCCAGAAATCCTCTCAATCCCAGGAAATTCAGAATAATTGATCATGCCTAAAGGGAGACCCAAATCCTCTCAGCTGGACATAATAAGCCTTCCCATCTAAAACTCGAAAATGAAAGTATTTCATTTAAAGCCACCATTTAACCTCCTCCTGGTCAAGGGAAGTTGCTGTTCTAGGATCAGGGCCCTGCTTATCTGAAAACCCCTAGGAGATAAGCAGGGGACAACGATGACTGCCACATTTCCAGTTCCAAATGTAGCTACAGAAACCAGAGAAGCAGGCCCTGGTGCCTGAGCCTTAGCTAAATCCTGGTAACATTTAAGAAGCCTTGAATTGTTAAAATCAAATTAGTGAGAAATCTGTAGCTCTGTTCCAAGCATTATTCTCATAAGAAAGCAAATAACGAGGCTGAGGCAGGAGGATGGCAAGTTCGAGGCCAGCCTCCACAACTAGTGAGACCCTGTTTCAAAATAAAAAGGGCTGGGGACGTGGCTCACTCAGTGGTAAAGCGCCTCTGGGTTCAATCCCCAGTACCAAAAAGGAAAAACAAAGCAAGTGACCCAGGGTTAAACTCCACCACCTCTCTGCTATCAGAGACCCCTGTGCTCGGGACAAGCTCTTCCTATTGCCCACTACCAGCTCCCCTGTCTGGACAAGCAGGAGTCCCCTTTGATTTTTTTTTTTTTTTTTTTTTTTTGGTTTGTGTTTTTTTTGTTGTTTTTTGGTACTTGGGATTGAGCCCGGGGCACTTAACCACTGAGCCACATCCCTAGCCCTTTTTATTTCTCCCTAAATTGCTAAGGCTGAACTTGAACTTGAGATCCTCCTGCCTCAGCCTCCCCAGCCACTGGTAATACAGATGTGGGACACTGTGCCTAGCAAGGACTCTCAAAAGAGGCAGTATTGGTTGAAAGGCAACCTCTAGAGCAGGTTGTGGGCTTAAAACCCCACTCAGCTGTGTGACCTTAAAGATTTTCCAATTTCTGTATCTGTTTCTTTCCTTATTTTTTGGAGCCCGGGGAGGAGAAGGGGGCTCTGGGGATGAATCCCAGGGTGTTTTACCACTGAGCCACATCCCCAGCCCTTTTTATTTTTTATTTTGAAACAGGGTCTCACTAAGTTGTGGAGACTGGCCTCGAACTTGCTATCCTCCTGCCTCAGCCTCCCAAGTAGCTGGGATTACAGGTGTGCACCATCACACCTGTGAAGACCCCCATGTATTATTTTATAAAGCCAGTTCTGTCCAGAGAGCACACACATACACTTCCCCTTCCTCTCCGGGGTGGTTGGCATTCCCCACGCCTGTCCAGCCTCTCTGAAATGAACTTTGACTTTGCAGGCGTGAACCAAAGTAACTCCAGGGTGACAAGCCACCTTGGGATCACGTATACATTTGTAATTGTATGAATGGGGCTGGGGTGTAGGTGAGTAGAGGGCACATGCGTAGCATAGCAAGCCCTGTGTTCAATCCCAGCACCAAATAAATGAGCAAAGGAAAGGGGGACCCATACAACAGACCAGCCAACAAAGCCGGACTTTTTTTTTTTTTTTGGTACTGGAGATTGAACCTGGGGGGACGCTTAACCACTGAGCCACATCCCCAGCCCTTTTTTGCATTTTATTTAGAGACAGGATCTCACTGAGTGGCGAAGTGCCTCGTTAAGTTGCTAGGTTTGAACTCAGTTGGAAATTGGAGCTCACGGTTCCTCCTCTCCCCAAAATGAAGGATTTTGAAAATATAGAAAAGGGTTTTCTCATTCACAGGGATATATGATGTTGTGACTTGAACGTGGAATTGTGAGTGTATTTCAGTACCACCAGAGAGCAAAGCCAATGCCATGAGAAAGTCAGAGACGTGCAGCGGGAGTTAAGATCGCTGGGCACAGTGGCACACACCTGCAATCCCAGCCACTTGGGAGGCTGAGGCAGGAGGATCACAAGCTGGAGGCCAGCATGTGTGAGACCCTGGGTTTGATCCCCAGAACGCACATCACCTGTCCCCCAAACAAAAGAAGGAAAGAAAAGATGAATGAACTTGGGTCCTGACGGTGTTTGAGCCCCTGGAACCCCTCTGCCTGTGGCTCCTGGACAGCTGTCAGAGTCACTTGCTTGGCAAGAGTACTAGGAACCAGAAGCCTGGCCAACCGACACCACCACGTTGGAAGAGAGAGAGAGAGAGAGAATACTCTGGGCGTTCTCTCTAAAGAAATTGCTTTCCTCCAGGATCCCAGACGAATATCTTGCATCTCGGTGCCTCAGACGCAGCTCCGTCTCTGTTTCTGAACCCAACACTGAAGCCAAGAAAATACCATACAGCAGTTGGCTTAACCCAGCCTGGCCAGCTCTGGCAGGTGGGGTAAGGTGAACCCTCCCCCAGAGCACAGGGGAAGTGGGGCTGGGCTGCAGGTAGTGGTGAAGCTCATCTGGCCTGCTCCAGGCCCTGGGTTCAATCCCCAGCACCCAAGACAGGGACAACACCCACCTGGGACGAGTGTTGGTGTCTTATGGTCCTGTCATGATGTCTTTGAGAGATTGCAAAAGAACACTCGAGTTCTCTTCCAACCCAGGAAGCCGCGTGACTCTAGTGGGAAAAAGCAAAGAAACAAGGCCTTTGGCCCTGACCTGCTTACAGGATTGAGACAGTGTACATCTGCTCAGAGACTCTCGGAGGTTCGCCACCCTGGAGTAGGTCCCTTTGGGAGATCCGCCCTGCAGAGGCATTAGTTTTGTTGCATATTCTGTTAGGCACTGGAACAAACCCCGACTTCCCAGAGCTTCAGATCCGTCCATCTGTATGTAGTTCAGGGTGCAGTGAGTGTGGCCAGGTGACTGGCAGCAGCCTCCATCCCTGGGGCCCCAGTACTGCTCATCCAGTGGTTGCAGGAGAAGGAATGCAGGAGGCACACCCAAGGAGCTTTCGTTTGTTTGGCACCAGGGATTGAACTCAAGGGCACGCAATCACCACTGAGACTTTTTTTTTTTTTTGTATTTTATTTAGAAACAGGGTCTCGTCTTGATGAGTTGTTTAGCGCATCTCTAAATTGCTGAGGCTGGCTTGGAACTCATGATCCCGCCGATTCGTCTGCCTCAGCCTCCTGAGCTGCTGATTATGGGCGTGCACCACGTGCCAGTCCTTCTTTCTAAGGATTAGGCACTGAGCAGTGTCTGGTTCAAGGTGAAGACTCCACAGATGTCAACTTCCAGTGTCTCCAAACTGTCCCCTTCCCACTCCATCCAGACAATGATGCTGGAAGTAGGGCCTGCAGGAGGTGCTCAAGCCTAGCAAGAAAAAGACAAGTGTCTCTCACCCGTAATCCCTTGAGGACTCCCAGAGACAGTCTCCTGTTAAGGCAGTTCCACATGCGGTCAGGCAGGGCCTGCCTCCTGATCCCACTCACAGCAGATCCTGGAGGGCCCACCAAGTCGATCAACGAGGCAAGAACAGCTTTCTTTCTTTCTCTTTTGGTACCAGGAATTGAACCCAGGGGTGCTCTACCACTGGGCCACATCCCTAACCCTTTTTATTTTTTAAGAAGGGATCTCGGGGCTGGGGATGTGGCTCAGGTGGTGGCGCGCTCGCCTGGCATGCGTGCGACCCGGGTTCGATCCTCAGCACCACATACCAACAAAGATGTTGTGTCTGCCGAAAACTAAAAGTAAATATTAAAAAATTCTCTCTCTCTCTCTCTCTCTCTCTCTCTAAAAAAAAAAAAAAAAAAAAAAAAAAAAAGACGGGATCTCACAAAGTTGCTTAGGATCTTGCTGAGTCACTGAGGCTGGCCTCAAACTTGAATCCTCCTCCCTCAGCCTCCCAAGTTGCTGGGATCCTAGGCGTGCGCCCCGCGCCTGGCTCTGCTGTGGTGGCAGCAGGTTTTCTCTTCTGCGGAATAATATAAGATTACAAGCGCATGTAGCGTCTTTATTTTTATGTGGTGCTGAGATCAAACCCAATGCCTCATGTGTGCTAGGCGAGTGCTCTGCCACTGAGCCACAACCCAGCCGGCAACTTACTTTTTTCACTTAATTTTCTTAGGTGTCTTTTCCAGAAATCTTTCTCTTGATGGCTGTGCTCACCCGCCGCAGACCAACCATAGCATATTAACTAGGGGTTCTCAAACTTGGGGAGTGTCAGAACCATCAGCAAGGCTTGTGAAATCCCAGATCCTCAGGCTCCCCCTGCCCTGCTGCCTGCCATGCTGGGGACGGAGCCCAGGGCCTGGCCATGCCAGGCAAGAATCCACCACCGGCCCTCACCACCCCAACCCTGGGCTCCTGTACTTACTTTCACTTGGAACTTTACCAAAACTTGTTGAAAATCATGTCACTTTCAACTGGGCATGGTGGCACAGAGGTAATCCCAACTACTCAGGAGGCTGAGGCAGGAGGATCCCAAGTTCAAGGCCAATGCCAGCCACTTAGCAAGACCCTGTCTCAAAATAAAAAAAAATAAAAATAAAAGGGGCTGGGATGTAACTCAGTGGTGGAACACTTACCTATTGTGCTGGTGACCCTGGGTTCCATCTCAAGCAACACACACACACACACACACACACACACACACGTGAAATCTTAAACTATCAATAGAAAATTAGAAATTGGTGAATGAAAGTTATCCAACCAAGAACTGGGTGGTTTTTTTCTCATTTGGGATCATCTCAATGGGTTCCTGTTGCCCCAAGTGTCAGATGAGGCAGAGAACAACTTCTCCCAAAAGAGTCATCTGAAGAACATGGCTCCCTGGAAAATCAAATTCACATTTATGCTTTTTTTTTTTCTTTTTAGTACCGGGATTGAACTCGGGGGCACTTGACCACTGAGCCGCATCCCCAGCCCTATTTTGTATTTTATTTAGAGACAGGTTCTCACTGAGTTGCTTAGCGCTTTGCTGTTGCAGAGGCTGGCTTTGAACTCGCGATCCTCCTACCTTAGCCTCCCAAGTCTCTGGGATTATAGGCGTGCACCACTGCACCGGGCCACATTTATAATTCTATGTGCTTATAAAAATAAAGTTAGTGCCTATGTAACACTGACCACATGCCAATCCTCTTGTTAATACTTTGTGAGTATTAACATGTTAAATTATCTCATCAATCTCAAGAAATATGCACTCTTGGCTGGGGGTGCAGCTCAGTGGTAAAGCGCGTGCCTGGCATGTGGGTGGCACCGGGTTCCCTCCCCAGCACTGCAAGAGAAGAAGGAAACATGGGCTATGACTATGCGGCCTTTACAGAAAGGAAACAAAAACATAGAAAGCTCAAATGACCTGTTCATGCCTTCACGTCTAGCAAGAGGGTCCAGGGTTCAAACCCAGGTAGGTTCCACAACAGCACGACACTTCCTTGCTATTTAATTTGTTCATTTCTGATTTTGGTACTGGGGATTGAATCCAGGGGTGCTTTTAGCACTGAACAACACCCCCAGTCCTTCATTAATTAGTTAAGTAATTGATATAGAGACAGGGTCTCACTAAGTTGCCACCCTGGCTGGCCTCCAACTTATGGTCCTCCCACCTCAGCCTCCCAAGTTCCAGATGACAGGGATGCTCCCCACCCGGCTTTCATAACTATGTTCTCTCACTTCTTTATTCGGTCAGGTGTCTCTGGTAATTTACAGGACATTGGATTGGGGACCTGGAAGTAGGATGGGGAGAACAATGAAGACTAGCGCTCAATCTGTGGGAATCTGATCGTATTATTTATCATCCCAGGAATGCAATCATGTAATCACCACCATTTAGGGGTCTCTCCAGGTAAACCACTGTGCTAAGGAAACATGCTCTTGTTTACATCAACAGGTGTTCTATGTCCCAGGCTCGGTCTGTTCCGGGCACTGGACAGATAACTGAAAATACTGACCTGGCTTAAGCTCACGTGGAGCTTCCTGGGACTTACAGAGAAGAGACTAGAAGGACACTGCACAAGTCCTAGGGCTTCTTCCTGGGAACACCTGGCAGCGTCCACTTTCACCGTCCTGCAACTCTGCACAGAGCCCACCACACCAGGAAAATCCTAAATGAAAGACCACGGGGGCTGGGGCTAGGGCTCAGGGGTAGAGCACTCGCCTGGCATGGGTAAGGCCCTGGGTTTGATCCTCAGCACCGCCTATAAACAAATAAAATAAAGGTCCATCAACTACTAAAAAAAAATAGAAAGAGCACAAAGTGAGAGAGACTTAGCACCTGGGAGTCCTGGCTGAGGCCCCAGCTGATCCTCCAGCCAGGGCAGCTGCTGGAGCAGATCCAGAGGGACCAACAGGAGAGCCTCCAGCCAATCCAAGGCTCACCAGGGATAATAAGCGATTGTTTCAAACTACGCTTTGGGAGCCAGGTACAGTGGCACACAGTGTAATCCCAGCTACTCAGGAGGCTGAGGCAAGAGGATTGCAAATCCAAGGCCAGCCTCAGCAACTTATCGAGGCCCTGTCTCAAAATATAAATAAAATGGGGGCTGGGGATGTAGCTCAGTTGGCAGAGTGCTTGCCTCGCATGCACAAGGCCCTGGGTTCAAATAGATAGATAGATAAATATGGGATGGGGTTAGAGCTCAGTGATAGAGCACCCCTAGGTCCAAATCCCAGCACTACAAAAAAAAAACAATAACAAAAAAAAACAACAGGGCTGGGGATGTGGCTCAAGCGGTAGCGCGCTCGCCTGGCATGCGTGCGACCCAGGTTCGATCCTCAGCACCACATACCAACAAAGATGTTGTGTCCGTGGAGAACTAAAAATAAATATTAAAAATTCTCTCTCTCTCCCTCCTCTCTCACTCTCTCTTTAAAAAAAAAACACATCAAAAAGCTAATTTAGGACAGATGATTATACAGCAATAGGTAACTGCAACAATATGGTATAATTATGAAATTATAATAAATATGATGCAGCAAAGCTACTGGATGCTATAAAATCATAAAATAGAAGAATCCGACCCATCTGGGGAAGCAGAAAGAACATGAGTCCTAAGCCAGGCAGGCTTCAAGTCAGCTTTATCATTTATGTGCTGTGTGACCTCAGACATGTCACAGCCTCTCTGAGCCTGATCTGCAAACAGGGATCATCAGACTTACCCTGTAGATGTCTAAATGGGTGGTGAATGAGCTAATACATGCAGACACCTAACACAAAACACGCATTCAACAAGCAGCGGTCACTTCTCTCCTTAAACAAATCCAGTGCGTGGTTCAGCAGCCGCCCTGGGGGAGGGGTAGTGGGTGACCTGATTTATCAGATCACAGAGATCTTTAATCCCCAGCCCAGAGAGCGGCTGGTTTACTTTTGTTGCTTTTGCTAATTCACCGCTAGAGCCTCCGAAGTCGAGGCCGCAGGAGGCTGGAGAGCAGCTCGGTTTCCCGCGTTAGGAAGGAGCACAAAGAAGAAACATTGCATTTCATCGCCCCCGCGGCGACCGAGAAAGGGACCGCAGCACGGTCACGTGGCCGAGGAGGACCGGCTGGAGCCGGGCGGGGCGGGCGTCCACCTGGGGGTGGTCCAGGTGTCCACCACCGCGGTGTGCGGTCAGCGCCCGGCCCTTGTCACCACCCCTGGTCTGATTCCGCAGCTCAAGCTTTCAAGGGAGCCTTGGGTGACGGCAGGAAAGGGTGGGCTGGAATCTACGCCCCCCAGGGGTCGGTCCCAGTGGGGCGGGGTCCTGCTTCAGACCGTGCATGGGATCCCCCACCCTGCCTCGTCCAGAGACCTGCTCTGGGATCAGGGATGATCCGGGTTTCCACACTGACATCAACTTGGGAGAGCTGCCTTCTCCTCTGTGTGTGTGTGTGTGTTGGGGGGTACCGAGGATTTAACTCAGGGGTGCCCTACCACTGAGCTACAACCCTAGCCCCCTGCTTTTCTAAAAAAAGAAAAAAAAAAAATCTAGAGACATGGTCTTACTCTGTGGCTGAGGCTGGCCTTGAACTTCGGATCCTCCTGCCTGAGCCTCCTGAGTCCCTAGGAAGCTACATTCTGCCCACAGCTCCAGCTTGGCTCCCCTGTTCTCAGCCTCCTCAGCGGGGCCATGCCATGGTCTAGGAAAAGTTTAGGAGTTCTCTGGAGAATGGTAGGCCCCTCTGCAGAGGGTAGGCCCCACTCACCAAAGCAGATCTGCAAAGCCATCTGCAAAAGATGAATCTCAGAAAGAACTGCTATCCAGAGAACGCAACAATGATAAAGAAAAAAAGAATCTGATCTAAAGGTGGGCAAGCTGCACCAGGTGTGGTGGCACCATCTGTCACCCTAGCAACACAGGAGGCTGAGGTAGGAGGAATGCAAGTTCAAGGCCAGCCTCCTTAAATTAGCAAGGCCTTGTGTGAGGGGGGAAATTTAACAAAAGGACTGCAGATGTAGCTCAATGGTAAAGTTCCCCTGGATGTAATCCCCAGTGCCAAATAAATAAATAAAGGGTTGAGGATGTAGCTCAGTGACAGAGTTCCCCTGGGTTCCCTGGTACCAAAAAAAAAAAATATATTGGCAAAAAAAAATTTTAAATTCTGGACACCTCACCAAAGCAGATATACAGACAGCAGATACACATAAACAGGCATTCAACATCACATGTCATTAGGGAATTGCAAACTAAAATAGTAAGATACCACTGTATACCTATCAAAGGGACTGAAATTTAAAATAGTAATAGCACCGAAGGCTGGAGATGAGGATCTGCAGGGATTCTCATTCATTGCTGTTGGGAACGTAAAATAGCACATCCGGTTTGGAAGACAATTTGGCACTTTCTTAAGAAGCTTAGCCTGGCATGGTGGCGAACACCTGTAGTCCCAGCGACTTAGAAGCCTGAAGCAGGAGGATCACAAGTTTGAGGCCAGCCTCAACAATTTAGCAAGACCCTAACAACTTAGGGGATGTGACTCAGTGGTTAAGCACCTCTGAGTTCAATCCTTAGTACCAAAAAAAAAAAAAAAAAAAGCCTAAAATACTCTTACCTTAGGATCTAACCATTGGACTACTTGTTATTGAACCCAAATGAGTTGAAAACTCACATACATACAAAAACCTGCACTCAAATGTTTGTAGCAAGCTGTGGGTGGTGGTGCAGGCCTGTAATCCCAGCTACTTGAGAGGCTGAGGCAGGAGGATCACAAGTTCGAGGCCAACCTGAGCAATTTAGAGAACCCCTGTCTCAAAATAAAAAGGGCTCAGGATGTAGATCAGTGGTAGAGTGCTCCCAGGTTCAATTGTCGGTATCACAAAAAAAAAAAAAAAAAAAAAGTCTATAGTAGATTATTTAAAATGGCCAACATGGAAGCAGCCAGGATGTCCTTCAGGAGGTGAATGGAATAAATAAACTAGTATATCCAGAAAATAGAACTGTATCTGTATTCAATGTCACAAAGAATTGCACTGTCAGACCAGGAAAAGGCATCGCGGAAACTTGAGAATGTTCCATCTTGAATCCACCAGACCTCCCAGAACCGCACAGCGCTGAGAGTGAACCCCACTGTAGACCGTGAACTTGGGCTGATGAGGATGGGTCGGTGAGGGATCAGTGAGAAATGTACCGCTGGGGGGGCCATGTGATGGTGGGGTGGTAGTCAAGGTCAGGGGTGGGGGTGTGGGGGACCTTTCTGTGAGTTTCCCTCAGTTTTGTTGTAAATCAAAATTGCTATAAATGAAACAGTCTAGTAAAAGAAGTGGGGGGGGGGGGCTGGGGATGTGGCTCAAGCGGTAGCGCGCTCGCCTGGCATGCGTGCGGCCCGGGTTCGATCCTCAGCACCACATACCAACAAAGATGTTGTGTCCGCCGAGAACTAAAAAATAAATATTAAAAATTCTCTCTCTCTCTCTTAAAAAAAAAAAAAAAGCCAGCCTCAGCAAAAGTGAGGCACTAAGTAAAAAAAAAAAAAAAAGTCATTAAAAAAAAAAGAAGTGGGTGGGCACAGATTGGCCCTGACGTTCACTTTGGGTCACCTGCCGGTCTCTGGCCTCACAGGTGTGGTGGCCAGGGGGACTGGGCTTACTGACTGGCCGAGTCCAAGTGCATGCTCATCTCCGGAGCCAGTGGGACCAGCCTTCCAAAATACAAGGGACTGGGGCAAGGAGGGTGGGATCCTAGACAGGAAATAAGTATGGACGGGTGAAACCCACAGACATGACTCTCTGAGGCAAAGGGAAGAATCAAATCCTCAAATTAAGAAGAGCAGAATCCTGCTGGACACAGTGGCGCAGGCCTCTAATCCCTTCAGCTCAGCAAGTTCAAAGCCACCTCAGCAACTCAGGGAGACCACTTCTAAATAAAATAATTTTGTAAAAAGTATGGGATGTGGCTCTGTGGTAAAACACCCCTGGGTTCAATCCCTGGTAGTAGTAGTAGTAATAATAATAATAATAATAATAATAAATCTTGAGAACTTGGGGTTATAGAAGTTGCGCTCGTAGACTGAGTGATTCATTCTCTTTTAGGTGTCTAATTAAGTCCCTTTCAAGTCAACAACTTTATTAATTTATTGAGCACCTAAACTGTCCCAGGCCCTGTGCCTGATGCCAAAGAGACTTATGAATAACTCAGTGGATAAATCCATCAACTTTCAAAGGCTTCAATGTTTCTTTCACAAACATTCAGACCTTGCAAGTTCTACCACTCCAAAATCTAATTACACTTGGCCTAATGAGGATAGCCACAATTCTTCTAACTCATTGCAATTTCAGAGAATCAGAGGGTTCAGGGGAGGCTAGAGCAGTCACATGACTCACAACCTCCAGGCCCGAGACCCTCCCCTGACTTTGACCTTGACTACAGAGAGACTTGGGAGGAAAGGGCTGAGGGTAGCCTCCTGTGGTTCTCCTGCAGCCGGACCCAGTGTGCGTCAGTCTGGAGATTTTGTAATTGTTCAAAAGAGAGGGGTGCAAACCACAAATTATTTTGCATAGGCTTTAAACCCCGCGACATCAGCTTTTCTAATATAATGCATGGAATGAGAAACAAATCCTTTTTGTCCCAAATTTTAGTCTCTGGGCACTTTTGAAGTGGTTTTGCCCATTTTTCAAAATTTTTTTTTTTTTCACTGCAGAACTGATTGCGACAGTAATCCATCATCTCCTCTGCCCCTCCCTCTCATCCTTGTTTCTACAGTAAGGAGACATTCACCTTCACTGAACAAGGACAAGCCACAAGCCACATCACTGATTTTTCAGTCAATCTGCATTTATTAGCATCCACTGTGTACCTGGTTCTATGGAAAGACTTTCTGCTGAGGAGTCAAGACTGTTAGTCTCTAGCTCTGTGATCTTAAGTTAGTTACTTAATGTCTCTGAGCTTCTGGAGGGGTGGGGATTGGTTGGTTTGTCTTGTCCCTAGAATTGAACCCAGGGGAACTTAACCATTGAGACACCTCTCCAGCCTTTTTTCTTTTATTTTGAGCTTTTTTTTTTTTTTTGAAACAGGATCTCACTGAGTTGCCCAGGGCCTACCTAAATTGCTGAGGCTGGCCTTGAACTTGAGATCCTCCTGCCTCAGCTTCTGCAGTCTCTGGGGGCACAGCTCAGTGGTGGAGAGCTTGCCTAGCAGTCCCAAGGTCCTGGGCTCCATCCCCAGAAATGTGAAGTGTGAATAAATACCTAAGGTAGAGGGGGTAAACCCTTCTTGCGAGGGGTCTCTGTTTTAGATGTTGATATTCACTTATGTATATGTGGTGCTGTGAATCCAACCCAATTCCTCCCACATGGAGTTAAGCGCTCTGGCCCTGAGCCCCAGCCACAGCCCCGCGAGGGTCTTCTTTACTCCTTGATTCAACAAGTGCAGCTGGAGGTCCTGCTCTGTGCCCGGCCTCCTGTGGAAGGGCCGGACTCCACAGCGCTGCAGCCACACGGGGTTTGGGTGGGGAGGGAAGCCAGGCACAAACAGGAAGCAGTTCTGTGTGAGTATTTTTATAAATTACCCAAAGAGCCTCAGAAGACAAGAGCAGCCGCTGGGACAGCCACTGTGCTGAGTCTCGGTGGCTGCGTGACAAACCCACTCACAGCCCAGCAGCTTAAAGCAATAAACATGTGTCACGGTGATTGTGGGTCAGGACCCAGGAGCCACTCGGCTGGTGGCACTGACTCAGGCCCTGGCTACTAGCAGTCCTGCTCTGGCTGGATCTGATTCTGAGCTTGTTCATGAACCTGTTGGCCCCAGGTCTCTGTCCCTCACTACCAGGGCGCGGGCTTCCCTGCTAAGCAAGTGATTTAAGAAAGAATCCGAGATAAACCATCTTGCCACGATGCACCGTCACTTTTGCCAAGTTCTGCAGATCACTCAGACCACCTGGTGGAATGTAGGGGACACCACACCCAAAAGCAAGGGGTCACCCAATCATTAGAAGGTGTTTTGGAGTCTGGCTCCTACAGCTCCCATAACTGTGTGTGTGTGTGTGTGTGTGTGTGTGTGTGAGAGAGAGAGAGAGAGAGAGAGAGATTCCTGTCCTCATTGTAAATCAATATTCTCCTTCACACCTAATGCTATATTCATACTTTTATGATCTTTTAAAAGAAGGCTCTCCCAAGCCA
Organism: Spermophilus citellus; assembly: GCF_964194105.1. Lineage (NCBI taxonomy): Eukaryota > Metazoa > Chordata > Mammalia > Rodentia > Sciuridae > Spermophilus > Spermophilus citellus. The sequence continues at coordinate 5,699,615 of NC_138185.1, read as the reverse complement.
GGCATAGTGGTGCACACCCATAATCCCAGTGACTCGGGAGGCTGAGACAGGAGGATCGCGAGTTCAAAGCCAGCCTCAGCAAAAAGCAAGGCGCTGAGCAAGTCAGTGAGACCCAGTCTCTAAATGAAATACAAAATAGGGCTGGGGATGTGGCTCAGAGCTTGAGTGCCCCTGAGTTCGATCCCTATTCCAAAAAAGACAGACCCAGGAGGGCTAGAGTAGAGAAACCTCACCTAGCCTGAGCCACGCGCTGGGTTTGATCACCAGAACTGGGGGAAAATCAGAATTCTATTAATATAGAGAAAGACAGAAAGTGAATATTGGGCAGTAATAGGCGTTCTTGCCCATTATTGGTTCAAACTGGATAACATTCACACTCTTCCTAGTGGCTTTTCAACAAATTGAGTTATTTGTTTTTTCTACACCTCATTCTCAGTTCCTTTTTTCCAGATAAGGAAATGGAGGGTATTACAAATGAACACTTGCCCAGGGACACTGTATTAGTCAGAATTCTTGACAGCAAGTGACAGAAACTAAAATCAAACTGGCTCATGAAAAAGAGGATTCGGAGGCACTCCTGATCTCAAGGGTACCAGCAGCACCAGCTTCAGGTATGGACGGATCCAGAAACCCTCACATTGACATTAACACTCTCTCCTGTCTCTTGGTTTGTTTTCTTGTATTAGCCTCATTCTTTCTTAGGGTTTCCTCATCTGGTGGACCACCGAGGCCCACAGCAGATACAATCCTACATCCACACCACTGAGCCATCACGGTTTAAAAAAAAAAAAATTCTAGTATTTCTAGGAAACAACCCAGAACTGGCCCTAATTGGACTGCCTTGGGCCACACAGCCATCTTGGAGCTGATCACCAGGGACAGAGGTGGCCTTCACGGGCTGTCCTGAGTCACTTGCTAATTCCTAGAACCCAAACCTGCGAACTTGGGCGAAGCATCACCCCAACCACAGAGGCACAGGGGTGGGGAAACCCCAGGGGAACCTCAGTGGAGGAGGAGGAGGAGGAGGAGGGGGAAGAGGAGGAGGAGGAGGGAGAGGAGGAGGAGGAGGGGAGGAGGAGGAGGAGGGGAGGAGGAGGGGGAGGGGGAGGAGGGGAAGGAGGGAGAGGAGGAGGAGGAGGAGGAGGGGGAGGAGGGGAGGGGGAGGGGGAGGGGGAGGGGAGGAGGGGGAGGGGAAGGGGAGGGGGAGGGGGAGGGGAGAGGAGGGGGAGGGGGAGGAGGGGGAGGAGGGGGGAGGGGAGGGGGAGGGGGAGGGGAGGGGGAGGGGAGGGGAGGGGAGGGGAGGGGAGGGGAGGGGAGGGGAGGAGGGGGAGGAGGGGAGGGGAGGGGGAGGGGAGGGGGAGGGGAGGGGGAGGAGGGGAGGAGGGGGAGGGGGAGGGGAGGGGGGAGGGGGGAGGGGGAGGGGAGGGGGAGGAGGAGGGGGAGGAGGGCGGGGGAGGAGGAGGAGGGGGAGGAGGAGGGGGAGGAGGAGGGGGAGGAGGAGGGGAGGGGAGGAGGAGGGGGGAGGAGGAGGGGGGAGGAGGAGGGGGAGGAGGGGGGAGGGGAGGAGGACGGAGAGGAGGAGGAGGGGGGGAGGAGGACGGAGAGGAGGAGGAGGGGGGGAGGAGGAGGCTCTCAGTAGACTGGCTGCAGAGGTTCGGCAGCACCCCACCTGTGCCCCATGCCGCCCAGCTTTCCTGCGCTTTGGCCCACCTTTTGAGAAATCACAGAATGTAAATGCGATGGAGGGAGAAGCCATGGGAGGAGAACACGTTGGGAAGGGGGAGGTTCCGAAGGCCACGGGAGCGTGACTTTTGGCGTTGTCACCATATCCACCTTGTCCAAAGGTCTTAAACCCAGTGAATGATGCCCTGAAGGACTGGAGGAATGTGCAGATGCGCTGGAGGAAGCCCTGGACTTTGAGGAGACTAGAGGAAACAGCTGGAAGATGGAGCCGAGCCCCTGTACCGAGTTCGGGTTTTGCATTGTTCTGTGGTTACTGGGGATTGAACCTGAGCCACATCCCAGCCCTTTTTAATGTTTATTTTGAGACATACCATACTAAGTTGCTGCGGCTGGCCTCTAATGTGTGGTCCTCACACCTCAGCCTCCTGAGTCACTGGAATTACACAGTGTGCCACAACCACAGGCTTGCACACTGTTTTAAAAAGCTGGTCCCGGGCTGGGGATGTGGCTCAAGCGGTAGCGCGCTCGCCTGGCATGCGTGCGGCCCGGGTTCGATCCTCAGCACCACATACCAACAAAGATGTTGTGTCCCCCGAGAACTAAAAAATAAATATTAAAAATTCTCTCTCTCCTCTCTCTCTCTCTTTAAAAAAAAATTCTCTCTCTCTCTCTCTCCTCTCTCTTTAAATAAAATAAAATAACATAAAATAAAATATTTTCTGTTGTCAATGGACTTTTACTTTATTTATTTTTATGCGGTGCTGAGGATGGAACCCAGTGCCTCACACATGCTAGGCATGCGCTCTACTACTGAGCCCCAGCCCAGCCCCAATAATGGTCTTTTACTGTGGATCCTCATTGTCTGACTTTCCTTTCGTTTGGTTTCTTGCAGTGTTGTCGGGTTCCCAAGGGCATGCCGGTATGATTTTCATTTTCATTTCTCTTATTACGAATGTATTAATTTTCTGCAATGACAAATTAGCACAAACTTGGTGACTTTAAAAGACAGAAATTTGTTCCGTCACAGTTCCTGAGGTAGAGCCGTATTCTCTTCACAGCTCTAGGGAAAAGCCCGCTGTAATCCCAGCCGCTCGGGAGGCTGAGACAGGAGGATCATGAGTTCAAAGCCAGCCTCAGCAATGTCGAGGTGCTAAGCCACTCAGTGAGACCCTGTCTCTAAATAAAATACAAAAGAGCTGGGGATTTGGCTCAGTGGCCGAGTGCCCCTGAGTTCAATCCCTGGTAGGGAAAAAAAAAAAATCTCTAGGGACGAGTCTTGTCACTTCTACCCTCTGGTGATTGTCAGCCATTTTTGTTGTTCCTTGTGTGATGGATGCATGGCTTCAGTCTCTGCTTCTCTCTTCACGGACCTTCTCCTCTGTGTCCAGTTTTCTCTGTTCTTACAAGAACATCAGTCATCTTAGATTTGGGGCTTGCCCTAATCCAGTCTGCCCTTATTTTAACTTGGTCACATCCACAAAGATTCTATCTCCAAATAAGGCTGTACTCATAAGTTGTGTGTGGACTTCAGTTTTAAGAAGACATTACTCAACTCAGTTCAGTGGGTGAAGCTGGAATCTTTTCACTTCTTGAATTGCAAGAAAATTGTGTCAATCAGGTCTCTCATTATTTAGATACATAAGCTCATCTGATCGTTGAAGTTTTCATTCTTTCAAGTATGCTGCTTCTTCCTGCACAACATGAAACCAGAATAAAAATAACTCCAACCAGGTGTGGAATCCTGTGCATGCCTGTCATCCTAGCATCTTGGGAGGCCGAGGCAGGAAGATCAGCAAATTCAAGGCCAGCCTCAGCAACTTAATGAGGTCCTAAGCAACTTAGCAGGATCCTGTCCCAAAATAAATTAAAAAAAAAAAAAAAAGGACTGGAGGTGTCACTCAGTGGTTAAGCACCCCTGAGTTTAGTCCCTAGTACCAAAAAATAAAATGACAAATAAATGTCAATTTCAACAAATTTGATCTCAAGCACAATCCAGGGTGTAGACAGAGGCACGAGGAGGTCCAGCTAGACAATAACACATCAGAACTTGGTGGGGGCAATCGGCTACACTTCTTATAAGTAAATTGAAAAGGCAACAAGGACATTTTCTGTCTTAAAACTAAAACCTACCTTTGTTAGGTTTTAAAATATTAGACACCAAATGCAACACACCACTCAGCCTCTGGCTTCAAGCCGTTTCTTCCTAGTAAGGACATCTAGGCCGGCTGTCACCCTGACCTTTTCTTCTTTTTTTTCCCTCTGCCCCACTTCCTCAACCCTCTTCCTTTAACCCAAGTAGCTGTCTCAGATCAGGAAGATTAAGAAGCCATAAATAACTTTCTGTGAATTATTCTACAGGAAGTTCAATCTGATCGGATCCTGCCTGACAGCACCAGGCAAAACAGACCCCTACGAGGCCCGCGTCGGGTTTCTCAGCACCCACACAGGGACCGTGACCAGCGGTCCCAGCTCTGCCAGCCCTGGGTGCTGCCCACAGGCTCACCGCGGCTGAAGAGGCGCGTCGCCCAGCGGCACCCCTGTGTTTTATATGTAACGCATTCATTACTGGGGAAAACCTGAAGGATTGGAAGTTGAGCAACACACTAGTGCATTACCAGAGTTTCTGGTTTACTCCAGGCACAGGGGCGCACACCTTTTAAACCTAGCTACTCAGGAGGCTGAGGCAGGAGGATCGCAAGTTCAAAGCCATCTCAGTAACTCGACATGGCCCTAAGCAACTGTCTCAATTTAAAAATAAAAGATGTAGCTCAGTGGTAAAGAGCCCTGGGTTCAACCCCCAATAACAACAACAACAGCTTCTAGTTTCAATGCTAGAAAATATATTTAAATATATTTTTAAAATCTACCCTTACATTTTCATTTTAAGATAGCAGCCTTTATGTCTAAGTTTCTTACTTAAATCCACTTGGCCAGCTTAACCAAGCCACTTTTAGACAAAGATAACCAATTTTTTAATGTTTGATTATCAGCATCATGATTTGGGGAGTTGAACCCACACCCGGGTGTGCTAGGCAAGTGCTCCACCACTGAGCCCCATCAGCAGCCCCACTCAGTTATTTGTTGAGCCCTGGTTATGTGTGGGGAGGGAGGAAGACAGAGTTTCCAGGCTTTTCCTGGTGTGTGCATTGGGTTGAATAAACGTGCTGATTCGGAGCCACAGTTCTTGAAAATGAAGGAGTCATGCAAACTGGAGTGTATCTGCCACCTACCAGCAGCAAGACTTTGAGCAAGCGACTTAACTTGCAGTAAGTAACATACAGTGTACACATGTATGCATATGTAATATGGAACAGTAAATACCGTACACATAATATACAGTGTATATACATAGTATATATATGTACATACCTAAAGTAAACAACAATACTTAATACTTATGGTGTTTTGGCATTTATCTATTTCAGTATTGTATTCAATATGTAATGACTATTATATAGTCTGTAGACTATTCAGTATTTACCTATCATTCTATATTATAAAATATATTTATGGAACATATCAATATTTTTTTTAAGTTTGACCATTTTTTTAGAGAGAGAGAGAGAGAATTTCAATATTTATTTTTCAGTTTTTGGCGGACACAACATCTTTGTTTGTGTGTGGTGCTGAGGATCGAACCCGGGCCGCACGCATGCCAGGCAAGCGCGCTACCACTTGAGCCAAATCCCCAGCCCCATATCAATATTTTTAATAACATACAAATTACAATAGACAGATACATAAGCACAAATAAATAATATATAACATATGTATTATGTGCACATATTATATTCCATATAATATGCTGTGTTTACCATGTATAATATATTGTGTAATGAATCATACATGCATTTATATTTATGTATGAATGAATATATATATCATATAGTATGTAATGTGTGTGGAAGTGTGTGGTGGCTGGCATATGTCAATGGCTCAATGGCTTATCGTCATTGTTAGTATAGCCAGAGACTCACAAAAGACCTCCCTAAGCATCCCATGTTGCTGGAAATGGACCCTTGCACTTGGAGATGCCCTGGCCCCAACTATAATCCTGTGTGGGCCTTTAACTCACATGCAAAGAAACTGAGTTTTCTGAATCCCCAAGACCTTCCTGCAGTCCTGCTAAACAGCTGTCGTTGCAATGTTACGTGTGTGTGCCGGCCACGGGCCCACAGGGTTTTCTCAGCTCAGCTCTAAACTACGGGCTCAGGAACAAGAAAGGAACGGAGATGACACCATTAGGTTTCACATTCTATGAAAGTTTCTTCTGTTCCTTCTATTCCAGAAACACCTGGGGCAGGTGTGGAGCAGGGTCAGCCAGAGCTCCAGGATAGTTGTGGTGTTGGCAGAGTCCAGTGATAAGGAGGGCTCCAAGCTGAACCCTTAGGAGCTCCGCGTTGGGCTGGGTGGGGCTCAGTGGTGGAGCGCTCGCCCAGCACGTGTGAGGCACTGAGTTCAAGGCTCAGCACCACATAATAATAACTAAATAAAGTAAAAGTATTGTGTCTATCTACAACTAGAGAGAGAGAGAGAGAGAGAGAGAGAGAGAGAGAGCCCTGTGTGGAGGGAGGTGGCGGGTTACAGTCCTAGCTCCCTATCTTACCTGCTAGGGGACCCTGGACGAATCCTTGACTCTCTGAGTGCTTACCTCGGGCTTGGGTCATTAGGAAGAGATTTTTCACTCTGAATGTTTATTGAAAACACCTCTGAGTACTTGCCTAGCATGCACAGGCCCTGGGGTCAATCCCCAGCTCCACAAAAGGCAGGAAGGAAGGGCGGGAAAGGAAAAGGAACCACTTAAGAGCTGTGACTGACCCAGGGACTTGGGAGGCTGAAGCAGGAGGATTGCAAGTTCAAGACCAGCCTCAGCCACTTAGAGGCTGGGGATATCGCTCAGTGGTGAAATGCCCCTGGGTTCAATCCCCAGTAAAAAAAAAAAAAGAAGAGCTGTGCACGAGGCTGTGATCCCAGCTACTGCGGAGGCTGAGGTGGGAGGTCGCTAAAGCCCAACGATCAGCCGAGGCAACATCAGCAGAGTCTGTCTCAGCAACAGTAAGGACAAACCGACGAGGGAAGCAGCCCTGGGCAGAGGGGAGGTTGAGGATACAGTCTCAAGGAAGCCTGCTGCGATGGCCCTCAGGAATTCCTCCAGGTGAGACCAGGGGCCAGGCCTTTTGTCCTGGCTTTATCTGGATATTTGATACAGTCCTGGGTTTTGTTGTTGTTTTCTCTGTGTGTGTGTGTGTGTGTGTGTGTGTGTGTGTGTGTTACTTTGGATTGAATCCAGGAGCGCTTAACCCCTGAGCTACATCCCCATCCCTTTTAATATTTTATTTAGAGACAGGGTCTTGCTAATTGCTCCAGCTGGCCTTGAACTTGTGATCCTCCTGCTTCAGCCTCCCAAGTCGCTGGGATCACATGGTGCACCACCACACCCAACCAGCAATGAGCATTATAAACTGCTTCTTCTTCAGGGCCTTTTTTCTTCTTTCAGAATGTGCTTGAGGTTTTTTTTTTTTTTAATATTTATTTATTTAATTTTTAATTTTCGGCGGACACAACATCTTTGTGGGGCTGAGGATCGATACCGCTTGAGCCACATCCCCAGCCCCAAGTGCTTGAGTTTTGATTGTGATCTCCACACCTCTCAACAGCAGCCCACGTGACTTAAGGGTGGGCACTAGAACAGACCCCAGCTAATCTGCATAAGTGATCTCCCACCTTCAAGGATTAGGCCAGGGATGGGCACATGACTTGATGTGAGCCAATGAGAGCAATGAGATACTCTGGGGCACCTGGGAGAGAAATCTCCCTCCCTGGAGCTAGGCAGTCATCTTGGAATCATGAGGTTGGAAGCCACATTTTGTTTCTAGCTGCTTCCTCAGGAGACAGATTAGACCAACTGAAAGAAAACTTGTCCTTGATACTATTGTACCAAACCCACCTTGAAACCTGTGTCTCCAGGTTCGTGAGCTGTCACGCCAAAAGCTGCTCAGCAGGTCTGAATTAGATTTTTTTTGGTGACATTCACCTAACATACTCTCAATGGCCCCAAACTCCATAATGTGAATATTCTATGATTCATGTATAACCATTCCCTTTTGAATGGACATTTGTTTCCAATTTTTCCCTTCAACAGTGTATGTACTTGTAAGAGTCAGTGTTTTGCTTGTTGACCTGACTGGCCTGGAACTCCTGCCGCCGCCTCCTGAGTTGCCGGGACTACAGACGTACACCATTATGCCTGGCTTCATTTATCCATTCCAAAAACATTTTGATTTTTTTTTTTTTTTTTTTTTTTGCCACTGGGAATTGAACCTGGGTGCTTAGCCACAGAACTATATTTGCAGCCCTTTTTACTTTTTATTTTGAGACAGGGTCCTACGACAATCCTGAGGGCCTTACTAAGTCGTTGAGGCTGGCCTCAAACCTGCCTCAGGCTTCAGACATGCTGGGATTACAGGCGTGGGCCACCGTGCCTGGCTCATGTTTTGAATTCTTAGCATGTACTCTTTTTTTTTGTTTGTTTTTTTTTTCAATACCTTTATTTTATTTACTTATTTTTATGTGGTGCTGAGGATCAAACCGAGGGCCTCGCACGTGGCAGATGAGCACTCTACTGCTGAGCCACAACCCCAGCCCCTTTTTAATTTTTTTTTAACTATAGGTGGACACAATATTTTTATATGGTGCAGAGGATCGAACCCAGTGCCTCACATGGGCAAGGCAAGCACTGCCACTGAGCCACAACCCCAGCCCCCTTACCATGTACTCTTAAAATGAAAATAAAGTGGTTTTAAGTCTAGAGTGGAGGATAACAAACAGATCAAATACAACATAAAATAACATTATTGGGGCTGGGGATGTGGCTCAAGCTGTAGCGCGCTCGCCTGGCATGCGTGCGGCCCGGGTTCGATCCTCAGCACCACATACCAACAAAGATGTTGTGTCCGCCAAAAACTGAAAAATAAATATTAAAATTCTCTCTTCTCTCTCTCTTTAAAATATAACATTATAAAAGTAACGTAATAAAATAACATGTCACATGATATACTCAGGTCACATATACTACATATACTACATGGTAAAGTAGTACATATTAAGTTGTGGCAATGGCTGGTTTTGCCTGTGACAGTTTCCATGCTTGGGCTGCTCGGCTGTGGGGTCTATTCTCCAGGGGTCTCGGTTGAGTCCTCTGAGGATAGACGGCCTTCTTCACAGGAGGAAGATCAAACACTCAGTGGCTTGGAGCAGCCTCCAGGGTGAGGTTTCAGGAAGTGGCTGCAGGTTAGAAGCTCCCAGGGAGGTGGGTGTCCATGTCAGGCCATTATCTTGTTAGCACTCTCTCTTTTTATGAAAGCAGCCAGGGAATGACTTACTGATTCCCTCTTTTATGCAGTCTGATTATCATCATTAATTAACTCAGCCACTATGGAAATGTAGTATGAGCATTTCTGAACCAAAGATAGATTAAAACAACGTAAGGAAAGGCTTTCAGATTGGAATCCCTGGTGGCTGAGAATGCACCGCCATGGGTCCCGTTCAAGATGACGGGAGGGTGGCTGCGAGGACTCCGCTAGGCCTGGCCTCGATGGAATGGACATGCATCTAAGGTTTGCTTATTTCTTGTATTATTTTACGTTTTCCCCCAGGCTTTTGAGCTCCATTTGCACTTTTATCTGGAAAACAATTGTGCAATCACATCAATTAAAAAAAAAATCTGTTTGGGGACCTGTCCCTCCTGTCTCCTCCTGACCAGTGGCATTGTTCAGGCCTTCACCGCTGGGATTTTATGGGTCCTCATAAGCAAGATCCTTTTCCCTCAGCTGAATTCAGAACAGATGGAAAGACTAACATTGCTCTCAGAGGGAGAACAAGTGGCACCTCTCCTCTCCTCACACCTGGACAGCGAGCTTGCAAACCCTTCACCCCTGAGCGTGGGCAAGCTTAGGGTCCTGCCTGGGCATCCACAGGTGAGCCCCCCACACCTCAGTGGGCTGGCCTAATGGAAGGAGAGCTCTTGCCTCTCTGAGCTCCACAGCAGGACCTGCTGACCCATGGAGTGCCGCAGTCTTGGCTGGGCACAGAATCACGAGCCACCACACAGCTTTGTAGATTCAAACAGCAAATCTTTATTCCCGAACTCACACCGGCCTCCACACACGTTCTGGGGCAATCCCAGTTCTGCTGCCACCCAATTCACCTACTCCACGAGGCTTTCTTCCCAAAATGCTCTCTGAATCTCACGAGAGCTCAAAGGGAGCTCAGGTAGCAGGAACGCCCTATTTCCAGCAGCAATAATCCTCAACATCGAACTTCCCTAAAACCCAAGGTCTTAAACTGGGAACGCCCTAAACCCAAGGACCGGGATACTATACTTCCTCAAACTGCATGATACACCCTAATCCTGGATCCACCCTCGTCCTTGAGTAGGGTCATCTTTCTCAAACACACATGCAAGGTCACAGCAAATTTAACATGGGGTTCGCTGGCAAGGAAATCGATGCGTCATTCCTACTTGGTAATGGCCCTCAGCAATGGAGAACCTGTCCCAGCCAAGGGCAGATTCAGGAGTTCACACTGCTGAACACCCCATCCAAAGGTTCCACTGTCCTTAGCACTGGGGTTGGAAAGCATGTAAGCCACAGGGACCTCTGGAGCATTCCTAGGTACAGAGAGGGATACCAGGGCAAAGACCCCACTGTGTGTGCCAAGGTGTGAACACACATCCAGGAAACAGCATGGGGGAACAGGAGGTAGGAAGGTTTTAGGGCATAAGCAGACATGGCCTCTGGCTCATCCAGAGGGGCAGACACTGAACTAACACGCCTATAATCCCAGTGGCTGGGGAGGCTGAGGCAGGAGGATTGCAAGTTCAACACCTGCCTGGGCAGAATCCTGCCACATATTAAAATAAGAAGGACTAGGGGTGTAGCTCGATGCTAAAGGGCCCCTTGGTTCATTCCCCAGAGCAGGGCTGGGCCCAGCCTGGAGGGACCGGTAAGGAAAGGAGGAGGGATTCTTTGTCTGGCCTCAGGGCTGCGGGAAGAGGATGCTGAGAATTAGAGGGAACGTCCTGAGGTCTCAGGAGGAATCAGCCTCTGGAATCGGAAGCAGTTTGTTTTCTGGATTTTCATATCAGGTGTGCATCACACGAAAATAGGAGATGATTGTGGCTGTTAAAAGAGCTAAGCCTCCACCCGGATGGGCTGCGCTCCCTGACCTCCAGGTCACTGTCACCTGAGGGTGGAGGCTGGGGTGCAGCTAGGGGCGGGCACTGCCTGGCTCACCCTGGGTTTGAGGCGCAGCGCTGGGAATGAGTGGGTGAAATGAAACAGGTGACGGTGGGGACTTTTTTCCCTGAACAATGTCCCGTGGCTTTCTTGGGAGTGTGAAATGACAGCCACGTGGGGACCCAGCCCTGATGCACAGGGCGCTGCCACTGCACATGCCCAGAAAGACTAGCTGCCCAGAAAGGCAGCATCACCGAAATGTGCGTCATGGGGTGGAATTCCCCTAACTTGTACCTGCTGTTTGAGGGATGGTCTGATACTGTCCCAAATGTCTGCATCCATTTTTCTCTTTGATCCCAACTACAAACAGGGGTGATTTTTTTCATTTTCATTTTTATTTTATTGGGGATTGAACCCGGGGATGCTCATCCACTGAGCCACAACCCCAGCCATTTTTTATACTTTATTTAGAGACAGGGTCTTGCTAAATTGCTTTGAGCTGCCTTTGAACCCAGGATCCTCCTAACTCAGCCTCCCGGGCCTCTGGGATTACAGGTGTGTGCCACCAGGCCAGCAGGGGGGAATCTTTGTGTAATAATTGTGGCACTCACTGGGGACAAGAGCCCTGTCCTACTAACCAGCACATTGGGGAATTAAAGATGAGTGAACACCTCACATGGCTAAGCAGGCACCACCTGTGCTGGCCTGCTGCTGCCCAGGCCTGAAGCTGGGCAAGAGGTCCCCACCTTCCCCCAGCCGTTTCCCTGGCTGTAAATGGTTGGGTACAAGCCGAATGCCCAGTTACAGGGAGTGCTCTAAGGAAGACGGGGTGCACATACAGAGGGTTACTGTGCAGCTAGTTATTGATTTGTTCACGGTACTGGGAATTGAATCCAGGGCACTTCACCACTGAGCTACATCCCCAGACATTTTTTAATGTCTCAGCCTCAGCCTTCTGAGCTGTTGGGATTACAGGGGTGTGTGTGTGTGTGTGTCTGTCCAACTTCCTATTTTATTTTTTGAGACAGGTCTCATCATTCAGGCCAGTTTTGGATTCCTGGGCTTGCCCTGGACATGGTGGTGGATGACTGTGATCGCAGCTGCCTGGGAGTCTGAGGTAGGAGGATCACAAGTTCCTGGTCAGCCTCGGCGATTTAGCAAGATTCTGTCTCAAGGGCTGGGGTTGTGGCTCAGAGGTAGAGCACCCACCTAGCAAGTGTGAGGCCCTCGGCACCACGTAAAAATAAAATAAAGGTATTGTGTCCACTTACAACTAAAAATATATATTTAAGGGGCTGGGGTTGTGGCTCAGCGGTGCATCACTCACCTAGCACGTGCAAGGCCCTGGGTTTGATCCTCAGCACCACACACAAAAAATAAATAAATAAGATAAAGGCATTGTGTCCAACTACAATTAAAAAATAAACATTTTAAAATATATATATATATTTTTAAAAAAAGAGTTCTGTCTCAAAATAAAAAGCAGGGGTGCTGCTCAGTAACAGAGTACCCCTGGGTTCAATTCCCAGTAGTACAAAAAAAGAAAAAGAAAAAAAAAACAGTATCCTTACCAATACTTAATTAATGTTCATGTCAATTTCAATCTCTTGCCTTTTCTACACAGGCTGGGAAGGGACTGGGGATATGGCTTAGTTGGTAGAGTGAGCCCCTCACGTGCACAAGGCCCTGGGTTCAATTGGCAGAGGGGACAGCGTGTGTAGAGGCCCACCACCACCTGTCCCCTCTGCTTGCCAGTAGCTGTTCCCCTTCCTCAGTTCCAAGCTCCTAGATTGGTTTGGGGACCTTCCTGGCTGCCAGTGCTTGTGCTCCAGGGGGGTGACCGTCCCTCCAGCCCTGGGGGAGGGGGAGGCCTGGGAATGAAAACTGACTGATCCCAGGTCCAACCCCACGGTCACAGTGGCTGGCTCAGGGAGCGTCACAGGCCCCTCTTGGCCAAAGAGTCTTATCCACAGGACCCTTCCCGGAGCAGTGGGAGGGAGTGCGACTCCTTCTGGCACCAGGTGGCCCTCTAGGTGGCAAGCTTGGAAGCTCCCTTCAGGACCCCTCTGTAGGCTGAGGTCAGTCCACACTGGGTTCCTGTCACCTGTAACCAGGGAGTTCTGACTAAGCCAGGACAGAGTGAGGGAGGGCTCGGTGCCACTTTGAGGAAGTGAAAGAAGTCACAGAGCCCAGAGAGGCCCCAGAAGGGCTGGCGGAAGACTGGCAAGCCACCACTCAGTGACCACAGGACCTCGGAAACAGAAGGTGTGTTGAGCTGTTACAGATGCCAGCCAGAAATCCAAGGGCCAGGTCCGGGGACAAGGACCTACAACCCAGGAACAGGGCTGGATCCCAGTAGGAACCTGTCCCCTGGACCTAGAACTCAGAGCATTCTGACAATGGAAATTTGGGAAGGAAAAGTACAAGTTGGTTCCATGGAACCTACACTGGGGACAAATAGTGGTGCCTTTTGCTCCCAGGGATTGAACCCGGGGGCACTTAACCAGAGCCACGTCCCCAGCCCTTTTTATTTTTTATTTTGAGACAAGGTCTCACTAAGTTACTGAAGTTGGTCTTGAACTCGGGTCTTCCTACCTCAACCTCCCAAGGCACTGGGATTACAGGCAGGTGCCACCATGCCCAGCTTTGACTTAAGGTTTAACTTACATTCAGGAACATGAAACGATCCTCTGTTGTTCTCTGGCCAACAGTTGTTAGTTGATTAAATTAACCACCCGCCTCTCCTCCCCGGCATCCTCTGACCCTTGTAACTGAATTAAATCAATCTCTCTCTCTCTCTCTCTCTCTCTCTCTCTCTCTCTCTCTCTCTCTCCCCCCCCCCCATCAGGGCCAGGTGATAGATGCCCCGTAGACCACAGGGAGCATTTGGTCTTTAACTCAATGAACCAGGAAGCCACTGGATGCTCAGAAGCATGGGAGTCATATGGAAATGTCTTCTTCAGGGACACAGAGCATTGAAACTTGTGGTCATTAGGTTCTCAGAGCCAACATGTACTCTGGGTTTCAATATGTCCAGCTGACATGCTGCTGTTGAAGGTAACAGCTGCCAAGAGTTTGTGTCCCAACACCTGCTCTGACCTTGCTTGATATGAGCCATCAGGAAGAGGGCAGACTAACACAAAAGTATTTCAGGGATAATAGCAATAGGGACAAATGGATTTCATTCCTGGTTTTTGTTTTTTATTTTAAAGAAAATGTGCTAGGAGTGTAGTTCAGTGGTAGAATGCATGCTTACATGTGCAAGGCCCTGGGTTGAATACGCAGCACCAAAAAAGTAAATAAATTGGGGCTGGGGTTGTAGCTCAGTAGTTGAGCACTTTCTTCACATGATGGGGCACTGGGTTCGACCCTCAGCACCACGTAAAAAATAAATAAATAAAAAATATTTTTTAAAAAGTAAATAAATAGCTGGTCACAGTGCTGCATGCCTGTAATCCCTGTGAATCAGAAGGCTGAAGTAAAAGGACCACAAGTTTGAGGCCAGCCTCAGCAACTTAGGGAGATCCTGTCTCAAAATACAAAAACCTTAAACAAGGACTAGGGGTATAACTCAGTGGTAGAGTGCCTCTGAGTCCAACCCCCAGCATAGCAAACAAAAATAAGTAAATAAATTGATAAGCTGGGCATGGTGGCACATGCCTGTAATCCAAGTGGCTCTGGAGGCTGAGGCAGGAGGATCACAAGTTCAAGGCCAGACTCAATAATTTAGTGAGGTCCTAAGAAATTTAGTGAAACCCTGTCTTAAATTTAAAAAAATAAATAAAAAGGGCTGGGGAGGGGGCTCAGTGGTTAAGCACCCCAGGTTCAACCCTAGTACTAAAAAAATAAATGAATGAAATACAGTGTGTGTTAATTTTACTGACTGGAGCTATTTCACCAAACTGACAACCGTGTTTGCAGTGGAGGAGTGGGCTTTGTTTTTGTGTTTTTTCTTTTGTTTAATATTTTTAGTTTTGTAGGTGGACACATACTTTTATTTATTTATTAATTTATTTTAATGTGGTGCTGAGGATGGAACTCAGTGCCACACATGTGTGAGGCCAGCCCTCTACCACTGAGCCACAACCCCAGCCCAGGCTTTATTTTTTATACACTTAGGTATTTCCTTTTATTTTTGACACAAGCATTTATAACTTTTTTTTTCCTTTTTTTGGTGGTGTTGGAGGTTGAACCAGGGCCTTGTGCATGCAAGGCAGGCACTCTACCAACTGAGCTATATCCCCAGACCAAGCATGTGTAACATTTTTTTTTAAAGATAGAGTGAGAGAGGAGAGAGAGAGAGAGAGAGAGAGAGAGAGAGAGAGAGAGAGAGAGAGAGAGAGAGAGAATTTTTTTAATATTTATTTTTTAGTTATCGTATCGGCGGACACAACAACTTTGTTTGTATGTGGTGCTGAGGATCGAACCCGGGCCGCACGCATGCCAGGCGAGCGCGCTACCGCTTGAGCCACATCCCCAGCCCAAGCATGTGTAACTTTAACCTTATTTTATTTTTTAGTGGTGGGGATAAGCCCAGGGCCTCATGAGTGTGCTAAGCCTGCACTCTACCACTAAGCTTTACCCCTAGCCCCCATAACTTTTAGAATTAGTTTAATTTTATTTTTTTTTTATTTTTAATATTTATTTCTTAGTTTTCGGCGGACACAGCATCTTTGTTGGTATGTGGTGCTGAGGATCGAACCCGGGCCGCACGCATGCCAGGCGAGCGCGCTACCGCTGAGCCACATCCCCAGCCCTAGAATTAATTTTAAAAAAATATACTAACTGTTGGGAAAAGATTAGGTCTATATTTGTTACAATTTTTAGAGCACATATTCTTTTAACCAGTATCTTCATAACAGGGTTCTAGCCCATCAAATGGGGGTTAGCAAACTTTCTCTTCAAAGGGCAAGGAGG
Source organism: Spermophilus citellus (assembly GCF_964194105.1). Taxonomy (NCBI): domain Eukaryota; kingdom Metazoa; phylum Chordata; class Mammalia; order Rodentia; family Sciuridae; genus Spermophilus; species Spermophilus citellus. Next base: position 5,683,779 of record NC_138185.1, on the reverse strand, counting down.
TCAATATTTTAGGTTTTGTGGGCCACAGGGTCTCTGTCTCGAGTCTCAGCAATGCTGGGTAAGATGAAAACTGATTTAGACAGTATGCAAATGAGCAAATTGAGCTGTGTTCCAATAAATCCTTATTTACAAAAAGAGGAACCAGGCAGGGCTGGGCTGTGGGGGATGGTTTGTAACCATTAAAATAGAAAAAATAATATATGAGGATATGAATCAGGACCTTTGTTAAAGGCTTGAAGGAATATAAAGTCAGAAGACCTAATATAACATAAATATCCATCATTAGTTTATTAGTAGAATGGACTGCTGGATAAACTGCTGTTTATGCCATAAAATTTTATGCAAATAGTCAAAAGAACCAGATAGACCTACACCTACTGACTTGGGTGAGCATCTAGAATGCGGTAAGTGAACCAAGAGGTTTGTAGAATAGCACAGACAATATGTAGAGTAGTTTTTCACTCACTTATGAATACCAAGTGACTTTGCAAGGCCTCGCTGCGTGGGTGAAATATACTTTTCAGTCCATTCAGGTTGAACTTGACCGTGACCTGCTGTGGCCAATGGCATATAGGCATTGTCCTGAGAGCAGGAAACCTCTGTGTGATGACATGGGGTTTTTGTTTGTTTGCTGGCCTGTGGGGTTTATTTTGGTGCTGGGGACGGAGCCTGTAGCCACTGAGCTACAGCGTTGGACTAACCCAACTTGACAGCACATGCTCCCAGCAGCCACTGGTCCAAAGAGGATGAGGACCGCAGGGAGCAGATGCAGCCCAGTGCACCTATAGCCTGGAGCAGAACTGCCCAGCCTACCTGGGGGCCAGGCAACAAGAGGACAAGGGCTCATCATTCTGAGACTTGGCGGTCATTCTTTGTGTTGGTACATTGTGTGCTGCTATGACAGAATATCAGAGACTGGGTAAATTTTTTCCCCCCAGTACTAGGGATTAAACCCTGGGGCACTCTGCCTCTGAGCTACATCCCCAGTCCTTTTTTAAAATTTTTAAGACAGTGTCTAGCCAAGATGTCAAGGCTGGCCTCGAACTTGGTTCCTCTTGCCTCAGTCTTCCAGTCTTCGGTATTACAGGTGGGTGCCACTGCACTAGCTGAGACTGGGTAAGTATAAAAAATAAATCTGGGGGGTGAGCTGGTACATACCTCTAATCCCAGTGACTCAGGAGGCTGAGACAAGAGGACGGCAAGTTTGAAGCCAGCCTCAGCAACTTAGCAAGGCCCTTAACAACTTAGTGAGACCATGTCTCCAAATAAAAGAATAAAAAGGGATGGGGATGTGGCTCAGTGGTCAAGCACTCCTGGGTTCAATTCCTAGTACCAAAAAGAAAAGAACTGAAAGGTGATAAGAATTCTAGTCCTATTGACATTATTTGAGGTCCCTAATCCAGCACTACCTGAAATTACCATCTCCCCTACATCCCCAATTATACAATTGTGTGTGTGCATATGCTACTGGGGCCCTCTAGCAAATCCTCTTGCCCGCCTGAGGTCACAGCGGACAGGTAGTGCTGGTGGGCTCTTAGCCTCCTGACACATGTACCTGTGCCTCTTAACCCGAGGGCTGTCCTCAGCACAGCCCAGAAAAAGTACCAGGGACCTAATGCATCAGGGTCATTTTCAACCAGTGAGATACAGGAGGCAGTAGATAAAGACCCCAGTTTCTCCATCCTTTGGTCAGACGATTCTGAAGCAAGATGGTTTTATTTTTTGCTTCGTGTGTGTGTGTGTGTGTGTGTGTGTGTGTGTGTGTGTTTACCTTCATTTAAAAAAGAGAATGCAGGAAATATACCCATTATACCTTACCTTCTGCGGCCGGGGGATTTCTAGACTAAGGCTTCCCCCGCCACAGGCTTACCACGTTTTGAGGCTCAGAGCTTTAGTGAAACTAAACTTTTATGTTCTTCAAAACCCTGGTGCATCACACAAGAAGTGTCCCACCTGGAGAGATACTCTGTCCATGGGTTGATTTGCCCAGGAATAAATTCAGGCCCAAAATAGCAAACTAAAGTTAGCTGAGACGTTCCATGCCGTCCCGTGGCCTCCTTCAGGAACATCCTGTCCAAAGGAGAAAGGAAGCACCCAAGTTCAACTCAGCCAAGCAGCCGGGGAAGCACCTCCCGACACAACACGTGGTTCTGGTCTGTGTTCCAAAAAGGGGCACAACAAACAGCCACAAGGTGCCTCCTGTGTATGTAGGTTCTCATCTCTTCTCCTTCTCCTCCTTCTTTTTTAGTTGTAGGTGGACCAATACCTTTATTTATTTATTTTTATGTGGGGCTGAGGATGGAACCCAGGGCCTCACACCTGCTAGGTGAGCACTCTACCACTGAGCCACAATCCCAGCGCCTCTTGTTTAACTTTCTCCTTCATGTTTTTGCTGTTCTTTTAGTTCACCTTCCTCTGCATTCACTCTCCCTTGGAAGTAACTTTATCTTTGTTCTCTACTGTGTAAAATCACTTTTCTTCCTGGGACGGCGATCCCACCCAGGGCCTCCCACATGCTAGACAAGTGTTCTACCACCGAGCCCACATCCAGCCCCCTTCCTGGTACTGAAACTAAGACTCAGAGGGCTAAGTCACTGACGGGGACTAAGTAGTGACAGCCAGGATCTGAACCTCAGTCCCCTCCCTCCAGGGTGATAGGGTCATAATAAATATTGGTGTACAGGGCTGGGGGTGCTGCTGAGCTGGTAGAGAATGTGCCCAGCATGTGTGAAACCCCGGTTAGAGACCCAGCCCCACTAAATTCGTCAATATTGGTGTACAAATAAATGAAGAAAGCCCCAATTTACATATAGAAATATGAACATGAGTTCCTGGGGAGGTAACTCACACAGAGCACCTGCAGGCTGGGGCAGTAGCTCAGTGGTAGAGTGCTTGCCTAGTATGCTTAAGGCTGTGGGTTCAAGTCCCCAGTGCTGAGGGGGAAGGATGCTGGGGAACAGCAGGCACAGCTGAATCCAGGGGCACACCTGGATCTCTGTCGCCTCTCCTGTAGCTTCTCCACATCCTGCTTCCTGCATGACTCACACCTGCGCAGCTACCCAGGGGAACACACCCCCATGGAGAGAGAAACTGTGTTCCTCACCTCACGGCTGGAAAGCCCTTGGGTGGTGTCTTGCCAATGTTTCCTACACTTCGTTAAGCAAATATAAATACAAGTTCCCTTTCACAAAAGGTGGCCTCCAGTGTGATTTTTTCTGCACCTTCTTCTTCTTCTTTTTTAACAACGTGTCCTGGAGCTCATTCCTATTGGCGACAGAGCTTCCTCTCCGTTGCTTGATCATCACATAATGTGCGGTTGATGGAAGCTTAGGTTGTTTCCACTCTTGAGTTCACAACAATACTGAAGTGTAGAAAGGGCGGGTACTTCCTTCCCTAGGGGCCCGGGATGCCCAGTAACATAGATATTGGGAAGTGGAATCGCTGGGTCAAAGGCAAAGGGCCAGGTGCTTTGGATACATAGTAATCCCCAGGGGGTGGGCCTGTTTGCACTGGCTATCGAAGATGCTGTCTGTTCAAATTTGAGACTCAACAGTCACCACAGTGTCATCTACAGAGCACTACTCTAGTGCCAGGTGGGCTACCATCCCAGATTCTGGGGATACAGAAGTGAACAAAATTAAGTTCCTGTACTCATACCTGACATTGTGTATTCACCACCAATTGATGGACTTTAGGATTGTTTCCAGTTTGGGGTTGTGATGATGAAAAAATTGCTATGAATGTCCTAGTACAGCTTGTGTAGACACAGGCATGCATTTATCTTGGGTACATACTCAGGAGTGGAACTACTATGTCATTTGATAGATGTATATTTACCTTAATGAGAAAGCACCAAAGAGTTTTGCTTTGTTTTGTACAAGGGATTGAACTCAGGGGCACTCGACCACTGAGCCGCATCCCCAGCCCTATTTTGTATTTTATTTAGAGACAGGGTCTCACTGAGTTGCTTAGTGCCTCACGGAGGCTGAGGCTGAGGCTGGCTTTGAACTCGCAGTCCTCCTGCCTCAGACTCCCAAGCCGCTGGGATTACAGGCGTGCACCACTACTCCCAGCACCAAAAAGTATTCCAAAGTGGTTGTATCATTTTATGTCCCACCAGCAATGTATGAGGTTTATTTTCTCTCTCTCTCTCTCTCTCTCTCTCTCTCTCTCTCTCTTTGTGGCTAACAATATTGAACTCAGGATGCTTAACCACTGAGCTACATCCCAGCCCTTTTTTTTAAATTTTTCACTTTTATATAGGGTCTCCGTAAATTTCTTAGGGCCTTTCTAAGTTGCTGAGGCTGGCCTGAACTTGAGCTCTTTCTGCCTCAACCTCCTGAGCCACTGGAATTCCAGGTGTGCGCTACCACGCCCAGCAATGTATGAGGTTTCTTGTTGCTCTACATCCTCACCAGCATTTGGTATTGTCAGATTTGTATTTTAAGTCATCAGCTATATTGAGACCTAATTTACACAGAGTAAAATTCATTTGTTTTAGTTTTATGGGTTTTTACAAAGGTATGTTGTTAGGAAACCACCCTTCCGTAATTCAGAATATCTGGAAGTAGGATTGCGGGGTCATAAGAGAACCGTGTGCTGGCATTTATTAGAAAATGCCAGCTGGGTGGGGTGATGCTCACCTGGAATCTTAGCTACTTGGGAGGCTGAGACCAAAGCATCTCAAGTTTGAGGCCAGCCTGGGTAAGTATGCAAGACCCTGTCTCAAAACAAAAAATAAAAACAGCTGGAGGATGTGGATCGCTGGTAAAAGGCCTGTGGGTCAATCATAAGAAAAAGAAAGGAAGGAAGGAAGGAAGGAAGGAAGGAAGGAAGGAAGGAAGGAAATTGGCCATATACATTAGTCTGTTTGTCAGCTTCCTCTTACTGTAACAAATACCTGAGATAATCAACTGCTAAAGAGAAAATGCTTGTTTGGGCCCATATTTCAGAGATTTTAGGCTACAGGTGACCGGCCTGCTGCTCTGAGACAGCATATCGTGGTGGGCAGCGCACGGCAGAGCAGAGCTGAGCATCTCGCAGCCCGGATGCAAGAGAGGAAGAGAGAGAGCACATCCCACAGTCTTTTTTCAAGGTCAAGTGAAGGGACCAAAGAAAGAAAAACATATCCATTCCTTTTTTGGTGTGACCTGGAAGGAGTGGCATCCTGCTGCTCATATCTTATGGCCTAGAACTTAGTCACATGAACATTTAGATCCATAGGAGGCTCCGATAGGGAGCCACCGACTAGATCAACATGTGCCCATCTAACACTCACATCGCTACACTAAAGAAGAGAAGACCGGCAGCTTCTTAACCAGCTCTTTCTGCCACAGACCTGGTTTGATGCACCCTTGATTCCTGAGAGCCTCAGGCAAAGCCTGGCACATAGTAAACGATGAAGAAACGGTAACAAAAGAAGAACAAATGAGAAAGGATGGACCCTAGAATTCTGGAGGTACCATTCACGGGGAGAGACAAGAGAACCCAGATGAAGCAATAACAGCCCACGGTCACTGCCAAACCGCACTTGATGACAGGCTAAATCAAGAGGTCACATCATCTCTGGAGTTAGGTCATTTTTGTTGGACTGTGACTCATTCTATTGGGGCAAAGACTCCCTGGGCATACTGTGTCCACTTTCTAATGGAAAAAAAAAATTAGTGACAACAATGGAAAGAGTAGCTGGACATTTGTTATCCTCATGAACTTGGAAATCCATGTGGGTTAAGCCTTGGAGAGATGTCAAGTTCAAGAGACACAGTATACAGCTAACGGTAATTAAGGAGAATTGCATTGCTCCCTCACATATCTCAAGAACATTAAAAGAAATTCACAGCAATGCTAATTAAAAGTCCCCGTTCCATGTAGTAATCATTTCACTACAAATGTGTATCTAGACATAATATTGGCCAGATATGGTGGCCACACCTCTAATCCCAGCTCCTCAGGCAGGAGAATCGCGAGTTCAAAGCCAGCCTCAGCAAAAGCGAGGTGCTAAGCAACTCAGTGAGACCCTGTCTCTAAATAAAATACAGAATAAGGCTGGGGATGTGGCTTGGCTCAGTGCTTGAGTGCCCCTGAGTTCAATCCCTGGTACCAATAGATAAATTAATAAATAAATTAATTTTTAAAAAATTTAAAAATAAGTAATAAAAAGGGCTGGGGATGTAGCTCAGTGGTGAGTGCCCTTGGGTTCAATCCCCAGAAGTGAAAATTAAAACAAAAACAAAAACATGATGTTGTGCAGGCGCAGCAGAACTCACCTGTAATCCCAGCTATTATGGGAGGCTGAGGCAGGAGGATGGCAAGTCTCATCAACTTCTCAAGACCGGATCAAAATAAAATATTTTTAAAAGGGACTAAGACTGCAAATGTGGCTCAGTGCACTTGTCTAGCATGCAGAAGGCCCTGGGTTCCATCCCCAGCCCCAGTAAATTAATAAATGTTAAAACAATAAAAGCTGAGTGTGGATGCCCAAGCCTGCAATCCTAGGACTCGGGATCTGAGGCAGGAGGATTGCAAGTTCAAGGCCAGCCTCAGCAACATATTGGGGCCCTAAGCAACTTAGCAAGACCCTGTCTGAAAACAATGGGGATGTAGCTCAGTGGTAAAGCCCCCAGGGTTCAATTCCTGATAAAATAACAACAACAACAATAACAAAAAGGTCTGGAGATGTAGCTCAATAATGGAGCACCCCTGGTTTCAATCCCCAGTACTGGGGAAGGGGGAAAAAGGATGTAGAGTTTAAATATACCTGGATCCCCAGCGCACAGGACCTCAGGTGCGCAAAGATGCCATCAAAATATTCCACTCCTTCGTGCTCTGGTCTTGGTGTTTTATCAACATGGTAGCAAGGTAGCGAGCGACCTGTAGCCCCCGAACAGAGCGTCTCTGACAGTTTCTACGAGGGGATTCCTCTGATTGGCCCAGTTTGGGTCATGTGCCTGGCTCTGACCTATCACAGTGGCGAGGGGTGAATGGAGTCTTCTGATTGGCTAGCCCTGGACACACCCTCCTATCCGGACTTGATGGATTCCAACCAGAGAAGCCCGAGGGCTGGCCGAGGAAGCTCAGCTGGCACAGCCGGCCTGGTCCTTCCTCTCCTCTCTGCACGTCACAAGGTCAGGGGAGCCACTGGACACAGGGAGGGGGCGAGCAGCCAAAGCCACCCGCCCACTGCTTTGAGTGGAAAGAGTGTTGTAAGCACTTACGTTGATTATTTAACCACGTAAATTAACTTGGGGGACTCTAGATTTATTTTCAGGGGATTCTAAATAATTCATATTTGAACTATAATGTATTCATATTCTAGGGCAGATAATTGGAAAATCATATGCCTGGAATGCGGTTAATGCAAATGCACGTCTTTACACTCTGCCCAGAGGTGGCTCCACAGCAGAACGATCATGATGAAGCCCAAGGAACCGTAATTTTAATTCTGTATTAAATTTTGTTTGATTGAACTGTATTACATGTCACTTTGTGACTTAAAGTTTTATATATGTAATGCATATGTATATGATTTTACATAAAATCATGAAGGTGATCATACCACATATATATTAAGGAGGAGGTTTCTTCCTCTAGAGAATTTTTTTTCTTTTTTTCCTGTGGGTTTCTCCCTAGTATTCTCTCTCTCTCTCCCTCTCTCTCCCTCCCCGCCACCTCTCTTTTTAATTTTGGTACCAGGGATTGAACTAAGGGGCACTCAACCCCTGAAGCCACATCCCCAGCCCTGTTTGTATTTTATTTACAGACAGGGTCTCACTGAGTTCCTTAGGGCCTTGCTAAGTTGCTGAGGCTGGTTTTTAACTCACAATCCTCCTGCCTCAACCTCACAAGCTGCTGGGATCACAGGTGTGCACCAACATGCCGGGCTCTTATTTTCCTCTTTCTTCCTCACCCTCTGGCTTATATACTCCAATTTTTATTTTATTCATACTTATATAATTTTATATAAATACCTATACACACATGTATTTGGATGTATATACATGTAGATATGTAAGTATATGATACACATATACACTGAATATATGGGGGGTTCTATTAATAGAATCATGTCATCCCCATGTTTCTGGACACAGCTTCTGTCAGTTAACAGTACGACACTGAAATCCTTCTAAGTCACCCAGCAAAGAGCATTTTAATGGCTTTGCAATATTCTGTAGGATCTCAGGGCTGGGGGTGTAGTGCAGTGGTAAAGGCTGTGCTTAGCATGTGGGAGGCACTGGGTTTGGTCCCCATTTACACACACACACACACCTTGCTCAAATGCTGGGACAATTTACTAATGTGCAAGGATTTTCCACGTATGGTCACAAGTAATAACTGTCAGGTTTCCTTCTGCCTTCTTTCCTCTTTCTCCTGTTTCGTCCCTCTCTCTACCATCTTTTCCTTCTCTTTCTTTTAAATTGAGGTGCAAATGGGCACGGTGGCGCAGCCTAGAACCCCAGCCACTCAGGAAGGAGAGGCAGAAAGATGGCAAGTCTGTGGCCAACCTTGGCAATTCAGTGAGACCCTGTCTCAAAATAAAAATAAAATAAAGGACTGGGAGTGGGTAACTTACAGAACACTCCTGGGTTTGATCTCCAGTCCTACAAGAAAAAAATCAAATAAATAAATGGGAAATTCACATCACATGAAATTAACCATATGCAGTAATTGAGCTCTGTGTAGCCACCCTCTATCCAGGTGAAACACATTTCCACCCCCAAAAAGGAAACCCCATCCTAATATCTGTTATTTGTGGAGCAAAGACTAGACCGTCAAGCACTGAGGGGCAACCAGATGGACTTGGCAGAACACAGATGTGGATAATGGATTAATTTCAGTTCATGAACACTGCATTTTAATAACCCTTCATAACTCACGTGGTGAACTGCTGCTACGTTGCCTGTGATGTACATAGACAGGAACATTTATGGCATTGTCCATCAGTCAGATGTGAGACTGAAAGGACAAGAGATTTCCAAATTCTCTGGTCTTTCTTTTTATTGTTATTATTTTAATATTTTTATTTTGTTTATTTATTTTTATGTGGTGCTGAGGATCGAACCCAGTGCCTCATATGTGCGAGGCAGGCGTTCTGCCACTGAGCCCCAGCCCCAGCCCCAAATCCTCTGGTCTTTCACACACAGCTTACTGGCTGAGCCAGCTACCGTTCCCACCTCCTGACTTCCGCCTCCTGTTTTAGGAATTGTAAAGCTTCATGCTTGTCTTCCCAGGTTCCTTTGCAGTTGTGGTTGCCAACTATTCTCTTGGATTTCCAGGAAATGTTTGCTTTCCTGATAAAAAAAAAAAAAAAAAAAAAGACAGTTACAGCTGGCTCCAGCCCTTTCCCTGCCTCTTCATGCCTTGAATATTGATGTGATACCTGGAGCTGCAGCAGCCATCTTGCTGCACCAAGAGGGAACGGCCATGATGATCAGAGTAGCCTCCTCTGATATTGTTCCTCTGTGACAGCAGCTACCTACCTCCAGATTTCTTGTTTGGGAAGAAAATGTCTTTTTTTTTTTTTTGGAGGGGGGGATGCTGGGGATCAAACCCTGGGGCCTCATGCACATTAGGCAAGCACTGTACCACTGAGTTACACCCCCAGCCTATAAGCCACTCTGAATCATGTTTCAGCTGTTTACAGTCCAAAACATGCCTGACTGACTCATTTCTCATGCTACTTCGGTGCAACAGCAAACATGCCATAATTATCTTTCTAATTCCTTTAACTTGGTCATTCAAAAGCCCATCCCCCCACGTGAAATCTTAATGGGCTACTTGAGAGCGGGTGCCCCAGGATTTCTGTTTTAATGAATTGGAAACGCAAGCCTGAGAAGTAGAGATTCAAAACAAGTCAGATCCCTCTTTACAGAGGCTGCTCTTCCAAGGGATCACCAAGTGCCTTGGGGGCCAGTGAAACCCTCTCACCCAGGGGCTTTCTGCTCCTCTTATCTAGAGCAATAAAGGGACCCTGGGATCCATGGGACTTGGACAGCCCTGCCAGCAGCCGCAGGAGCTGCCAGCTTCTCCCAGTGTTGCAGTGTGCAACGACTCCCACTATTGGTTCACCATCTTTTTTTTTTTTAAATGCTTTTGGCACCTTTGGGTAACATAAATTCTGCCGCTCTGTTGTCAAAAGTGTAGACGGAAATAATCTCTTAGGAGGAAATTAAGCAAGATTTCTCAAACTACGAATGAAGAGACCCCTCTGCGCCATCTGATGGTGTGGGCCCCTGTCCTGGGGCATTGGGGTGTACTTCTGGTTATTGGGGTGTACGGTGGCCAACACCCTGCCCTTCTCATTTCCTCCCGGTCCCCACCCTCCCTCCTGACTCCCATGAGTCCCCGCAGCCTTCAATCAGCCCTTCCCAGCTGGGCTCAGCCCACGTAGCCTCTGTGGCCTGCAGGCAAGAGCCATAACTGACAAAGCTTATACACGCAGAGACCCTCAGAGGGCAGCAGAGACCCGGATGAGGACAGCTCCAGGGAGGGTAACGGTGGCACAGCAGCACTTGCCTGTAACCCCAGCCGCTGGGGAGGCCGAGGCAGAGCAAGAACACAAGTTCAAGGCCAGTCTGGGCACCTGAGCCAGATCCTGTCCTCCTGTCTCAGATTAAAAATAAAAAGGGCTGGGGACGGAGCTCAGGGGCAGAGGGTTACCTGGGGAGCAGTCAGAGGCGTCAGAGATACTGGCCTCTGTCACATGTGCTCTTCTGTTCTGCTCCAACTTTTCTTGAGGGGGTACTAGGGATTGAGCCCTGGGGAGCTTCACCACTGAGCTGTATCCCCAGTCCTTTTATTTATGTATGTTTTGAGTCAGGGTCTCACTACTTGCTCAGGTTGACCTTCAACTTAAGATCCTCTTGCCTCGGCCTCCTGAGTAGCCAGGATTACAAGTGTGCAGTACCATGCCTGGTGGATTTGAGTAATTTTAAAATTAAGTGGGCCTGGGGTTATAACTCAGTGGTGGAGTGCTAGCCTAGCATGTGTGAGGCACTGGGTTAGATCCTTAGCGCCACATAAAAATAAATAACATAAAGGTATGTATGTGTCCATCTACAACTCAAAAAATATTTTTAAAATATATAAATAAGCAAAATCCAGTACATTGGGCCTGGTATGTTGGCACAGTCCTGTAATTCCAGCAACTTGGGAGGCTAAGGCAGGAGGATCATGAGTTCAAAGCCAGCCTCAGGGGCTGGAGTTGTGGCTCAGCGGTAGAACACTTGCCTAACGTGTGCAAGGCCCTGGGTTCAATCCTCAGCACCACATTAAATGAATAAATAAATAAAGATATTGACAACTACAACTAAAAAATAAAACAGTGTAAAAAAAAAAGCCTCAGCAATTTAGCAAGGCCCTAAGCGATTTCGTGAGACCCTGTCTCACAATAAAAAATTAAAAAATAGGGCTGGGAATACAGCTCAGTTGGAAGAGTGCTTCCTTGTGCAAGGCCCTGGGTTCAATCTCCAGCACCACAAAATAAATAAATAAATAAATAAATGAACAAATAAATACATAAATAAGAAATAATAAAAAGGGCTGGGGCTAGGCATGGTGGTGCATGCCTGTAATCCCAGCCCCTCAGGAGGCTAAGGCAGAAGGAAATGAGTTCAAAGCCGGCCTCAGAAACTTGGGACAGGTACTAAGCAACACACCAAGACCCTGTCTCTAGATAAAATATAAGAAAAGGGGGCTGGGGATGTGGCTCAAGTGGTAGTGCGCTCGTCTGGCATGCGTGCAGCCCGGGTTCGATCCTCAGCACCACATACCAACAAAGATGTTGTGTCTGCCGAAAACTAAGAAATAAATATTAAAAAATTCTCTCTCTCTCTCTCTCTCTCTTTAAAAAAAAAAAAAAAAGAAAAGGGGACTGGGGTTGTGGCTCAGGGGTAGAGCACTTGCCTAGCATGTGTGAGGCACTGGGTTCAATTCTCAGTACCACATATAAATAAATGAATAAAATAAAGGTCCACCGATATCTTTATTTATATATATATTTTTTTTCTTTATATATATATATATATATATATATATATATATATATATATATATATTTTTTTTTTTTTTTTTTTTTTTAGTTTTCGGCGGACACAACATCTTTGTTGGTATGTGGTGCTGAGGATCGAACCCGGGCCGCATGCATGCCAGGTGAGCGCACTACTGCTTGAGCCACATCCCCAGCCCCCCACCAATATCTTAAAAATATATATATATATATACATGTGTGGCTGGGGCTGGAGGTCAGTGGTTAAGTGCCTCTGGGCTCAGTCATCAGTACCAAAAAAGAAAAGAAAGAAAGCCCATTTTCTTACTATATAATTTTTTAAACTTTCTATTTTAATTGGTAAATAAATATTCTGTGTTTCCTATATCCTTATTTTGGGAGGTCTGAGTCCTCTTCATATGAACTCTGGGAGTCACTGTGGGTGTGTACAGGTCCCTGGTGGGCTGTTTCCCAAGCCTCATTTATTCCCACCCATGCACATTCATTTAAGAACGCTCTTCCCGCTCCTCCCATGACTTACTGTATGTCTGGCACCAAAAAGGGTCAGTCAAGGGCAGTCCATTAATGGGACTTCTTTTGCCTGAGGGTGGCCCTCACCCAGCTCCACTTGGCATAAGAAGGAACTTATTGAGCGGGTATGGCTCAGTGGTAGAGTTCCTCCTTAGTACACGGAGGCCAATTCCCAGTTGAGAAAAAACACCTTAAAGAAAAGGAGAAGCCCCCTCCCTCTTCTTTTCCCTGCAGGGGCTGGAGCAGCCTTGGTGGCCAAGGTGGAAGCCACAGGATGGAAGGAGCCTGGGGCCTATCATGACCCGGAGCACAAGCCAAATAGCCCTTGATTCCTTTCCTAAGAGAAATTAAACTCTATCTTGCTTAATCTACTCTTCTCTTTTGGCCTCCCCCTTCCCCTTATTGACCCCAGGGGTGCTTTACCACGGAGCCACATCCCCAGCCCTTCTTTATTTTTTATTTTGAGTCAGGGCTGGCTAAATTGCCCAGGCTGGCTTGGAGCTTGCCATCCTCCTGCCTCAGCCTCCCTAGTCGCTGGGATTCCAGGCATGAGCCACCAAGCCCAGCTCAATTCATAAATTTTAAAGAACTTTTATCAGAGTATATTGTATAATTGTTCTATTCTGTTGGTTATCGTTAATCTTTTACTGTCACTGACCTACAAATCAAACTTTGTTTTAGGTGTATATTGTCAAAGTACAAAATTGTAATTTAAAGATTATTTGGCTTTACTTTGCAATTCTAGAAGTGGGCAGTACTTGCCTATTTAGAATACATGTCCTGCTGGGCCAAGCAAAAGAGGTTGGTTTTTCAGACAGAAGAGGGTTGAAAAACACAGAAACAAAAACACAAAACGCAGATTGTTCAGTTCAAAGTTATTTTCCCTGTAAAATAAAGACAATGGAAAATGAAAAGAAAAAAAAGAGACAATTACTTTTCCCATGAAACAGGGACAGAGACGGAACAATAAAAAAGCAACGTGATTGGTAAGGATCTGGTTTCTTATGTTCCCCTTTTTATGTGTTGGGTTAAGGCAGAGGGACATTACACCAAGGGACACTGGCCTTTGACCTCTCCTGCTGGGGAGCATCCCGGCTCAGCTGTATTCCTAGCCCTCTCCTGAGGTTCTTTCCTTCTTTTTTAAGATTTAGTTTTTAGTTGCAGGTGGACACATATCTGCATTTTGTTTTCATGTGGTGCTGAGGATCGAACCCAGTGCCTCTTGGACGCTAGGCGAGCGCTTCACTGTGAGCCCCGGCCCCAGCCCTCTTTCCTTCTTTTTATTTTGAATTCTGGAGCCGGAATCCAGGGTCTCACCCATGCTAGGGGCAAGCATTCTACCACGGAGCCCCGTCCCCAGCCCTCCTCTGATTTCTCTCTCTGTTTTTGTACTGAGGATTGAACCCAGGGGCGCTTTACCACTGAGCTACATTCCCAGCCTTTTTTTATTTTGAGTCAGGGTCTGGCTAAATTACTGAGGTTGGGCTGGAACTTGTGATCCTCCTGCCTCAGCCCCCCAAGCCGCTGGGATTTCTTTTTTTTTCTTTCTTTCTTTTTTTTTTTTTTTTTTTTAAAGAGAGAGTGAGAGAGGAGAGAGAGAGAGAGAATTTTTAATATTTATTTTTTAGTTCTTGGCGGACACAACATCTTTGTTTGTATGTGGTGCTGAGGATCGAACCCGGGCCGCACGCATGCCAGGCGAGCGCGCTACCGCTTGAGCCACATCCCCAGCCCCGCTGGGATTTCTTGAAAGGTCAAATAACCATGGAGCTCTAGCTTGGTGATACAGAGGTTTAGCACTGGGCACCCATTTCAGTCTGGGCTCTTGGCACGAGGGCGGGAGCTTAGTCCAAAACAGTGGCTCCGTAGTGTCACTGACCACTATGTAAAGGAGTATATGGGGCTGTACTGTCCATGGGTCAGGCCTCCTGGGTCCCTGATCCCGCTGCCCAGGTGACCTCCCGGAGTTTCCAACCTGCCTGAATCTTGCTTATCTTTGAGGACAGGAGGCTTGGAGGCCAGAGTTCCTCTTCAGGTGACTGACTAAAACCCAGAGGATGGCAGGTCCCTGTCAGGGGAACCACTCTGACCTCCTAGTGCCATCTGCCTGCTAAATGTCATCCTCCAGTGCCACAGCCGTTGAGATTGCCATGAAAAACAACCAGAAGGAACCATAAAAGGAGAAAAAAGAGGTGGCCCTGGGTTTCTGGAAAATGTCCACCTATTCCCAAAAGAGACATGAAGAGTCCTCCCCTGTGTTGGGCCGGGCGCCCCTGGTTTCTTTCACCCCGTATCTGTAACCTCTGGCCCCAGCGGGCGGTGAGGCTGGCCTGTGAGCCTCCCTCGCAGGATTCTCCTATTTTTTTTTTTTTTAAAGAGAGAGAGAGAGAGAGAATTTTTTAATATTTATTTTTTAGTTCTCGGCGGACACAACATCTTTGTTGGTATGTGGTGCTGAGGATCGAACCCGGGCCGCACGCATGCCAGGCGAGCGCGCTACCGCTTGAGCCACATCCCCAGCCCAGGATTCTCCTATTTTGGGCCAAGAACAAACCTTTTGTGGCTGCTCTGCCAGCAGCTCTGGGCTCTACAGTTCCTGGGGATAAGGACTCAGAGCGGCTGGACACGGGGCCACAGCCTGTTATGCCTATGACTCAGGAGGCTGAGGCAGGAGGATCCCAAGTTCAAGGCCAACCTGGGCAACTTAGAGAGGCTCTGTCTCAAAATACAAAGGGCTGGGATGCAGCCCAGTAGTAAAGTGCCCTGGGTTCAGTCCCTAGTACTCCAAAGAAGAAAAAAGGACCCAGTTTTGTTTAACAAATTGGTAACATGCCTATGATCCCAGGGGCTCAAGAGGCTCAGGCAGGAGAATCAGGAGTTCACAGCCAGCCTCAGCAACTCAGTGAGGTCCTAAGCAACTCATTGAGACCCTGTCTCTCAATGAAATACAAAAGAAAGCAGGGGGAGGAGGGGTCTGGGGATGTGGCTCAGTGGTTAAGTCCCCTGAGTTCAATCCCTGGTACCTCCCCCCCCAAAAAATTGGAAGCCCATACATACACTGCGGGTCTTGGAACCTATCCCACATGGCTAAGAGGGGACTGTTGTCCTATTTATATTGAATGCATTACTAATACCATTGTTATTCTCTCCTCAGTTATCATTGCGGTTGTTGACCTAAAGCCTCACAGTACTTCTAGCACCCCATGGCGTCCTAACAAGGAGAGCTGCAGTCCTTGGGGTTCTTTAGTTAGTTACAACTGATAGAAATCACCTCTGGCTAATTAAAGCCAAAAAACAAAAGAAAGAAAGAAATTTATTGGTAGGACGTGGGGTTGTTTATTGCCTCAGAGGAAATGCTAGGAAGGGACTTCTGGGAGGCCAGAATCCCAGGCCAATCCTGGAATCCGGGTGGCGGCACTGCTAAGCAGCAGAGCAGCCAGTGAACTGTGGTTTGAGTGAGCAGGGAGGCGGGGTTGGCACAAAGCATCCAGCTGTGACATTTAAACTGAGAACAGAGGAGAGAAGGAACCCCAAGCTGAAGATGCTGGAAGAAGCAGCCCAAGCTGGGTTCCCTCGGGAGGGAGTTTTAGTTTGAGAAACAAAAGGGAGTCGGTTGGATGTGGAGGAGGCAGAGAAGGCGGGAGATGAAATCAGAGGCCGGGGAAGGTCAAGGGGGGAACTGGAGGCCATGGCAAAGACATTGGTTTCACTCTGGCTGCTGCAGAAAAGAAGGGCAATTTTCAGTAGAGGAACCAGGGGCCTGGGGGTACTTCTCCAGAGGTTCCTGACTTCAGACTGGAAACTGCTCACAGTGGGGCCAGAGTGGGGGCAGGGAGAAGAGGTGGCATGAATGGCAGGGAGGGGGCTGGGAAAGAGATAAGGACCCCCCCAACTCTGTGGTTTGTCAAAATCACATGGAAAGGCAAGAGTGGGGCAAGAGGTTCCCAAGAATTCTGTTTTGGACAACCTTGATGTTGAAGATACCGATTCGATACTGCCTGCAAATTTACACGTTCATGGGGGACAGGAAACCTAAGTAGGGAAATCATCAACCTGGAGATGCTTTTGTTGTTGTTGTTTGTTTGTTTTTGGACAGGAACTTAGAGGAGGGTGTAGCTCCTCAGTAGAGCACTTACCCAGCATGATCAAGTTCCTGGGTTCCATCCCCAGCCCCTGGACTGGGAATGTACAGGGAACCATCTAGAAAGAAGGCCCCTAGGACCCAAACCCTAGGGCCATCCAAGCTCAACACGAGCAAGAGTCATGCTATTCACTTATTTTTGCAGCACTGGGGACCGAACCCAGGGGCGCTTTACCGCTGAGTCACCTCCGCAGCGCTTTTTAATTTTTGAGACCGGGTGGCACTCAATTGCTGGGGCAGCTCGAGAACCCGGCGATCCTCTTACCTGGGCCTCCCCAGTCGCTGGGATGGCTGCGGGCACCACCGTGCCCAGCTCTGTTTGTTTATTTCTCTGTCCCTCGCAGTTAGAATATAATGCTGGCACCTGGCAGGCCCTGTCATATCTGCCAAATGAAAAATATATGAACACATGGAGCAGCTCACGGGCAGCCAGGGCCAGGGGCGCACGCACTTCCAACCACCCTGAGTTGCATTCCTCTGCAGGCTTGGCGAGGTCAAAGGTGAGAGCCATCGTTCCCAGCTGTGCTGGGGCCCTGCCAGCCCCCGAGATCCCTAGGGACCGGCCCACCGCCCGTCCTTCGCATTCCTCCGCTCTGAAGTCCCCGCCTTCTTTCAACACCCTGCGTTCTTCCTGCGGAGGGAAGATCAGGTGTTAGTCACGGGCCCCAGACCGCCTGGGACTCAGGAGACCCGAGCGCCGGGCCGGGAGCAGACGCTGCTGCAGAGCAGCCACCAGGGGGCGCCGTGTCTCCACGGAGCTGCGCGAAGGCCGGGGAGGGAGAGGCTGTCCCGGTGGGAGGGAGGCCGGGAGGTTCGCCCTCCACCTCGGATAGTTTCTCAAATTTCGAAGAAACTGGTGGCGCCGGGGTTCTCCTGCCTTTGGAAAGATCAGCGTTCAGACCCAGACTTGGCTCCTCTGTGGCTGCCCGACCTGGGCAGCTCAGTCCCTGGTGAGAGCCTGGGATTTCTCATCCCTAAAACGACGCTCATGCCACCCCGCCGCCGGCTGGTTGTCGGGGTGCAATGAGATGAAGACCGGCACGAACCCAGGACTGATCCGGAATGGGACCTGGTGACCAGATCCCAGGCTGTCCATCAACTCGGAGCAGCTGTTCCCCAGTGCGCCCCCTGGCCCAGCAGTCGCACCTGCCAAGTCCAGCAGAACTTGCTAGAAGTGCCAACTAGCAGCCCACCTCAGACTTTTGACTAAGAAGCTCTAACGATGGGTCCTCCATCAGCATTTAATAACTCCTTGATCCTTGTTGGCACACCCTGCGCGGGCTCAAAACACAGCACCCCAAACACAGCATTTTACCCCGAGGAAATGGAGAAAACCTCAGCAGCCGGAAGGTCGGTGGCACTCTGACCCTGTCCTGCCTTCCTCCTTTGAAGCAGGCCATAAAAAGGGTTCCTGTGACCTCAATCATAAGACCCTCATTCCAGAGGCCTCCTGCCTTACCCAGAGGCAAAAAGGGACCTGAAGGAACAGGCCTGGCTGTCCCAGGTGGCCTGAAATCAGACCCTGGGCAGCTCCGTTTCACTCCTGCTGCTGCACACTCTCAGAGCAGTTCTCCTTGACTTGGTCTTTCTCCCTCCCTCCCTTCCCTTCAGATTGAGCTCCCGGCTGCTCCCCACGGAGCCGCACCCCCAGCCCTATTTATTTTATTATTATTTTCTGGTTTGCTCAGATGTTCCTTTCAAATTAATTGACCCTTACATTTCTAAAGTTCTGAAATGGCCCACAGACCGCAGAAAGGCTCCTGCTTGAGACTGACAGCTTTGGCAAACTGCGGGGCTCGATTCAGGGCCGTCTATTATTTTTTATTTTGAGATGGCCTTGAATTTGAGATCCTCCCACCTCAGTCTCCCACCTCAGCCTGCCAGGAAGCTGGGATTACAGGAGTGCCTGGCAAGTTCCCCTTTTCTTTTCTTTTCTTTTCTTTTCTTTTCTTTTCTTTTCTTTTCTTTTCTTTCTTTTCTTTCTTTCTTTCTTTCTTTCTTTTTTTTTCTTCTTCTTTTTTTTTTTATTTTGGTACCAGGGATTGAACTCAGGGGCACTCGACCACTGAGCCGCACCCCCAGCCCTATTTTGTGTTTGATTTAGAGACAGGGGGGACTCACTGAGCTGCCTAGTGCCTGGCTTTGCCTCAGCCTCCAGAGGCGCTGGGGTCACAGGCGGGTGACATAGTGCCTGGCTTCCAATGTTAGCTTTGACTGCACCAAAATCATCACCAGAATAACCTGCTGATCAATCAGAAGGCCCGTGGCAGGTCACTGGGGGCTCAGGAGTGGGAAGGGAGGGAGGACGCTGGCCGGTTTATGACCAGAGGTGGGTGGTTTTCACACTGGTCTAGCAGGGCAGGGACCTGGGTAGAGTTGGCAGACAGAATAGTTTTGTGACATAATAGTTTTGGACTGTTGGTCTGGTAGACACAGCAAAGCAAGGATTTTGAAGAAAGCCTTTAAAACAAAACAAAAAACTTTTTTTTTTTTAATTTGGTTTGGGGATTAAACCCAGGGGTACTTTACCATTAAGTATATCCCCATACCTTTTAATTTTTTATTTTGAAACAAGGTTAGTTGCTGAGGCTGGCCTCAAACCTGTAATCCTCCTGCCTCAGCCTCCCAAGTACCTGGGACTACAGGTACAGGCCACCATGCCTGACCTGACCCAGGTTCTTGGCTGCAAGGATGCTGAGCCACCCAGGGGGCCACAGACTAGGATGGGCCAAGGGGTTTTAGTGCCCTCCTCAGAGGGTGTCCAAGCACTGTTTAGTGACTTCAACAGAGGGGTTCAGTGTTCAACCAAAGCAGAGCCGGCGGATTTCAAAGTGGTGGTTTCTGAGCTGAACTCAGGCCCTGGATCTGTTCCATTAGGTCCGTGTGGTGGATCTCCTCTTACTTGTTTTGAATTGTTGCTATCAAGGCCAAAGAGCCCAACCCTATTACCATATTCAGTGTCCTGGTTAGTAGGCCTTAACTAGTTGTTCTACTAGTCCCCTAAATATCTGTTCTAACCACAGCTCATCACGCGGTGTCCTTGAAGACTTGCCCACCCAGGGCTTCTTGATCAGTGCTTTTCTTTTTGGCGGGGACAGACTCAGGCCTTGTACCTGCCACGAAATTGCTCCACCTTAGATTCTCTGCAAAGCCTGTCAGTGGTCGGTGGTCAGTGAACTTCAGAAGTGAAAGTTTGGGGCAGGAAGACTGACTTTGCACACCAGATCCCCCCAACAGATCTATAATCACAAGTTAGCCCTAGAAGGAACAGGAAAGGGTTGAGGGAGATTAAAACTGGCGGGGGCTGGGCGGGGGGTGCTCATTTGCTTGAGAGTGGTTCCAGAAGGCTCAGTTTTAGGAACTCAAACCAAAACTAGCCTAAAAGGACTGATTACAGGCCAGCAGAGCACGGAGACCACCGAAAACAGCGCTCCGTGGGCTGGAGATAGAATGTAAAGCCAATGTGCCATTTTTTTTTGCCTACTCCATATTTTAAGAAATGCCATGAGCCCGGTGTGGTGGTTCACATCTGTAATCCCAGTGACTCAGGAGGCTGAGGCAGGAGGATCATAAGTTTGAGGCCAGCCTTAGCAACTTAGCGCGGCCCTAAGCAAGTTGGCAAGACCCTGTCTCAAAATAAAAAGTAAAAAAGGCTGGAGAGCTGGCTCAGTGGTAGAGGGCCCCTGGGCTCGATCCCCCATACCAGTAAAGAAAGAGTTTGGAGAGTGACCCAGAGTACAAAGAGGTGACGTGCATCTTCATCAGGTTGCTCTACCCGTGGACAAGGTGCTGTGGGCAGGGTGGACATGAGTAGACCAGGAAGGGGAGGGGACTTGGGCTTTGGGGGCTTCTGTTCAACGTGTGTTTTGGAGGCACACATTCAGCCCATGGGAGTGTTTAAGAAAAGCAAAGCAGGATCCGGGAGTGGACCGGCTTGGGGCTGGTGGTGGCCATCAGAGATGGGAACCTGTGTGGAGACCCAGGTGAGGAGAAGTACCCCAGGAAGTCCAAGGGGGAGCCCCGTTCCAGGGAGGGCAAAGGTGAGTGCAAAGGCCCCGAGGCCCAGGCCCCCAGGAGGATGTGAAAGTGAGAAGAGAAGGAGGTGCCCTTGGGAGGAGGCGGGCAACCAGGGGAGGGTGGGAAGGAAGTAAAGTGGGAGAAGGTGGGAGGACGGATCATGCCATGTCTTGTGTCGGTAGTTCTAGGGCCTGAACCCAGGGGCCCTAAGCTAGTTGGCAAGGCCCTGTCTCAAAATAAAAAGTAAAAATTTATTTTTAAATTTGAGTCAAGTTGCTGAGGCTGGCCTGGAACCCGCAGTCCTCCTGCCTCAGCCTCCTGGATCTCTGCTATCCTAGGAAGGCCCCATCACGCCTGGAGGAAATTCTTTTTTAAAGTTGTGGTCAGGGCTGGGGATGTGGCTCAAGCGGTAGCGTGCTCGCCTGGCATGAGTGCGGCCCGGGTTCGATTCTCAGCACCACATACAGACAGAGATGTTGTGCCCGCCGAAAACTAAAAAATGAAGATTAAAAAAATTCTCTCTGTCTCTCTCTCTCTGTCTCTCACTCTCTCTTTAAAAAGGAAAAAATAAAAATAAAGTTGTGGTCAAACAGGAGCGACGTGAAGACCCCTGGTAGCTGTTTTCCACGTGTTCTGTCCAGCGTCCTGAAGACCTTCAGGTTTCCGGACTTCACACCCTTCTCCAGGATTTTCTTATCTTCCCCAGTAAAACTCTGTACTCATTAAGCCCTTCCTCCCTCCCCCTCCTCCCCAGTCCTTGGCCCTGTGTGTGGTGCTGGGAGGGAACCCAGGGCCTCCTGGTGGCAGGCCACTGACCGCTCTGCCATGAGCAGCCTGCCCAGGCCTCCTCAAGTACCAAGGAAAGAGGGATCACGCACACTGTTGGTGCTGCCAGGGGGTCATGTGTTCGGGTCACCTGTGTGGTCACACTGCGCTGATTCTCTCTTCAGTTGTGTTTTTTTTTGGTTGTGGTGGTGCTGGGGATTGAACCCAGGGCCCTGTGCATGCGAGGCAGCCGGCAGCCACTCCACCAACTGAGCTGTACATGGCTGGACCTTCAGGAGCTGCTCTGACATTTACATGAGATGACACTACCTCCGCCCACCGCGCAGGGGCTGGAACAAAGGTCACCCAGACAGTGAGGTGCCTCCCATGTCCTGTCCAAAAACAGTGAGTGATATCTGCTCCCTGTTAGGACTTAGCGTATGGCCTTAGAATTTTATTCTTTATGTTTTTTTTTTTTTTTTAAAGTACCACTTTATTTATTTATTTAAGAGAGAGAGAGAGAGAGGAGAGAGAGAGAGAGAGAGAGAGAGAGAGAGAGAATTTTTAATCTTTATTTTTTAGTTCTCGGCGGACACAACATCTTTGTTGGTATGTGGTGCTGAGGATCGAACCCGGGCTGCACGCATGCCAGGCGAGCGCGCTACCGCTTGAGCCACATCCCCAGCCCCAAATTTTATTCTTTATGGAGATTTGGCTTCATTTCCAGATTGAGTTGTTTTTTTTTTCTTTTCTCTCTTTTCTTTTTTTAGTTGTTGATGGATCTTTATTTTATTTATCTGTATGTGGTGCTGAGAATCGAACCCAGGGCCTCACACATGCAAGGCCAGCGCTCCACCACGGAGCCACACCCCAGCCCTCTAGATTGAGTTTTCTTCCTCTCCTGGACTCTAGATGTTTTGTTTTTGGTGCTGGGGATAAACCTAGGGCCTCAAGCATCCAAGCCTGGGCCCTAAGGCTGGGCTACACCTGGCCAGGCTCCAGGTTTCTTTCTTTTTTTTTTTTTTTTGAACTGGGGATTGAACTCAGGGGCACTCAGCCATTGAGTCACACCCCACCTTATTTTGCATTTTATTTAGAGACAGGGTCTCACTGAGTTGCTTAGAGCCTCACCATTGCTGAGGCTGGCTTTGAACTTGCGATCCTCCTTCCTCGGCCTCTAGAGCCACTGGGATTACAGGCGCGTGCTGCTGCACCCGGCTCAGGTTTCTTGAGTAATATCTCTGATGTCCTCGGAGCTGAACTCTGACCTCATACAGTATGGTTTTCACAATGTGTCTCATGACCAATGGCTAAATCGGGCTCCTCCCCTGTCTTCCCAGTCCCGGCTCTATCAGAGGGACAGTACCTATTCCTTAGAAGGCCCAATCCCAGGCCTAGACTTCCTGAAGTCTCTCTCCCAAGATCTCAGGTTTCAGGGATTGTCAATCAAAATCTGTCCCCTGCAACTTCCACAAAATGAAGCTTCTAAAAATTGACCTTCGGGGCTGGGGATGTGGCTCAAGCGGTAGCGCGCTCGCCTGGCCTGCGTGCGGCCCGGGTTCGATCCTCAGCACCACATACCAACAAAGATGTTGTGTCCGCTGAGAACTAAAAAATAAATATTAAAAATTCTCTCTCTCTCTCTCCTCTCTCACTCTGTCTTTAAAAAAAATAAAAAATAAATAAAAATTGACCTTCATGTCCTTCCTCTGATACACAATCAAGAAGCATGTTTGCAGTGTGGCCATAGAGTCCAACCTGAAGGGCCCACACACCCTTGTACGTATTTACACCAAAGCTTAAGTATACAGAGACCCATCGACCCAGCTACTCCTCTTCTAGGAATTTTTCCTGTAGATAATCTTTGCCCAAGACAGATGAACAAGGATATTTATTTTTCCATTGTTCATAATAGTGGAAGACTGGAGGCAACCCAGACGTCCATCAGTAAGAGAGGGTTCAGTAAATTACAGTCCAGCTGCAGTGGCCAGGGCTCCACAGAGACTAAAAGGAATAAAAGAGGCTGTGTGTGTGGAGGGTGAGAAGTTCTGGAAGACCATGAGTGCAAAAAACCAGGGTGGGAACGTGGTGTGGCATGTGACGTGTGGCACACCAGGCCTGTGGTAACAGACAGGGAGGGGCATCCCTGTCCAGGTTCCACGGGTCTTTCTGCTAACTGGAGCAGTAAATGCCTCTCGGGAGGGCACCAGAGAGTCTGAGAAGGGGGGAAAGGAAATGTCATTTATTTTTTCTTTTTTAGTGTCAGGACTTGGAGCGCTTAACCACTGAGTCACATCCCCTGCCCCCCCCCCTTTTTTTTTTTAAAGAGAGAGAGAGAGAGAGAAGAGAGAGAATTTTAATATTTATTTTTCAGTTTTTGGCGGACACAACATCATTGTTTGTATGTGGTGCTGAGGATCGAACCCAGGCCGCACGCATGCCAGGCGAGCGCGCTACCGCTTGAGCCACATCCCCAGCCCTCCCCCCTTTTTTTTTGTACCAGGGATTGAACCCAGGGGCACTCGACCACTGAGCCACATCCCAGCCCTGTTTTGTATTTTATTTAGAGACAGGGTCTCACTGAGATGCTTAGGGCTTCACTATTGCTGAGGCTGGCTTTGAACTCGTGATCCTCCTGCCTCAGCCTCCCAAGCCACTGGGATTACAGGTGTGTGCCATTGCGCTCAGCAAGACCTCACTTTTTCCCTGGATAAAAAATTTCTAGGGGCTGGGGATGTGGCTCAAGCGGTAGCACGCTCGCCTAGCATGCGTGCAGCCCGGGTTCGATCCTCAGCATCACATACCAACAAAGATGTTGTGTCTGCCGAGAACTAAGAAAAAAATCAATAAATATTAAAATTCTCTCTGTGTCCCTCTCTCTCTCACTCTCTCTTTAAAAAAAAAAAATTTCTATACTATTTTGTGTGTGTGTGTGTGTGTGTGTGTGTGTGTGTGTGTGTTTTCTGCCAGGGATCAAACCCAGAGTGTGGAACATGCTAAACTAGAGCTTTACCACTGAGCTACACTCTGCCTTTATTTTAATTCCTAGCCGTGTGCTTGCAATTCTTACTTAAAAGAATTTTTTCAGAGCTGGGGCTGGGGCTCAGCGCTTAGCACGTGTGAGGCACTGGGTTCAATCCTCAGCACAGCGTAAAAATAAAATGAAGGCATTGTGTCCACCTACAACTGAAATATATATATATATTAAAAAAAGTTTGTTTTCAAATTAATATGATATATGCATTATGTGTTGGTCAGGGGGTGGTCAGGTCCTGGCCTCCTGCTAGCAGGGACTCGGGAAGGTTGGGAATTCTCCATCTGTTCTCTGCTGAATTGTGTCAGCATAAGCTATGTGACCTTGAAGTGTTTTGCGGTGGCAGTGTTTTTACATGAAGGCTCAGTGGGCAACTGTCAACCCTAGTCCTTAAGAGACCCCTCACGGTTTGCCAGGCTGAGAGCGCCTCCTTCCCGCGAGCTCATCTGCCCTGACACAGTTCTGGGGTGTCACTGGTCACTGGAGCAGCCAGGAACTCCTCCAAGGTCACAGAGTAGGAAATGCCAGAAATGCCCCGTCAGGGTCGAGCCCACATTCTTTCTTTGCTCCTTCCTGGTGACTTCAAGTGGCAATCCTGTAGCTCACCCTGGGGTGCCTCTGCCTGAGGTCTCCACCTGACCACCTCCAGGCTCTACCCTGGGAGCAGCTCCAGGCCCACTTGACCTTCCGGAACGCTGGGCCTGGTGGGTCACTCCTTCCTCCTTCACCTTCTTCCCCAGGTTCCAGAGGCCCCTCTGCCCTGGTCCTCTGCCATCTCACCTTCATTGTCAAGCCAAGGTCACAGCCCAAACTTCCAGCTGTGGAAGCCCCGGGGACAGGCCCTCAAGTCCTTGGGTCCTTTCTCTTCCAGTCCTGGGTGATCTCATCCCTCATGCTGGCTTAAATAGTCCAGATGCTCGCTCGCCCAGTGTGTGAGGCACCCCACGCCCCACCCTGCCACCACCACATTAAAAATAAAAATAAAAAGTCCAGGTGCTGAGGCTGCCCCAGCAGGACCTCCAGCCCAAACCTTCCCTGCGGCCTCCCTGACGTCCCCACTGGGATGACTAACAGCTCCTCCGCCCCCTCCCTGTCCTCCCAGCTGCCAGCTCAGGCCGGAAGCCCTTGGAGCCATCCCTGTCTCCCCTGCCCACACCCAACACCCTGTGGGTAGAGCTCTCCAAGCCAACCAGAGTCCTTCTGTCCACCTCCTCAGTCTCCACCCGGGCCTGAGCTACCCTCATCTCAGGCCTGGAACGTTCCAGCAGCCCCCGCTGGTCTCCATACCTCTGCCCTGCCCCTCTGCAGTCTCTGTGAACCTCAGCCTGTGCCCCCAGGCGGAGAAGCCTCCAGTGGCTTCCTGTCACTTTTCCTGGTCTGCGTGGAGGTGTGGCTCAGTGGGAAAGCCTTGCCTAGGGGCCTGGGACCCTGAGTCCAACCTGCCCTATGCCTCCCAGTGAAAGAAAATAAAGTAGCCGGATCGTCTTCCTATTCTACCCCTTCCTCAGAACCTCCTGGCCTCATCCTCCAATTTCCTTCCAGGGTACAAAACATCCCTGACCTCCCACTGTCCACGCAGGACACTCCTGACCTCCCACTGTCCACGCAGGACATGGAGAGGGTCGGGGGCTCCTCTCCCTCTAGTCTCAGCCCCAATGTCTCTGGGTGGCATCATCCTTTGTGGTGATCTGGCCTCTGCCACTGGAGGAGGGTAGCACCCTGTCCCCCCATATCTCCAGACACTGCCAAATGGCCCCAAGGAGGGCAAAACCGTCCCTGCTGAAGACCACCGCCTGCCATGCAATGCTGCCCCAGACGTCCACGCCTATCTCCTTGTCTACAATCAATTGTCACCTTTCTTTTTTGGGGGGATTGGGGTGCTGGGGACTGAACCTGGTGACACTCTACCACTGAGTTACATCCCCAGACACCCCCTTTCCTGGTCCTAGGGATTGTGCCAGGGGTGCTCTACCACTGAGCTACATTTCCTGCCCTTTTTATTTTTTGAGACTGTCTTTCTAGATGGGGTTGGACTTGATCCTCCTGCCTCAGCCTCCCAAGTTGCTGGGGTAAGAAGTGGGCCCCACGGCACCCCGCTCAGCTCTCTCCTTGTTGGAGGCCTCTGTCCACCCTGATTATCACTGCTGCCCCCAAATGCCCGGTGTCCCTTCCTGCTCTACTTTCCTCCACGGCACTCCTGGCCACCAACAGGCTGCCCGTGTGGTTGTTGTGTAGACCAACAGGCTGCCCGTGTGGTTGTTGTGTAGACCGGCTCCTGGCTCCTCTCTCCAGGTGGGAGGGTTCTCCTGGGTGTCAGCTGCCGTGTCTGCAGCACTTGACTGCGGCCTGGCTCGGTGTACGCGGGAGGGAGTGCTGGAGGGGCATAGGAAGGCAGCCCTTGGAAGGGATGCCTGAAGGGGAGACCTGGGCCTGGGGAGCTGCGCCTTCCCCTGGGGGCGCTGAGCACAGACAGAGCGGAGGAAAGCCAGACGGCCCTGTTAGTGTTCTGCCTGAAGCAGAGACACACTGTCCCACGGTCCCTGAGGCCAGGAGTGTGGAACCAGGTGTGGGCAGGGCTGCTCCCTCCGTCCAGAGCCAGCAGGGACAGCTCTCCCCGGCCTCTCCCGGCTCCGGGTGGCCTGGCTAGCTGCTGCATCTCTCAGTCCTCCCTCCAAACATCCTCTGCCCTCTGAGCGCGCCCATTGCTGTCCAAAGTTCCCCTTCCTGTAAGGATGGGGGTCATGGAATTCGGGCCCATCCTAGGAACTCCATTTTGGCATTCCGACTGACCCCTTCCACCCCACCGTCTTTTGCAGTGGTCCGTGATGCCTCCCTTTAACAGAGGGCTGTTCACGCTGGGCCAGACTCCCTGAGTCCTCTGTGAGGCCCTGCATCTGACAGCTTAGTGTGCTCTACATTTGATACAGACCCAGGTGGGGACTTTGTTTTTTATCCCTTTTCACTGAGTAGGAGGTCCTCAGTTTTCCTCCTGTAAAATGGGTTCAGAAGGATTCGTGAGCAGTCCCTAAGGAGATGGAAATTGCAATAGAAGGATGGCCTACTTTCTCTCTCTCTCTCTCTCTCTCTCTCTCTCTCTCTCTCTCTTTTTTCCTGCAAGATCAAATCCAGAGCCATATACATGCTAGGCAAGCACACTACCACGGAGCTACCTCCCCAGGTCCATCTAGCCGTTCTTTATGAAATCTGTGCTGGGGAGGTCATTTCCTCTGAGTCCTTATTCCGCCCTCAGTGACCGGTGGTATTCTCTGTCTACCCGGAGGTTAGAGGGGGTGAGACCTGCCAGGGAGGTCAGGCAGAGAGGTAGCTAGGAAGAGCCACTGCCCGGGAGGGTCTGATGGGATCAGGCAGTCAGGAGCGCCAGGTTGAAGACAGGATGTACTTTCCAGTATCAGTCCTTGTTTATCTGAAATTCAGATTGAACTGGGCTTCCGGTTTTTGTATTTATTCAACCTGGCCACCCCACAGAGGTTCTGATGTCAGGCTGTAGCTTGGACGGGAAGCATGGAGGCGAGGGAGCCCCTGATCCTGAGGCTGGTGAGCAGGGTGCTGGGGGAAGGCAATGTGGGGGAAAGACCCAGGGTCAGGGCCCTGAGCAGCCGGATGTCCCAGCCAGGGTAAGCCCCACCTGTGCAGCTTGGCGCCTCCTTTGTCTGCGCTGCTGCCCACAGCCGCTATTCCAGGAACCGGACCCACACAGGGACGCCCAGCTGTGCTCCCAAATTTGCAACTTGCTTTTGTAATTAAGGGGGTTCTCCCCAGCAGACCCCCGCCTTCCTGCATCCTCATTAAAATTCACTTTGCTCCTTCTCTGACTTGAAAATGAGGCACTTGCACATCCTGAAGTTGATCCATTCATCACTCCCTCATTTAACACTCACCAAAATTATTTTTGAGGACCTACTGTGTGCCAGGGAGATACAGAATTGAGCCAGTCACTAAATAAGAATCTATCAATGTTTTTTTGTGTTGCTGAAGATTAAACCCAGGGTCTCCTGTATGCTCAGCATTTGTACCAGAATCTGTGCTTATTATCAAGCTTCAAGTGTTGAATTAATCCGAGGACCACGGTAGAACAGGACCACCTGACTATTCAAAGCAGGCCTGGGAAGGCTACTCTGAAGGAATGAATTTCGTTTTGGGTGGTTTTGTGGTGCTGGGGATTGAACCCAGGGCCTTGGGCATGGAGGCAAGCACTCTACCCGCTGAGCCATGTCCCCTGTCCAAGAGTTAGCTGCTAACAATGGCAGCAGCAATGGCCCACCGGTTCCGGGCCCTGCTGAGTGAGCACTCTTACTACTTGAACTAATTTGATCCCGACAATACTCGGGGAGGGCTCTCATCTCCAGGTCACAGGTCCAGGAAGGTTAAGTTACTTACAGGAGGCAAGAGAACGCAGATTTGAATCCAGGAGGCCCAGCTTCCCAGCCTCAGGCTGGTGGGAGCTCAGACCCAGGGCCAAACTGGAGGGGAACCGGGCAGGCCCCCTGCGGCTTGGTTAAGAATTTGAGACTTTGGCCAAGAACAATGGGAAACCTTTTAAGGGGTTGTGCAGATGGGGGTTGGGGATGGAGAAGTGACCTGGTCCAAATCGAAATTTCAAAAGATCCCTGTGCTGCCCGGGGTGGGGGAGGGGAGCAGAGTCCTGGGACAGGGGCCGGTGGGGGAGGCTGTTCTCTTCCAGCCCAGATAACAGACGAGGGTGGCTCTGGGGCAGGGGACTCCTGTGCAGGATGGAGCTGCGCCGCCGCAGTGGACTGTGGAGGAAGATCGGAAGGTGAGTCCCACGGCGCTCGGGGACGGAGACCAGGGAGAGAGGGCCAGGGTGACATCGGGGGCTGCAGGACAAGTGGGTGGGGGCCACTGGGGGCTGGGGATCTTGAGCTTTGGCCAGATGCTTCTGCATCTGGATTCCTGTCTGTCGTTGGTGTATTTTTGTTATTATTGCTACGTTGGTTCCTGTGGCTGTCAGGTGTCCGAATCCACATTGGGTTCCTTTGCTGTAGCTCTGGCTTCTTGGAATCTCAGCGTTGGAGAGAGCTCGAATGTCATTTTTCCTATGACTGTCTTCCTTTCTCCACCCCTCCACGCCTCCGTTTTCTCACCTGTAAAATGCGAGACCGCTCCGGTTTGTCAGGAGGACTGACTTAGTGAATACATAAAATGAGGTTCAGAATGGCGTTGGGTCTGGTGAGACTCATGGACCATAAGCTGCTCTTACAAGATGACGGTGGTGTCCTCTGGAGGAGGGAGATGCATCCTGGGGTGTCTGCCCGTGGAAGTAGCTCCAGTTTCTCAGCAATTCCGAATGGAGCTACTGTACCTGGCGATAGGGGAGTTGTTTTTTAGAAGTCTATACAGAAGCTCAAGGATTTAATTTGCTCAGATCAACAGGCCTGGAGACTTTTGTGTGCAGGACCACCTACTCCAGAGTTGCCACAGTGTTTATGAATAGGAAACGTCCTGCCCTGAGAAATAAGGACAGCACATTAATTCTAGAAGTTTCTAAGTTCTGGGAAGAAACTGCTGTGTGACCTGATGTGATCCCAGAAGGTCCCTTGGAGGTGGAGGCATTGGGTCTTGGATCTGAAGCAGAAGATGGGCAAGTGCCAAGGCCCCAAAGAGGGCAGGAGACAGTTGGCAGGTCGGGGGACACTGGAGTGCAGTAAAGAGGTAGCGGGAAAGTAGTTCACTTTTTAGAAATCATGTACAAATGGAACTTTGTGGTCCAACCTAGTAGACAGTGCAGGGTGCCCCGGTTGATCTCCTGAAGGTATGGTATAGAAACTACTTTGTGTTAAGCAGCTGTCATTCATTGGGCAGATGTATTTGTTTCCCCACACTGGGGATTGAACCCAGGGGTGCTCTACCATTAAGCTACATCCCCAGTTCTTTTTTTTTTTTTTTGAGATAAGTGTTGCTAAGGTATTCAGACTAGTCTTGAACTTGTGATCCTCCTGCCTCGGCCTCCAAGGAAGCTGGGATTTTACAGGGGTGCACCACAGGCCCTGGCTGCACAAATGTTTATTGAGCAACTACCATACCCCAGGCACCGTGCCACCCTGGGGAGCTCTGGTCATTGGGGTACACAAAATCTTTGCCTTTGTACCCAGACATGAAGTAAGTAAAGGAGTGTGCTCAGGGAGTTTAAGTCTTAAGAGGGAAATATAGAGATGCCTCCAAAACTGAGGGAGTTGGTGTCCAGAGGTGGTCAGGATAGGACTCTGGAAGAGATGGTATTTGCGGTGGGACCTGAGCCAAGCCGAGTTCTCACGTGAATGGAGGTGTTCTAGGAGCTGGGGGCCGCGTGCGCCCAGGACTGAGGTGGAAACCCAGCCTGCAGACAGGGGGGGTGAAAGCTGGGTGAGGAGCCAGCCTTGGTGAACAGAGGAGGGAGGGAGCTGCCCAGGAAGGGTCCTCCGCCTATTCAGGGCCCTATTTAGAGCAGCCGGATTTTCTCCAAACAAGAGGGTTGTAAATGTTTTTGTAAATGGCCCCATAGTTAAATATTTTAGATGTTCTGGGCCAGCTGTGGCCTCTGGGTAGGTACTTGACCCTCCCACAAAGACAGCCATCAACGCATCAGCATATGGGGCTGCCTTCCGATAAAACTTTATTTTTGGACACCAAACTTTGAATTTCATGTAATTCATGCATTCCACAAATTATTTTTATTTTTGACCAATTTAAAATGTAAGAAAACTTTTTTAGCTCAAGGACCCAACCGAAACAGGCGGTGGGTGGTGGAGACTGGGTGGTGGAGACGGAGCTCAGTGGTGGAGAGCTTGCTTCATGTGTGGGAGGCCCTGGGTTCGAGGTTCAGCCCCCAGCACAAGTGGGCGGGGCACAAACAGAAACAGCTGGGGGAGTTGGCTGAGGGGGTCCACGGCCCAGTTCTTTTTTTAAAAAATTATTTTAGATGTGGATGGACCTCTATTTTATTCATTTATTTATATGCAGTGCTGAGAATCAAACCGGGGCCTCACACATGTGAGGCAAGTGCTCTGCCACCGAGCCCCAGCCCAGCCCCCACGGCCCCATTCTGAGCAGAAAAGGAAAGGACACCCCGGGCACAGGGCTGAATTCCTGTAGGACACAGGGAGGGCGGCTGCTGGAGGGCCCCAGGCCGCGGGGAGGCACGGTTCCACTCAAGGAAGTCTGGGGAGTGAAATACAAATATCTACAAATTTTAGGGGTCCAAGAAAGATACAAATCTCAGCCTGTAATTACAGCGACTCAGGAGACTGAGGCAGAAGCCAGCCTGGGCAGCCTGGGAGACCCTGCAGCTCAGTGGTAGAGAGCCCCTGGGGGAGAAAGAAAGAAATGATGGGGCTGGGGCAATGGCTCAGTGGTGGAGCGCTTGCCCAGCATGCATGAGGCACTGGGTTCAATCCCCGGGTCCACCTAAAAATAAACAAATAAAAATAAAATAAAGGTATTGTGTCCATCTACAGCTAAAAGAAAAATATATTTAAAAAAAGAAAGAAATGAAGGAAGGACCTCGAATTGTGCAGAATCCTCATAACGAAACAACTTCCCAAAGCAGCTGGGACCACGGGGCACCCCACCACACTCAGCTAAAATTTGCTTTACTTTTTTCTTTTTTGGGGTAAAGGGGATGGAATTCGGGGCCTTGCACAGGTCAGGCGAGGGCTCTGCCCCTGCGCTGTAGTCTTTTAAATTTTTTTATTTTGAAAGGAGATGTCACTAAGTTGCTGAGGCTGGCTTGAACTGGCAGTCCTCCTTCCTCAGCCTCCCCAGCTGCTGGGATGACAGGCGTGTGCCACCATGCTGGGCCCGACCTGTGGTTTTTCACGTAGCCTGTTGTTTACCAGGCAGATGAATCAGCGCCTCCCTGTTCCTCACGGCTGAGAGATGTTCCATCCCGTGGACTTCACCCATTTTGTCAATCACTGGTCACTTGATGGACATTTGGGTTGTTTTCACCTCTGGGCTCTTGTGGATAGTGCTGCTCATAGGAGGCTCGGAGCAAGCAGGTGACATTGGCTTGTTACCAGGGTGCTGTTGGCCATCGTGTGGGCAAGAGGCCAGTGAGAAAGAACAGAGCTCTCAGCCTTGACTCCAGAAGGTCCCATGGGTGTTGGGATCTATCAGGGAACTGGAGCAGAGTCCCACCGCCCCCAGCGGGTGGTGGGGGTGGGTCAGTCCCTGGGGGAGCAGGACTCTGGCCCCTGTGCAGCCAGGGGGAGTGGTGGAGATGGTGAAGGGCAAGTTCAGCCCACTCCGAGGCAGAGACCCTGGCCTTGCTGATCGTGTGCTCCAGGGCTGGGAGCACCAGGCGGTGGAGGAGGCTTGAAGCAGCCAGGGGAGGGGATCCTGCTGACCCACAGCTACTCAAGCTAGGTCACACTGGCAGGGCTACATGCCTGGGGGTGAGGGACAGGAACTCTGTGGCCTTGTAGATGAGAAATCAGGAAAGGCTGTCTAGACCTGGGATTGGAGAGAGGAGCTATTTCCTCAGGTAGAGTCCTGAGGGAACCCTGCCCTGTGTGTCATCCCTGGGAAAGGGGGAGAGCAGAGGGGGAGGGGCAGGAAAGTCAGCTTCACGGGGAGAGTCCTGGTGTCATTTAATTGGTGGAGAATTGCTGGAGGGTTTATTTATTTATTTATTTATTTTGTGGTGCTGGGACTTGAACCCAGGGCCTTGGGCATGCAAGACAAGCGCTCTACCCACTGAGCCACATCTCCAGCCCCCCTTTTTATTAGACAGCAGTGAAACTGATTGTAGCCAGGAGAGTTTTCAGTGCTTTGTTTCCACCGTTCACCACCTCTTCAGTGCAGCCCTGTGAGCTAACCAGGAGGCGCGCTTCCTACCTTGCCGATGGAGAAGGGTACCAGGTAGTTATGGAAGTTACCTGGATCCATGCAGCTGGAGGGTGAAGAGCCACGGTCAACCCTGCGTGCAGCTCGGTCCCGTGGGGACATGTCTTACTTATCTTTTTATGGGGATTTCATCTGGATGGACCGGACATGGAGGAGAGTGAGGGTTAGGGTTAGGGTTAGGAAGTTTTTGAGTCTGAGGAATGGGGGATGGTGGAGGAAACGGTGATCTTGTGTCTGAGCACGTCTCCATGCTCAGGCCCTCTGCACCTCTCCCTGATGCCACTTGGGCCTTTTTGTTCCTCTGACATCAAGCTCAGGCCTCAGGGCCTTTGGGGGCTGCTTTGTCCACTGGAAGCTCCTGCCTTCAGCGCCAGTGTCAAAGCCTCACTTGAACTTCCCCCACCTGCCTGCGGTCCATCCTGCCCACCTGCTCCCATGTCTCGTCCCTCTGCCTGTTTACAGCAAAGGATTTGAGTTTTTCTTTTATTTATTTTTTAAATTGAACCCGGGGAACTTTAATGGTGATCCCTGTACCCAGTCTTTTTAATGTTCCATTTTGAGACATGGTCTTTCTAAGTCGCTTAGGGCCTCGCTAAATTGCTGAGGTTAGCTTTGAACTCATGATCCTCCTGCCTTGGCATCCTTAGTTGCTGGGATTACAGGTGTGCACCACCACGCCTGGTTCAATGTGACATTTATGTTATTCATGTACCGGTTGCTTCCTCTGTTCAGCTGTGGGCTCCTTCAAAGCAGAAGCTACAGACAAGAAGTCAGCATTAGCAGGGCGCAGTGGCACTCACCTGTAATCCCAGTGGCTCTGGAGGCTGAGGCAGGAGGATTGTGAGTTCAAAGCCAGCCTCAGCAACTGCGAGGCACTAAGCAACTCAGTGAGACCCTGTCTCTAAATAAAATACAAAATAGGGCTGGGGAGGTGGTTCAGTGGTCGAGTGCCCCTGGAGTTCAATCCTCAGTACCCTTTACCCCAATAAAAAAGAAGGGCTGGGGATAGCCCAGTGGTAAAGTGTCCCTGGGCTTAATCCCTAGTACCACCAAAAAAAAAAAAAAAAGAAGAAGAAGAAGAAGAAATAAAAGTACTGTTTATGTGTTTTGTGTTTATGAATGAGGGAACTAGTAAGATGTTACATCTGATCTAAAGATGGATTTAAAGTATTGCACATATAAGGATGTGAATAAATTTACAAGGAGATGCAAAAACTGGCAATAATTAGTTGCATTCCAAGGAACTAAATTTGCATGTCTAAGGACAAGAATCACTTCTACTACTCACAGTAATAGCTCAAAAACAATGAAGGGGAGCTGTGACTTGGTGGTTGAGTGCCTGTGAGGCCCTGGGGGGAGGATCAGCACCCCCAGCACCAAACAAAAAGAAAAAAAAGAAAGAAAAGTGCAGATAAAACTGAACTTTGTTTTGGTCAATTTACAATTTTACCCAATGTTGAATTTACTAATTTATAGTGAACAGAGTAACACATTTATGCAGTTGAAATGTACAAGGTGGCTGGGCCTGGGGCTGGGGCTCAGAGGCAGCGCTGACCTGGCACGCATGAGGCCCTGGGCTCCATCCTCAGCACCACATAAAGTAAAATAAAGGTATCTATCCACCTACAACTAAAAATAATGTTAAAAAAAAGAAGAAGAAAGAAAGAAAAGGGTGTGGTGGTGAAAAGTGTCCCATCCCTCACC
This sequence comes from Spermophilus citellus, assembly GCF_964194105.1. Taxonomy (NCBI): domain Eukaryota; kingdom Metazoa; phylum Chordata; class Mammalia; order Rodentia; family Sciuridae; genus Spermophilus; species Spermophilus citellus. The sequence goes on along the minus strand of NC_138185.1, from coordinate 5,648,739 downwards.
TGTGGCCCAGGACTCCTGGATGCAACCATTGTTAGCAGGTTTTTTTGTTTGTTTGTATTTGGTACCAGGGACTGAACCCAGGGGCGCTTCACCACTGAGCCACATCCCCAGTGCCATCCCCCACCCCTGTTTTTTTTTTTTTTTAATTTAGAGACAGGGTGTCGCTGAGTTGCTGAGGATGGCTTTGTGTTAGCAGTTTTTTTTTTTTTTAAAGAGAGAGAGAGGAGGGAGAGAGAGAGGAGGGAGAGAGAGAGAGAGAGAGAGAGAGAGAGAATTTTTAATATTTATTTTTTAGTTCTCGGCGGACACAACATCTTTGTTGGTATGTGGTGCTGAGGATCGAACCTGGGCCGCACGCATGCCAGGCGAGCGCGCTACCGCTTGAGCCACATCCCCAGCCCTGTGTTAGCAGTTTTAAGTGTGCTTCTGAGAAGAGACTATGCATCATCAGCAAATACATGACACACAAACACACACACACATGCACACACACACACACACATGCACAGTTGCCTTTAAAAAAAAAAAAAAAACAGCTGGGAGTGGTGACTCACACTTACCCAGTTACTCAGGAAGCTGAGACAGGAGGGTCTTGTGTCAAGGTAGCCTGGGCAATTCATAAGACTGTCTCAAAATAAAAGTGTTCAGGGGCTGGGGATGTGGCTCGAGCGGTAGCGCGCTCGCCTCGCATGCGTGCGGCCCGGGTTCAATCCTCAGCACCACATACCAACAAAGATGTTGTGTCCGCCGAGAACTAAAAATAAATATTAAAAAAAAAAAATTCTCTCTCTCTCTCTCTCTCTTCTCTCTCACTCTCTCTTTAAAAAAAAAAAAAAAAGTGTTCAAAAGGCTGGGAAATAGTTCAGTGATAGAGCAGTAGCCTGGCATATGGGAGGCTGGCCTTGATCTTGCAGTCCTCCCGCTCATCTCTAGCAGCCAGGATTACAGGCATGGACCACTGCGCCTGCGTAGCAGATTCTTGTTCCACGGCTGGCTGCGTAGTGTCCTGTTGGGTGGCAGGATGGACGGCATCTGTTCAAGTGGCCTCTTAGTCGTGGTGTGGAAGTAGTGTGTCAGTAGCTCCTACCTCAGTTTCCTCATTCAGGAAATGGGGTTGATGATTATACTGGTGCCCAGCTCATAGAGATGTGAGGCTCCAAGGGTTGTTCATGTCCCAATTGGAAACAGTGCCTGGAGCAGCGCCAGCCTCGTAACATGCCAGCTATCCCTGCTTATCATTTTCCCCTTCGGAAAGGTCATGGTGAGAGGAGGAAGGAGACAGTGCTGCACAGTGCAGTGCTCCCAGGTGGGTGTCACTATCGCTCCCACTGTGCAGATGAGGACATGAAGGCAGAGGACTGCACACCTCCAGCAAAGTCTCGCAGCCGGCAGGTGGGGCAGCTGGGATCCAGAGCCAGACCGTCAGACGCAACCGCACACCCACCGCCGTGTAGCTCTGCCTCTTGATGTGGGGAAGAGAGGAAGAAGATTCAGGGTGCAATAGAGACGGGGCCCGGGGGGCTGGCTGCTGGGCTCAGCTCAGACGGAAAAGCCTCTGCAGAGCCTGGGGAGATGATGCACGGGGCCGGGGAATCCTCTCTGAAGCAGGAAGGAAGAGGTGGCCAAGGCCAAGGGAAGGCTTAGGAGAGGAAGCCTGCTGAGAGGGGGTCTGGGGAAGTGAGGATGGGTCCTGGAGGAAGTGCAGAAGCCCCAGAGAGGGAGGGAGGAAGAACCCAAGGACCTTCACCTTGGAAGTGGTTGGAGCAGAGTGAGCCCAGGGAAGGTGGGGCAGGTGGACGTCAGAGATGGGAGGGGCCTTGGCAGGTGAGGCGAGGCAGGCCAGTTTCCGGACTTGGGCTGTCACTGGGAAGGTGACTCTGAACTAAGGAGGGACAGATCTGATTTGTGTGTGCGGGGGTTGCCTGTGACAGCACTGGCAAGGGCAGAGCGGGGGCTCAGGCAGAGGCTGTTTGGGCCATCCAGGGCAGATGGCGGGGACAGAGCTCTAATCCACAGCGGCCACCAGTGTGTGGCTCCCACTGAAGAGTTCGGACCATGCTCTTCCTTGAAGCCCCCCTGACAGTGCAGTCTCCCGGCCTCGGTGGTGCCCGTGCTGGGGACTGGCAGGTGCTCTGGGTGGGGCAGTGTAGCCTGCTGCAGGATTCCCTCCTTCTCTAACTTTCCTCCTTCCTTCCTGCACTGGGGCTTGAACCCACGGCCTCCTGCTACCCCAACCACCTCCTAGGATGTTTGGCAGGAGCCTTGGACTCCGGCCTAGGTGCACCTGCGCTCCATCCCTTCCATGTGACACCCCAAAGTGTCTCCAGATATTGCCAAATGTCCCTTGGGAGGCAAAATCCACCCCCCCCCCCAGGGAGAGAGACAATCCGCTGTGGCTGTTAGGAGACAGTGGCCACTCCTCCCTGCCTGCTGGAGGCTTTATTTTGTCCCTGCACCTCACACCTTGCCTTCTGGTGCAGGGCCAATCTGCCTGATGGGGCACAGCCAGTCCCTCCACCGTCTGTCCTTTGTACCAGGCCCTCCCTGCCGCTAATCCTGCCAATTCCTCCTAGAAAGAAGTAAAAGCAAGCAAACAAACAAAAAACCCAACAAAACAAAACAAACAAACAAAACCTCCCCCCCCCCCCAGGGTAGGTAGCTTCTCCCAGGGAGGGACAGGGCCTGGCTGTGCCACCCGTCACGTGGCCATGGCTCCCCGCGCTGGAGGTGAGCCTTTCTGTCGTCATGCCCAACGTTGGCCTGGATTCTCTTTGGCTCCAAAGGAACAAAACAAAACAAGATATTTCAAATAGTCCCTGCCTCGGTCCTGTCCCTTTCGCATAATGGACAAGCCTGCCGCAAGTTGGGGGCAGATAACTCCGAGTGGCTTCTCTTCAGAGGCAGCCACACTGGCTATCTCTGGGGATGCAGCCTGCCTGGGCTGCCGCTTCTGCTGCCCGCCTGGCCACCTGCCAGCATGGGGGGGGAGCCGTTCGGCAAGGCCAGGCCTTGGCCAGCGAGGTGCCTGGGCAAGAGCTGGGGCCGGCCTCACTGCTGGGACACTGTCTCCCCCGCCCCCTTCTCCCTGTCCCCTGGGGATATTAAGAAAGACACGTTTTAATCTATTTTTATTAGCTCATTGCTTATTAATATCACCAAGGAACCTACTTGTTTAGGCCTGTGCTGGCTTTTCTATCCAGAGGCAAATGGTTTCCCTTTCATTTAAGCCAAAGATTCCCAGCCCCAGCACAATGGGCCTTTTGGATCCGATAATTCCTAGTTGTGTGGGGGCTCTCCCGTGGACGCTAGGTATTCTGCAGTATCCCTGGCCTCCCACTACATGCTGGCTCTGCCCCCATCGCAGTGGTGACAGTCTAAAACTCTCCAGACATTGCCAAAGACCCCCACCCTGCTCCCCCAGGTGGTGGGCAAAATCACCCCTGGCTGAGAACCATGGATTTCGAGAAATGTAAAAGGCGCATTTTGGAGATGGTCAAGCGCAATCTCCTTGCGGAGGTTCCCAGGGGGAGGGGCGCTTTCTCTGGGCCCCAGTCAGTACTGAGGGGGGTGGATGAGTCTAATGTAAAGTTTCACCCAGTTATTTTGGGGTAAAGCACAAGGGGCATCTCAAGGGGTGGACCTCCTGAAAGAAAGCTCAGGTGTTGCATTTGATGTTGGGAGAATTGAACCTTTTGTTCCTGCTGAGCTTGGTTTAGCTCTGCTTTTGAGTTTAGAGGCAGGGCAAGGTACAGGCTTTAGGGATATGAGGTCATAGTTGGGTTGGGTTGGAAGTCTGAGTGACAGCACTTGCTAGCTGTGTGACGCAGGGTAGCTCATTTACCTCTCTGGGCCCACTTCCAGGTTCCTAACAATGCTCCTTCCTTCATGAAATCAGTCTGTGCAACACTCATTTAATAGTCACCGCACTCAGGCTTTAAGAAGGGATAGAAATGGGTCTCCAGGTTGAGGCCTGCAACATTTGGCTTTCTTTATTTCCTGTGTTTTAGCCACATTCCACCAAGTCCAGGAATGACCCTTAGCAGGCCGGGCCTGGCTTCCTCTTCAATCGGCATCCCTCCCAGGATTCCATCTGCCACCATACCTTTGTCTCGGTCCCCAGCCGAGCTGTCCTTTTCCCAGATAACCTCAGACCTACCCGAATGCCAGCAGCATTCCTCCAACGGAGCTGAGCTGCCAGAATAAGCCAGCAGCTTCCTGCTCTTTGCCCCAGAAAACATTTCAAGTGATCAAGTGATGGGGAGAGGGCGGAGGGTGGGGGAGGATGCGGCAGCTGCTTATGCAACAAGCTTTAATCCAGGGTTAAAATCCTCCACGCGCACCCGCGGCCGCTTTCATTTCCTCATCGGGTCTTGGAAGTTAGCTGCACATCAGATCCGCCACCAGCCCCGCCATCCTGTTGGTTCCCCCAAAAGCAGCACCCGCAGAAACCGTTTTCCTAGTGGGATGGTGGAGGGCTGCCGCCCGCACAGCCAGGAGAGCACAGCTCCACGGCTCAGGCCTCTGCCATTTGTCCCTGGAAGTTCCCCTCCCCAGGAAGAGCCGGCTTCTCCCTTCTGGTGAGGCCTCTGCCTGTTGCACTGGGTGCTGGATCTTTGTCAGCCCAAGTGGCTACATCTCAGCCTCAGCAACCTAAAACAACGAAATCCTGTCCCTTTTCAAAAGCCTGGGCCTTGTCCTACAGTACAGCGTGTTTGGATCCCCGGCCAGATCCTGATTCTAAGATTCCCAGCCAGGAAGAATTTACACACCCGCTCTAGGCATCGCTGGGGGCGGGGGCAGGAGAGCAAGCAATCTGCTCTTGGTTTTCTTTGTGGGATGGTGTGGGACCAGAAAGTCCACAAGTCCTCTTTTCCGAAGGAGAGGAGACTTCAGGGTAGCTCGTAAAGAAAGGCACTTATTTACCTTCTGTTGTTCCGGCTTGCATTTTTTAAAAAACAAGTCTTTTTAAGCACCTGATTGTTTAAAAACAAAATAAATGCAGAAAAAGAAAGCATCCTTGAACATTTTTAAGATCCACTTGGATTGGCCTTTCCTTTGCCTTCTCCACAAAGGCAGCTTTAGGAAGAAACAGGCTCTGGCCTCCTAATACTATGGAGATGGGTGGAATTATAAGCAGCTCGGAAACACTAGTTAATGTTTTACTGGGGAGCAGTGCCGGAGATGGGGGGGGCGGGAGGGGCCACCAAGTGTAGGTCTGTGTAGGTCTGTGTAGCTGTTGCATCCTCCTTCGGAGCCCAAAGAAGCCGGTCTCCGTGGACGTAAATTGAAGCAAGAATCTTTATGAAGCTCTTGGGATTTGTGTGCCACTGAGGAGGGCCCAGTTCCCTAGAACACACTTCAGGGAGGAGTGGCGGGAAGGGCTAACCTGTGGGTGTGCGGGCCCCACTGTAATCAGGGTGCTTGTTTCCTGGCCGGGTTTGACATCTTTCTTTCTCCCTCTGGATTTAAATGGCTTCTCAGACTGAGAGGCAGACTGCCTGTGCCCTGGATTCAGAAGGTACACGCCTCCTCAGGAAGCAGAGGCGAGAGACAGCGGCTCTCTCTCTCTCTCTCTCTCTCTCTCTCTCTTTCTGCATCTGCCCGGCGAGCTGCAGCTGGTACTTTTCCACAGGCCTTTTCTGCGATCTCAGGGCCTCGTTTTTCCCAGCCAGACCCAGAGTCCGAGAGAGGGTTAACAGGCAGGAAGCTGCAGCCATAGCAGACTAATACGGAAGTCAGATTTTTGTTTAACTGACAGGTTTAGCAGGCCTCAGGGGTGGGGGAGGGGGCTGGAGGGGAAGGGAAGTTAGTAGGTGGAGGCCTGTGGCCTGCTAGGAACGGATTTGGCTTTTCTTAGGGTAAGCAGGAGAGGGCCCCCCCTTGGCAGCTTGGCAGGGAGGCAGGAACCATTTTGCTCTTCCTTTGAGGACTGACCCAGGGGGGCCAGAGGTTAGACTCTGGCCTGGCCTGCTTTTCCAGGAGGCATTTCAACAATGACTGTGCAGACCTGACCACGCTCCCCTGCTCCCCTCCTCCCCGCAGTGGCCGGCTGCTGTCTTGGGAGAAGCCCGGCGGCCTGGGGCTGATTCTTGAGGCTGGCACCAGAGCTGCTCCGAGGCCTCCCTGCAGCCCTTCTCCTGTCCCTCTGGGCCTTTCCTGGGCGCCTCGCTCTGCTCAGCATTCCCCTTGGAGAACCACTCTGCCGGCCCGCCGAGGAGCAGGCCAGCCTTTCTCCTTAGGAGCAGGCCAGGGCCGTGGGGCCAGGTGAGGGTGAGCCCTTCCAGCCCACCCCAGACTGCCTTCCCAGTGGCCTCCGGGCCTCGGGCTCTGCAGGAGCAGGTCAGGCTGGCCGCACTGGTTCGCCAGTGCCGGGGAATCCAGCCAGGGTGCGGGAGAAGTGCGTGCGGGGGCCCCTTTCCCAAGTTTTTCTTGCCGCAAAAGGCCTAGCTTAGCCTGTCTTTTTCTATGCACAGGATGGCTCTGGCTCACCCGAGCCTCACAAAGATAATCGCTCAGGAAGTGTTTCAGCCAATCCGGGGCCGCTTTACACTCCGATTGGCCGGCGCAGCCAATCGGGGATGAGCTTTTATTAGGCGGCCAGATCATCAGCCGAAGTGCCAAACCCTTTTTCTGTGAGAACTAGGAGCCTGTCCTCCATGTTTTATAAGTATTGACATTACACAGTGTTAACAATGCATCCACAGAGGTAAGCTCGGCTTTTTAACCATCTTTTTCCCCCTCCCTCTGAGACATCCGAGTTGTGGGCGAGCAGTGTGACTTCTCTGTGGCTGGCTGTGCCACACTCACCCCAGAGCACTTAGGTTAACTTGGAACTGTTTAGAGAGATTTTTTTTCTCCTTTTTTTTTTTTTTTTTTTTTTTTTTGCTTTCTTGGGTCACATGGCTGAGTAGCCATTAGCCATAGCTTGGTTTTGCAACCTGGCAAGGGCCTGGCACACCTTTGCCTCCACCAGGGCATGGTGTTTCTGGAATAGTTTGAAGCTAGACCCTGGTATGCCAAGAGAGGAGCTTTCTTTCCCTTTTTTTCCCCCCTCCTTTCCCTCCCTTCCCCTCTCCTTCTCTCCTGAGCAGTTTCCCCTGCACTATTGTCTTCTCTTGGGTCACATGCCTGCTGGGGGAAGAAAATGGAAGGTGAACACGCAGGCTTCTCTCCAAGGAGCGCTCATGGCAGACAGCAGAGCAGGCAAGTTTGCCTTCCCAGAGAGGTTCTGGGAAGGCTGGACTAAGTTCTGACAAGAGAGGCCGTGCGCTGGAAAGAGAGCCCAGCCCTCAGCAGAGCAGCCAGGAGCCAGGGTAGCTCTGGGCCTAGGTGGGTGGCGGGTGCGTGCCTCCTCTTTCTCTTCCTCTCCAGAGCTTCTCCCTCGAAACTACATTGTTCAGCCTTTGCTCCTGACTTAGCTTGATACAGAGTGTTCTGCAAACCAGCCTACAGCCAGCAAATGTTTCTGAAAGTGTTTGCTAGGCTCTGGAGGAAGTTTTTGGAGTAGGGATAGGGTTTGGGGGGCGGGGTGGGGGGTGGGAGAATCTTGGACAACATCCTGCTTAAAAAAAAAAAAGAAAAAGAAAATCTGGGAGGACCCTGAAGCCCTCAGCTTTCTACTCTTGCATGATTTTCAATGAACTAATGTATCTTTTATCTTTGTTTTCATTTTTTCCCTTGTTTTAAACATTGTATCATCCTCTGTGCTCCTGTGTGATAGAGTGCAGAGGAAATAAAATCATGTTTGTGGCTCCTGACAGCATTCCCTATCCAGTTGTTGGGTTGTATTGTTGTGGTGCTGGTGTGTGTTTTTAATAATACCATGTAACTGTTTAAAAACAATTTCGTTTTTGATCAAGTCCCAAATCTGCCAGGCTGTTCTCTCTTCCTAACTGTGGAAAAATGAGACGGTTACTTGAACATTTGTTGGGTAAGTAAAGCAATCCATTTCCTCTGTGACCGTGTAGCCAGAGTTTTTGTGAACATTTGGGGTCCGTTTGGAAGAGGGGGTCTTGGCTACAGCAGCTGGGGGCTTCATTAGCAGGAACAAAATAAGAGCTTTTATAAAGAGAGTTTGGAGTTTAGGTGACTGTTTGAATCCACTGTTTTTCCTGATAACCTGCAGCTAGGAGGGAAGATTTCACTTCCTGTTTACCCTCAGCCAGGGGAGAAATGTTCAGGGCATCATCTCTTGCTTCTTTCTACACCTTTAACTGGGTTTGTTTGGATCTTAGGACTCTGGGTAGGAGGTCTGCTTGTTGTTAGTTAATGCAACTGCTTGTTCTTAGAGTCACAGAGCCCTACAAACATGGGGGGTGGGGAGCTAACTGGTGGTGTGTGTGTGGGGGTGGGGGTGTCAGTACTTAGTTTTAGGGTTACTTATTGCAAAATCCCATCCACCACCAAACTTGATTTCATTCAGGACTCAACTGACCAACAGAGTTGGCCTTTTTTCACGCCTGACCCACACATCTGTAAGCATGCTGGCCTGACTTGGCTTTATTTGTCTTTTTCTACTTTTCCCCTGATCTCTGGATGCTGTAGCTAGAATTTAAAAGTGAAGGAAAAAAAAAAGTCAACTTTTGCTTAGCGTTACCTTTAGAATTCCCTTGGAAATTCATTCCATACATTTCCAGCTAGGAGACCAATTCAGCAGGATTTTAAGTGCTAGAAATATATTCAGTATCTGTGTTATGCCAACTTGATGAAGTCAGTTAATCTTTTTTTTTCTTTTTAAAGTAGTGTCCAGCCTCCCAACTTTTGACACCAGTTGGATGAAGGTGCATTGAATAAGGAGAAATGCACCAGATTCTAAGTTGAAGTCTAAGGTGGGCCAGCATCTTAGAGTCAGAGCGCAGAGGGTGGTGATATTTTATATGGAACAGGCCCCCCCCCCCCCCCCAACTTAAGTTCAGACACTTAGCTATTTTCTTTGTTCTTATCTCCTTGCTCTAAATGGAAATTTCATATTGAGCTTCTCGTGGTCTCCCTAGAAGCAATATCTAATCACAAGACTCCTGGTTTGGTGCCTTCAGTGTTTGCATAATACTGTGTTTGTTGGGCTGCAAGGAGACTTAAGGGCAGAGCATTTGTCCTCTAAAAGCTTGCATCAAAATGGCTCCCACAGGTTTGGAAAGCTAAGACCTGTTTTCAAGTGTGCTGCCCCAGCACCTTCCCAGCCCTGGATCAAGCTGGTCACTTTTCCTCTGGTACTGTGGCCATCACCAAGCACGGGTCAGTAAAAAGTTAATTGCTTTTCAAAGTAGCCCTTATTTCCCGGTTCCTTAAGGGAAGGAATGTCTGCATTGCACCAGGATGAGGTAGAGACAGCAGTGTGGGCCCACGGAGCAGCCCAATGGGCTTCCTCTCTCTGGCTCTTGAACCAATAGACTGGGAGGAAAGGTTAAAGATTGACAATTGCAGTGGCCGGACTGAGAAGAGGTGTTCTGGAAATTTCTACTACCATCTTTGTTCCTTTCAGGAAAAGCAGCTTCCCAGGCTGAAGAGTCCTACATTCCATTCCTCGGGCCTCCCCCTTCCTCCCCCCCTGCTTCTCTCATCAAGGTAGAATGTTCTTCTGCCACATTGGTAAATTGCAGAGGGAGGAACAGAATGATGGGCTGTTTTCCTTTTTCCTTCTGCCTCCTCGGTCCCCAAAGAGGATGACAGCTGCAAGGAACAAACACAGACACACTGGAGCTTTTGATTCCTTTTTTTTTTTCTCCAAGACCCTCCAGGATGGATGCACTTTCTGCTTTGGGAAATTAAGTGGTATTCACGTGGGGGAGGGGGAGAGGGAAGCAGCGGCTTTTATTAGCTCCAGAAAATGGTCAGTGTTCAGTCTGTAACTAGGAATTAATTATATATAATCACTCAGTAAACTTTCTTCAGAGTTTTTCTCATTGCTGAGCATGAACATAGTGAGGCCGTTGGAGCCAAGTCCAGCTACTTTTATAATTAACAGCTCAAAGATTTGAGTCAGAAAGAAAGAAACAATGAGAGCCTCTTGGTTATAAATTAGGGATGAAAACAATAGTTATTTTCCTTTCTTTCTTGTAACCCCTTTTCTTTTAAACAAAACATCCCCCTTTTCTTTCCCTGGGGAGAGCCAGTAGGGATCTTAGAAGTAGAAGACCGAGTCACTCTTTAGAAAGCTGGGTGACAGTAACCTAGCAAAACCTGCAGGCAGGGGTGGGTTTTGGAAGGACCAGCCACTTCCAATGGGTGACCTTCTTTGTTTCTTGGGCCTTCTCTCCCCTTCTCTCCTCTGGCAGAGGCAGCCAAACATTTGTCAGCCCTGGATCTTGTTTTGCCTCTGGTTGACCCTGAAAAGAAAGATACATTCAAGGGGGCCTTCCCCACTCTGCAGCAGAGACCTGAAAGCCGGCCTGTTTGGAGGCCCCAAGTTGTTCTTAAAATGCACAAACAAGTAAGGATTCACCCTTGGCCTCAGGTTGCGGCACTGGGGCTGCCCTTCCCCCCCTGCTCTCCTTACAGACAAACAAGCAGGCGGTGGCCACTCCAGCTCTGCAGCCTGAGCCTGCCAGGCTGGCCCTCCCCATCACGGTCACCTACCTACCGGCCGGCACTGAGCCAGTGCCCGTCCTCGCCCTGGCTTGGCCCTGGGCTCTGTGCCCTCTTTCTTCCCTGGAGCAAAAAAGCAGTCACCTTGAAACTCCTCATTCCCAGCTCTGGAGGAATCCTGAGGCCAATTCTCAGACCTTAACAGTAAATGACATTATCCACCACGAGGCTATTAGTTTGGCCTCTGAAAACGGGTTTTGCAAAACCTATTGTTCATTCTCAGGGCCCTGTTGGGGGTGGACAGAAACCTAATTTGTGAGTATCCTGTTCCTTGGAGAGGGGAACGTGCGACTTGGGGTTGTCTTTCCTTGATGTTCACGTCTTAGGGGTGGCTCTGCAGAGGGCTGGGTGGATGGTGGCCGTTTTCAGGCTTATAAACAGCCTTTTAATTCTACCTTGGCCTCAGCCTGGGGTGCAGCCCTCCAGCTTAGCTCTCCAGATGCCTGCTGTTCCAGAAGCACTTTCATTTTACCTCACTTGCAGGATGGATGCAGAGTTGGCCGCCCTGCACTGAGAAGGGGGAGTGGGCGTCTTCCCACCCCCACCCCGCCCCCACCCCCCCCCACCCCCAGCCTGCTCCCTGGGAACATTTCCTGTTTGCACGGACACCTGTCTGTCTGCCAGTGTGATTCCTAACCTTCCACCCACCTAGTTCCAGGGCAAGAAGGCCCTATCCCAGACCCTCCTGTGGAAGGCTCAGAATCTGAAAGGGAAGGCTTTTCCTCAGGAACCTGCGACTTCACAAACTCTCTCTCCCTGTCATTGCAGGTTCTTTTTTTTTTTTTTTTTTTTTTTTAAGCTTCTAAACGTTGGGTTGTTGGTGTCCTTTGGTCGAGCTTCTCCTGGTTCTGATATTTAGGAAGGTGGCTTTGAAACTAGCAGGGCTGCTTAGACACAGGCTCAGCTATTGAACAAACTGCTACCATTTTAGCTTCAATCCAGGAATGAGGCAGTGTTGCCAGACGCCATTTTAAGAATCCTGCATAAATAGCTTAGCCACCGATGACGGCCTGTTTTAGGTGAGTGCTTATACAAAGCTGCTCTGCTAACCATTCCCTCCCCCTGCCAATTTAGAAAAAAATTAATTGCAGATTTTAGGGAAGCATGTTTTTTTTTTTTTTTTTTTAATTTGGATGTTCACTGTTTTGTGTTCTAGAAGAGGAAGATGTTCTGCCTTGGGGATTAAACATTTCTTACAGCCTGGACCATTTTGGGATTTTGAATGAAAGTAAAAAAGCCAAGAAAAGTCCTGTCGAATGATGCATGATTCTTGAATCGCCGTGTGATGAGCCTCCTCTGAGAACCAGGGTCTTGTGCATGCTGGTTATATATTCTAGATGGGTTAGAGATTGTTGGTTAAAAGTCAAATAGAAAGGGCACTTAGGGAAAAGAAATATCTGGGCATTGTGTATCTAGGCATTTTTTTTTTCTGTCAAACCTGGATGCTTTTTCTTCTCTCTCTCTCTCTCTTTTGGAAGTGTGGAAGGGATGAGATTCCTGGGAATTACGGACCAGCCCTGAGCCCTTCTGAGTCCTCAGAATTAATAACCAGAAGGCTTAAAGCATCCTGGAGGTGTAGCAGTTCATCTGTAACTTTTAATTGCTCTTTTTTTTTTTTCCTTCAGTGCATGCAGGTTCAGAAGTAAGCACAGACTTTTCTTGATTTGGCCTTGGGGGGAAAGCTTTTATTCTTTTGGGGGCCAGGGTGGGGGATGGTCTTCGTTGTGTTTGTAGGTGCTGTTCTTCTTCCTTCTTTGAATTGCCTGGACTGTATCAGTTTGTGAAATCCACAGGCAAGTGACTTGGGTAAATGTGAGTGCCAAAGGTGGTGGTGGTGGTGGTGGCGGCGGCGGCTACAGTAATGTATACAACTAGTTGATGGTGAATTTTCCTATGGGGCTGTGGGGTGGTTTTCAGCTAATCTCACCCTTTTCTTTTAGCGGCCCCCAGTCTCCCCAATAGACCTTTAAAAAAAGAAAAGGCATGCCAGTTTGAAACCAGGACTTGTCCTTCCTTTGTTTTTGATTTAAATGATCAGGTTGCAGGAAGCTAGCAGATATGGAAAGAGAGAAGCTATGTATTTTCTAAGACTTAATGTGTTAATGGCAGAAGTTCAAAGCATCTCTCCAGATGCAGCTGCCTTTTCTTTTTAACAAATATTTGACTGTTTTTCCCCCAAATGACCTAACAGTTCTTAAACCTAAGTTGACTTAAGATCTGTTGGGCATCCAGATAGATACAAATCTTTTCTCATCACCTCTTTTGATGCAATATTTATAGCCCCCCCAACACACCAGTACTTAACACTAAAAAAACAAAACAAAACAAAACAAAAAAAAAAACCAAAAAACCCTGAGATCAGCGGTGTAGAAAAAAAAGGAAGTCTCTTTAGATGTGGCTATTGGAAATGACTAATTGTGCATTCTGGTCTTTGCTTTTTTAAATGAAGTTTTTTTCCCCCTTTTAATGCATAGGCACTGCAATTTCCTTTAGTCAAATATAAGTGTGTGTGTGTGTGTGTGTGTGTGTGTGCACGCGCGCATGTGCCTGGGCATAGATGTGCACGGGTTTCTTTTGAAAGGATGGCTTGCTCTTCTGTGAAAAAGATGGTTTTCTCAAACCGTTGTGCTTGAAATCCTGGGCTAGGGCTGGTGGTGCTGTTGGTGAAGTTAGGTGATCTTGGTGCCCACTTGTAATACTTGGAAGGATAAAACAGCTCAGCTTCCCCCCCCCCTCTTTTGCTCCAGAATTGATTATCTTAAACTCAGCAGCAAACAGCTACCCCATAACTAGTTTGCATTTCTTAGCCTCTCAGCAGCATTCCTGCCTCAAGTATTCAGCTCCTCCAGGCTGTTACAAGCCAAATAATTGTTCTCTTGAATGCCTTCCTCCTCCATGATCAATACACCTTTGAATGTTTTCATCGCAGCAGAAATCCTTCAAGTGGGTTTTTGGGCTCTGTTATGCCTAATTGTTGCTTTCACCACTGTACGTTTTAGTTGGAGCCAGATTAGCGTTTTCTGCATCATTCAAAATATGGGATCGGTTTCAAGAAGTTTAGGATTTCACAGACTTCTTGCTAGAGAGGGAAACCAAATTCTAGTTGCTAGAAAGATCAAGGTTGCTCTTTAACCTTTTGAAGTTAACCATCCACCCATCTCTGAGAGCAGTGTGGGGCTTTTTGTTAAAATCTATTTCCAGTCACTCCAAGCAAGAACCAACCCAGCAGCACAACCCGTGTGTGTGTGTTCGTGTGTGTGTGTTCGTGTGTGTGTGTGTGTGTGTGTGTGTGTTCGATCCAGCGGTGTGTTGTGGGCTGAGATGTGTAGCTCTGAAGTTGGAGCAAAGGAGTCTTGGTGCTAAAATCACCTTCCATCAGTCACCGTTGTGTTATTGTATGTTAGTGAGGTGTTTAAATTTAGCAGACTGCTCTCTTCTGACGAAAACCATTTGTGACAACGTGTCAGTTGTTTCTTTGGTGATCTGTGTCACTGGCTTCTCTACAGATGCTGTGTAAATTAAGTTGTTAATGGGGTCCAATATTGGAATGCTAAATGTGTTAATATCCTGATTTAAACCCAGGCCAGCCTCCTCCTCCTCCTCTGCTGGGACTAATTGGTGGAGGCCCGGAGCTCCTGTAATTTAACCCTGAGCTATCAACTTTTCCTTTCGGCCTGCTGCCCATCCTGAACTCTCCTCCCAGCAAGCCTGGGGCTCTTCTAAACACGTCTCCATCCTACACTGGGGTTCCAGGCCCAGGCCGCCTTTCTGGACTCTTTTTTGCCTTGTCACTGTCTCAGACGGCCCGACACAGACAGGACATTCTTCTCTAGCCCTCTTCCTGCCCCGGCTTGAGTCTTCCCAATGGAAAATTCCAGCCCTCCGCACCTCTGGCTCCTTGTGGAGCTGTGGTCTGATGGAATCGCATTCTGAGTGGTGGCTGAGTGGAAAGTTCTAGCGCCTCCAGCCCTTCTTCACACCTGTAAACTCACGACTTCACTTCTTCCCTGGGCTTGGCTTGGGAGGTGGTATGGGGGGTAAGATCTGGAATGGCCCAAGTTCCAGCGGAGAGGGAGAGAAGGTTCTGGAAGACTTTCCAGCTAAAGGTGCTTGCTTACCTTCCTTCTCTCCCCATCCCTGACTCTTGGCGGGATCTTTCCTCATTCCACTTTTGTGGGGGAGGATAATTAGTCCAGCTCCAGAGGGAGCCAAATCCCCACCATGGAGGGGTGGGGGTGCACAGACCCCTAATTTGTTGAGTGGATGCTGATTGTTGGAATTGTTTCGCAACCAGCTCCTTCTTCTAGTCCTGGGCCTATTTCACTACTTTGTAATTTAACCTGTATCTTTTTTTTTTTTTTCTCCTTGTGTTCCTGCCTCATCAGAGAATTGTAAGATTTTTTTTTGGGGGGGGGCCGTCTGGGAAATACTCGCTGCAGAGTTCAGAGATGAGAACTCTGGGAACTCGGCGAACCCTTCCTGCTGCCTGGCTTTGAACCCAGTGCTGGCAGTGAGAAGCTTGTTGGTTTGAAGGCTGGGTTCTCAAGAGCCCCAAGGGGTAGGTTGTAATTGTGTATCCAAAAAGACTCGCTCCTTTGCATACCCAATAGCATGACGATTGGAATAGTAATTTGACTTAAAGAACCATCCAGGGTTTTAAAGGAGCCCTTTAGGAATCCTAACACTGTGAAACCAGGTTTGCCCTTTCCCCTGAGGTGGAGAAGGAAGGCGCTTGTCTTCCCGGTGGGCTGTGGCTAGGCTTCTCAGCAGCCGCCCCCAGGCAGGTTCTAGCCCACCTAAACATGAACATCATTTGCTCTATTTCAGCTTGGCTGAAGAGGAAATAAAAACAGAACAGGAGGTGGTAGAGGGCATGGATATTTCTACTCGCTCCAAAGGTGAGTGAAATTCTTGCATCATCTATTTCTGCACAAAGGAAGGGATGGGGCTTCTTTCTATCGTTGGGAGCCGTGAAGGGTGGCCCTCTGAGCTGGCATTGCCACAGTCCGTGAATTGTGAGATGTGGACCCTTTGATGGCTGAACCTAACTTCTGGAGAAATCTTTGGATCGTCTCTCCCCTGCATGTATGCATAGGTGGACCTACTTGTCAGGAATTGTCCCGACATTAGGTTTTGGGCATGTGTTGGGCCTGGGGATGGGCAGCTGCTGCTGGCTTCCTGATTTTAGCAACAGGCCTCTTGGGGATCTCAGAAGTGGGATGAAGTTGGCCTGGTGCCTTGGGAAACGGTGGGCTTGGGTCAGAGATGAGAAGGAAGATCTGGGCTTTCTGGAATGCTGGGGCAGTGTTTGCACTTAGGGCAAATTGTGGCCCATGAAGGCACGTCCAGTTTGTTGGCTCAGGGTGTGAGCGGACTCCTCCGCCGGTGGCTGAGGGATTGGGACTCCTCGGCTGGTCTGTGAGACTCACAGGCCTCTGCAGAGGGAGCAGGTCCTCACTCCTTCCTCATTGTGCGTTTAGAAGTGAGCTGCTGAGTCCTCTTCATGTCTGGTTGATGAAAATGCTTGTCCCTAAACTTAATGGCTGTACCAGTGTTTTTATTCCTTTAGCACCTCCCTGAGTGCCTGCTCTGCGTGCAGGGAGGTGGGAGGGGCTACAGAGAGGGCGCTTACAGATTATTCCAGAAGGACATTCTCATCTGGCCAGAGGATCACAACAAGTGACTCCCTAAAGGCTCCTGAAACAACAACAGCCAAAAAAAAAAAAACGTTTTGAGGATTTTTATAAAGCAGCACGTCTGTCTGTCTGTCTCTCTCTCTCTCACACACACACACACTTACTCATTTTTCACAGTACTGGGGTGTGACCAGGGCCTTGTGCATGATAGACAAGCACTTGACCATTGGGCTGCACCCCCAGCTCTTTTTATTTTGGGACAGGGTGTTTGCTAAGCTGCCCATGCTGGCCTTGAACTTGGTGATCCTCCTGCCTCAGCTTCCCTAGTGGCTGATGACAGGTCAGCATGGCATTTTGGGCCCAGCTGCGGCTCAGATCACCAGCAAGGTCCGGGCTGGCTGGGGGTGGCCTGTGCTGTGCAGCAGGAGAGGACGCAGCTCCTTCCTGTGCGGGGCCATCGGGTGCCATTGTTGGGGAGAGTCACGGAGGAAGTGCCTTCCCAGAGCCGTGTTTGGAGACAGTGGTGCCCCTTGCCTGCTTGTGGCTGGGTGCAGTGAGCCTAGAGAGGCGTGGTGGCCTTGTCCTTGCTCTGCTGCTTGCTGACTGTCTGACCTGCTGTTTTCTTATTGTGAAGGGTGCTGAGTTTGAAACTAAGGCTCCCTCTTCCCCCACAACTATAAAAATGGCACTGTGTCTGCGAAGAACTTAAGAAGGCTTGGCTCATACCTGGCGCCTTCTCTTGATGAATTCCTCTAATCTTTTGTCTTTGTGGTGCAGGGCTTGCGCATGCTAGGCAGGTGCTTTGCCACCGAGCTCACCGCATCCCCTTTGGTTTCTAATTAATTAATTATTATTATTTTTTTTTGTATCGGGGATTAAATCAGGGGTGCTCAGTTACTAAGCCACATCCCCAGCCCTTTTTAATATTTTATTTAGAGACAGGGTCTTGCTGAGTTGCTTAGGGTCTCATTAAGTTGCTGAAGCTGGCTTGGAACTCCTGATCCTCTTGCCTCAGCCTCCCAAGCTGTTGGGATTTCGGTGTGCGCCACTGCGCCACTGCGCCCAGCTGTTTGTTTTTTTAAATTATTTTGAGACAGGGTCTTGTTAAGTTTGAGCTTGTGACCCTCCTGCCTCAGCTTCCCGGGAGGCTGGGGTGGTAGGCGAGCGCCTTTGTGCTCAGCCGCCAGTCCCCTTCTGAGGTGGGAGCTGTCATTTCCGCTTGCAGATGAGGAACCTGAGGCTCCAGATGGTGGGGTCTCCTGGGTGGTCAGCAGCACAGCAGGACTGAGCTGAGACTGGCTCCAAGGAGGTGCCTCCATCCTGGATGTGCCTGCCGTGGCCCGTGGCCCCTCACGGTGACAGTCAGGGATTACCATCTAGAGCAGGCGCTGCCCTGCCCAGGCCCGTCTGCCTGTGGAGACGCCTCTTCTGGTCCTGTAAGCGTGGAGACCTCTTCTCTTCATCTCACGCCTGGGTGCTCCTGACTGTCACCAGGTGGCAGCCCCTCTGCTGCCTGAGTGACTGCTTCGGGTGACCATGGCCTCTCCCTGCTGGAGCTAGGAGGATGTTAAGAAGCGTCTCTTTTTTGCTGGCCCCTCCACTGACCTGCCAGCACCCTCCGTTCCAGTCTGAAGTCCCTGTGCCCTGCCTCCCGGGATGGCCTTGCTCCCTTCCTCTTGTGACATCCTGTTCTCCTTGGGCCGTTTCTCCCGACTCCACTCCAGCTCCTGGCCTCCTTCTGTGCCTTCCTTGGGGCCTGTGTGCCCTCTGTCTGGAACACGCTGCCCTAGGACCTGGCTGCCTGTGTCTTGGATTCGTCCCCGAGGGTGATTTTCCTTGGCCGCCTGGTCTGAAGGAGTCGTTCCTTCATTTTCTGTTGTTTTTTGAAATAAACTTTTTGCGTTTTAGAGTCACTTTAGATTTCCAGAAAAGTTGTGCAGACAGTGCTGAGAATTCCCACGTCACCCGGCCTGCGCGCCCACCCCACCCCGCTCCTAGCATCCTGGGTGCCAAGCATTTGTCAGAATCCGAGTCGGGGTGGCACGTCATTACCAACAAAGCCTTTGCTATGTGCAGATGTCCTTAGTTTAGCCACTGAGGCCCCTCTCTGTTCCAGGCTCCCCTCCGCCATACCTGGTTGTCTTATCTCCTCAGGCTCCGGCTGTGACAGGTTTTCAGCCTTGCTTTCGATGACCTTGACAGTTTTGAGGCCTGGGCCAGGCGTTTGGTAGGTTGCCCCTCGCCTGGGTTCATGTGGCGCGTCTCAGGATGGATGGCGAGTTGCTAGCCTCAGGATTGGCGGGATGGGTTTTGGGGGGAAGAACCCCTGAGGCACAGTGCCATTTCCGTCGCATTAAGGTGCCTGTTATCATTGACTTACATCAGTGCTGATGTTGACCTTGGCCACCTGGCCTTGGTGACAGTTCCTTGGCTGTTCATATGGTGTCCTTTGGAAGGAGGTCGCAAGGCCCCAGCCACACCTAGAGTGGGAGGCCCACTCCACCTCTTGAGGGCGGAGGATCTAAGGAAATTATTTGGAGCTTTTCTGTGTGGGAGGTTTTGTTTCTTCTGCCCTGTTGTTTGTTCATTTAATCCTTCATGTGAGTGTGAATTTAAGGATAATTGGTTTCTACTTTGGGTTGTAATGCAATGCTAATTATCTATTTTATTGCACATTGTTCCTATTTTGGAAGTTGAACCCCCTCCCCCCCATAACTGAGGATTGAACCCAGGACCCCTCTACCACTGACTACATCCCCATCCCTTTTTATTTTTTATTTTGAGGTAGGGTCTCACTAAGTAGTGAAGGCTGGCCTTGGACTTGAGATCCTCCTGCCTCAGCTGCCTGAGAGCTGGAGTTAACGGCATGCGCCATCTCACCTAGATCTGTTTTTTTCTTTTTCTTTTTTTCCTTAATTGGAGAATGGTATTAGAAATCAAGAACTGGGGCTGGGGACATAGCTCAGTTGGTAGAGTGCTTGCCTCACATGCACAAGGCCCTGGGTTCAATCCCAGCACCAAAAAGAAAAAGAAGTCAAGATCTGTGTGCTGGGCATGCTCACGGTTCCTGGGTGTCTGTGCTTCTAGGTTCTCTGATTGACAGCAGGGAAACATTTACCTGTGTGGTCGCCAGAGCATAGGCACCTGTCTGTCCATAGTCCTGCATGTACCCATCTGTGTTAGCTAAACGTGAGATCATGAGATCCTGCACGGATCCACTCTAGCCTCGTCCCCCTAGTTGAAGTCCCCCCCTTCAGCAGGGAGAGAGGTGGCTCCTGCTGTCTGCCCTTGGTGTACCATGTCCTGGTGCACAGTTAACCTGGTCTGTACATACAGCTTGACAAATGACCGAGCGAACACTTGGGGCTATGACTCGGGTCAAGATAATCGAGCATCGTCAGCATCCAGAAGGTTCCTTGATTGCTCTGATATTGCTCTCATACTGTATTTGTTGGTTTCTGTGCCAGAATGCAGATGTCTTTTTTAGAAGGGCCTGGGCTTCCATGCTCACTCCTCCTCTCCCTTCGGGGGTCAGGAACCGCAGAGGTTTCAAAAGCCAAACTCCTCCAGCCAGATTCCCTGGTTCTGGGTTGCCTCCTCCCTAGTTCAGTATTTATTCTTTGTGGCTCGGTTTCCCCACCTGGGGATGACGAGGACATACGGTTAGTGCTGAGGTGAAGTTGCCCACCTGTAAGTGCTCAGAGTGGAGCTGGGCCGTGGTGAGGGCCGTGGTGAGGGCCGAGGGGCTGGCCACTGTTGGAACAGGCTTGCAGAGACGGGCGTGTCCTGGTGGGCCACCAGGACAGGTCCTCCTCGCTGTTCTGCTCTCCAGCCTCTGGGAAGAGGGTGTGCAGGCAGATGGGAAAATGGTATCCAGCCCGACCCCTGCTCAACAGGGAAGGATCACGTAGGGTGGCCCCGCGGACGGCTCTGGACCTCTGTCTAGACCCCGACCCCAGGCACCGCCCTGCCCCTGCCTGTCCTGCGGCCCCTGCGGCAGTGGGAGAGCGCTGCTCTGCCGCTGTTTGGGATGAGCTCCCAGGTGCTCTGTGTCTTGAGCTCTGGTGGGGAGTCCCTGGAGGGGCTCACCTTGTTTTGAGGGCGACCTTTCTCTTTACTGGGAGGCTGTCCTTGGGCGGAGCTGAGTGCTCTTTCCTGGGGAGGGTGTCTGTGGTGGTGGCTTTTGTGTCCAGGACACCTTTCTCACAGAGCCACTGGCACCCAGGCAGGTAGTGACACATGGAGTGACCTGGGCTTGACTGGGTTGCTGAGACCTCAAGAACCCAAGTCTGTGTGGGTAAAGGTGACATTTGTTTTTTTGGTACCAGGGATTGAACCCAGGGCGCTTACCCACCGAGCCTCACCGCCAGCCCTTTTTGGTATTTTATTTAGAGGCAGGGTCTCACTGAGCTGCTTAGAGCTGTCTACACTAAGTGGCGGAGGCTGGCTTTGAACTTGGGATCCCTTCCCTCAGCTTCCTGAGCGGCGGGGACTTCAGGTGTGCACCACCATGCTTAGCCAGTGGGACATTTGTAAAAGTGGACAGGACGGCTGTGGCGCCCGATCTCTCTCTGCTCCAGTTACCACCGGGTCCGCGGCAGGGCTCCTGACTCGGCGAACGCTGGCTACTCCTCCAGCCTGCTGTTCTGTTTGGGAAAGTCAGTGCTTTGGTCCCGCATGACCCTTCCCGTCTGGTTCTGTGGTTATGAGCCGTGGCAGCCAGCCCTCGTTCATTAGGACAGGAAGGCCGGTGATCCAGGTGGCTCTGGGGAGTGGAGTCAGTCTGTGGCCTCTCGGGGACAAGCAGAGAGTCCATGTGTCATGTGTCTGTCCTTTGGTTAGGGAAGGCACCCACCAACTCCGTCCCCTCCAGGGAAGAGAGAGTTCTTAAAAGGAGCGGAGGGGACCGCCTTGGCATCTTGGGAAGCTGGCGGCGGTACTCTGCTGGCAGTTAGAAAACAGGCCTGGGCCGTGCTCTACTTGGGAACCTCAGACACTGGTGATTGGCCCAGAATTCTTTGCTCCTTCTCCCGTGTCTGCTCCTTACAACTGCGCCCTCTGCCCAGCGAGCTCACCTGTTAACCAAGTCCCAAGTCACCCTTTCCATTGTGCCAGCTAGGCATTTTTCAGGGTGTTCACTTCTCAGAAGACAAAGCTTTCAGGGTTTCAAGATGACACTTGATTTGTGTCCAAGGAAGTGTCATCTGGACGCCAGGGGTGTTTGCGGGGCTCATGTTTTGTGAGCACTTACTGGGCCACAACAAATTTGCAGATGGCCACATTTGGTTCTATGATGATGGCTTGGTGTAGGTACGCCGTCCCCGTTTTATACTGAAGGAAATCGAGGTTCCTGTGAGTCGGCAAGAGTAGCACTGCCGTCAGACTTTGTCTTTGGCGTTAAGCCTTTCGTTTAACCATGGGCCGTATCCACGGGTTCTGAGTTAAATACGTGTAGGGCCCAGCAAGGAGGTCAGTGGCATGTGGGATTCTGGGGGCTTCTGTGAATGGGAGTGCTTCCACTTCATTGTTGACCCCTGGGGATACGGCCTACGTGGTTTAGAAATGTGGTGAAAGAGAGAGGAGAGATGTAGTCTAGGTACACCAGCTTTTCAAAGACCGTGGATGAATTCAACGAAACATACCTTGAGATGGAAGTGGCCGAGGACTGTCAGTTTGCATTCTCTGTGGTGGGTTGGTCACAGCAGAGTTCTTACAGGACTTTGGCCACCCTGTGCGTGAGTCAGGACAAGCCCCTGGAAGGTCTGCTCTAGAAGCTTGAAGAGTGATGGGCGCGGGTTGAGTCCTGTCTCTGTACAGGAGGCCCGGTCCTGCCATGCACCGTCCTGCCATGCATGCATTCACAGCACCCATTGTGGTATGCGTTTGCCAGGCTGACAAAGCTGAAAACATTTTTAAAAAATGTCTGTGTAATGTCACCAGTGAGCCACTTGGAAACCAGGCACAGATGCAGCGGAAGCCCAAGATATTAAAATCCTGCACCGTACCGTTGTTGCCGAGATCTGCCTGGATAGGAGATGTTTTCGGAGACAGGATGCTAGAGAATATACAATTATAGCAATTTGCTAACCAGCCCCAGACCTTAATTAGTACAGGATCCTCGTTTTCATTGTTGTATGTAAATTAAGATTCTCACAAAGGGGTTGTTTATGAGGATGGCTCCGAGATAGAGACCTTCTGTCATTTTTCAAGGAAACTCTTTTAAGAAAATGAAACCGTAAACACTTTGTGTAGAAGAGCTGAGAATTTTTTTCTTTGAAGAAATGAGCATCGTAATTTCAAGTCTACTTTGCCTTTTTTTACTTCTCCAAGTAGCACCGTCCTTGGACTGTGCACTAGAGTGTATTTGTGAGTTAGATCACCACCAGATTGTTCCTCTCCCAGCAAGATCTGAAATATCCCGGAACTTGGAAGGTGCCTGACTGGAAGCTGGGACGTGGTCCACCCTCCCCGCACGGAGCCCCGTTGCTGACGCCTGAGTGACTTAATTTAGCTTGGGGGTTCACTTGCAGAAACCCTGCGCCTGCTCCACGTTTGAAGCCTGACCCTGGGACTTGTTTGTGGGACTATTACTATTCTGAGGGACTGTGGTCAGAAATAGACCCTTTTCAGCCTTAAAAGGAGCCCATTTCTTTCTTCCTCCCAATGCCTTGAGTAGACCCCAGGGGCCCCGAGAGCTTTTAGAGACCCTGACACTTTTTCACTTGAAGTTTTGGGTAATGTCGCAGGTTGAGTGTCCTTTGTCTGAAATACTTGGCACCAGAAGCGTTTTGGAGTTGGGATTTTTGTTTTCCTTCAGATTTTGCGATATCTGGGTGTGCATAATGTGGTACCTTGGACGGGACCCGAGTCTAAACAGAGTCTAACAGAGTTCATCACTGTTTTCCTACGCATCTTCCACAAGTGGCCTGTCGCTCATCTTGGGCAGTCTCTTCAGTGGGCCTCTCTTGCAACTGACCTGTCACATGAGACCGGGTGTGGAATTTTCCGCTTGTGATGTCACGTCAGCACAAAAAGTGTCGGATTTTAGAGCATCTTGGGTTTCTGGTTGTTGGACTCCACCTCTACTTCATTTGGCTACAGTGGACTTTTTCCTTTTCTTTTGACATGGGATCTTGCTGTGTTGCCGAGGGTGGTCTTGAACTCGGGGCTAAAGCCGTTCTCCTGCCTCGACCCCCTGAGTAGCTGGGACCACAGGTCTGCGCCTTGGGAGCTGGCTCCTTTACCAGTGACATAGGGAGCACGTTCGGGAAGGCCATGGCTTGTGGTGGGAGTGAGTGCAGTGCTGTAAGTCCCCAAGATCCCCTTCAACCTCCTGGGAACCCCCTGCACTCCTAGGAACCTAGAGATCAGCATTTCACAAACATGAAGAAACAGCCTTATTGATCCACGCCTCTGCTGTCCGGTGTGTGCCTCGATTCCATCCTGGACACGCCTTCTCACAGGACTTTGAGGACCACGCAGTTCTAGGTCAAAAAAAGCAGATCCCACCCCTTGTTCTATACCACTGACCTACACCCCCTGCTCTCCTTGGTTTTTCGGGTGAAGGTCTCCGTCCTCAGATCCTCATGCACTGCCCCTGCCCATCTTCCTGCCCACCTCACTGGCCTCCTTACTCCCTGTATTCCCCTCTTCTTCATTCACACTCCACCTTACAGATCCTTGAAAGAGTCACTGCTGGCCACAGGGCCTTTGCTCATACCTGGAAACTCTCTCCTCCCCTTTCTCTCCTTGACGCCCCTCCCTGCCCCATCATTTAAAGCTCTAGGAGAGGGAAGAGTTCTGCCTGTTGTTTGGGTCCATCCCCTTAACTAGTACTGTGCCTGTCGTAGGTGGTGTGCAATGAATCTTTATTTTGAATGAATGACTGAACTTTGTCTATCTGATGGATGGAACTTTGATCCTTTTGGCTGGGTTTTTAGCATAATCCAGTGCCTGGAAATACTTCCCTGGCTCAGGTGTCTGTTCTGTGTGCTTATCTCTTCCCTCCAGGGACGTGGGACTGTTGGACATGGCCCCTTTCCTCTGATTGCTTTCCGTCTTGACATACTGTTTCTGCTGAGCTCTTTCTAACACACAAATCCAGGTGTTCAACTCTCCTGCTTGAGGGCTGCTGCGGATTGGATTGGGTGGTGCAGAGGCAGACTCCTTGTTGTGTTGGGGACACCCTGCAGGGCTCTGCAAACTGGCCGCCTGTGGTCCTGTGATGCATCCTTACTGAGCCGCCCTTCAGCTCCTTCCAGGCTGCCTCTCCCTGAGGACACCTTCCCCTGGTCTTCCATATCCCTCGAGACCCAGGCCCTCCCTCCTGAGCCCTGATTCACACAGTGTCACTCTTGAAAGTGATTAAATGGCCCAGGAAGGGAATCCGTTTTGATCAGAAATTCTTAGGCTTACTAAAGGTCTGAGAAGTTTCAAGTTAGACTAAAGGAGGATTGAAAGGCAAGGCCGTGTCCACCTCTCTAGGCCTGATTTCACCTTCCAGACCTTCCGGCCGATGGGGAGGGGCCTGCCTGTGGCCTGTTCTGGGTCTTCCCATCAAGCTCCTACTGCCCAATATGGCAGCCACAGGATGGCAGTGTGTGTTTGATTCACAGTTTGCAAAACCAGACCTCTTTCCTGAGATCTCGGTCCTAGCCCCGCTTCATGTGCACAGCAGCCCGGTGGGGCTGGAGGCCGCCATAGTGGACAGCACAGATGCAGAAGAGACCCAGAACAGGGCCGCCATTATAGCAAGCGCTGTCCGGCCGCCCTCCTCTGTGGCTCCAGAGGTGAATGGGCTCATTGTGAACTGAGCCGGGCTCTGAGGGGGATGCACACAGCCCGGCCCAGGGCCGGGTGGATACTCCGCCTGTGTTGACATTTTGCTTGATGAGATCTCTCTTCCCATCTTCCCAAGTTGGCATTTCTTGCCCAGGTCCTGAGCAACTGCCTTTTGCCAGACCCCAACCGAGGTTCCTCAGGGGGGTGGAGAGCCAGCTGCCCTCTCCTGGCCTCCTGCCTTCCCTGCTTCGGGTGTGTTTCCTGTCCCTGCAGGGGTGGGGGGAGGGGTGGGGTGGGGGGAGGGCCGTAGGCCTGCTTCCTGTCCCTGCATCCCAGGGGTCCAGCCCTTGCATCTCTTGACTGTGGGGCGGTCACCTCATAGTAGCTGCTGAGTACATGCCTTTTTCAATGAAGGATGTCTTCCTAGAATTAAAATCAATTTTAAGGGAAAAAAATGGCTTGTTGGGTTTTTCCTTCCCAATTACAATAAAATCAGTGTACATCTCCTTGCAACAAGTCAAACCGCTCAGAGAAAAAGCGAAGACCCCTCTTTTGGCAGGTGACCATTGTTAACAGTGGTGTCTTGTATCTGGACTCCCGCCCCATGTATAGACAAACCTGTTCAGATCCCAGGAGGCTGAACCTGAGCCCCCACTCCATCTCCCCCAGTCCCGCTTCTCTGGCCTCCACTTTTTCTCCCTGCCCCGTGGGCCGCTAACAGTGGGGACTGGCCACCAGGGAGTCTGCAGTCCCACCTGAGGGGCAGCCGTGGCCAGTGCTCTGTGTGGAATGGGGGCCCTGCAGGGCCTGATTTGGTGACTTCACATCTGGTTTTAAAATTTAGATTCTACTTTTCTTTCTTTCTCGTTTTCTTTGGTGGTGCTGAGGATTGAACCCTGGGGTCTCGCATGTTCTAGGCTGGTGTTGTACCACTGAGCTGCACCCTAGCCCTAGTTTCTGCCAATTTTAAAAAATCAAATCAATTAATTAATTATTTTGGGTACTAGGGGTCTAACCCAGGGGTGCCTGACTGCTGAGCCAGGTCCCCAACCCTTTTTGTCTCAATAAGTTGCTGAGGATCTTGCCAAGATGCCGAGGCCGGCCTCCGTCAGCGCCTGAGTCTCTGGGATCACAGGCCTGTGCCACTGTGCCTAGCTGCCAATTTAAAAATTTTAGAATAGTGATGTCCAGCTGTGGGGGCCTCTGTTGGCCACCACCCCAGGCCTTGCTGAGGGTTCCCCTGGCCTGAGTGCCAGTGGGGCCATCCTGGATCACTGGTTCCCTTGTTACCCAGGTGGGGCTCTTCCGTCCTCACCAGGCTGACCTGGTTTGTCACCTCCTCCTCCCCAGTGAGCCTAATTCCCTTCCTGGCACTTCAGTCTTTGGGGACCATCTTTCAAACCAGGTGGCTATTTTTGTGGGGCCAGAAATAGTCGGCTGTGAAGAGGGACTGTGTGGTAGGGTAGGTGGGCATCTGAAATCTGGACCAAGTCTGGGGGCCGCAGACGCTTTGCCAGGCTGAGGAGGCCGAGCGGAGGC
The DNA here is from genome assembly GCF_964194105.1 of Spermophilus citellus. NCBI lineage: Eukaryota > Metazoa > Chordata > Mammalia > Rodentia > Sciuridae > Spermophilus > Spermophilus citellus. The sequence goes on along the minus strand of NC_138185.1, from coordinate 5,622,199 downwards.
TGAGGAGGCCGAGCGGAGGCTGAGGAGGCCCAGCGGAGGCAGGAAGGAGGTTGACTCCTCTCACTCCTGCCCAGGGGGCGGGATGGGGTGACAGGCCTGAAAGGCCACTTTGGCCTTGTCCTGGCTGCAGGAGGCTTCACCATGCAGGTGTAGAACTGAGAATCCCGGTGGCTGAGGACCCTGGGAGGTGTCCCCACAGAGATCTTCAGACTTAAAAGGCCCTAAGACAAAGGGCAGGGAGGCTGGGGCCTCCGGTGCCTGCGGTCTCCTGGCAGGGAGTGTGTTTTCCCCAGGGAAAGTCACTTCTCTTTTTACTGCCCCTGATTCTGGGGAACAATAGCTCTCCCCAAGAGGTGGGAGGAGTGGGAAGTGGGGGGCCAGGAAGCCTCCCCAGTCCCCCACCTTGGTCTTCCAGTGGTGAGTCTGAGCACAGCCCTGACACATTCAGGGTATAAATCCTCACTTAATCCCTTTCTTTTAGGGGGAAATGGGCCCGAATGGCCCTGTGCCTGTGCAGAGGGGAATTTCCTGTTTTCAGGTCCCCTTTGGGCTGTTGCCTCCACATTCCTGCTCTTCTGGATTTGCTGAAGACATTCCTGAAGGCTGGGGAAGACAACCTGGAGTGTCCAGGTGGCTGGCGCCCCTCTGGTCTCGTCATCCAGATGTGTCTGGGGGCACCTGGCCAGGTTGTGTGCCCAGCTGTGGACTGCAGCAAAGGACAGACATTCTGAGATGGAAGTCCCAGTCAGGAGGAGACACAGTCAGCCAGGGAACTGGCAAAGGAGGAGAATCACCTATTTTACTTATTTATTTTATTTTTGGTCCCAGAGATTGGACCCATGGGTGCTGAACCACTGAGCCCCATCCCCAGCCCTCTGTGGCATTTTACTTAGAGACAGGGTCTCGCTGAGTTGCTCTGGGCCTCCCTAAATTGCTGAGGCTGGCTTTGAATTGTAATCCTCCTGCCTCAGCCTCCCGAGCACCTGGCAGAAGATAACGTGGTAGTCCTCAAGGAGGGACGGCGACCCAGGAAATACGCCACAGCTTCTGGATACTGCAGTGAGGAGGCTGAGGCCAGGGTGGTCAGGGAAGGCCTCTCCGGGCAGCTGGTATTTGAGCCCAAGGCCGAAGTTGGCCAGTATGGAAAAGATGGCAGAGAACATTCTAGATGGAGGTGCATCCATGTGCAAATGGCTCCTCTGAGCAGCAGAAAGGGGGCCACTGCTCGCTGGGGGCGCTGTAGGTCTTGATAAGAGGCTCTCAGAGGAGGGATGGAGCAGGATGTGCCTGGTCTTGTTGAGGCCAGCAGACCAGCCGGTGGTTGGATAATCATGGGACTGGAAAGTGGCAGCCCAGAAGGTTGGAATGAATGGGCAGAAGTGATGGTGGGGCAGGAGCACCCTTTGCTGAGCACCTTTTAGGTGCCAGGCACCCTATAGACCTGTCATCCTAACCCTGCCTCTCTCCCTCCCTCCCTCGCTCTCTGCCTTCCTTCCCAGCACTGGGGATCCAACCCAGGGTCTTGCGTGTTTCAGGCAAGCCCTCTAGCCCTGCCCTTCTTATTTTGAGACAGGGTCTTGCTAAGTTGCCCAGGCTGGCCTCCAACTTGCAGTCCTCCTGCCTGAGCCTCCTGATTTCCTGGGATCAGGCCTGAGGCACCACACTCCCTGCACCCTGGGAGGTGGAGGATTCTTAAAGTAGCCAAGAAATGTATGAGCCCTGTACAAAGAGAAGATAGAGAAGTACTTCCCTTGCTGTACCTTCCTCCCATACATAATCACACATTCCTGATGTTTCTTTTTAAACTTTTTTTGTCTAGAATGCAATCAGTCATTTTGAATTTATTAGCCATGTGACCATGTGACCCATCCCTCTGGGCCTCAGTCACCGTGTCAATAAAATGGGGTTTCTGAGAACCTACTGGTGAGTTGGAAGTAAGTTGATTCTTATTTAGAAAATCCCCCCTCCCCCTGTTCAGCAGGAGGCAGCTGTTTGTTTCTGGCCCTCCTCCCTGGAGGCAGGCCCTCCCCTGATGCTGGTGGCCTGGATTTCTGGAGTTGCTCAGGGACTATCTGTGACTGTGGCCTTTGTTTTCTTCCCTTTGAAATGCAGGTGAGACGCTGGGTGTCCTCAGCCCAGGCCCAGGCCAGGCAGCGGGGGTGGCATGTTGACTCAGGGCTAGGCCTCCTGCGGGCTTCTCAGCACCGTGGACATTATGGACCTAATCAGTCTGTCCTGGGGCCGTCCTGTGGGGTGTTTGGCTGAGTCCCTGGTCTCTGTCCACCACAGACCAGTAGCAGCCCCTCTCTTTGTCTACCGTATCAATAAAATGGGGTTTCTGAGGGGTTTGGCAATTACCAAAATTATCTCCAGACGTTGCTGCTGGGTGTCCTCTGGGGGGACCCACTTGATGACCTCTGTTCCACACTGTTTTAAACATCTGAGTCCCGTAAAGGTGCCCCTGGATGGATGTGTGATGGGGGAGGGCTGTCCTGAGCTCCTGCTGTATACTGGATCCTGGGGATACAGATCCAGGGTAGGAGCACCTGGCGCGTCCTGAGTGTTCCATCAATCTGTTGTCCCCATTCCCCACTTAAAGTGTCACAGCATTCAGGGGCCCAGCACTTACTGAGTGTTCTAGGTCTTGGCAAACCCAGCGCGGGCCTGGCCCCTCCTGCACCTGGGTCTCGTGGCTGCCTGGTTTCTGAGGCCTCTGTGCCCTGACAGCACACAGATGCGTCTCTGCATCCCACCATGTGGCCGCCCCGCGATGCTCTGCGTCCCACTCCCCCGTGGGTGGGCACTGCTGTGCGTCCTGTCTTGGGCTCCCATGGCCACGCTGCAGTGGCTGCCCTGGTGCCCACTCTGAGCGCGCCTCGCCCGTGGGCAGTAGGAAGGGCATCTCGGCATGGCCCCACTGGGGTCCGGGGTCGGGAAGCCTCCCCCCTCCCTCCCTCGGCTCCATGAAATGTGGGCCATGTTCTGCATCTGAAATCCTCCCTTCCCCAGAGGGGTGCCCTGCGCTCGCTCGCTGTGGAGGGCTGCCCTTCTTCCTGGTCAGCCTGCTCTTGTCTTCATTAAGGGACTTCCCAGAGGCCTGCAGAGCGCCGCCCGGTTCCCAGCGGCTCCTCGGCCTGCATCCCCTCCATTCTGAGGCGCCTTTCTTCCCCTTTCTTCTCCCAGACCCACTTCTGGGCTTCAGCCGCAGCCGCCACAGAATCGCCTTTTTGTTTCTGAACGGGCCCTCGCGCCGCCACGGCTCCCACTGCCCCGTTTGAAAGCATGGGGCACCTGAGCTTCCCAGAAGCCGGGCTGCGCGGTGGGGGTGGCCCGGAGTCCCTGCAGCCGCGTGAATCACGCACATGGGTCTCTGCCAGCAGAGCCAGCGGCCTGGGGACGGCCTGAGGCAACCGGTTCCTCCACATTCCCTGTGTGGTCTGGCCGAGGTGGCTGGCTGCCCTCTATGTGCCATGTTGGAGTGGCCTCTGAGGGCCGGGGGTCAGTGCTTTCCTGGAGCAGGTTGGGCTCTGCCTCTTGGTAAATTGCATGGAGTTGGTTCTCCAGCAGGAGATCCCTGGCCGGTGCTCTCGCTCTTCCTCCCCCAGGGCCTCAGTCCAGCTCCAAGGAGAAGTGAGGTCCTCAGGCTGCTGAGCTGGAAACAGAAGCCCTTTGGAAGCCAGCCCCTTCCCTGGGTAGAAGCAGGCCCACTTCTTCATTCCAACTGCCCTTTGATCCCAGTCTGCCCTGTGTGTGGGGTGGGGGAGGCTGTGCAGGGACAGGTCACTCCTCCCGCCCCAGGACGGGCTTCTGCCTTCCAGGAAGCGCATCAGAACTCAAAGGCAATTTGAGCAATTATTAAGACAATTGAAAGCACATTGAAAATACCAGGCACTGCCCGCAGTCCCCTTCCCCTCCTCACTCCTGGCCTGCAGAACAACTGCGACTCCTTGTGTTTATTCACCTTCACCTGAATAAATGGCCCTTTGGTGCACTGCACTGAGGACTTGCAGCTTGGCTGTGCTGCTGTCGAGGGTGATCAATCAGAGGCGAAGGCTCAGGGACCTGAAGGCAAGCCTCTGCCCCAGACGGCCTGGTCGCAGAGAGGTGCTGGTGTCCTTGCCCCACCAGGTGACCTCATGTGTCCAGGACCAGGGCTGGCCTGCTAAGTGGTGACTCTTAGCCTGTCCTCTGCTTCTTCCTCCTCCCCCTGGGAGAGGCTGCCGAGGAACCGGAAGCAGGAATGTCTGCAGAGCAAGCCTCTGTGTCTTTGGAAAAGGACAGGCCAGGCCCTCGGAGAAGCCAGGCTTTCTCCATGGCCGGTAAGTGTGCCCTCCCTGATTCCTGGGCTCTATTTGGGTCGCGGTGCCCGAGTTGCCGGGGAAGTGACCCTCTTATCCCACTGCCTTGTTTTCCCTTTCACCCCGTCTCCTGGTTCTGGGTGGGAAGCTCCCGTCACCGAGGGCGTCCTGGAGGAGCCACCAGGGCCGTGGAGGAGGCCGCTGTCCTCTGACCTGGCAGGCCCAGGCGGGCGGGCGCCGTGCTCCCCATGGGTTCCCGTGGCTCTGAGGCCGCGTCTGCCCCAGGGCTGTGGGGACTCACATGCTCCTCGAGGCTCAACTTTCTTTGCTCTAAGGACAGTTTCCCTCCCTGCCCCCCTCCTTTGCCCTGATTCCTGCTCTCTGCCAGGAGGAAATTCCGGGCCTTTTTTTTAAAAGGATGTATTTGCTCCTCGAGGAGGCCCCAAGGTTCCTGCCGTGGGAGGCTGCTTGGGTCCCTGCTCCGTGTCCCAGGAGGGCAGCTGCTTTGGAAGTGATCAGCCTGGCTCCACCTCGCGGCTTCTGGGAGGGCAGCTGCGGGTGGTCCCGTTTGAGGCGGGCTGTGCGGGCTGTGCGAGGGCCCTGGTCACCGAGAGCTGTCTGAGCCTTGCCGGCCTCCTCTGACCTCCTCTGCTGCTGTTACCGGGAATCCTGCATTTTTATGGTCTGATTGAAATGCAGAAATCCATCCTGGCTCATTCCACGCTCCACATGGACTGGTGTCTTTGATAACTGTGAACTGTGTGGGGTTGATTTAACATGCACTTTGGAGAAGGCATGCTCTGCTTTGGGGGCAGGGTGGTGGTGGGGAGGAGGAGGAAGAGGACGAAGAGAAGGAGCAATGATTGAGATAGTTCCTTGATTGAGCTCACTTTGTGCCCAGTCTTTTCCTGAAAGCTGAGCAAAATCAACTCATCTCCTCCTTTGGTGACTCTGCCCTTATCTCCATCTTCCAGAACAGCCCAGAGAGGCTGAGTCGCTTCCTCATGGTCACACTGCTGGGGAGAGCAGAACTATGTTCTGGAGGCTGTTAATGCCAGAGAGCAGTTTCCTGACTGCCTGTCTTTGTCGTCTACGACCTGGTGCCTCTACTCTGTAGGATGACCAGTTGTTCCAGTTGGCCCAGGGTACCCTGCTGCGGTGGTGGACATGCGGTGGTGGACATGCGTGTCCCACTTATCTCGCATGCAGGCCCCAGCAGGCTTGTGCAGACGTCGTCGTTAAGGAAATTTAACACCCACAGAAACAGGAGGCCTGGGCCTTGGCGCTTCAGCCCTTCCCCTGGAGGGAGGCGACGATTCCCTGTAATACGTGTCATTTCCGAGACCCAGGAGAGCATCCAGTGCTGACTCAGGCCCTGGGCGTGGGTGGGGACAGGGTGCCTGGCGTGGCCTGTCTGGGAGGCCTCGGTGGAGACAGGGCAGGGAGGGGAGGTGATCCTGGAGCCCCCAGCCTCTTTTGTAGCACCCAGCAGTTCTGATGCCACCGTTGGAAGATCCGAAGGTGAATGTGCTCCTGGGTGACTGTCGTTGGAGAGAATGGTGTGCCACCTTCGCCCAGTTCCCGCAACTCCTGGTGGCACCTTCCCTGCCCCCATAGTTGTTGGGGAAAAACAAAAACAAAAGCAAATTGAGAGCCACCTGTTCAACCCTGGGCCCTAACTTAGCAAGTCCTCGCGCTCGGAGCCAAGGGTGAGGCCCTGCTGGGGCGAGGTCCTGGGGTGCCAGGGTTGGCAGCGTGGGCCTCAGAGCCGGCACAGCTGCCTGGGTTCAGTTCCCTGCCTGCCCCTCAGCAGCTGTGCCATCTTAGGCAAGTGACCTGGAGGGAACCCCAGGGAAGCATTTTAAATGGTGCCTTGTGCTTATTGCATGTGACAAAGGACAGTCTTGGCTGTTAATAACTGCGGCTCAGGAAGGCTCAGAGCCAGGCCTGCTTGGAGGATGGATCCCCTCAAGTCACGGCGTGGCCGGGCAGGGTTGTTTCTGTGGTTCCCAGTTAGGTCTGGGGAGGATCTCATCACATGCTTGGCTCTTGGTACCCAGGAGACTTCCCGTATTCTGAAGATCTCGGGGAAGTGTCACCAGCCGGGAAACGTGTGCTGCTTCCTGTTGCGGGCCAAGATGTTTCCCAGAGTCATCACCCTGGCCCTCCCTGACCCGGTTCATCCGGATGATCCCTCCTAGGCCAGACCTACCTGGAGGGCGGGTAGGGGCCCAGGGTTGCTGGTGGGCCAGCCCCATAGAGTCACCAGAGAAAGTGGCCAGGAAAACCCAGACCGAAACAGAACCAAGAAACCCTTCAGATCAAAGGTGAACCCTGCCCTGCGCCGCAGTCCAAGTGGCTGTTTGTCATCCTTCCAAGTTCGTGGATGAAATGTGCTCAGCAATACGGCCTCGTCAGAATTAAATCATTAAAGGAGGAAAAAAAAATTGACTCAGCCTTTTGGAAAAGCTCCCTGTGGTGGCTTCGTTACCATGACGACAGCCAGATTTCTACCACCATCTTGTCACCACCCGAGGCCTGGTCTCAGCCAAGGGCTTGCGTCAGAGCTGACCGCCATCTCCGACCTCTGAAGGGTGTGGGGTCTGGTGGACGTTTCCTGGGGTTTCTGCCTCTGAGCCTTCACGGAAGGCCCTGCTCTTGCCAGATGTGTCTGCTGATTGGGGACTATTAAATTTCTGCCCCTTGGATACAGCCACTCAACTCTCATTAACTCTGGGGGGAATCGGGGCCTTTGTAACCGCAGACAATTGCTTTTTTTTTTTAATTATTTATTTATGTTTTAAAAAATATTTTTAGTTGTCCATGAATACGATACCTTCATTTCGTTGGTTTAGTTTTATGTGGTGCTGGGGATCGAACCCAGGGCCTCGTACATGCTAGGCAAGTGCTCTAACACTTGAGCTACAACCCCAGCCCCCACAATTGGGGTTTATATGTTCTGCCGAGACTGGAAAGTTGGGGACACTCTTCAGTGTGGTGACCCTGGGCCAGGCCCGTCCTTCCACAGTGCAGGACCCAGTTTGCTCTTGGTGTCCTGGTGGACTTGGTCAAACCTGCGTGGGGCGCTCTAAATGGTTGAGGGGAGTGTTGATTTCTGGTGTGGTTCATGGAATTAAAGGATTTTGAAGTCCCAGAGGGACTTTGAGATCTTCTGGCCCCGTGGTCTTGATCTCTAGGACACCTCTGAGAAGCCTGAGCAGGCTGTGGCCGCTCGGCCCAGGGGGTGGAGTCTGTAGGCAGGACGTGCCTTGGGTTGGTGGTGGACTCCAGGGAAGAGCTTCACTCGGGTCCCTTTCTTTCTTCCTTCCCCACTTTACAGACCAGGCGCTGAGGCCCTGAGAAGGAAAGACACTTCTTAGGGCTCTTTTTGATGTAGCCTCATTTTCCAGCCTGGTCACCTTGCCTGGCTCTGTTTGTGGAGCCCCAGACCAGCCCCCGCAGGGTGATGGGAGGTGGGGGAGATGCCTCCCCAGGCCTGAGACCTCACAGTCCCCCCAGACACACACCACCCAGAGCCTCTCAAACTGGGCGCATCTTAGTCCTGGAAGGCCGTTGAAGAGGGTGGCTGGGCCCTGCCCCAGTGTTTCTAGTCCTGTAGACCCAGAGCAGGGCCCCCAAATTGTCATTTCTAGTGTATTCTCAGGTGCTGCTGCTGCTGCTGCTGCTGCTGGTTACCCTCACCCCAGGGGACTTCAGTCACAGAGATAACAGGGTGCCAGGGGCCACCTGAGCACTGGCTGGGCTGGTCCGATCACCAGACCCTGTGTGTCTGGGGACTGAGGGAAATGAGTGGCAGGTGCTGGGTGGTCCTTGCAGTGAGGATGAACTTCCCTTCAAAGTCCTCCTGAGAAACCTTCCTCCCTCTCCCACTGGTGAGTTTCCTCTCTCCCAATACACTTGAACACACCAACCAAAGCCTTGGCCTGATTGCTCTCTCTGTGTGTGTTTTGTGTGGCTGGGATGGAACCCAGGGGTGCTTTGCCACTGAGCTACACCCCAGCCTTTTTTGATGTTTTTATTTGTTTATTTTTTTGGTTCCGGGGATTGAACTCGGGGTGGGGGGGCACTTGACCACTGAGCCACATGTCAGCCCTGTTTTATTTAGAGACAGGGTCTCACTGAGTTGCTTAGCGCCTCACCTCGCCATTGCTGAGGCAGGCTTTGAACTCTCAATTCTCCTGTCTCAGCCTCCTGAGCTGCTAGGATTACAGGCGTGTGTAGCCCGGCCCGGCTCCTTTTTATTTTTTTGAGACAAGATCTTGTAAAGTTTGGAGGCTAACTTTGAACTTGTGATCCTCCTGCCTCAGCCTCCTGAGTCAATGGGATAACAGGTGTGTGCCACCATTCCTGGCTCAAAACACCTTTCTTAAAGTTTAATACTCTGACACTTGAGCAGAGTATGGGGGTATACTAGAGTCGTGTAGCACAAATCCCAAGCGCCTTCTGTGGTTCTCAACCCAGTCCCAACTTTATCCACCTGGGACGTTTTTATCCTGAATTGGGCCTCCTCCTTCGTTCATCAGGGACTTTGGTTCGCACCTGCTGCTTTTTTTCTTTCTTTCTTTTTTTTTTTAAATGTGTAACTGAACTTTATAAATACTTTTAATCTCCCTTATTTTGATAAAGTCATCCAGGCACATAGTGAATACCATACACAGAGGTCTACAGTGAAAAATAATCTCTCTCCACTCCCTACAGGTCTCCTTCCAAGGCGGCCACCTGTCCCCATGTAGAGCCCTGCTGTACTTTTGTGTTCACGTGAGAGTCTTCTGAGGATGCACAAGCACATCCTTACAGGTCCCTTAATGTGCTGGATACCTGTTGCTTTTACAATGTGGCACCTAAGCTTGACAATGTCAGTTCATGGGGAGGTGCCCTTTGGATCCTTTCTGGTTTTGCAGTGCTAGGGAACACGCCAGGGCCTCGCACATCCCCGGCCCTTTTTAATTTTTACTTGGAGACAGGGTCTCACTAAGTTGCAGAGGCTGATCTTGAACTTGCCATCCTCCTGCCTCAGCCTCCCGAGTCACTGGGGATGACAGGTGTGGGTCACGGCACCTGGCTGCCTGTCTTTCTCAAGGGCTGGAGCATTCCATGGTGTCTGTGGACTGGCTCTTCGTGGACACATAAGTTGTCCAGTTCTGGGCACAACACACGGTGGCTGAGTGGGGTCCTCTTGTTCCCGCTCTGCTCCAGGAGGGGACTGTGGAGCCAGGCAGTGTGGAGCAAGTGAGTTTTCCCGTCGGACAGTGGAGAGGACCCTTCTGGGAAAGCCGTTTTCCCTGGGGGATGGTCCCTATTCCCGGAGCCTGTCCCGGGTTCTGTCTTTTAGCTTTCTCACTGACTGACTCCTGTGCCTTGGGGGAAACCCTTTGGGCTTTCTGGGCCTCCACTTGGTGTCTCTGGGATGCTCCCCCAGACCCTGGGCTCTTCACCCTCAGGACACCTGTGGTTAGCACCGAATTTCCTCTCATCACTGGTCTGCCGATCATTGGTTCAGAACTTTCTGGAAGCCTGGTGGTGAGGCGGGAGAGTCCGCTCATTGTCAGGCCTTGTGCACCCACTAGAGGCTGCCTGCCCGCCCTCCCAAATCAAAGGGAGGCCTTGCATTCGGTGATGTTGGACCAGTCCACCTCCCCTGAAGGCGGGAGATGGTGCAGGGTGATGTGCGTGCTGAGACTTGCCCGGTGGTGCGCTGCAGGAGGAACATCTTTGGGGATCGTCATCTTCCTGTATCTCACATCCCATCCCAGCCCGGTGCGCGGGGTGTGCTCTCTGCTCTCCGCTCTCCTGTGTCTGTAGCTCTTGCTCTTCAGGATGTCAGCTGTCCCAAGCTGCGCCACTATTGTCCATAAGCTGAGGAGGCCACCTTGGGGCATGGGATGGACTCTGGTCCTTGCAGGTGAAGACTGAATGGATGGTGGTAGAAGGATGAACTGAGACACTGACTGGGAGGGAGGCTGGAAACGAGGGGGGTCTGGTAAGAGGGGGGCTGGTACTTTTCAGGCGAGGATCAATAAGAATGTAATTTGTATTGATTTCTTGGGAGGAAGGTCTCAGAGTGCCCACTGCTGACAGCCGGGAGAACTTTCCGGTGGGCAGGGTCACTCTTTTTACCCCTTCTGTTTTGTCAGCTGTGAGCATACACAGCAGGGCTCCTTTTCTGCACAGAGCAAGGTGCTGTCGTTGCCCTGGTGTGTGGCTTGGTGACCTGGTGTGTTGCCCTGGTGTGTGGCCCTGGTGTGTGGCCTTGGTGACCTGCCTTTCATCGTTTCCTGATTGGCCATTTTTGTGGGTGTGGAAAAGAAGTTCTTGGGCATGCGAACAGTACGGGTGCCTATGTGACGCCTCCGAGGAGCTTGGTTGCGGCCTTGTCAACAGGGATACAGTTGGGAACGGTGATGAGTGTGCAAGGTGGAGGCTCATTCTCACCCCGACGTGGGATTGTTGCTCACTTTATCTGGTGTCGTCACGGCCTGTGGGCCCTGAGCTTTTTTTGTTTTGGCAACCAACCAAGATTTCATAAAGATATCACGTAGGAGTGGAGAGTGGTGGTTCAGGCCTGTAATCCCAGCTCATTGGGAGGCTGAGGCAGGAGGATCACAAGGTCAAGGTCAGCCTGGGCAAGACCCTGTCTCAAGATAAAATTTTAAAAAAGGGTTGGGGATGTAGCTCCGTGGCAGAGTGCTCCTGGGTCAAATCCATAGTACCCTCCCCCTCAAAATAGTCATGCACATCGAAGAAAGACTGTTTGACCTTGACCTTGGACAACAAAAATGGGGGGGCAGGTATATTCTAGGAGGAGGAGTATACTTGCAAATGACCTTGAGTTTGGGGAAAAATGCACCCATCACACTCACCCTCCTGTGGGACCCTGGCCACCCTGGTGCTTTAAAATGTGTGGTCCCGTGTGTCTCTTTCAGATCCTGGCTCTGCAGACAGAACAGCTCAGAAAAGAAAGTTCCCCAGCCCCCCACATTCTTCCAATGGCCACTCGCCGCAGGACACCTCTACAAGCCCCATTAAAAAGAAAAAGAAGCCCGGCTTACTGAGCAGCAACAGCAAGGAGCAGGTAAGGCCGCGGCCGGGCGCGGCGTGGCATGGGCCGCCAGTGGGCAGCCGTGCTCCGTTCCTCGGGGCCGGGCTTGGCATCTGTTCAGCAGGCTGCCCTGGCGCTGCCTGCCATTTGCATGTGCAGAAAGGGCAGCTCAGAGGGGCTGTGTGAGGTTTCCAGCAGGTTCTCAGATCTGTTTGGAGACAGAGCAGTGACCCAGAGGAGATGAGGATATTGTTCTCGGGGCTGGGGCTTCTCCCGGGCTTCACGTTTCCCTACTCTGAGGACTGTTTTCCCGGTGGCCTGAGGCTCTCCCCTGCTGACCAGTGCTGGGCGACACAGCTCCCTTCCGGTCTCGTTTTCTCATCTGTAAAATGAAGGGTGTGGGCCCCTGGTAGAGGCATGGCCCAAGGGTCACCTCCCCTTCTCCTGAGCACAGGTTTCCCCGTCTCCTTGGCTGACAGGATTATCAGAGGCTGGGAAACCTCTTCACCATCCTGGGTCTCATCTCGGGAACCTTCTGGCTCTAAAATTCTCTAGTGCAGTTTAGACATTCCAAATAGGGGACATGAGAGCACTGTGGACTCACAGGCGGAAGCGTCCACCCCTGTGTGGACTGTGCGGTCAGGGGGCCTTAAGTGGTTCTTGAGCTGCGGTTCCTGGCGACCTGCTCGTCTGTTCTGGGCACTGTCGGGCACTGGAGTGGGCCCTGGGGATGGAGGGTGGAATTAGATGAGATTGCTGCCTTCGCGGGAAGAGCCCTGCCACGGTTATGTGCCCGGCCTGGGAGAGGCGTGTGTCTGAGCGCAAATCTATTTTCATTCTCAAAATTATAGAGTGAACTGCCAGCTCTGCCTTTGGCCTGTGACTGTGGGCACGAGGACCTCTGTGAGTCTGGTTTCCTCGTTCACGGAATTGGGCGTCCTGGCGTGCTGCTCGGGCCCCAGGGCTGTCATGGAGACTCATGGAGCTAAGGGACAGGGCAAGAGCAGAGTATGATTTGACATTCGACCTGGGAGGCAGGCTGTTTCTGTGGCAGTGTCCTAGACTCCGCGGTCTGCTGCCGACACAGTCACGTGGGGCTCGTGAGCCCTCGAGATCGACCACTGTCAGGGAGCAACTTGGTCTTTTCCATTCTGTTTAAAGTGACGTGGCTGCCTGGGGCTGGTAGCTGCCTTGCCAGTTAGGGATCCCATGGGAGGAGGAGCAACTGGGGGTCCCACATGTGTTTTCAGGGGCTCTTGGAAAAAAATACTTGGAAATAAAAAGTGTTGATGATGACACCGAAGCAGTGTTTGCCCCAGGTCACCTGCTGTGGCAAACATTTGTGTCAGTCTGAATGTTTGTGTCAGGAACGGCCGTGTGCGTCACATTTTACAGTTGAAAACATAGAGATTGAATTGCTCCTTCTGTCCCAGAAGCTGGTGAGGACCTGCTGCAGTCGCCTCGGAGCCATCTCAGAGCTATTAGAAAGAAAATGGAGGTCAGATAACCCTCAGCCTTCATTAAACCACAGTTTGGCTTCCTGAGCAACACTCCCTTCCCAGTTCCCAGGGAGTCCTGAGAGCAGATGTCCTTCCTGGCCGGAAGTTGTCCTTTCCTGTCCCCTCCCTCTGCCCGTGCACCCATGCACACCCACGCACACCCACTGTGGGAGTCCCCACTGTCCTCTAAGGATTTGCTCACAGTTCTTTCTCTGGAAGCCAAGCCGCTCGGGTCTTTGCTGCTTTGCCTTCTTACCCTGTGTGAAGACCGTTTCTGTGGCACAGAAACCTCATGACCAACTGATGTGTCTGTAAGTTGCTGTCCCCGCTTTGGACTAGCAGCCTCAGAGAAGGAGCCAATGTGCAGGACTGTTGTCACCTCAGGGCCTAACACAGGGTGGGAACTCGTGGATGCAGAAGGCACTCGGCCATGGGCACAGCAGGGCCAGGGGGTGGGACACAGGGCCTGAGCCCACTTCCTGTCCTCTCCAGTATCCACAGATGGGGGAGGTGCTCCTCTTGGACACAGGATCCTTCCAGTTCACAGCATTTCCATTTTTGATGGAGACCTGTTATTATCAAGAGCTGAGCCAAGTTTAAGTGCAGCACTTTTTTGTCTCTTTTTCACGTATTGGGAATTCAGGACTTTTAGAGGGAAGCTTTCTGTTCTTTTTTCTTTACTTTTTTCTTTCTGTGGTGGTATTCATCAGACCCAGGGCCTTCTGAAGGCTGAACATTTGCTCTACTACTGAGCTGTATCCCCAGGGGGAGTTTAAAAAAAATTATTTTTATTTTTTTTGGTATTGGGGATTGAATCCAGGGACGACTAACCACTGAGCCACATCATCCCCAGCCATTTTTAATATTTTATTTAGAGACAGGGTCTTCCTGACTTGCTTAGGGCCTCGCTAAGTTGCTGAGGCTGGCTTTGAACTTGGGATCCTCCTGCCTCAGCTTCCTGAGCCTCTGGGATTACTGGTGGAGCACACCTACCCCAGGGCGGGGATTTAAGAAGAATTTTAAAATACTTTATTTTGGGCTGGGGACATAGCTCAGTGGTAGAGCTATTGCCTGCCATATAGGTAGGTTCCCTGGGTTCCCTCCCCACTACCAAAAAATAATAAAATAAAATAGAAAAACCTTAACCCACAAAAACACAAACTAGCACTTCTCACAGCAGTCCTTGCTTGGAGTAGGCAGCATATTAACCGCTGGAACAGTTGGTGGGGACCCCATAGGTTGGCGTGGGCTCTGCCCACCATCCCACTCACGTCCAGGCTGGTGAGGGTTCCTCACTCCGGGGTCCGGCTGGTTCCAGGGCTGTGTGGCTCTCACAGGCTTTGCAGTCAGCTCCACTCCTTTGCAAATGCAGGACAAAAGCTGATGCATGGTGCTGTCACTCCTCTGTGCCACCCGAGTGGCCTCTGCAGGCATTTGAGCTTGTGGCCTCCCCTCCACCACACAAGTGCAGGTCCAGAGCACCTGTTCTCGGGTGGATGTAGACGAGGTGTTGGCAACTGCTGCCTGTGGCCCAGGAGCCTGTTTTTATAAAGTTTTATTGGCACACAGCTCTGTGGCTGCACTGCACGGCCAGAGCTAAGCACTGTCAGTAGAGACCGAGTGGCCTGCCAGGCTCACCTCTTTGTAGAAAGTGTTTGCCGGCTCTTGGTGTGCACAAAGAGATTCCAGAAGTCAACGGAAGGGTCTTTCCCACTCTTGTCATGCCAGCTCGTGGAAAGGCAGAGAATAAGAACGTGCTCTCAGGACCTGCAACTGTCCCATGATATCACAGGCTGTAACCTGCCTGCTTGGGTGCTTCCCTGTGGGGAAGAGAAAATCATAACTCATTTTGCCTGAAATGATTTGCTTTTCCTTTTAAAAGTGTTCCATGTTGTCAGATTATTGTTATGGAGCAGGTAACACTTACAAGCAGCAGATTAGGAAAGGATCTGATTGACAGGCGATTAATCAGGCAGCTGGTTCTCGGCACCCAGGGCTGCTCCAGGAGAGGAGGGAGTCTGGAGACTGGACCAGCCCAGCTGCCCCCGTCCTCTGGGGACAGCCACCCGGGACAGTGGGGTGGGATAGTGACAGGGTGTGAGAGACACTTCATGCTGAAGGATCAGTCACCTGCCTTCTGCTCAGTCCCCAGCACCAAGGAAACAAAAACAAGACCAAAAAAGGATCCAGCTTGTATTTGACGGTAGACGTGGTTGCAAGTAAGGGAGGTTCGCAGTCACACTGGACTCTTCCTGTTTTATTATCATTGTTATTTTTTGGTAGTGGGGATGGGACCCAGGGGTGCTGAACCCTGAGCCACATCCCTATCCCTTCTTGTGCTTTATTTATTTATGGTGCTGGGGATTGAACCATATTTGCATGCAAGGCAAATACTCTACCCACTGAGCTGTATCCCCACGCCCCTTTTTATGTTTTATTTTGAGACAGGGTCCCACTAGTCCTGAGGGCCTTGCTATGTGGCTGACCTGGCTTTGAACTTGTGATCGTCCTGCCTCAGCCTCCTGAGACTCCTGGGAGGATAGGTGTGCGCCACCACACCTGGCCCCAGCCCTTCTTAAAACAAGTTTTTGGAGACAGGGTCTCGCTACGTTGCCCAGGCTGTCCTCCTGCCTCAGACTCCCAAGTTGGGGTTACAGTTATGCGCCAAGCTTTCTCGATCACACCGCTAGTTACCGGACTGTTTGATGCTTCCCGTGGACTGGATCATAGATTTAAATAGGATTCCATATTGGAGGGTGATGGTTGTTCTCCTAATGAGTTTCTTCTGAGTGATTTAATGTGTTTGGAGGATGGCTTTCCTGTATGTCTGCTGTCCCTGGACCTGCCACCATCTCATCTTCCTGAGTTGTTTGTAATGAAGGCTGAGGCTCTCTGGCAACTCCAGGGGCCTCAAGTGTTCAAGAGACGTGACTTGAGGAAGGTTCTTGTTGGTTCACGACTTTGTGTCTTGGGGGTGGCCTTAAAAATGGAAGATCATTTTTTGGTCACTCGAATCCAATTGCTATATTCTCTAAGTGCCTACAGTATTGAAGACTCCCAAGGCAGATTACATGCTTTTTTTGGCTTTGTAAACGTGAACTTGTGTCCGTTGGGCTCTTAACCATGGGGACGACATTGGTGACGGTAGCACCGTGTTAATTCCATACAATCTATCCTCTCATTTGAACACAGCCCCATAATCCCGTGACGGTAGGTACCTCACTTTCATTTTACAGATGAGAAAACTGAGGCCCAGAGGTGGGGAGATCCGTCCAAGGTCATGCGGCTGTTTAGCGGTAGTTAAAATTTGTACCTACGTAGGCCAGGGCCGCCTGGTGACTCTGAGACACTAGTGTTCAGTCTGTGGCCTTTTAAAATGGGAGGGAGGAAAGACCCTCATAGTTACCCAATGACCTGCTAATGTTGTGAGCAGTAGAGGAACCGCAGCTAGCTCGACTGTTTAGCAGATGGGAAATGCTGTGATTTTCTTGTGTTGTTATTGATGTACTTGTTCAAATTCCTGTTGAGAATGCACATTTGTTTTGAAACCAAACCTGTCTTTCTTGCCTACATTTCAGTCAGAACTAAGACATGGTCCGTTTTACTATATGAAGCAGCCACTCACCACAGACCCTGTTGATGTTGTACCGCAGGATGGACGGAATGATTTCTACTGCTGGGTTTGTCACCGGGAAGGCCAAGTCCTTTGCTGTGAGCTCTGTCCCCGGGTTTATCACGCTAAGTGTCTGAGACTGACATCGGAACCAGAGGGGGACTGGTTTTGTCCTGAATGTGAGGTTAGTTCCCAACGAATGAATACATTACCTGCTTCGTTTCCTCTCTCTTCTCTTCCTTTGACTTACAAACTTTCCAATATTCCAGATAAGGGGAAAAGAGACATTTCTTGCCTCCCACCCGCTCTGTCCTGGCCACCCCCCTTTTGGTCCAGCATCTGCCCCTGGCTGCGGTCCTGCAGCTCTTGGAGAAGTGATCGCATGGAATATTGTCTGGGTTCTTCTCGAGTCTTTGAATCGCTTCGAGCTCTGCCGCTGTCGCTCCTTCTGGAATGCACGTCTTACACGTTAACTTTTGAACCGTTGACAGTCCACACGGTCTGAAACGCTCTCGCGCAGCTTCTCTTGGGTGTGTGTGCCCTGCTGCGTCATGGGATCAGCAGCCGCCGCCGACCTGGGACGCCCAGTTTGGGTCCTGTGTTCTGGGTGGTGGCCGTGCCATCTGAGTCTTTCTTTCATGCAACAAGTATTTCTAAGGGAGATCGGAGAGTGCTCAGAAAAGTAGGCACGGATCACTTTCCTTTTAACAGAAAAGGACAGAAGTGAAAATAAAGTTAGAAATAATGAGTTTGAAGAGAGGTGCAAATTGAAGATGGGGAGTAGGGAGTTCAGGAGCCGCAGGGCGTTCCATTTTAAATGTCCAGGCCTGGAAGGCCCCTCTGAGATTTGAGAAGGAGCTGATGGAGGTGGGCCCTGCCGCTGTCTGGGGGAACCTTCCGGGCAGGGGTGCGGCCTGGGCAGAGCAGGGGAACAGTGAAGGCAGCGTCGGCTTCGTGGGTAGCCAAGAGCTGCCCGAAGCCAAGCTCCCGCTCTTATTAGACCAGTCCCTGGACTTGCAGGGTTCTGAGGTGGCATCTGTTCTTGGCCACTCTGGACTAGGAGGCTCTTTCGAATGCTGAAAAGAAGAGTCATCTGAAAGTCATTTAGAGTAGAACGTCTATTGGATCCCAAGGCACGTTGGCCTCAGATCTCACATGAAGACGCGTCTGGGGAGCCATGGCGGGGCTGCCCGGATGTTTTCTGTGGAAAAGAAAACAAGTCACAGGTAGTGTCCCTGCCACCACTTCTGTGCAGGGGAAGGAGGAAAATAGAAAATAGGTGAAAAGAAATCAGGCATCGAGTCGGTCTGGTGACGACCCTGGGATGGCACTCTGCCTCCGAAATGGCTGGAAGGTGGCTGCTGGTTCCCTTGGTCACTCTTCCACGAGGACAGAGGTGGGCTGGGCGTTGCCCAGCCTGCCCGCCTGTGTTTGGAGCCAGATCTTGTTCTGCTACACCTAGAGCACGACCTGCAACCTCCAACCTCCACCGGTGTCCTGTGGCCCTAGGCGACTGTCCCCATTTGTTTCATCCCGTTGCAGAACAGGTCGCGGTTCCCCTGGGGACGCCTCCTCTGCAGGGAGCGCGCCTTTGAACTGTGCCTGAAGCCGTGGGGTTCATTGTCAGCAGGTGTGGGAAGGGCCCAGAGACGGGGCCAGTCCCAGCTGGTGCCCAGTCAGGCCCTTTCCATCTCATCCTGAGGCCACGTGTCCCCCTCAAGGCCCTAGGTGGGCTCCAGTGGCATGTGTGATAGACAAGGGTCCTAGTCTAAGAGGAAGACACTTCTGGCATCTCTTTGTCAAGCAGAAGGATTTTATCCTCATTCTCCAGCGGATTTACCCTGACCTCAGGGTGAGCTTCCGATCCTCAGTTCCTGTGCAACAAAGGCTTCCTAAGGGCTTCATGTAGCACTTCCAGGTGGTGCCAGCCAGGAGGAGGGAGCAGGGGGTGAGGGAGTGAGGGACAGTTGGGCAAGTAACCCGAGTGTTCTCCTTGGGTGCAGCCCAGCATCAAACTGGAATTTAAACCATTAGGAGTTCTGTGTGCACGATCCACAGCCTGATTTTCTTCCAGGGTCGCCCGGTAAGGCAGACTGCTGGCAAGACTAGCTCTTCAGGCTCTGGTAGCCCAGGGATGAGAGGCGTGCATCTGCAGCCTTTCTAACTTCCTAGGGACTCTTGGGTGGTCCTTCTCCTCAACAACCAGCCAGACACATCTGAGCGTTCCCAGAGAAGTGAAGAGTGGAAACAGTCCAGATTATCCAAGGAAACTTAACCGCGCTCCTTTCACAGATGGCTGAGGAACATTTCATGACTTAGGAGCAGACGTTATTTTTGTTGTTGCCGGGACATGGGCCTTTGAATCCCCGAGATATGGTATCACAGTCCCATGGCAGAATCCACTTTCCGTCATTTCTCTCTGTCTCCTCTTTGATGGGACTTTCCCTTGTGAAATGACATCTCTTGCCTGTGTGGACAGACAGGTAGATTCTGCCCTTTGGAAATGTGCCCATGAATCCCAAAGGAGTTCACATCAGTGCTGATGAACAATGGAGTCCTATTAATTATTAGTCCACTCCCACCCCCGGGTTCTTCCTGCAGGGAGCCCTGTCTCTTGCCATCAGACAGTGCTGGGCCACGTTCCTGCACGAGAGCTCTGAGTCTCAAGAGGCTCGAGATAAGCAGCTGAGGAAAGTTCATCTTGGGAGGAGATCCCTCCCCGGAATGCATCGTGACCTTCCCATTCACATCCCCTTCTTGAGAACCAAGGTTGGGATCAGGGTGCTTTTCCAGATTCCCATGTCCCCCAACCTCCCCCAGATCCTGTCGTCTCCCTGAGCTGGAGACACTTCCTTGTAAGGTAGTCAGTGGGCTGGTTGCTTTCTAATGTCTACCCACAGATCCAGTCTATTTTGGTCTGGTAGATTGGAGTCCTTGCCAAGGGAAACAGCTATTCACATTTAGATGGGAATCTCTTTTTATGTATGTTAAAAAAAAAAAAAAGAAAAAAGTGGAAGGAGAATAAACCCGTGGCTCTGTGATTTTCTTTTTTCTAACCGGATGTGTGTGTATGATTTTTGACTCGTAGAAGATTACAGTAGCAGAGTGCATCGAGACCCAGAGCAAAGCCATGACAATGCTCACCATCGAACAGCTCTCCTACCTGCTCAAGTTTGCCATTCAGAAAATGAAACAGCCAGGGGTAAGAGGATCGGTCCGCCGGTGTAAGCGTAAATGAAGATAAGACTCCGTTTAGTTCTGTTAGCAGCTTTCCGCGTGGCTCGTCGGCTTTGCTTTTCAGATCCCTCTCCGGGCTCTTTGGACTTGTCTTGTGTGTCCCCATTTTAAATCTGTCAAGTAGACATCAGGTACGGTGCCATTCAGTGAGCTCTCCGTGTCCCCACGAGGTCCAGTCGTCAGCGGGGCCTTAAAGTCCTGAGGGGTTGAGAAGTAGAACTTCACAGCCCCCTGGCCCTGAGGGCCGTGTGCTCCTTCCCTCAGCCTGGGTGGAATTCCGCTTCAGGGAGAGGAGGGCGTCCCAGTTTATTTATACCTGAGGTCTGGTGTGGAACCAGGGAGATTTCCATAATGGGTGAGAATCTGGTTAGTTCTGTCAATTGTGAAATGAGTCCTGCTGCACAGCCTTTGCTACTTTTGGAAACTGTATGACAGCAAGGCTGCCAGGCTTGGCTGTACCTCACATGGCACCCTGCTGGGAGGGCCCACCATACCCTAGGTGTGTCTGTTATTATTATGATAGTTTTCAGGAAAACGGCAGAGGGATATCTTCTGTCAAAAATAATATGATGATACAGTGGACATATTAGGACTCTGTCTCCCTCCAGATGAATCTAAAGAAACTGAAGGGTGGGTCCCTCCTTTCTGATTTGCCCAGAGCACCCTCTGTGCTGTCCTTGGGTTTGCTTTCTAAGTCAAGGGCAGATGCAGTAGCCGAGTATCTCACTGCTTATAGTGACCACCGTGGTTTTGTTTCTTTAAACAAATAAAAGTTTTGCTTTGAGAGATTCTGAAATTTGTTATGATGAAGAAATTTAAGATGTGCCAATTAGATATTGAATTAGTTACCTATTTATCTCTTGAATTAAATCTCAATCGATGGAAGCAAAGCTGTGCTAGTAGCTTTAGTTTAGTTAAAAAACAAAAATCTTGGGTCAGGGATGGAGCTTGCCTAGTATGTATGAGGCCCTGGGTTCAATCCTTGGAACCATTAAAAAAAGAAAAAAATCTTTTTTTTTTCTTAAAAAGTCTTGCTTTTATTCTTTTTTTTTTAATCTTTAATTTTTTTTTTTTTTTACTGTGGAGTGATTGAACGTGACGACTATTTACAAAAAGAACGGAGTATGTAGATTTGTCAATTCTGTCAAGTTTTAAACCAAAGGACAAATAGAAGAAAGCTTTACTTTCTCACTCTGTTTGATGTAAAGTCGCTGATTTTGTTGAAACCTCCATTCTGGAACCTGGGGCCTGGCACACACCAGGCAAGTGCCTTTCCCGTGAGCCATACCCCTGCTCTGGAGCATTGTTTAAATTTACAGTGGTCAAACTTTCATTCTGGATTGAAGCGAACACAGGTGATTGCAAAAGGAAATCTATCCCGATTCTTTGCTGGGGTATAATTGGTATTTAATTAAATCTTTGGATTTAAAAAGAAAAAAATTCCTAAGTAAATACCACCCAGCCATCTTGAGCTGAGTCAAGTTAGAGCTGGGTGAAAGTAAAGACTTTTGGCACACTTCTTGTACTGAAGGCAATTTGACCTCTGAAAAGAGGAAAGAAATCCCCCTGTCTAGATTTCCCATCGCATCAGAAACATCTGTTGGCACCCAAGAGACTTTGATGTGTCATCTTTAGGTGTGAACACATTTCCCCCCAAGTCAGTTCTGGAGATGAGTCCCTCTGGGGTGTGGCCTAGCTCTAAAGTAACCCCTGGTGTGTTGGGACCTCAGCCTCACTGGAAGGGGACAGAACCTGCTACTTGGGTGTATGTTGATAGCGAAGCAAATAACAAAACCCCATCCAGTTCACCTGGGCCCAGGATTATCAACGTCCAGGCAGCCTGGGGTGGTGGCCAGTAGAGCTGCCCACGGCCTCCTTCCTGGCAGTCTCGGAGAGGTCCTCTTCAGCTTCTCGGTCCCGTGTTGGCCGGAGCGTGGTCTTCCTGGCCTGTGCATGTGTACCTTTTCTCTTCCAGACAGATGCATTCCAGAAACCCGTCCCCTTGGAGCAGCATCCCGACTACGCAGAATACATTTTCCACCCCATGGACCTTTGCACACTGGAAAAGGTCAGCCTCCGCTGCAGAGCCTCCCGCGCTGGCCCCCGGGGTGGACATGCCAAGGCAGCCCCTCACTTCCAAGTTACATCAGTTTTACTTGGAGAGAACAACTCTTGGTCCGCTCACTTCCTTTCCCCTGTGACCTCCTTCCAGGGGATGAGGGGGTCCTGGGAGATGTGCTCACTGCTCTTCTGGGAGCGATTCCAGCTTCTACCTGAAAGAGCCGTACTTCTAGGAATTAGCGATCTGATCGATTCGCGCCCGACGTCCTCTTCTCTTTCTTTCCGAGGTGCTAATGAGAGCAGCAGGAAGGAAGAAGAGAACGTTTAAGTAGCTGGGAAACCTCCAGATTAGCAATAAGGACGTGGCTTCTTAGAATCGGCTTCTCAGCCGATAAGGCTATTTTGTTAATGCCCGAAGGTGTTTTTCCGAGTTCATGCTAAATTCTGTGCTGAAAATTATATTTGTAACACTTTAGATCGTGCACACCACCATGGTGCTGATCTCAAACCATGAACTCAATATGGGTAATGAAAAGTATCTATGAAGAGGACACATTGCTGGGTGTGTTGGTGCACGCCCAACATCCCAGTGACTCAGGAGGCTGAGGCAGGAGGATCACGAATTCAAGGCCAGCCTCAGCAACTTAGTGAGACCCAGACTCAAAAATGATATAAAAAAATGAAAAGAAGGACTGGGGATGTGGCTGAGTGGTAGAGTGCCCCTGGGTTCTTCCCTGGTACTGCCACCAAAGAAGAAGAGGACACATCTTTCATACTGTTGGCATAGCATTGTGTGAAGTGGGGATGGTGATGTGTGCTTCCTTGAGTTTTCAGGAGGCTCATGTGAGACCTGTCTTTATAATTAATACAAATAGAGAAAGCGACCTCTTCTTGGAAGGAACCTCTTAACAAATGACAGCAGCGTTAAGATGAGAAAATCCAAGTTCCTGTGATGGATTCAGTGGTGCATTTTTTAAAACAGGGTCATAGATCTCACAATAATAGGATCATGGGAAATGAGTGGTGGTGAGCGGATGGTGTGAGGGGCAGGTGGTTCTGCGCCGTGTGGAGCCACTGCTTACTGTGCCCCGTGGCTTCTCTTCCCAGAACGCTAAAAAGAAAATGTACGGCTGCACGGAGGCCTTCCTAGCTGACGCCAAGTGGATCTTGCACAACTGCATCATTTATAACGGGGGTGAGTGGCCGCGCGGCGTCTGGAGAGGGCGCCCCGCGCCTGGTGTGCGCTCTGCTGCCCCTCGCGAAGAACCGGGCTGCAGAGTCGAGCATCAGGCTTCGGGGGACCGAGGACACTGTGTGCGCATGGCCGTGGCGGGTGAACGGGGCCAGTGCGACGTGCACGGTAAGGCGTGAGCCGACGTCCGCGGCTCCGTGATGCGCGGCTCTGACGGTCCTCTCCAAACTCCGTAATTGAACGGAGGTGGGAATGTCAGGGAAACGCGCGGGTTCATGAGCACGTTCAGTGCAGGGCCACACCTCAGGTCAGGTGGAGGCTTCGCAGTCCACCTCCGTTTCTGCCGGAGCTCCGCCCTCCCTCTGTGGCCTAGAGTTCCAGATGGACGGGGCTGGGGGTGCTCTCTGTGTGGGGACGCACACCCTGCGTTGGGATTTGGCGACTGAGGATCGTGCCTTTGTAGTTGCCAGGTGATCTCGCCCGTGGTCAGCAGGCTGCGGTGGGTCCCTTCCCCTGGTTAATGATGGACGTTCTGGTGGTCTCCGTCTTTGGGCTGGGGACTCCTGTGGTGCCCGTGGTCTGGGCAGGTGTGCGCGAGGCTCTTGGCTGTCTGGTGCTGCACCATCCAGTGCTTCTTGAGCACTCTTGTCCCAGTGTGTGCACAGAGCTCATGTCACTGTGCTCCACGGGCAGACATGTGATGGATGTCCAGCGTCCCACATCCTGGCCCTGCCTGGCTTTTTGACGTGGCCATTCTTGGGTGACGTGAAATGTCTCCTGTGTCACCAGGGGCTTTGATTTGCCTTTTCCCCATGGCCAGGGACTGAGTCGTCATTTCATGTACTCACAGTGATTTGTGCGTTGGGGTGAAATCCCCGACTGTTCACTCAGAAGCTGGGCTGTTGCGCTCTGTGGCTCACTGCCGGAGCCCTTTATGTGCTGGATCTAGTGCTGACAGTTGTATGTTCGTGGATTTGGAGGATGGAGGAGAATTTCCATCTGATTCTCCTCTGGGCACCTTCCTTAAGGTTCTTTTCTGTCTGCCTCTGGCCGGGCGGGTCTCTCCGTGTCCTGCCCACCTGGTGCCCTGGCCTGCAGGTCAGCTTGTGCTTGTGCTGGGTGGTGCCTGCGGCTGACCCTCCACCTGCCTCTGCCTCCCTGGCCTTCCCTGTGCCTCAGCCTCTCGGCCTCTAAGACTCCTTCCCTGAGGCCCAGGCCATTGGAGGTCCTGGGCTCTCTACTGACCCTGGCTGCATCACCAAGATTCCTGAGTGGCGCCGTTTGTATGGGCTTGATCTCTGCACCCGGAGGTGACTCCTCCAGGGGTGGGTCTGCCCTTGTTCTCTGCGTATGAGTGGCCAAGTGCAGACCCTCAGCCAGCTTCCAGGGGGGCTCCCTGAGCAGGAGCCCGCATACTTCAGGGCCCGGAGAAAGGGGAGGCGCTGGGCGGTGAACAGAGAGGCCCACCGAGCATGTGAGAGAGTGAGTGAGTGGGGTCAGGGGAAGGAGAAGACCAGCAGCCCTGGGGATGGCCAGTGGGGGGAGGGGAGCAGGGACTCCCGGTTGTCTGGAGAGGCTGCTGTTGGTAGCTCCCGGGGCTTGTTGGTCGCAGGGTCATCAGACCTAAGGAGTTGGATATCTAGGACAAAGAAAGCATGATTTTTTAACCACCTCATCCCCTGCTTTAGAGCCAAGGTGAGGATTTGGGTTAGACCTGTCCAGGTCTCTGCTTTGTTATGAGTGTCCTGGTGGAAGAACCTGACCTTGGCCTAGTTTGATTGAGCTTGAACGCTCTTCCCTGCTGTCTGCTGTGGCTCCTGGAGGACTCTTTGGAAGCCCCTGGCCCAGCCACATGGTGACGTCCCTGTCGCCTTCTTGGGTGGCTGCAGTCTGGGGTGATGGGTACAGTAGGGCTTCTCTCCAGGACTTTTGAGCCTGTAGAAGATCAAAACCTTTTTCAGATGTTAATCCATGATCTGGGGAAAGCCACACCAGTTGCTCCGTTTGGGAGATGACCTTGAGGCATCAAAGACTGGTTGGTCTTGAAGGGTGAATAATCGGAACTGACATTAGAAAGCAGAAACTTTGGCAGCTGCTGGAGGAAAGGGAGCTACATGTTGTCAGGGGACATCGAATCGCAAGGTGGGGTGTTACAGTGTTTCCGGTAGAATTAATCCTATTTTCTTATTCCCCTAGGAAATCACAAATTGACGCAAATAGCAAAAGTAGTCATCAAAATCTGTGAACACGAGGTATGTGTTTCCCGCCGACCTGTAGACGCGTCCAGAGCGGGGTGCTGGGATCTGAAGGCGCGGTGGGGGGCCGTGGCCACCGTGGGCTTGGTTGAGGGGCCGACCGCGTCCCCGTCTCTTGAAGGAAGTGAAGGCGACAGGGGAGGGGCCGTGGTGTGATGAGCGCCTTTGCCTCCCGGTGGCCTCAGGGAGAAGATGCTCCTCTGTGGTTTTCTCCCTGAGGTCCTGGCCACCGCCCGGGTCCTGAGCTCTTTTCCTGGTTGTCACTAGAGCTCGCTGTGTCTGGTCCTGGCTGCACAGCTTGTGGCTTGGAGTCGGTGAAAGGTTCTGTAGGGGGGCCGGGGTGTCCTGGAGTGGCTGTCCTACGGACCCCCGCAGGCTGGGCTGGACCTGTTGGGTTTGTGAGCTGTGAGACTCCGTGTGGTGGGACAAGATGGCAACCAGAGTGACGAGGGGCGGCGTTCTTTACCAGATCCCTTTGTAAGAATAGCAGACCGAGACCCGTCTTTGTGCGTCTGTCCCTTCCTTCCTAAGAGGACCTGCCTGGGATGGCTGGGGAGCATCCACGAGGCACATGCCTCTGTGCGTGTCCACAGAGAGAGAAAGTGAGATTTTCTAAACTGCCTTTTCACTTGAAGTTCGAGTACTTTCTATTTTCTGGGTAATCGAACACATGGGAAGAACCGAATTTTTCATGGCTGCGTAGTATCCACGGACATTTTTTGTCATTTGAGTGGAACCTACTTGTGACCGCACTTTACCTAAGGTGACGATGCATGCCGTTACCCCTCCGTCTTGGGGTGTCCCATCTGCTTCTGATGGTCACTTTGCACAATGTTTAGATACACAGTGACCAGGTCGGAGGATGTGAACAGGGCAGAGGGCTAGGTAGATGCTTCCCGGTTGTCTTCCAGAAGAGCTGTTACACTTCACACAGCAGCTCGGGAGCGGACAGCGGGGAGGTGGTCTTCCCTCACTGTGGTCCCCAGTTTGCCTTTGTTGGATGACAGGTGGCTGTGTGCGTTGTGCCTCTGGAAGAGCCCAGCAGCTGAGTGGGGTGGGAGGAGATGCCCCCTCCCTTCATTCACTCATGTCTTTGGTCACCTGTTAAGTCAGTCGGTTTTCAGTAAGTGGCCCCTGGAGTGGTGATAGGTGATAAAGAGAAAATCGGGGCTGCTGACGTGGGAGACAGTAGCAGCAGCTCACCATGCAGTGGGGGAGCTTCAGGGCTTTGGAGTCTGGTTGCCTGGATTTACTTCCTGACCCAGCCACCTTGGTGCTGGGACCCTGGCACAGGTTCCTCAACTTCTCGGGGTCTCATTTTCTCCTCCTGAAAAATGGTGGTAAGAAAAATCTCCCCTCGTTGGGCATTGTTGAGCCGATCCTCAGCGAGCACTCAGAAGGACACAGCTCCCCAAGTCTTCGGCAGCTGTTCACTTGTGTGGATATGTGTCATCTGGCTCATTCCGTGTTTTTTATTAACCCTGTGGTTGGGTACCGATGGCACCCTTTTCTTTCCGAAGAAGAGGGGAGGATCAGGGAATATGGAGCATCTTTTTCTAAAGTTGCTGAGCTAGGAAATGGTGGTAGTGAAGTTGGATTGGATCAAGGAGCTTCCTGGCTGTACATTCTGAGTCCGGAAGTTACTGTGTGCTGTCTTCTGCAGGAAAGGGACAGGAAAGGAGTTGGATTTTTGGGTTGTTGTCACTGGAAATAAAGTAGGGATGGTGTGATTAGAAATGGAAGTGGAGCATGGTGTGTTGGGGGACAGAGCAGCCGGAAGGGCTTGGAGAGCGGTGCTGCTACCAGGTGAGCTGAGTCCAGGGTGTGCACGTGGCCTTGAGGTGCTCCAGGCATTTAGGTTTCATTGTTAGTTTCTCAAATTGGCATGACTGGTGTTTGGGGCCTGGGAACTCTTGGTCCAGGGAGCTGTACCCCCCAGGTGTGACCATCCAAAATGCCTCAGACCTTGCCAAGTTCCTGGGGCAGGGGAGGGGTGAGGAACCTGCCTGCAGACCCAGTGCAGGGAAGTCTCTGGAAGCTTTTGAAGCAAGTTCAGATTTCTGTGGCTCTGGGCCCTGCATGGGGAATGTGCTGTTGTGGGGCAGAGTCCCGGCTGGATACCTGGGGTGTCCTTGGTCCAGAATGTGATAGTGGTGCCAAGGTTGGATCTATTTCCAAGGTGTTCCCACTGTGGCCCAAATCATTAAAATCATTAAGCAAACTATGTGTGAGCCTGCAGCCCCAGCTCCTCAGGGGTGGGAGGATCCCTTGAGCCCAGGGTTCTGGGACAGCCTGGGCACAGCAAGAACCCTGTCTTAAAAACCAAATCCAGCAAATAGCCAAATCACCAAAAAAAAAAAAAAAAAAAATCCTTAGACATTCAAATAAAAGCACAAACACTTAAAAAAAAAAAATCAAGCATTTATGAAGACCTCCCAGATGTGAGGCTCCTGGTTGACATATTCTAATGTATTTTTGTTTTACAGATGAATGAAATTGAAGTATGTCCAGAATGTTATCTAGCTGCTTGCCAAAAACGAGATAACTGGTTTTGCGAGCCTTGTGTAAGTTGGATTTACTTTCCTTATTTCATTTTCTGAACTCTTGTCTTTGATGGCTCAGCCTTCTCCAGGGGGCTTAGGAGACGAAACTTTGGATGAAGTTTTAATACGTGTTTTTACTGATAAAATAACCTAGATAGAATAAGCCTCCTACGCTGTTCGTGTGCAAGAACTAGTTAACCCTGGAGAACTGCAGAACCCAGAGTCGAAGGGAATTCGGTAGGAGTGTGGGATGCAGGCAGGGGGAGGTGTGGGATGTGGGATGTGGGGGACAGGACATGCATGATGTGGGTCACAGGGTGCATGAATAATGCTGAGAGTTTTGTGAGTATTGAGGAGTGTGTCATCCACAAATCTTCTTGGGCCTGTTTTAAGAATGTTAGAAATACTTTCATGGATTAATGTTATAGACTCTCCAGTCCATGGTGGTATTTTTTTCTTTCTTTCCTTTTTTTTTTTTTTTTAATTAGCAAAGAGCAAAGTTCAGCTTTTTATTGAAAATGTTAAGAGCTGTCAAAGAGACCAAAGCCTATGCTTGAACCTTGGATTCTTGGTTTCCATTTTCTTCTCTGGGGCAGAGGGTTGAGGGGAGGGACCTCCTGCTGACATAGCACCTGCTGCTGCTGCAGCGCCCCCACCAGCCCTGACGTTGCAAATGCAGCTCCTCAGTGTGGACATTGGCCAGGGCCTTTGCAGATAAACCAGGCCAAAAAGATTCAACATTTACACCACCTGCCTCAACAAGGTATTGATCTTATCCTCTGTGACAGTCACCTTGTCCTCGTTAAGGATGAGGGCAGAGTAGATGCCAGCTTGGGGACAGAGGCCATGGCAGGCTGCAAGGTGAAGTGAGATCTTCACCCCAAGTGGCCTTAGTTTCCTTGGAAGGACCGAGTACCTTGGTGGCATCTGAGGAGAGAACAAATCATGGTTCTTGAGGACCTAAAGACACCTTGGTTTCTTACTGTGGATCTGAATTTCCAAAATGGTGTTTATTTTTGCCCTCTGTGACGCTGGAGGTCAAAGCCAGGGCCCCGTGCATGTCAGCTGGTATTTAGCAGAGAGAAGTGTATGGGGGGGGTGGGTAGAGGGGTGGGGATGGAGGGCTGGAGGGGCATGACCGGGCAAGTGAAGGGAGAATCAAAACGTGCCTATGTCCCTTCAGGCCTTTGGAGATAAACACCTGGATAGCTGGGGCTCAGTGGCTAGCACGTGGGAGGCCCTGGGTCCGATCCCCAGCACCACATAAAAAAACTAAATAAACAAAATAAAGGTATTATGTCCATCTACAACTAAAAATATCAAAAAAAAAAAAAAAGAAAAGAATAAACACAGCCTCTGCTGCCTTCTGTGCTGGCACAGGGCACATCAGCCCACACTGGGGGGAGAGTGGGGTCAGGGCTCTGTGTGGTGCAGGAAGGTGAGTGCCTTGCTCACAGCCAGGACTCCAGCCTGGTTTTGTTGTCCTCGGATTCTGTCCCCTCTCCTTTGGAGCCCTCCCCAGCTTTGTGCAGGCACCTCGGCCTCCCTCTCTAGCGAGCCCCTGTGGCCGCCTTCTCCCCGCCGTCTCGTCCTCCCCAGCCGGGAAGTGTGTCTCACTGCCAAATGTGTGCCAACTCTGGGTTCTGTTTTTCTTCTAGAGCAATCCACATCCTTTGGTCTGGGCAAAACTGAAGGGGTTTCCATTTTGGCCTGCAAAAGCCCTGAGGGATAAGGACGGGCAGGTCGATGCCCGTTTCTTTGGACAACACGACAGGTGGGCGTTAAAAACAGGCTTTGAACATGTAGCTTCACCTGAACCTTTGACACTGTCATTGGATAAGAAAAGAGGTGGAGGGTATGGCTATTATTTTTATTATTATTACCATTTTTTAAAAGCTGATTTTTCCTCTTGTTGTTGGCTGGTATGGCTGTGATTTGTTTACTGTCATGATACCCACCCTTGATCTCGTAGTGGGAAATGTTTTCCTGTGCTGTGTTAAGCCTGATAATGTGTGGGCTTCAGTTTTTTTCCAGGTAACGTTAGAAAATAATCTTACTTGAGTGGTTTTGTTGATCTAACTGGCATTGGAGTGAATTCCCGGGCTATTTTAAGTGCTGCCGTCCTTTTTTATTTTTTTTATTTTTCCCGTCATAAATTAAATCTCTGTGCAAATTGCTTTTCAAAATAATGCTTTCAGGGATCAGATGTATTTTCCCAGATTGCCGGTAAATGAATCTCTTATCATCCTGCTGGGTAGTTCCCTCCTGTTCCCTTTTCTCTGTAGCTAACGTGGGAAATTACCAGGGGCTGCTGTTTTGACAGGTGTGAGCCTCCCCTCCCAGCATCTCTGCCCTCCCCATTTCCGCCACACGCAGGGAAGTACCTTTCAGCTAATAGCAGTTCCCTTCAGGGCAGAGCCCCTGCGCTCAGAACAACAGGTAGACAGGGATGAGCAGGTTTATATTGCAGTCCTCTCCTTGCAAGTTCCGTGAGGGTTAAATGAGGCACACGCCGGACCTGGAGAGTGCATAGGGGAGTCTGTTTAAACACATGCAGCACAAATTATACCCCACACGGAATACACAGAAAATGCAGTTTGTATTCTGAAATTTTGCTTGAGGTCTTGCAGATCAAAGAACAGTGTGAATTCCAAAGTAACCCACTTCCTTATTAGGAATCCCGACAGTGCTTTGTCAGGAGACCAGATGGAAATTCCTTGATAGGGCACTGGGTTTGATAGGAGGTATCATATTTGGATTTTAATGGCTCTTGTTGGAAATATGCTGGAAATTCTTTTATTAAATTTTCATTCAAAGTAGTATACATTTGGAGCCTGCTCAGCCTGGGTGCTAGGTGCTGGGGACGCGGGAGTGAACAGGGAAGATGGGTCACACCCAGGAGTCCCCTGGGCTAGCCATCTCCTTCAGGAGGTGGTGGTGGGCCTGGTGCAAAGGTTTGGGCAGAGTGGGCAGCAAGAGCAGAGGCTCAGGCAGGGAAGGGTGGACCTGGTGTGCGATTAGAACAGGGTGCAGGGAGGAGAGGATGGTGGGAGACCGGGTCCCAGGGGTGGGCAGGAGTTGTTGTTCTTATTTGAAGAGCTGGAAGAATCCATGGCAGCCTGTTGATCCCATGTCCTGATCAGAGCGTGGGAAAGTGAGCGGTCTTGGTGGTTCAGGATTCCTATTCTGTAGGCTGGCACAGTGTGGGGACATGCACTGGGATGTAGGTGACAGGGATAGCAGTGCTTGCCCCACATACCAAGTGCACCAGGAGCTGAGTCCATCATCCAGCTCCCTCTTCTGGGACCATCCTGCAGAGACCTCTGGTCCTCCCCTTGCCAGCCATCCGCAGAGAGTGGCTTAGGTTGCGAGAAGGAAGAGCGTGGGCTTTGCTCCCCGGTGGGCAGAGGCTGTCCCCACAGCTCGCAGGTTCAGTCTTTGGTTCTAGGGGGGAGCCGCTGGGAGCCAGGCCCTTTGTGTTAGGTGGTGAGACTGCCCTCTGAGTGTCTCTAGTACCCTCTACCCTGCAGAGTGACTGTGTTGCCCTGTTGGTTTGAACTTGGGTGAGGGGGGCCCAGGCAGGGGGTTTGGTAAAGACTGTCCACAGTGCTGCAGTGACAGAAAAACCCTAAAATGTCCAGCTGTCCTCCGAGTGTCAGAAATGACCGGCTTCCTGAGTCCTGACAGCCACCTTTCTGCCCATGCCTGCTGGGGAGGTTCCCCCAGGGGAGTCCCTCTTTCCAGGAAGGGTTGCTGCCTCCCCAGAGGCAGGCACAGGGGGCAGGCTCACGGACAGCTGCTCTGGTGGAACCCAGCAGCAGGACCCAGAGTCTAGGCTCGATGGCACAGAGGCCAATGCACTGTCCCCTGCTCGGGGAGCTCAGAGGTGCACCAGAGGCCAATGCACTGTCCCTTCTCAGAGAGTTCAGAGGTGCATCAGAGGCCAACCTACTGTCCCTTGCTTGGGGAGCTCACATTGGGGTGGAGGAGCCAAAACATAAGGGAGAGCTCAGCACGCAGCTCCTGTCAGCTTAGGGAGTGCTGGTGTGGGCCCGGGGCTCCTGCCCGACTCCAGGCGTGTTCCTCGAGTCCCATCTGTCTGCTAGAAGAATTTGCTTGTGTTTTTTTTTTTGTTGTTGTTTTTTTAAAGTTTTATGATAGACCTGCACATGCACAGCCAAGTTAAAAATTTAGGAACTGGGTTGGGAGTGGTGACGCTGGCCTGTCATACTAGCTACTTGGCTAAAGCTGGAGACTGTCTTGAACCTAAGAGTTCAAGGTCAGCCTGGGTAACATATCAGGATCTGTTAAAAAAAAAAAAAAAGACTAGATGACAACAACAATGAAAAAAGAATTATTTTATTAAATACTTGCAGATTTTTTTTTCTGTTTTTTGGGAATTACTGGGGATTGAATTTAGGGGCACTTGACACTGAGCCACATCCCTACTCCTATTTCGTATTTTATTAGAGACAGGGCCTTTCTGAGTTGCTTAGCACCTCTCTAAATTGCTGAGGCTGGCTTTGAACTTGTGATCCTCCTGCCTCAGCCTCCCGAGCTCAGCTGGGGTTACAGGTGTGCGCCTGGCTCAGAATTTCTTTTTAAGCTAACATTGAGTACTGCTTGTGCAATAGGCACTATTTTAAGTTGCTTTTTTTTGGGGGGGGGTTATATTTTTGTTTTTTGTTTTTGTAAGTTGCTTTTATCTGTTCTACTGATAAGAACACGAGGGGCCAGCAAGGTCAGTGCTTTGCCCGGGGTGACTCAGCTAGCAGGTAGCCAGAATGGCTAGAACCATGAGAATGTAACTCTAGCCCTTGGGCTCTGTAGGGTGCTGCTTGGGACCTCTCGTGACATGTCCTCTCCCAGAGACTTTATATAGTAAAGCAGATCTAATTTCCCTTTAAATATTTTCTACGCTAGTTGAGGGAAAGGAGCACTTTCCCAAGGCCCCTTTGAAGGTACCTAGGAACTTGGGAGGAGACAGTTAAATTTACTTGAAGCACACAAAAGTCGGGGCAGAAACAGGGTCACAAGATGTGGCTGCAGGCTCAGGAGTCCCTAGTGGTGCCTGGCCCTTGGCTCAGGTCCACCGTGTCGGCTCCACTGGGGAGGCCTTGGGGACCTCACCTCCTATCAGATCGCCCTGTCCAGCCCACGCGCCCCTGGAGAGAGGCCTTTGTCTCCTCCTAGCCTCCCCGATCCTGAGGGAGGTTAGGCTTCAGGCCTCAGCAGGAAGGTGGCTGTCAGGATGCTGGTCATTTCTGACACTCAGAACAGTTGGACATTTTAGGGTTTTTCACTTTTGGTTTCTGTCACGAGCCACTATTGTCAGAAGCCAAGAGTGGCAATAAGGCCCCTGTGTGCTCCATCCCACCCCCACTGATGGCCTTACTTCCTCTTGAAGCACAGGACTTCAGGGTGGACTGTGGGCGAGGGGGAGAGGTACTGCTAGAAGCCCACAGTTTTGCTTCTTTTCAAAGCATGAGAAGGCGGGGCCTCTTGGTCCAGGTCCTGCTCCCGCTGCTCTGCACGGCAGGGAGTAGGTGTCCAGCAGATAGTAGGTGTCCGCTTCCCCCCCCCCCCCAGCAGGCGCAGGCATCCGTTGCCGGCACCCACTTGGCTTCTCCTTGGTTTATACCTGGATTGAGTTCCTGTCTGTGAAACCCAGAGGGATTCCACTTAGCAGTTACAACCTCTTGAGCTGGGTCATCAAAAGTGCCGCAGGCTGTGTTCTGATGTCCCCGTGTGCCATCACCCACAGTGTCTGTCCAGGTGTGCCAGCCCCCTCCTGCAGCCACGCGGCTCGCTGGTTCTGTGAAGCAGCCACAGTTTTTTTCCTTTCCCCCCTTGCTGTCAGGGGTCTGTGCAGTGTGCTGGGCCGTGGGGCATGGATGCTGGGAAGATGGGACTGGAGGTTGCCGACCTGAAGGCTTGGAGGGCTGCTTTGCAGTGATTTTCCCTTGTGAACATCTCACATGCACAAACATGAACCTTCTTCTAGGAATGGGTTTCCCAAGTCCTAGTCCCTTTTAGAATAGCAATAAGAAAGCTGTTTGTGTCCTGTGCAGTTGAGGGAGATCTGGGGAATACCCTTTTTGGTGGTACTTTGGAGGAATGCAGTAACTTTTTTTTTTAATTCTCTACCAGCTAAAAACCAGAGGGGATTTATTTTGTGTGTGTGTGTGTGTATGTGTGTGTGTGTTTAATGGATTAAAATGACTAAGACTGTCAAGCCTTTTACTATCTTTGCTGAGTTTTGCTGTTCTGTGTTCTGTCCTTGTGGCAGAACATGCCTGTTAAGTGGATCGTTAATTAAACATGGAAACCAAGTCATTTATTTAGAAAGAGAATTAAGTATTTAAGAATCTTGGCAAACATGCTAGGCTAATTTGGTTTGTATTCAGGAAAGAAAAAAGAAAAAAAAAAGTCTTGCAAATCACTAAATTTGACTTGAACTTTCTTTCTCTTTTGCCCTCCCAGGGCCTGGGTTCCAATAAATAATTGCTACCTCATGTCTAAAGAAATTCCCTTTTCTGTGAAAAAGACCAAAAGCATCTTCAACAGCGCCATGCAGGAGATGGAGGTCTACGTGGAGAACATCCGCAGGAAGTTCGGGGTCTTCAATTACTCTCCCTTCAGGACGCCCTACACGCCCAACAGCCAGTACCAGATGCTGCTGGACCCCGCCAACCCCGGCGCGGGCACGGCCAAGACGGACAAGCAGGAGAAGGTCAAGCTCAACTTCGACATGACGGCCTCGCCCAAGATCCTCATGAGCAAGCCCCTGCTGGGCGCGGGCGCGGGCCGCCGCATCTCGCTGTCGGACATGCCGCGCTCGCCCATGAGCACCAACTCCTCGGTGCACACGGGCTCCGACGTGGAGCAGGACGCCGACAAGAAGGCCACCTCCAGCCACTTCAGCGCCAGCGAGGAGTCCATGGACTTCCTGGACAAGAGCACCGGTCAGCCCCGGGCGGGGGACGGGCGGGACCGGGACCCGAGGCCACGTGGGCGAGGAAAGGGCTCTCGTGCGGGAGGGGCTGGCCGCGAAATAAAGGCCTTGAACGCAGAACCGAGGCCCAGACCAGAGGCCCAGACCAGAGGCGGGGCTGGACGAGACCAGAGGCGGGGCTGGACGGCTCCTAGCGGCCGGTCACGGGATTGGTGGGAACACGGTTTCCGGTGGGCGGAGCCTCGGGCCGCTGCTGCTGCTGCTGCTGCTGCTGCTGCTGCTGCTGCTGCTGCTGCTGCTGCTGCTGCTGCTGCTGCTGCTGCTGCTGCTGCTGCTGCTGCTGCTGCTGCTGCTGCTGCTGCTGCTGCTGCTGCTGCTGCTGCTGCTGCTGCTGCTGCTGCTGCTGCTGCTGCTGCTGCTGCTGCACCAGAACCAGGTGGGGTGGGGGTCAGCGGGGTTTGGCCCTAGCTGGTCAGGGTCACGCCCCTGCGGTGCTGTGCTGGAACTGGAGCCTAGATAGGAGCCGGGGAGGACGCGCTGGGGAGGACGCGCTGGGGAGGACGCGCTGGGGAGGACGCGCTGGGGAGGACGCGCTGGGGAGGACGCGCTGGGGAGGACGCGCTGGGGAGGACGCGCTGGGGAGGACGCGCTGGGGAGGACGCGCTGGGGAGGACGCGCTGGGGAGGACGCGCTGGGGAGGACGCGCTGGGGAGGACGCGCTGGGGAGGACGCGCTGGGGAGGACGCGCTGGGGAGGACGCGCTGGGGAGGACGCGCTGGGGAGGACGCGCTGGGGAGGACGCGCTGGGGAGGACGCGCTGGGGAGGACGCGCTGGGGAGGACGCGCTGGGGAGGACGCGCTGGGGAGGACGCGCTGGGGAGGACGCGCTGGGGAGGACGCGCTGGGGAGGACGCGCTGGGGAGGACGCGCTGGGGAGGACGCGCTGGGGAGGACGCGCTGGGGAGGACGCGCTGGGGAGGACGCGCTGGGCTGGGGACCAGGCTTCTCCCACCAGCCGGTCCCCACTGGGAGTCCAGATACCAGGCTTCCCGCCTGATGGTTGCTGTAGTTCACGCTCCATTCACCGATGGCTCCCTGCCCCCTTGGGCGCCAGCGCCGGAACCCCGCAGCCTCCGCGGGAACTGCAGGGTTTTGCTTCCCTGCCTGCAGATTTTCAGTGAGTGATTAGATGGGATCCTTGCTCTGGGGGACCTACATACGAGATTAGTGTTTCCAAAAGGCTCACTAGAGTTCATTCCTACACCTGGGTGGAGGTGGCCAGAAATCCTTTTAGAGTTCACTTCTAATGTCACTGCCTCTTGGACTGATCACAGCAAACTCCCCATAACTCTGTTCTTCTCTAAGGATTCTATTTTAATTAAACAATTGACTTTTCAGTACATTCACATTCAGTGCTCACAGAAACACATAAGGTAAAAAGCCCTTGTGGGGCTGGGGTCGTGGCTTGGTGTAGAGCGCTTGCTTGCCTAGCACATGAGAGATGTTTGGTTTGATCCTCAGCACCACATTCAAAAAATAAATAAAGTTGATATGAAAATGCCATTTCAGGTCTCCCTGGAGTTGTCCCGCTCCTTCAGGGTCCCTGTCTCACAGTTACATCGCTTGTTAGGGACGTGTGTGGACATTGGGGCAGGGTGCTTGTGGTCTGTGCCTCGGTTTCCCCTCCGTAACGTGAGGATCTTAATGGTGTGCCTGGGAGGTTCTTGTAAGTAAGAGGAGTTGGGGTGCACTTAGGACAGTGCCCCAGACAGCCCACGCTGCGCAAGTGCTGGCTGCTGCTTCTCCTGGTGCTGCTGTCCACGTGGGTCAGGGGACTGATGCCAGCAGGGATGGCCACTGGCTGAGAGGGAGAAAAGTAATGGTGACTTGAAAGAATTCTTTCTTCCCCAAAAGAATTCGGTCATGTGTTAAGTATTCTATGAATGTCATGGCCTTCATAAGGAAGTGGTTTTGCTCCTTTTCTTGAATTGTGGTATTCACGTTTTGTGTTGCTGTGCCCTTGAGATATGGGCACAGAGAACCTTCTGAACCCAGCATGATGGTTCCTGGTTAGCCGGCTGTTGAGAATGGTGGAGACGGGGACACACAGGGCATGTGCCTCATCTCAGGGACTTCACCCACGGCCACCATGCAAGAATGTGGCCTTGGGGCCTTCAGATCTTGATATTCTTCCAGAGGAATGGAAAATGTGGATTTTTAAGTAAAATCTCCACTGATGACATGTCAGGCTGAGATGTCTTGGGGTGTTTTCTGGGGTAGCACATGTGCAGTCGGAACAGCAGCTTTAGACTTGGAGCTGAAGTGCTCACCTTCAGTCGACGTCCCGCCTTCCCACTTGCACCATAAAACGATTTTCACTTCAGATTTTTTTTTTTTATCATAATAAGCAATGGGAGACTAGAGCCCAGCAATACAACTTACTAGCATATGACGACTGTGGAGCCATTAAAGATAAGAGTCCTGAAGGAGACTGCTAATGACCCTAAAGGTAAAATAATGATGGGTACTTGGTGGCTGTGCACTCAGAGGTAGGTGCACACCGATTCTGCCGCACTGTCCCTGGATGGCTGCAGGGAGGCAGAGCATTGGTGCTGGGTGGCTGCAGGGTCTTTGTTGTAACAGGCTGCAGCTCTACCGTGTACCCTGGGGTCCCCCATACTCACAGGACAGCTGTAGGATGTTGACCCTGGAGCCACATAGCTTGTGTGGACAGTGTCAGAAGGTCTTTCCTTTTGTCCCCTTGTTTCTGACCAGAGGTCCTTAAAATCTTACTGTAATCCCATGCATGGTTCTGCGATGGTCTGGATTCCCCGGACCCCTCGGCCTGTTGGTTTTCGTAGAGAGCTTGAGAAGGTGGGATTTCAGTTTTGGTGGCTACGCTGCGAGTCCCCGTCACTTTCTATGGAGCTTTGTTCCATTGTTGGGTGTTGGATCTGCAACTCAGCTTTGGCCTCTGCTAAGTGAAATGTGGTGTAAGCCCCTGTTTTTAAATGGCTTCTTGTTTTTTTTCCCTTAATGCCATGAGGTTCACTGATGTTAACACATAAGTTGCTACAGTAAAATAAAAAATGCTGGTGTGTAAACTGCCACTGGTTCTCCTGGGCCACATGTGAAGAGAATACAGTTTGTACCATTAGAACACACCTAATGTGTTTAATTTAGCCTCTCTCTTCCTTCTGGAGCGGCAAAGGAGAGGGATAAATGGCCTTAGACTTTGTGACAGAATTCCTCATCATTTGGGTTTTTAGGTGAGAAGCCAGTAGATTCCCTTTAAACTTCAGAGTTTCTTTTTTTTTTTTTTTTAAAGAGAGAGAGAGAGAGAGAGGAGAGAGAGGGGAGAGAGAGAGAATTTTTAATATTTATTTTTTAGTTCTCGGCGGACACAACATCTTTGTTGGTATATGATGCTGAGGATCGAACCCGGGCCGCACGCATGCCAGGCGAGCGCGCTACCGCTTGAGCCACATCCCCAGCCCTTAATTGTCTTTTTTAAAAAATTTTTTTTAATATTTATTTTTTTAGTTTTCAGCAGACACAACATCTTTGTTTGTATGTGGTGCTGAGGATCGAACCTGGGCTGCACGCATGCCAGGCGAGCGCGATACTGCTTGAGCCACATCCCCAGCCCCAGAGTTTCTTTCCTAAATTATAACTCTCTTGCTCAATATGTGCTCGGGAGTTGGCTAATCCTGAGCCCAATAGTGTAGGACAGGGATGACACTTAGAATGTTGTTGTTGTTTTTTTTGGTGGCACCGGGATCGAATGCAGGGCCTTACGCAGGCCAGGCAGGGGTTGCACCTCAGAGCAATCCTTGGTCTTGCAATCCTCCTGCCTCAGCCTCCAGGGTAGCTGGGATTATAGGCATGCTCCACCCCCGCCAGCCACAGTCATTTTAATCTTACAAATAGCCCCTGTTTCTATAAGGGGTCAGTAGTAGATATTTCAGGTCTTAAAGATGTATTTTGCAGCTGTAGACACGAGGTGGGTGAGTTCTAATAGAACTTTGTCGGTGGGCACTGGAATTTGAATTTCGTGTGACTTGCATGCTTTATATGAACTTTTAATTCCTTCTTCCCTCCCAGCCACCTAAAAATGTCAAATCCTCGTAGTTTGCAGGCCACATGGAACAGGTGGCATGTCAGCTTCCGCCCGTGGCCCAACTTTGACAACCACTTCTACTGACTGAGCGAGTTAGGGGCAACTCTGGGCCAGAGTCCTCGTTTCAGGGGGGCCATCCAGGGCTCTGCAGAGCGCAGGGAGGCACAGAGCCTGCTTCCTCCCACGGCAGCCTGCTGCCTTCTGCTGTCCCAGGAGCAGAGGAGCATTTTTTTTTAACAGGGAGCAGGAACTATTAATGGCCCCCACACGACACAATGGAGACAAAGCTGTGGCTTATCCAAAATCCTGCTTTAAAGAGAAGACCCGTCATGTCGTAGGATAGGAAAACCATATAAGTGGTTTATGACAGTGACAAAATACGCAAGTCGCCGCACAAAGCCACAAATTGGAATAAGTTATTCTATAAAATTTCTAAGAGACTTTGGAAATCTCCCTTTTGTTTGGAGGATTAGAGGGAGCAGACATGGGCCCTCCTTCTCGGGGCTGGATTTGCTCTCTGAGAAGCTCTTTGGTCAGCGGGAAGCCGTTAGCTCACGGTTTCCTGGAGTCCCGCAGGTTGATGGCCAAAGTGGTTCTCATTCTCAGTGGTTTTTCTGGTTTCTCATTTCTGTAGGCCTCCTGGCCAGAATTGATGCCTTCACCAGTATTGGCTTTCAGGATTCCCGTGCAAGACATTAAAGTGAATTGGGGAGCACCCTGGGGCCTGCTCTCGCCCCTCTCGGGGCTAATGGTCCTTCGGTGTCGGAGCTCCACTGTGGGGTACCAGTCAGGGAGCAGGGAGCTTGGTTCTATGTTCTCATCTCGTGGTGACATCAATACTTCTTTGTTGTAAGATAATTGTTAATTACAAGAACTAAAGTCACTAATGATCCCACCTCCCATAGTCAGCCCTCCGATGTTATTTTAGGGCCTTTTGGGGGGTAGGTTTATAGGTCACACTATTAAACTGAAAACTTGAACTAGTCCCCCAAGGACTGGGCTGCTATGGAGATGCGTAGGTCAGACGTGGTGGAGACTGTGGTGAGGGAAGCTGCAAGACACAGCTGTCCCGACCTTTGCACACGTCTGCCTGTGTGCACATTTGGTAACACTGCCACACATGCTCATTCTTCTGATAAGGGGATGCACTGCAAATGTCTGTGGATTTTTTGTTTTGTTTTGTTTTGTTTTATTGTAAAGGAGATGCTTATAGCTCACTAATGGGTCTTGATTGACCTGTAGCTCTCAAAATGTGGAGCGAGCTACTGGGGCCTTGTCTTGCAGCTGGTTCTGGCTAAGGGAGCTAAGCAGGCTTCGTATTGCCAGATTGGTGATATTTCAAGAGCATCCGTAAATGGTTTTTCAATTGCAATCCACCCCAATTTTTACCCACTGTTTCAAATTTTCTAAAAATTTCTCTCTCCTGAATCAAACGTATTTATGAACTGCTTTAGTTCGTGGATCCCCAGGTTTCCATGTCTGGTGTAAACGGTGTAGGATTTTTGTTGTTGTTGTAATTTTGAGCCTCACTTTCTTTCATTATTGAGATGGGGTTTTGCTGTGTTGACCAGGCTGGCCTTGAACTTCTGAATACATGGGATCTTCCTGCCTCAGCCTCCCAAGTAGCTGTGACACAGGTACATGCTACTGCACCTGGCATCTTAACCCTCCAGGTGTGTTTCTGTGTTACTAAATAACCCTTAAAACCAGCATTTGCCCAACACCTCTTAGACCACCCTAGACTGTCTGGTGTCAGTCTGCCGCTCGGCTCACCTGTCCTGAGGCACCTGAGTTTGTGCAAGGTGCAGCCCCTTGAACATACAAGTCGTTTTCAAGTTTTGTGAGTTCTGCACATTTAGCATGAATCATTAAGTCCTCCACCCATGCCCGCCTGCCCCAGTGCCGGGTGTGTGGGAGAGAACGAGGGGCACATTTTTCTAATTTAATTCTAAGACTCCTATGTTTCATGGAGTCAGAATAGCACTTAGCTCAGGCCAGGGTTTTGTAAATGGAGATAATAGATGATGTGTTTTAGCCCACACTTGTGAATTGTACATCAAAGTGTAAAATCTGATTAAATTATTTGTGACTTCAAAGGCAGTTAGTTCTTCCTTTGGGCAAGATTTATGGCTTTCTAAAAGGATTGGCGTCTGTTTCAAAGTTTAATTGAAATGAACATTTCCAAATGTCTATAATGATTTAACGCAGTGTTTCTCAACCCCGGCTCTCTTGACATTTGGGCTGGACAAGTCTGCTGTGGGGTCTCTCCTGTGCACTGCAGAATGTCCAGCAGTGTCCCTGGTCTCTTCCCCTGAGATACCAGGAGCACCCAAGTCACAGGATTGCAACAGGCAAAAATGCCTGCGCATATTTATTGCCAGATGTCCCCGGGGGCAAAGTTACCCCTCCAGTCCCTGTTAAGAACCTTGGATTTAATATATGTCATATGTCAGTCTTTTGGACCTTAGCATTGGAGATATGATTGTTTGAAGTTCTTCAATATTTTAATTTTAAAGTTTAATTTTGTGTCTTTTTCCTGAGTACACAATATTCCACATACTTTGGAAGAGACCCAAGTGCTTCCTTCAACTTCCTTCAACTTGACATCTTCCTGTGTCATCATGTCAATATGCTGTGTCCTCCCCTCCCCTCTCCTCCCCTCCCCGCCCCTCCCCTCTCCTCCCCTCCCCTTCCCTCCCCTTCCCTCTCCTCCCTTCCCCTCCCCGCCCCTCCCTCTCCTCCCCTCCCCTTCCCTCTCCTCCCTTCCCCTCTCCGCCCCTCCCCTCTCCTCCCTTCCCCTCTCCTCCCCTCCCCGCCCCTCCCCTCTCCTCTCCTCCCCTCCCCGCCCCTCCCCTCTCCTCTCCTCCCCTCTCCTCCCTTCCCCTCTCCTCCCCTCTCCTCCCCTCTCCTCCCCTCCCCTTCCCTCTCCTCCCTTCCCCTCTCTGCCCCTCCCCTCTCCTCCCTTCCCCTCTCCTCCCTTCCCCTCTCCTCCCCGCCCCTCCCCTCTCCTCTCCTCTCCTCTCCCCTCTCCTCCCCTCCCCCTCTCCTCCCCTTCCCTCTCCTCCCTTCCCCTCTCCTCCCCTCCCCTCCCCTCCCCTGGAACCCAGGGCCTTGTGCATGCCCAACAAGTGCCCTCTGTCGTGGCTGTCTCCCTGGCCCTATATCTTTGTGTCCCTGGTCACCCAGCCTTATTTGTAGTAGGGCACCCTGTGAAGATGGGCTTCACTGATGTTTCTGTATGAAAACGTCGTCTTTGGATGTCTTCATCGTGTCTTTGTCGCTTGTCATGACCACCGTAGGGAGAGGGGAAGCGGAGTCCTCGTTCTTGGGTGAACGTAGTAGGTGCTCAGGACGGTTGGGCTGTGACCCGGGGGTCCGGTAGCCTGGAGGAACTGCTCTCTGACATCCTCACAGCCACAGGGAGCCATAAACCGATGTCACCTTCGGTGGGCCAGCAAGGGAGAGCTCTGAGGTGACGTTGGGGGACCAGCGGCCAGTGTGTGGGCAGGTGTGAAGGCTGGAGGTGGGAACTGGCTGCCCCTCCCAGGTGTGGCTGGAGCCCCCTGGGGTCAAGGACTGGACGTAAGTGATGCAGTGTTTTTGGTGCCACTGTGTCGCTCGCGCGGCTTCCTGAGGTCGGGTGTGGAATTCTGCTCTCCTGCTGTCGTGGGGGCTGGCAGGGGAGGCTCAGTGGTAGAGCACAAAGTCCTGGATCCCATCCCGGCACCCAGAAAGAAAGGTCCAGTTCTGGGGCGTTTGGGGTTTTCAGGTCAGGGCCTTGTGTTGGATGTGTTTGGTACTGCGTGTGCCCTGTGCCTGACACAGAAGGGGAGCCGGACACCCCCGGCCTCCAGGACCCTGTGCAGCATGTGTGGAGACAGGACAGCAGGAGTGGAGGTCACGGAGAGGCGGGGTGAAGTGGGGTGCACAGACCCTGGTGAAGAGTCAGGTCTCAAGGAATTGCATGGGTGGAGGGTTAATTCAATTGCATTGAATTAACGGGATGGTCATGGCACTAACTGCTAGGAGGAGGACAGGTCAGGTACAGGACATTGCACAGGCTGGGGAGGTGGGACAGGTACATTTGGAGGTGGCATGGGAGGCCTCTTTCTTAAGGAGATACAGTTCTGCCCAGATGGGATCTGTGGGTTGCTAGATGACCCCAAAGCTGTGTTCCTTCCTGAGTCTGTGAAGCTTCACAGTTCTAGACCCCCCCGGGGGGGGGGTGGGCCCTCTCCTGTCCAGACCAGTGGAGACCACCTCATT
Source organism: Spermophilus citellus (assembly GCF_964194105.1). Lineage (NCBI taxonomy): Eukaryota > Metazoa > Chordata > Mammalia > Rodentia > Sciuridae > Spermophilus > Spermophilus citellus. Next base: position 5,579,100 of record NC_138185.1, on the reverse strand, counting down.
CTTGCCACAGCCATGTGGTGTGACCATTTCTTCAATCCTAATATTTAAAGGTTATCAAAGGAAGCATCCGTAGAGTTAAAAGCTTCCAATTATTATTTTTAATACACATGCATGTATATAACGGTTAAAAAAAAAACGACTTCACCCTGTGAGTTGCTAAAACCCCCAGCGGGATCTCAGGTAGGACTGTCCTGCTAGAGCCCCTGTTGGCTGCACTCGCTTGCTCTTCACTTGAACTTGACCCCGTAAGCAGGGGACTCTCCGCGTTGGGTTTTCTGTGTGCTCAGTGGCTCTGCTGTCCCTCAGGATTAGGTCTCCTTGTCAGTTCCCGAGAAGTTCCTGACTCATAGTTGATAGGAATTAGAGAAGCTCTGGTCCTCCATCTGCACAGGGAATTCGTTATCTGGATCTTTTTAGCTACCACAGATCTGCAAGGAGGTACGACATACACAAATAATTATTTAAAAATAGTTATTTAAAAATCCATAGTAAAGATCTTTACTGGTCATGTTTCCTTAAAATGCCTTTTGTGTTCATCTTGTTTCTTTGTGTCCCGTGGTAATGACGGTGATAGTGGCAGCAACGCTCCCAGTTGAAGGACTGCTCTGTGCCACGGCTGGGCCAGTCTGCCAGTCCTCACAGTAGAATGGACCTAGTTGAACATTTTTAAAACCTAATTCTCAAGATGATTTCTCCCGTTAATTGAGCACTTGCTAAGCACAAGTGGATGGGCCCATCTAGCCCTCACCCCTGTCCCCGCTTCTCGGGAGACGACGGTGACCATGTGGCATTGGGGGCCAGGTTGTTCTTGGCGTGTCACAGGACATTTTGTGGTGTCCCGGGTCTCTCCCTACTAGATACCAGCAGCAGCCCTGCTCCCCTCGTGCTGGCCACCAAAATTGCCCCTGCACATTGCCAGTCCTGTCCTGGGGGGGGGGTGATGGGGGTGGGGGGTGCCTTCGCTTCTGGCTGAGAGTCACGGGTTCCATGATGAAACTGAAGCCTTCGAGGTCAGTGAGGACATAGAAAACAAGTGCCCAACAGCAAGCAAGGGTCAAGCACTTGGTAGGTTCCAGGTGAGGCTCGGGTGACGGGCAGTTGCTGGACACACTCCCCACAGTGTCCCAGGAGGTGCAGCTTTCTTCCTCCTCCTCTTGGATCAAGCTCTGAGCGTCCCCCTCTGCTGCTGCCAGGTTGGGGGCTGCGGGACCGCCTGCCCGAGGCCACACAGCAGGCCAGCAGCTGGGCTGGGATTGGAACTGCAGTGTCTGCCTCCCGACCCCTGCTTACTCCAGGCCCCCACAATGTTTCCCACCAAACTACATGAAGAGAAAGCCGACAGGTGCCGGGCCGAGCTTGGCTGATGGACACCGAGCCTCGGAGCTGTGTGCAGAGTGAGCCCGTGGGGTCCCTTTTCTGCACCTCTGTGTGGGGAAAGCGAGGGGGCGGAGGCCCGCCCCTGCCCCAGTGGACGAGCGCTCTTGAAGTCCCGGGGGAGTCTCATTCCTGCTCCCTTTGCCATCGGTAGCTGTCTGTCAAGACCAGGTCGCCTCAGAGTCGAGGTTTCTTGCCTGTCTGAGGAGGACTGGCCATTTATCGTGGGTCACGACTTAGTCTAGACCCAGCTGGTTTAGAGGGGCCCAGCAGGCCCGACGGTACAGTCCCAATGCAGTCGAGTGGCCAGGGCCAGCCAGCCGGCAGGGTCTGGGGGGGCTCTGCTTGGCTCCTTGTTTTATTACACTAGGCATTTGGTTTCTGTCCTCCTCCTCTCCCCCAGCGAAGGGAAGCGCAGGGGCAGCAGGTGGGTGGTAGGTGGTTCGAGGTTCAGAGCCGCAGGCAGGACCACCTTCGTCCTCCTGTGGAAGTTCCGAACACAGAAGGAGGGGCTCCCTCCACCAGCGGCTCCCTCCCTCCATCTGGTCCTGAGCGGGGCTATCTGCAGCCTGGGAACCTCTGGACCAGTCGCTGCAGATCCCCCCCCCCCCCCCCCCCCCCCCCCCCCCGGGCTGCCTTGCTCCCCGGCAGGTGTGGGCTGTGTGAGCGGCCCCTGTCCCCGCGCCTGTGGAGGCCATGCCGTTTTCCAGCCTGGCTCCTGATCTCCACATCTGGACCTCATGGGGGCTGCCGCAGTTCACTGATGTTTATTTGAGATTTACACCCGCGGATGGGCCCAACCAATTTCGTGGGCAGCTTAGCCGATTTGTCTTAGAGCTTTGTGTTTAATAGAGGACTGGGGAGGCCGCCTTCCTGGTGGCTTTAACGGTTTAGTGTCGGGTGACGCTGGAAATCAGCCACCAGCCAGCCCCGCCCTCTCCTTCCACGCGCCCCCTGTCCGGCCAGAATGGAACACGTGCCCACCTGTCCCCCCGCCCCACCTGTGCCTGCGAGCGCTCCTGTCGGTCTGTAAGTCCATCTTCTAACAGTGCCATCCCTTTTCAGCCTCACCACCCCCCATGAAGACGGGACAGGCAGGGAGTCTGTCCGGCAGCCCGAAGCCTTTCTCCCCGCAAGCGTCTGCGCCCATCATGACAAAAACGGACAAGACGTCCACCACCGGAAGCATCCTGAACCTTAACTTGGGTCAGTTGGCACCTCTGGCAGAGTCTTTCTGTGACAACTGTGACTTGGCAATTGTAATGTCCTTTTCTATGTGTGGTTCTTGAACCTTTGAACTCTTTTCTCTGTGCAGATAATTAAAAAGGTGCAGTGGGTGAAGGTGAGGTGAGTCATGTCCCCAGCCCTCCTTAACTTTGTTTTGTTTTTGGCATGGCCTCACCGAGTTACTGAGGCTGGCCTTGAACTTGCAGTCCTCGGGCCTCAGCCCTCCTGAGTCACTGGAATAACAGGCATGCGACACCACACCCATTTGCAGCTGTTCTTGTCTTGAAGGGCCTCAGGGCAGTGTTCAGAAGCTTGTTTCTCCTTGAGCCTATAAGCCAGATCACTGATAAGTGAATACATACATGTGGCCGAAAGAAGTTCCATGAACCAGTGTTAATTTTCCTGCGCCCAGTGTACTCTGATACACTGTTCCCTTTAATTTTCTGATATCAATTTTCATCCCTTGGATCATTATTTTTTAATCCATTGGGTTTTAGTTGGTTATTTAAAAAATACCGTGTTAGGAGAAAAAAAACCTATTAGGCCAAAGTTTTACACGTTTGCACTAGTAATGCCAAACAGCTAAGTGCGAGGTCATTTTGAGCCATTCTGTCATGACTCCTGATTTTGTTGAGCCCTAGTATTGGGAGTATCGTAGGCTGGGAGAGGTCAGCCTGTCAGCGAGGGACCCGGCTCTATCAAAGCTTCAGGTCCAGGGAGGGTACTCAAGGTAGACGGGCAAGAGGGTTCACTCCACCTAGGAGGAAGAGCCAGCCGTGCCGATAACCAGAGGAAAGAAGAGGGGAAAGAGGAGGTTCTAGAGGTGGTGGGTGAGGACCCATTCGCTGTGCTGTAGGAGAGGCCAGGAGGCCGGCTGCATCCCGTGGGCAGGGGCAGGAGGGGAGTCCATTGAGGGCTTGCAGACCCTGAGGTGGAGGGGCCTGTGCCCACCTGCGGTGTCTGTCAGAAGGACAGCTTTCTGTTGATCAGTCATTTGTCTGGTCAGTTGTGTCTCCACCCCACATGGGGCCATGTCTGGGACATTTGCTTGTCCCCAGTGCCGCTGAGTCTCCTGCGGTGCCCAGGACCCTCATGGCGTGGAACTCCTGGACCACTCCCTGGTAACAGGGCCGACTCCCTGGCCAGTGGCAGAGCTATGGGCCAAGAGCTCCCCTTGGAGTCTAAGATGCTTGTCGGCCCCCCAGGTGGGGAGGGCAGAGGGCACTTGGTGGCAGGCGCTCTGAGGCCAGCACTGCGGGAGGGGAGTGCCGGCCATCTAGGCGGACAGGCAGGACTGGGGGCGTGCAGTGCCGCTGGAGCTGGGAGACGCCAGGTCTGGACAGCACCCTGGATGCCCAGCAGCCCAGGTGGAGCCCAGCTGTGTGTCCTTGGAGCCCGGGTCTCCTGCGTGCTGGGTTGCCTGTCCCCGCAGCCCAGGTGGAACAGGGTACTCAGGGTAGAGCTGGGGGTTCGGATTCAGAGGGAACAAAAGGGAACCACCCACTTGCTGCCTTGGGAACATGGACTGTTTCCTACAGTCCCCAGAACGGTGGCCTCCTTTCCCTCGCCTCCTCTCTCCTGCACACCCGAGCAGCCGGGCTGGGCGAGGCCTGCTCCCTGCGTTCCTCCCTGCCAGTCCCGTGCGGCCAGGATAGCTCCTTCCCTAAATGGGGTGACCGGCAGGCATCCTGGTGACACTGTGGGTCTCTCAGTGTGGCTTGACGCACGGACGTGGGAGTGCAGGACCCTTCCTGGGGCGTGTCTGGTGGGTGGGGCGCGGCCGGCCCTGGGCAGTGGTGCTGGCTGCGGCTCCTGCTGCCTCCCTGAAGGCCCCCACCGCCCCCCTCCCCACAGTGGGCAGTTTTGCCGCCTCCCCAGCAGGGATGAAGGCCTGTGAGCAGGCAGTGCCTGGGTGGGATCTCAGGTCCCTCATGGGCGAGGATCACTGGGTCCTGGGGCTGAGCGCGAGCTTCGTGGGCAGACAGGAGGGATACAGGGCACCAGAGACAGAGGGACGGCAACAGTCTCACAAAACAGAATTCCATTAAAAAAGTCAAAAATAAAAACAGACAGAACACTGGAAAAGGCAAACTCCCAGTGATGGAAGCAGCCCGGGTTAGGGGTGGAGGGGGGTTGGACTGCAGACCAGGAGGGAGCACTTGGGGACAAGGTCTTGCCCGGGGGTGGGGGGGGGTTGTGCGTCCGTGCCTCTGTTCAGACACCTGGATTTCCTCCAAAATGAACTTTGCTCTCTGTAGATTAAAATGACTTTTTAAAATAAACGAGCAGCACAGCCTTTGAGGTAGGTAAGACAGCCCCATTTTGTGGAAGGTCAAGGGAGGCACAGAGAAGCAAAGTCACCTGTGCACAGTCACACAGGATTGGGTGGGGCTAGGCCTTTGGGCTCCGGCGTGTCTGGAAAGCTGGAGCCGAGAACCCCGAGCTGCAGTGCTGTGAGCCAGGGCTGTGCTAGGCTCGAGGGCCTCTCCCTGGAGTCTACTGTGCCTCTTGGGTAGGTCAGCCCAGGGGTCAGTGCTAGGTGAAGGTTCCCTCTGGGCAGTGATAACATGGGGGACAAAGGAGGAAGCTCCTGCCCATTGTGGCTGTGTTTGGAATTAAAGATCAGAATTCCCCGTATGTGTATGTGGGGCTCGCGCAGTGGTGCACACCTGTAATCCCAGTGCCTGGGGAGGCCGAGGCAGGAGGATCCCAAGTTTGAGAGCAGCCTCAGCAACTTAGCAAGGCCCTAAGCATCTTAATGAGACCCTGGCTCAAAATTTGTAAAAAGGCTGTGGAGATACAGCTCAGTGGTAGTGTGTCCCTAGGTCCCCTCCCCATTCTCCCCAGTGCCCCAAATTAAAATAAAAACTGGCTCATCTGCATTAAAAGCAAATTATAAAACTCTACTTGGAGAGCCAAATGCAGCAACCCAAAATACAAAACCCGGCCCCTGGGCTGGCAGCTGGTTTCCAGGCTGGGCTCAGTGAGTCACGGTTTCTGCGCTGGGTGAGGGTGGGGAGTGGGGGGTGAGGGTGGGAGCGGCTCCTGCCCGCCGGCTGGCTGCCCTCACTTGCTGTCTTGGCCTCTGCTCTCCTCCTTCAGACAGAAGCCGAGTCCCGCTGGCTTGTTTCAGGCCCCCTTCTGTGACTTAATGGCAGTGATAAATCACACACCCGAAACCTGAAATCTGCCGAGAACACGGTGCTGGATTCTTGTCTCCTTCTAGAGCCCCTGGTCAGAGGTGAAGGGCCAGCAGGCCAGTGCTCCTGTGGTGGCCACAGTGTGCCCAGGTGCTCTGTTGGAGGTGCTGAGGGAGCAGTGGAGAGCTGTCTGGCCTTCTGCTGTCACTGACAGGGGCCACCTTTGTCCCTGTGCAGGGCAGTCCCTTGGAAGCCAGCCATTCCTTAAGAGCACCGTGTGAGCCGGGCCTGGGCTGCCCAGATGTTCTCCCACTTCCTTACAGCAAATGGGCTGGGAAGCCCCCTGCTGGGCTTTGGTTGAGAGGGGCTTCCGCCAGGGTCTCTTGTCTGTTGAACTGTCTCCTTGAAGGAGCCGCCATGTTGTAGCTCCTGGAAGTCCACTCACTCGTCATAGTTTGCCAACAGCTTTGTTAAAACAGACTATTTATCCAGGCACCTTATTTATTGGCTCCGGGTTGTTGTCCATTTGAAAACAGCTACAGGGAATGCTGATTTTGGCCACGGGGGACCGTGTCCGTGGGGTAAACTCCTAGAGGTGGAGCGGAGGTCGAGGCCCCGAGCCCTTGACATTTTGAGAGAGATTGCCAAGTTGACCTCTGAAGGGGATGTTCTCCTTTGTGCTCCCTGCAGAAGTGTAAGGTCGCGCGGCTTTCTCTAGCATGGGTATTTTTTTTTTAAATCCCTGGCTTCCATTTATAGGCTGAGCTGTCTTCATATCAACTGAGAAATTCAAAATCCTGGCAGCACAGTGAATTCTGAAGATGGTCCCGATATAGAAGGGCAGGGGTGGGAGAAGTCCTGATAAGCCACCACGAGCCAGAGGAACAGTGTTCCTTCTCCCTGTGGAGGAGAGAGAGCCCCAAATGCTGCTGATTGCAAAACGCTAACGCCCCGAAGGTCCCAGGGCCTGAGCCAGCCCCCACACTTTATTTTATTTATTCCTTTTTTTTTTTTGGAACTGGGGATGGAACCCAGGAACACTCAACCTCTGAGCCACATCCCCAGCTCTTTTTATATTTTATTTAGAGACAGGGCCTCACTGAGTTGCTGAGGCTGACTTTGAACTCTCACGCCTCCTGCCTCAGCCTCAGCCTCATGAGTCACTGGAATTACAGGTGTGTGCCACCATGCCTGGCTGGTGGTTTTTTTTTTTTTTAATCTTTATTTTATTTTATGTTTTAAATTTTTTCTATGTGGTGCTGAGGCTTAAACCCAGGGCCTCACAGGTGCTGGGCAAGTGCTCTGGCCCCGAGCTTCAGTTGCAGCCCCTGGTGGCTTATTCTTAACAAGAACAGTCATAGTAGCGGTTGATGGAGGCGAGAACCCTTATTTTGTCAAAGAGGGTGCTTTCCTTTGGTTGTGTTCTTCCTGTGAATGTGCAACAGGTGAGTGTTCCTAGAGTCAACTTGAAGGGCCGCTCACACACGTGCACACACAGGTTGAAGGCTCAGGTGAGGGCTGTCTCTTGATGAGCCCCACGTACCGGGGTGAAGGCCGTGCGGGATTTCTTTACTCACAGAAGTGGTCTTACACCAGGGTCTCAACCCCAGCTGCCCCTAGGAGTCACCTAGGGGGTTTCCCCAGCTCTCCCAGACTGTAAGTCAGGGTTTCTGAGGGACTGATGGATGCTGTATGTGGGGACGTGCATATTTTTTATTTTTGGGTTTGTTTCTTCGTATTTGTTTTTAACCCCGTTAACATTAAAGCGCCTGAGGCAGAGGCACGGGGTGTTGTGCACTCCATGTGACCCTCAGTTCACCGCGGGGTTGGTGCGCTGTGCTGCTGTTTCACTATCAATGCTCTTTGTAAGCTGCAGATCCAGGCAGGTGCAGGTGAGTTTCCAGTTCTTCCCTCCCAGGCTTCCTCCCTCCCTCGAGGGCCTCTCTGAGCAGCCTCCGAGGGCCCTGTGAACACACAGTGCACACTTGGACTTTTGAGGGTGCTGTTCTGGAATCATAGCGGTAGTGTCTTTGCTAGCTTTGAGCACTTACTTCCAGAATCTTGCAGGTTTTGAGGAAAGAGCCCTTCTGTAGGGTGGGGGCTTTGGGGACCTCGCTCTTTCTGGTCACTAAAGGAACTGGTTTCTCCACGTGCAGTGCTGGAGAATGCCCTCACTGGTTGAAGGTGAAGGGCTTTGGCTCATGGCAGAACCGAAGGAGAAAAGCAAGCGAAAGCTTTGCAAGCTCTGGGATGCTCTCCGGGGGCTTCTTTAGCAGGCCAGGGAATAGTTGCCTTGAGTGCGGGGTCAGCAGGGGAGTGAAGGAAAGTCCAGGAGATGAGCCCACAGTGGCTAGGAACAGGCTCAGAGGTGGCTTCTCCTCTCTGGTGGGTGATCAGATGTCACCTGCTTTCTGACCTGTGTTCTGGGGTTGGCTGGGTTGGGTTGGAGGGGACCCCACAGGATAAGGTCAAGGGAAAGACAGGCTCCCCTCCCCCATGATCTCTCACTGCTTTATGGACCTTTGTGGCCACCGTAGTTCTCTTCCTCTTACCTGGCTTTGGAATGGGAGAGCAAGTTCATCAACATGGGCTCATTGGCCCGTTTGGTCATACAAAGAGCCCTTGGTGGAGTGACGGAGGGGACTTAGGTTAGGGGATGTCATCGCAGAGGGCTTTGCCTGGGAGTTATGATGAGGAACTTGGGTTCTTAACCTGAGAGACCTGTTGGTCACGGGTTAGTGTCCAGGAGGAATCTACCTGGCCTCCGAGGAGGCTGTCGGGTGAAGGGAGCCACAGCCGGAAGACCTCCTCTCCCCTGTTTTCCTTTTCTAGTTTGACCCCCAGATTGGGTAGACCAGGAATGACCCAGGAAGCCTCTGTGAATGGTAGGCAGCCAGGGTCCCCAGCCCCAGGTGTCTCTGGGGGCCCCAAGCCTCATTTGGTGGAAGCCCCCCTCACTGGGCTTGGGGAGTTTGGAGCAGTGTTGGCTGCCGGGTGCTCTCTCCCTGCCGATTGTGAGACCGAGCTCCTCTGGCTTTGGAGGGTCTCGGGTCCCACAGACTCTCTGCCTGGAACCCTCCAGCTTACACCTGAAAGCCACCCGTGGGAGTCCGCCTGCTGCGGGAGCTCGCTGGCCGTCAGCCCAGCCTCCATGTTGCAGGGGGGAGCTCTGTGGTGAGTACCGCTCGGGCCCCGCGCCTGGGCTTAGGAGGGTGCGGTGGTGTCTTCCAGATCGCAGCAAAGCTGAGATGGACCTGAAGGAGCTGAGTGAGTCTGTGCAGCAGCAGTCCACCCCGGCGCCCCTCATCTCCCCCAAGCGGCAGATCCGCAGCAGGTTCCAGCTGAATCTCGACAAGACCATAGAGAGCTGCAAAGCACAGTTAGGTATGGCTTCTGGTGGCTGGCTGTTCCTGAGAGTGTTTCTGATTGTTTGTAACGATGACATCCACCTGGACCGTGATGGTCCGGTCCTGGCTGCTCTGACCTTGAACCACTGGAGGAACTAAAGTGTGTTTCCACTCATGGCAAAGTGTCCTGGACCCGCTGGTTAATTATTTAGTTGGTCCTTGGTGAAGACGGCCTTGAGGACTCACAGTGCTGAGTTCTCCTCTGCCCCCGCCTCACCCGTCTCTCACATCTGTCCTCAGTGGGTCTATAGGAACCTGTCCCCGCAGGTGGGCCGGTCACTTAATCCCTCTTGGGTCCTCCCACACAGCTTTGTAAAGCCCTCCATTCCTGTTTACTGAGTGCCTCTGGTACATCCTGCCCGGCGCTCAGCACAGTGCGTCCATCGTTCTGGGAGATGGCTACTATTCTCAGTCTCATTTTTCAGATGAAGAAACTGAGGCTCAGGGAGGCGCATCACTTGTTCAAGGTCACACAGCCAGTGACCCCAGGAGCAGGATTTAAATTGTCACCATTTTGATTCTGGTACCTAGTACTTACCACACGTGTGGTCCGGCTTGTCTTTCTTGGGTCCAGACATTAGCTACACTAGCACAGACCTGAGATCTAAAAACCATACCACGCCTGGGTGTTCTCCACGCCGGGCCCTGGTGGAGGCAGGAGTTTCCTAGAGATCTGCCAACCTCCCGGTCCTGGGCTCCTCATGGCTCTTGTCCTCTTGTGGGTCTCTCTTGGTGTGTCCAGGTCAAGACGATTCAAGAGGCCGTTGCCCCTGAGTGAAGGCCGTCCAAAGAGTCGATTGGGTTGTCTTTCTGATTTTAGTTTTTGGGCATAGTGTTTTTTACCTGTGGAAGCGCAGCGGGGCTGAGCAGAACTGCTGCTGGGAGGGGCTTCTCCTCTGTTGGAGCACCTGCTGTTTTGTGGCCCCCGCTCCTTTTTTTTTGGTGGAGCTGGGGATTGAACCCTGGCCTTGTGCCTGCGAGGCAAGCACTGTACACACTGAGCCATATCCCTGGCCCCTGCTCTTCCCTTTCGGTGGACATGGGCACATGCAAGTCCGTCTTGGCCCCTGTGAGTGGAAGAACAGTGAGCAGTCCACTCTGTCCCGGGGCCTGCTGGTTACTCTGTCACCCGAAGAACCCCCTTCCCTCCCCCATGGCTGCTTGGCCACAGGCCTGTGTCCCAAAGTAGGCGAGTCCTCTGCTCTTGGCTGACTGCCGGCCATCTTGGTGAGTTGGGCACCAAAGCCTAAGTTAGAAAAAGCAAAACCCAGACAAAACGGGTGCCGCCCACACGGCAGTCCCCAGTGAAGGTGCCCGCGGCTGGGTGGGCTCGGGGCCTTGGCTTCCTTCTGGAGGCCTGGACAAGGGTGTGAGGGCACAGAGGCTCTGGAAGCACACAGGAGGAGGCTGGTGACGAGTCCGAGCCTGGGATCGGCCTTCTGCTTTGTCTCCTGGTTGGCTTTGTGTCCTAGGACAGGTGATTCTCTGAGCCTCTATTTTTTTTTTAATATGTTTTTTTAGTTGCAGATGGGCGCCGTACGTTTTATTTAATTTATTTATTTTTATGTGGTGCCGAGGGTCGAACCCAGGGCCTTGCATGTTCGAGGCGAGCGCTCCACCACTGAGCTGTGACCCCAGCCCTGAGCCTCTACTTTTAAACCTGCAGGTCGGCTGGTTGGAGTGGCTTGTCCCTGTGTCCCTCCAGCCCGCTCCCTCTCTTACCAGCGATGTGGACTTAGCTTGCTCGTGTTTAATCATGTGTAGGGAGGTCCCAGGTCACCTCTGAAGGCTAAGGCCCGAGGCCTCTGCAGACACGGCTCCCGCTGGTCACTTGTGTCCAGCCGCTGCTTCCATTTACTCCTGTCCCCCGCGCCAGTGTGATGCGATTTGAGTGTGTTTTTGTCCCTCCAGCCTTTGGCATGGGCACCATCGGCACTTCCTGGTCCTGCTTTTCGTGACTGCGCCACAGCCTGGGTTTTCTCTCTTGGAATTTAGGCATCAATGAAATCTCGGAGGACGTGTACACGGCCGTGGAGCACAGCGACTCGGAGGATTCCGAGAAGTCGGAGAGTAGCGACAGCGAGTACCTCAGTGACGACGAGCAGAAGTCCAAGAATGAGCCGGAAGACGCGGAGGACAAGGACGGCAGTGCGCTGGACAAGGAGCCACCCGCTGCCAAAAAAAAGCCCAAGCCCGCCAACCCCGCGGAGGTCCCCGAGGAGCCGAAGAGCGCGTCTCCAGTGGGCGAGAAAGCAGAGCCCATGGCCGCGAAGGCCAGCCCCGAGCCCGAGAGGGACTCTGCCGAGAGAGCGAAGCCGTCCCCGCATCCCGCCAAGGACAAACTGAAGGGCAAAGATGAGACGGATTCCCCGACGGTGCACTTGGGCCTGGACTCGGATTCAGAGAGTGAACTTGTCATAGACTTGGGAGACGACCATCCTGGGCGAGAGGGCCGGAAAAGCAAGAAGGAACCCAAAGAGCCACCTCCCAAGCAGGACGGTAAGTCCTTGTGTCCGTCTGCAGGTTCTCCCTGGGTTTGCAACGCCCCCGGGTTTTGTGTTGGCAGAAGCCATGGGGCCCCAGCCCTGGGCAGCGAGGAAAGCTTGGACGGCCTATGGCTGAGGACAGAACAGGACCAGGGCTTAGGTGTCGGCCCCCCGACCTTGGCCTGCTCAGTGCCCACTAAGATGGCTTGGGAGCCCAGCAAGGAAGCACTTAGAAAACGGTCGTTGGTTTTAGTGAAGTCCTCTTTAGCCTCAGCCACTGCTTTTCCAACAGGCTCACTCATGTCCCTGAAGTGTTTGTTGCCATGTCGACCTCTGACCAGGCTCAGTCAAAGGTCCTCCTTAGTCCAGCTTCCTGTCTGTCCCTCATGCTACTCAGGCATTACCAGGTACATTTTCTTACGAGAACGTGAAACTGTTTGGTAAGTGGTGCCCGAGAGCCTTTCAAGGACCTAGAAACTGAAGGGGCAGTGTCTGGTGACATGCCACCTGCTTTGATGTCCGTCCTGTTCATTTAGCTGACCCGAGCCCAGGGCTGGCACTAGTGACACTTGGCCCTACAGAGTTCTCTGTCCTGTGGAGGGTGTCAAGGAGCATCCTGGCCTCTACCACTAGGTGGCGACAGGACCTTCTGGTGTTAGCTGTTAGGTGTCCCTGGAGGGCGTGACACTTCACAGAGCACCCTGTCTCCGCAGGAAAGCCCTCTAGCAGGAGCTTGGGAATGAGTCGGAGGGTGTTCTTGCCCCGACAAAGCCGTCAGCACATTTTCCAGCTGGCTTGGCAAATGGGTGGTGGGTGGAGCCCAGCATGCCCACGGAAGGTACTGAAGAATTAGTCAGGGTCCCTGGAGAAGTGTTGCCTGAGGACAGATTAGAGGTCACAGCCATAAAGCCTTATGTACTTTGTGGGTAACTTAAAGCGTAGCCAGGTTTAATTTCTGACTGTGCCTTACTTCTGACAGCTGCTAACTTCTTATCCAAACCGTTGAGTAGCATGTGAGCCTGTGTCCTTTGAATTTCCCCAGCCTGGTGGCTTAAAGCAAGGTCTCAGTGTGTGTGGAGGATCTTGCTGCTGTGGAGTCTCAGTTGTTAGTGGGGAGAGAGGGTCTCCCACTGCTCAGGAAGAGGGAACAGGATGTCTCTGAAGCGTGCAGGAGGGAGAGGGAAAGGAGACGCCGCACAGAGAAGGCAGGCCGGCCGGCCCTGGCCATCTCAGAGATTCATAGATGCTTCTGAAAAACAGTGACGTCATGCGTTGGGTTCTGAGAGGCGGCTCTTTATTATTGCAGAGAAAACGGGCAGCAGCATTTGTTCTGTGAGGATGGTGGAAGTGTGATTTGGGTGTAGGTGGTACAGGACTCCTGAGGCACATTCATACTGTGTTCTTTCTGGAACAGGCCTTTTGATTGATTCGTTCAATGCCCCTTCCTCTTCCAGACAGGATTTGCAGCAGATTGACAAGAATGCATAACCATGAAACAGAAAGAAAATTGAGAAGTCAGTGTAAAAGGGAAATGAAGGTAGAATAATTGGGCAACAGTTTTAGGCAAAAGTACGTGCTGTCAGCGTTTAGAGTTGGGCTCTGAGCTTCCTGGCCGTGAAAGCAAAAAAGGAAGAGATCCTTAAAAGATCTCACACTCTCCAAAAACTCAAAATGAATCCAGTTGTTGAAAAAAAAAAATAGAGCTTTTCCTTACGCTGACATCTCCAGGAAACTTCTCCTGGAGCCCCTGAGTAGATGCTGGATGACTGAGCAGAAGGTTCTAGAACCCAGTTCAGTTGGCAGCTTCTTAGCGATTAGGAAAAACCGAATGGTCTTACATCCAGAGCCTGCGTGGTGGTTCGGGTCTCGAAGGCTCGGTCTTGGACTCTGCAGTGGAGCAGGGTCCCTACCAAGTGCCTTCGCTTCCGCTCAGTTGAGGAGAAGGGCGTTTGGGAGGGTGCCGTGGGGACTCTGCTCACCCTCAGCCTGGAGTGCGGCGTGTGGTGGAGTAGGTACCTTCAGAGCAGAACCGCTCTGATCAGAAGCAAAGGGAGCCCCTAGAGACCTGCGCCCTGCTGCGCCCAGGAGTCCTGTCACCCTTCCCCACGGGGTTGCTACTGCAGGGCGGCAAGGTCTGGAATATGTCAGGGGATTTGAATGGGCAGCTCCCGGGGTGCCGGCCCTTTAAGGGCTTCACCCTTTTGGTATGAATTCTCCAGATTTCTAGCCAGTGAAGTCTCCTTGAGATTCCCCCCAGCAATCATCAGAAAACCCTAGAAATTGAAATCTGCCTAAATGATAACGTGGGGAGCTGGAGGCGGGAGGCTTTTGGGGCTCCCCATCCCTTTTCCTGAAGGGAGAGCAGCGTGACCCTCGCAGAGCAACGGCCCCACCGCACAGCTGCGTGTTTGCCCTTGTAAATCAGGAGGGAGTGACCCTTTGGCATCGCCCTTGGCGGGGGCACGCAGGCCCCAGCGCCCAGCGATACACACATTTTGTCATTGGCAGAGAGGGAGGCGTTGAATGAATGCGCTTCTGCAGGTGGGAGCCCGGCTGTGCCAGGCCTCTGCCCGGCTCTCAGTAGAGCCCAGGTGAATGCCTCCTGTGTACCTGGAAGGGGCAGGGGCTGTGTCCAGTACTCGTAGGTCACCCAGGAAGGATCGGGACCCCTCATTGCAGGAAGAGACCCCGCCCAGCCCCGCTTGGGCTGATGCCCAGCAGCCGGCTGAATGCTCCCCTCCAGGGAAGCAGGAGGGCTGCCCCAGGCCTGCCCCCAGTCGGCCAGCTGCTGTCCCTCAGCTTCCTTTTCCCGGCCCCGAAACCCCACGGCATCCTGATCGTCCTCCCTTCATCACGCTCTCGTGTTTCATATGAGGAGTTTGATGTCCAGGCAGCACAGAGTCTGAGGTCAGGGGCGGTTGACCTGCACCCGTGTTTGCAGTGTGTTCCCTGATGTCCTCTTGGGGCCAAGTCCGCCTAATCCACGGTTGGGACTTTGGTGGCCATGACCAACCCCCTGGCTGAACGAGCCCCCTGCTCTCTCAGTGCTTCTGGCTCTTCTGCCTCGGCCGCTCCTGCCCCGCTGTCTCCTTACCACGGTGGCCCTGTCATGGTCTGGGCCCCTCCCTGTGTCCTCGCTCTGCCCGCAGGAAGACCGCAGGGCAGCGGGCGCCACCTCAGGCCTTCACATGCACAGTTTTTGTGATTCTCAAGTCCTGCCTGTGTAGTTGTTGACAATATTTTTATTAAAAGAAACTCATTTTAAAAGACGTGAACACGTTACACTTGACCACCACACACTGGGAGAGCCTGGACTATGTGCGTGGACACGAGACGGCCGGGCGGGCAGATGTCCAGAGCTAAAACTCGCAGAGTAACTGTGCTGGGGAGGTTCTGGCCGTGCGCGGGGCAGAGTTCCTGTTAGTGTCCTGGAGGGGATGGAAGAGACGGGGGGCTTTTCTTTCTGGGTGGTGGCTCCATGCTGCTCAGTGCTTGGCAGAGGAGAGGCCATCTGGTTCTTGGGGTGCGGGTGTTAGGGGATCCCTAGCTGAAGGGCTTCCCCTGCCCCTCTGGAGTGAGTCCTTTCTCCGATAAGCACTTGCAGGGATTCTGTCACCCCCTGCTTCGTTCCCTGGTGGGGGGTCGTGTTCACCTCCTGACCCCCAGGGGTCGTGGCTTGGGTCTCGATGCCAGCCGGGCTCAGTGGAGGAGAGATGGAAGGTGGAACTGCTGCTCCTGGGTGGGCACCTGGTGCGGACCTCCCTGGGCACCCCTGGCTTTGGTTGGTTTTGCCCAGAACTCAAGGCAGGTCCCTGCCGGAACCGAGTCCAACCTGCTCTGTTTGTCTCCATGCCCTGGCTGTAGTTGTCGGTAAAGCGCCGCCGTCCACGACTTCCGGCAGCCAGTCTCCCCCCGAGACACCGGTGCCCACCCGCTCCTCCTCCCAAACCCCCGTGGCCGGCGTCCCAGCCACCACCAGCACGACGTCCACCGTCACGGTCACCGCGCCGGCCCCCGCCGTCACAGGAAGCCCGGTGAAAAAGCAGAGGCCGCTCTTACCGAAGGAGACTGCCCCGGCCGTGCAGCGGGTCGTGTGGAACTCATCAAGTAAGTTTCAAACGTCCTCCCAAAAGTGGCACATGCAGAAGATGCAGCGTCAGCAGCAGCAGCAGCAGCAGCACAGCCAGCAGCAGCAG
Source organism: Spermophilus citellus (assembly GCF_964194105.1). Classification (NCBI taxonomy): domain Eukaryota; kingdom Metazoa; phylum Chordata; class Mammalia; order Rodentia; family Sciuridae; genus Spermophilus; species Spermophilus citellus. The sequence continues at coordinate 5,563,270 of NC_138185.1, read as the reverse complement.
CCTCAGTCTTCCCAGGGGACGAGATATCAGACCAGACAGGCTGTGAAAGGTACAGCCCCCTTCTGCTCTGCGTGGCGCCCACTCCCGTTGCCACATCGACAGGACAAACACCATTGCCGTTTTATTTTTTCCCTCCCGTTTGTGTTCCGGCCATTGTGTCCTGAGGGCCTCGCACGTTCCATTTGGCGTTATTTTTTTTAAAGTTGGTTTGCAACTCACTTTTTCACTTAAAAAAAAAAAACAAAACTTTTTTTTAAGGTGATACATGCCTCTCTTCTCAGAAAGGGGACACGATGTTTATATAGAATTTTGTTGAGTGTTGTCCCGTTCACCTTCCATTTCATTGTCCTTCCTTCCTCGGTAGCCACGACCAGTCACCTAAAACCCTTTCCTATGCATGTACGCACAAGTATCTACACCCCCCCCCCCACGACACCATAAAAGTACTTATTTTCCCCTTTTTTTCTTTTTTAAGACATAAAAATGGTACTATACTTGCTTTTTTTTTCACCCATCAGCATGTTTCGAGGTCTGCCTGTGTCCCAGCATACGGCCCTGCCTTCTTCTTTTGGACTGCTGCGTAGTATTCCCTAGTTCATGTAAAGCATTTCCTTTCCGGTGGGCTTAGGTTACTTCCATTTTTTTTCCTACCATCAGCAGTGCTGCAAAGAAAGTTGTACCTTTGTGTAGCGTTTCCATGGGCGCATGAGCAAAGCCCTTGGCCTTGTTTTGGGAAGAGTACGGTCGGTGTAAGAGGTTGACAGCAAAGCTTACTCCAAAAACCAGGGATTTGCCACACCCATGAGATAGGCCAGCGGCAGGAACTGCTTGCTGAATTTGCAGAATTGAAACTCCCACCAGAAAGCAGGACGCTCCATCTGCAGCTGACGTCAGGGCACACACAGGGCTGATCTGCCCAGGGTCAGCTGCCCAGGTTTGTGAGGCTGGGGTACATCTGGTTCCTCAGGGAACCTCCTCCAGATCCTGGAAGGTGGGGCCCCTGATTGAAAGTCTCCTAGTGAGTGCACCCTGGTGAGCAGGCTTCTGATTAGCAGCAGGATGCAAGGTAAAAGGTCGCTGGACCTCAGAGGAGCCCCATGTAACCCTCCAAAGATTGGGGAACGGGAGAGGAAGGAGGAAAACTGGAGAGGTCAATTGGAAGACAGTTGAAGTGACCTAGTGCTTAAAACGTGGTTGGAGCTGGGCGCAGTGGCCCACGCCTGCAATCCCAGCAGCTCGGGAGGCTGAGGCAGGAGGATCGGGAGTTCAAAGCCAGCCTCAGCAAAGGCGAGGCGCTAAGCAACTCGGTGAGACCCTGTCCCTAAATAAAATACCAAATAAGTCTGGGGATGTGGTTTAGTGGCCCAGTGTCCCTGAGTTCAATCCCTGGTACAAAAAAGAACAGTTGTTGGGACAGAGCTGGATCTAGGTTGCTGGAGATGAGGATGAGTGTGTCTTGTCTTCCTACCCGTGAGCAGATGGTCCTTCCCCAGGGGAGGCTTGGTGCTGCCAGAAAGACTTGTGGACATTATGGTCCTCAGCTTTCCAATTGTCTCAAAATAAAGTGACAAGGACTGATGGCATATTTGCACCACTAGTTAAGGTGGTAGGACACACCTGAATCAGCTGGGCACTCCCGCACCACTAGTTAAGGTGTAATCCATCATACACTGGTGTGCTAGACAGGGAGTCCAGGTGAACTGACCTCTGCTTTGACCTGTGTGGAGGTTTGGGGCCTGTAGGTAGGTTGAGGGAGCAAGGAGGGTGAAGTGGGGGCTCAGGAGAGTCAGGAGAGTCGGACAATATGGGGGCAGAAGGGCTGGGCCGTCCAGGGTGGTGTGGGGCTGGAAGACAGAGCCCCCTCTTCCGTTGCCCTGTTGCAGGTCGGAACCAGCTGGGGTTCCTTGGGCACCTGGAGTCTGCCCCGGACACTCGGGGTACCAGGGCTGCCTCACAACCTTGAGCTCTCAGAGGTGGTTCATGTTTGCTCAAGTTTTTCTGCTGGGGTTGGGACCCAGCCTGGCTCCTTTGGTCACTGTAGAGTAGAAAAGCCCACAAGGTGCGTCAAGGGCTGGGCTGCACTTGTCACCACAGCGTTGTGCTGGGACAGCCCTTCCTATGTTTCTGGGGTGACCAGGACCCTTTGTTCTCCTAGCTGTCCAGCAGAAGGAGGTCACGCAGAGCCCATCCACGTCCACCATCACCCTGGTGACCAGCACGCAGCCATCCCCCCTGATCAGCAGCTCGGGCTGCACAAGCACCCTCGCGTCGTCCGTCAGCGCCGACCTGCCCATCGCCACCGCCTCGGCCGACGTCGCCGCCGACATCGCCAAGTACACGAGCAAAGTGAGTGGCGGGTGCCGGGTGGGCTGCTGCGGGGGTCTGGGCAGAGGGCCCTGTTGCTCCCAGCCCAGATCCGCACTGGCTCTGAAGTCCGTTCTCAGCAGGGTATTGCAGGGCGGACTCAATCTCACGCCAGGAAGGCTTAGATCCTAAAACCAGCCCATAAAATCCACCAGGCGCTGGAGTCCCCTTTGGCATTCAGGCTGCTCATGAAGGACAGGCTTTCCTTGAGTGCAGAGGACAGCCGACCTAGGGGTTCAGGGCCCCTGAGGTTCTGAACGGGGAGGATTCCAGGGTCAGCGACGTGCCACTCACGAAGGTTTTCTGGCCTGTTCATCGCCTGAGCCGGTTTTGAGTTAATATTTCTATTTAAACTTGATTCCTATTATTTAAATCCATTCAGTTTAAAAACCTAAATAAATGAAGCTTAATGTCACCAGATACTGTTTGTGTCAAGGCTTGGACCTGGAGGGAGACTGACGGGGGTGTCGCAGTCCCCACCCCCGGGAGCCTTTCTTGCTGACGGCTCTGTGGGGTTGGAAGAGGGCTGATGGGGACGTGTTTTCAGTGTCGATGTAAGGTGGTATCTGGTATTGTCTGCATTTCAATGTGCATTTGTCCCTGCTGTCCCCCTCCTTTGATCTGGTCCCAGCTGATTACAGATAGGTAAACTGAGGCTGGCCGGTGGTTAAGCTTATCACTGACACTAAGCCCATGTTCCTGGCTCCTGTGGCCCTGGGCCCTCCACCGCCCCCTGCAGTCCCCTTTCCTCTGAGGCAGGACCTGTTTCCAGGGATGTTTTCTTCACCATTTAAAAGAACCAACAGGGTCACTTTGGGGGATGGGGGTGGGGTGTTCCTGATGAACTTTTCTCTCTCTGAGGTGACCTGACGTTGGAGGCCCGGGTTTCTGTGTTTCGGCAGAAATGCCTTCCTTATTAATTCCGAGGTCGTGGCTGTATTTGGAAGTAGGCTTGGAAGTCACTCCACAACTCCATCTTCAAAATGCAAAGTCAGCGTTGCCTTCGCGGCGTATTGAGTTTCCCCCACTGTCCCGCGTTTTCTTGTGAGGCCATTTGGTCCAGTGCTTTCTGTGGATGTGCCTGACAGCAGAGTCCGGGGGTCCGTGAAGAAGGACCCCCTGGGAACCACGCACAGCAGAAAGTGCGTACCCTGGTGGCAGCCCGCGGAGGGCGGGACTCAAAACAGATATTCCACTCATTTGACTCCCATTTTGGGGTGAATTGGGGTTCCTCTCTTGGGGCCCGCCAGCTGTCATGCAGTTGCGTCCCCACACGGATTTGTTTTTGTGCAAAACAGAATGCGAACAGGCCTTCCTTTATGGCCACCTCCCCACTGGTGGGCAGGCCCCGGGGCGGCCTTGGCCTGGTTTTCCCAGTCCCTTGTGCACACCCCGCCGGGCGCTCTGTTGGCACCTGGCTTTGTTCCAGGGAAGGTGAGAAACTATGGCGGGACAGAGGCATTGGATGCAGGGTGTCCTTTGTCCCGCCTTCCCTCTGAGCTGGAGCTTGGGAAAGCCCAGGAGAGACTGGCCGCGGTCAGAGCAGGCCTGACAGACCTCTCTCCTGACCCCTGCTGGCCCCTGTGGGGGGGGAGGGAGGAGAGAAGGTCTTCCCACAAACACATTTGGTCAGCAGGTCTCTGGGTGGCTGTGGATTTCTCTCTCTCTCTCTCTCTCTCTCTCTCTCTCTCTCTCTGCCCTGGCTGGTTTCACTGAGAGACTCGTTAAAGGGAAAGAGGATGGGAATGAAGTAGGCAGGCAGTGCCCGGGCTGAGGGCGTTAAAATGGCAAATGGCCAAGTCCACCTGGCAGCTGCAGAGGAATGAGACGTTGCAGGTGGGCAGGCCTCGAGCCAGCACCAGGGCCTGCGTGTTGCACAAGTTCATTTACAGGAAATGATTGGAATAAGCAAACCTGTAGGGTAGAGGGCAGGTTGAGGTTTGATGGACAGCTGGGCTCGTCTGTGATCGCGGCAGTGTGAGGCCAAGGCGGGGGGAGCACAGGTTTGAGGCCAGCGGGGGCTACTTAGTGAGACCCTGCCTCAGTATAAAAAATAAAGTGGACTGGGGGTGAGCTCGGAGGGAAAGTGCCCCTGACTGGGTTCAGCCTCTAGTACCAGAAAAGGGCCAGGGTTGTCAGAGACCTGGGAGGTGCAGGATGGGGACATTGGAGGGGTGGAGACTAATGGGGAGCGGGCGTTCTTTGGGGCATAATGAAAATGTTCTGGAATTGATTTATAGTGATGAATGAGTCACTTCAAATATTTTAAAAGCCATTGGTGTTTTGTATGCATGTTTGAGCGTGCACTGGGGACTGAACCCAGGCCCTTGTGCCTGTTAAACATGCTGTGGACCTATCCTGTCACTGAGCTATGACCCTGACCACTCAGTCCCTAAAAACCACTGCATTAGGGGCTGGGGATGTGGCCTGGCATGTGTGAGGCGCTGGGTTTGGTTCTCAATACTGCCAATAAATAAACCAAGTAAAGGTCTGGCAACAACTTAAAAAAGTTAAAAATGAATAAATTTACATTTTAATAAAATTGCAATATACAGTTTACATGGTGTGCTGTGGATTCTCTCTCTCTCTCCCCCTCTCCCTCTCTTTCCTCTCTCTCTCTCGGGATTGAATTGAATACAGGGGCACTTTACTTCTGAGCCTCTTTATTTAAAAAAAATTTTTTTTGACACAGGGTCTCACTCTCTGGCCTTTAACCTGCGATCCTCCTGCCTCAGCTTCCCTAGTAAACGTGTTTTTAAAAGGAGCATTAATCAGGGCTGGGGTGTAAGTCAGGGGTAGAGCACTTGCCTGCTCTGCACGAGCCCCTGGATTTCATTCCCAGCCCTGAGAGAGACAGAGCGCCAGAGGGAGGGAGAACTCAACCACAGCCACAAGCCCCCCTCTCCCTGCAACCTGCCGTGTCAGGCAGGACCCACCTGTGGACCGGTTGGGGCTTTCCGGCTCAGTCTGTGGGTGTAGAACTAGCATCAGAGTCGTGGACTAGTCTCCAGGGCAGGAGGACCAGTGACTGGGAGGGGCCCGGTCACGGCTGCCTTCTCCACGTCGATGTCAGTTCTGTTGCCTGGAGCAGCCGCCGACGGTGACTGGATGGTCTGTCCTTGTCTTCCAGATGATGGATGCCATAAAAGGGACGATGACGGAAATCTACAACGATCTTTCCAAGAGCACGACTGGAAGCACCATCGCCGAGGTCAGAGGTCACAGGACTCCTTACTTGCCCTGGACCTTAGAGGCTGCTCTAAGGGTGACGTGGTGCATGAGCTGCCCAGGCCCCCGGCCGGCGTCTGAGGGGTGGGCGGGCGGGCTACTTCCTCCCCGATGCCCAGCCAGCAGCTGTGCCCCTTGGCCATCCGAGTTAGTCCATGGGTGAGACGGAGACCCGTCCTTCCGCTTCATGTCGCATCAGCGCCGTGGTCTTTCCGTAGGCCTGGGCCCCTCTGCAGTCATGACCTAAGCATTTGCATTCAGAGATTCTCGGGTGGCCCAGAGAAGCCCCAGACTTCTGGTGAAGCATAAACTGTCCCCTGGGAAAGCGACTCTCTAGTGCAGTTTGCAGAATTCCCTCTCTGGCCGATAGACCTGGAGAATGCGCTGCTGGCTGTGTGGCTGGGACAGCCTGGGCCAGGAGCTCGCGGGTCACCAGGTGAAGTGCAGGTGGCAGGGTGAGGACGGAGGTGGGGAGTCCCATGCACAGCCTCTGACAGGGTTCTTTGCTTTGCTCAGACAAGAAGAGGGGACCTGGCAGTTTCTGAAGGAAAACTGTGTGAACATAAAGGGTCAGGAGGAGTGGGTTTAAGAATTCCTTTTAAGAACCCGCCTGTGGTTGGGGGTGAGCGGGTTCGTAGTGTCTCACCTGAAGCCCTGGTCAGATGGGGGCCGCACTTGTTTTCCCATTTTGGAGGGTGATATCCAGCCCCCTCCCCGCCCACTTGGCATGAGGTTTTGGCACTGAAATGAGGTTGTTCACCCTCGGAGGGTAAATCAGAAGTTTTCAACCTCAGCCCCTGTGACTTTGTGCTGGGGACTGTCCTTCGTAGCACCACTGGCGTCTACCCACTAGGTGTCAGTAGTAATCCTCACTTGTGACAACCAAAGTGTGTCCACGTTGGCATTGTCATGTGTGACCAAGCCGCTTGATGATTAAAACCCTCAGATCAGTTCAGTCCAAGCTTATTTTTCCCTTTAAATCAATATGGTCCAAGTCGGGGTTATCCTCCTCCCCTCAGGATACCCTTTCATTTCAAAGATGTTGGGCTTTGGAATTTCAGATGAATAATCATGGATTCCACCAGGATGTTTTATTAGGTGAAAAGTCACAGCTACCTTTATTAAATTTTCTTAAGACAAAAATGCAAATTTTTAAAAATTATTTTTGGGGTGCTGGGGATTGAACCCAGTGGTGCTCTGACACTGAGCTTCACCCCAGCCTTTCTGTTTACTTTGAGACAGGGTCTTGCTTAGTTGTCAAGGCTGGCCTTGAACTTGCCATCCTCCTGCCTCAGCTTCCTGAGCCTCTGGGATCACAGGCGTGCGCCACTGTGCCCGCCTCTATCCAGACTTTTGATGTATTGTTTGGGGGACTTGGTCCTTCTCTCTAAGTGGCTTTTTCTAGTGCCGGGTCTTTCCGTGGTAGGTGGTGCTCTCTGCTGGTCTTCAGAGCCAGCATTTCTCGTGAATTTGGGTCAACCTGGGGCTCCCGTCTCCAGACAGGTGCTGGGGGAAGCTCAGCGCCCAGCCTGGCTGCCCGAGTCAGCCCCGTGGCACCTGTGACCCTTCGGGTCAGGAGAGGCTGAGCTCTTGGGGCCTGCTGGGGAGTCGCTGGACCCGCTCAGGGCCTCGTCGGAACCTGCTTTTCTCGTTCCAGATCCGCAGGCTGAGGATCGAGATCGAGAAGCTGCAGTGGCTGCACCAGCAGGAGCTCTCCGAGATGAAGCACAACCTGGGTGGGTCCCGGCTGCTGGGCCCAGAAGTGGACAGAGTCCACGCTGGGCCAGTGGGACGCGCCATTTTTGTGTGCTTGAGGGGGGTGGACACACCGAACCCTGGGGAGGCTCACCCGGAGAGGTCACTGGTGGGAACCTTGCTTTCCTTTGAGGCTAACCTACCGGGGACGGTCACCGACGTCAGTGGTTCAGCTTCCAACTCCTCCGTAACTTGCTGGTGCCTCAGTCTCTTCACTTGAAATCTGGATACAACAGAACCCTCCACATGGGGCTTCTTTAGGAATTGCCTTAGCCAGCGTGTAGAAAAATGATTACATCCGAGGAGATGTCTCCTGAGAAGGGTCTGCGGGGCTCCCAGAGGAGACGGGTCCCGCGTGGTACATGGCCAAAAAGACTTTCAGCACAAGCCAGGCAGAGGCAGAGACAGGGTGATGCAGGACGGGCGGGCACAGGCTGCCCGAGAGTGGGAGCAGCCCTGGCCTGGGCTGGGGCTGACATTTACAGAGGGGCTGCATCCGAGCTGGGCTGGACGGGGAGCCCGGGTGGGGCTACACAGTTTCCCCCAGGTTTTCCTGGGTTTGCATATCTCCCTCATTTCACAGGGCGTGGGCCAGGGCTTGCAACTGTGCCTTTCGAATCTCAGTGGCTTGTGGTGTCTCCTTGAAGAGTCCATTCCTCTCTGTCCTGAATCCCTGTGTCGGTTGGGTGGCTGGGAGGCTCAGATCTGCCACCATGTGGTGGTTTTCTTTGTCCCCGCCCCTTATTGGAGTATTAGAGATTAAACTCAACCACTGAGCCACAGCCCCATCCTTTTATTTTTTAATTTTTGATACAGGGTCTTTTTTTTTGAGAGAGAGAGAGAGAGAGAGAATTTTTAATATTTATTTTTTAGTTTTTGGCGGACACAACATCTTTGTTTGTATGTGGTGCTGAGGATCGAACCCGGGCCGCACGCATGCCAGGCGAGCGCGCTACCGCTTGAGCCACATCCCCAGCCCCGATACAGGGTCTTTTTAAATCGATGAGGGCCTTGCTACATTCTGGAGGCTAACCTCAAACTTGGATCCTCCTGTCTCAGCCTCCCCAGTCTCTGGGATCACGGGCCTGCCCCCCAGCTCCCCGCTGTGATTGTTTTCCTTATAAGGGATTAATTTTTCTGAAAAATTTTCAAATTTCAGAAAGAGTATTTCAGGAATTGAACAATGATTCATTTTCCTTTATTTCTACCCAGGTCACTTGCAAATGATTTGCAGGTGGACTTATTTTCTGAAGTAACTGATCTTGACTGCCTGATGTAAACCTAGAGAACTCTCATTACTGGGTGACCTGACCCTTGTCCTTAGCACAGTGATCAGCCCCAGAGTTCCTCTGGTGCCTTGAATCTAGGGCCACAAGACATACCTCTGAGTCCCAGGCCCTGCTCTACCCCGTTTCCCCCTCTGGGAGAGGAGAGAATGGTAGTCCTTACCCCTCAGAATTATTAGAAGGGTTCCACAAATTAATTAATGGCTTCGAGCCACACCTGCAGATAGTAGAAGCTGTGTAATGTTTGGGAAACAAAGTACATGTTAATTGTGACTTGAAGGGTTTGTTTGAGGCATTCCTGTGATGTCCTGTGGGGTTGAGAATCACCATTGGTCTCCTCTTGTCTCCATACCGGGGACCTCACAGACACTGTCACCTGTGGCTCTGTAGGCCCGAATGGCGGATTCCCGGTTTACAGATGATGCTTGGGCTCAGAGAGGCTGTGTTATGGGCCCAGAGTCACACAGCTGGTGGGGGCCTTTCCAAGTTGGGGTTTACACCCCTGCCTGAGTGTGGGGGTGCAGCCACCCTGTGCCCAGCTGGGGTCAGTGATGCAGCCTGCACCCCCGCCCCTCTCCCAGAGCTGACCATGGCTGAGATGCGGCAGAGCCTGGAGCAGGAGCGGGACCGGCTCATTGCTGAGGTGAAGAAGCAGCTGGAGCTGGAGAAGCAGCAGGCGGTGGACGAGACCAAGAAGAAGCAGTGGTGTGCCCACTGCAAGAAGGAGGCCATCTTCTACTGCTGCTGGAACACCAGCTACTGCGACTACCCCTGCCAGCAGGCCCACTGGCCCGAGCACATGAAGTCCTGCACCCAGTCAGGTAGCACGCACCCCGGGTGGCAGGGCGGGGGCCTGGGCTCCTGGGGACCCCGCGCTGAGGGCGGTTAGCTGATTGGTGTGGGTTCTGAGAGCGAGCGTGAGCGGGGCGCACAGACGGAGCTGATCGCGGAGCTGATCGCGGGCGCCTGGCTGCCGACTCGTGCGCAGGGCTTTTGATCTTCTCGTACGGCGGGGATGGTCCTCGGCATCCGCGGGGCACAGGGCAGCCCCAAGACAGAGCGGGCCGCTCCCCTGTCAGCAGTACTCGGGTCGATCCTGTTTTGGGGGTGAGAATAGACCCCATCTCTAAATGACGGGGATACGCGGCCTGTGTTGCTGAGGCGGCGGCAGCAGCAGAGAGGACTGCCTCGTGGGGGTTTTTCAGTAACGCCTCGAAAGCGGATCTTCAGAGCTAGCTTTTGTGGCAAAGGACTCTGGCTTTTGGGGGTTGGAATTGAAAGTCTTGGGCTGGGGTGCCGCTTGTGGTAGAGCACCCTGGGTGCCATCCAGAGCACTTCCCCCACCCTCAAAAGTCTCCATTTCAAAGAATTCACTGAAAATATTATATAAAAATCACAAGGGGCTGGGGATGTGGCTCAAGCAGTAGCGCGCTCGCCTGGCATGCGTGCGGCCCGGGTTCCATCCTCAGCACCACATACCAACAAAGATGCTGTGTCCGCCGAGAACTAAAAAATAAATATTAAAAAATTCTCTCTCTCTCTCTCTCTCTCCTCTCACTCTCTCTTTAAAAAAAAAAAAATCACAAGGTTGTATGTCTGTAGCAAAATGTGCAGAGCTGGCGTGTGAGTGACTCTAACTTGAGAAACGGCAGTCCAGGGCCGGCAGACCCTGAAGGTCCTAGTGAATATCTCTGAGGCTTTGTAGCCAGAATCTGGCTGTGTGCCAACAAGATGTCATTCGTAAGAACCGGTGGCCGACTCACTTTCTGTCGCCGTCCACGGGAGGTGTCTTCTCGCAGTCTTTAGACTCCTGCTGCCATGGCGTGCGTGGCACTCCGCTGGTGTCTGGAGTGTGTGAGGTGCCCCCTGCGGGCCCTGCAGCTTGGCCACACTGTCTTGGGCGTGGTGAAGCCTGGTTTATATGAGTCACTGTCCGATGCCCACTGTCCCCACCGTCCTCAGAAGCTCTGTGCTCTCTGATGGGTCTTTCCCACCTGCCTCAGACAAAAACAAGTGTCCAGGGCTGTGGTGGACCAGCCTCCAAGTCGTGGCGGGCTCTTGAGGACGGGTCATTAGCTCCGAGAACACGCTTTCCCTTCCACAATGACTTACTGAGTTGCTGAGGATCAGGAAGCCAAGGCGCTCTCACAAAACCGACTCGGAGACCTCTGGGTGCCTGGCCTCCCTGGGTCTGCACTGGACCCTGGGTGGGGCCTGACCGCTGGTGCTGTGGGGCGCGGAGTGGGCTCCACGCGGGGCCTGAAACCATTGTGCTTGGCTTCCCATGGCCTCCCTCTCTCCCCTTTGTCCCCAGCCACCGCCCCTCAGCAGGAAGCGGATGCGGAGGTGAACGCAGAGACTGGGAACAAGCCCTCCCAGGGGGGCTCCTCCGGCGCCCAGCCAGCCGCCTCGGACACCACCAGCGCCTCCAAAGAGAAGGAGCCGTCAGCTGAGAAGAGCAAGGACAGCGGCTCGGTGAGGACCCCGTGTGCCTGGCCAGTGCCACCCACCCTTTGTGTCAAAGACCCTTGCCCTTGTGTGTCCCACCCACCAAAGTCCCATGCTGTCTGGGTTTGTCTGGAACAGTCAGAAGCCAGGGGTCAAGGGCGTGCCCCCGTGGACGGGCCAGAAGGCGAGGCTGAGTTGGCCTGTGCAGGACCTGGCAGCTGCTCTCAGGACCCTCCCGGTTCAGAGCAGCGCGTCCAGGAGAACTCTGTGGTGGGGAGGATCCCACCCACTGTGGCTGCCAGTAGCCCCTGCGGCTGTGGAGTACTCAGGATGGTGAACGAGACCAAGCGTCAGATTTTTAAATTTGACCTTAGTTCACTTAGATGCCAGTAGCCACATCTGGCCTGTGCTGCCATGTTGGACCATGAAGGTCACACCCGCTCATCTCCCGTTGGGCTGTACCCGTGACATCGATCTTGGGGGGCACACGGATCATCTTTTATGTTTGTAGTCATGGTGGACTTTGGCCGTCATCATCAGATTATCAGTGGGGACCCTGGTCTCGGGGATGGTACTGCCTCACAAGAGGCTTCCAAAGTGAACGGATCCATTTCTCCTTCGGTGGTGCAGCAGACTGTGCGGGTGTTGGGTCGGTCAGCCAGCGGGTGCAGGCCACGGGGAAGATTCTCAAGCTCAGACTGGAGTGCGAGGGAGGAGTCTGGGAGCCAGAGCACAGGTGTGTGCACACCTGTCCGACTCGGCCCCGCGGACCACGCCAGGTGGAGGGCACCGAGATGCCCTGGGGGGCTCCGTTGGCCCCAGTGCCCTGAGTCCATCTTTCTTTGTATTTCTAGACCCTCGACCTTTCTGGCTCCAGAGAGACGCCCTCCTCCATTCTCTTAGGCTCCAACCAAGGCTCTGGTATGTCGCCCCCTGGTGGGCGAATGGCGCTTTCATTTCACGCGGGCAGGTTGGGAGCCATCTTGTCAGGGAGCCCAGGGTTAGGGCAGTGGTGTTCAGGCTGTTAGGAATCTTTGGGGTGCCTCAGCTGGGCGGGCCTGAGGGGCGAGGGTGTGGCTGGGTGAGGCAGTTCCCCACACTTCTCCGCACTGGTCAGGATCTACCTGGGTTTTGTTTACCGGGGCCCACGTGACACTATTTGGACACAGGGTCCTGCTCTGGGAAATGCAGGGTAAGCAAAGCGCCGTACAGTCAGCTCCTGAGGGTCCTCGGGCCTTCAGAGAGGCGAAGACAGTGTGGAGGTGGGCGGTGTTTCGGGACCATCCTCCCCTCTGCAGGCTGTTTGGGGACTTTTCTGAGACGTGTGGATTTCTTTCCTGGGGTTCGGGCCGCCCTTCTTTCTCAGCCCCGTGGTCTTTTCCCCGCACTTTCCTAAACCAGTTCTGGCCACTGCAGGTGGGCTCAGACCCAGGCCTGGCTCGTTGAGGACCGTCTTGCTGAATTCAGGGTTCTTGCCTATAACCTTTCACCCAGGGCCATTCTGCCTGCTGCTTCTCTTCAGCTGGAGACCAAAAACTTCATGTCACTTGTGCACATCGAGCGCTTAGAGGAAGCAGTGTCTGTGGTCAGGTGGGCAAGGTTCCCCGGAGGCCAGGCCTGGAAGGGCCGGTGGGAACTGGACGGTGGAGATGGTGGAGTGGCCGGAGTGAGTCTAGGGAGGATGTGAACTTGACCTTGGATTTGATGGAAGTGCCGTCAGAAAAGCACCGCCCTCGGGCTGGGGTCATGGCTCAGTGGTAGAACGCTAGCCGGGCATGTGTGAGGCCCTGGGTTCAATTCTCAGCACCGCGTATGAATAAAATAAAGGCCCATCGGCAACTGAAAAATATTAAAAAAAAAAAAAAAAAAAGCACCTCCCTTCATGCTCCCTTGTAGTCCCCAGATGGAACCTCCAGTCACGGCACAGCGTGGCACTGAGGTGCCACGGCATCTCAGATCGGTTCAGAACAGAGCCAGAGTGACTGAAGGTCTAGTGGCGTGGTAGCCCCAGAATATCGCCCTGCAGCTTGGCTTTCATGATGGCAATTTGAACGAGTTGCAATGATAAAAGCTTCTTTGGGAATCGAAGTTGAAAAAAAATGAGCTTAAAACAGGAACTGAGCAGCCTGTGAGGGGACTGTGGGTGTGTCAGAGCGAGGGGGCGCATGAGGAGGGCCAGGCTGGAGAGTGCTGCTGCCCACAGCCGGTGCCGTTCAGAGGTTCTGCATCTGTGAGGTGGTGACGGAGGTGGCCCGGGGAGACTCGTGCCGCTGTGTGTGTGGGATCTGCCAGAATAAAGATGGCATGTGGCACGGTGGCCGGGAGAGAGTGGTCAGGGCTGGAGGGCCTTTTTGTAGGTGGTCAGAGAGTAAACGCAGGCTCCGTGGTCTCTGTCCATTCGCTTCGCTCAGCCGTGGTAGCAGGAAAGCAGGCCTAAGATGACACAGAACCAATGTGAGGGTGTGGGGGGGTGTGGGTGTGCGCTAATGAGTTTGGAAGTGCAGAAGCAGGCGTTGGGCTGTGCAGGGCTGAAGCATCGTGGTATCTGGGGAAGTGACAGGAAGGTCACTTGGGAGCCTGTGGCTGCTGCCGGTGGGGGACCTGAGCCGGGCAGGTAAAGCCCCTTCTCTGGCGCGTCGAAGACGGCAGAGGACTGCTCACAGGTGCTTCCCGAAGGACAGGAGGCACTTGTCCTCCTGGTCACGCCCAGTGCCTGGGGGAGAAGTCACTGTGTCCTGCAAGGCCCGGAGGCCCGAGTCACTTGGAGACTGTTTGCCGAGCCAGGATTTAGGTGACCCCAGACCCGAGCTTCACCCGCAGGACCCAGACCAAAGCACTGCTGTTGGAAGTCAGAAGTGGTAGTGTCGTGCGCGTGGGGCTCAGTCACAGGGACCGCAGACGTGGCCCTGGTCTTGGTGTGCGCCTCCTCCCGCTCCCCTGCTCCTTCTTCCTACGTGGCCTGTGTGGCTTGGTGTCTGGGCTCAGCCCTGGGCCGCAGTCTTGCTCAGAGGACCCGGGTGCCCCGGCCTTTCTGTTTTCTCAGCCAGGCGTTGTGACTCCTCACCTGCACCGAGCCGAGGCGCAGCTGGAGGACGTTCCCCAGGACCACAGATCTGTCCCATGGCCCGTTTAATCTTGATCGCTGGCCTCAGAAGCACAGCTCCTCATCCGCCTCATCCTCCCTCCAAACCCCTTTCTTCAGCCCCCATTCCGCCTTTCCTTCCTGCTGCCCTCCGTGTGACATGGGGGACACGCTCTGCCTTTCCCTCCTGGCCACCTTCAGCGTCTGACCGCTTCTTGCTTCTTGTCCTTTGTCATAGCCAGATTCTCCGCTCAGCTGCCTCCTTCCCTAGGTGGTTAAATACGCTTCTCTCTCTCTCCGTGCTCCCTCCTCCACCGCCCGCGTTGCCGATGGAGTGTTCTACCCTGAAGGCCGTGTCTTCTATCTGCACTGTGCACACTGGTGGCCACTAATCCCTGTGGCTGTGGAACCCTCAAGCTGTGACTAGGAGTGGAGTTTCATACTTTACTTTAGCTGACTTAACAGTGGCTCTGCCAGGTACAGTGATCCACACCTGTTGATCCCAGCAACTTGGGAGGCTGAGGCAGGAGGATCACAAGTTCCAGGCCAGCTCTGCCAGGTTCAGTGATCCACACCTGTTGATCCCAGCAACTCGGGAGGCTGAGGCAGGAGGATCACAAGTTCCAGGCCAGCTCTGCCAGGTTCAGTGATCCACACCTGTTAATCCCAGCAACTCGGGAGGCTGAGGCAGGAGGATCACAAGTTCCAGGCCAGCTTCAAAACTTAGCAAGGCCCTAAGCAACTTAGTGAAACCTGGTCTCAAAATAGAAAAGGGCTGGGGGTGTGGCTCATAGGACTTCCATGTCTAAAGGGGTCTTCCCCCAGGTGTTTTTTTTGTGAAGATTGGGACTACACTGAAGGAGACGTGGTCCCCCGTTTTACGGCTTGGAAAGAGACTGGGCAAGGGCAGCAGGGCTGGGGTGTGGCTCCACTGTGGAGCACTTGCCCTGTATGCATGAGGACCTGGGTTCTGTCCCCAGCCCCACCAACACCTGCACCCCCCAATTTTTTTTTAATTTTAAAATTAAAAAAAAAAGTATTTTGGCAGAGGAGGAGTACCAACCAGAGGGTTCATCGGCAAAATGGAAGGACAGGAGTACTTGGCGCCAGGGCACTGGTGACATCTGCGTGTTGAGCAGCAGGGCCATGGGCCGCGTGGCCCTGTGGGAGTGCAGACCCGAGTGCTCTCGTTTCTTCCCAAAGCCACGTGCGCTGAGGAGTTGTATCAGAGCAGCAAGACTCTCATCTCCAGCCCCCTCACCCATCTGGCTAGCTGGTCAGTGCAGGGGAGATGTGCAGGAGGTGGACCGGGCAGGGGGCACCTGAGCTGTCTGCAGTACCTGTGCCGGGGGGACTGAGGAGTCCGTGTGGAAGGAGAGGTTTAAGTAGGGGTGTGAGCTCCCTTGGTAGGTGGCAGAGGCCTCCCCTGTTCATCTTTTTCTTTTTTTTTTAAATATATATTTTTTAGTTGTAGGTGGACACAGTGATTTTTATGTGGTGCTGAGGATTGAACCCAGTGCCTCACGCATGCTAGGCGAGCGCTCTACCACTGAGCCACGACCCCAGCCCCTCTCCTGTTCATCTTTTAAGACTTCACCCGAGCCTGGTGCTGTGGCGTATGCCTGTAACCCCAGAGACTTGGAAGGATGAGGCAGGAGGATCACAAGTTCAAGGACAGCCTCAGCAACTTAGTGAGACCTTGTCTCTCGATACAAAAAAAAAAAAAAAAATGATTTTGCCTGAAGCAGCTGCTCGGGCCGACAGAGGGGAACAGGAACTAGAGCAGGGGTCTCTCCCCAGCCGTCTCCTGCTGGTTCTGGTTCTTATTAACATCCTCTCCTATACCTCCATTTCTTGATTTGATTTTTAGACAAAAGGCAAGGGTGAGGTCCTCTTGTGACTTCCTCCTCCAGTGTCACTAAGGCTACTCCTTGGGGGCTACCCTGCAGGCCATGTCCTCAACACCCCCTCTTCTTGTGCTGCTGCTGGGGGCACCGTCCACTGACCCCACTTGACCCCCATCTCCTTCCCCCTCCTTCCCGTCATACCCTTTTGGGGACCGGAGCATCTGCTCTGTAACCGTGGTCAAGTCTCCTTTTGTCCATCTGAGTCTGCAAAGCTGAAGGGACAGTGGCCACCTGCAGGGTGGTGGGGTCCGTTTCCTTCTCAGGCTTCCTTGCCCCTGGAGGCCCCCCCCCCTGCCCCGCGCCCATCTTATTTTCAGTTTTTTCCACCAAACTCCTGACCACGCCAGCTATTTCCCCGAGACCCTTTTCTTCCACTCTTCGCCTCTTTCAGCTGCAGGTCTGATTTGTGGGCGAGGAGTGGCCTCGCCCCTCTGCAACCCTGCCCCCTGCCCCCAGCTTCTCCAGCGCCCTCCATCCCTCCTTGCGCCTGGCCGGGTCACCACTGTCTTCACTGACCCGGATGCTACCTTCCTCCCATGGCGTCCAGCGCCTGCCTGTCTTCTTGTTGGATCAGGCTGTTAGCAGAGCAGGCGGTTTTGAGGATTTTGCTTTCAAAATCTGGACACCCTGGGGCTTATCAAGTGCCGGTGGCTTTCCGTTACCGTGGGCCTTGTCCCCCGCCTGTGGCGGGTGCTGTGTGCAGTGGTCCTCTTGGGGTTTGATCACGTGTTTGAAGGCCGCAGTGGCCCTCGGTGCCCGGGGTGGGAGCACAGAAGCCAGCGGGTTCCAGCTAGCGCCCTGGGGGTTGTGCGGAACCGCCGAGCCGGACTCTGAGCTGCCTTGGTATCTCTTCAGTTAGCAAAAGGTGTGACAAGCAGCCTGCCTCCACCCCAACCACCACAGACCACCAGCCGCACCCCAACTACCCCGCCCAGAAGTGTAAGTATGACCTGTCCAGCCGCGGCCAGCTCGGCTCGCCCAGCCTCGTCCTGTGTGTGTCCGTGTTTCTGTGGCCGTGTCCTCCTGTCCTGTCGCGTGGGCTCCCCTTGCTCTGCAACTTTCTTCTTGGTGGCGCCTCTCAAGGCCACTGCCTGCTGCTTCAGGGCGAGAGCCGGCTGGGCTGGGCTTCTGGAGGGTCAGCCACCAGCTCTCCGCAGCCGGTGGGACGAATGCACCGCGCCCCAGTCTTCCAGGACCCCAGCTGGTCCCAGTTGTCACCAGAGCCGCAAGGGTGACTGCCCTGTGGGACTTTTCTCATGTGTAGTGATGACCAGCAGCGGCACCCCCTAGGGACGCTCCAGAAGAGCTCCAAGTGCAGGGATGCCTAGTGGGGGGAGGGGCCAGAAGATCAAGGCCCCAGCCCCGTTTCTGCCCGCCACAACACTGCCCCCTTCTGGCCGGCCACACGAGCTGCCAATAAGTTCTCTCCTGGTGACACCCGCCTGCCATCCGACCCTCCTGCCCCTTGTCTTCCAGAAACAGAGCTCCCGACTTACCTCACGGGCCTCTTGGTAGGCACTAAGAATTGCAGCCCCGTTAGGTAATAGCAGGGTCCCTTCCTCAGCCACCCCGATTCTGCCTGTAAGCTTGATCCACGACCCCTTCCAGCCCAGTGTCCGCCCCTCACCTCAAGAATGCTTAAAAAAAAAACTGTCTGAACGTAGTAACTTGGTAAGTGACCCAAGGCACGCGGGAGCTGGCTGCTGGCCGCGGAGCCTGCAGAGCTGGACTGCTGGAGGAGGGCCGTCACTGGCTCCTCTCTGACTCTTCTGTCACCGCTTGTCACTCAGCTTCCTTCCTAGTGCTGTGTCTGTGTGTCCTTGAAGCCATCCTCGGTCTCGCTCTGGTTCTGCATCCTTTTTAGACCCCCCATTGGGCCTGTGCGTCCAGGTGGGCTTAGCCCTCTGGTCCACAGTTGTCCTTATTTTATGATCCTCCCCCTTGGGTGGACACTTGTGATTTGGTCATGGGTCTTATTTTTCATGTTGCCTCTAGATTGGTTGAGGCCCGCGGTGGGGGGAAGCACACTGCCGGCCAGTCTCCAGGGCCTGCCTCCCTGGCTGAGCCTGGACGCAGGGGTGCCCGGGACGTAGTGAGGGTACAGGTCTGGCTCAGCAAATCCTTCCTGGGCGACTGAGCCCTGTCCCAGTCATCTTCATCCTTGACACCCTACTGATTTTGCAGCCAGCTGTGTTAAGTCCTAAAACTCCTCAGCTAGAGGTCCTAAGTTCCACCTCTGTATTCTAGAGAGCCGCAGATGGGGGGAGATGGACGTGGCGGGATTTGGACCGTCCATCGTAGGGGGTGGGGAGGAGAAGGTGGCTCCCCGGCTAGAGCGGGCAGGGGTGCTGACCGGCGCCTTCCCCCCGCAGACCACTCCCGGAGTAGCAAGTCCAGTTGCTGGGGCAGCGGCGAAGAGAAGCGAGGGTCGGCCCGCTCCGAGCTCGGCGCCGGCTCCAGCGCCAAGAGCCTCATCCCGAAAGAGTCTCGGCTCGACGCCTTCTGGGACTAGGGGCAAGCTGTGACCAGACCGCCCGTCCCACGGGGGAGGACCGCGGACACCAGGAAAATAGGAAACGGCGGAGACGGAGAAGGACCCCTTCAGGCTCGGGAGGGCCACGGGCAGCCCCCACGCGGCCGCTCCAGGCCCTCGCCGAGCGCCCGCAGGAGGGGGCCGCTGCTGTAGGTGTAAATAATGTACAATTTGTGGATGTCACTGAACTAGAGCACCTTCCCTTTTTATATTTGTATCGACTTTAACTTATAAAAAAAGAAAAACAAGTTAAAAAAAAAAACCCAACAACGAAAGGAATGTTGGCTGCGCCCTCGGGGCACGCGCTCCTGGGCCGGGCCTGGTGGGCACAGTGGTCCTGGGCCGGGCCTGGGCTTGCTGCTGCACAGGCCTCACCCTCGGCCCCTGGGGAAGGCAGCGTTGTCCTGTATCTGTCCACAGCACGTTGGTTGGGGTCAGGAGCTCCAGCCCAGGCTCTGCCGTGGGGACCCAGCACGCCAGGCGGTGGCCCCTTGCGGATGTCTACGTCACTGTGTCCTGCCACGCAGGCTCTGCAGACCAGGAGCCATGGGGGAGGGGCCGTTTAATCTGTGTGGTTTAAGTGGTGGCTCCTAAAAGGGAAAATCAACATCCTGTTTACAGAAGATGCTCGGAGGCTAGTGAGCCCTGCCCAGCTCGTCACCAACTCGGCAGCAAAGAGAAACCTTTTCTTGTTTGTGGTTCCTTTGGACACTCACACACCCACGGGAGGAGATGCTGCGCTTCTAGAAGCAGGAACTCAAAGGCAGATGCACACCGGGGAGCGTGCGTCGGGGGAAGCATGTGTGTATTATTTATATGATGGAGCTCTGCGTTTTTATGTAAGCATGAAACAGTGGCAGTATGAGAAAGCAAGACCGTCATGCTGTCTGTTACACTACGTAAGCTGTAGTACCATTTTGTATGTTGTGTAAAACAAAAAGCATTGATCAAAGCAAAAGGTGATGTATGTATATGAGAATATTAATTGTACGATATCATTCCAGTACATTCTGTTGTACATTTTAGTCTCGTTTACTTTCTCTTCATTGTTGATAAGAGGATGCTGGCTGTACGGTTTCCAGCTAGCCACCCACATTAGAGAAGAAAGAAGAACAGATATTAGAAGAAAGCAGGAGAGAAAGAACATTTGTGAATTGCAGTTGTCAAAAAAAAAATAGCCTAGCTGGCCTTATTTGTGAAGCATAATTGCTTTTAGCATATGGAAGTATTTTTTCACATTTTCTTTGTATAAAATTTGTATTAAACTTAAATATCTTTTTTGAAGATGGTGTTTCTTTGTGACTGAGCCCGTGGAGTCGCACGGTGTGGTCTTGGGTTCCTTCCTTCCCTCCCTCCCTCCTCTCCTCCCTCCTCCCCTCCCTCCTTCTCTCCCTCCTCCCCTCCTTCCCTCCTCTCTCCCCTCCTTCCCTCTTCTCTCCCCTCCTTCCCTCCCTCCCCTCTTCCCTCCCTCCTTCCTGCTCCTCTTCCCTCCCTCCTTCCCGCTCCCCTTTCCTCCCTCTCTCTCCTTTCCTCCTTCTCTCCCCTTCCCTCCCTCCTTCCCCCTTCCCTCCCTCCCTCCTTCCTACCTCCTTCCCATCCCCCTTCTCTCCCTCCTTCCCCCTTCACTCCCTCCCTCCCCCTTCCCTCCCTCCCTCCCTCCCCCTTCCCTCCCTCCCTCCCCCTTCTCTCCCTCCCCCCTTCTCTTTCCCTCTCTCCCTCCCCCTTCCCCCCTCCCTCCCAGGTTTTTCAGATTCTTCACTTTTTTTTTATTTTAATTAAACTGTTTTGGCAAAATGGCTTGGTCGTCCTCGAATTTGCAGTTTTCCCGATGGTGGGGATGGCTGTCCATGTTTGCAGCCAAACACAGGAGGAGGGGCCCTGAGAGGCCAGCATCCCCCACAGGGAGGCCCCTGACACTAGTGGCCCTTGCTGGCACCTGGGTGCTGCAGGAAGGCGTGGGTCAGTAGGGATGACTTCTGTGGCCTTGGAGACCTGAGCCACCTGGATGTCTGTGGGCTGTGCTGGCCTTGATGCTCCAAGCCTGGGAGAGGGCAGCAGTCTGGAGAGCCTGAGGCTACTTGGTCTTCTGGGCAGCAGGGTCCGTGTTTGCTCTGGCCAGTGGTCCCCAGATCTCCACCGCAGCAACCCTCCTGCCAAGGCCCCCGTTTGAAGGTGCGTGCCGTGTCAGTTCCTGAGTGGTCTGCAAATGTGTGCACTGCCTTGGCACTGGGATGGGAGGTGGGATGTCCCCACCCTTGCCAAGCTTGCATTCCCTTGGGGTGACAACCAGTCATCCAGTCGTGGGGCAGCAATTCCCAGGGGGCCTGCTAGATGCTGGGATTTCAGCAACTGGAGTAGAGGAGGGACCAAGGGCCTGTGGGCTCCTCCCTTGGGCTCGCAGGAAGGTAACGGAGTGAATCTATGCAGGCAGGCTCCTCAAGTCCACCAAGGGTCAGAGTGTCAGGCTTTGTGGCCAAAGCAGCAAAAGGGGACCGTAAGTGGACATGGCAAAAACCATAAAGTGCCATAGACCGACATTTGAGTTTCAGTTTATTGCAAAATATTTTTCCCCAACCACCTAAAAATGGGAACATTTTCTACTTATGGGCCCTGAAAAAGCAGAGAATGGGCTGGTATTGTCAAGGGAGACAGGGGGATGGTGTAGAGGAGGACCAAGAGGCACAGGTGACTGCCCAGTTGGAACCATCCAGCATCCTCTCTGCAGAGGGGATGTTTGAGCTAAGACCTGAATGAAGAGCTGGCTGTGGGAGATCAAGTAGGTGAGGAAATGGTCCAGACCGAGGGACCAGGAAGTGCAAAGGGACCGGGGCACCTGTGAGCTCATGGGCTTGATGGACAGCAAGAAGGCTGTGTTGGAGTGATGGTTTGGAGACACCATGCTCTAGTCGGGGTCTGTAACATACATAGGGGGCTGTGAGCCACCCTGAGAGAGTGTAGTCCATGCCCCCTCCGCCTAGCTGCTGTGGAAGTGACCCAAGGAAGTGACCAAAGTGCCGAATCAAAACTCAGAAACTGTTAGTTTCCTTTTACGGGTGCCCATGTGCCCCTTCTCTGTCACCTCATCTTTAAGGTCAGGAAGGTGGGGTGGGCTGGAGCCCGTAGGGCCAAGGGGCCCAGGGGACAAGAGATGGGGCACCGTCCCCCACTGTCTCAGCCTCAGCGGGCCAAGCCTTTCGCCTCTGGGCTCCTGTACTCTGGGCCTGGCGCACCTGTCCATGGCTGGCACAGTGAATTTTAGTTTTACGATTTATTGTTCTAGCTAGTTCTGTCACATGACTAAAAGTTCAAGAAACACAAGGGTCCACAGTATAAAGCCCTTCCATTCCAGCCGGCTCCCTCCAGTGTCCTTCCTGCATGTCCCTGGGTTGGCGATTTCCAACAGATGCAGTGTCTTACAAATGGTAGTGTCTGTCCTGCCCTTTTATCTAAAACCTTGACTGTGGTTCCTTGTTGGTACAGTTCCAGAGCATCTGCGGTTCTTTGATGGTGGCGTGTGCACACAGACCTGCAGCAGGAGCCTGGGTACACCTGTCACAGTGGGGGTACCGTGGAGTCTTGCCCCGGGCAGCTGCACCAGAGGGTCAGTGCGTGGTGGAGAGCGGGCAGGGCTGGAGGTCCTGTAACTTTCATCTGGGTCCACCTAACGTCTCACCCTGTGAAGACGTGATGGGGTATGGGGAGCCCGGCAGAGGCTGCTGGGACCTTGCTGGGCCACATCCCTCCTAGGGACCCACTGGGACCACCAGACCACAGAGTCTCGCGGTGACTTTTTAATGTAGTTGACGCTTGCTATCTGGTGGCCACTTGTGGAACTGCAGCCGCAGAACCGAGTGATGGGACTACTGGAATGGGATGTGTCCCTTCTGGCCACAGCTGCTTATTGAGGCAAGCACTGGGGACACGGGGGAGAACAAAACAGGTGCCGTCTCGGTCTCCACTGAGCCAGAATTCTCACTGGGAAGAAACCACCCAAGGACATGGCCCTTTTCACGGTGTCTTTTGACGGGGGCCTTCTGAGATCTGCTCCGATGACCCTGAGGGGCAGCGAGTGCTGAGAGCCACTGACCTGGCTGAAGAGCACCAGACCCTGGCTGAAAGGAATCCAGGAGTTTAGCTTCTTCAATTCAGGAAGGTTGGGCGGAAGCGGAGGGAGAGCTGGAGTTGAACCAGCCAGTTCTCCTCAACGGTGTGGCAGGGAGTCGGACCCTGGGCTTTGCCATCTAACCAGGGCTCTTCATGACTACACCAAATTGCTGCCCCTGGCCCAGCGGACAGCGGGATCCTGGGCCAGCTGAGCACTACTAGGTTTGGAAAGACCTGGATTCCCCTCGATGAACCCAAGGGAAGGAGTGGCCTTGGGGTGCACATCTCCTGCCCACCAGGTAGTTGATTTCAAAGCATCCTCGTGACCTGCCCAGAGAGACTGAGCAAGCTGTCTGAGGCCACACAGCCAAGCTGGACTTGAATCCAGTCTGACCTCTCTCTCTCTCTCTCTCTCTCTCTCTCTCTCTCTCTCGCTCTCTCTCTCTCTCTCTAATGCCTGCTCCTCACCATTACAGTATCTCTGTCATCATTGGAGACGCTTTTGTTTAAAAACTACAAATTAATTAGTGACTAATTAGGCACTTTCTTCACTGAGCAGTTTCTGGCGCTGGGGACATGCTGGGGACATAACAGAGACATCGGGTGGGGAAGGCCATTCTCCCAGGACCCGTTGGTGGGGACTGTGGCCAATGGGAGAGCGCAGCCAGTGCCAGTCCCCTGAGGGCGGGGGAGAGGCTCCTGGTGAGCATGCGCAGAGGCAGCCGGGCGCGCCAGACCATCCTTTTCTAGTTTAGAAAAGTTGAGAATTTAGATTTTTTTTTTTTGTACCAGGGATTGAACCTGGGGGCACTTAACCTCTGAGCCACGTCCCTAGCCCTATTTTGTATTTTATTTAGAGACAGGGTGTTGCTGAGTTGCTGAGGCTGGCTTTGAACTCTCAATCCTCCCCCATAACCAGCCTCCTGCCTGAGCCTCCCAAGTCACTGGGATGACAGGCATGCGCCACTGCACCTGGCTGAAAATTTTGATTTTGAGTTAAATTTCCCCAGTTTCATACAGCTGGGTTAAAACTTGAAAAAATAGTGTGCAGAGCAGTAAAGCTTCTCTGTGGGCAGCCTGAGTCACCAGGTGCTGTGCAGGGGCTGAGCCCGCCCCCTTCCAGCTGCAAGGCCGCAGCTCCTCTGAGCCTCAGTCTCCCCCTCTGTAAAACGGGGTTTATAAAAACAAGGAGTTCTTGGATGAGCTTGTTTGCCACGCCTGTTTGAAACTGGTGCTTTCCAAATCCTGGTCTGTGAAACTGATGTAAAAGATTGTGACCTGCATCTTTAAAAACTCAAGGGTGGAGCAGCAGGATGTGTATCTCGGCACAGTGGGCGTGGCTTTGTGGAATACTTTAGTTAATTGTGTGCACGCTGTGTATACACTGGCGCTTATCTATACACACACGTTACACTGGGTCTTAATGCAATCTTTTCTTCTGGACGTTATAGCTTGGTTTATCGCTATATTCAGAATATATTCTTTTTTTCCTTAAAGAGTTCGGGTCTCACTATGTTGTCCAGGTGGCCTTGAAGCCCGGGCTCAAGTGCTTGTTCTGCCTCAGCCTCCCGAGCAGCTGGCACTGCAGGGTGGCCACCGTGCCTGGCTGTCATATGCAGCCTAAAGGTTTGAAAGCCACTGTTGTAAGTGCCATGTCTGAGGCACTCCGGGCTGGCCGTGACGCTGGAAGGCCATTCTGCTGTCATCTCATTTTACGGCTGAGAAAACAGGTTTGGAGAGGGAAGCTCCTGCGGTTGGAAAGGAAGGGCTGGGGCTCCACCCGGCCCCGAATCTCGGCTCTTCCTCTCCAGGCGGGGATAAGGTGGGCGAGGGCTTTGCCCAGGGCCTGGCATGTGGCAGGTGCTATTGAGGGTTAGAAGCGGGCTTGAGATTGTGCCCTCACTGGCCACACAGGTGGCCAGGAGGCTTCTTGACCTGGGGTTCTGTGGGCCCAGATACCAGCGGGTGGGAGCAGGCAGGGCAAAGAGGTGGCCTCCCCGTCACCAGCTCGCCACATAGTTCACGGTGACTTTTAAACTCAGTGTCTGTCCAGCGTCAGATGAGTGCTGTCCTCCAGAAACTTCTGGATGTCAAAGTAAACCCCCACATTTTCTCACTTGATCTACTGTTACACCCTGGAGGCCGGTGGGAGGGTTGACATCGCGTGAG
This sequence comes from Spermophilus citellus, assembly GCF_964194105.1. NCBI lineage: Eukaryota > Metazoa > Chordata > Mammalia > Rodentia > Sciuridae > Spermophilus > Spermophilus citellus. Next base: position 5,538,394 of record NC_138185.1, on the reverse strand, counting down.
CCCCTGTTTCAAGATAAAAAACATGAAGGACGGGGCGAAGCTCTGGGTTAGAGCACCCTGGGCTCAGTCCCCAGCACATGTGCACACACAAGGGGGCCCAGGTTCGGAGCTGGGCAGAGGGCAGGACCCGCCTTCCCCATCCCTGCGGGCTGCCTGATAGCGCTTGAAGCCACCAGCCCCTCACATTGTGTGTGCTGAGGCCCGGTCAGTGCAGAAGGGACCTCACGGGAACTCCGGGGCCTGAACAGGCCATCAATGGAGCTGCCATCGCATCGGAGCCATCTTGGCAGTGAGCACAGCCTGAAGGAGAAACTTTGGGAATCTGTTCAAGACAGGACCTGCAGTCACCCAGCACACGCGCACACACATAGGGGTGTGTGACCTGCAGTCGCCCAGCACACGCGCACACATATGGGGGTGTGTGACCTGCAGTCCCCCAGCACACGCGCACACACATGGGGGGGTGTGACCTGCAGTGCCCCAGCACAGGCGCACACACATGGGGGGTGTGACCTGCAGTCCCCCAGCACACGCGCACACACATGGGGGGGTGTGACCTGCAGTGCCCCAGCACAGGCGCACACACATGGGGGGTGTGACCTGCAGTCCCCCAGCACACGCGCACACACATGGGGGGTGTGACCTGCAGTCCCCCAGCACACGCGCACACACATGGGGGGTGTGACCTGCAGTCGCCCAGCAAACGTGCACACACATGGGGGGGTGTGACCTGCAGTCCCCCAGCACACGCGCACACACATGGGGGGATGTGACCTGCAGTGCCCCAGCACACGCGCACACACATGGGGGGGTGTGACCTGCAGTGCCCCAGCACAGGCGCACACACATGGGGGGTGTGACCTGCAGTCCCCCAGCACACGCGCACACACATGGGGGGGTGTGACCTGCAGTCGCCCAGCACACGCGCACACACATGGGGCGGGGGGTGTGACCTGCAGTCCCCCAGCACACGCGCACACACACAGGGGGTGTGACCTGCAGTCCCCCAGCACATGCGCACACACATGGGGGGGTGTGACCTGCAGTCGCCCAGCACACGCGCACACACATGGGGGTGTGACCTGCAGTCGCCCAGCACACGCGCACACACATGGGGGGTGTGACCTGCAGTCCCCCAGCACATGCGCACACACATGGGGGGGTGTGACCTGCAGTCGCCCAGCAAACGTGCACACACATGGGGGGGTGTGACCTGCAGTCCCCCAGCACACGCGCACACACATGGGGGGGTGTGACCTGCAGTCGCCCAGCACACGCGCACACACATGGGGCGGGGGGTGTGACCTGCAGTGCCCCAGCACAGGCGCACACACACGGGGGGTGTGACCTGCAGTCCCCCAGCACACGCGCACACACACGGGGGGTGTGACCTGCAGTCCCCCAGCACACGCGCACACACACGGGGGGTGTGACCTGCAGTCCCCCAGCACACGCGCACACACATGGGGGGTGTGACCTGCAGTGCCCCAGCACACGCGCACACACATGGGGGGGGTGTGACCTGCAGTCCCCCAGCACAGGCGCACACACATGGGGGGTGTGACCTGCAGTCCCCCAGCACACGCGCACACACATGGGGGGTGTGACCTGCAGTCCCCCAGCACACGCGCACACACATAGGGGGGTGTGACCTGCAGTCGCCCAGCACACGCGCACACACATGGGGGGTGTGACCTGCAGTCCCCCAGCACACGCGCACACACATGGGGGGGTGTGACCTGCAGTGCCCCAGCACACGCGCACACACATGGGGGGTGTGACCTGCAGTGCCCCAGCACAGGCGCACACACATGGGGGGTGTGACCTGCAGTCCCCCAGCACAGGGGCACACACATAGGGGGGTGTGACCTGCAGTCGCCCAGCACACGCGCACACACATGGGGGGTGTGACCTGCAGTCCCCCAGCACACGCGCACACACATGGGGGGGTGTGACCTGCAGTGCCCCAGCACACGCGCACACACATGGGGGGTGTGACCTGCAGTGCCCCAGCACACGCGCACACACATGGGGGGTGTGACCTGCAGTGCCCCAGCACAGGCGCACACACATGGGGGGGTGTGACCTGCAGTGCCCCAGCACACGCGCACACACATGGGGGGTGTGACCTGCAGTGCCCCAGCACAGGCGCACACACATGGGGGGTGTGACCTGCAGTGCCCCAGCACAGGCGCACACACATGGGGGGTGTGACCTGCAGTCCCCCAGCACAGGCGCACACACGCGGCGGAGGGTGGTGTGTGTCTTGGTCCCTCCTCGGGGCATCTGAGGGCAGCGCCAGCCAGCTGTGGGCTTACACTGCCCCCTGGTGGTCAGTGGTAAGCACAGCTTTAGCAACCATTGCCTGGACCTAGGCTCAAAGCACCAGGAACACCGTCCAGCGCTTTCAACCCCAATTCCCCTTTACCCAGAAGGAACTTTGGCCCTTGCAGCAACACGGATGCACCTCGAAGACAGCGTGAGGGGGCCTGGTGCGGTGGCGCATGCTGTGATCCCAGTGATTCGGGAGGCTGAGGCTGGAGGACTGCAAGTTCAAGGACAGACAGTGCTTTACCACTGAAAATCCTGGTTGGGTAACAGCCTCACAGCTTCATCTCAGTGTGTCCCTGTGGCCCACAGACGAAACCAAAGGAGAGGAACGGAATTTAGGATGGAGGGCGAGACGGTGAATTTGAGGGACATGTCTTGAATTCTGTATGGGGCGGGTTATCTGAGGTCACCCATTCCTGGAACTTTCAGTCCAACAAGGAAGTCTGTTTTAAGCCACTTTGTTTCTGTCATTTGTAATGGGGAAAAAATCCCAAAGACAGCTCTCTGAATTCTAAATCCCTCGGCCAGGCAAGTCCCTGTTCCTCTCCAGAGGCCAATCTGGGGACATCTGTGGGGTCTCCATCCTGCTGGGCTTCTCTGGAAGATCTGGAGTCATTCAGAACCTCTGAGAGGCAAGTCCAGAAGGGTCGACCCCCTCTACTGCTAGAATGTTCTGGAGAGCCGCAAGGGACACAGGAAAGACAGGTTGGGACCTTGGACTCGGTGATCGGTCTGTTGGTCCATTCAGCCAACCATCGGTCTCTCTCTCATCAGGGATGCGTCCATCCATGTGCCACCCACACCCGTCCACCCAACGTGCACAAAGTTCTGCTTTAAGGTGGGGACTGAGATCGCAGAGACGAGAAAGACGCCGTCCTTCCCTTCCAGCAGCTCTGGGTCATCCAGAGTCCCAGCTCAGACGCGTCAAGGCTGCACTGCCACCTCTTCAACCCTTGGTCATCGCAACAGAAAAGCAGTCCACATCCGGGGAGTTTGACTTCAACGTTAAGGGGAGGGTCCATCTGTTTTGCCCAACTGAAATTCCATTAGTGTTTCTAATGGGCACCTGTTAAGTGAAAAAGTCTTTTAAATAAGTAATTGATTGTATTTTCCCAGGGAGTAAGCTTTGGTGTTAGCAGAAGGGCGGGTGGAAAGAGTGTCACCACACATGGTCTCTGTGGAAGGGGGGCTGTGGGGAGATGGGGCACCCAGGACTTTCCCACCCTGGATCTGGGCAGCTCTGCTCCGTTTCCTTCTCCAGCCAGGAACCAGTCCATCCAGTAAGATCCTCGGTTCATCCTGGAAGAAGCCCGAAGGAGCCCGAGCCAGGTGCTCAAGGCAGCGTTAGACAGCGTCACCTCCTGAGCCCTCTGTTCACAGCCACCCACCCGTCACCCTGCCACGTGTCCACTCACTGACCTTGGTGGCCATCTGTCTCTCCTTCCAGCCATGCCCTCATGCACCATGCAACTAACCACCCGCGAGACATCGTTATCCACCACCCTCTGCCCGCCCAGATGTTCTGCCATCGTCCAGTTGGCCAGCCGTCCAGTCACCTCACCCCTCACTCTCCTCCCACCCAACGATGAGCCACCCCCAGCCATCTGTCCAAACGGCCACCCACCCATCCAGTTGCCCAGGTGACCATGATTCCACTTATACAGTCACGTGTCACTTGAGGACAGACGTGCCTTCTGAGAAGGTGGTGTTAGGTGACTTCATTGTCACGTGGCCACAGTGTAACCAGGTGACACAATCTTATGGACCACTGTTGTGTGGGCCGTCCTGCATTCACTAACATGCCAGGTGGCTGTGACCTGCTCTCCTGTTCTTCCTGTCCTGTCTACCGCGGGTCCTAATTGCGTCAGGCTCTGGGATGAGTTTATGGAGACAGAGAAGGGACCCAGAGCACCCACGCCAGGGAGTTCAGAGGCCACCAGGGACTCTCCCGCGAGCTGAGGCTTTCCAGTGTCACAGATTCTCGTTGGGAGCCTCCCATCTGCACGGGGCAGGCCTTAGCCAGTCGGTAATACCTGGGGTCATCACCAACAGGGGCTTGCATGTCTGCTGGTATCCAGTCATGGGGAGCCAGGCCCTGCTTGGTCCCCCACAGAAGTGACAGTGTTTGGGACGTCCTTAGAACTTCCCCAGATATCACCCCCTGCCCCTGTCGCTGGGTCCTGGAATCATTTCATATCTACAGGAAAGTCGAGTCCTGTCCTGGGAATGGAAGTTGGCGGACTTCCCACCTTGGTGGGCTCTGTCCCCAATTCTTTTAGTCATATGTCACTCTGACTGATTTTCTCCTCTGGGGGGGGGGGCTAGCCTTCTCCAACTTTCTGATCTCAAGGGGACCCAACCCTAAATTCAGGTCCATGAATACCCCACGACTCAGCTTCAGCCAGTGAGGTGCAGCCCAGGCTTGGGTCACTGTGGAGAAGGTGCTCTTTCTGGCTGCGTGGTTTTGAAGAAAGGCTCTTGGAGCCATTTTGCCACAACAGGGAAGAGCCTAGCCCACCTGAGAATTGAAGCAGGTAGGACAAAGTCACTGATCACCTGGATCCAGCCGTACCTGAACACACGTATCAACTAAAGTTGCCGGAGGCTTCTTTCTCTCTCTTCCCTCTCTCAGCTTCAGCCAATTGAAGTTGGATTTTTATCCTTTTGCAACTGAAAGAGACCAATGTATCTGGAAGCCTGAAGAATGGGAATAGAGAACTACCATCTGCCCCACTGCAAAATGTAAACGTGGTTTTATTTAATGCCTTTTATCCGTCACAAAGTACCGCTTCCTCCGCAGTGTCCTCCTCTCCCCAGGAACAAGATGGCAGCATAAGGCACGTGTGCTGTCCACAGCCGTCTTTAAAAACAAAGGTGAGCCTCAGTCTTCCCAACAGCCCGACGCCTCCCTCACAGATGCTAGAGAATGATTGTCCCCCCAGAGCACGACTTGAGCACAGAGCCCTGAAACCAGAGCTGCCCCGGGGCCCCCATGAGGTTCAGCCGCCAGACCAGCCACCAAGGAACCAGCACAGTGCCAGAGCAGGCCACAGTGCAGGCCAGGCCATAAATTAACAACGGGGACAAAAGGAAGCCACCTGCCTTCCCCCCCAGCCACCAGTCCCCCCTGCTGTCCTGTGCGTCTTGCAGAAGTCGGGACTCCAAGCAGCACCAGCCCGACGCCACCGGCCTTCTGCTCTCGGGATCCCCCTGGACGGCTTCTGCCACGGCCACTGGACAGTCCTCGGGGTGCAGCTCTCTGCCTGGGGTCCAGCATCCGGGCCTTTGGGGCTCTTGGAGGGGAGGCGGCAGCCGGGGGCCCGGTGGGTGTGGCCATGGCAGGTGGCGATGGCGGGTGTCGCTATAGGTACTCGAGCTCCAGCGCGTGCCTGAGCGCCTCCAGGTCGGCGTGGCAGGAAATCCGCCAGAAGGGCATGTTGTGCTGTGGACAGAGCGCAGGTTAGCGCGGCTGCCCGCCCAGGAGGGCCCTGAGCTGGCCTCGGGGGACCCCCCACGCCCTGGGCCGGGCCTTGCTGGCGCCTAGATCCGGGACGCGCCCTCGAAAGCACAGCCCAGGGCCGCTCCCACTCGGCTGGCTCTGAGGGGCGCCGGGTGCTGCCCGCTGGGCATCCACCGACCCTCCCTTCTGCCCCGGGGTGCAGGCCACAGGGCCACAGGGCCACGTCACACAGCGAGGGAGCGGTTCCTGTCCAGACTCTGCTCTCCCTGCATCGTGGGGCCCCTCCAGGCTCTCCCTGGAGTTGGATCCCCACCGTGAGGCCTGGCGGGGCTGGAGACCTTCAGGAGGTGACCAGGTTGTGACAGCAGTGGCTGCCCTTTCACAGAGGGATGACTGGTCCCTAAGAGGCTGTTAGGAAGCCAGCCTGCTGTCCTGTCTGGTGTGGGCCCCCCATGGCCTGGGGACTCCACGAGCCCCACCCGGGAGCAGGCCCCAGCCCCCAGGACCACCGGCAGGTCCTGCGCTGCAGAACTCACCCGCTGTGCTGTCGGGGTCCCCAGTCCTGCTCCCCCAGGGAGGGGGGCTCGCTGGGGCGGGGCTGGCTCCACTGGAGGGAGCACAGCTGCTCTGAGCCCCAGGGGCTGCTGTCAGCGGCCCAGATGACACTCCTCCCTCTCTCCTTCCCTCCCTCCCTCCTTCCCTCCCTCTTTCCCTCCTTCCTTCCTCCTTCCCTCCTTCCTGTCCCTGCCTCATCACTGGGGATGAACCCAGGGGTGCCCACACCAAGCTGCACTCCTGGTCCTTTTTATTTTAAGACAGGGCCTCACTAAATTGCTGAGGCTGGCCTCGAACTTGTGATCCTCCTGCCCCAGCCTCTGGAGTTGCTGGGTCACAGGTGTGCCCACTGCGCCTGGCTCTCCCTTTCCTCTCAAGCGTCTGTTTCTATCTCCTGTCTTTATAGCAGGTGATGCCGGCTCTGTGTTGTCATGATAGCAAGTTTTTGATTTTAAACCATCATGAGCTGAAAGAGCACAATAGATAACATAGACAGCCACGGGCAGAACACGGGCGGGGAGGGGTGTGGTGGGCGCATTGACTGTGGCAAGACATCCCTAATGAAGAAGGGTCACCAAACTCCACAGGGTGACTGACGGCCAGGGGCAGCAGGGCTACCCAACCTGGTGACCTTAGGGTATTTACTGCCTCTCTTTAAAATGGGGACGATACCTGCTGTGTACAATTGCTGCAGCAGTATATGGCACATACTAAATGCTCACTAAATACTAGCTGCCGCTGTGACTGTGTCTGCACACATGAGGACAGACAGATCTGGAGAAACAGGAGGTCAGGAAGATGCAGGGCAAATCATGGACCTAGTGTGTGCACGTGGGGATGGATCTCATGATTCCTCAATCATCTAACAACTTAGTCAACCCCTCTGAGCCTCAAATCCACCCTCTATGAAATGGGATGTGATGATACCTACTTTGCAGGTTTTTTGAGGATTGAATAAAATGATGATGTCAGTAATAAGGAGTAGCGGTCAGGTCAGGAGTTAGGTCGGCCTCCCAGGCGCCAGTCACAGCGCGGCCTCACACTCCCATCCTCCCTCCTCTTCTTTCCAGGAGCTCCCATTTTCAGCCGGGGCACCTTGGGGCTGACCAAAGCTCCATCTCCTAGCTCCCCTGTACCAGGGAAGAGCTGCACCCACCAGGCGTGGCCACGAGGGGCCTGGGCGTGGCCACGAGGGGCCTGGGCGTGGCCACGAGGGGCCTGGGCGTGGCCACGAGGGGCCTGGGCGTGGCCACGAGGGGCCTGGGCGTGGCCACGAGGGGCCTGGGCGTGGCCACGAGGGGCCTGGGCGTGGCCACGAGGGGCCTGGGCGTGGCCACGAGGGGCCTGGGCGTGGCCACGAGGGGCCTGGGCGTTCAGCTCCTCAAAGCACAAGCTGATGGGAACCTGGGTGGGATGGCCCTGTGGACCCCCCCTGGTCTGGCCTCTGCTGGAGGTTGCCCGGCCCTACCCTCAGCCCTGCTCAGTTTGTGGGAATCAGTACCAGCTCGCCAGGGGGGGGACCTGGGACTTCCAAAGGCCCCTGTCCACCCCCACAGCAGTCAGAGCAGAGCCACTGCAGCCTCTACCTGTGTGTGCTCAGAGGCCTGGCAAGGTGGCACCTTCCATTAGCCAGAGATCCACAGACCAGGAAAGGAAGCTCAGAGAGGGGGCGCCATCTGCCCAAGGCCACACAGCCAAAAACGCAGGAGGAAAGACTTCAGGCCAAAATGTGCTCCCTGATCTGATGTGCTGGTGGGGGAGGCCCCTCCAGTCTGGGAGGTTGGCATGCAGCAGCCTCAAAGGAGAAAGCGCCTGTCCCCGGGGGCCACTGGGAAGTTGCAAGGACATGGGTTTTGACTGGGTGTTCTGGGACTGGGGTTCTGCTCACCCCGCTGCCTCCTGCCTAATGGATGGACTGTCCTGCTGCTGCCCAGGAAAGCCTGAGCTCGGCCTAACCCTCTGCCTGGACCCGACTGTCCTGTGTCTCATAGGAACACAGCACCTGTCGCATGCTTTTAATGCAATCTGACATTTTTTGTTTCTTCAGGGCTGAGGACTGAGGCTGGGGCCTCCCAGGCAAGCGCTGGGCCACTGAGCTACACCCCCAGCCCCGGAGTGAGGTTTTCAGTGAAGGAGGCCTGGCTGTTTTACCCAAGCCATGCCCTGGGCTGCTCAGCGGCTGGAGAGAGACACTGTGGTGGATGCGGCCGGGCGCCTGGCATGTGACCGGGCATCTGGGCGGGAGCTAGTTTTGTGCCCCAACACTGACCTCTGGAGGCCGGGACTCTGAGCTCTGCGGCTCTCTGTGGGCCTCTCCCTGCAGGTGCTTCTGCAACCTGAGCTCTGGAGGACGGGACCCTAAGGAGGCTGTGTGTCCCCTTCAGATAGCAAAGGGGCATCTGAGGACATCTGTCACTGCTCCCCCGAGCCTCTCTGGCCATGGCCGCTGTCCCAGATCCCTCTGTCATTCTCCAGGTGAGAAACAGGCAGGGACGTGAGCCCTGGGTCACAGGCCTAGGCTGGTTCCCTGACCTGACTTTGACAGAGGCAAAGTGACTTTGAATCCGACCCCCTCCCCCCAGCAGAGTGCCCTCAGATCTGCATTTGGAGGAGCAGAGCTGGCCCTGAAGGCCTCCCCATGCGGGCAGCGGGCTCCAGGCTCAGTAGCCTCATGCATAGTCGTTTCCAGAACATCTGGAATGCATGTGGCAGGTCACTGGATGTGCTGCTGCGGGTTTGGCCGTGTCCTTGTGTGTCATCTAATTACCATTATTTACTTAAGGTCCTTTCCCTCCAGATCAATTTATTTTAAAAGAAATATGCCTTTAAAAAGAAGTATATAAGCCAGACATGGGGGTGCACACCTGTGATCACACCAGCTCTGGAGGCTGAGGCAAGAGGATCGTGGGTTCAAAGCCAGCCTCAGCAACTCAGTGAGGGGCTAGATAACTCAGCAAGCCCCTGTCTCTAAATAAAAAATTAAAAAGGCAGAGGACGTGGCTCAGTGGTTAAGTGCCCCTGGGTTCAATCCCTGGTGAAAAGAAAAGTATTCAGAGTATTCAGTGACCCCAGGCACCTCCCTGATCCCACCTGCACTGCACCCCTCTCTCCCGACCCTCTGCTGTGGCCGGGCTGGCTCAGACCTTGAACAGGGCTCCTCTTGGGATGCTCTCCCTCCGGAATCCGCTTGGCTCACCGGCTCTCCTGCCATCTTTGCTCAGATACCACCCCTCACGGAGGCCTGCCTAGATGACGACCTATGCTGTAACCTGTCCCCTACCTCTGTTCACTCTCTGCCTAATTCTCCCAAGCTCTTGTCACCCCATGGCGGGCAAATCCCACTTCTCTGTCCCAGCTATGAGCCACGCAAGGGGTGGCAGGGCCTGGTCTGCTCTGCTCACTGCAGGGTCCCCAGCGCCTTCCGCAGGGGCAGGGGCTGGCACACAGTAGGTGCTCAGCTAGGGAGAGCGTATGCAAGCTGGAGGGGCTGGGACTAAGCAGCCAGTCATGAAGGTCGCTGTTTGATGACAAGAGGGGAGAGTGCCCTGCAAGGAGAACGTGGGCAGCGGGGAGGGAGCACAGGCCCCCCACGGGCTGAAAGGCGGGGCGGGACTGGTCAGGGGAGTGCTTTCCACTGGAAGTGCATCCGTGAGTCTGCCCTCACCGGAAAGGGGAGGAGCCTTCCAGTTGCGCCGCCCTCCAGGCTCCTCCCCCTCCCTCGTCCGCGGGGACCTTCCCTTTTGCTTCTGAGTCCCTCCGCTGAGACCCTGAACATTTCTGCATTTCCTCGGGATTTGCTGCCAGGGACGGAAGGGGGAAGCCAGTTCCCCCAATTAAGCTCCGTGACATTAACAATCTGCTTCCCAGGCCTCGGGTGGGGGGTGGCAGGCTCTCTGGGGCGCCGTTGACAGGTCCAGACCCGGGACTTTGGCAGCTGTTTCTTTTCCAAGAACAGAGTGGCGGCCACCAGAACCCCCTGCCCTCTCCCCACGCCCGAGATCACAGATGCGGGATTTTCTTTTTCATTAGCTTAATGCTGTCTTTATTAACTGGGAAGCGTTCCTGGAGCACGCATCGGCGAGCATTCAATAAAAGGCACACACGTGCGTGCGCCCCCGGCCGGCCCCCGCCCAGTGCCTCTGGGATCCCCGCGGCGCCCAGAAACAGTCCAGGGCTACCAGGGGCGCAGCCAGAGGCACAGGGGGGATTTGCAAAAGGAAATTACTCAGGATGCTTCTGCGATTTGCAAATGGGAATGGACTGGCCAGCGACCGCCGGGAGGAGCGGGCGGCCCGCGGGAGGCGGAGGGAGCGCGCGCCCGGAGCGGGAGGAGGAGAGCCAGGCAGGGCGCGGCGGGTGGCGGTACCTTTTTGGCTCCTTGCTCCTCCTCCACACCGTCGCCGATCACGATGTAGACGGCTTTCCTGCCGAACCTCTGCATTATCCTCTCGAAGCAGCTCTCCTTCCCTGCACACGCGGAGGGAGGGAGGAAGAGACCGCGGTTCCGTGAGGACCCGGGAGTGGCCAGCAGCCCGCGTCTGAGGCCGTCCTTCACCCAGACACCCGGCGCTGGGACCATCCCCACCCGACGGATGGCAACGCAGCTCCACGGAGGGCGAGCACTTGCCCAAGCCCGGGCGACAGCAGGAAGAAGCCTCGCCGGGCAGCCCGAGGCCGCGGTGCGCTTCCCGCCCCCGCAGTGCCCCCTGCTGCACCGGGTCCGCGGCTGGGGCGAGGCCCAGAGCACCTGCCCCGCCAGCGAGGCCCGGAGTGATCCCAGCCGCGCAAAAAACCAAAGCAAGACCAAACCCCGAAACCCACGGATAAACAAACAACATTTTATATTGTTAAATTGTCACAATTAAATTTTAAAAAATATCATAAAAGTAAGAGGTACCAAGGCCACCTGCCTAGAGGAGCCAGGAAGAAAATGAGAAGGCCCCCAAGGTTTTGTTTGCAAATGTTAGTCTGACAACCGTTTGGCCTGAATTTTGGTTATTTTAAACTCTAAAGGCTCCTTTAAGTCATGGTCAGACTTAGAAAATCACTACAGCAAAAAGCAAAGAGCCGCTCTAAGACACTTTGCTTCCCAAGAAGTAGAAATCCATGTTTTTTCTTCCCCAGAAAAAAAAGGTAAAAATTTCTGATCAAAAACACGCCCACTAACTCGCTTTATTTTGTATTCATATACATTTCCAGGTGATGTGAGAATTGAAAAAATGCCAGGCAGAGTGGCGCACACCTGTAACCCCAGCGGCTTGGGAGGCAGGAGGATCACCAGTTCCAAGCCAGTTCAGCAAAAAGCAAGGAGCTAAGCAACTCAGTGAGACCCTGTCTCTAAATAAAATACAAAATAGGGCTGGGGGATGCGGCTCAGTGGCCCAGTGTTCCTGAGCTCAATTCCTGGTTACCCCCACCCCCCAAAAATCAGCTCCCCACACACAAAAAAGAAAATCAACATTCCGTGACATAAAGAGAAGGTAAGAGGTGCAAATCAGCTGCTCATTCTGTCATGCAGGAGGAGAGCCCTCAGTTCCATTCAGTGCTATTAATTTCCTGTTATCCAATTCTAGTTGTCCACCCTGGTGAAAGGGCTGTGAGGGTCATGGACAGGGTCAGTAAACCTCCCCGGTGACCTTTCCCTGGCTGCCCTGTTCCCAGGACAGGAAGCCAGCCCCTCCCACCCCCGGCCAGCCCCCCCTCCGGCTTCCCCGAAGGCTGGCTGCGCCCTACCTGTCTTGGTGGCACTGTAGATGTTCTCGATGGGGAACACGGAGCCCAGTCCGTACAGCAGGACTTTGGCCAGGGCAGGGATCAGTTGGGTGGTGGTGACCAGCACGTTGACACAGTTGGGCCTGAGGATGAAGGAGACTGGGGATTAGAACTCAAAGGTACCCAGGCCAGGCCTCCCCACCCTGCAGCAGGAGCCTGGAGTCGGAGATGACTCGGGCCATGGTCAGGTGGGGGTGGAGCCCAGGGATCCCCCAGCTCTTCCTTGTCTTCAGGCCTCCAGCTGGTTGACGTTAACATGCAACATGGGTGTAATACTTTGCTTATTTTAAAAAACATTTTTAGTTGCAGATGGACACAATACCTGTATGTATTTATTTTTATGTGGTGCTGAGGATGGAACCCAGGGCCTCCCACATGCTAGGCAAGCGCTCTACCACTGAGCCACAACCTTGCTTATTTAATAGTAAATGTTTATTGTTTAATTAGCTGCAAGTGTCTAGGTGGCGTAATTGGGTCACAGGGACTGAATGTAGGACCATAGGGAGGGTGGGGGCAGGGGCAAACTGGAGACCAAGTGCCAGTTCTGAGCTACATTCTAGCCCTTTTTATTTTATTTTGAGACAGAGCCTTGCTAGGTGCCAAGGCCGGTCTTGAACTTGCAGTCCTCCAGCCTCAGCCTCCTGAGTCACTGGGACTGCAGGTGTGGGCCACTGTGCCCAGCCCCTTCTGATCTTTGGAGAGAATCCAGAACCCTGAGGCCCGCTGGACCCCAAGAAGTCTCTGCTGGTACTTGCTGGGCTGCGCTATTGGGGCAAGGCAGCCACTGTGCCTCCTACACGGAAGCTTAGGAAGGGCTGCTGGAGGAGTCCAGCTCTCCTAAGTGTGGGAGGTGGAGCCCCCACTGTCTCCTGGAAAGCTCAGTGGTGCAGAGCGAAACAGGGCTCCTACTTGCCGGGAGTTGATAAGGTTTAGCGCCTTCAGGGAGTGCGTGAGCCAGAGGTCTGTCAGAGCCTCCAGCTCCGCTCGGAGCTGTAGCCAGGTCTCTCTTTTGGGAGCCCCTATCAAGCCTGCGGAGAAAGGAAATAGAGGTGCCATGGTTATATTAAAAATGGTAGAGGGGCAGAGTTGGGGAAGGGGAGTGAGCTACTGTACCCGGAGGACTCAATCAGATGGCACCCAGCGCCAACTTCAACCCAGCAGCCCCCCCAACCTCTCCTGGAATCACCTGATGGGTTGATGAATCCATCCACTGACTGACACTTCCACCCTCCATGGGGCCATCCATCCACCCATTTATCTACTCAGCCATCCATCCATCATCCATCCATCCACTCATCCATCTACCACTCATCCATCCATCCACTCATCCATCCATCATCCATCTACCACTCATCCATCCATCCACTCATCCATCCACCACTCATCCATCCATCCACTCATCCATCCATCCATCCATCCACTCATCCATCCATCCATCCATCCACTCATCCATCCATCCATCCATCCACTCATCCATCCATCCATCCATCTACTTGTCCATCCACTCATCCATCCATCATCCATTCATCCATCCATCCATCTACCACTCATCCATCCATCCACTCATCCATCCATCCATCCATCCACTCATCCATCCATCCATCCATCCACTCATCCATCCATCCATCCATCCACTCATCCATCCATCCATCCATCTACTTGTCCATCCACTCATCCATCCATCATCCATTCATCCATCCATCCATCTACTTATCCATCCATCCATCCACTTACCCATCCATCCATCCACTTACCCATCCATCCATCCACTTACCCATCCATCCATCCACTTACCCATCCATCCATCCACTTACCCATCCATCCATCCATCCATCCACTTACCCATCCATCCATCCACTTACCCATCCATCCATCCATCCACTTACCCATCCATCCATCCACTTACCCATCCATCCATCCACTTACCCATCCATCCATCCACTCGGCAGGGCTGTGTGTGCAGGGACAATGACCTTGCTGTGACACAATGCTGCCCTGAGCCTGTGCTGTCTGCCATCACCTTCTCCACTGGGTGACCCACCACCCCATAAGGCCCCGCAGGATCTAGACACTCTCCTCCCATCCCCCACCTCGAGCCCCTCCAGCTGCCCCCGCCTCTTTATCTTCCTGAAAAGCAGAAGAATCGATGTTCTCAGGGATTTTTCATTTGTTGTTTGTAGAGGAAACACAGTGACTGGCCTCCCCCCATCCATCCTGCTTTTTAGTAAATATTAAAAATTTTAAAAATCTTCATTTGTAATAAAACCCTTGGTTTTTAAGGGGCCGGTGCTCTCTGGGCTCAGCTGGGTGAGCTCATGTGAAGTCTTGGCAGGTGAGCAGTGGAGGTGCTGGGTGGGTCTTGGAATTGTCCTTAAAGAGAGGACAATGTCAGGCACAGGCTCCAAGTCCGCCCTCGGCCTCCGGGATGCGGCTCCCCGAGTGCCTCCTGTCCAGCCTGTGTCCTGCAGTCACCCCCTCTGAGACCCTCCCCCTCGGCACCCGGGGGTCTGTGCTGGCCTCTGGCTGGAGGCCGCGGTCCTGCGCCTGGCTCGTTCTCTGGTGCTGAAGTAGCTGGCGGGGCGGGGCTGACTCCTGCCAGCGGTGGGGTACCTCGCCCCAGCTTGGGGAGAACAGAGCAGACCGACGAAGCCCAGGGCATTTGCCGGGCCTTGATGTGGCGGGGGAGCAGAGGACCTCCACTGTCTCCCTACCCCAGCACACGGGCCCTCCTGTCGAAGGCCCCGCAGCTAGGACGTGTCAGCGTGGGCAGAGACGGGTCCTCTCAGGGATGAAAACCGACTCTCCTGGTTCTGGGAATGGAGGGCCCAGGACATGGCAGGCCCGCCCCTGCCGACTTAGACCCTCGTTCACCTCCGGGTGCCAGGCCATCTGGAGACCCCAAGGCCTCCTGAGGTTCTCCCATTGAGAACCACTGGCCTGGAGAATCCTGGAACTACTGACCCAGGACCTGGCCACTGCCCACCAACCCGCCTCCAGCCCCCTTCAGGCGCCTCCTTCAGGTGGCCAGGAAAGGCTGCATGTGACAACCCGGGGACCCTGAGCCTCAGGCGGCTGCAGCCAGACCCAGAGAATCAGCCGACCCTGAGAATCGGCTGAGGACATTCTTGAGGGAAACTTGTTTGGGAACCAGTGGCTCCTGGTGCCCCATGGTCACGGAGGGAACCCTATTAAAGACACAGATTCTGAGCTAGTGGCCTGGGACGGGGCCTGGGGTTGTGCATCTCTGTCCAGCTCTGCGCTGCTCTGGACCCAGCCCTGGCCCTCAGGCCGCAGGGCCCCAGCGTGGCCTGGACGCCTGCTGGGCACAGACCCCGGCCCAGCTCTTGAGTTTTGGATCAGCAGGTGTGAGGGGGCACAGACCCTGCATTTCTCACGAGTCCTCAGGTGGAGGCCGCCGGTGAGGTCGGGGGAGGAGACCGCCGTGTGGGGGAGTGGGCTCCTGGAGGCCTCCTGAGCAGCAGGGATTTGCTGAGAAACTTGGGGAAGGTTTATTTTAAAA
The DNA here is from genome assembly GCF_964194105.1 of Spermophilus citellus. Classification (NCBI taxonomy): domain Eukaryota; kingdom Metazoa; phylum Chordata; class Mammalia; order Rodentia; family Sciuridae; genus Spermophilus; species Spermophilus citellus. The sequence goes on along the minus strand of NC_138185.1, from coordinate 5,522,756 downwards.
TCGGGACAAACGTGACCTGGAGTCCGCAGCCTTTCCAGGAAGGGAAAATGCCTGGCCAGTCCTGGGGTCCCTCCCGCTCCAGAGCTTACTGCACTTGGCCTTGGTAAGTTCCTGCAGCTGCCTTTCACCTCATGAGAAAAACGACCCAGCCGACTCCGGGCTCGGTGTCTTGGCCCTGGGGCGCACCTTGGCGAGCCTCAGGTCCAGCTAGGGGCACTCGACCGCGCCCAGCTCATGCTCTGGGGACCCAGTGCTCAGGGACAGGAGGTGCCCTCTGTCCCGGGCTTCCTCCCCCTCAACGTCAGGGAATCAAATGCTACCGGCTGGTCCTGGGGGCTGTCGCTGCTCCCCCACTGCCCGGTCAGTCCTGTGGAAGTCCCCGCACTCACCGCCCACGTTGTCCCGGTAGGTGTTGTACATCTCCTTCACCCGCCGGTAGCGGAAGGCCAGCTTCCTCATCCAGTCCACGCCGCCGTGCACCCCGGTGCCCAGGCACAGGCCGGCCCCCGGGGCTGCGTTGTGGAAGCCGTCGGTGGAGAAGTTGTAGGTGCTGGGGAGACAGGTGAGGGCACAGCGGGATCAGTGTCCTCGCACTGGGAGACGCAGGGCCTGAGGACCCACGGGTGGCTCTGGGGTACCCTGCGCCCCTGGGTGAGCTCAGGGTGCCACGTGCGCACCTGGGAGGAGCAGCAAAGGCACCCCGAGAAGGCCTTGTCTCCTGCTCCTCTCTAAGCAGCCCCCACCTGTCTTGTGGATCAACAGAGCCTCTGGCTTCTTGGGGACACGATGGCTACCCCTGCAGGCAGTGGCCACCCCAGGAAAGCCTCCGTCCTCTCCCTTTGGAATTCTGAGCTCCAAGGGAATTCTACAAAAAACGGCTGGGATCGGGTCATCCTGACGAAGAGTCCAGTTAATGCCCACTACGGGGACCCCCAAGTCCCCTGGGAGGGCCTGGCCCCACCTCTCCTCCCTCCGGGGTCTTCCCACAGCCCTTCTCCCATCTCTTGTCAAAGGAGGCGCACTCCGCTGCCCGCTACCTGGTTGGTGCTTGGCAGATATGAACCTCGACCCCAGAGGAGCACGTGAGGCTGATTCTCTGTGTGGCCAGGAAACTTCAGAAGTGGCACAAAAATGGCATTTCCAAAGGTCAAGGAAACACATCCCACTAACAAAGGGGCGGAAGCCATCCTCTGGGACCGCGCTGGGCACTTTTCCAGCTCATTCTCTATCCACCGAGGAAGGGGCAGGACTTCTAGCCACCACAGCCCCTGAGTCCAGACCCCAGCTCCTGACCACCCTGCCGCCCTCCCTGTCCAGCGAGGCTCCCATCCTGCCAGGACTTATTCTTAAAGAACTAACACTATCAATTTGGAGGATGCCCTGAGGAGATGCCCAGAGACAGAGGCCCCTTAAGGAGGGTGGGGTGGGGTGCCCAGGGGGACCGAGGGGTCAGTAAGAGTGGGGCTCTGGAGCTGGGCTGCTCGGGTTTGGATCCTGCCTTTCACCAGCTGTGTGAGCTTGGGCAGGTGTCTTGATCTCTCTGTGCCCCAAGTTCCTCAACTATGACAGGGGGTGACAGGAGAGGCTCCTAGGGCTGCCTCAAAGATGCCAGGGGTTAACCCATAGGAAGCATTGGAAGCAGGGCAGGCGCTCAACAAGGGCCCTGGGGTTGAGTCTCACTGCCAACCGAATCCCTGTACCCACCAAAAAGAAGAGACATTTGATGCTTGGTGCTGAGCCCGAGGTCAGAGGTGACAGAAGAGGCTGCAGAGGGGGGCAGGGTTGTGCTTGGAGTTCAGAGGGGCTGAGGTCCAGATCTGGCTAGTGACCAGCCCTCCCCTCCTGAGAACCAACTGATGGACATTTCTGACTCCCCAGATTCCCACCTTAAATCTTGCCCGTTGTCATCTGATGAGACGTCATCAACGTGGATCTGGTCACAATCCTACGGGGAATTTGGAGAAGAGAAAGAAGAAACAGGCCTGGTGAATGTGATGGCGGCCCGGGCTGGGTCCTCCCCAGGCTCCACAGCCCCTCGGGGGTCGCATGGCCGGCCCGGGCTGGGTTCCACGGGCTTTCCTTGATGTCAGGGGGAAGGCATTTGGGGAGGCTCTGTTTTTCTCATCTGCAAGGGGATTGTTGGGGGCGCTAAAGTGTGACAACAGTAGCGATCACATTTCGGGCTTCATAAAATACCATGACGCTCAGCTAGACACTACCTCATACCGCACCAGCTGACCCGGATCGGGTTACCCCCAGCCAGCAACCAGGGGCCTGGACGGTGCAAGGACGGGAGGCCCCCTTGGGATTCTGGGGAGGAGAATCGATGTCCCTGGCTCTGCCGTCCCCTCCCCAGGCATGGGGAGAGGCCCCTGACACTCAGGGCATCAGGGTACTCTGCTCTCTCCTGGTCAAAGCGTGACCAACCTGTAGAGGCAGACAGAGGGTTCCCCTGGCCTTGGCACGGTAGCGTGTGGTGACACGGTGCTGAGGACCTGCGGCAGTGCCGTCTCCGCCTCAGGAATTTCTACGTTTTGTTTTGAGACGGGGCTCCCTGAGTCGTTGAGGCTGGTCTTGAACTGAGGATCCTCCCACCTTCCCTCTCAAGTAGCTGGGATTACAGGGCACTGCACTCAGCTTGGAAGGTCCACCCTACCTGCAAGGGCTAGTGAAAGGCTGTCCATCAGCCCAGTGAGAAAAGGGGTCAGAGCATGGCTCCATAAAATGTGGCCTATCCGTGTGCAGACGTCCACCCAGAAGCTCAGGAGAAGGAAGTAAACTGGGCGCCGTGGCCCACACCTGTGATCCCAGGGGCTCTGGAGGCTGAGGCAGGGGGATGGCGAGTTCCAAGCCAGCCTCAGCAAAAGGGAGGCGCTAAGCAACTCAGTGAGACCCTGTCTCTCAATAAAATCTGAAATAGGGCTGGGGGTGTGTCAGTGGTTGAGTGCCCCTGAGTTCAATCCCTGGCACCCCCACCCTCCCAAAAAAGAATGAAGTAGACTTTGATGTTAACACCCAGGGTATTTCCAAGACATCTGACAGTGTGAGAAAAGCGGATTAGAGCGAGACATTGAGCTGGGCTCGGCGTTCACATCTGTAATCCCAGCTCCTTGGAAAGGAAGAGGCAGGGGGATGGCAAGTTCAAGGCCGGCCTGAGCAACTTAGCAAGAGCCTGTCTCAAAAATCAATCATTCAATAAAAAGAGCTGGGGATGGGGCTCAGTGGCAGAGCACCCCTGGGTTCAAACCCCAGCACAGAAAAAGAAAAAGCGATGGCTTCAGTATATCGTGTCGGCATAAGAACCTATTAAAGTATCATATATCTCATATGGATCTATACATATGATAAAGGAGTGGGAAAAGAAAGATCTAGAACCCTCACACCTGACTGGAAGCAGCACTCCATCAGGACAGCAGTGGGGAGAACTCTGAGGGAGAACACCACTGTGAGAACACGTTCCACTTTCCCCTTCTTTAAAAAACGAGAAGAATCTGTGCACGTGCTGCTCTTGAGAAATTAATCAAAATGCCCAGGCGGAGGAGAGGGTCTCACATTAGTGAGAGCTTGCCGTGTGCCCGGGACTGGGCTCAGCTCTTCACCAGGTCGGGAGGGAGGCACCTGGTGACCCGTCCTGCAGAGAGAGTGAGGCAGAGGGAGGAGAAGGTGTCTGTCCCCACAGACTCTGAAGTCCCAGCCCGACCATCTGTGACTTTATTTGGACACAGGATCTTTGGAGGTCACTGAAGATGAGGCCCGGGGTGGGGGGCTCTAGCCCACGTGACAGCGTCCCTATAAAAGGGACATCTGGAGCAGAGACAGACCAGAGGAAGAATGCCAGGTGAGGACACCCGCGGGTGACACCTCTCCCAGCCAGGGGCCGTGGCAGACCAGCGGGAGGAGGAGGGGATTTTCCCCTGGGGAGGACCCCCCCCCCTTGATCTTGGACTTCTGGTCTCCCGTGCCTGTGGCTCACACCACCTGGTCTGGGGCACTTGGTGACACAGGCCTGACACGGAGCCCAGGGTGCAGTGGGCAGAGCAGCCGGGTCTGGATGCAGGGGCCTCTGCTGCAGAGCTGTGTCCCCAGAGACGCGTCCACCCGGAGAGGAGAAAGGCTTGTGGCCCTGGCGTCCCATGTGTACGTCCATCACCCACGCGCGGCCAGGCCCCATCCAGGGCCACTGCGGCCTTCTCGCCTTCCCTCGCAGCCCTCCACAGGCCGGCCAGCCAGCCCCTGGCCCTCCCTTCAGCACGCACCTTGACGGCCATGCCCCCCTCTCACAGCCCTCACCAGGGTCCAGCTGCTGCCACCCCCACCTAGCCCCCAGGTGGCCTTTGGCCGTTGGTGGAGGCGCGGTTTACTGGAACAGGCTGGGTGCCTCAAGTTCGCGCCCCAGCGGCTTTCGCCGTGTGATGCCATGAGACGGCGGCACAGTCCGCAGGGCCTGGAGCAGGGACCATCGGGCCCTTTACAGAGCAGCTTATCCCTGCTGGCCGAGACCACTGCAGCCCCCTCCTCCTCTCCCTGCTCCTGCCCCTGCCCCCCTACTCCCCCACCCCATCTCCGTCCAGCAGCCAGGTGGGCCCTGCTGAACCCTAAGTCAGATCATGCCCCTCTCCTGCTCCAAGCCCCACAATGGTTCACCTCCCTCCAAGTACAAGTGTCACTGTCATAGCCATGGCAGGGAGCCTGCCCCACCTGCTGCACAGCCTCATGCTGGCTGCCACTTTGACCTCATCTCCTGCACCCCTCTCCTAGCCTCCTGCTAGTCTTTCAACAGATGGCACATCCTGCCACAGGGCCTTTGCACTCACTGCTCCTCTGCCTTGAATGCCTTTCCCATCTTTTCCCATCTGTCAAAAGCCTGCCAAAGGCTTTGTTTTTCTTCTCCTCCTCCTCCTCCTCCTCCTCCTCCTTCTGTAAAAAATCCCCCAACACTGGGGTGGGGATACAGCTCACTTGTTAGAGTGTTTGCCTTGCATACACAAGGCCCTGGGTTCAATCCTCAGCATAGAAAAAAAAATCGTCCCCCAACCCTATCCCAGGTCATCTGGGTGACTTCAGTTTTCCCTCTTTACTGTGTGGGCCTCTAGGGCTAACTTGGGCCTAGTACAACGACCATTTTCTTCTTTCATCTACTAACTCAGAAAAGTCCACAGATGCTGCCTATTTTTTTAAAACAGTTTTTGCAAGGTGGACAATAGGGCAGATAAAGGCACAGATTCTGGGGCCTGGATTCAAATTCTGGCTCTGCAACTTACTGACCGTGTAACCTTGGCTTCCCCAGGGTGGCTGAGCTATGGACATACCTACCCTGCAGGGGACATAAGGACTCAGTGAGTGGACACAGGCGAAGCCATTGAAAAGCAGAAGTGTTGCTCTTACTGCCATTTTGAGTTGGATAGGTCCAAGCTCTGCCTGGCACAGAGTTCCAGGAGAGTCACAAACAGCAGACAAGCGCTGCTCAGTCAGACACGGAGGGGTCAGGATGCTGCCAATGCACCTGGGATCAAGTTCACGCCCCCAGGGTGTTAGGGTGGCGTTTGAATGCCATCCCTGGGCTCCACATTATTGGGTGTGGGATCTAGAGGAAGTCACTTAACACCTTTTTTTTTTTTTTTTAATTATTTTATTGTTGGTTGTTCAAAACATTACCCCCCTTTGAGTCTTCAGATTTTTAAATCATTGAATAGGTGTCGACCTACATCGCAAAGAGCAAAGACTGCCGGAGAGCTCTCAGGCACCCTCCCGGTCCCCTGGGTCGCCCTCTTCCCCCACAGGCTACCTTTCTTGCATCTTGTGACACATTTTGCTCCTCATTGTTGGCTCCTGTTAACCCTGGGGTCGGATTTCCAGAGCTTTCCCGCAGTGTCTCCTTTCTGTTCCAGGGTCCCATCGGGAGGGCACGTGGGATCCGTGTCAGGGCTCCCTGGGCTCCTCTGGGCTGCGGCAGATTCTGACTTTCCTTGCTCCTGAGAGTGTGAGGGAGTGGCGTTCAGCTCACTTTGCAGAGCGTCTCTCAGTTGGGATTTATGTGCGGTTCTTCTTGTGGCTGGCCTGGGTCAGGGGCCTGGGTGGGGGTCAGCGAAGGGAAGCGCCCCCCCCCATAGTGAGGGTCAATGTACCACTGTTGCAGTGGACTGTGGCCCCTGGCTAAGGTGCTGCCCCTCGGGCGTCATCTGTACGGTCCCTCTCCCTCTCTGTACTGTATTTTGGAAGGAAGTCTCCAGGCGGGGCTCACAGGGGGGTGTGATATCTGCGTAAATTATTTGGGGCGTTTTGGCATGAGACCCTTGTCTATTCCCCACTAATTTGTTTTTGTATTCGTTTATCTCGATCAGCCTGGACTTGGGGATACCTACTTGATATTCTGGGTTAGAGTCAACACGGTGTTATATATCTTATGACTAAGTTGTTTGAAGCTCTCAGCTGGATCCCGTGTCCCTTCCGTAGGACCCGTCATGGTGGGGTTTTGAGCACATCTTAACTTTCAGCCACTGTCGGATGCTCTTGGTCCATCCTGTACACCCCTGCTCCAGCCGGCACCAGCCTTCTCTCCAGGGAGCTCCGGTCCTTTGATGGAAGATGGTGTTACGAACTAAGGCCTGGACCCTGGTGGCTCATTGCGACAGGGGAGTCATTGCCCTGGGCCTTCTCGGTGACGGGACAAGGTCACTGGTCTTGTTCTGTGTTTTTAAATCATGAAAAATGGCCAGAACGCCTGCCTGCCGGTGTGTTCTGAGGCGGGGGCAGGCCCTCAGAAGCTGGTCCAAGTGCATCCTTTCACGGTGTGGAGGCTGACGTCCCCCAGGACCTCAGGGAGCCTGTGTGAAGAGAGGCAGGGGAGGTCCCATCTGCTGGGACGGCAGGAACACCCCCACCTTCATGGGATGCCATGTGTCCACTTGTCCATAAGCTCGGAATCCAGCTTTAGTTTCAGGGTGACAGCAGCCTTTCAAAGCGTGGAGCGGACATTCTTCCTCTTGGCTGTGAAGTTGCGTAGAGTGGGACTGAACTTTGCTGGAAGGCTCGTCGGAACTCTTGTTTAAACCAGCGGGACCCAGTGCCATTTTTGGGGAGAACGACTTTAGCAGTTTGACACTCTCTTGGGATTATTTATTGATTCTTTATTTCCCTTCGGCTCATTTTGGTGATCCACATCTTTCTGAAGGGGTCAGTTTCACCTGGCTTTTCCAACTCACAGCAACAGTTCTTCACGGGGTGGCTGCATGATTGACACAGACGAACCTGCCGTCACGCTGCTTTTCACGCTGGCGTGGTTGGGTGACTTGTCCCCTGCCCCTCACCATGCTGGCCCAAGGCTCGTCTATTTTCATGGCCCTCAGGAATTTCCTGGCTCACCTTCTCCTGCGCCCCCAGGGTTGATACTTCAGAATTCTTGCTGTGCCTGTCTGAGCGCTGGTGAAGACACCTGGGAGAGCCTGCTGGGTGGAGCTGCCGATGGCTGGCCCTTCCCCAGCTCTCCTGTTGTCCAGCCCGTGACTTTTGTCACCAGCTCTTGGAGACGGAGTGCAGAACAGAACTGTTGACCGATTGGCTTTAGAAAAAAGACTCTTGTCGCCCCAGGAGCTTCCTGGCCACTCCTCCTTCAGGGAGGTGGACTTTAAAAGTGAGGCTGCTGACCCTCACCCCGGCTGCAGGCCGGAGTCCTTCTACTCTCCTCTCCAGAGCAGCCGGGGGGGTGTGCTGCCTGGCGGGGACCGGGCTGTCTTCCTGCGCTGTCTCCATGTTCAGTTGTCCCGAGAGCACACGGGGCTTGGCCTGCGCTGTCTTTGTGGCCCGTGGGGAAGGACACGGTGATAGCAGCTCAGACCTAACATCGTGACACACTCTCCCCAAGGCTCCTGCGGAACCGTGACCCAGACGGTCAGCAGCCCCGGCCGCCCCCATTCCAGTAGCTTCTGACCCCGCCAGCCGGGTCGGTCCCAAAGCTCCGGGGCTCCGGAAGGCTCCCAGGGCTGCCCCGCCGGGACCCTCACGTTCCCCTTGTTCCTGGCTGAGGGTCTCCAAGGCTCTGCTCATCCTCGCTCACAAGTCACCTCAAACGTGCGACTCCACGAGGGACGGACGGACAGCCCAGACCCACACCGCATCCGCTGGCTCTTGGAGTTTGTCCCCGCTGGGCCCCAGTGTCCTGTCTGAGCACTGCAGAGGGAAGGACACTCCCTGCAGGCGGGGGTGAGGACTCAGGGGGTCCGTGCGCGGGGTGCCAGGTGCAGTCGGGGCGTGGTGCGCCTCGCTGTGGGGATTTCGGTGCCCGTCGTCCTGTCTCTGCAGCGGGGGCGCGGGTCTCCCGTGGCTGTCGGCTTACATGATGGGGGACAGGCAGGTGGCTCTTCAGTCACCGGCTGGCACCTGTCGGCTACCTCTGGGATGGTGCCCATGACTTCCTTGTGTGCCCACACCCAGCCCCCACCGTGTCATGACCCCTCGTCACACCGTCCTCGTCCTTCTTTCTGGAAACGCCTTAGGGTCCCTGCGCTGCTCTGACGCCGAGGAGTCCCGGGCAGCGGGGTGGAGGCCTCGGGCTGGAGGCCGTGACTGTGAGCTTTGGTTTGCGCAGTGCAGGCCCAGGCCCGGGTGGGGCTCTCGGCTGCCGTCTGCGTTTGCCCCGGGGTGTCCCTCCCTCTGGGGTCAGATCCCCGCCTTCCCGGCTGCTCCGACGCCTCCTCTGCCCGGTCCCCGTTGAGCCGCTGCCCACGGCCTCTAGAGGCCTGGGCTTCCCACCTTCTTTCTCGAGCCAGGAGCACAGCGCAGGGGACGCGGTGAGGAACGCAGCTCCCAGGGTCCCAGTGCCGCCTCGGAGACGAGGTCACGTGAAGGCACGGCAAGACGGTGGCTGTCCCCACCAGGAAGAGGCCTCTCCGCAGAAGCCAAGCTCCCGGCATCCTGAGGCGTGCAGCCTCCAGATGCTGAGAAGACAGGGGACAGATGGGCTCCCAAACCAGGCTGCGCGTCCGCAAGCGTCCAGGAGGTGCCAGCTCTCGTGATCACTGTCACCACCTCTGTCACAGCTGAGGCGCAGGTCACTGTGGCCACCTCTGTCACAGTTGAGGTGCAGGTCACTGTGGCCACCTCTGTCGCAGCTGAGGTGCAGGTCACTGTGGCCACCTCTGTCGCAGCTGAGGTGCAGGTCACTGTGGCCACCTCTGTCGCAGCTGAGGTGCAGGTCACTGTGGCCACCTCTGTCGCAGCTGAGGTGCAGGTCACTGTGGCCACCTCTGTCGCAGCTGAGGTGCAGGTCACTGTGGCCACCTCTGTCGCAGCTGAGGTGCAGTCATGGCTTACAGACTTTCTACCAGGAGGCAGACGTTCTCCTCTGTCCCACATGTCACCTGTCACATGTGTTCTTTACCCTAAAGTTCCCTAAAATTAAACACGATGACAAATCCAGTGCCTCGGCCGCACCGGCCCCGGGTCAGGAGCTCAGCACGTCGGGTGCCCTCACGGGGCGGGCGGCTGCGCTACTGGACGGAGCAGAGCAGACCGCTCCCGCGGCTGGAGACTCCACGGGTCAGCCTGGCCCAGACGGGGCTCCCAGGGGGTCTTGACCGACGCTCGGTGTGAAGTGAGCATTACACAGATTGATGTCACGAGCACAGATTTCTCAACAATGCCCCACGACTGTTTATAATGTGCCCTACTCTCACTCGACTTTATTCCCTTTTAAAATTATCAAAGATCATTACTAAGTCACTGTTGGTGTGGGCCCTCCTTTCCTTTCTTCGGAGATGGGGACTTGCATGTTGCCTGGTTGGACCTGGACTCCTGGGCTCAGGGGACTCCCCCGCCCCAGCCCCCGGGGAGTGGGATTACAGCGGGGCCACCACGTCCCCCGCTGTGACTGGCCACAAGCAGCTGTGTCACAAGACTTCAGTGAGCCGCTGTGATGGGTGGCCACTGTCACAGGGTGCCACGCCTCTGTGCGCCTTGCTGTGAGGGTTAGCAGGGAAGCTAGCTCTGTTTTCCAGATTCACAGTAACATAATTGCCTACGAGGAAGATGGAACCATCCTGAAGGTGGCACCCTCCCGCGTGTCCCTGGGGTGCTCAGAGCCCAGACTGTGGGACCCTGTGCTGGCCCCCTTCATAGTTACCACCCAGAGGTGGGGCTTCCCCTCGGCTCAGTTAACAGAGGATGAGACTGGGGCTCAGAGAGGCGGGGCAGCTGGCCCAGGTCACACAGCCAGGGGAAGGTTGAGCCCTGGGTGCACATCCCCACGATCCTGACCGGCCCTCGTGCCTCTGGGCTCTCCTCTGGGGGTGCTGCCACCTGGGGTCCTGAGAGCCAGTGACCTGGCACAGACACCTGCTTCTCTTCTCCCCTGGGCAGCCACAGTCAGCCTGTCATGTCATTGAAAGGTGTCCAGTGGCCCCTTGTCACCCTGAGGGTGTGATCCAAAGCCTGGCCGTGGCCAAAGGCCCTGCCCCAGTGCCCGCCCCAGGCCTTCCTGCCCCTCCACTCAGCGGCACTGGCCTCCTTCCTCTCCCTGGAACCCACCGACCTGGGACATGCCTCAGGACCTTTGCACTGCTGTCCTTCTGTCTGGAACGTCTTCCAGATGCCCACGTGGCCCCTCTCTCTCACCTCTGCAGATGTCTGTTTAAATGTCAGAGGACTTTCCTGGCGAGACAATACCCCGTGACAGCAGCTCCTGCTGCCCTTTCTTTCTTGGTCTCTTTTGACTGCTCCTTATTGGACATGATAGTATATATTCAGTTCTTTATGGTCTGCCTCCCGACCAAGAGGCCAGTGCCTTGAGGTCATGGGTCTCGTTCCCACTGGGGACTGAACTCAAGGGTGTTCTACTTCTACTTACACCCCACCCCTTTCAGAAAATTAAAAAATATTTTGAGACAGGATCTAAGTTGCTGAGGCTGGTCTTGAATTTGTGATCCTCCTGCCTCAGCCTCCTGAGTAGGAGGATGTGTGCCATCCAGCCGGCCTCTGGCTGGTTTGGAGTGTGGTTGAGCCCGCAGCACTTAGCCGGGGGTAAGTTCTTGAGGAGAAGCTGCTGGAGGCAGGAAGGGAATCCTTATTTGCAGGTGGCACTGCGGATCTGACTTTGCTCCCTGAGCGGGTCCATCTGAGGGAGCGGCCTGGAGCTGGCCTTGGCAGGCCATGGGCCCTCCCTGCCTGGCCTCCCGGAAGCCTGGGGCTGCTGCTTGCCTTCTGACAGGCGCCTGCACCAACAAACAGTAGCTTTCACTTGTGGGAGTCTGAACTTCTCCTGGCGTAACGTGGTTTCAATTCTGCGATGTGCCCTGGGGGCTCCTGGCACTGGGGACATTTTTGAAAAAACATCAGAGAATAAAAACAAACTGGCTTCCCTGAGCAGCTCCAGCTGGTGATTAGGACCCTTCACAAGAGGTGGGACCCAGACTTGGACTTTGGGGCCAGCAAGAAAGAGCAGAGCGGGAGGGATTCTGAAGACACGGCCTGGAGCCCGCGGGAGTCCTGCAGGCCAGCCCAGGTCCGCGGCAAGCCTCCTGCGCCCTTGGGAGCCTGTGATGCGAGGAGGGTGCCCACGGCATGCCCACGCCCTCCACTTTACTCATCTACTGACCACACACGGGCAGACCACGCCAGGAGTCCTGCCAGCCTCTGCCCCACCCCATGCTTCAGCAAGTCCCTGGGCTTCACCTTGTCCCCAAAGCCCTTCCTGACCCCTGGCTCCAACCCACCGTTCTCCCCTGCTTGGTCGCCTACGGCCACCTCTTCACCTGCTCCCACCCCCGCGCCTCCCTGCCCACTGCCCACTCTCCATGCAGCAGCCAGAGTGGTCTTTGGAAAACCAGGTCATGTGGCCTCTGTTGCTTAGTGTCCCCTCTCCCGTGGCTCTGCACAGCACTTGGGATCAGCTGACTCTATGGCACCTCCCTCTCCAGACTCGTCCTCCTGGCTGTCCCTAAACAGTCACCGAGTTCCTGTGCTCACCCCAGGGCCTTGGCACTTGCTGTCCCACCTGCTGGGATCGATAGCTGGCCGGTGCCTGCCCTCAGTCCCCTGGAGCACCGTCCCTGGAGGACGCCATCCGCCCACCACCGCTCTCACCTCTGACCTTTGATGCTCCTTGCACCCCTTCTGCTGTCACAGACCGTCTCACTTTTGGATTTGATTGGCTGTTTCTGCCTGGGCCCTGGGGGTTTATGCAAATCAGGGTGCCCCCGGTGCAAACAGGAGATCTACTCTGGACTTTTTGACTGGGAGGGCCCGCCGTGCCCTCCCTGTTTATTTTAAAGCAAGTTAGATTTTGATATTCCCAGTCAGCTCAGTCTTTGTTACAGGTTCCAGAAACACTTGCTGAATTTAATGGCCATCAAACAAACAAACACCCCCCCCCCCCAGCCCTCTCTCTTCCTCTTCTCCTCCAGCCATGGGGGCGCGCTAAAGAGCACCTGCACCTTGCTTTGGCCAAGGACAGCGCTGGCCTCGCTGCCAGAGGCGTTCTCCCCGACACCAAGGCTCCTCCTTACTCACTTTCCACCCAGACCCTTTCCTTGAATCGGGTTCTCGTTGGGCAGAGAACATCAAGTCTATCTTTTGGATGGGAAGACTGGGGCCCAGGGGCTTGCACAAGACAGAACCCAAGACTACAAGGATTCTCGTCTCTAGCCCCAGGACCCTTCCTGAGGATGAATATTCATACTGCCCTGGGCGAGGACAGGTTTGGAATCCACACCTTTATATTTCAGCTCCACGGCTCAGTCCCCAGGGATTTTCTAGAGACTGAGAAAAACTATTCCTAGTAGGATAAACAGAATTGTTCTTTCACATACAGTTTCATGGTAAGATGCCTTTATTTTTCAATCTGTGAGCCAAAAACCTGATTGTCATCTACAAAGCCAGAAGAGCCTCACGCTGATCTTTTCTATCACTCCAACCTCTCTTCACCTGAGGAGAGCTGCTGGTTCCTCCATTTGAGGGAAGTAATTCATATTTCCCTTCTTGCTTTGGTCACCAGGAAGCTCAGATTCACTCTGAACATGACAAAAGCAGTTCTGAGCCTGAATTTTTTAAAAATTCATGACGCAGCTCTTGATCCCTTTGCTTAAATAGTTCTCTTTTAAATATGTTTTCCATTTGAAGTCCTTCCCGAATCATTCCGACAGAGACTGTCGGAAATAAATGACTTAAGTTTATTTCCGAAGCTGCCCCCCTCCTTCCTACCTCCCTTGCATCTTGCCTGGGGGCTCAGGAGCAGATACACTAAATAAGATTAGTCCCTCCGCTCGCTCTCACTCTCTTTCTTTGTAAAACATGCTTTCAGGGGAATATAAATTGTTTTTAAAAGCTTCCATCCTGGCCCACTGCTAATCGTCGCTGACCCAGGAGGATCTGCCCTAATTTGCCTTAATAAACTTATTAAATAGCAAATTTCAGGAGGAAGAAGCGACACAGCCCTTATTGGATTAGCAGGACTGCCTTGGACATCGCCAGGGCCGGGAGAAGGCCCGAGAGCTGCGCAGGAAGGCAGGGAGATAATCCGGCCAAGTGTTTCCAATAAGCCATTGTTGGCCCAGTTCTGGGCCTTCTTGGGGGTTGCTAGCAAAAGTTTCAAGCCTCTAAAAGAAAAAGAGATGTAAAAAGGAAAGAAAAGAAAGAAGAGATGGAAAGAAGCATCTGCTCTCCCCTCGAGGATGCGATTAAATATGGCAACTCCAATGGGGACCAGGGACTGCAAACCTCCAGGTCATTGAAGAAGAGGTGTGTGTCCGCCAGGTTGAAGATCATCTCCTCCATCATCAGGCCGATGCGCACGGACGTCGTGGTGTCCTGTGGGAAAGAGAAGGCACAGTCCCATGCAGGCGCAGCCTCTGGGTCTCAGCCTCCTTGCCCACCCCTGAGGGCAGCTTGGGTCCTTCTCCTCGGCCAGCTCTCGAGTGGCCTGGAGTGTGCCCGTGGGGGCCGGGCTGGTGACGGCACCCAGCCTCCAGGGCCAGCTGCTCGTTCGTATCCACCCGCTCCAGTGTTAAGTCTCGCTCTGCAGACACCTCAGTGACCCTGTCACAAGGACACGTCCTACGGAAGTGGCTGTAGCCAGCGTGGGCTACAAGACCTTGCTTTGCCCGTCACCTTTAATCCCTCCTCTCTCCTCTGTGCCTTCCCAAAGTAACTACTGTCCGGACCCTGGAGCACCCACTCAGATCTTGGTAAATACGTCAGCGCCCAGGGACAGCACTTTTTGGTTTTGTGGGACGCCGGGAAGGCTTCAGGAGAGGTGTGTGGGCACTGGGAGGGCCTGACCGTTGGTCTACAAACTTGGCTATCAGAAAGAGTCTGCTGTCCCCAATACAGTGACCCTGTTGAACTCAGGTGTGACCATGTGACTGGCTTTGGATGATACTACGTGGGCAGAAGTGGAGTTTCCCTTTTGGCCAGGGCCTCCGTGAGCTGATGCAGGGTGCGTCAAGCTGGCTTTCTTCCCACTTCACAGGAGGGAGCGTGTGCTGGATGAAGGCTATTCTGTCTGCCTGGGTTCCAGGGTAAAGGTGGCACCAACCAAGCTGCCTCTGGTAATGGACTTACACCACAGTGAAAGGTGGACTGAGAAATAGAGTTGGGGATGTTTGTTACTGTAGCGTACCTCACCTATGCTAACGGATGCACATGGGGAATAAGAAGCGCACTCATTTTCAGTCCTGCTTGCACACTGTGATGCTGTGTGGAGCATGAAAGAAATCCCAGCCTCCGCCTGCACTGCACACCAAGACCAGGATCGCTGTGGGGTGCTCCAGGCACCCAGAAGCTCAGAGTCCCCAGGTGGTTCCCATGTGCTGCCACGGTGAAGAACCACTCATCTAGAGTGTGCCCAACACCCGGTCCTCAATTCCTGACAAACACCCACTAAGCGCTTTCTCTGTACGCCCTAGAGTATGATCTCATTTAGTCCCCGCCAAGCTCTACGAGGGCAGCAGTGATTTTCCCATCTTACAGATGAAGAAACTGGGGTGCACAGGGCGGGGTGCCTAGTTCAAGGCCACAGGAGCTAGCGAGCACTGGGGTCTGGCCCCAGGTCACCTGGCTCCAGAGCAGCTCCGCCTCTGAGCAGGACTCCAGGGCTGGGGTCGGGAGAGAGAGGAGGCCTGTCCCCCCTCCAGGGACTAGTTTTCCTGTTGGGATCTTTCACTGGGCGGCCGTCTCACCTCCATCATGAAAATACACGATCAAGAACCTAGACCCTCTTGACCCTAAAAATTACAAACCAAACTAACCAGAAAACACACATGAAAGAAGGAAGGAAGGAAGGAAGGAAGGAAGGAATAGAGGGAGGAAGGGAGGAGGGAGGGAGGGAGGAAGAGAGGAGCAGGTTTGCCTGCGGTGAGGGAGGAGGCGGGAAACAGCCCTTAGGCCCAGCCCCTGGTTAGGCTGTGGAGCCCACACCCGGTCCCCCGGTCCCCCCGTCCCCCCGGTCCCCCGGTCCCCACGGGAGTGGCCGCGGGGAGCTTGGTGAGAGACTGGGGAAGCAAAGCCGGTGAGTGGGCCCGAGGGCGACGGAGGAGTAAATTCTCATGGGATATTTCCCGAAGCCGAGATCAGGCCTGACCCAGAAAACGATCAGACAGCCACAGTATCAGCGCTTCACCTAGAAATGCAGAGGGAGGTGACCACAGAAGAATCAGCCCAGGATGACAGTTGTTGCCTTTGGGTGAAAGAAAGGGTCACGCGGTCCCTGGGCAGTGGCTGGTTTCCATGGACGTTCCCTTGTAGAATGACATGAATTTAACCCGTGTGTGTGTGTGTGTGTTTCTTGTGTTAAGAAATGAAAATCCCAGGCAGCAGACTGAGTGATTCTAGTTTTCTTTTTCTGTTTTTGTCTTTGGTACTAGGCTCAACCACGGAGCCTCCCCCGACTGTGCCCCCAGAGTCAGCACAGCGGTTACTTTTGGAAGGCACAGAGGAGAGAGTAGGAATTAAAGGTAACGGTCAAAGCAAAGTTTTGTATCATCCAGAATAATCTAAATTTTTTCAAAAGAAGATATTTGAATATTTACGGTGCAATTAAAAGTTAAACGACTACAACAGACCAAAAGTACCCGAATGTCTGGAGCCACTCTGGATCCCCCGCCCGGCTTGGCAGGCCCCCGCTCAGGTTCCTGAGACCCGCTGGGGTCTGCGCTGATGCGGGAGCTGCCCAGACGGGCCTCCTTTCACAACTCCTTACTGAAGACCCGCTGGGCCCCTGGGCAGGGAAGTCGGCACCAGCCCCAGAGGGGCACCAGAGCTCGGGGACCCCGTGCCTCCTGCACCCCAGACAGAACACGTTGTCCAGGGAGAAGGCGCTTCCCCAGGGCTGCAGAGACAGAGGAGTTAACATACAGACTGGTGAGGACTCCACGTCATCAGTAGAGAACACAGGTGGACTGCGTCGGGACCAGAGCCTTCCCTTTCATCTCGCGTCCTCTGTGGAACTTGTTGTCCCCAACACACCCCAGAAACACGCCACCCGTCTCTGTGGCTCCAGCCACCCAGAGCAGCGTGGAGGGGCACCCTGTTGCACCCAATCAAATAGAAGTTAAAATATGGAGCCTTCGCGCCATGCTCTTCAGCTGACCAAAGGCCTCTGACCCCTCAGAGCCACTCTGATCTCTACCGCCCGAGGGAGCGAGGGTTAAATGGGAGCGAGGGTTAAATGAGATAGCAGGTGTGTAAACACCGTGCCCAGCCCGGCTGGCAGCAGGACGGCAGCAGCTTGGGGATTGTCACCTCCCTCCCACCCCTAAGCAAAGAACCTGTCTCTGTCAACCCAGCAGGAGCACCGAAGTCACAGTCCAGAGCGCGCAGAGGACCATTTTCCTAATCACTCTGTACTATTTGGATTAAAGAAAAATGAGTGTTTATTTTTCCAAATAAGCAATAGTATAAGTGGATCACTGTGAGATAAGGATCAATTTAAACCAGAACAGAGAACTGACAGAAGGGGGGTTTCCCACAACAGGCTTCCTCCCAGGAGGGGCTCTGCGGGCCGGGCTGGTGGGTGGAAGGGCTTCCCCGTAGCCTGGAGAATCTGCGGGTGTCTTCCACTGAGCGGCAACCCCAGCCCGAGGCCACTGTTTTTATTTCAAAACAAAGAGTCCAAATATCTACCCAAAAGTTGCTTTAATGAAGCAGAAGTCGATTTGTCCACTAAAGAATTTCCTTTCTGTATTTCCAACTTTTCTAAGCTCAGAACGTTTTTTGTCATAGATGACAATAAAATGTGTTTGACTCAAACAAGGGACACTAGTGCACTATTTATCCCCATCACAAGCCTTTGGACACCAGGAAGGCAGGTTCCAGGCTCCACAGAAAGGGGCCCCTGTGCCGGGGTCCTCTGGACTCCTTCACTGTTCCTGTTGGATAATAATCATAACATAATGGAGTTTCTTGGTACCGGGGATTGAATTTAGGGGTGCTTAACCCCTGAGCCACCCCCCAGCCCTATTTTGTATTTTATTTAGAGACAGGGTCTCACTGAGTTGCTTAGTGCCTCGCTATTGCTGAGGCTGGCTTTGAACTCACGATCCTCCTGCCTCAGCCTCCTGAGCCACTGGGATTACAGGTGTGCACCTGGCGTATAATGGAGTCTTATTTAGCCACAAAGATGAATGAAACTATGTCATTTGCAAGAAAACGGGTGGAACTGGAGAACATTATGTCAAGTGAAATGAGCCAACTTGGAAGATTAAGGTGGTCTGTTTTCTCTCCTTTGTGGAATCCAGAGAGGAAAAAGCAGCAAGGTAGGGTGGGGGGAGTCTCCTGAAAGTCTAAGGGGGATCCGTGGAGTAGAGGAAAGGGAGTGGGGAGAGAGGAGGGAGGGAAGGGATCATCCCCAGAGACATGGCCAAGGGCACTGTTGATCATGGGCATGGACAAGGGTGTAACCACGGATCCCATCACCACATACAACTGAAGGCACCAACAAAGATGTGGGAAATAGGGACAGGAGCCGTCTAACTGAGAGCGTTGGGCAGGGGCTCAGCAGTGGGCTGCCGGCCTGTGACAAGGGGATGTCCCCAGGCAGTCATTTAGCCTGAGAGGGCCTGGTTTTCTCCTCTGTAAGCGGCTCGCGTACTTGATCTGGTGTTAAAAGATTCAATGAGTTTTTCCAAGTGCAGGTTACAATACTTCTAGTGAGAGGGACAGGTACTGGATCCTGGGCAAATGTACTTCTTTCTGTGCCGATGCTGACGCACTTAAAAACCGCAAGTTAACAACTCGGGGACGCGGAGCCAGGCCTGGAACAGAGCGAGCGCGGGGGACCTTAGCTTGGTCACAGCTACTGTTATGTGTCATCACCGCTGACTTGTGCAATGTCACTCAGCTTGGACAGGTGGCTTTGGGTCAAAGCTCACGACTGATCTGACCCACCATTCTTGGGCTGTGTCCTTAATGCCCAATAGGGTCACTCTGCCCAGAGGGGGTGTGTACCCTCTGTGGCTCAGCGTCATGACAGGACAGGTGCTTCATGCCCAGGAGGATGGGCTGTCCCTGTCCCCACCCCCAACTGCATGCCCCAGACGTCTATGGTGTGCGGAGGTCTCCCGTCCAGCTGAGGCATTTGGTGGATTTCACTCGGGGTCTCTGCGGTGAGGCTGTAGAGGCTGGCTGTGCAGGAAATGCTGTCGGCAGGCCTGGGTCGGGCACTATGAGGTCGTACCACTGGCCCCCAGAGAGACCAGGACACCAGGGCCCAGGTGGGCTTCCCCAGCAACACCGGGCACCCTTTGCCACTCCTTGTGCCGGGAGAGTCAGGGGGAGTCAGGGGGAGTGTCTGCGCTCCGCTGGGAGAGGGCGCCCGGGAGGGGAGGCGGCTCTCTCCTGGACTCTGCCCTGGGCCTTTTCCCTTGGTGACTTCACCCGTGTCCCTGACTGTGATAAACTCGCTGTGACTACAACCACTTTCCTGAGGCCTGGAGTTCTGGTAAGTCGAGTCTGAGGGTGGTCTTGGGCCCCGACACGGTGTCTTTATTAGGCACCTGTAACACCCGCGGCTGGCTAACCAGGGAGGCAGTGTGTTGTGCAGAGAAGCCGATCTATCCCTTGCTGGCCTTCCAGGGTGACCACGAACTGAAGGCCTGGCCAGGATCATAGAGATTGGCTCAGGAAAGGCCCGGTGGTCAAGCGGAGCCCATGGGAACTGGCCGCAGGACTTCAGCCATAACTGTGGGGAAAGAGGCCCTTGGTTCCCCGGGGGGAAGGTAGAGTGTAAGCTGGGAATGGGGGCTGCCCCCCGTCACTGCCCAGGAGGTGACAGATCCACGTGAGAGCCACATGAAAGTATCTGGGTCTGGACCTCACCGTGACTTACGTGGACGTCTGGACATTCTGGTCACACAAGCAGGTACATTTTCTTTTTCCTTAGATTACATTGGGCCACTTAATCGCATCTGCAAAGTCCCCCTTGCCACATAAGGTGACACTCACAGGTTTTGGGGACCAGGACGTGGACATCTTTGGGGGCTGTGAGCCTATCAAAGCACGCAGCTAGGCCGTTTGCAAGAGCTGTGTTGGGCACGTCATCTAAAGACGGGTCTTGGGACAGAAGTTCTCAGCAGGTGTGGCTGCTCCCCAGACATGGTGTGGAAACCGGGGTGTGCATTTTGGCTGTCACAGTCACGGGGCGTCTTGGTATTGGAGGTGCCAAGGGTGTTCACGCCTCATGACACGCGTTGGGGGGGGGAGCATCTGTGCCTTTAATTTCCTGGATTTGATATGAAAAGGCAGAGTCAACTGTGAGTCCCCTTCCCGGGCCCCTTCCTGGTGCCAAAGGGCTCCGCGGGAACCAGACCTGGGCCGGGTTTGAGGCAGCCCATTCCAGCCCTGCAGGCTCAGGACGGTCCCCTCTGCCCCCCAGCCTGCCGCACTTGAGGTGCCACCTGGGAGGCAAAAGAGAGGGGTGCTGTGGGACACTTAGTTTGGTGACCAACTTGAGGGTCATTAATGTTATCAGATGCGACGGTTCCAGAGTTTTCAGAAACACACACGCGCCTGTGGGGAGCCAGGTTTCTTGGTGTCCCGGCCGGGCTCCGGCTTCCTCCTAGCAGGGGCCTCGAGGGGGCAGTTCTACTGTTATTCCTCCCAGGGTCCCTCCTCCAGATGCACAAAATGACATTCTAAGCCTTAGACTCCACCTGGCCCGGGCTCAGCCCTCCTGAGCTGTTATCTGCTTTATTTTCAGCTCCAAACACCTCGGAGCCGTCCCAGGAGAGATGAGGGCCTCTGTTGCCAGTCTTGGGCAGCTGGGGTGAGGCATTATCTCCCTGCTTTCTGCTCCCCGGGAGGCACTGCCCTAGGAAGTCTGGCCAGGAGGCGCAGTAGGTGCCTGGGAGTTTGCAGTTGTCTTTAAATACGCACCCGCAATTTCATCCATCCCTACTGTTTAGGAAACACCCTTAGCTCTCTAGAAGTGTTTCTGGGAGACTTCTGGTGCATGGTAAACAAATTCAACGGGCTAATTAGTTTCTTTTTTTAAAAGAAGGGTTTTGGATTGTTTTTTTAAAGGGGGAATCGGTGGGAAGGTTAACATTGCTTTTGCTTGTTTACAGAATTCCTTTGACTGGACGTTTTTCGCATTCTATAAATCAGGGGTTTCTACCTCGGTTTTGTTGGCATTTTGAACCAGGCAACTCTGTCGGGGTGCCCTGTCCCCTGCAGAGTGTGAGCAGCGCCCCCACCTCCACCGGCTCGATGCCAGTTGTACCCCCACCCAGAGAACACAGCCACAGGTGTCTCCAGGCTTTATTAAATGTGTCCTGGGGACAAAAGTCACCCCCAGTTGAGAACATGTGGCCTACTGATCTGAGAATCATGAAAAGTCAGGGTCTCTTGGGTCAGGAAATCGACCTTGGAACTGCAGAGCAAGAGACGTTAAATGACACGAGCCTTCCAGCCAGGTGACGAGCTACAGTAACAACAAGAAGTCTCCAGCCGCGAGCGGGAGGTGCCACTCTCTGGGGGCTGGATGTGACCCCGTAGTCATGTCCCACCCCTGCAGCCAGGCACCTGGCTACAAATCGGGGCTCTGCTCTTACTGTTAGGGACCTGGGCAGGTCAGTAGCCCTCATGGTGCCCGTGTCCTCGGCGTCCACCTCCTGGAGGCAGGGTGACGGGTGACGAGCCGGTGACAGGGGCCTGGCCCACAGCGAGCACTGTGATGGGCCAGTTGTCCTGCTCACACCCATCACCTGCCCTTGCCTGTCCTTTCTCAGGTGCCACCTGAAACGAGGGCCAGGGAGGTGCTCGGCTTGGCAGCTGGTGATCCAGGCCCGTCCCTCTCCTGTCAGCGCCCGTCTGCCCGGGAGCCAGGGTGGGTCTGGGGGGGGCCCTGGGCGGGGCGCTGGTTCAATGGGCTCTCACCTCTTCCTCCCTCCCTGTCCTTTAAAGAAAAAACAAAACCCGCAAACCAGCCCAAGCCCTCGCGCCTGGTGGCCCACCTTTAAAACCCCCACCAAGTCGCTGTTTACAAGCTGAGCAAATAATCACTCTGCCACGAGGAAGAAAAGTCTTAATTAAAGCTATTCACGAAGCAGCTTCCCCATTCGGCAGGGCTTATCTCTAGAGGTGTCAGCCAGAGGTCAGGGACGGATTAGCGCACACCGGAGAGCCTCCTCCTCGAGGTTGGCGCCTAATAATAAAGTTGTCATTAAAGGAAAGAATTTAATGGTTTTAATTGAGTTTAATTACTTGGAAACTCCTGGAAAACAGTTCGGCTTGTTGAAAAAAAGAAAAAAAAACTTTTTTAGGGGAAGACAAGAAAATGCAGGTGGAAGAGCAGGAAGAGGTGGACCGCGCGTTCAGACAGTCAGGCGGAGGAACTCCCGACCAGGCCAGCGCGGGTTCTGGCAGCTTCAGAGGGGAGCCCAGACGTGGAAGGTGGACCTGTCTGCACTCACAGGATCCCGACCCAGGCTGCAGGACAAACTCTGTCCCTGCGGGGGGGGGGGGGGGGGGGAGCGGACACACAGTGAGCCACAGTCAAGTGGAAGGAAAGGTCTCCCCGTGCCTCTTTTGAGGGTCAACCCTCAGCCTCAGATTTGTGTTGACTTTTGGAGATCGCCCGTGGCTGCAAGTCTAACGGCTTCTGCAACATTTACTAGGATGTACATATGAGGGGTGGGCACTGAGGATGGAACCCTCGACCACTGAGCCTATTTTGTATTTTATTTAGAGACAGCATCTCACTGAGTTGCTCAGGGCCTCGCCTTTGCTGAGGCTGGCTTTGAACTCGCGATCCTCCTGCCTCTGCCTCCCGAGCTGCTGGGATGACAGGTGTGGGCCACCGTGCCCGGCTAGGATGTAAATTTATTTTATTTTTTATTTTTTTTAAATATATTTTTTCGTTGTACTTGAACACAATATCTCTATTTTATTTATGTGGTGCTGAGGATCGAACCCAGGGCCTCTCACGTACCAGGCGAGCGCTCTACGCTGAGCCACGACCCCAGCCCCTAGGATGTAAATTTAAAGGCAAAAATGAATAGACAGATGGAGCTGTGAGCCTGGACAGGCGGTGACCATCCTGATGTGTCCAGGACTGCTCCCCGGGTCCCGGGACTGTCAGTGCTATAAGTGGGAAAGTTCAGCCTCGACCCGGCCCGATGCCGTCCTTGTCAGCCTCGTGGGCCACCACAGTGGCCTGCCCCGAGGGGACAGCTTCAGAGCAGGCTTCCAAAGCCTCAGTGTCATTCTACACAGGCTGCCCCTGCAGCAGGCCCACCCCCAGCACCTGGAGTCACCCTCCTCGGGGGCCTGGGAGCTCAGTCCTCCTGCGTTGTGTCAGGCCCACAGTGGACACCCAGACACAGAGCAAAAGCACCAGTCGGAGGTCACGTGGCCTTGAAGTTGAGCGCGCTGGCTCCAGAGCCCTCGCTCTGCCTCCACAGGGTGAGATCCAACGCTCCAGGCTCTGAGGCCTGCAGGGTCCCCGCCTCAGCTCGCAGCCCTGGGCAGTCATGAGGGGCCTGGCTGTGTTTCCATAAAACTAGGCACCAAGACAAGGGGGGGCCGTGCGGGGCCTATTGGGCCTTTGCTGACCCCTGCTCTGGACCACCACGCTATACCGTCTCCTCCCTCCCAGACACCACTGTCCCTTGCCACGTGGAGCTTACCTAAGGAGGAGGAAGGGGACATGAAAACCTAAGAAGCATTTCATGTCACACACAAGGTGAGGTACTACGGAGAGGGAGAAATGAGCCAGATGGAGCGTGTGTGTGGGGGAGGGCTGCTAGCAATGGGGTGATCAGGGAGCCCTCCCGGGAGGTGACATATGAGTGAGACTTGATGGCATGAAGGAGCCAGCCATGGGGTGGGGGGAGAAGGAGCAGCCGGTGCAAAGGCCCCGGGGTAGGAGCAAGTGAAGTTTGCTGGAGCAGCGGAGAGACGCCAGGGAGTATAGTAGTCGCCGGGAAATGGAGGAGATAGGCAGGAATCAGGGCACCCCAACCTCAGCCTAACCCCGACCCTAACCTAACCCTGACCCTGACCCTGACCTTCACCCTCTAGACCCCAGGGAAGAGTTTGAATGTGATCTGGAGTGTGTCAGAAACCTGGGAACACTTTCCGGAAGGCCTGACTTACATCCCAAAAGATGACCCCAGCCGCCCTGTTGGCCCTGCACTGACCTGTCCAAGGCCACCCAGGAGCTGGGTGTCCTCCTCACACCCACTTCCCTGCCCCGAGTGGGGCCTGGGCGGCGCACACAGCCTGCAGCTCTGCTCCTCCCACTGCCCCTGAGAACACGTGGCCTAGGGCTGGGGCCACCTGTGGGGGGCCTGCCGCAGACTGGCCAGCGCCTGCCCTATTTAAAGGAGGCAGGCAGTTCCCTCCCCGTGGGGTGCCCTGGGGGGCGTAGGGCCGCGTGGCCGCACCCTGTGACTTTTCAAGAGAACCCAGGAGCCTGAATCTTTCTCTTCAGAGCAGCTATGATTGGACTCCGGCTTCAACGTGCTCCTTCAACACAAGGCGGTGCCGGGAGCAGGACATGGCTCCACTCTCTCCGTTTCCTGGTGCTGAGACCGCTCAGAGTCCCGCTTCCAGCTTGTCGGAAATTCACCCGACGTCACCGTTAACTGTGGTCAGCCACCAAGGCAGGGGCGGCGTCTCTGCACCCGCTGGCCGCCCCTCCTCCCCGGGCTCTCGAGGCCACTCTCCAATTTCTCCTTCCATGGGAACGGCTCGTTTAGGTTCCACATTTGGGTGACATCATGTGTCTTTTGTCACTTAGCGTCATGTCCTTGGGTTCCACCCGAGTTGCCAGAAATGCTGGGACAGAAATCTGAATTTTAATGTGGAATCTCCTGGTTTTAAATCCTGGCAACTAATATAAAAGGGTCATGAAAAGACTGTGTTTCAGAGCTGGGCATGGCCTGTGGCCCCCCGTGCCCCGGGTGACAGCCGGCATGGGAGGAACTGGGGACTCGTGGGACAGCTGGCATGGGAGGAACGGGTCCCGGTAACACGAGGAGGCTTGGTGGCCGAGGGGCTCAGAGTGCTGGGTCTGATCCCTTCTCTGCCACTCACCAGCCTGGTGGCTGGGTGGGGTCCTCCTGGGTACAGGGAGATGGCCACATTGACCAGGCGGGTCTGTCTTTTGGGAAATGACTCATGTGAGGCGTCTGACCTGGTGCCACACGTGGGAGATTCAGGTTCTCCAGCCGCGGGACCGAGGGCCCTGGCTGTGGGTCATGTGCTACAAACTCATAAAAGCAAATACTTCGATTTTGATTCTGAGAGCTCGCCGCATGAACTGCACAATGAATGAAAGAGACCAATTCCTGGAAAACCACAGACTGCCGACTCTCCCAGATGAGATCACGCCATGGTAAAGGAGCTGAATTCACAGAGCAGCCCCCACCGCGCCCAGGCCCAGCCGGCTCCGCGGGGGACGCAGGGGCCAGGCCTTCTCAGAGGAGTCGGGGCATCCCATCATCTCTCCCAGAACCACAGGCGGGGCCCTTCCCACCCGGACACCGCCACCAGATGGAGACCGAGCACCAAGCAACAAGAAGAAAATGACCCAGTTTCTCAGCAAAAGAAAGTTCTCGTTTGCTGCCCGCAGGTGGCCTGGTGCCCGGGGGGACCCGCCGCAGTGCCCCGGCTTCTCTCGTGGGATGGGGTGGGGTGGGCAGGAGCTCTTATTCCCGTTGACAGAGGAGCAAAGTCCCAGAGGAAGGGGACCGCCCCAGGGCTTGGATCCAGGAAGAGGGGATTCGATCCGAGGCCTGTGCTCCGCCACCTCACTCACCGTAGGATTCTGATTAGAAGTGGCCCAACAGGTGAAGCGAGAAGTGGCCTTCTGCCCCATGGCACCCTGGGTCGGCCAGGAGCCCCCAAAGCCTGGGCAGAATGCTCGGCGCACCTAGAGCCCCCGAGTCCCTCCCTCTCTTCCTTTTCTCTTTTTTTTTTCACATAAAACAAACCATTTAAACGACACAATTTGGTGGCGTCACAGGTTATGTAACTGCCACCTCCATCTGTTTTTCATGACCCCAAAGGATTCCCTTACCCATGAAGCACTGGCCCCCTCTGCCCTGGTCACCCAGTCTGCGCCCTGTGGCTGTGATTCACCACTGTGGGTACTTCACAGAAGCGGATAACGGGAGACCCTCAGGTCGGCTTCTTCCACCCACGTCACGTCCACCCAGCATCACATTCTCGAGGTTCATCCGTGTTGTAGCCCATATCAGTGCCCCTCCTTTTCATGGCTGAATACTACTCCATCCTACTAGGATTCTGCACTTTGTTTATTCCTTCATCCATGGATGGACGTTTCCAAAGAGATCCATAAACGGCATTTTTCTACTTTGGATTCAGCCCCTCCTGGGACCTGGCATCAGAGTTCTCCCACTCTGACACTGGAAAGGCACAAAAGTTCACCAATTCAAAGGAAGTGTGGGAAACGGATTCTGGTGAGGGGGACAGGTCCCATTTTCTTATCAAAGTCAACCCCGAACTCAATGGCAGGGTTGACAGCCTCTTGCCTGGGGCAGTGACACCTCATCCCCAGGGGCTGCTGGAACCCAGCCATCTTTGAGCAAGTGCCAAGACCCTATTGTTGGGAAATAGGTGGCACAAAACACGCAGGTGGGGGGCAGGGGGACAGCTCCTCAACCTGAGGGTTAAGTGTCAAGGAAAATTGTTCCCATTATTTCGGTTCCCTGGGTGCCGGGTTGTTTCCACCCTAGAACATGTGAGTTGCACCCCTATATTTATAGGAGACAAAGAGCTTCTCGCTCCCGCCCACCTGATAATTTGCTGCAGGAGATTTAAATCCGTCTCTTTTTTTCCCTTCAGCATTCACCAGAAGGTGGGCTGGGGAGGGGGGAGGAGTTGGCAGAGGAGGTCTCGGGAGCCAGCGGGCATTCATTAAATTAGTGGGTGGAGAACCAGGCAGACTCGGGGCCTGAACCAGCCCTGAACCCCTCGCCCCAGCTGGGCCACTCACCGAGGCCCCTCAAGCTGCAGAGAGCACCGAGCTTCAAAGAAAGTCTGCTAATGAGCCCGTTGCTGACCACCATCTCCAAAACGTCTTTGCTGTTAGAAATAATCCTTTAATGCTCTAGGAGACGTGAGCAGAGGTGCGTGGTGAGGAGGCGGTGGCTTATGAAGCACTTATCAGGGAGGATTAAACCCACAAAGGGTGCCACCACCGCCTGCACCCGCCGCTGTGCCATTCACCTCCCCATGTCCTTCAAAGCGTTTCCAGCTTCTTCCTGGTCTCCCCACCCCCAGAACGGCTCGTGCAGCTGCCTGCGCCTCTTGGAGGATGGACCAAGTGGCTGGTGAGGCCAGCTGCCCTGGGGCCGGGCGGAGAAGCCCGATCCCCGTTTCTTGATTAGCCACAAGGACCAAATACCTTTCATTTAACTGAAAAGTGAGCCGGGGTGGGGGAGGCAGGGTTAACCCCCGGTGGGGGAACGAAATCCCCGACTTCCTCAGAGAATCCTTTCCAAATTGTGTTCATCTTGACTTAATCCACCTCTACCGAGCGAATTAGGCCGTATTTATTTTGAGAACCTATTTTATGGAGTTCCAGGGCCTCTGTTTTGCTTGGGCAGCCCGGGCTCCCCGTTCAGGACCTGAAGGCGGCTGGGCCAGCCGGGCCTTTCAACTTGCAGGGCGCTGCGCCCACGTGACGCGCAGGGTAAATAAACACAGCTGAGCCGGGGAGAGGGAGGTTTTCTCATTAAAGAAATAAAATAAACAGATGTCCTTAAGCACTTTGGCTTGTGTTTGTCCAGGACGGAAAGCTCTAGATGTCTGCAGGCAGACGTGAATTCAACCCCATCTCAGGGTGGAAGGGGGAGAAAGAAAGGAAAGAATCCGGGGTCCTCGGAATTGCCTAAGAGTCCCCCGGGGAGGGCACTTTTGATTTGAACCTTAGCAACTTCTACAAATAGTTTTTAACTGCTGGGTCGTAAAACCAGGGTTTTTATTTCTTCTCAGTTTGTAAAGCAGTAACGGACGGGCCAAGCCGAGCTGCGTATCGCCAACTGGATCTGATTGGATCCTGATGGCACGGAGCTGGGTCCTGGATTCCGGAAGGCGAGTGGGAATCACGTAACGACACACTGGCTGGGGACTGCGGCTGGTTGGAGGGGGCAGAGGAGCCAGGGTGCGGGGAGCAGGCCACCATCCAGCCAAGCCCCGTCCAGCCGGCCTCGTTCAGACACACTGGCCGGGGCGGGCTGGACCCACAGGAAAAGTCACCGCGGGTGAATTCAGGGCTTCATGTTGCGCCCAGACCGTGACGTGTGCAGGAGTCACCCAGGAGGAAGGGAGGAAGCTGAGGCGCAGAGGCTGCTCAGGACGCCTGCGCGGGCCTGGATTCTGCACCGCTGACCTGGCCCGATGCCGGTTCCGGTTCCGGGATGGAGTTTGGGAGCCCGCGGGGCTTGAGACACAGCAGGGCGCTGGCATCAGGAGCGGTGACCTCTGTAAGAAGCCTCTGTCAGACGCACCCAAACACTGCGCGTCCTCCATGTCTTAGTTTGGGTCCCCCACAAGCTGACCCTGAGTCCTGGGAGGTGGCCCGGAAGTGCTGGTGGCCCTGTGGGGAGGGAAGTAGGGTGGGAGGAAGGCTGGCTCAGCGAGCGGGTCCCCACTGTGGGTCACAGGCCCTTCCTCCCTCTGGGCTCATGGGTGCTCTCTGTCAGGTCTGTGACCACCCGGGTGGCTCTTCCTGGTTTGTGGCTCTGGGCGGAGTTCCTGGGTCTCAGGATGGGCAGCGGCCAGTAAGCGCTTTGTGCCCTCTGCCCTCCACCCACGTGAGTCCTTCTGGTCTCTCCTCCAGAGTTTCTAGTGGTGACTGGGTAGCAAGCCAGCGTCCTCCCCGCGAACCCACCCTCTACAGGGAGGCTGCGGCCCCACACTTGGGTCTGGCTGGCTTACTTGACAGAGCGCGGCAGAGGTGCTGGGCGCCCATTCCAAGCTGGCTCTGCCTTCTTGCCTTGAGAGAAACACTGTGTGACCACGAGAGCAGCGAGCAGGATGTCCTCGCTGCAGGGAGAGAGACTCCGTGGGCAGAGACGAGCAGAGACGAGCTGTCCCAGCTGAGGTCACTCTGTACCTGCGATCTGTCAGCTGTCTGTGGCTACCCAACAGAGCCCAGCCCAGATGGGCAGAGCCTCTGCCAACCCGGCATCTCATGGGCTTAATAAATGCTCACTGTCTAGCCACTGAGCTGTGGGGTGATTTGTTCGTAGCTAACTGATAACACAGCTAAGCCGGGAGGAAACTCTGGTGACTCTTCTTGCCTTTCGGTTTCCCTGGAGTTAATAATGGCCTTTAAAAAATCCTCTCAATGCATCTGGATGTACCACGTATTTTAGCAAACTGTTTTCACAAAGACGTCTCTCCTGGCACCTCTGACCTACTTCAATCAAGGTCAACAGCAGCTGTTGCTTTCTTTCATACTGGGACCTATTATGATCTGGGGATTCCTTTCACTTTGCTACAATGTTACATTTCCTGCTTCCTGTTTCCCCCGCTTTCCGCCATGTGCAGTGGTGGGTACCTTCCTGTAGCTCTCTGAAAAGGAACTAGTAGAGGGTGACGTGTTTTCAGACGTTGCCTCCCCACTTTCCTGAAAATGGCTTTATTCTAGTGTCCTACTTGACAGTTGGGCTGGGTATTGAATTTTTGCTTGGAAAAAAAAATAACTTTCCTTCATAATTTTTAAGCTTTTATCTATGGACTCTGGCTTCCAGTTGCTGGGAAATCCACAGTCACCCTGATTCCTTAAAAATATGGAGTGAATCTTGAGATTGCACGTCATCCTTGTGTGGGGCCAGGGCTGCTGACCCCTATACTCTTCCTGAGCACGTGGGCTCCGGGACAGCGTCTGACTGGATTTGTAGGCTCTTGTTGGGCAGACACAGTTCTCTACTTTGGGTTTCTGACTTTCCGCACCCGGGACTTTCCTGGTACCGGTGGGTTTAAGCAGAAGAACCAACCTTTGTGAATGAGTGGGAGGTCTACTAGGGCTTGGCATTCTGCATCTTGTTCATCGGGAGTGGCCTCCTGGACCCCTGTGCTGTCCCGGGCATCCTGATCACAGTGAGACGGGGCAGAACAGTTCCTGGGACTAAACAAGTAGTCACACAGACTGGTCAGGTCCACTAAGGAGAAGTCCAGGATGCTACGGAGGTGAAGGGGCTCTCTGAGGAGGTGGTGTCTGTGCCGAGACCCGAGGGGCAAACAGGCATCGGCCGGGTGGATGAAGCTGTTTCTGCAGAGGGAAGAGCATCTGCGAAGGTCTGGGGTGCGAAGGGACATGGAGGGCTTGAAGGAAGGACAGATGGGACTGGACCATGGAGAGCGAGCAGGAGTCTCCCAAGATGCAGCTGGAGGGCGGCTCGGCCTCCTGGGTCGCAGCGAGGAATTGTTTCCAGGCCTGACTTCCTCCTTCCTAGAAGGGACTCCCGGAGGGCGGAGGTGTTGTCTGCGGTGTTGACGGCCATGTCACCATCCACACCAAACTCAGGGTGGACACGGAGATACTAACGAGACTTCTATAAACGGGTGAATCAATATGTAGGCTAAGTGGGTGGGTAGAAGGATGGACGGACAGACGGGAGGATGGGTGACTGATGGATGGAGTCGTAGCTGGTCGATGCTCCATCCTACTGGCCTCTGAGTTCCCTTTCTGGGCACCCATTCCCCGTCCTGTGCACCCAAATCTGTGCACCCCATTCGGAGGGCTGCTCTTGGGATGCTGAGGCCACTTGGCTTAGATGTGCTCAGAGCGGGAAGTGCCTCGGGTTCACGTGGCTCTGGGGAGCTGTGTCCCTATGATTGATGGGTAGGGGTGTGCAAGTTCAGTTCTGTCCCTGGAGACGGGGCCATCACGATGGAGGCGCGATCTACCTTCCGGAGCTCAGGCTGAGGCTGCGGCTGGGCCTGTGTTGGCTCTGCCCCTCTCCCTCCTGCTCCCAGTGACCTGCTGGAGGGACCTTCCCTGAGCTCTGCCTCCGGGGACGGCAGCCTAGCCAGCGGGGACCCTGGGTGGCCAGGTGGCACCTCCGTCTTGAAGTCTTGAGCAGGGCCTGGCTCGTGAAAGGCAGGGAGGGAGGGAAGCTCAGGCAGGCATCGAGGGGCACCTGACCCTGCCACCCAGCCCTTGGGCCCTGCCACTTGGTCCCAGCCAAGTCCCCACTTGCCAAAGTGTCTCTGGCCCCAAGCCTGGTAGTCCATGTGGTCAGTGTTCCAAAACCTCGGCCCAGTCCCTCGGGGGCCTGGGAGGGGCAGGCCAGGCTGGCACTGGTCACAGGGGTGGAAGCTTGTTCCTAGAGGGCGGGCTCTGTGGATATCACTTCTGCTGTGCTGCCACCGAGCAGGCTGAGAACTCCCCACTGGTGAGCTATTTATTTATTTGTTTATTCAGCAGACACTTGTCCAGCCTGTGCCAGGCCCCGTGGTGGGCAGGAGATGAAGGTGTGGACACGTTAGGCCGCTCCGTGTGTGGCTGAGCTCATGGTCTGTGGACAAGCCCCCTCCAGAGGCTTTTAATATTCACCCTCCAGACAGTCACATGACCACGGGCCCCACGTCACATGACCACTGGCCCTCGTCACATGACCATGGGCCCTGCGTCACATGGGTAAACCAGTGGCCCACATCTTGCCTTTATCCCTTCTAGGCTGGGTGACCTTGGCCGGCCACACCACCTCTCTAAGCCTCAGTTTCTCCTGAAATGATTGGAAGAGGAGGAGACTGTAAGTCTGTGGTGGGGTCACTCCCAGAGGGCCTAGATCTGTCCATAAAGGGACTGTGTCACCTCTCTGTCAACCAAAAATGAGCATGACATGCCAAATGTCCCCCCAGGATGCAAAACTGCCTCTGATTAGAAGTCACTGAGTCAGAGCGATGGGGAGGGAAGGATCTGGAATAGAGTGTGGTTCCAAATGCCACTCACACAAGAGAGAGGACAGGAAAGGACAAGGGTGCACGTCACAGGACACAACGGAGTCTACATGTCCAACGAGGGAGGAGAAGGAGATGTACGGGTTTAAAGAAAACTCATCTGCCCCATGTAAGCCAAGACAGGGACCTTGTGCTGACGAGGAACACAACTGTCCCTGTGCGCTCGAGCCCAACCGTAAAAGGTACCCAAGTTCATTGCAGGGAGCGTGGCCTGAAGTCAGCCGCAGGGAAAGCTGAGGGATTGGTACAAGAGGAACCTTGCAGTGGGCAGCAGGGGACAGGAGATCAGGTCTCTTCAGGGGGAGATACTGGACAGAAGCAGCAGCCCAGGGGCTTCAGACGCCATTCTCCTTCCTCTGCAACCCCCCACGTCTCCTGTTTCCAAGTTGGAGCAAGCCAAATTGGTGCTCCACACCCGCTTCCTCCTGCCTGGACCCTCTCCAGCCTCATGGCCTCACTGCTGTCCCTCAAGCTCATCAGGCAAACTTCTACCTCAGGGCCTTTGCACTTGCCACCCCCGGTCTTCCACCAGGTACCTGTTCCTCACTTCCTTCAGGTCTTTATTCGAGATTTAGCTTTCCTGTGAGACCCTCATTCTTGCCTGCTTTTTCTTAAATTTAATTTCAACCCCTTTCCCTGCAGTTCTTCTTGCACTACCTCCCCTTCCACGCTCTTTTCCTCTGTATTTATTATTTGTCTTGTTTATTGTCTTCTCTCCAGGAGGTGGGGCCTAGGTCAGTCCTGGCTACGGGGTGCATGACGCAGTCAGAGATAAGCGGACAGACACCTGTGTCCCGGCACTGCATCCCTGAGCTGGTTCTCCCATGCACTGTGCCCCTAATCGCCATGGCAACAGAAAACACCTCCTTTTCAGTCCCAGTTTGATGGGCAGAGGGCCCAAGGTGTCCTCCCACAAGGACATGGTGGGATGTGAGCTATGACTCCCCGAGTGGCCTTCGGGCCCCTGCTTCTGGCCTCCCATTCCTGAGGGAGCAGGTGTGACTCTGGGGCCTGGCTGGTGAGTGGGCTGGTTTCTGGCTTATTGCCAACAGCTGAAGTGCTCTGAGAAGGGAGTTTTCAGGGGACCCTACGCCCTACCTGAGCCCTTCAGTGTCAGGGAGTCCTGTACCCTGCTGCCGGGGCTCAGAAGCAAACCCCCAGGGGGACAGCCTGAGCAGCCTGCCAGGCGAGGGCTCGCCCTGGGTTGACATTGCATGGGGAAAACAATCTCCCTCCAGGCCCCTGTGCAGGCCCATCTCTCCCACCACAGACCCCGCAGCAGCCTGCCGGCGCTCACACATCCACATGCTTCCTGAGCCCCTGCTGGGTGCCAGGCTCAGAGCTCCCTGGCACTTGCCCTTTGTGGCCCATTGTTCCTGCCATCGTCACCTGGTAAGCCTGCCCCACAGAGATGTAAGGGCCGTGAGGGCTGCAGAATCATGGGCCCGTGGGAAACCAGCAAGAGCCCATCTGGGTTTAAATAATAATATCCAACACGCCAGGCGGCGGCAAGGCTGGTTTGGTGAGGAACTTTGAGGCTGGTTCCGGCGAGGAGGAAGGAGGTGCAGCGGAGGATGCTGGGAAATGAGCTTTCCTGGCAGAGAGGCAGGCACAGGGTCGAGCCCATGAACAATCTGCCAGTTACAAAGATGGAGGCTGGTCACCAGGCACAGCTGGGGAACTTGGTCTTCCTGATTTCAAAACTTACTATGAAGCTACAATCACCAAGACCCAGTGGTACTGGCACAGACACAGAATATCCATCAATGGAACCAAGTGAGAGTCCAGAATTGAGTATGATCAATTGTTTTTTTTTTTTTTTTTGTGGGGGGGCTGGAGATTGACACAGTAAGGCTCTACCACTGAGCCACATCCTCAGTCTTTTTTTGTTTGGGGGGATTGAATTCAGGAGCACTGGACCCCTGAGCCAGGTCCCCAGCCCCATTTTGTATTTTATTTAGAGACAGGGCCTCACTGAGTTGCTTAGCACCTTACTTCTGCTGAGGCTGGCTTTGAACTCATGATCCTCCTGCCTCAGCCTCCCAAACTGCTGGGATGACAGGCGTGCACCACCGTGTCTGGCTCCCAGCCTTTTTTACTTTTTATTTTGAGACAGGGTCTTGCTAAGTTGCTGAGGGTGTCCTTGAACTTGTGATCCTCCCGCTTCAGCCTCCAGAGTCACTGTGATCACTGGTGTGTGCCACCACACTGGCTGGTCAAGTGAGTTTGACAGAATGCTGAGACCGTGCAACAGGGAGGGGAAAGTCTTTTCAGAGAACGGTGCTGGGCAACTGGATGTTTATGTTTTAAAGTGGCTTGGACCCCTGCGTCACTCAAAGTGGGTCACGGGCCTGAATGCAAGAGCTACAATGACAAAAATTCTTAGAAGACTGCAGGGGCCCAAATCTTAGTGGCCTGGATCAGGCAGCGACTTCTCACCAAAATTACAAAAGAAGAGGAAAATACAGAAGAATTGGATTTCATCCAAATTAAAACTTAGTACTTCAAAGGACATCATCAAGAAATTAAAAAAAAAAAAAAACCAGAATGAGAGTGAATATTCGAAAATCACATATCTGGTAACAATCTGGAACTCAGATATATAAAATTCTTCCGATTCAACCATAAAAAGACAAGTAAGTCAATTCAGAGTGGACTAAGGTTTGAATAGAAGTTTCTCTGAAGAAGATATGCTAATGTTCACTAAGACAGTCCCTGGGACCCCCGTCGTCTAACTCACCAGCTCACACAGTTAGTTATCAGGGACACGCCAGCCCGAGCCACCATGAGGTACCACCTCACACATCCTGGGACAGTGACACCACCAGAGACAGTAATGAATGTTGGTGGGACGTGGAGGAAGCGCACCATCTTACACTGTTGATGGGAATATAAAACGGTGCAGCCACCTTGGAAAATACTCTGGAGGTT
This sequence comes from Spermophilus citellus, assembly GCF_964194105.1. Lineage (NCBI taxonomy): Eukaryota > Metazoa > Chordata > Mammalia > Rodentia > Sciuridae > Spermophilus > Spermophilus citellus. The sequence goes on along the minus strand of NC_138185.1, from coordinate 5,488,400 downwards.
CCTCCACTGCTCAGCTTTAGAGTTACCATATAACCCACAGTTGCACTCCAAGGTACAGACCCAAGGGAATCAAAAAAACATGTCCACGCAAAAAACCTGTCCATAAATATCCACAGCAGCATTATTCATGACAGCCTGAACCCCCACAGTCCTTCAGCTGGTAAGTGGGTAGACAAGAGGTGGTATGTCCACACAATGGAGACCCATGTGGTCATTAGAAGGTACGGGGGACCGAGAGCTGCTGGCAGAGATGACCCACGTATGGTGTGAGTGCATTTAGACGCACCCCCAGGAGAGGCGAGACTAGAGGCAGGAAGTGGACGGTAGTTTCTAGCAGTGGGGAGACGGGGTGGCGGGAGGGGGATGACTACTAAGGGGAATTAGGTGTTTTTGGGGAGTGATGAGGATGTTCTAGAATCACAGCTCTGTGATGTACTAAAAACCACTGAATCGTACTCGTGGAAAGGGCAGGTGTGTGCCATGCAGATTGCTTCTCACGGTTATTAAGGAGAACAAGGACAGGGACAAGGGGAGCAGCTGTCCTTGAGTTGAGTCTGGCATCCTCACTGGGCGGCCTGGAAGGCAGGGTGCAGGAGGAGTCGGGGCAGACTTGCTGGGGTCCCCAGCTCGCGGGGAGTCCTCCACCTCTCCCTTCCTCTCTGCCGGGGATTTCTAGAGCACCCACAAGGTGCCAGGAGACACAGTTACTAGAGGGCTGCTCGGGCTCCGCCTGGGGCCGAGGGGTGGGAAGGAAGTGCAGAGACGACAGCCTCCGGCAGCCCGTCCCTGATTGGGACCAGGAGGAGAGCCCAGTTTCTGTTTTAGGATTCAAACACCCTGTTTTGAATCATGGCTTAATCGGGTCGGCTCTGCTGGTCTTATTTTCCTAAGTAAACAGCAGACCCTCCCTTGGCTGGGGCTGTAAGTGATACGACTCCTGCCTCCTGCACAGCGCTCGGCATGATGACCTTAAGCCACGAGGTGCCAGTGCTTGGCGTGATGTGTGTAAGGGGGGGCGGGTCTTGGCCTCATTCACTGGGCACAGGGCCCTCTCACTTTGCTGGCAGGAGCGCTTTGGCTCCCACTGGGCTGGTGCCCTCCCACTCGGTCCATCTGGTGAGATGGAGCAGCCCAGCTCCCCACTCCCTCCGCAGAGTGAGCTCTTGGTCGGGGCGGCCAAGCTGAGCTTCAGAGGCTGGCCTGTGGGCGGCCCGGGATCCAGTTTGGGGCGATGAGACTCAGGCCTCCGAGTGGGCCGGAATCCGGGCAGCAGAGGTGCGTCCTTTCTCGTTGGCGTCGCTGGGAGGAAATCGCCGTAGGGAGAGAAATAAATAAGGAAGGAAGGAAGGCAGGGAGGCCCAAGAATACCGCCTGAGCTCCTGGACGCCATCAGCCAGACCCGAATCCCAAGTGTCCCTGGGTTTCTCAAGTTGTGATCTGACAAATTCCCCTTTAGCTGAGGCACCTGGGCTTCAAACGGAGAGTCCTGCCTCCCACCAGGGCTTCCCACGGCTTCCCACGGTGCAGTTGCTGGAGAGGCACAGAAAGAACCTGGCCGGACATGGAGGCTGTGGGTGTTTCTGTGGTGGATATCCCCACGACGAGCCTCCCGGGTCTCAGTTACTCTGTCTGCAAAATGGGGCTCACAGTCTTGTGCCCGCCAGCCCCCGCCTCGTCTTTGACTTCCAGGGTTAGAGCTGAAGCTGGGGTTTCAGGCCCACAAATCCAGGTGTCTCCTGCGCCTGGTCAACAGAACTCACCTGGTTCTTTGTCATCGCTTTTCTCTTTCGTTATTCTTCCTGTACTATGTGGTCCGTTGGGCTAGGCAGCGCCCTGTCTTCTACTCTTAGAGTAGCAGAATTCTTACAGTCTAACTTGGCACATGAGGGGCCCCAATAAGGACGGGCCTCACAGGCCCTCCTGCAGCTCGCTGTGTTCATGTGACGGAGTTCTACCCAGTAGGATGTGGGCAGGAAGGCTCTGTGCGTGTCTGGGTTTGCCCTTCCGAGAGGGACACTGGCTTCCCTTTCTCCCTGGCGGGGATGCAGACGTGCGGGTGGGCCGTGACTCATCTTGCAGTGCTCAGGGACGGCAGAGAGGAGGACTGAAGGAGCCTCAGTCCCTTTGCCACTCAGCAGCCTGCACCGCTGCTTCCTGGACCTCCCATGAGTTCAAGGTCAGCTTGGTCTGGTGGTTTTGCATCTCATTTAGGGTTGCTGGATTTAGCAAATAAAAATGCTCATTTTGCACCTTATGGAGAGCTGGAGGAGGGGAAAGAAGATTCTAGAACAGGAGTGAAGACGTTCAGACATCACAAGAAGGCACGTCCCACTCTCCTTTTCTCTTGGACCATCTTCCCCCTTCTCAGCCTCAATTTCTCCTTACGTACGAGGGAGACTAACTGGACGTGATGTTCTGTTCAGTTCCCCAGTTCTGACCTTCTGTGGGTCTCGCAATCCTAGGACAGATGTTGACAGGGTTCCAGGGGGCCAGAGAGGCCCATAGCTGGGTCTGAGGGCCAGGGGTGGCCACGGCAGGCTGGAGAACAGATGTCCCCCTCTGAGGCCCTTGCCGCAGGCTCCTGTTGATTGCGGTCACAGGGGAATGCAAGATGGCCGGATTGCCTAATTTTTCAAGAAGAGCTGGGAATCTAGATTGTTTTGGTCTGTGCAATCTCCTGATTTTTGAATGTTGGCGATAAATTCACATTTTTTTCAAACACTCTGGGGGCCAAACAGAAAGATCTGCAAGATGAATTTGGCTGGTGGCCACCACTTAGGAATTTCTGTTTTGACACTACTTTTCTTCCTTCCTTCCTTCATTTAACCAATATTTACTGGACACCTACGAAGGGGGTGCACTGTTCTCTGCACTACAGATAAAAAAAGCAATGCGGAAGAGGGGGGTGGCCCTGTCCTCCCGCAGCCTGACGTTCTAGGGGATTGTTCCAGTCCATTCATGTGACAAGTATCTCTCCAGCAGTTCTGTCCTGTGCTCTGTGCTGAATTGGGAAGATTAAACAAAAAAAAAAAAAAAAGGGCCCACGCTCCCTGCCCTTGTGGTGCTCACAGGCTACAAGGGAGGCAGACGCTTCAGACGCAAATGAAAAACAAGGGTATAGACAGATGCCATTTAGATGGAAGGAAGAGTCAGCAGAGGTCTCCTGGAGGGAGGGAGGCCCACACCAGAGTCCCAGCAACTTGGGAGGCTGAGACTGAAGGATCACAGATCCCATGAGTTCCAGACCAGCCTGGGCAGCACATCCCATCTCAAAAAGGAAAGAAAGAGTAAAAATAAAAAAAGAACCAAAACATAAGTAGGACTTAATCCATACAAGAACATTCTAGAACAACATTCTAGATTACTGCAGAGGCTTTCACGCGCCCCTCTTCCATGTCTCCTCAGCTGTGACCATTCTTTTTAAATCTACTAAAGTAGTTGCAGTTGGACACATGCCTTTATTTTATTCATATTGACGTGGTGCCGAGGATTGAACCCAGCGCCTCCCGCGTGCTAGACGAGCGCTCTACTGCGGGGCCCCAGCCCAGCCCAGCTGTGGCCATCTTGCACACACAAGCCTCCTACATTAGCACCGGTGTTCCCCACCTTAGGGTCTTCTTGGGAGCAGGCCTCAGCCCTCGGTGGGAAGGATTTTGAGGTGACTATCCCGCTCCCTCACTTCCGGGTGGGTTGATGCCGAGGGGAGTTCCAGGACTGGCCCGTGGTCTCCTGGGACTCGCCTGCTGCCCGGAGCAGTTACGCAGCCTGCTTGGATGTCCTTCTCTCCTGCCTTGCTTCCTGGGGACGCCTGGGATCCTCCCAGATCAACCACGGCACTCACTGCTATCTCAGGGTCTGGTTCTGGGGGCCCCCGGTGGCACCCGATGGGGACAGGACAGGCTGGCAGGTTCAGGACAGAGAGCCACTCAGGGCACGTAGCAGGAAACGGGGCTGGAGGGGCCACCCGCGGAGGCCCTGGAGGCCGGCTCGGCTGTCAGTGCAGAAGCCACATGGGTTTTCAGCAAGGGGTGACGTCACCAGGCTGGCATTTAGGACGACCCTTCTGTAGGGGCAGGGGTAGAGCTGGAGGGCAGATGGGAGGTCACGCTGGAGGTGAAGGTGGCTGGGATTAGGGTGGGGGTCGGAGAGGGGTGATAGTGGGGAATGACATGGGCCAGCAGGGAGCTCTGGGCGGTGTCCTTTACTTGAGAGAGCCCCTGATTTGGCTCAAGGACAGGTGGTGAGACTCGTCTGCCAAGACCATATCCAAGGTCACCGGGCCCCGCCCAGGACAGGGTGAGGTGTTCCGGAGCCATAGAACTCCACGGTGGGCAGCCTCGGAGGACAGGGAGAGCTGGGTTGTGTCTGTGGGGCGGGGGTGACTTTACCGGGGCTGGTGGGACAGCCGGGAACAGCCTGGCTTTGTGGACAGTGTACTACTGGGGCCCTCGGGGGCAGCCGTGCGCTCTGCTGCCCCTGACCACGCCGGGCACAGCCCAGAAACCCACGCCGGTTCCCGCAGCCCTGCTAGACACATTAACGCATTCCTACGCGGCCAGAGCTTTCGGCACCACCAACACCATTTTCACATCCTTCGCTGCGTCGTGGCAGACAATAAATCTATCTTGCTAATTGCACATCCAGCTCGCTGCGACCCCCATAAAAACCAGGCGCAGCTGGAAAAGCCATGAGGTGAGGTCAAATCATATTCCTGGTCTCTAAACAGAAACAGATATTTTCCAGGCGCTGGCCAGAAGCAAGGTCCCACCCGTGCGGGGGAGCAGCTGCGGGGGGTCCCTCACCTCTGAGGAGATGATCACTGGGCTGTCCTGGAAGCACTGCCCCCTGTCCCCAAGGGTCCCCTAAAGAGATGGCAGCTGTCTGGGGGCATGGCCTGGGGTTGTGAAGAAGTCCGCGGGATGGGTGCGAAGAACCCGCGAGGTTTTAGCAATCGGGGAAATTCCTGTATCATTAAGGGTTTCAGGTCTCTTCACCCACCACCACCAACCGGCACATTTGCCCAGGACTCTAACCGGACGGTCCCCAGCATAATTTGTCCATGATACACTTGCGAAGCTGTTGCTAAGTCCATGCCGGGGTTGCCAGGCCTCTCCCCCGTCGCTGAAGACTCTGAGACTCTCGGCTCAGCAGCAGGGAGAACCTTGGCTGGTTTTCTAGCAGAGACAACTGCCTCTGGCCACAGGGTGTCCCCGCCCTTTTAGGAAGGGTCAGCTGAAGATCACAGCTTGCATGCTACCACGCAGAGGCCAGTCACTTGGTATATGGGAAGAAAAGGCTTGGGGGACAAGAGAAGGGGAACAGAATTCTCTGGGTACAGAATCTAATTCCAATTAAATTCTCACGTGTCAAAGGAAAATGCACAGGAAGTTTCAAACCTGGGCAGATCTGAACAGGTGGCTCTTGTTGGAGCAGCCACCGGAGGAACTGCCCCGACAATTCCCGGGAAAACTGGCTGCACGGAAAGTCACGTGGTTAAAGAAAAGAGAGAGAAAGCGGATTCTTACCTTCCCGTATCTGGAGGCGAAGGTCCCCGTGAGTAAGGAGTGAAAAATAATTATGGTCTCATCCAGGTCCCACACGAACACGCGCTGGGGGGACAGAGAGGAAGACAGTGGGGACAGAGGGACTCGTCAGCCTCTGACTTCACGTCTGCAGACATTAATTCCCCTGGAGGACAAGTCTGGAAACACTTCACCCTTCAGTTACAAAGCAGGGGACTCGGGGATGGGTCGTGGGTCCCCGTCCAACCTCAGCTGCGTCAATGTGTCATGAAGGCCCATCTCCGGGCTCCTGTCCACCCAGCAGATGCCAGAACCAGGGAGCCTGTCCCTGCCTCCACACAACGACCCGGAGAAGGAGGGCTCAGGCCAGCCCAGCAAGGAAACCACAGCATTCCCTGGACAACCTGAGATAGGACCACTTCCACTTGCTGCCCACCCTGAGTCGCACCGTTCCGGACCATTCTGCTCTCCTGGGCTCGCGGCCACCTATCTTTACTCGTTGACCTGCCGACAGTGTGGCGGTGTCTCCCGACTGGCGGTCTGAGGACGAAGGCTCAGCTGAGGCCCTCCTTTGTTCCTCTGTGACCTTACGTCTTTCACTAGGTGAATCCTCCTATTTCCAGTGCCGTTAGCTTTGGACGTTGGTCCAACAGGAGACCCGATATGATATTTCTCCTGTCACCCCTTCTCTCCGACATCTTCATCTCTAGCTTTACTTCTACATTGTCAATGGGGATGAATGGGTGTGTGTTTGGTTTTATATCGAAAATCAAGTCTTTTGTACTCTGTCTGCATGTTGATTCTAAAAGTTGGTAACCAGTAAACAACATTTGCGTCTTATGATCATTCTTTACAGCAGAACCAAAAACGTTCTAGATGTCACTTTTTTTTCCTCTCTCTATATATGTCCAGTCTCATAGCCCCAGGTCCACTCTAATGACAATGTTCTTACTGCCAAGGTCGTATGTACTCTCTTCTCTTGAATTCCTTCCTGATTAAGATAATATACCATATGCCAGTTTTATGAATCAACTTGTCTAGTAGGACTTTTTGTTTTTGTTCGAGTTTATTCATTGCTTTTATTTTTTCTCGTTTTCTATAAATGCCTTCATTATAATGTCCGATTTAGTCACACCCTCTATATCAAAGATGAGCATCCTCAGCATCAGTATCAGATTTCTGTATCAGAGATGTGCATCCTCTGATAGAACTCTCCCAGGTGAGCAGGATTTATATGGACTTTCTACAGAACTAATGCTCTGAGACCTCCCTCTAGTGCATTTGTGGGTGGGAGCCACTGTTACTTGGATTCCAAGTCTCTCTCTTACTTGGTTCTCTTCCTTGTTTTACTTGAGTACGTCCTTAAGTTGCTGTTTCTGAGTGGATTCATGGAAAGAAATCTTTCTGAATTCCTACATAGCTGCTGTCCTTATTTTCTCTAGAGTTTCTCTGGGTACAGAATTCTAATTTGAAAACCATCTTCTAGACCTCTGAAGGAGTCATTCATTATTTCCTCGTATCCATGGTCATTGATAGAAGATCTCATGTGTCTCTGACTCCTTATAGATTTGACTTTTGTTTTCCTCTAGGGTTTATAAGGATATTTTGTTTTTCTCCTTGATACTCTCAAATTTCATAAGGCGTTATCCTACCTAGGTGCGATCTTTTCTCGTTTATACCGTTTAGCACTTGAACATTTTAATCCAATGACCTGCGTTTTCCACAGCTCTGAAAACTATTTTCTTCTATCTTCAAATAATTCTTCCCACCTTTTTTTTTTTTTTTTTAAATTTTCAGCCGTTCTCTCTTTCTGGAATTTCTGATAGCCAAATTAAACGTTTTAGGATTGATGATGTTCTTCCTTTTAAAGAAGATTTTCTATAATGTTGTCTTTTTGATCTATGCTTTGGGATATTTCTTTCCTTTTTCTTTTGGTACTGGGGATTGAACCCAGGGATACCTAACCACTGAGCCACATCCCCAGCCCTCTTTGTTTTGATTTAGGGCCTTGCTGAGTTGCTGAGGCTGGCTTTGAACTTGTGATCCTCCTGCCTCAGCCTCCCAGGTCACTGGGATTTCAGGCAAGCATCACCACACTCAGCTTCTGGGAGATTCTTAAACTTTCTTTTTTGACCTTTCTCACAGTCATTTAAAGATTTTCCAATACTGTCTTTTTTTTTTCCTGAATATTTCTTTCCCAATAGCCTCTACTTCTTATTTTATGGATCCAAAATCTCCTTGAATTTTTATAAGAAAACCAATCGAATTTTTCTAAGTTCCTTTCTGTTTCTTAAATTACTTTGCTTTTTGTTTATTTATTTATCCTCGTTTTTAAAACTGTTGGTTTTCCTCATTTTTTTCTGATGATGATTATTTTTAAGAACAAAGGACTTTTTTTTTCTTTTTTTTTAAATCTCTGTGTTGAGAGGAGAACAAATACATCTCCTCAGACTGCCACTGCGGCCACCTTTGAAAACTCTCTGGAGGTCAAGAATTATATTTCCACCAGGCACTGGCCATGCCTTTAAAAGTACAAAAAAGCATCTAGAATGAAAAAGTCAAATCAGCACGTCCAGCCTCTAACACAGGGGTCTCTGAAGCAATCAGTAGAGTTGAGTGTTGTCTGTAAGTTGTTTTGGTTCAGCTGGTCACGTGTCTGTGTGGTCACGTGCCTGTGCCTGTAGGTGCTGGGTCACATTCTGGGTGTGTTTCTTATTCGGGTCGTGGTAAAAAAGCCATTGTTTTTGAGGAGGCCCTCTGAGGTTCTTAATAAAAATGGGGGGATCAGTTTAATTGAGAAATTTTAGTTATAGAGGTTTTTAAAATCAGGGAGTATTTTAAAAGTTGGTGGGGGCTCCATGCATCCATCCACTCCAACCCTCTGAAGAAGTCCTCCTCCCCCCCACTACCTCATCCCCCGTGTCCAGCCCTGGAGTCTCAGTGGGTCCACTCTCTGTGGCCGTTGTGCAGGGGACCCTGTCCCTGAGCTGCCACAATTTGGACCTCAGTGGGTTCATGACCCCGGATGGGTCAGATCTTTATTTGGAAACTTAAAATTGGGGCTTAGAAAGAAAGTCATGGTCTCTGGGGGCTGGGGGCCTGTTTTGGACATGTGATCTGAAGGACAAAGATGGCCAGTCCACAGGGAGAGAAGGACAGAGGGTGAGAGAGAACCCAACATTTTCCCAGGACCTGATTTCAGCTGAGAGCAGAGAGGGGCCAGGGGAGGCCAGGGGGGACATGCTGAGGCACTCGTGTCCAGGCACTAAAAGACACCCTCCCTGGGGGACTCTGGCTGATTCACTGTGGCTTGTGGCAGGGGAAGGCATAAACATCTCCCTGCCCTGTCCCCTAGCCTTGGCAATATTCTGCTGCACCTCTGGCCTTGAGTTCTAAGAGGGTCTCTGCAGCTTTAAAAGAAATTCTGCTTTTTCACTTAAGCCAGCTCAAGTTGGTTTCTGGCACCTGCAGCCAAAGAATTTTAGCTAATACACGCTCAGAATTTTCCTTCTTTCCACTTCGACATAATTTCTCTCTCTTGGGCTTCAGTCATTAGCAGAACCGCCGAAGACTTAAGAGGTGCGACCCAGGCGGTCCTCCCTGTTGACATTAAGCCCAGAAGCGAAGCACACCTCACACCTTTCTGACTGTTCTCTCCCGTTGGTAGTTACTCTGCAATCAAGAAGCAGATGTTTCCAGAATAATATCACCTCTAATCCCCGACTTCCATGCCTCAACCCTTCTCAGTTTCATGGAAAAATGTCTCTCCGCTCCCAACGTCCCCTACCAAAAGCAGAAGCCATGTTGGGTGACCCAATATTTGGGGGGAGGAAATATAAAAGTATGCATCGCTGACCTCCCTCAGCCTTCTGCAAAGGCCTGAGCCCACTGAAGGCCTGGGCAGAGCCTCCTTGACTTGGGAAGCGGGGTGGGGGTGGCTTTAAAAACGAGGGGAAGCGGGTGCCGTGCTTGATCTTGGAGTCCCAGCACTCTGGAGACCGAGGCAGGAGGATCGCCTGAGCCCAGCAGTGTGTTTGAGGCCGGCCTGGGGCAGCATGGTGAGGCTCCATGACAGGAAAAGCAAGAACAGGCAGAGCCCTCGGCCAGGTCCAGGGCTGGTATACCGCAGGAGGTTGGCTGATAGTGGGGGACAGTGTGATGTAATACCTTCTCGGACCACCAGCCCAGCGCCTGCCGTAAGTAACCGCCGTAGCTGTGCTGGTGGATGCTGGCTTGATACCAAGTCCCTCAGATGCGGCGTCTGTGTTCTGGGCCCCCCAGCATCCAGCCCAGGTCTTTGGAGAAGAGCACCTGGGTTTTCCTTCTCCAGTGTGGGCTGTCTTGGTGGAGATGTCAATCAAGGGGCAAGCACGTGACCCAAGCCGGGACCATGGATGCTGTCGTCTTGACTCTGACACTGGGTGAAGCAGCACTAGAGCCTAAAACGGGTGCTCCTGGGTGGAGCGAGCACCTTGGAAGTTCCCTAGATTCCCCAGCTCGGCCTCGGTCCCCTCCTTCCTCAGCGTGGTCAATGGCCGTCCCTCCCAGTAAGTCCCTTTTCCTTAAGTAACCAGAGCTGGATTCTGTTGCTTGCCACCGAAGATGGTAGCTAATGCTCCCACGTTCTTCGGCTCCACAAGAATCTCCACGCCCACGATTCAGCCCGGAGACTCCAGCAAGCGGCCGGACCGCAGATGACCCCTGCAGGCTTGGCCCACCAGGAAGGCAGCGCTGACCAAGCCACACGGGACAGTGGAGGTTCTTGTGTTTTCTGAGACCACTTGAACCCTGGGATCTCACACAATTCTTGGGGGAGGGAGGCCCCAGTAATGAGATGGCATTTCCCTGGTGGGATGGAGACTCGGTGAAAATCACCTGATTGTTAGGCCTTGGTGGAGACGGCATTTCTTAGTGTGTTTGAGTTTGTGGCCGAGCTTTGTAGCTGCTGCATCAAGTGCACAGGGTACAAACAGGGAGTTGAAGACCGTGCAACTGAACTGCTGGCGCTGACCCAGGCTTCGCCAATACCACTCGGGTGCCGGGGCGCACTCCAGCCGACGGACGGCCACCTTTTGCATAGATGCACAAATCTGCAGATTCGCTCATTCCTTCCTTGATCAATAATGCTCACCTATGTCTGCTTTTTGGAATTCATTAGGCCTGTGTCCCCACTAGGATTCTCCCCATGCACACTGTTTTTGGAGGGGAATTTCAGTGTGACCCACAGTCATCTGGTTTTAACATGGTAGGAGCAGGCTCAGGCCTTCAGTTCTCAGCCCAGGCTGCACATCAGACCCCTCTGGGAGTCGCCTAGGTGCCCCCTCAGGAGGAGGGGGCCTGGGGTACAGCTTGAGAACGAAGGGTTTCTCGGAGCTCTGCAGTGATTCTGATGGGCACCCAGGCTGAGATCAGGAACGCAGCAGCCCCATTTGACCCCCCGTCCTGGTGGTTAGTACGACTTTGAAAACTGCTCCAGAGGATCTCGACGTGTTCTGGGATGGGGCCAGGCATTGGGATTTTACATCCTGAGGACTCTGCCGTGTCACCAGGGCAAGAACCCCCCTAACCAGGCCAAGGCTCCTGCCCATCATCCCCTTTACCAGGGGCTTTCAGGGCATGCCCCCCAAATCCAGGGCATGTCAGCATCCCCTGGAGACTTGCTAGACCCGTAAAGGCCTCGGCCTACCCTGGACCTAAGGAACTGGAGACTTTAGAGGGTCTGGTGGTCCCTTTGAGAAGCAGGGCTCTGTGCGGATCCAGGGTGGTCCTGCTCAGCCCTGGGCCTCAACAGCACTCCCTATGGCCCGCTCTTTCTCTTACTGAGCTTCGTGAACCCCAAGGGCAATACCTACCCCCCTCTTCCCCTGCGCGTGGAGAGTACTCTGCACCCCTCCCGTCCACCAACATTAGGGCCACAGGGAGAGATCACACCAGTCACACTCAGGCCCTCTGGATTACCTCAATCTCATTGTCCCCTGTTGGGGAGGGGTCACTGCTCCGCTTCGACCGTCCCCGGAGCTTCCCCTCGGAGGCCCGGTGTGGCCTGTCTGTGTCCCCCTCTTTTGCCGGCGTGGAGGGTCCATTGTGCGTGTTGTATTCACCTGGAGCAAGACAGGGAGCGGTGGGCAGGTCAGAAGTGCTGCTGGAGGAGGCTTTCAGGAAACAGCACACCCGCGGGAGGAACTGCAGAGCCGCAGCCCGGGGCAGCCCAGGAGGCCGAGACGCGGAGCCGAAGCCTCCTCAGCCACCTGCTCACAACACTCACCTGGGGTTAGCACTTCAAAACTCTAGTGAGGGCTGGGGACAGAGCTCAGTTGGTAGAGTGCTTGCCTTGCACACACAAGGCCCTGGGTGCAATCCCAACACCCCCCCCCCACACACACACACCCACACACATACAAAAAAAAAAAAAAAAAAGAAAATAAAAAGTTCTTCGAGAGGAGAGACCTCACCTGGGTAAACAAGTCATTCTGATGTCGGGAGGGACACAGCAGTCAATCAGGGCTGGGCAGGGCTGCTGAGAGGTCACCCCATCACACGGGGCTCACCACAGAAGGCCTCGCCGGCCAGGGGACACCTGACCAGCCATTGGAGGAAGTGAGGGAGGGGCCCTGGCAGAGCTCTGTTTATGGTGAACAGCTTTATGTTTACAGCTCTGTGCCTCCAGAAGCCGCCTCGCAGGTAGCTGGGCACCCAGGATTTCTACTGCTGTGGTCTGGATCGGTTTAAATGTCCCCACAAAGGTCATTGTGTTAGGGGCTTAATCCCTAAGGTGGCCGTGTTGAGAGGCGGGGCCTAGAGGGGGGTCCTTAGGTCAAGCGGAGGGATCACTCTCTCAGAAGGAACTGACGTCCTGCCTGGTGGGGTGACCTCTTCTCCTGAAGACACTTCCCAGCTTGTGATGCCATCAGTCATGAGCCCCTCACCAGAGCCGAGCTATGCCAGCCCCATGCCCTTGAACCTCAGAACTGTGAGCCAAGAAAATCTTTTTCTTTGTAAAGTGAGTCTGCCTCAGGGGTTTCATTATAGCAAAAAAAAAAAAAAAAAAAAAAAAACTGACTAATACATCAACCTTAAAGATAGCCCTCCCAGAAGATTCCTCAAAACACTAGGCATGGACCACCATGAGACCCAGCTGTACCACTCCTCAGTATCTATCCTCAAGAATTAAGGCCAGGGGCTGGGGATGTGGCTCAAGCGGTAGTGCGCTCGCCTGGCATGAGCGCGGCGCTGGGTTTGATCCTCAGCACCACATAAAAATATAAAATAAATAAATAAAGATGTTGTGTCCACCAAAAATTTAAAAATAAATATTAAAAAAAAGAATTAAGGTCAGCAGCGTAATTCACATCAGCCCAGTGGAACAGCCTAGGCGTCCATCAATGGATGAATGGAAGTGTGGCCCACATGCGCGATGGAGTTTTATGCAGCCATAAAGAAAAACTGAAATGTGTCATTTGTAGGTAAATGGATGGAATTTGAGACATTACGTTAAGTGAAATCAGCCAAACTCAGAAGGTCAAGGGTCATAAGTTCTCTCTCATATGCGGGAGCCAGAGGATAGAAAAGAACAGAGTGGGGGGATCTCATGGAAATCAGAGGAAGTTCAGCAGAGGAGAGACCAGTGGGTGGGAGGGGGAAATAGAGAGAGACCTGCCAAGCTGTACTGTGAATGTGCAGCAAACCCACCATCACGGACGACTGTCATCACCAATAAACATACAGGAAACAGAAAAAATAAGTCCAAACATTTCAGTTAAAAATAATAGAGGGGGCGGCCCCCCAGAGGTAGATGGGGCAGGTGGGAAGAGCTCACTCTGTCCTCCTGTGAGGGGTCTGGACCCGGGCTCGGCTACAGCAAGTCTTTAGGCTCTGCCTGTTAAGGTTTGCCAACCTAAGAACTCCGTGACATGGTCTGTGCGGATCGTCCAGGACGGGCCAGGCAAGGCCCGTGACGCAGCCCACAGGCCACGCAGGTCAGCAAGAAGGGTCAGAGCAGATGGCACCTGTGGCTCTCATCAGGGTGGGCTTCAGGGTGTGGCCACACCGAGAGGCTGTTGTCCCATAGCCCCAGACCAGGCAAGCTGTTGGCTACACCCATCATCTTGGTTTAAGTAATGAGGGGCCCAGGCTTAGGGGGGTGCTCCATGTTGCCTGCTGCACCCAGCAAGTCAGTGAGAACTTAGGCCTGTCTTTGTCACGAAAGAGTGACAGAATCTCGAACCTGCATGGAGCCTCGGGGGACCTGTCCTCCCACTTTCTTACTCACCGTTGCTTGTTAGCTCCCAAATGCATCCTGCAGACCCATCTCTCCTGCTGCAATGGCCAGTTCTTGGACCATCTGGGGGAAATGCCTTCGTCTGAAAGCACTTGGCAACGGACTGACTCTTTTTCCTACCCTGGAAGGACCGTTTTCCCCCCAAACCCAAGGGAACTCGACATTGTTTATTTAATGTCTAAAAAACGTAGCAGACTAAGGACATAATATAAAGGATGGGATCTTGGATCGTCAAGACAACCCGGTGTTCTCCAACACCCGGGCATTTTAGGACATAGCATCAGAGATTCCCAAACCCTGAGCTAGCAACCCTTTGTTCAGGAGGAAGAATTTCTTCTAGACTCACAGATGCCCAAGAACAATGTCATAAGGTCCATCCTGAGTCACTTGGTCATTTAAGGTATTGGGGTTTAGAAAATAGCAGTTATCCCCATTAAAATCCAGGAAAACATTATTTTTCAAGGGATAAATGCCAGCTACCTTACGGAAGGTCTAGAATAAAGTGTGTGAAGCCAGATTAGCAGGGGTGCCCGGGGCTGGGGGAGATATAGCCCTTTCTCCAACCTTCCACATACTTGACAGCGAAGAGCCCAAGTTCAAGATCAGAGTCAACAGTCCTCAAGATAGAGCAATTCATCCTCCTTCCTTGGTGTCACTTAACGCTTTCTTTCTCCCTTTTAATGTGCAGGTGCAGCACTCCATATTTGAAATGTTTGGGATGAGAAGTGTTTCAGATTTGGGAAATTTTCAGGTTTTCAAATATTTGCATAGACTTTATAGGGTAAGCACTTCTCACCCGATGGAGCTCTGGACCTCAAAAAGTTTTAGATTTGGGGAGCAATTTAGTCTCCTTGTGACCCTGCCTCTGGCCCTGCTCCCCATGAAACCTCTGATCTGTTTCCTCCACTCTCCATTAGACTTGTCCACTAGGGTTTTAAATAAGTGGAATCCCACAGCACAGTGCATTCTTTTGCCGTCTGGCTTCGGAGGGTCAGAGCTCATGTCAGCAGCTCGTCCCTCTGTGACTACACACAGTTTGTTCATCCATTCACTGTGGATGCACGTTTGGGTCGATTCCAGTTTCTGGTGGCAATAAAGCTGCTATGAATGTCTGCAGATCAGTCTTTGTGTGGACAGAAGCTGTTTTTCTTTTAGGAGTTCCGTGACTGCTGGGTCACATGGAAAGCCATGTTTGACCTTGTGAGACAGCGCTGAGCTGTTTGGCTCAGTGCCTGGGTCACTTCGCCTGCCTCCTCCATAGCTCCTGCTGCTCCACCCCACTGCCAGCCTTTGCAATGGCCAGTCTCTCGTGTCTTATTATAATAAGATCTAATGTGCCTCTCTCTAATGACTCATGACACTCAGCATCTTGCTCATGTGATTTTTTTCCCCGTTCCTGGATCTTTGGTGAAGAGTATATTCAAATCTTTTGTCCCTTTGTTTACTGAAGAGTTTCCCTATTGTTGGATTCTGAGAGTTCCATATTCATTCTGGATGTATATACTTTATCAGGTAAATTATTTTCTCCAAGACCACAGTTTGTCTTTTCATTCTTCTGTTTGAAATTTTTGTGAAGTTCAATTGATATATATATATATACACACACATTTTTTTTTCTTTTTGCATCAAGCTTTTGGTGTTATGCATGAGAAACCTTTGTAACTCAAGTCACAAAGATTTCCTCCTATGTTTCTTATCAAAATGGATAGTTTTTATTTAAGCCTATGATCTACTTGCCATTACTTTTTTATCTTGTGGAGTGTAGGCTGAAGTCTAGGTTTTCTGGATATAGATGTCTGTTTGGCATCTTCTATTGAGAAGATTACACTTTCTCCATTGAATTGCCTTGTTTCAAAAATCAGCTTGTGGTCAAAAATCAGTTGTGTGGATTCATGTGGGGGTTATTTCTGCCTCCATTTGGAACAGTTCATTGTCGGTAACTGTTGTCACCATAATGCACAATGGCTGAACTTATTCCTGCTGTCAGACGGAACATTGTACCATTTGGCAACATCTCCCTGGGATTCCATCCCGCCCCCTGATGCCTAGTCCCTGGCAACCATCAGTGTGAGGTGTTTCTGAGTTCCACGCTTTAGGTTCCACATACAAGTCAGATCATGTGGCATTCTGTTTAAGTACAGATGCCTTTAGTGACTTTTCTCGTCTTATTGGACTAGCTATAACTTTTGTATAATGTTTAGAGGAAGTGGTAAGGGGGAAAGCTTCATCTTGTTTTGATTTTAGGGGTAGCTGTGGGTAGTTTTAGCTGTCCAGTACTATAAGTTTAGTCTGCTGTAACAAAAAATGCCATAAGTAGGCGGCTTCAACAATAGAAATTGATCTCCCACAAAAGCTAAAAGTCCAGGACCAAGAGGCCAATTTATTGATTTCCTGGTGACGGCTTACTTCTTGGCTTTCTTGCTGCGTCCTCACATTGGGGAGAAAGAGAGAGAGAGAGAGAGAGAGAGAGAGAGAGAGAGAGGGAGGGAGGATATCTTTTCTCTCTTCGTATTTCATCTCTCAGAGAGACAGAAAGGTATTCTCTCTCTTTCTCTCTCTCTCTCTCTCTCTCACCAGGGATTGAACCAAAGGGTGCTTAACCCCCGAGCCACACCCCCAGCCCTTTTGAGCAGGGTCTTGCTAAGTTGCTTAAAGCCTCACTAAGTTGCTTAGGCTGGCTTTGAACCTGTGATCCTCATGTCTCAGCCTCCCCAGATGCTGGGATTACAGGCGTGTGCCACCTTGCCTGGCTCTCATCTCCTCTTCTAAGGTTCTTGTCAGGGCACTAACCTCATTTATAAGGGCCCCACCTTCATGACCTAAGCACCTCCCAAAGCCCCACCTCTCAATGCCACCATATGGATGAGTAGAACTGCAGGGTACGGATTCTGGTGGTGGTGCTGATGGGGACAAACGTTCAGGCCATCACACGTGCCTTCTGATTTAAAAAGGCTTTTTTTATACCCTACTTCTGGTTTGGTGTTTTTGAAATAGATGATGGGTTTTATCCAATGTGTTTTCTGCATTTATTGAAATAATCTTTTGCCCCTCAGTTGGTGAATGTTGCAAATTATATTGATTGAATCTCAAATTCAGACCAACTCTGCATCCTTGGGACAGACACCACCCTTCTAAAATACATTGTTGGACTCAATTTGCTAATATCTTGTTCAGAAATTTTATACTTGAGTTTCTGAGGCCTGATGGTGAGTAGTTTTCTCCTTTGTCTGATTTTGATATCAGGATAGTACTGACCACAGAATGTGTTGAGAATTATGCTTCTTTTTCAATTTTCTTGAAGAATTTGTGTAGAAAGTATATTTCTATATAGAATCAGTGAAGGCATCTGGACTTGGCATCTTCTTTATGATCTATTTTATTTTATTTTTGTACTGGGGATTGAACCTGGGCCTCCAGCATGATAGGCCGATGCTTTGCCATGGAGTCACACGCTCAGCTCTTCTTTATGATTTTTTAAAAAACAACAAAAAGTCAACTTATTTGACAGACACAGGCCTATTTAGGTGACCTCTTCCTGTGTGAGTTCTGGTAGTTTCTTCTTCTTTCTTTGTTTTATTGGAGCCTCACAGTCACCCAGGAGAGCCGGCTTCACTTGATATGACCACACACACTCGGAAGTCAGTCTGCCTCAGTCCCTCTCCAGCTTGGTCAGTTTCGTCGTGTGAGGAACGTGTCCATTTCACGGAGGTTGTCAGATTCTGGGCATGACAGTCACATCGCATGGCTGTCCTTGGCCGACTCTTGGGACGTCACACCTTGCATTTCATGGGTGACTTTGTGCCTTCCTTTTTTTCTGACCTTTTCTGGTTTGGAGCTCGTGGATTTCATTCTGATCTTCAATGTTTCCTCAGGTGGAAGACGAGGTCCTGCTGTGACCTTTCTTCTTTTCTGATTTAGACCCTCTGCGCTACAAACGTCCCCATACGTACAGTTTTAATGGTATTCTCTAAATCCGGATAAGTTGTGTTTTAATTTTCATTTGGTTTAAGTACTTTTTAATCTCCCTTTGGCCCGGGGGTCATGTGGAAGTGTGCTAGTTAGCTTCTAAGCAGCTTCGTCCACTGTGGGCAGTGATGCAGCTGCTGACTCGGGTCAGCGCAGAGTGTCCTGAGGCAGGAGAGGGTGGGAGCGTCAAAACAGCATCGGCAGGTGGGTCTGTTGGTGGCAGCGTGTGAACCGCCAGCCTCTGGAGCTTGGAGGGGACCCTGGATAGTTTCCAACTGGTTTTTGTGGGAAGTGTGCCCACTCACATGCCCTTCCCTCATGATGGACACAGGGGAGAGGAGGCCAGGGACCTGAGTCGGAGCTGACCGCTGTGGATGTCATCAGGGTGTATGCGGGCTTGTTAGACCCACGGTAAAAGCCAACTCACCCACTTATTGTTGGACCTTAGACCGAAGGATCAGTGAAGGACAGGGGAGTACAGAAAGAGGAATTCAGAGAGAGACAGTGTCACTTATGCTTACTTCTGACGGGGAACAAAGATGACCTTGTGGCATAACCCAAATTCTTGGAAAGGGGTCTTTAGAGTCCCCTTTGCCCTGGGATCATGGATACATAGTAGCATCTAATTAAGTCTTCCTTCTGTCCTTCCTCTCTTCCCTAATTTCTCATCAGTTTTTTTTCCATTGCTGGAACCATATGGCAACGGCCACATTCAAAGTGTCTGAAGATGATCCAAGATTATGAAGAGGGAGTTTGCCATACTTCCTGCTCTCCAAAGAAAACAACTGAGAAGTTGTAAATAGGTTCTGTGCATCTGCATGTACGCTGGAGCGAGAACACAGTGACCCAATCAATGCTCAAGCCTCGCACATCCTTAAGAGCTGACTTAAAAATGCTCGTCCACCTTGTCTGCGTCCGTCAACAAAGCAGGGATAAGCACCCCCCACACACACTCTGCCCTCTGTGGGCGGGACGTTCTGGGTTGAATCCATAGCCACACTGAGCACCCAGCTGTTCCTTTTCTGTTCTTTCCCCTGAATCCGTATTCACGAAGGTCCACACGCCCTCATGCTAGGTTGGCTTCCACGAAGCCCCGTCACATTAGTGGCTTTCAGAGAAGAAGGGATCTTCATTCAGGCTTTACTGCTGCCACGTTACTTAATGCTGAGCCCAGCACACCTCGAAGCGGGAAGACGCACCCGGAGCATGTCCGGGGAATGAATGCAAGACTCCGCAGGCTGCTGAGCGGCTGCGAGTTTGCCCACCAGGCTCTGCGATCACCAAGGGCCAGGACCTGGACTCTGCCACACACTCTTCACCAGCGATCGGCAGCGTGGCCGGGAGCAGTTGTTCTTGGGTGCCCCGTGCGTCCTCTGCTTATGAGCTCTGGGTTTCTTTGGAAACCCCCTTTCCCTCACCTCAGCTGACCCCAACTGTAGCTCCAGCTGTGGACGTGAGACCCAGGGTGCAGCTCCCTGCCACAGAGATGGGTCTGGGGATGGACAGGTGACCGAGTCCGGACCAGCGGGAGCTTTTCAGGGACAGCTGCGATTGCAGGCAGCACTGAGCCCCGTGGGGTGGGAGGAGCCTGCTTGCAGAGCCTGGCTAACATAGAGGTGGCCTAAAACTGTTGTGCCCCTGGGGGAGAATGCCTGGGGACTGCGGGAAGTGTTCTACTGTCCTGAGACCCTGCAGTCCGTGTCCAAGCCCCTCTTGGAGACAGAACCACCCCTTGAAGGCTCTGCGCCTCTATGCCTCTGCTCTCACTTGGGCTGCAAGGTAACACGGTCTCAACATGCAGGGCCAGTGAACAGCGTGAGCCCCGACTTGGAACCAAGAGGCCTGGGTTCAAATCTCAGGGCCACCAAGCACTAGCCAGTCGCTCCCAACTCTGACCGTCATCGTTTTTATCTGGGAAAGGGGCCTAGGTAATATGAAACCTGCTTTTGTGAGAGTTATGGTTTTCTTATCATGTTGTTAAATATGTATTTGTGTGATTATTTGATTACTTTCTACAAAGACCAAGTCTCCACTGCCTGGAAAATCAGCAGGTGCTTCATAAATACTTGGTAATAAGTATACAAATAGAGAAGACCAACAGGTATGTCCTTGGCTCAAAATGGATGGTAGTGATACCAGTCTCCCTGCCTTTTGGAGCACAGTTCAGGCTCCGAGGCCGACGTGGGCCAGGTGGGTAAGGGATCTCAGGTGAGCTGCCCGCGCTGGAATCCTCGCACCCTTCCTTAATGCACCAGGCGGGCTGTTTCAACCAAGCACTGCTCCTTGGGACTCTGGCTAGGCCAGCAGAGCTTTCAAAAGAAGCCAGAAGTGAGGATTTTTAGGTAAACATTTCTACTTTTGGACTTGGATACAATTAAACGCGCGCACGCGCACACACACACACACACACACACACACACAGAAAGGCCACAACACATCTGGGGGTGGATTTAGCCCTGGGGTGACCAGTTCATGACAACTAAACCACATTTGGGCCCCTCTTTCATGTAGGAGCTCAGACCACACAGTCACAGTGACCCCCGAAGGTGACGACGTACGTACCAGCCAGGGACTCAGAACTCTGGTTGGGGACGTTGTGCGGTGCCTCCTGGAGGACGTAGGCGGACGTGGACAGGGGCGAAGGGCAGAGGCTGCCGGCCGGGACGTAGGGAGCGCTGTAGGACGAGCTGTAATACTGGGGGTACTGGCTCTGGGGGAAGCTGGGGTAGGAAGGATAGTCCTGGGGAGAGAAAAGCCCAGCCCGGCGTGAGCAGGGGGCCTCCTGGGCTGCACCCCTGGGCCCAGAACTGTCCCCCACGAGGGTGAACGCTCTCCAAGGGCAGGGGTGTCTTCACCGCGGTTTCCCAGGAGCGACTCTAGGGCAAGGACCAGTACAAGTAGCACATTTGGAAGGGGAAGGAGACCCCAGGAGGGGAGGGGGGTGAGCGCGAAGGGAAGGGAGGGCAGCCTGGTCGGCTTCCTCAGTGGGCGCTGAGCTGACGCGCGCTGGGCATCCCTGGGGCCTGGGCTAGGGGTTATACCCCACTTCACCCCCTTCGAGCGCTGCTCCAGGGGTGACACCCTGGCACTTCCTGCCTGCCCTGTGCACTAGAAAAACTCCCAGGGACAGGGACGCAGGAATGGGCAGTTGGAGGTGACCCTGAAGGATAAGCTGTGGCCTCGACAGTCATGTTGGCCACTGCTGTGTCCCCAGCACTGGGAACAGTGCCTGGCACACACAGTAACTCAGTGAGGCGAATGAACACCGAAGGCCACGTGGACCCAGGAGCCCAGGTCACACTGGGGCTCCTGAGAGAAAGGTGCGATGCAACAGCCCCTGGAAGCATGAGGGATCCAGAATGTTCTTTGAAGGCGTCACGGAGACCAAGTCGACACGTCAGTCACCTTTGGTCAGTTCATTTAAGCAGGGTGGACTGTCCAACCCTCCCAGAGTCACCGTTTCACACGGTTGGTCCCACCGTCACCATGACCAGTACTCCCCCCTGCAGGGGACTCACGGGGAGGTCAGCGTCCTGGGCCCCAGCCCAGATCGACTGAGTCAGAACTTCCAGGGAGTCTGTGTTCTTGATAAGGTCTTATGGTGACAGGGACAAATGCCTGGGTCCCTAATCACACCTACAGAAGTTCTGTGGCACTGACGAGTGTCTATCTCTGTACGGAGTCACTGGAAATGCACAAGCACACGTGGAGCGGTGTTTGTGTTTTCCAGGTTTCAGTGACTCAGCTGTTCGTCTCACAGAAGAAGAAATGGTGCCTTCCTCAGGGTCCAGAGGCCATCTGCCCTGGCACAGTTTTAAACCTAGTCTGAAAGCACCTTCGTCTCTTGTTTAGAGATGACTGCAGACCACAGGGGAGTGCTGCCGGCGCCGGCTCTGAGCCCTTTGGCAGGAGAATTCCCTAGGAACTCCTAAGTGTACCGGAGGCTCTCGATGGCAGCTGGCAGCTGGTTTAACCAGGATCTTTGAAGCACCTACTATGTGCAGGGCTCTCAGCCTTAGGGATGCAGAGGTGAGCAGGATATGCTGCCCCTTTGAGAGGCCGTGGCCTGGGGAGAAACACCTGCCTCTCACTCATAGATGCAGCAGGTGTGTGGGGGGCGGGGACAGGGCAAGAGGGAACATTCACCCCCAGGATATCCTGGAAATCTTCAAAAAGATCTTTCCAGTGGCCTCTTGCCCAATCGGCCCCTGTGGGACTCAGAGGAGGGAATTCTGGTGGACACCATGTGAGGTGGGCTGTCTGAGCTCCCTGATTTAGGGGAAACTGAGAAAATAGCCGTGTGGGCCACGCTGACCTGGTGCACCCCGAATCCCGCTGCATTGGTCAGTCCGTTTGTTCCTTGGTAGAGGCCGGCCGTACCTGCAGGAGGAGACGGGGTACAGATTAGGCTTCTCATAATCAGAGAGAGAGGTGGAGGAGAAGGACGTGGTGGCCAGGTGGGTCTTGGAGGTCTGAGGCTGGGGCAGGATCAGAGCCTCCATTACCAAATCTCTCTGAACCTCAAAAGTGAGGAAGACAAATCACGTCCTTCTGCAGGGGGCACTGGGGACAGAAATGAGACACTGCACACAACACCGATTCCCTTGAGCCTCGAGGTTTGTCTTCTTATAAGTTATTTATTTTAGAAATCGTGGTTAAATGACCCAATATTCACCATCTCAGCCATTTTAAAGTGTGCAGCTGGGCGGCATGATAGACACGTGCGATCCTGGTGCCCGTCTCTGGGACCTTTTCCAACTTGTTCTGCACTGAACAGCTCCTCACCCCTGCCGTGCTGCTTCCTGACTGTCTGACTCGGCCAGGAACCTCGTCCAAGGGGACCCCACAGCGTTCATGACGGGCTCATTTCACTCTGCACAGTGTCTTTAAAGCTCATCTAATGATGCAGCCTGTGTTAGATTTCCTTCTCTTTTCAGGATAGAGAACATTCCATCGTGCGCATAGACCATAGTTCACTTATCGAATCATCTGTCGATGGACATTTGAGTCATTTCCAACTTTTGCCCTTGACTAACGCAGCTATGAGCATGGTGTCCAGGGGTCTCTTGGAGACCCTACCTTCAATTCTTTTGAATATAGACCCAGGAATGCAATTGCTGGGTCAAGGGTAGCTCTGCTTTTGATTTTGTCTTCCATAGATTGTCCCACTCCACGTTCCCACCACCAGTGCACGAGGTTCCAGTTCCTCATCTTTAGCAAAATTTATTTATTATCATTTTTAGAGCAGCCATCTCCATGAGTGTGAGGCAGTGATAATTTTGTCCTGAATGAATAAATGAAATGACGTCACCTCTCTGAGCTTTAGTTTCCCCATCTACGAAATGGGAATAAACTGTACCATCACTACTAGAAAGTGCTCTTCAGTGGATAAGTAAAAGGATTCACGAGTGGGGTAGTATTTAAGCCGGGATGGTCAGGGAAGGAGAATCTGAGGTGACATTTGAGCTGAGACACGATTGATAAGAGGCCAGGAATGGAAATATCTCAGGAGGAAGAATATTCATAAGCACTGAACGCAAAGGCCCTGTGGTAGGTGGGCATTAATTTGGAAGACCATAGAAATGGGAAAAGGGCTGATGGGGCAGGAGCCTGCAGCGAGAAGGGAGTGACCCAGCAGTGACCTGTGTGTCAGGCACCATGCTGAGCTCTTCATGGGGAAAGAGAGACATAGAAAGGTCCAGTGCCTGACCAAGGCCACATAGGTAGGGGTGACAGCAGCTGGGAGAGGCTCCCAGGCAGTGTGACTGGGGTCTGTTCTCAGCATTCTACACATGGCCTCTGTTGCATTTTAAAAACTTATTAGGGGGCTGGGGATGTGGCTCAAGCGGTAGCGCGCTCGCCTGGCATGCGTGCGGCCCGGGTTCGATCCCCAGCACCACATACCAACAAAGATGTTGTGTCCGCCGAGAACTAAGAAAAAAAAATAAATATTGAAACTCTCTCTCTCTCTCTCCCTCTCTCTCTCACTCTCTCTTTAAAAAAAAACTTATTAGGGTCTAATTTATACACTATAAAATCCCACCACTGTGTCTGTTCAATGACCTTTGAAGCACATTGGTAGAATTGTGCAACTGTCTCCATGATCTAGTTTCAAAGCATCTGTTACCCCAAAGTTCCCCTCTGCCTGTTCACAGCTAGTCCCCAGCCCCAGCATCAAGCTGCCACAGAAATGTTTCTGATTCTATAAAGAACTTTTTGGAAATTCATGTAAATGTGATGGTAGAATACATGTCTGCACCATTCACCCAGCGGGGGCTTAGTTCTCATCAATGTTACAGCCAGTGTCTGAGGTTCACTCTTTTTTTATCGCTGAATAGTTTTCCGTGGCGCATGCGCACAACGTCCAATGTTTACCTGCAATGGATGACGCAACAATAAACATCTGTGTACCAGGCTGGGTGTGTGTGCGTGTGTGTGTATGTGTATGTGTGTGTGTGTGTGTGTGTGTGCATGTGGGTGTGTGTGCGTGTGTGTGTATGTGTATGTGTGTGTGTGCGTGTGTGTATATGTGTGTGTGTGTGTGTGTGTGTGCGCGCATGTGTGTGAGTGTGTGAGTGGACTGTGGAGTTATGTGGTAGGTGTATGTTGGACATTGAAATAAGTGGCACACTGTTTCCCAGGGTGTCTGTGTCATTTTTCGGCCCTACTACCCAGGCTCCAGGGTTCTCGTTTCCAGGGTCTCCAGCCTCTGTATTCGGTCTTTTTGGTTGGAGCCATTTCAGTAGGTGCCTAGTGGTATCTCATGGTGACCGTAAGTAGCATTTCTCTAATGACTAATGATGTTGGATGATTTCCACGTGCTCATTAGCCTCTCAGTGAAATGTCCACTCACGGCTTTCACCTAGCTGGGCACAGTGGTGCACACCTGTGACAGATCGCAGGTTTTGGGAGGCTGAGGCGGAACTCAGTCCCCAAGTCTGAGACTAGCCTGGGCAACACAGTGAGATTCCGCTTAAAAAAGCCTTTTGCCCATTTTTAAAAAAGTCAGACTTGTCCTTTTATGAGTTGTATGAATTCTTTAAATATTCCGGAGTCAAGTTGTTCATTAGATATGATTCATAAAGTTATCTCCTAGCCTGCAGTTTATCTTTTTCAGCTTTTAACAATGTCTTTTGAACAACAGAAGCTTTTAAGTTCTCAGCTTTTTCAAGTCTCTTTTTACAGTTGTAGCTCTTATGTTTAGGTCCGTGATCCAACCTGAGGGAATCTTTGATGTGAGCACAGCTGGCCGGGCCTTCCTGAGCATCCCCACGAGCTGGTGGGCAGAGGACGATGGACACTTAAAAGAACTGCGACCACATCATATAAGAAGTTTCCAGAGCCTTGGGCTGTTTTTTCTGTGGTGGCTGGAATGGACACCAGGGGTCTTCCCAGGGACGGGAGAGGAGCAGGCAGAGGACAGACAGTAGGCAGCCGTGGACACCTCCAGGAATGTCCAGGGTGACAGATCATATGGGACAGAAGGGCTCAACCTGCTCTGCATTAGCATCTCCCAAGGAACCAAGCCAAGCCGACACCTGTCTGGAGAGGTCTAATGCACAGCAGGGTTGGGAATCAGGAGTCGCTGCTAGATCCTCTCATCCACATGGGAAGGCCGAGGCCCCCAAAGGGAAGGCAAGTGGCCCAGTCTGTGACTCAGAGCCTTGGTAGCAGAGACGGGCGGGAGCCAGCCTCCTGCCTTTCCTCGGCAGCACATCGAAGCACGAGTCCCACAGGGCACCGGGCCACGAGTTCCTTCCTCATTCAGCTGGGACTGCTGAGCGCCATCTGCACAAGCCCTGAACCAGGCGTTCGCACCACGTGCCACTTCACTGTCACACCAACCCCGGGACGGCGCAGTCACCAGCCCCAGTTCTCTTCAGAGAAAGGAGGGCTGCGGAATAGGACTTGCCAAGGTCCTAGAGCCGTTCACCTGTGAGGGTGGGATCCACTGTTTCTTCTCCGTTTATTCAAGTGAACACAGTGCGGCCCAGGGCAAGGCCATCCAAACGACAGTGGGCTCCGCTCCTGGCCCACGGAGGCCAGAAGGAAGGGGCGCAGGCTTCTCCCGAGCTTACAGAAAAGAGCCATCAACCGGAGTCCTACAGCCAGAGGAAATGTCCTTCAGGGTGAAGGAGCTGCCGGGCATCCTCAAGTAAGAACAATGGGGAGAAGCTGACCTCCCGGGAAGTTCTTGAAACAGGCAGGAAGTTAGTTTAGACAAATGTAAGGAGTCAAAACTTGGTGATAAGTCCTGCAGGACGGCTCCCCTCTGTGGGCTCGCCTGGCCACTCCCATATAGTTGGCTCCTCACCTCCAGTTTGCTGCCAAATCATAGGAAGTTTCAGCCGTGCCTTGTAACTGTACCCAGGACCTCCACTGTTCCACAGGCACACCTCTCAACGAACCTTACCCCTATACTGCAACGTGCTGGGAAGGAAGCCGAGGGGCTCTTGGGGACCGTTTTCCCAGGGAGTTTCAGGGCACAAACAAGGTCCCGAATGCTGACTGGGGAACAGGTGGGATCAGGGAGGGCTTCCTGGAGGACGGAGAGGGGCCAGCTGGGTGGGGAGCTGCCCAGACTGGGAACCCTGCCATGCCCGGGCCTTCTCTGCTGACCATCTGCTGGGCTACGGCAGATGGACATCAGGGACATTTTGAGCCTGTTGTGGCGGAGAACCTGACCTGGTTGATCAACTTTCCTGAGTTTCAGGTAAAAGCTGACTTTTGGCCCCTGGCTCAGTAAAACACTCTGAAGGAGTCACTCATTCACTCCCTCCCGCCAACGGCCACGTGTTTCCTGGTGAGTCCCCAGTGTCACCACATGGCACCACTGTCCTACATATGGGGTGGCGCCTGACATACGGAGAGGAGACAGACAACAAGCAGGAGAGCAGGTCCGTGAGGAGCGAGGACCATTCCAGACAGACCACAAGGCAGCGATGGCCGAGCACAGGCTGCTGTGCCCTGCGGACCCGCCCCACACCACAGGGCGCCCCACGTCCAGAGAGAATACAGAAACTGGGGCGAGGAGTAGACACCTCTAGAGTAACCACAGAGGAACGATAGGTCTGCCAAATCTCGTAACAACAAATCAAATTGCATTTTTGGATTTTGTTTTAAAATAATTTAAAAAATTAAAATAGTTCCAAATTTCCCATTTCTCAACCTGTTTTTCATTACTGCCAGCCTTCTCCAGGGATCGTTGTTGTTGTTGTTGTTGTTTTATATCAGGGATTGAACTCGGGGCACTCGACCACTGAGCCACCTCCCCAGCCCTATTCTGTATTTTATTGAGAGACAGAGTCTCACTGAGCTGCTTAGTGCCTCGCTGTTGCTGAGGCTGGCTTTGAACCCACGATCCTCCTGCCTCAGCCTCCCGAGCTGCTGGGATGACAGGCCTGCACCATGGCACCCAGCTCCGGGGATCATTTTTAGACATTTTTCTCCCTAACAACCCCTCCTTTCGTGAAAATTTAAGATTCAAGTTATACTCTTCGTCTGATTAGGTCCCGTGCATGCGTTTGTGCTTTAGATAGAACTGCGTAGACTGTAGTCCCTTCAGCAACCGCGGTCTCCCTGGCGGGGTGGGGTGGTTATTGCCTCCACCGAGAGCTCACGTCCTGGTGATTAGTTTTGACTGTACTTTGTGCTAAATGAGGGGAGAGCCGAGTACTCCACTTCAGTGAGAGCGAGAAGCACCAGGGGACGTTGCCTGGCGGTGGCCTCGGCACCTGGTGGTGGCAGCGGTGCTGGGGCATGATGCCCGGCGGGGGGGTCTCCTTGGGTGCCGCTGCCCACCCTCCAAGGAGGTACTTGTTGCTCAGTTTCCAGAGCCTCAGTGCTGGAGACCCTGGGACTCAGCCCAGGGCGCCAGAGCTGGACACTGCGACCCCCGCCCCGCTCGGTGGCCGGAATCCATGCAGAAAAGGGAAGAAAAGAAGGAGAGAGAGCGGGCGGGAAGGAGAAGAGAGGGGGCCTGGAAGTGGGGCGTGTGGGACTCCACGGGAAACCGCAGGCCAACTCCTTCAAAAGCCCCGAGAGCCCCCAGAATCACCCAGAATCACCAGGAAGACAGAAGACACCCATCGCAGCAGCCTAAGGCGGAAATGACCCGCATGACCGCTGACAGATGATGGCAAATGAGACGAGGACTGGGGGCCACCCCGAATCCCAGGATCTAGAACCCAAGCGCCCACGTATGACACTTTGAGAATCACATCACGCAGGCAGGCAGCCCCAGGCCACGCAGCCCGGTGGCCTCGCACACTCCCTCAGATGGGTCGAGCTCCGTGGCTGAGGTAGTGTCAGCTCAGCAGGTCCCTCCCAGGGTGTCTCATTATGTGTGTGACAATATTTCCAAAATCTGCAAAAAATCTAAATCCAAAGCGTCTCTGTCCCCAGCATTCTGGAAAAGGGACACCCGTCCTGCGTCTCCAGACAATGGAACGTCATCCAGGTATCAAGAGGAACCAGCGACACTGGCTGCGACGCGGACGACGCTTGGGCTGCGGGGCCCAGTGGTAGCCAATGTGAAGCCCCATGGAGTGACCCCCGTTAACTGAACACTGGAGTGGATCTCCCCGGGGACCACGGGTGGGGCTGCCAGGGCCGGGGAGGGCGGTCAGGAGCGACGGGTGCAGACTCTCCTTTGGGGTGATAAAAGGGTCCTAGAGCTACCCAGAGGGTGGCCACCCCTCACTGGGAAGGTACCTGACGCCTGTAAGTTATCTACTATAAAGTGGTCGATTTTATGTTCTGGGAATTTTATCAATTTAAAAACCTGAACCAACCTGGGCCCCTGCTGCCTCCCCATGTGGGGTCTCCAGGCCTGCAGCAGAGGGTGGGGCGCAGAGGGGCGCAGGAGGCCAGTGACCTCCTCTGCCTGCTGGCTGCACGCGAGACCCAGGGGAGACAGCACCTGAGTCCACGGGACCCTTGAAGCCCAGCCTGAGGCCAGGGGACAGCTCCCCACTCCTTCAGTGCCAGCCCTTCCCACCTCTCCCCGTCTCTCCTGTGACAATAGGAGCAGGTGGGCCGGCGTCTCCATAGAAGGCTCCTCCTTGGCGGGGACACAGGGCCTGGCACTCTGGGCTGGATGGACCCCTTATGAGACCTCCAAACAGTTCCTGCCCGGGGAGCTGCTTGAAACTGGCGTGAGATTCCGGGTCTTTCAAAATATCGGTTGGAAAAGATGGTCCCTCCCTGGTCCCGGGGACACACGGTGCAGAGGCTGGGACACGAGTGTGTCACCCGACCCGCTCCTGGCACATGACCCTGAGTCTGGAGGTGACCACATGAAAGAGCGGCCGCCGCTTGAGACTGAGGGTGCCTCCCTGGCCCCTGCTGTGCCGTCCAAGAGGCCACGTGGGAGTGGACGGCTGCATTCCAGGTCCCGCGTGCCTGGTGCCTCAGGTTAAAGGCCCCACCTGCGGGGACATGTTTCGCGGAGGCAGCTGTGACTGGGAATCTCTGTCCTGCTTCTCTGCTGAGGAAACCCTCTGGGTGGCCCCAGGTGGTCCCCGAAGTCCCTCCTCTGTCCTCTACCAGCTGTTTCTGCATTCCGTGACCGCGTGTGGCGGGGTCAGCAGGCTGAGGCCGAGGGGCGAAGGCCAGCGGGTCAGGGTGGTGCTTGCTGGTGTCACTGACGGTCCCCTTGTGGGCCGCGGACCCTGGGCTGGGCTGCAGGGTGGTAGCAGGAGAAGGAGCCGACACGAGTCGTCCCAGCTCCCGTGTCCCAGGGCGTGGGCCCCGGCGCCTGGGAGGAGAGGGCGTGGGCAAGGCTGCTGACCAACTGACCAGCCTTGTGGGAACGGAGGCCAGTGACACGCGGTCAGCACACTGTCACGCCACAGGCGATTCTCTGGGAGAGTCGACCACTCCACACACGGCGGCCACAAGGAGACAGAGGAGACCACTGGCCCAGGGATACCTAGTGGCCGCAGAGGCCCAGCAGACAGGAGCCCTGCGTGCCCCCCCCCAGTGCCCAGGAGGAACTGCAGAGGGGAAGGGGGTGAAGGGGCACCAGGGAGTTGGGGCAGGCGGGCGGGCGGGGTGCAGAGTGAGCAGGAGCTGGGCCCTTCCACCCTGCACCCAGGAGGCCTCTCAGGCCAGCAGGAGACGGGAGGGAAGGAGGGAGGGAGGGAGGGAGGACAGACGTGGGGCAGACACTGTGATCAGTGGCTTCAGTGTTGTGGAGCAAGAGGGAGTGGTGGGGACTGGGGCCAACCGGCATGGACCGGCTCAGCCTAAGCAGCAGTAGTTGGTGGCAGACACCGCTTGGCTGCCCAGCAGGCATCACCAAACCCTTTGTCCTTAGCTTCTCCTTACAGAGGGCAACAGAGACAGCTTGCTTTCCTGACCTAGTGTTTTCCTGTCCTCCCTGTACCTGGCTCCTCCCCTGAATCATGAGAGGATGTGGTGGTTGGAGTTACAGCAGCCATCTTGGGACGTGAGGCCGTGAGCATAAAAGCTTAAAGCCCCACATGCTGAGGCTGAGGCATGGAAAGATGAAAAGAAACCAGTCTTCAAAGATATAATTGAGCTGCGGAGCTAACCCTGGGGACCAGATGGCTTGCTAAATGCACACTAAATGTGATTATGGTTTAAGGCGATGTCAGTTGGGCTTTTTAAGTAAACTGCCCAGGGCATTCCTAAAGATTCAAGGCTCCCGTCGGGCTCTGCAGTGGGGGCGTGTGAATCCATGTGGCCGGAGCGCCTGACTTTTCAGAAGACAGAAATCTGGAACTGTATGAGAGCCGTCTCAGTTTTTTGAAATGCAGGCAACAAACACAAATGAGTTGGACCCCAAACCAAACCAAACAAACCAACCAAAGCACATCTGCAGGGTGGGCGTGACCCCCCAGGGGACAGAACAGTGAGAGTCCTCTGCCCGCAGGTGGCCAAGACACAGCCAGGAAGCGCTCCTGACCTGAGCAGAAGCAGCCTGGGCCCCACAAACACGTCAGCGTCAGGTCAGAGTCCAGAGCTGGGCCCGGGATTCTGGAGCCCTGGGGAAGGGTCCAGAGACCAGGATGAGGCTGGCCTCCCCGGAGAGTGGAGGCTGGGAGCAACTTAGTGCTGACGGCGTGGACCTGGGCTTGCAGGCTGAGGCTCAGACCAACTGCGCCAGGGATTGGTGACGTCCCTGTAGCTGTGCGTCCCCCCAGGTCAGGAACCCTGTGTGGACAGCCGCCACAGCCAGCCCACCCTGCTGCCCCACACTGGGGTGCTAACGGGAAGTTCATTCAGTGCGTGGCACTTTTTCCACGTCAGTCCCACCCAGATCTCCTCTTTTCGTGGCTGGTTTCCTCTCACTCTCCATCCCTCCACTGGCAAGAATTCTGGTGTCTGATGCTGTATTAGTTTGTTTATCATAGAATGAAATACCTGAGGTCGGCTGACTTTACCAAGAAAAGAGGTTTATGTAGCTAGGAAACAGCTTCCTGAGCTGAGAAAGGGAAGAAAAGACAAAAGGCTTGTGGAGGTCACAGACCTGAGCCTGAAAGCCCAAGACCAGGCTGCCGCTGACCTGGCCCTGGCAAGGCCCCCGGGACAGATGGCTTCATGGCAGCAGCCAGGGGTCACGTCTCCATGCAGGAGGCCATCACGGGGTGGGACCCGCTGCACGTCTCACCACAGCCCTCTGAGGAGAGCTCACCTCAGCAGCCCCCGGGAACTATCTTAATTCCTCCTGAGGCAGAGCCCCCAAGGGTCCTGTGTCTTAAGGGTCCACCCTGGGGACAAAGCTGTCAACCCATGAATCCTCCCGGGGGACAAACCACATCTGAACGGAGACAGACGCAGTCTCTGTTTCTATTGCTCTTGGGAAACCTGCGCTCGCCTTCTGGGTGGGGGTTGATCCCTGTGAAGCCCGTGGGTCCATTTCACGTGGCCTCTGGGTTTTCCACCTGCGTTCAGTGGCCGAGGCCCTCTGAGCTGCTGTGTCTCCTGGTCTGCTGTCGGGCCCTGTCTTCATGAGCCTCCCGCTCACCCCCGGAGGATGCCAGGGTGGCCTCCTGCTCTCCGGCCGCAGGCTGCAGTGACCCTCCTCCTTCCGGTCCCTCCTCTGTGTGAGCAGGTGTCCTTGGGATTCGGCCCCAGGAGAGGGACTCTGGGTCCAAGGCAATCAGGCCTGGCTTCCCCCAGGCCTGGAGGGAGCCCCTGCAGGGCGGCCTGCTCCTTCTGCCATCCCTGGAAGGACTCAGGTGACCACAGGTGACGCCTCCTGTGTCCTCATTCACGTTTGGCTCCTGGTGACTCTGAACACCCCCTCTTGGGCTTGCTGCCCTCCTGACGTCCTCCTCTTTTTAGGTGGTGACAGTCACGATGGCGATCCCTTCACTGGCCCAAGCCCAGCTCTCACGGAATCCGCCCCCGGGGAGCCTCTGCTCTTCCCGTGGACGTCGCCGGGCGGTCGGTCCTGGCTCCGCGCATGACACAGGTCTTCTCGAGGCCCATCAGTTTACCCGCATTGTCTGTCACCCTCCTGGGGACCCAGGAAGCAGGTCCTCCTGGGAAGCCATGGAGCAGGGTTCCCAGCCCCACCCCGCAGCCCAGGGGCTCGGCCAGCAGCGGGGCGGCTTCCTGGGTCACCTCCTGGATCTGCTCGCGGCCTGGGTTCCCCCCCAGCACCACAAACAGCAGCAAAACAACCGATTCCCCAGAGCCAAGGGACCTCTGTGTGGGTCCACGGGGACACCCAGGGGCATCTCCCCCGAACTTACTGATGCCACCATTAAAGTACCGTTAAAATACGAGTGTGGGTCTAGAGCGGTGGTGGGGTGACCTAGAAGGAGTGGACACCAAACAGTCAGCAGATAACACCAAAATGGGAAAGCAGAAGCAGGATGAGGGGGCCCTGCCCCAGGCCAGGTTCAGGCAGGGATGGGCGCATCCCCCGGGGGCCTGTGGCTCCGGTTCTTTCCTTTACCCAGAATGCAGTGGGGCGGAGAGCGGGAGCTGGGAGGCCCAGTTAGGAGGTGCGCCACCT
Organism: Spermophilus citellus; assembly: GCF_964194105.1. NCBI lineage: Eukaryota > Metazoa > Chordata > Mammalia > Rodentia > Sciuridae > Spermophilus > Spermophilus citellus. The sequence continues at coordinate 5,455,642 of NC_138185.1, read as the reverse complement.
CCTCCACGGCCCTCATCGTCCCCTGCCACTCGCTCCCCTCCATCCCATCAACGTTGGCTGAGGGCCTACTACGCGCCCAGCAGGCAGCGCCTGAGAGTGCTGGTGCTGACTTCCTGGGTGTCAGAGCCTGGAGGAGCCGAGAGTCCACACGGGATGGACGCGTTCGCCCGTGTCTGAGTATCAATGACCACCGTGGAGACGTCACAAGTCACCACGGATCGCGAGTTCAAAGCCGGCCTCAGCCACTGAGGGGCCCTCAGCAGCTCGGGGAGACCCTATCTCTAATCAAACACAACACAGGGCTGGGGCTGGGGCCCAGGGGACAAGGGCCCCCGAGTTCAACCCCGGGGACCAGAAAGCATCCCGGGAAGGTTCAAAAAGAGCCCCCTGTGGGGCCCAGACCCCAGCACCCGAGCGGAAACAAAGCTTCGAGATTGGCCCTCAGCTCTGGGCCAACAGGGACCAGGTGGCCCGTGTGCCAGGGAGGGGGGCGTCCTGGCGGTCTGGCTGAGGCTGAGGTGTCTCCACGTTTGCCGTCTTGAAAGCCCCCAGAGCCACGCGGGGCCTGCACCTCTGACCTGGCTCGCCGTGGGCAGCCCGCATCTGGGTTTGGTCAGGCGGGCTGTGGATGTCACAGTGGCCTCACTCACAGGGAGCGTAGACCGTATTTAACTGGCCATAAAACAGCCCACATTCCTGAGAAGCCGATTCGGAGGGCGGTCCTGTCACCGTGTCTCTGACTCTGGGTGGGGGGCCCAGGAGCCGCGGGCTGCAGGGGACAAGCCGTATCCACAGCCAGCCCCAAGCAGGGCCTAGAGGGCAGTGCCAGGTGATCGGGCCCACGGCAGGCCGGTGAGGCTCCTCCCGCCACCCAGGGACAGAACACACATATCTGTTGGTTCCGTAGAGACGTGGATGCCAGAAACAGGCCCCAGACGCCGTGTTGCCCTGTGGTTCACCAGGGAGCATCGAGCGTCTCCAGGGACGGGCTCCCTCAAGCCCCAGACGTCACCAAGGAACCCCTCAGTGACCCTCAGGTCCAGCCAGGCGGAGGGGTCCAACACGTTGCGGTGATGCCGGTGGGGACCTGGGCGGGACCGCCCACTCCACAGACTCCTGCTCCAAGTCAGGGACAAGGGACCTCTCTGGCCCTCTCCTGGTCCCCCTGCTCCTCCCAGCTCACGTTACCTGGCTGTGACCGTCCTTTCTTTGGTGGCCCTACACTCCTGCCATCATCTTGCAGAAGCAGGGGCACCGCTATCTCCTTCCACCCAACCAGGCTCCAGGGACCTGTCCTCCTGTCCCCTGGCAAGGCCCAGTTCCCAGGAGAGTAGGAGGTTCCTAAGAAATGACAATAAGAGAGCAGCTGTTTGTCGTTGGCCTATTTCCACCTCCAGCACAGCCCTGGGCACGGGGCAGACGTCCGGTGCCCACTTACCAAAGGAGGAAGTGAAGGAGTGAATGAGCTAACATCGTCACCAAGTGCCGAGCAGCTGGCCTGAGCCAGGCGCTGTGAGCCCCTGGCTGCTTCGCCTAGTCCACCCTCCATCCCACAAGGACATCAGCAGGGCAAGGTGAGGCAGGAGACCATCAATCACTTCACTGACACTCCTGAGCACCTACTGTGTGCCTTCACCACTTCCTGAGCACCTACTGTGTGCCTTCACCACTTCCTGAGCACCTACTGTGCACCTTCACCAACGTTTCCTGAGCACCTACTGTGTGCCAGTCTGACCAAGTCCTGGGGGCCACAGGAGTGGACAGAACCATGAGGAGCCCTGCTCAGTGGAGCGGACACCCTGGTCCCGGGGCTGGAGGGGAATGTGGTGACGTGTCCTGTGGTGAGACGGGCTGGGCCATGGGGGGCAAGGAAGGGCCTGTGGGGTTGTCAGGGTACGGTGGGGTTGTCCACATCTGAGCCAGGATTCCCAGGACATGAGAACTTGGTGGCAACTTGCGACCTTTAACTGTGGGGCTGTGGGCAGCAGAGCTGGGGCCTGGAGCCAGGCGGTCACCCTGGGCTGGCCGGTCTGCACCTCCATTTTGTCCAACCTGCTCTCCTTTCTACCCTGGAGACTTCTGAGCAGCTTCAGTGGGAGTCTGGCTCCATGTAGCTGCAGGCCTCTCTAGGGAGGAGGGGACGCAGGTGTCCCCTACACGGCACGAGCTCCTGCTCCCAGCCGCAGGCGCCTGGTTGGTTTGGACGGTCATGGGGTGCCAGTCACATGCCCACGGGGACGCTGCAGGGGCAGAGCCCGTAGGACAGCAGCCCTCTGCCAGGGCGTCGCCTGGGACAAGCAGCGGCCAACATCTGGCTAGTGGCAGGGTGGCCGTCCAAAGAGCCAAGATCCGTCTCTGGTCTACAGTTTCCTGCAGTAAAGACGACCTTCTCCAAATTGATACTTTTTCAAAGAGAGGGGTCAAGGGCTCACCAAAGTGACCTCCCGCGGCAATCCTCCGACGCCTCTGAGGATCGCAAATCTCTCCGACCGCCTGGCGGGGAGGGGGGAGGAGCTCGTAAAATGCCCCAGGACTCCTCTCCTCTGCGCCCGCCAAGCTGCTCCACCAACTGTTTGCCGTTAGGAATCCGGTTCCTTCCGCAGCCCTGTAAATTCCAAGGGGGTCCCTCTAATGCACCCCAGGAAGATGCGGGAATCACTTAGGCGAGAGCCCCGCTCCGTTAAGATGTCGTCCCCTTCCAGATCAAAGCCCCTTGTCCCCGTCCTAGCAGCCATAATTCACTCCTTGCCCTCAGACCTCACGTGGCTTTTAAGGTTTGATGCTCTGAGCAGCTGGACGCTGGCTTTCATCTTGGCAGGGCCTGCTCCCCACCTCGGTCATCCGCCCCATGCGGCACAGGTCAAGTCGTCACCAAAGCCCTGCGTTGGGGCGCCCTGCCCACGCCTGCCTTGGCAGCGGGGTTTAAAGGTTCCCTGAAATTCCAGGGGCGTCCCACTTCCTGAGCGCTTCACAGGGACCGGTCAGCAGAAGGGACAGGTAAGGCCCGCTGAGGTTTCCTGCTGTTTTTTTTTTTTACATTTGGTCCCCTCTCTGTACAAGGCAGCAGGTACAGGGAGGGGACAGGCGCTGCCCATTGAGCTTTGGCACTAGTGACGGCGTCTCCGTGCCGCAGCCCTGGCAGGATGTACCAGCTGAGGGTCCAACCTCACCTGTGCGGCCTCCTTGACCACCACCAGTTTGCACAACCAGCAGCTGACCCCAGGGGACATCAGACACACTCAAGTGAAGGGCCAGTCCCCAAACACGTGGCCGGCATTCACCCAAAGCATTGAGGTCAGGGGAGCCTAGGAGGCCCAGCGGCTCACAGCAGAGGGGAACCTCGGTGGACCCGGGAACAGGAAGTGGACCCGGGAACAGGAAGTGGACCCGGGAACAGGAAGTGGGCCCTGGTGGGGAAGCTGCTGCAATCCGCAGGAAGCCTGCAGTTGGGTCAGCTGGTGTCAGCTCCGGGTTCCTCCGGCCTCTGCCCGCGGGTCGTGGAGGATCCGCCTTAGGGGAGGTTGGAGGGGGCTCTCCGCGTGTCCTTGGGTGTCTTCTGCCGCTCTGTTTTTCCGTCAGGATGACGACGCCACAGCGCAGGGTCAACCCGCGGGGTCCCCACCCGGCCCCAGACCTGTCTCAATGACAGAGGGAGGACGCTCTGAATCAACCCTCCCTGGGCGGTGGGTGTGGTGGGCAGAGCGTGCCCTGCGCCCCAGGAGAGTCTACCCCGCAGCCCCTGACGGTGAGGGTGGATGGCAGACAGGACGGCAGGCTGCGGAGAGGCCGAGGTGGCCCATCAGCTGACCTGAACTAGGCCGTCACCTGGCCCCTGACAGGACCCAATTCCATCCCCCAATTCCATCCCATCATCCTGCAGGTGGGAGAGGGAGGCAGAGTCAGCATGGCGGGCAGCTGCGGGGCCGTCCACTGTGGCTGGCTCAGAAGAGGCAGGGGCAGATTCTTCCGGAACCCTGGAGGACCACAGCCTGCGAACACCCTGACCCCAGCCCAGGGAGACCCTGTCCTTCTCCTGACAGGTGGCATTGTGGTCACTTGGGACAGCAGGTCTTGGGACTGAGGTACAGGGACACTCTGCCCCCTCCCCCCCATGGGGCTGCCTGGACCCAGCTCCGTTCTGTCCCCACACCACGGCTCCTGCCCTGTTTGCCGGCTGCAATGACCTCCTGGGGAGGTGGGGCTCCCCTCACCCACATCTGACAAATGGGGACCCTGAGGCCAGTGAGTGGTGCCGCTCGCTGTCACCAGCTGACAGGTGGCGGGGGATGGAGTGGGGTGGGCCGGTATGCAGGCCAGGTTCTGAACCCCGGCACTTGGCCATGGTGCCGAGACCAGAACTCTCAGGAGGGGCAATGACAGCAGGAAGCTTTGCGTTAGGCCACAAAGGGGAGGCTCCCATCTGTGCCCGTGAGCCCCCCCCCCCCCGCTGGGCCCAGGGCGGGGGGCAGGACGCCCACTCCTCAGGACACTCACCAGGTCGCCCGCCCATCCTGAACCAAGTGGGAAGGTTGTTTGGAAACGCTAGAGTCAGGAAGCAGGTGTCTGTGGAGCCCCGCCAGCCAAGCCCGCACCCCTCCTGGCCCTGCTGCTGGGACGGCCACCATGACCCTGCGTGCTGGCACCCCCGGTGACCAGGAATGACTCCCCGCTGCACAGTCACGCGGGGTCCTAAAGCAACGCACGCCACAGCCTGTCTTCTTTTAAAATGTGACCCTCTGCTCCTCCCGGAGCTTCCGCACGGACTTTGACTCTCTAAGTAGCACGCAGCAATGTCACCGCTACTTTGGAGATTTTGGGGGCACTTAGCTTTTATAGCGGGGCGGTCACCTGCTGGCCTGTCCTCATCCGGCCTGGAAACCCCTGGCTTCCCTCTGGAGCCTCGGTTTTCTCCTCTGTCAAGTGGCAGCCAGTCACTACCAGCAGGGAGTGAGGACCGAGTGGTCAGAGGTAGGCCAAGGGCTGGGCCCGGCCCCTGGAGGCCCTCGGTCAGGGCCAGCCCTGTCCCTGGTCTCTGATCACTCGACACCTGCCACTAAGTTAGCCGCCCATTCCTGGTGGCTGTGATGACGCTGACCATCACTAGGTACTGGTTAGGGGACGCTATTCGGCGTCACTGCCTCCGGGCTGCCACAGAGGAGGACGTGGGGGCAGAGACTCCACAGAGACATCTGTTATGCATGTCCCCCGGGGAGGGGTCTGGGCGGTGGTGGACAAAAGGGGCTGGTTTTAAAACAACAAAGCCAATTTGGCACGGTCTGCCTGGTGTCGTGCGATCTTTGAAAGAGATATTGTGTGATGGGGAGGGGGAGGCGGGAAGGGGTCGTATTTATACTGTAAAGGGGGGCCCTGACCTTTGCTGGCAGCAGCCTCTCCCTCTGAACTTGCTGGGGTCCGGCCCTGCCGAGCCGCCACAGCCTCAGACTGAGACTAATGCGAGCCAGCTGACTGCGAGGCCCCTTTGCTGGGGGTTTCAATTCTCGCTAAGCCCGGGAGTCTTGGGAGGCGCCTCGGGACGGAGCACAGTTCTTTGCACGGAACCTGTGGCTGCTCAGCCAGGGACCCGATAAGGTGATGCTATGGGGTGACCTGTGTTTCCTGAAAAGATGGGGTCAACTCCTAGCGGCCCTGTCCCTGTGTGTGACCTCATTTGGAAACAGGGTCTTCCCAGATGTAAAGACGCTAAGCTGAGGCCGCACTGGATTAGGGGGTCCTTACAAGAAGACGGGGACTGGACACCAACAGCCAGGGGGTCCCAGGGGATACTGGGGCAGATACTGGAAGGCCTGGTCTGCAGGCCCGGGAAGGCCGTGGCTGGCCTCCACCCGAAGCCAGCGGAGAGGCATGGGGGAGCTCTCCTAGGAGTGTCCAGGAGGAGCCAACCCTGCCCACACCTGATTCCCATCCTGGCCTCCAGGACCGTGAGACTTGTATCCTTTTGGGCCACCCAGATCCCGGCCACGGGGCGGGGAACCCAAGAACGCCGACACAGGGCCCCGCACACTTGCTGGCGCTCACCGACTTCCTTCCGACTTTGGCAGGACAGGGCCATGGACTCCGGGATGGCCTGGCCTCCGACTGCAAGACTGAGGCTGCCTCCTGCCCCTGCCTCTGGGGCGCTAGGTCACCCCGGCACGTCCCCTTGCTCTGTGGGGAAGATGTTGAGCTGGACCCGGGTCCGGGCTTCCTCGTCCCCTGCCCCTTCCCACTCCTGCCAGAGCGTCAGCCCCCACATTGTCTCTCTATTTTCTCACATCAGCTTCCAGTGGTCTCGCGTGTTTGGTGCAGGGTCGCTTTATCCCAGGCCGTAAATCTGTGAAAACAGATATTCCCAGAGACACGGAAGGCCTGCAGGCGCCCAGGGCCACGTCCTGCTCACTTTATCCCTGAACTGTGGAAAGTGGAAGAGGACAGAAAGGGCAGTGGCCTCCTCACCATGAGAGCAGCTTCTGGTGCCACTGTCACCTCCGGCGTAAACTAATCTCTTGTGCTAATGACAGTCAGGAGAGGTGACGGTGTGCTGTGGTGACAAACATCCCCCATACCTCAGTGGCCTGTGTCTGTTGGCTGGAGTGTCACAGTCGGGGCAGTGCCCCCGCCCACCTGAACACTGTCGGAGACGTAAGGAGCTCCCGGGGGTCTCACATCATCCCTGGACTTCTCGGAAGTGCCCCGGCCATTCCACTCTCAGCTCTCTGGGCAGAGTGGACCAGGGGCCTCTGTTCCCTTCCCTGCCCTCAGGAAGGGCAAGACATGCAATCCTGCCCCCGGGTCATCTGGTGTGGTTCGATATTGGCACTGATGGCGGTCACGCGACTTGGCCGATCCTAGGTGGACCGAGACAAACCCCTATCAGGAGCTGGCAGACTATGGCAGGTGGTGGCCGCCTGTTTTGGTCAGTGAAGTTTCACTAGAACATGACCAGGAGGTGGACTCCAGGGTGGCCTGGGCAGCACTCCGGGCTGAGTGGCAGAGTGGAGTCAGGACCCGGGACCACCGCCTTCAGAGCCCACAGCCTCTCCTGCCTGGACCTTTGTAGCCAAGGCCTGCTGCCCTGAGCTTGAGCTAGACGGCGCCTTGCCTGGAGCGCGTCCTGGGGCCCCAGGACACAGACTCAGGCACCTGCTACTTCTTTGCCCCTCAGAGATCAAAAACATGCCCTGGCCCTGAGTTCTCGGCCCACATCAGGATGTAAACACGTCTCTCAGTTTGGACTGTGACCTGCGAGGCCGAGAGCCACTGACTTCTGTCCCATCTCACATTGCAGAGGGGACGCCGAGAGCCACTGACTTCTGTCCCATCTCACATTGCAGAGGGGACGCCGAGAGCCACTGACTTCTGTCCCGTCTCACATTACAGAGGGGACGCCGAGAGCCACTGACTTCTGTCCCACCTCACGTTACAGAGGGGACGCCGAGAGCCACTGACTTCTGTCCCACCTCACGTTACAGAGGGGACGCCGAGAGCCACTGACTTCTGTCCCGTCTCACATTGCAGAGGGGACGCTGAGAGCCACTGACTTCTGTCCCGTCTCACATTGCAGAGGGGACGCCGAGAGCCACTGACTTCTGTCCCGTCTCACATTACAGAGGGGACGCCGAGAGCCACTGACTTCTGTCCCACCTCACATTGCAGAGGGGACGCCGAGAGCCACTGACTTCTGTCCCACCTCACATTACAGAGGGGACGCCGAGAGCCACTGACTTCTGTCCCACCTCACATTGCAGAGGGGACGCCGAGAGCCACTGACTTCTGTCCCACCTCACGTTACAGAGGGGACGCCGAGAGCCACTGACTTCTGTCCCACCTCACATTGCAGAGGGGATGCCGAGAGCCACTGACTTCTGTCCCGTCTCACATTGCAGAGGGGACGCCGAGAGCCACTGACTTCTGTCCCGTCTCACATTGCAGAGGGGACGCTAAGTCCCAGAGAGAAGGCGTGTCCCCCTGCACTGTCCTGTGCTGGGAAAGCCCAGAGGAGCCTTGCTGCCCTTTACCACCTGCCCCACCCGTCCAGCCAGGGCTGTGAATTCCCCAGGTCAGTGGGTGGTGGACTGGGCTCAGTCCCAGGTGCCCGGCTTTCCCCGTGCAGCCCTGGGAAGCCAGACCAGAGACAAGCTGTGTGTGTGTGTAAACTGACTGAAGGACCCGCAGGACACGGGTGCAGAGGACCAAGTCATAAGACAACAAGCACGGCAAGGCGCCACTGGTGTTTGTAAAACCCCAGAGTTTCCTACTGGTGGGAGAGAAACACACACGCACACACACACACATACACGTAAATACGTAGAGAAAGTTCTGGAAAGACACTGTTATCACTTATGTGATTTAAAATGGATGACAGAAAATAAGGAGCAGTATAGGAGGCAGGTGGATTTGGGTCTGCAGGACGCGGTGGCCCTCTGGGGCACACAGAGCTGCTGAGGATGAAATACCCCTGAGCCTCGGGAACTCCCTGCGGTTTCCTGGCTCAGGGTGGGACGCTCGGGCCTGGGGCAGCCGGGTCTGGCTGGTTCCCAGTTAGCATCCAACTTCCAGGAGCAGGTGAAATCCGATTTGTTCTAAAGATGCAAACTGCGCTGCCGTGGCCTCTTCTGGGTGGAGATGGAGGGGCTGTGGCTGCTGGTCTCCCTCCCCGTGAGGAGGCCCTGCCCTGTGAGGCCCTGCTCCCCCCCAGGCTGTGCCCCCCCTTATTCCATGGAGACAGAAATAAGGAATGGGCCTTAGGTCCTTCAGGAGGGAAGGTGAGCTGGATGGTTCTGGAACTTTCCAATGGGGTGACCAGGGCCTGCAGGGTAGACCCAGGCCTGGACCCAGAACCACGCTCTACGAGGGCCTGGCCTGAGGAGGTGGGCGGAGAGAAAGCACCTCTGCTGTCCCCCACAGTCACCAGGTCTCTAGGGTGCAAAACGGACCACCTCCCTGTTTTAAAACCCCCCAAGCTGCCTAGGAGGCGCCCGGGAGAGTCCCAGGCCTTTGATGCCCGCCTGGCCTGCCTGGCCTCCTCTGACCCCACCTCTCCAGCACCCCCTCTCCTACCTCCCTGCTGGGAGCGCTCCCGGACTCACTGGCTCCAGGTCACCTCCCAGCTCCTCTGGTCCCCTCCCTGTTTATGGCCTTGGATGCTCAGGACACCTTCACGTGCCGAGCCGTGACTCCCAACGCGACTGTGTTTGCAGACAGGGGCTTTCAGGAGATCAAGGTCAGATGAGGTCACAGGGTCATCAAGACACTCTCCTTGTAAGAAGAGACACCAGAGACTATTCACCAGGCACCCAGAGGACAGGCCACTGTGACTGACAGCCAGGAGGTGGGCAGTCACAGCCAGCAAGAGAGCCCTCCCTGCCGGACTCCGCCGGCACCTCAGTCTGCGGCTCTCGTCTCCAGATCTGCGAGGAAACAAGATTCTGTCTCTTAGGCCTCCAGTCTGCCGTCCCAGTGTCCTCTCCCTGGGACGTGAGAGCCACCCAGGCCCAGGACTGCTCAGCCTGCCCCTGGCCTGTCACCTGGGACGGGCCGTGCTCACGACTGCTCGCTGAGTGAATGATGACGGTCCCCCCCCACAGCCACCTGCCTACCTCAACTGTCACCGTGCAAACCAGCAATGGTGTGGGCACCCTGCCTGGAAATCCATGGGTATACTTTGGGGACACTACGGCATCCAGTGGGCAGGTGACAAGGGCCATGTTGTATTGCCACTCGGGTTAGTCCAGCAAACTGAAGCTGGTCTCAGGTCCCATCTGACTTTCGAGCGTCCCACCAGACCCTCACGCCAGTGGAGTCCTGGTCACGATCCTAGGATGCGGGGATGTGTCCAGGCCACCACTCACTCTTGTAGTGACAGCCCTGCCCTTCATTTGTGGACCCATCACGCCTGCCCTCAGTGACAAGGGCAGGGTTACAAATGCTTGGGACAGAGGCTCAAGGCCATCAAAGTCTGAGGCGCTTTCTGTCTGGTTCCTTACAGTGAAGCTCGCCGACCTCGTCCCAGCACGTCAGCGCCTCGGGCACCTGGTTAACACGCGGGACGTTTTTCCAGGGCTTTGACCCACGTGGTCGGTGTAAGAAGTGATGGCGTCGCATTCGACGGGAGCTGACGGGTTCCATCGCTCTTAACTGAAGGTTGACCGATATGCCCTTGTGCTCCGAGAGAGACCGAGAGGTGAGCGACTCATGACAGTGTGAGCAGGGAGCTTGTGGCACCTGGGCACGTCTAAAGATGTGCCTGGTCCTGAGAACAGGAAAGTGGGGGACCTTGTGGGGCAGCCTCAGGGGACGGGAGGAAGGGAGGGAGCAGCAGAAGAGCGTGGATTACAGATGGAGAGGGTGCAGAGCTGACCTGGGCCTCACGGCCAGCCACCGCGGCTGACTCTCCACATTGGCCATGCCCGTGCAGAGGCTCGTGGCCAGTGGTCACACTGCTGGTGACGTCTGTGTCGCCCAGATTTTCTCCTGAGAGTCTGTATGGCGGGGGCGGCTGTCCCGTCCCGGGGGCTCTTCACCCCACGGCCACCGAGCAGAGCCGGCTTCACGTCCCCCAGCGCCAGTGGGTTGCCTCAGACCCTGGGCTCTGCTGGCCCCGCTCTTCTCCAGTTCTGGGCCCACTGACCACACCGCCGCTGGGCAGCTGGGGTGGCTGGGGACAGCTCACGCATAACCAGTGGTCCTCGGTCTTCTTTGAAGTCCGTTTATCAGCCCTGTCACTCGAGCATGTTGACTCACTCCGGGCTGCTCTCCCCCATGACCTGGGGCTATCGAGATGTCCCCGTGAGCCACCAAGCTGGGAAGGATGGCTGTACGTCTGTATCTCCTTCTGATTTTGCGAAGAGATGTCTACCACGATGGAAAGTCACGTCACCGTCACCACACTGCAGGTGACATCTGTGCTGCCTGTGATACCAAGCCGTCAGTCACTTCGTGACCTCATCTGACCCTGACTCCCTCACGAAGGCCCACCTCCAAATACCATCACCTCGGAGGTTGGAGCTTTAACCTGCACGTCCTCAGGGACCAATGTCGGTCCCTCACATTGACTGGTTACCCTCTCACCCACCCCTGCACGAACCAGGTTAAGTTGACTTAAAAAACTCCCTTAGCTGGGCTGCCCAGTCCCTCAGCTACACGTCCATCACCTACACACCACAGTCCTCGGTCTCCCTAGCCACATTTCCAGGGCTCAGTGTCCCACGTGGCTGGCAGAGGCTACAGGGCACCATGTGGACCCAGGAGGCTCCACAGCCACGGGAGGTCCACCAGACAGTGCTGTCCTGGCCATCTGCCAGCTAGACCCCCCCGTGACTCCAGGCTCAGTCCGTCTCCGGCGTTTTCACCCGTCGTTCGCGTGGCGTTTGGAGAGAGGTGACCAGACTCGTCATCCAGCCAGAGGAAAAGGTCACCTGTTGACCTCCCCGTGTCCATCTGCAGAGGACTTTGCTCCAGAGGGCAGCGAACCTGCCGGCCCATGAAGGTGACCCCGAGGGGAGAGGCCACAGGGATGCGGGCTGGGGACCCCACCCACCCTGATTCACACCCGGAACCCGGCCTGCGTCCAGCAGCCCGGGGACGCCAAGCCTGGCTCCCGTCCCGATGGACGCAGTGAGATCAGGCCGCCTTGGCCTGCTCAGAACTGGCCGGGCCAGGAGAAATGGGGACATGGCCCTCTTCACCAGGAGGAGGTCCTGGGCCCAGACACTGCCACCCAGGCTCCCCGGGATACACCTCCCTGTGAAATAAGCCAGGAGCTGGCATCTGGAGGGCCCGCAGTGGCTCCTGGGTCCCTCCAGGCTGGGACTGGCCCCCTCCATTCCTGGCACAAGGCCCTGTGGTTTGGTTAAGAAAATATGGAGCTAGACTGCAGGACAGAGGGACAGACGCCACACACCTGCTTGTGGGCCCCACTGGGGACTCGAGGGCAGGATCGAGGTCCGCGGCCAGTACCGGGAAGTGACACGGAGATGCCACACTCAGATACTGTTTCAGGGCATTTCTGGAAAACGGATCTGCCTGCTGGGACCCCTGGTGTCCGGCAGCCACGGGCCCAAGCCGAGCAACACCCTGCCCCCAGCTTCAGTGGGGTACAGCTTCCAGTTTGCCACGTCCCCACTACCCTCGCAGGACGCCTGGCTCACGTCCCCCCTGCACCCCACCAGAGCCCAGCGCCATCCCACTGTGACCCCCTCACTTAGAAGAATCATGGCCCAGAGCAGGGTCAACCCGTAGAACCGCTGTAGTCCCTTTAAAAAAAAAAACAGCATTTTGTTTTTCTTGGTACCAGAGATTGAGCCCAGGGCCCTTAACCACTGAGCGACATCCCTGCCCATTTTACATTTTATTTTGGGACAGGGTCTCGCTAAGTTGCTGATGGCCTCACTAAGCTGCTGAGGCTGGCTTTGGGCTTGCAATCCTCCTGCCTCAGCCTCCCAAGCTGCTGGGATTCCAGGTGTGCGCCACCGTGCTTGGCTAACATCTGTTTTGATTTTGAAATGTACGTATTTCCTCCCAGCGTGTCGTCTGTTTTCTGTTTGGTTTGCTTGTTTTTGTGGTTTGGACCTCGCCTTCATTTCTGACCTTCTTGGCCACGCCCCTCCTGTAGTTGAACTTGTCCGTCTTTCCTTCCTTCCCTCCACACTGGGGTTGAACTCAGGTGTGCTTCATCACTGTGCTATATTTTCAGCCCTCTTAATTTTTAAATTTCGAGACAGCGCATCTGGCTAAGTTGCTGAGGCTGGCCTGGAACTTGCGATCCTCCTGCCTCAGCCTCCCAAGCAGCTGGGATTACAGGTGTCCCATTTGTTCCTCTTTTCTCATTTATGGATTTTGGATTTCTAAGTCATGGTGAGAAAACACTTTTCCACTCCGAGGTTATAAAATTGTGCTTATTCTTGTTTTAGTACTTTTACGGTTTTCTGTTGGACATTTAAACTGTTGGTCCATTTGGATTTTTTCCGTGCATGGTAATGGGGCGTGACTTTTTTGGCTGAGTAGTAGTCCATGAACACCAGTTGCCGAATGGTCCGTCTTTCCCCAGTGACTTGAGATGCCATTTCCCCATGTACTAACCTCCCGTCCCGGGTCCCTTTCTGGATGGCACGTTCTCGCCCACTGGTCCATCTGTCTGTCCTTCCTGGGATCACACCACGTCGATGGCTGAAGCTGCCTGACACCCTTCCCGGTCGGCCTGCCTAGTGCCTGCTGCTCTTCTTGTAAAGAACTCTTCAAGTCTGATCCACTTCACGGAAGGGAAGATGGACGTCAGAGACGTAGTCAGGACACCTGTGGCCACTCCACCCTGAGGTTCGGGTTTTCACCAGGCTGGCGACATCGCCTACAGTCAGGTGGCGCTGGGTTGGCTGGCACGTGTGCGAGGAAACAGGCATCTTCAACGTGGTGGTGGGGCTGGCACTGGTGTAGTTCCCAGGGAGGGTGACCTGAAAAGCTACTGAGTTTAAACATGGACTTGCCCCTCCACCCTGAGTCCCACTTCCTGAAATGGAACTGCCCCTCAGCTATACTTGTATAAATCAATCAATAAATGGATAAATAACATACAAGTGGGGTTTTCATAGCCACATCCATCATTGATTAGAAAGTGCCAAAGCCTGGAACTGAGCCAAACAGGCTCTGCTAAGGAACCGGTTAAATCGTTCACGGTACACCATCCAATGGAATAATAGGTACCCAGGAAAAAAGAATGAGGATGTTCTTTGTACGTAGTGACTTAGAACGTTCTCCAAGGCCTAGAGCTAAATGCAGAAAGCAAGTGCAGAAGGGCGGGTAGCGAGTTTTCTTTGGGAACAAGAGCACGTACAGATGTTCCTGCCATCTTCTAGAAGGTATTGTGTCTTCCCAACAGAGCTTATGAAGAAAGGGAGGGCCGGGCAGGAGGCTCAATGCCGTTTTGCAATCAGAGTAGCAGCAAAATGAGTCACCGTTCTGGGGAGACATCCCAGAGAGTGCAAAAGAAAACCAATGACACACAGGGGCCACAGGAGGTGAGAGTTCTTAGCAGGTGGGGCGTGAAGACCCTGGGGTGTTGGGTCATGAAAACAAGGACAAAATGCACCAAGAGGGGCCAGGGGGCCATCTCTGCAGAATCAGAGCCCTGGCAGGGCAGGTGGAGACCGGCTCCTGGAGGCGGAGGCGCTGACCTCCTGTGGGAGGGGCTCAGAGCTTAGGACAGCACCCGGGAAAGGCAGCTGTGGACGAGGCAGCGCAGGCTCTGGAGTTCTGGAGACCACGTCGAGTCCCAGCCTGAACACTCGCTGGCTCTGGATCTTGGGAAAGTCCCTTGGCCTCTCTGAACCTTTTCCTCATCTGTAAAGCAGGGGTTGACAGTGTCCAGCTCACGTGGTCCCTGGCAGCACCAGAGAAGGAAAACCTGTTCTACGCGTCCTGGTCCACCGGCTCCGGCTTCAGCTCCAGTCTCCCCCTCACTGTGCTCCTCATGCACCAGTCTCCTGTCCACGCGCTCTTCCCCTGGCCGGCCCCAGATAGTCAAGATGTCACCTGGAGCTGCTCCTGCCTCCGGGCCTTGGCTCTGGCTCTTCCCTCTGCTGGACCGCAGTCTGCTCCTCCAGGGCTGCCTCCCTGCATCCTGCAGGCCCCTCACCCACTTATTGCTGCTCCACCCCTCCCCTGGTCACGGCCACCACCCTTGGTCCTTCTTGGGCTTTAACGAAACCTAGGGTTGGTTATCTGTCTCTTTGTCACTGGTCACACCGTCTCCCCCTGAGGGAACTGTCCTGTTGACCTTGCGCCCCAGCACCTGAAGGGACGCCAGGTGCACAGCGGCAGAGCGCTCGCCTGGCCGGCGTGAGGAACTGGGTTCAATCCTCGGCATGTAAAGAGGAACAAGTAGAATAAAGGCATCTGTCCCTCCACAACCACAAACAGACAAAAAAAAAAAAAACCCAAAACCAAAACGGAGCGAGAGGGGGAAGGGGCGCCCCTCTACCCCATCCCTCTGTCCCTCTACCCCGTCCCTCAGCAGGAAGCCGGGGGGGGGGGTGCCTCGGGTGGGAGGTGCCTGGATCCAGCTCTGTAGTCCTGGCAGCCCGAGGGAGTGAGCTCCGGTTCCACTGGGGGAACTGGGAAGAAGCTGGCCCAGGTGGGTCCAAACCCAAGGTCAAGTTCAATGTCCTCACAAACCTCCTCATAGATTGGCGCCACAACTTACCACCGCCCCCCGCAGCCCCCCTGCTAGAGACGGGTCCCAGCGGCTTTGACCCTCACCAGGACTCAGAGAGTCCACTGGCAGGAGCCAGAGGTGGAAGGAGAGGACGCAGGGCCCGTCCCGGTCAGGGCAGGGCCCCGGGTGCCTGGGACTCCACGGCATCCCCAAGGGGTTCGACTCAGTCCCTTTCTCACTGTGTTTGTCATAAAATCTAAACTCCTTATCCCCGAGTGGGTGACCCGGTCACTTCCTCTATGCCTCAGTTTCCGCCTGAGAGTGTCACCAGGGCTGTGTGGATGACCCACGTGACGTCACCTGGTGCCTAGTGAGAGCTCAGCCGAGGTCAGCTGGCACCGTCCACAGGAGCCCGGGCCGCCTGGGCCGGGGTGACAGCTCCTGTGCCTTCCCCCAGCACTTCGGAGTCCCTACTGGACCCGCTGGTCCCGCCACACCCAGAACTCAAGGCGGCTCCTCCCGCCCCGCGCACTGACCGTGCATCTGGTAGGGGTAGGGGCTCTGTCCAGGGGCCGCGGTGCTGAAGCTGGAGCCGTAGCCGAGGAACCCGCTCTGGCTGGGGGAGTGGTTCAGGTTGTCCTCCGTCTTGATGCCTTGGGAGGGGAAAGAGGCACCGAGGACACAGGGTTAGAAGCTTCCCACCGCTGGTGGAGACCCCGAGGCCAGTCCCCATAGCGCCGCGTCCTCAGCCTCCGGCCAGCAGCTGCTGGAGGGCGGACGACTGCCCACGCGCTCTTCCCCTGGCCGGCCCCAGACAGTCAAGATCTAAATGAGGTACTCGTTGTTTTTTGGAAAAATCATGACATTTCACCCCAAAGTATATACTGATGGCTTCTCTGAGAACAGGATGGTCCTGCAAAATGGGACTGTGCTACCGTGTGACGACAGGCCGTCCTGGCAGTTTCCCGTGTCATTCATGGGTCCAGGGCTGTCTCGTGACATCGGGCCTGGTGCTAGGAGGCTATTTCTTACATTCTAGGCACTATGACAAGCGGAGACGCTACCTGCCTGGCTTTCGGGGTGCGTGAGCCCCCACTGCATAGTGCCATGTATGGCTTAAGTGTCCATCAGGTCCTGGGTGAAGGATGTCACTTCATGGTAAGACACACCCTCTGCCCTGCTCTCGGGGACCTGCTTAACCCAACACTGGCAGCCACGGCATAAATCCGCCTTCTGATCCAGCAAACCCGACATGATGACCCGAAGCGAGGGGCCAGCCCAGGAGCAACTGGCTGGGGAAGGACGGCGTTGAGGGTGACAGGCTGACCCCTCCCTGGTGGCCCACTCACTTTCTTTTTACTAAAATGTAATGAACACACTCTAGGAAATTCAAACAGAGGCATAAAGGAAAGCATCTTCTCCTCCCCTGACCCTGGACCCAGCTCTCCTTCCCACAGGCAGCCACTGCTACTGGGCTGTGGTTCCTGGGTTCACCTCACAGACAGGTGTGTGGGGTTACAGGTGGGCACTCACTTCTTAATGAAATAAACGGAAGGCTGGGCGCAGTGGTCCACGCCTGTGATGCCTACAGCTCAGGAGGCTGAGGCAGGAGGATCACGACTTCAAAGCCAGCCTCAGCAACTTAGTGAGGCCCTAAGCAACTCAGGGAGACCCTGTCTCTACACAATGTTCAAAAGGGGTAGTGCCTCAGTGGTTAAGCATGCTGGGTTCTATCCCTGGGATCAAAAAATCAATTGATCAATAAACTGAAGGAATCGATAATACTCTTCTGCAATTTTCTCTTTCATTGCAACAGATTATGAAGCTCCTCCTTCTTCCATGTTTGCAGCTGTGCGGTCTTTCACGTCTGTAAGTACCACACACACACATATCTGCTGCAGCGTGGTTTACAGTTATCACACACACACTTTGGTGCACATGTATAAGTATGTCTTGGGTGAATTTCCAGGAGTCCCAGGGCAGAAGACATTTTTGTGGACATTGCTTAATAAATAGGGTCAGGAGCAGTGAGCGCCGGCCTCCCCCCACCCTCTTCCAGTCCTTGTGAAACCTGCTCCTCCCTGTCTGACTGCTCAGCATAAAGCAGGGTCTTGCTGCTGTTTAATTTTTCCTTTCTTTAAAGGAGGTTTCTAGTTCTGGGGGTGGTTTTGTGGTTGAGGGTTCCCTTTTCCACGGTCCCCCTGGGAATCGGGAGCTGGACTCGGAGTCAGGAGATACGGCTGGGGGCCTGAGGCTCGGCTCCACTCCTGGTGACCTGGACAGCTTGTCCCGCGACCTCCGCCTGGAAGCTACCTCCACATGAAATGCAGGTTGTCAGGAAAGTAAAGGGAGGGAGGGAGCAGCTTCGAACCCTGACGAGGCACCAAGAGCACACCCTTCATCCTCCCGGCACACCCACTCGACAGGCAGTTCTCTCCGCGTGTTAAAGATGTGGGAGCCAGTCCAGGTGACGGGGTCCCGCAAATGGCAGTTGACAGTGAGGTCAGGAGTCTTCATCTTGATCCTGTGGTGGAAAGGGGTGCTCTGGTGTGGACATGAGGTGTCCCCCAGAAGCTTCCGTGTCGATGCAGGAATGTCCAGAGGTGAGGTGAGATCAGGGACCTCATCCGTCCAGCCTGGTTGGAATGGACTGGGTGGTGACTGCAGACAGGGGGTGTGGCTGGAGGAGGCGGGTCACCGGCCGTGTCCTAGAAGGGTCCCTCTTCCCTGCGGCCCTGGCGCTGTCTCTCCTGCTCCCCAGCTGCCATGACTGGACCAGGGCTCCTCCTCCAGGCCCTTCGGCCATGATGCTCTGCCTCCCTGAGGCCCAGAGCAAAGGAGTCGGCCTCCGTGGATGGAGCCTCTGAAACTCTGAGCCCAGACTAACTTTTCCTCCTCTCCGTGGTTCCTGTTGGGTTCTTGTGGGTCACAGTGACGTAAGCTGACCAACACGAGGGGCTTCCTGTGGCAGACAATTGACTCTTCAGTAGCAGTGATCACGGAGTAGCGGGTGAACCTGACCTGCACCTTCTTTGGCTTGGGGTGCCAGGCTCGGTCAGCCAGGCGCTAGGGACAGTCTGTCTCCCTGGGCACCTGGAGTCACCCTAAACTGTGTGGTGCAACCCCAGGTCCCGCCTGGGCCCTGCCCCGGCCTCCCTCGCATCCTCTGCTCAAGCCACGGCTCAGCCGTTTCCTTCATTTTAGCGGCTGGCGTCCACGTCCCCGGGTTCAGCCAGTGCCTGGAGGGGGGCTTCTGGGTCAACGCCAGGTTCTACCCTCACGGCCCAGGATGGAGGGACGCAGCTCCTCCTGCAGCACTAGAGTGTCTGTCCTGGCCAAACCTGGGCAAGGCCATTGGGACAACCTGGGAGTGTGGGCCTCCTTCATCGCAAACAGACACGAACTGCAAGAACATCTCTGCACTCAGGGTCTTTGCAGTGGGTCCCCCTGTCTGGAATGCATGCCCTGCTCCTGGTTACGCCTCTATCCGCCAACGGCTCTCATCTTCCATCGCTCAGCTTGAAGGCTGCCGCCCAGGACTCGCTGGGCCTCCACAGCAGGGAGTACGCCCTCAGGTCCCTCATCACCTGATCCTTTATCACCTGTCCCCTCCTGAGGCTGAGTGCCCAGAGGGCGGGGCGGGGCAGCCTTGTCCACTGTGGTATCCCCCCACGTGGCTCACTGTCTGGCATGTAGCAGGTGCTCAGTAAATATCAGAAGAAGGAATGAACAGGAAAGAAAAATAAGGATTTTCACTCTTTTGTTGCTGAAGGGCTGGACCCTAAAATTCTGACCCTGAGGACGGGAGGAGGTGGCCGGGGACGTGAAGGGCCACATCCTGTAGGTCAGTGTTGCTGGGTTGCGGTCTGGGCGCCGCCACAGCTCACAGTGGGAAAGGGCAGGTAGTGGGGAGGACGTGGTCACCCTCCCAACCTGGTGCTGCCGTGGCTCTGAGGCCCTGTCCGGACTCGTACTTCGTCACCTTTTTAAACTTTCAGTGTGATTCGTTTCTTTTTATTTCACTCAAGTGTCCATCTGGGATGGACTGAAAATTTTAAAGCAAAAACTGAAAACCTGGTCTTTCCCGTGTACGGGAAGGCGCTGCGCCGCTGGCGGACACGTTCACGGCCAGGGCAGTGGGGCCCCGCCACGTGCCCGGAACCCCTCCATCCAGGAGCCTCAGGCTGCAGCTCAGGGAGGCACGGGGGCGGGGAGCATTTCAGAGAGGGTGTCAACAGCTGGGCACTCATTCAACACGCATGTCACCCGATGTCCCCAGCAGCTGCCGCAGGCCCGGGACGCAGGCTTCAGGTGCTGGAGCTTGGGTTCCAGGAGATGCGGCAGAGAGAGCAGCAGACTGCGTGGTCGGCACAACCACCCCGGGTGCACTCGGGCCGCACGAGGGGCCGCCTGGCTTGTCCCCCAGGCTCAGCCTGCTCTCCCTGCTCCCTGATCACCCTCACACCCCTCAACCCTCCAGACACGTGGATTCCTGGGTCTCTGTGTAGAGTCCTAATGATGTGATAAAGAAAAACAAAGCAGAGAAGGACATAGTAAGGTTCCGTGAAAGCCAGTCCGGAGTTGGCATTTTAAACAGGGTGATCTGAGAAGGTCCCGTGAGGGAGGTGATATCTGAACAAAAACCCAAAGGACGTGAAGAGAGCAAGATATGCGATGTCCAGAGGGAACAAGAGGTGCAAAGGCCCTGAGGTAGATGCAAAGGCCCTGAGGTAGGTCATACTTAGTATGTTGGATGAGTAAACATGGAGGAGGCCAGTGTTGGAGAGTACAGTGAGCAGGGAGGTCAGAAAGGCCGTGGAGTGGGGGCAGGGCAGGTGTATTGAAATGGGAAGCCTCTGGCTTTGACCTGGAGTGACAAGAGTCCTGGGGGGCTCTGAGCACAGAGGATGGCAGGAACTGGTTTGTGCCTAAAACTGCTGCAGCCCCCTGCGTCTCAGATCTTATCTACTGTGCAAATCCTTGATCAGCATGTAACACAGAATTCTCTCCCAGTTGATTGGTGTGCACACTGCCCGAGGTCCTCCCTGCACCCAGTCACCCTGCCCAGGCAGCCTTCACAGCTGGCCTCGCAGACCCGCCCTCACTCCCCTGCTGGCCTTGACCGGTTACTTGTGGGCTCTGGGTACTCCACAGGGAGCAAAGGGAAGAAGGAAGAAGCCTGACTCCCCCAGAGCTACCGCCCCTTGCTCTTCCTTGTGGGCAGCCCCGGCAGTGCTAAAAGACTCTGGGACAGGCTGGGAAAGCCGCGCACCTGCAGAGGACAGACTCTCCTGCTTCCTGGGTTTCCACTCTGCCACTGGATGCCAACAGAGCTCCCAGCGGCTTGGGAGGCTGAGGCAGGAGGATCACGAGTTCAAGGCCAGCCTCAACAACTTAGTGAGACCCTGTCTGTAGGTAAAATATAAAAGCTCTGGGAACGTGGCTCAGTGGTTAAGCACCCCTGGATTCAATCCCTGGTACAAAAAAAGAAAAAAAAGAAAAAGAAAAAACGAGAAAAAAGAAAAAGAAAGAAAGAAATGCAAGGAAATTGTAAACCTGCAGGGGTCTCTGGGAGACAGGAGCCTCCCCCATTAATTTTTCAAGTTGGACGGTCAGTTCTTGGGTGTTTGTGGATTGCTCTTTATGTTTTCCTCCATGTCTTAAATATTGCATAATAAATGGAGAAAAAAAATACCCGGTGCTCCCAACACCCCTGTCTCTACTTGCTCCCTTCAGTTGCCCCGGCTCCCGGGGCTGTTTAAGCCAGAGTGAGCAGTCCCATGTGCCCGGGGCAGAGCCTCTCGACAAGATTCAGCAGGGTCTGAGCGGACGATGACACACGCCGCATGCTCAGGCACAGCCAGGCAAAGGAAGCGGTTTTCCTCCACCTGCTGCTCCTCAGTGACTCGGACACTCTGGGGCTGTGTGGCCGCCTGGCTTCTATTGACACAGCTGTGACATTCACTGGGCACCCCTGGGAACAGGGCCCTGAGAACCAAGCCCTTTATATAGATCAGGGCCCATGGGCTGAGTCCGGCCCCCAGCCTGTGAGTGTAAATAAAGTTTTATTGGAACACAGACACTCCCATCAGCGTACGCACCATCTGGCTGCTTCCAGGCCACCACAGCAGAGCTGAATATTTGTGACTGAGACCACAGGGCCCACAAAATAGGCCCTGTTTAATATCCGGCCCTCCTCAGACAAAGTTAAGATGATCTCTGACATAGATAATTTTACTTAATCCTCACAGCAACCACGGGAGGCTGGAGTTAGTATCACTTCCATTGTATGAAGGAGGAAATGGAGGCCCAGGGAGGTGAGGCCATTCATGGGGCCTTACAACCGGCCCTGGGCGGCGGAATCCCAGGCGGGTGATCTGAGCACCTACCCTGTGCCATCTGGGAAGGTCACTGAGACAGTTAACTAACCTTGAACCAGATTAACTTCCATCCGTCCGATGCCGTGTTTTGTCTGGGAACAGGGCTAGTTTCTCTTTTATGTGAAAAATAATGAGGCTGCATTTTTCTTGGCTGTCAGCCAGGCCGGGTAGCTTACATGATTGTATCATGGTGGGGGGATGGGGAGAGTTAGAAAAGATGTCCACACCTGTCACAGGTAATCCCCCAGGATTTATAAAACCCACATCCGGGCAGTGGGGCTCGGATCCAGGCTGCCTGGTTTTAACTCCACCTCTGCCACCAGCCAGCTGGGTGACCTTGGGTGAGTTGTTTACCCTCTCTGATCCCCTGCTTCTGTGTTTCTCAAGGGAGGATCATGGTGTGACCTTCCTTGTAGGGGTGAGACGGGGACTAAAGGAATTAATGGACATCAAGCAAAGTGAGGGGTGAGAAGTCGACGATGGTGGCGCATGGTCAGCTGTTTTTGCAGCTGTGGGTCCCTGCCGTGGCCTCCAGATCCCCCCTCGGTCTCTCCAGTGGCCTTTCTGCTTCCCCAGCCTCTGCCCTCTGCCCGCAGGCCTCCCGTGGCTTCCTGTCTCACCCGGAACAGACCCCCGGTCCGCTCAGAGGCTCAGGCTCTGCCGCCCGGTCCACGTGCCTGGCCCCATGCGCAGGCCTTCTTGGACCTGCCCGGTCCCTGCCTGTTCCGCAGCTGTCCTCTGCCTGGGTGTCCCCCTCCTGTGCCTGCACGAGGCCCCCTCTCCTTCTCGGCCGAATTAGCTGCTCATTTAAAGGTCTCCCTGCCTTGAACCTGAAACAGACCCTCCCGGTTCTCGACTCTCTGGGGAGCTCCTTGTCTTCCTTGGACACCACACTCTTGTGGTTTGAAATGCACAAACGTCTGAAATGTGTCTCGTGCTTTTCTCCCTCAGGACAGGGTTGGCTTATTTAGTTAGTTTTTTTATGTGGTGCTGGGGATCGGACCCAGAGCCTCTCACATGCTCGGAGAGTGCTCTTCCACTGAGCCCCCGCCCGGCCCTGGGGCAGGGTCTGCAAACCCCAGTGTCTCCCTGGGACAGGGAAGTAAGTAGGCGGGTGGGGCTGTGGCAAACCGAGGCTAATGGGAACAGCGTTAGCCAGGGACCCCGGTGTCACCACTCGCCAGCCCCAGACGAGCAGCTAATGTTTAAAATGTCGAGTTTTACCACATCCAACGGAACACACCCAAAGATCACCCCCCCATCTTCAACCTGCGAGTTCTGAGACGATGGGGCTTTTCTGCCTGGCTGACCGCCGTCCACACAGGACCCACAGAGGAGTGGAGGAATGAGAGACGGGGCGGAGGGGGGCACTGTGAGGGACAAAGGGAACCCGAGCCCCGTCTCTGCAGGAAGCAAGGCCACGTGGCTGGGAAGGCAGCGGAGCCTGTCGCCCTCACAGGTGGGGAAGCCGAGGCCCGAGGGTCAGCTCTGCTGTCCCCCTCCTGTGTTCTCTCCATGGCCACGACTTGGGGGTTCCGCTGCGTCCTCCTCTGTGGCCTCCCTCCCTCAGATTCAACCAGCGGCCCCAGGCGAGGCCGACCGTCTCTAGCTGCATGGTGGACGTGCGGTCAGTGTGGCCGTCGGGGCGTTCCCCCTTCTCTGCCCAGTGTTGGGGTCAGGGCTGGGTAGGCGGGCTCCAGCTGGGGCCTTTCTGGGACTGGGTGGGAGGTTCTATTTTGGGGAGCTGCCGCCTGGAGTTCTAGAGCTTTCTCTGTCCCCACAGCAGGAGGCCTGGCCTGAGGCGGGCCCACGCTGAAGGACACAGGCCGCGTTGCTCAGATATTGTCACTTGTGCACCTGGATCCAGCCCTGCCTGAACAGGTTGGTCCCTAAGCTGATGGGTGGGTTTGGTCACTCACTGCCTAGGGGCACTGGGTGACACTTCAATTAGACAGAAGGGAATGGGGTGGACAAAGCCCAGAGACAGGGCAGACCAGCGGGTTCCCGAGTCCCCAGTCCCTAGCAGGGAAGTGTTGGCAGCCAGGAGGAGAGGCCACACCCATTCCTCCCTCCCCTGACATTACCTGGGAAGAGAGCCCCGTCCCCCCTCCAGGCAATCCCTGGCCTCCCCATCTCCCTCCCCACCTCTGTGATCACTGCCACAGGGCCCAGTTTGACCAATGAGGGCCCAATGGTACTCTGTTGGAACCCCAGGAAGATGGACTCTCCATTGGAAATGCTGAGCTGAAGGGAGGCAGTCTACAGGCACCGTCTTTGTTGCTGCGGGGAGAACTTAGGTGGAGTGAGACACATCCCTCACCATGTCATCTGAGCACCTGGATCCAGCCACACCTGATAATATTTGGATCCCCAGATGTACCAGCATGTGAACCACTAAATCCCCAGTTAATCCCTCAACTGTCTTGGGTTAGGTTTCTGATTCTTGCCATCAAAAGAGCCCTTGCTTGAATCTAGAGAATTTGAACCATGTTTACAGGGTCTTTTTTTTTTTTTTTTTTACCTCCAGTCCAAAGCCTGGATGCATTTATCACTCTGCATTTAACTGGGGCAAAGGGAAGGACCAAGGGCGTGATGTCAGGCCCCCGGTGTTGAGAGCAAAGCCAGGGCTGTCAGGTACTCACTGTAGGAAGGGATTCCGTAGGCTTGTGCCGGAGGCGGGTAGGCCGTGTAGGGGACAGCCTGCTGGATTCCCCCGCCGTACTGCGTCTGGCCGTAGGCCGCCATGGTGGTGGGAGGCTGGCTGGGCAGGCCACGGGAGCAAGGCCTGTGTGGAGGGAGAGAAGCTGAATCTCCTGGCGCGGCCCAGCAGCCCTTCCCACCACCTTTCCTGGGGTATTAACTCTTCCCAGGGAAGAAGCGAGTTACGTGTCCATCAAATCTCACTTCATTTTCCTCCTGGGAATCAGGAAGATTGATTCCCCTGTTGCCCGTGCAGACAGATCAACCCATGTGGCAGTTATACTGTAAGTCACTCCCAGGTGTGGCCAAGGACCCCCACCCCCACCCCCGAACTTCCTGCTCTCTCTCCTCTTTTGGTAACAAAGGTGGAGGGCAAATTTGCAAGGGCAAAGTCATGATCTGGGAAAACCTGTGTCCCTGAATTGGCCAGTGGAGGAGGCTGCCCCAGAGTTTCACCGGATCCATGCTGGACTGGATGTGAGTAACCAAAAGCAAACAAACCAATAAACAAAAACAAAAACAAAAAACAACCAACCAAATCCCTCAAACCTTTGTCATGTGAAACCACTGAGACTTCAGGATTTGCTGCTTGTTGCAGCAGAACCTATCCTACCCTGACTATCCATCCTAACTGAGATACCTTCCCAGCTTCAACAGAGCTGTCAATCAAGATGTCCTGCTCATAGTCAAGGGGTGGGACAGGGTGAAGGTCAGCCAATCAAACTGCCCTGGGAGTGCAACAGTTACACTCTGAAATGTCTGTCCTTCCATTTCCTATCTCGGGGGTCCCTGAAGCTGTCCTGCACTGGGTCTTTCTCCAGGCCCAGCTGCGAGGGCTGGGCTTTCAGGGGCCACTCCCCAAGACCTTTGTGATATTGTGACTGCCACCAACCACCGAGATCTTACGTGGGCTGGGAATCGTGTCACCTAGGCCTGGCGTGTGCTTTTGAGCTCATCTAATGCTTTTAGGAACTCTTTGTAAACGGAGCCCTTACAATTCCCATGTTGGAAATGAAGGACTCAAAGCTTGGAATGAAGACCTAGAGAGGGATGACCTAGAACTTCAGCCCTGGACGACTCTGACCTGTCACCACCCCACCCCCATTTCACACATCACAAAACAGGCAGAGGGAGGCCAAAAACCCGCCAGAGCACACGGTGGGTACAGACTGCGACCCTGACTCTAGAACACGCCCCAAACTCTCCGCCACGTGGCCCCCGCCCGCCAGAGCAGGGGACTGGGGGCGCGTGTCTATCGTAGTCAGTGTCCGCGCCCCCATCTGGCTCCACTGAGGTCACCTCCTGTCACCCTAGGTAAAACTTGTCTGGTTCCAGATTTATTGTTTATACAGACGTAAAATCTGATTCTCCCACATATGGAGCCTGGTGGCAGGAAGAAAGACGGACACCAAGTCGGTGCGATGATAGAAGATGTCCCCTTCCCTGCTTTCTTGACTCTCCTGCTGTGATAAAGGTTTTGGGGGAACTTTTTCTGAAACGCACAAGGCACTCATTTGAGTGAGGGATGGCAGAACCAGTCCCAGAGGGCTGTCACCTGTCCATGTCCTGCCCTGTGGGGCCTGGCGGCCACACCCTGCGGACCAGGCTTCCTCCCTGCCAGGTCTTATTGGAGAAGCCTCTGAGGGCCCCTTAGAAGAGGAGTAGGAGGTGGAATCCAAGAAGATGCTCCCCTCCCATCCAGGCCGATTTAGACTTGGATTAAACTGGGGCTAAAGTTAAAACCCAGAGAAAGGGTGGGGACGCGCTCTGGCCTGGGCCCTAAAAACCTCAGGGGACTTCTACTACCTACGCCTCAAAGGTGACGGGAAAGGCAGGTGACGGAGCCTTCCGGACACTGGTTCTCCATGGGAAGGAAGGAGATCTCTGGATGCTGAGGAACGCACCACCTGGCCCCAGGGACACGTGGACACCTGGCCCCAGGGACACGTGGACACCTGGCCAGCCAACTCAGGGCTCCATGCACAGCCAAGGACTGGGACTGGCAGCTCCGAGGGTGGGCAGCAAGCAGAGGGCCCTGGGCACCTCACTCTGGGGCACTTAAGGCCCTGGGCTGGGAGCTGGTCCCCTGCTCTGTCCCCACGAGACTGAAGCCCTCCGAGGGCAGCGACTGTGTCTCTGTCTCCCAGATTTGGTACTGAGGGGAGTCGGGCGGATGCTAGAGAAGGAAGGGGCAGGGGAGGAAGGAGAGAAAGACGGAAGAGGGGAGGAGGAGGGAGGAGAGGGAGGGGGAGAAAGAATGGGGGGTGGGGGAGGAGAAAGAGGTGGGGCAGAGGGAGGCAGGACAAGGAGGAGCCAGGCGAGGACGAGGAGGAGAGGAAGAGGAGACACCAGCGGCCTCCCAGACCAGGCCCAGGCCCCACTTCCCGGGTGGGCTGCTGGACCGCCCCCTTGTCCCCAGGGGGTGGCTGAGAGCCGGGCTGGGCTTCCTGTCCAGGAGACCTGCTGGAGCCCACACCCTCTCCCAACCTCACCCCAAGGAACAGGGAGAGTGAGCAGGGGACACACTCACCTGGCCAAGAGCTGGGACACGCTCGGAGAGGCTGGTTTGGTGACACCTGAGGGGAAGAGAGACATTGGAGGGCTCAGTGGCTGCGGGATGGGGACATTGTGCAGAGCATGTGAGTTCCAGGGCAGCTCAAGCCGGAGGCCTTGAGGCCGGGACTCTCCGCCTCGAAAGCTCATCTGAGGGCGACAGGTAGCCCTCTCCCTGGTGTGGAGGGTTCAGAAGGCTCTCTGGGTGCCCTCGTGTCCCTGTACTCAGTGAAGGGTGACAAAGGCCTGTGGCAGCTCGACAATCAGAGCACAGTCCATGCCCCTTTACAGGGTACCAAGGCCACGCTGAGGTCAGGGAGAGGCCTGCCCTTGGACCCAGAGGGGACCTGAGCCCAGCAAGCCAGTGTTTCCACTCTTGGGAGAACCCACCCTGCCTCAGCTGCAGCCCGAGCCCCAGGGTGGCCGACGCTGGGCTCTGATGATTCCATTTCCCCTCTGCGGGTGACATCATCCAGATGTGAGTGGGGGCTGATCACCTCCCTGGCTCCAGCTGGGACCAGGCCTGCCTTCGGGCACAAGCCTCCTACGTGCATTGGGCAGCCATGGGAGACCCTGTGCGGGAGACGACTAGCGGGGGAGAACGGAGCTGGGAGGGAGTCTGCCAGAGGACAATTTGCAGGTGGACATTTCACCTGGGGGCATTTTTGGGCGACAGCATCTCTAACAACCAGCTCGATGTGCTCTGGGCAGAGTCTGGTCGATCCTAGACGGTGGGTCTAGAGATGGGGCGCACCCCTGCCACCACACCTACACCTGCTGGGGTTGCCCGGCGGGGCCCCAGGCAGGGCCCTAAGCCTCGCTCGGCCTCTGAGCTGCAGACCGGCTTGCACTTCCCACTCCACCCTCCTCAGCTCTGAGGCTTCGTGGGGCTGCCTCCGTCTGGGGCCTCCGAGGCCTCCTGTGCAGCGGGGCTGGGAGTGCTGCACGCGCAGGCGTGAGGAGAGGTGACGGTGACGGTGATGTCCATCGCGCACCGGGTGCTGGTCACGCACATGCCCCACCCTCTGCGTTACCTTACCTGGATTAATAGTTTAATCCTTATAAATGCCCTATGAGAAGGGTGCAGTCTCGCCCAGGTGCAGAGCGGAGGCTCAGAGAGTCTGAGGAGCTCACCCGGGGCCACACAGAGTATAAGGCGTGGAACCGTGATCTGAAGCCAGGCGGCCTGGCCTGAGGTCCCAACCGCAGACCCTGTGGCTGGACGGCAGCCTCGTGGTGGAGCACTCCCCTGGGAGCTGACTAGGAGCCAGCCTGGGTCAGCGGTGTAGGTGCCTGACCCACTTAGTCCTCACAGCAGGGTGACAGGAAGGCAGTGTCCATGTCCCTCTGCACAGAGAAGCTGGGTCTTCAGAGGTGAAGGGCCACAGGTGTGGGGGGGAGTCCATGCCTGTCACCACCCCGTCCCAGCTGAGTCAAGTGCTGTTGAGCCCCTAAGCTCCTTAGGTCCATCTAGAGAGACAGGGCTGGAGGGTAAATGGACAGGCCTGGTTTAGTTCACAACAGTCAGCAGCTCGGCCCAGAGTGAACCGGACAGTCTTCCAACAGAAGTGAGAGTGTGCGCGCGCGGAACGAGGGTGTCAAGACGTGTTTATCACAGGTCACAGTGAACACGGCCGAGCAGGCAAGGGCGTGCCCAGTGCCAAGGAGCCCTGGCACCCAGCAAGCGCTCCCTCCCGTCGGCCGGCGCCCCAGGCAGGGCCCCCACATCGCTCCTTCTTCCTGGTCCCCAGGACCAAGGGACCAACCGTCTCATTCTAGGTGGAAGCTCCTGACTCGAGTATGTTTGGCGATAAATAAATTACTGAATTAAATATCTTGAATGTTTTCTTTAATACACATGTAAATATCCACAAAAATCCAAATCTGTGGCAGCGGCATTCCTATGGGCGCAGGCGAACTCGGCTTCCAGGAACGGGAAGCGAGCTTGCTCTCTCCAGGAGATCTGTCCCCGCTGCTCTGAACCATGCCCCCCCCAGCCTCCCTCTGCCCCGTCCCTCCGCCCCTCTGCACCTGCCACGGCTCCCCTTCCCCCCAGCAAGGGAGAAACTGGCCCTGGCGAGCGCAGGGCTTTCCTTTTGCGGACTGCGCCAGTGTTTAAAGAAGACTCTGCGTGTCCTCTCCGGTGACCTGTTGAGCCTCTCCATCCCAGGACACCTAGGGGACAGGGGAGCTGGAGGGCAGAGGCTGTCTGGAAGGGCCCTCTCTCCCTCTGGCTGGGGTGTGGACTCCCCTGAGGGCCCCCACGGCTGTCTAAGCGCCTTCCCGCCAGCAGAGACACCAGGCGCAGTGGGAGCAGCACCGCTCCGGGGCCGGGCAGGCGGAGGCGAGCTGTGTCGGTGCCCCTGGACAGGCCACGGTGCACTCACACTGCAACAGAGAGGCCAACAGGACGTCATCCATGACAACTCAGAGTGCAGCCCTGGTGACCCGACCCCAACATGGCCAAATCTGTCCACTCCAAGCTTCCCCTTCCTGTGGCGGGGACAGCGAGCTCTCAGACGGGGAGGGGCAGAGCCCCCTCCCTGACTTCCGCTTCCTTCCTAGCTTCCTGGGGCAGAGGAGGAGGGTCCGCTAAGCAGGCGGCCAGAAGCTCCGGGACAAGCTCACCCATTCACCTGTCGCCCACCTGTGCTGGCGTGGGCTGCAGTCATGGGAAGGCAGGAGGCTCCTACCCTGGGGAGGCTCCTGTCTACGAATGAGAACTGATTCCAGTTACCATGAGGTGAGAGGAAGACAGCGGAGGCTGTGGCCCCTCCACATGCCCAGGGCCTCCTGGGACTAGCCAAGATGCAGACGGTGATCCTGGAGGTCACAGGGCTGGTACTGCAGGCCAGCACCCTAGGCTGACCCAGGACTGCACGTCACTGAGGTCACTAAGAAGCGTCACAATTCTGGGTTCCTAGGAATAAATCTTCACCCAGAAACCACAAACTCTAAAGTATGTCGGAGTGAAGAACGGAACACAGTTTAAGTGTCCCTTGTCTGAACTGCTTGGAACCAGAAGTATTCTGGATTTTTCCAGATCTCAGAATATTTGCATATGCATACTATAATGAGACACCGTGGAGATGCCTTAGTCAGTTTTCCATCCTGTAACGAAATGCCTGAAGCTGTTCATGTATAAAGAGAAAAGGTTTATTTTGGTTCAGGGTTCTGGAGGTTCAAGACTGAACTGAACCTTATGGCTTTGGGCCTCTGGCAAGGGAGCCACACCATGATGGGAGTGCTCACCTCAGGAGCCAGGATGTGGAGAGGAGGAGGAGGAGACCCTGGAGGACATGCTGACCTAAGGACCCCCTGCTGGGCCCCACCTCCTAAGACCCCCAGGGCTTCCCCACAGAGCAGCCTGAGGACCAAGCCTTTCCCACGTGCACCTCTGGGGGACATTCAAGATCCGAATGTAGCAGGAGGGGACCCAAGACATTTAGGTTTCATGAACACCTTATACACACCCTGAAAATAATTTTATGTAACGTATTTAATAATTTCATGCACTAAGCAGTTTCATAGTGGAGTTTCTCACTTGGACGGTTCCTCGTCTGCCCTCAAAAAGCTTCAGTTTTTGGAGCTTTTCAGACCAGGGTGCTCCACCGGCATAAAGGAGCAAAACACAAGATCCAGTTCCTACAAGACACTACGGCTGTGCGGCACACACTCAGGTGTCACTTGCCTGAGGACACACACACAGTCCATGCATCCGTTCACATGTTCGGCAAGCGTTCACTGTGCACCTACTGTGGACCAAAGCCGTAATCCAGTCTCACGAACTGCTAACTTAACCTCTGTCCAGAGAAAGCAGCAGGCTTCAGCCGTCAGCTTCAAGTTCAACTCCAGACCTGGCTCTGAGGCACTGGAGCTGTGTGACCCTGGGCCCGTCTCTTCCCTTCTCTGGGCCTCAGTTTCCTCATCTGAAACACGGGGCAACGGCTCACACCTGCAGAGGAGGCAGGCACCTGTCGAGTGGCAACTGCTTCACAGGCGCAGAGCCACACTAGCCTCCGGCTCTGGGGGCCTGCTGAAGCCGCGGCCATCTGTGCACCTGCTCTGCACTGCGCAGCCTTCCCACGCTCACTGGGCCATGGAGAAGCCAAAGGTTCTGAGCAGCCGCCCTGTCACCCTGTCCCACTGGGCCCCAGGGCCAATGCCTGACCCATCCCCAGAGAGCGGAGGGGCCTCCAGGCAGTGCAGACTGGAGGCAGGTCCCGCCAGCAAGGTGACATCTCCCAAGGGAGTCATTTCGCGTCCCTGAGCGTGGTCAAGTCACTCCCGTACCAGGGACAGCGCATTTGAAGAGCGTGGGACCAGTTCCAGCAGCACGTGCCCCAATTTCAACTCTTCCTCTTGTGCGCCTGAAGTCATCCTTTGTCCCTTGTGGTGGTTGAGGACAGAGGGATGAGGTGGCGTCTCCCATGTGTGACGATTTTAGGGGACCCGCCGAGAGAAGCTCTTTCCTGAACTCTCCAGCTCATCTTCACGCGGGCAGCGGGCACGAGGCCGGCCCAGTCGTTTCTGGAAGTGATTGAAGTCATGCTCTTGAAGTGACCTTCTTTCTAGGGGCTGCTGGAGACTTGTTCATACGTGGGCAGTTGGGATGTCCCAATCCTGGAGTCTGGGGTGACCGTGTGAGGAGGAGTGGCTGGGGGGGACTCCCAGAGGGCAGCGCCCGCCCTCAGCCGCGGGGTCTGCGGTCCTCAGGGCTCCAGCCCAGCTCCCCGAGGGGCCCTGGTGCGAGGCCCTGCAAGGCCAGCCGGGGAGCACTGTGGGGGCCCAGAGAGGGGCGGGCCGGGTCCAGCGCTCCCCAGGCAGGACCTGGACAGAGCCCTGGGCGGCTGGACCTGGTGGACGAGAGGCACCGAGCTCCACCAGCCTCAGGCTGGAGCCGGCCAGACTGAAGCTGAACATGGGGCCTGGGCTGGCCCAGGGAAGGGGAGGCCCAGGGAGGGGGAGGCCTGGGAGGGGGAGGCCCAGGGAGGGGGAGGCCCAGGGAGGGGCGGGGTGGGAAGCTGGGAGCCCCTCCGGGGAGCACGGGTCCCACCTGCCCTGAAACACTTAATGAGATTAGGGCATCTTTTGAAAGAGAAAATTCCTTCCATTCAGCAGCAGCTCTTAGCATCTCTGCCTGCCCCCCTTCCAGAGAGGGGGCAATTCAGTCCGATTTTCCCCTGAACAGCGATGACTGACAGGGCCTGTCCCCAGGTGGCTCCTGAAGCCGGGCCTGCTCCAGGCGGATTAGCTGCTTTCTCCCCATAACCACCCACCAGGAAGTTCTCGTTATCTGTCCCTACAAACGTGAGAAGGCAGGGGACCTTAGAACTCTACCAGGGCTCACAGCCAATAGGAACCGGAACTGTCTGTCATAACCTCCCTGTGCCTCCCTGTCCACCCATCTGTGCCCGCGTCGGCCCACCCATCCATCCTCAGTTTGCCATCTCGGCTCTACTGCGACCTGGGCACTAAGTCCTAGCTGGACGGGACCAGGAACTGAAGTCCCCAGGCAGGACAGGAATGTCGTCTGTGTCGGGAAGGCCCCGGTGCTCAGGTCAAGGACTCTCAGCCCTGGTGCTCAGCTGCCTTGGCCGGAAGTCCACCCTGATCAATCAGACCAGGGGCTGGGATCCAGGAGTGACTATTCAACACAGAAAGACAGACACTCCCCAGGTGGCTCCAAGACGCAGCCAAGTTTGAAAAGCACTACTGGAAACTGGTTCTCAAAGTGGGATCCCTGGGCCAGCCGCACGGTTCCCTGGGACCTGATGGCAGTGAGCGTTCGGGGACCGCCCAGATCTTGGCAGTCAGAGACTGGGGAGGACCAGGGGCCTTTGTGACGCACAGAGTTGGAGGGCCACCGAGTTAGGGCCTTGCTGTTCAGGGCGTGGCTGATGGACCCACACCATGGGGATCACCTGGGTGTCTCAGGCTGGGTCAGAACCCCCAGTTCCACAGGGTACCCTAGTGCACTCCCGAGGGGCAGACACAGCATTCTCTAGAGTCCCCCAGCGTCGAGCACCTGCACGGCCTTTGCCAGGTACTTAGAAGTCCTTTCTAGCCTGGGTCACGCCCTGCCATGTCCTGCTTCACTTCTTCAAAGAACCCCCCCCACCTTCCTTATTTGACCTTCCTTATTTGACCTTCCTTATTTGCTTCAAGATTCAGTACTTGCCCTGGGACTAGAACTCAGCTCTGTTCCTCTTCCCAGCCGCCACCCCAGGGCCTGGCCCACACAGGCATTTAGGAACTACCTTCTGAATTCATTATCCAGAAGAGGAGACTGAGGTTCAGAGAAGGGCAGGGAGTTGCCCGGGTTCCCACAGTGAGCGAGCGATGGCCGGGAGGCACACGTGGCTTGGGTGACTCCAGACCCAAGTTATGTGCAGTGACCATAGGGAGAGGCAAAGGGCACGGCCAGGAGCAAGCCCCTGAAAGCAGTCAGGGGTGGCCTGGTT
Organism: Spermophilus citellus; assembly: GCF_964194105.1. NCBI lineage: Eukaryota > Metazoa > Chordata > Mammalia > Rodentia > Sciuridae > Spermophilus > Spermophilus citellus. The sequence continues at coordinate 5,422,400 of NC_138185.1, read as the reverse complement.
CTCCCCGGGGTCCAGCTTGGAGCAGAGCAGCCCGTCCACCTGGTGAAGCCCACGCCTGGAGGGACGGGGTGAAGGATGAGTGAGGACCAGGAGCTCCTGTGGAGGCCCCGGAGTTACAGTGGGCAGGAGGAGAGGGGACCCCACGGTGCTGCAGGGCGACCCCAGATCTTCTCTGGAGAAACTGCACCTGGTCAGAAGGCAACGCCATCAGAAGTCACGGAAAGAACCTGGTGGTCACTGCAGGGGACAGCTGAGTGACCGGGGCAGGGCAGTCCTGTGCAGTTGAAGAAACAAAGGGGGCGGTGTCCCTTTGAATGAGGGAGACACAGGCCGGAGGGCAACCCCGGCAACCTGTGACCTCTGCAGCCCGCGGGCACCTGGAGATCCATCAGCCTCAGGAAGGGCCCGCGTTCGTAGGTGACGGCGTAGCAAACCGCCTTCCCCGGCAAAGCCACAGGACGAGGTGACTGGCCATTCCGGGGGGGAGAAGACAAGATGGCCTGGTGTGGAAAGGACACGGGGGCTACTTTTTCAAGGACTGTGCATACATCACCCGGGGCCTCGGAGACTGATTCACCTTAAAAGAAAAAAAAAAAGGCCAAGAGAGGCCTCCAGGCAGGGGACAGCAGGTGCAGAGGCCCCGAGGCAGACGACGCTTTCCACTTACACCAAGGAAAGAGGGCCCAGTGAGTGGGGGGGAGGGGAGGGGGGAGGCGGGCAGACAAGGGGAAGGACTTCCAACCTCTTCTGTCCTCCGTCTTTCAACTCGGGTCACCTTTGAGGTCGGGGGATAACTGTCCTCTTGAACAGATGGGGCAGTCCTGTGCCTACTCACCCAGGACACAGACTGATCACAGGGGTGGCTTGATTCAGAGGAGGACACTGAGCAGGCTCCAGCACTCACCTGTCCCCCAGGGGGGCAGGCGCTTCGCACTCAGGCTACAAGTGGGTGGTCATCATGTCCCAGGGGACAGTGAGAATCAAGGTCCAGATGGGGCCCCCAACTTGCCTGAGATTGCTGGGCTGGGGACCGCAGGGCTGGGAGTCAGAGGCCCCTCCCCTGGCAGCACAGGGCCTTTGCTGTCCCCAGAGGCTATGGACAGAGGACAGTGTCACACGTGCTCTAAGTGGACTTGTGTCTCCACTCAGGAGGACAAGGACACCGCCTCTGAACAGGGCTAGGTCATTCCTCTCCAGCTCTCAAAGAGACCAGCCGTCTACATGCTCCGAAGCCCCAGGAGAAGGAGGGTGTCCTCCGCCACCCACTTCTGGCCTCAGAGCCCAAACCCTCTTGGGGGACTTCCAGGAAGGCTGTCCCGGCTTCATGACCTGTATGCAAAGGGAAATGTCATGTCCCGGTACAGCAATGACCACTCATGGAAGCCTTTTTGCTTAAAAGCGAATCCCTTGTGACCTCATACTCCACGAGAAACAGTTGTGCCTGTGGACCGTCATCAAACACAGTGAAAGAGAAAGAGCCGGGGGTCTCAGAATGCCAGCAGCAAATCCCAGAGCTGCCCAATAAAGGGTTAAGCCCAGCACTTGGACTTGTTAGCTTAGTGCCTTCTGCTAACCCGAGCTCCACCAGGAAGGCACACAGCCCAGCAGAGCCAAGGATCGCGGGCATTGTTCTCCTGAAAACCAGTCTGGCTGCATCATCTGCCAGTAAGTTTTTAGAGAGCTTGATCTCTCCTCTGCTTCCTGGACTCCAACCCGACCTGAAAGCATCGGGCCAACGAGTCCTTGTCCTATGTCAAACCCCTGTGAACAGAGCGCAGGCCGGGACCCCGAGATGGCAGAGGAGACGGGAGGACACAGCTCAGAGCCACGGCCCCGAGGGCCACGCCCAGGGCTGGGCCTGGAACAGCCTGGAAGCCGGCTCTGGTCTGGGGCAATGCAGCGAACCCCAGGACCGAGACAGAGAGAGGAGGCTCGGGCACGAGCGTGCCCACCTGTCCCTCGAAGAATGGCACACAATGGCAGTGATGTGTGCCAAAGTATTGACCTGGGGACACCGTGTAAATGACAGCAGGGGACGGGCCCTAGGGACGGTGCCTCGGGATGTGTGGGTGGGTCCCTCTCCAGCAGGGAGCCCACCACCTGTCCACCAAGCTCTCGAGAGAGGCCTACCTTCTCCGTCACTCAGGGCCCCCAGGGTGTCGCCGAGGCGGCTGAAGCTCAGGAGTTGCTGGCGGTGGCTGCTGACAGTGAGGCTGGGTGGGATCTAGCATTTCCTTGCACCTGCGGGGGACAGAGGGGACGTGATTTATTCATTAATCGTGCATGCTCACTAACGATCCGAGTCCCTTCCCTGAGAGCATGAATATCCAGGCTGATTAACGCCCCCCCAGCCTTCTTAGGAATCCCACGTTATAACAATGCACTGAACTTTTCATCCAAGGGAAACGAGGAATTGACATGAGGTACCTGGTCCCCGGGAGAGCTCCCCCGCCTGATTAGAGCATCGCCTCCCTCCTACTGGGCTTTCCCATTAGAAAGATGACATCCAGGACTCTCCTGCGGGCCGTGTCATCGGGATGGAGGGCAGCGAACTCTGGGGCTTCCTGGGACAGGTGGAGGGGGCGCTGGGGTTGGACAGAGGCTCGGGTGGGCTGGGACGCCCGGTGGCTAGGACGGGTGTCATTCGCACAGGTGCAGAGAGGCGGAGGCAGGGCCTCTAGTGCCACAGCCCAGCCACGTGGCCCTCCCAGGCAAGAGCTCACTGATTCCTGAGCTGCTCAGGTTGGAGGATGAGGGCAGGCCACAGGGACAAGTCACCTTGGGTCTCTCTCTTTTTGGTACCAGGGATTGAACCCAGGGTGCTTAACCACTGAGCCGCAGCCCCAGCCCTTTTTATATTTTATTTAGAGACAGGTTCACGCTGAGTTGCTTAGGGCCCTGCTAAGTGCTGAGTCTGGCCTTGACCTTACAGTCCTCCTCCTCAGCCTCCCTAGCTGCTGTGATTACAGGTGTGCGCCACCGCACCTGATGGACTTTCTCTCTTTTTGCTGAAAACGTCTCCGACTCCTGCACCTGTCTGTGTCCATAGAGACTTTCCCGCACTCCTGCCCCCGTTGGGTGGGGAAATGGAGTTTCTAGTGAATGCAGCAACATCACACGCAAGGGCTCGGCCACACCTGATGATGGTTAAAGCACGGTCAGGCGGCCTTCAGAAAGGGCGCGGCTTGCTGGGAGCACTGCATTAGCTCAAGGTCACCCCGGGCGCCACCCGTCACCCCTGCATTAACACAGCACAACATGCGCTAGCCACGAGCCGATCAATGGCCCATGGTTCTAGACTCAGGTTTCATCATAAAGAGGCTATGGACTTGGAGCGTTTTGATATCGTGAGCAAGTTACCAGAACAATCTAAAGCCCGAGTTTTCTCATCTGGAAAATGATCGAAGTAGCTTCCTGACAAGGTCAAGATTAAGAGATTAAGAATCAGAGATGAAGGCTGTGAAGAGAGGACTCAGAGGCACCACCTGGATGCCATCCACTGCCACAGGAACAGGCTGGGATGGACAGGCAGAGTGATCACAGAGTGGAATACAATGCAGCAGAGAAAAGGACTGACCCAGCTCTTCACAGATGCCAGATGCAGACCTACCAACGGAAGCCGGAGCCCAGCAGGGGCAGAAGGGCACTGGGTGGGATCCTGTTTCCACAAAAGTCAAAGGCACAAACCCACATTCTGTGTCACTGAGGACACGGCTGCACACGAGGAAGGGGTAAGTGATGCAGGAGCGTACAACACCAGTTTCAGGAGAAGGTGTGGGGGATGCAATTTGGGAATTGGTGCCCTGGGGCTCCCCCCGAGTTCATGCAGCGTGAGTTCTGGGGTTGCTGTGAACTGGGGGCCATGGGCCCAGTCCAGCATATGCACACCCATGAGCTAAATGTGACTTTCACGTTTTTTAATGGTTGAAAAAAATCACAAGAAGGATCCCATTTCGTGACGCGTGAAAATGTGGTAAGATTCACATTTCAGCATCTGTGGGTGAAGCGTGATCGGAACACACCCTCCTCCTGGGTTTGCTGTCTTGTCTGTACCTTCACGTCGCAGCTCCTGGGCTCAGTCGTTTTGACAGAGCCCAGACGGGCCTCACAAAGCCGAAGACATTTTCTATCTGGCGAGAAAGACGTGCCACGTCCTGGTTCAGCGAATCATCAGGCTCTGGGTAGAACACTACTGCATGGCTTACTGTGATCCTCGCAGGCCTGCGATACTTAATTACCTACCGTTATTAATTACTATTGTTATGATACTGGAGATGGAACCCAGGGCTCGTGCATGCGAGGCAAGTTCTCCACCTGTAAGACACGGCCCGGCCCCTAAGGAGACAGCTTTTCTTTTTTTTTAAGGCAACACTTATCCCAGGATACCCCATGAAACACGCACGGGTTAGTCCAATTCGGGAGTTCCACACGGATCAGCTTCTAGTGCTCATAACTTTACATGAGCTAAGAAATGTTGGCTCCTAGCGATCCCAGGTACACGGACAGGCTGGGTACCATTTCCCCCAATGCCACAGGGCAGGGCGGGATGAGGCCGGTGTCCTGTTTCTTTTAGACCCAAAGCATGTGGTCTGGTGCGGGGCAGAAATTTGCGTTTTATCCAAACCCACTCCCTTCCTTCTTTTGAGTGTGTGCAAATACTTTAAAGTTAAAAAATAATCGAGGGCTGGGGATGTGGCTCAAGCGGTAGCGCGCTCGCCTGGCACGCGTGCGGCCCGGGTTCGATCCTCAGCACCACATACCAACAAAGATGTTGTGTCCGCCGAGAACTAAAAAATAAATATTAAAAATTCTCTCTCACACTCTCTCCCTTCCTCCTCTCTCTCTTTAAAAAAAAAAAAAAAAAAAAAAAGAATCGATGTAAAATTCAGCATTGGTCTCCAGACAGCTGGACGCTATGGCTCTGGGCAGCAAAGGCAGTGAACTGTCAGTCAAAGTCCAAATCCAGTTAATAACAAAACGAGGGGCTGGGCTGGGGCTCAGTGGCAGACACTTGCCCACCATGTGCGAGGCGCTGGGTTTGATCCTTGGCACCACACGAAAATAAATGAATGAAACAAAGGTCCATCATCATCTAAAACAAAAAACCAAAAACAAAAAACAAAAAACCCCAAGTGAATTCTTTCTATCCCCTGAGGTTTAAAAACATATTTCAAGTAGTTGCCAATATTTTAAAAAGTAAGGCAGTTTCACGTAAAAATCTGTATTTTAAACTTGAAAATGGAAGACTATTGCCAGAATCCAGCCTGGCAGCCATGGGCCGGAGGTGACCAGCCGTGGCTCAGAGGTGACCAGCTGTGGCCCAGCCTAGGGGAAGCACAGGATTCAGTTTGCCACAGGCCCCACCGCTCCCCACTGGCTGACACCAGATCCTCTTCTTCCAATGGCACGATTTCCTCCTTGTCCCATCTGTGATAGAGACCCCTGCAGCGGGACACTCCCAGCTTCTGTCACCGGCTTCTTTACTGAGCGCTCCTGTCACCCTGGGAGCCCTGGGCCCAGCCGGCCTCTGTTGGTTTTGCAGCAGGGCGGGAAGGTGTGGGAGGTCAGCTCTGGGAGGGAGTGAAGGCTGACAAGCCGGGTGTGCGCTCCCTAGTCCCTCGCCCAGGATCCCGAGGCCAAGCCAGGGGGAAGCATCTCCATCCCCCACGGCAGCGGGCGCACAAGCTCGCTCATCCCTCATCCCGTCATCTGCAGCTTGTGCCCGAGGGCGGAGGAAGAAAGGGACAGAGGGAGAGAGGGACAGAGGGCAGGAAGTCCTTATGTCCAACAGGATTGTTAGAAATTCCTGCTGATCTTAATTTTCACCCGCCCTCGGCAGCGGCTCTGATGGGTTAAATATGTAAATGTGTGTTTTATGTGTGGCCTGGGTTTTACTTTACATGTTAATTAGGTTTTTTATTTTCAGTGTGCACCGTCAGTTTAAAATGTGTGTCTGTGACGTGTGCATATATTGAATGCGTGTGTACGTCTATGTGTTTAAGCGTGTGCGTGGATACCTGCCGGATGGAGAGCTGGCTTCTAGCTTCGGTTCTATACCAACTACCTGCTCCATTAAACTGACGCATTGCCTGCGTGGGTAGCAGGTGGCCTGCCTCCCCCAGCACCCTAAATAATGCCGCAATGAATATCCTCATTTATCTGCATGACAAGTTTTGGGGTGCTGCTGCTCAGGTCATTCACCCTTGTCTGGTTTTCTTGCTCACTTGTGGGGGCGCCTCGTATTCCCTCATTGTTGGCTTCAGATGTCATCAATTTCTTAGTCTTCATCTGAGTGTTTTCTTTTGATTCTGAAATCTTTCATGATACAAAACAAAAAAAAATCATTAACTGTTTTCCCAATAATTACTTAATTCATTTTTTTTCTTTCTTTCTTTCTAGGTATATAAAAAAATCTTTCTTTATTCCTGAGATTTAAAAATTGGTCCACGTTAAGCTATTCCCTTGGAATTTCACCCTTCCTACATAAATCTTGATTCATCTGAAGTTTTGCTCTATGTGGTTTAAAGTAGTATTTCTCTCTAATATTTGGGAAGATTCAGATAAGCCTCTTTCCTGACTCACCTCCCGGCTGACAGGACACCTTGAATTTCTAGTCAATTGCACAATCATGATCAGAAACAAAAGCCGTGAGGACAGTTTTAAACCCTGGAAGATGACAGACCAGGACCTGGAGGCCCAAATCCCAGAGGGGGAAGTGGGTTGAGTGCAGTCGGTCCCCACTCCTTCCCTCCAGACACTCGCCATCGTCTAAGCAAAGAGTGACAGCGTGGCTTTCCCCTGGCCTCAGGACAAGGCAACTCTGTCACCAGGAGGGGAATCCCGGGGTATGAGGACCACAGAGGTGGGGACCACCTTGCTCCCAGCTGGTGCCACCGGGCAGAGGCTGGTTCTAAGCTGGGTGGGGGGAGGCAGAGGAGCCAGGCAGAAGGGGCGGGGGGGGGGGGGGTGCTCAGCCAGGACCAGCAGAGCTTCTGGCAAGTCCCCAAGACCAGGGGACCAAACCAGAGTTCACGGCCCCCCAGGATGAGGAGGCTTAGGCAAGACCTCCAGCTTTCAACCGAGACCCCCGAGGGGTCATCTCCTTGGATTAAAGGTGAACAAACAGATCTTGGTTTGTGTCGTCTTGATCTCATATTGGAGCAAAGTGATTGGCCTCTACCGTCCCCATTTGCCAAAAGAAAAGTCACTCTTCTTTTGGGAAAGATGTCATCTTGTAGGGCCTCCACAGTTTTTCATTCATGATAAAAATGACGGGGCATGCCAGGAGACAGGACCAAGCACCCAAAACCAGACAGAAAAACAAACAGATCCACGCGAGGTTCAGACGGGAGTGTCACACCTGGGCTGCCCACTGCCTGTGACAACCGATCAAGAAAGAGAAACAAGATCCTTCAAAAATGAAGACAAAATAAAAATGAAACAAAACATGATTGAGATTACTTTCCAACACAGATCTGCACTACAAAAGAATGTGCTAGAAGCATGAAAATTCCAAGAGCAACATGAGTATGAAGAGGTTAGACCTAGTTAATATATTTTAGGATCTTGCATTTTTCTTGAAATGGTAAAGGTTCTAATTTATAGTAAGCTTTCAGAGACACCAGGGATGCATATGATAATGTGTACAGTAACCACTTAAAGTAACAAATGCAAACTTTTAATGTACACTTACGAGACTCTTTTTAAAATAAATATATACAAAGATTAGAATCCCCAAATCGGGGGAAATCCATATGATACAAACATTAAACCAAAGGGAGCTGGCATTTAGTCCAAATGGACATTAAAATAAAACCCATTATTAGAAATCGAGAGATTCAGAGCTGGGCACAGTGGCACACACCCATGATCCCAGGGGCTGCGGAAGGTGAGGGAGGAGGATCACAAGGTTTGAGCCAGCCCCAGCCATTAGCGAGGCCCTAAGCAATTCAGTGAGACCCTGTCTCAAAAGAAAATATAGAAAGGGCTGGGGATGTGGCTCGGGGGTTAAGCGCCACTGGGTTTAATCTCCCGTAACCAAAGAGAAAAAAGAAATTTAGGGAATTAGAGAAACATGTGATGGTGATAAAAGAGTCAACCCACCAAGATATAATAATTAAAATGTCCATCCTTTGCAAAAAACAACTAGCCAGACCCATGCCTCTGTTAGTCCATGCAAGATCTAAAATTCAAATAGAGCAATCCCAACTCCTCATCCTCTGGAGGTGAACAGGTAACACTAACAAAGCGAGTCAGTAAAAGTCACAGGATTCCCACTTGGGAAGGTACCGAGTGCTCTTTCCTGCTGTCAGCCGCAGCTCCAAGTACCCACGCAGTAGAGGGATGTGAGTGGACAGCTCAGGGCAACCGGTCGGCAGAGTTAGAAAAATCCTTCCAGAAATTCTGATCTCAGCCCCTGTTTTGCGAGCGCCTACTGTGTGCTAGGCAATCATCCTGATCGCTTTACATTGTCTCCTTGAATTCTCTCCCACCCCGGAGACGGAATGACGTGGCCACAGGACACACACTGAGGTCTCAGCACCGGCACCTGGAGAACGTGACTCATTCCTGTCCGTGCCCTTACCCTGGCCGACCCGGGATCTAAGAAGCAGCTTTTTGAATTTCCGCAGGCGGTGAGAGTTGTGTGTTAGGAGTCACGTGGTTTATTACTGAATTACAGGGGCAGTGCGGGAGGGAGGCTGATCTCTCGGGGGTTCTGAGGCCTCCGAGGGTCTTAACCTGCCCTGATTATGGCGCTCCCCTTACAGAACAGGGAGGTAAACAGCTCACACTTAGGGAGCGTTTCCTGGGGGCCAAGAGCTCTTTGCCAGCGTTGGCTCCTTCCACCCTGTGAAGTAGGCAGGGATGAGGGGACTGTGGTTCAGGGTGACTTGGCTCCTTCGTGGTGGAGCCAGGAGCCACGACCAGGCAGCCTGGCTCCAGGGCCTGGGCGCTTAACCATCGCTTCAGAGAGAACTGGGTCAAACTCTGAATCCAGGGCCCGTCGGATCTACAGTGACTGAACTGCCGGGTCAGAGCACCGAACCTGTCATCGTCCCCCAGGTTCACATCCTAGCTGCTGTCTCTTACAGCTGTAGCTCCTGGGGAGTTGACGGAACTTCTCTGAGCCTCAGCCATGAGGACAGAGGAAATCACAGCACCTCCCGGCCGTCACCCTGAACGTTAAGTCAGAAAGCGCGTGGCCGGTGTGGTTATTGCGTTCATACACACAAGGCTTGGGCCGCGCAGTCCCCACACTCCAGGTGACTCTGGGAACTGACCTGGGCATCACAGTAGGAACCTGTGGTGTCCTGCAGTCTGGGGGAAAGCGCTTCCCGCTCCCCCCCCCCCACGCCTTCTTCACGATTATTTGAAACAGGAGAGCAGCAGGGGAGGGAGGGGGAACCACCGGCTTTCCCAGAGTGGGCCAGAGGCCTTCGCTTCCCTTTATCAAGGCAGGGAAAGGCGCCGGGGCGCAGGATTCATTTACCAAAGAAAAAGAAAAAGAAAGTTCTGGCATTATTGCAAAACCCCGATATCTCAACAGCCTCAGGACAGCGCCAAGGGGGAGGGAAGGAAGGGGGGAAGGAAGAGGTGCCGAGCCCCCGCCCCCGGCCTTCTGGGCCTGCTGCTGCGCTGGCCGCTTGCACCATTTGTTACCCTTGTCACCACCCTGGTCCCCGGGGACTGGGAAGCTTTGGGGGAGCGCGGGCTCCCGCTGAGGAGCAGAGAGATGACAGCTGGAGGGTGGGGGGCGGGGCGGCTTCAAAGGCTGGGAAGGATCTGAGCAGATGGAGGGTCCCAGGCGGTGGCCCTCACCTTTCTGCACCCCTGAGTGCACAGGCTACCTTGGTGAAGACAGGCCTCCTGCCGGCGAGAGGCAGAGGACAGATGGCCAGTCGGCCAAGAGGGCTTCAGAGCGCGCCAGTGCCCAGCACCGAGGAGGGCCTGGAAATCGGAGCCGCCGACCGCAATCGCGGGCTGCTGGGTAGACGGCAGCTGTGGCCTGGACCCAAAAGTTTCTGCCATCGCCACCCCCCCCCCAATTTGATTTCAGTTCAAACTACATCTGCTTCCTGCAACCCAACTGGGCCCTGGTCTCTCCCACGTCAGGGGGACAATTGCTTCTGAAAGCAGAAGGTCATCCTCACTTCTTCAAGTGTCCACCCATCCGGTGCCTCTCCAGGTCTGTAAAGTTCCCGAGGTCTCCTGTGGGGCCACGGACAGCAGTTTTAATAAATCTCTACGGTGTGATAAGTGAATGTACTATCTCAATAAACACCCTCATGAACCGATACTCAGGGGGTGCTGGCTACCTGTGCAAACCTGTGCCTGCCGTTGACGTCAGTCACTGTATGATTTACACCATCCACCCTCCAGCACTGAGCCAGAGGCCCCCAGTCCCCTCTTCTTCCAGGATTGACACCATATATAAGATGAGGTAAGAGTATGTGACTTGGGACTCCAGGGTCCCAGGCCATCCCCAAAGGGACAGACACGCACGGGGCCACGGGGCCTCCCTCACCACAGCCATTTCCCGGTTAAGCTCTGCGAGTGCCCCGGGCAGCCCTGGGCCAAGGAAACAGGAGGAGAAAGCAGACGCATCCACAGACAGGGAGAGCGTGTCGGGGACAATGTGCCGGGGACATGCAGGCACTGGGGACACAGCGACCAACCAGTTCCCTGCTCTTGTTGCAGTCCACATCCTGGAGTGGCACTGGCCCTCCCAACTGGGCTGGAGGTCATTAGTGGCGGCCCCCCAGCCGTGGGGAGTGGAGGGTCCCGTCAGCCCGGGCCTTATTTCTTTATTCCCCTTAAAATATGATTTTTGACTGGCCAAATAATATCTCAAAACACTTGTAAATAATTCTTAAAATTTCAGAGAAAATCCAAGCCACCCTTGGCCGCTGCCTCCCCTCCATGTGGTCAGGATGAATACATCGAGCGGATCTGCAGGGCTTTCCACACACACCCAGGAGCCCACAGGAGCCCACAAACAGATGCTGCTGTGCTACAGGTGTTTGGTGAACATGTTTTTATTCATGTTACTGACCTGTAGATTCTGTTCTGTACTCTTTCCACTCTCATAATACAATTCCTGGGCGTTCATGCCCCGTCATGCCACAGAGATCTAGTTTATTCTTTTCCTTGCTGTATAGTATTCCCAGGTATGCCTACCCCAAAGTTCATGTGGCCAGTTCTTGTTTTCCAATTTTGTGGTTTTGTTACCAAATCCACAGTGACTGGGACAAGCCTTCTTGGGTTCATATGTGGGTAGTTCTCTAGGAGTGGCTCCACAAGGTCAAACTGCTAGGTTTTCTCATTTCCCATTTGCATATTGCTCCTGAGAGTGTCTCATCCAGTTAACAGTCCCAGGGGCCACGACTCGTTTCTCCTCCTGACAATGTTTCTACTCCCTGATCTGAAGGCTGTGATCCAAAGCTCTTGCAGGAAGACAGTGGTGTGTGTGTGTGTGTGTGTGTGTGTGTGTGTGTGTGTGTAGGGGAGCTGGGGACGCAACCCAAGGCCTCCCACAACCCAAGGCCAGCATCCGCCACACAGCTCCATGCGATTAATTTAGCCCCATCTTTCAGTCAAGCAGATTGGGAGCCTCGCGTGGGGGGAGAGCCAGCTGGTCCGGCTCTGGCTCCTGGACTCCGCGCCCACCCCCAGGCCTGAGGGGTTCTCACTGCTGTGAACTTGGCGCAGGTGAAGGGCCCGGCTGAGCGCTGCACTCTGGGTGCCTCGTTCTCAGCGCATGTAAAACAACGGCTCATTATTTGGCTAATGAGGTTTTGCTGTCTGTGGATTTTTTTTTTAGAAACTTTAAACTCTGAGAATAATTGTAGAGTCACAAGAATTTGCAAAAATAGTGCAGAGAGGTCCCGAGTACCCTTCACTCAATGTCTCTCCTGATTTCATCTTCCTTAACTACAGTGTGACATCACAACGGGAAATGGACATTGGCAGGGGAACATGTGGGGTAATGTCCCCACCACTGTCACCAATATAGAGAACAATCCATCATGCGAAGACTTCTCCCCATGGTGAACCGCCCTGGTCCCTCATCAACACCCTTCACCCCTGGCGACGAGTCTGTTCCCCACGTCTGAAATGCCATCTTGAAGCATTACATAAACAGAGTCCCCCGGCATGTCACCTCCTGTGACTGGTTTAAGAAAACAAAAGTGACCCATGATGCAAATGCAGGGGCCTGTGTTTTACGACGTGCGCTCCAATATTCTCTAGGCCCACAAGAGGCGACCTTCAAAAAAGCACCCAGTGTGCGGTGACAGACGGGAGACAGGACCACACACGTTCATCTGATTTCTGGTTGGGTTCAGGAGGGCCCTGGAGCAAAATACAGAACTTTATAGAACATTTCTCATGCAGAGCCATAAAAAGAAAAAACCCAGACCCACGCCCCAACCCACAACCAGCAAAACAAGGCACCAAGCAAATTACCAAGGACTCCCTGAGCAGGGCGGGCTGCCCTGGCCAAGGACAGCAATTACGCTGAGTGCTTGGGGGTCACAGGGGGGCCTGGGTGCCACCAACAGGCCAAGGGGGAACCTGCCTGGGGGTGTGTGGGGGGGTAAGGGCATGCTGCTAGGGCTCAGTCGCTGCCCCTACGCTCCAGAGATGCCACCCTTCACCGTCCCTCTTCTTGTTTGCCCAACTACAGTCCACCACAATGACCAGACCCATCAAAAGGGGACAAGCCTTGTCCTGATGTTATAAAGCAAGGGCATTTTAATTTGGGAAAAGGGATAGAGAGGGAGAGAAAGATTGGAGGAGCAGAAATCAGAAACCAAGTAATAGAATAACTGCATTCCCGGCTTCCCACCCGGCCCCGTGGAGCCCTGGCTGTTACCAAGAGGAAGGTGAAATTAAAGACCACTCAGACCCGGCGCTGTCCTGTCTGGGGCCAGCCCCAGAACAGGACCCCCCATCTGCCCAGTAGTCCCTCCGCCTGGCAGAGTTTCCATCCCATTTTATAGAGAAGGACAGTGAGGAGCTGAAGACACTTGCCTTGGATCCAGCCCCAGCACCAGAGCCGCCGTCTGACCCTGACGCTGGGGTCTCCACGTTCCACTCTCCCGCCATCTGCCACTGACAGCAGCAGATGTCTTCAAATTAATCTTTTCTATGACCCATCTCCTCTAATTACACCATTAGCCTGACTTCGAATGGGCCATGCAGTGGTTCGGGGTTTTTAAATGTTGTTATTCTAGTTTTGAGGTTGGCTGGGTTTTAGGCAGTTTCACAGCGAAGCCCCCACCGCACCCCTGCACCCGGCTCCCTATTTGGTAAGCTGGTTTCCAGGTGAGGACCAGCAGGTCTTTCCATGAGAACTTCTAGACGCACGAGGCAGATCCAGGAGTGGAATGGATCGCAGAGAACCCACCGCGCAGATGGAGCAATTTGTGAGGTGATCGCACATACCTTTCGTCAGCTTTTTTATTTTCCTCTTTGCTAAATAGTGTCTGGAACAAACTCAGACCAGCAGTCTCTTCTCTCCACCACACTTCATTAAACAGCGGACGCCTCCCTGAGCACACGCAACTAGCCCTCACAGCTGGCCCACCACCCGAACAGCCCACGCCCCGCCTCCCGGGCCACGCCCACCTCCCAGGCCACGCCCGTCTCCCGGGCCACGCCTCCCAGGCCCCGCCTCCCAGGCCAGGCCCCGCCTCCCAGGCCCCACCACGCCTCCCGGGCCACGCCCACCTCCCGGGCCACGCCCACCTCCCGGGCCACGCCCGTCTCCCGGGCCACGCCTCCAAGGCCCCGCCTCCCAGGCCAGGCCCCGCCTCCCAGGCCACGCCCCGCCTCCCAGGCCCCACCACGCCTCCTAGGCCCCGCCTCCCAGGCCCCGCCTCCCAGGCCATGCCACGCCACGCCTCCTAGGCCACGCCACGCCTCCCAGGCCCCACCCCTTTGTTTGGTTTACAGGTCTGTGATCAATACAGATCACACCTGAGGTTTGCCTATGGTGTCTGTCACAGCCCTAAGATGGAGAAGAGCCTCCCCTCCTTTTAATAGCCTTCTGACGTGTTGGAGAACTAGGTCAGTTGTCTTTTAGAACATTTCATGTTCTAGATTTGTCTGTTTATATCTTCATGGTGTTAATTTATTTATCTTTCCACTGCATTTCCTATTAACTAGCTTTAACACATGTGAGCAGGTTCAAGTAACTGGGGGCAGGAGGGGCAGAGCAGTAACGCTTCACAAGTGGCGCTAAAGGGCCAGGGGTGTGGCTTGGTGCTACAGCATTTGCCTAGCATGAGGACCTGTTTTTTTTTTTTTTTTAAATTCTACTCAGCAAAACAGGAGGCCTTCAATGTCCAGGGCACCCCATCTCCCAAGCAGCCTGGGAGGTGGGCAGAGCCAGCAATAGCCTGGAACAGTAGGTGACTAAGTAGGCTCCCTGGGGTTCCTGGGTCTTGGGTTCAAATCCTGGCTCTGCCATTTACTAATGGTGTGGGATCTTGCCTGACTTCTTTACATCTGCAAAATACCCAGAGCCTCCTGATGGAGACTGTGCCCTGTCCCCCAGCCCCAGCAACCATCATCTCAAGGTCAGTTCTGTCCCAGATTCACACCATCTACGTTCCAGAATATGGTTCCATTTGTAAATATCTCACTATGAATCACTAATGAAAAAGACTCCTATTGAAAACAGTCTAATCACCATGATCACGTCTACAGAATTCCTGAACACCACCCAAACAGACATTCATTTATTTTAACAAAAATTCTGTTGTGTGTGTTCTTATTCCAACTTAAAAGTACACGTGGACAGTTTTAACATCAGTACATAGAACTACCTGGTCCATGGCATTCCACTGAAATGATGTGCCCACATTTATTTAACACTTACCTGACTGGGTATTTTATATAGAGAGGCAGATGAACAGACTGACATAGGCTTGGCTCAGTGTATCAGAGAACGTAAACAATATATTGCCATTTCTATCAATGATGCAATGAATATCTACATATCTCAGGATTTCTCAGCCTTGGCAGCGTTGAGATTTGGGGTAGATGGTTGCTGGTTGTGCAGGGATACCCTGTGGACTGTAGGCTGTTCAGAAACACCCCTCATCCCCCTCCTCTCTGGATACCAATGGCTTCCCTTTCCCCTAGTTGTAATAACCAAAAGTGTTTCCAAATATTGCCAAATGTCCCATGGGGTCAAAATCAGCAGTGGTGGATAACTTTCCTCTACTTGTATACACACTTAAGCAAGTAGAGAGCTTCAATTTCCACTGAGAAACCAGTGGAGAAATAGAAAGAGAGGAGATTTCAAAATGGCGGCCACTTGTGGACACTATCAGTTCCCACCAACACTGGATTTTAGGAAACAATTTCATTGTATTTCTATCACGCTGACTACAAAGATCTGAGAACTGACTTTTCACCAAGAATTGCAGTTTAGTGTCTTCAAATTAAGGGTGCCAACCAAAGATCCCTTCAGTTGCTCTGTTTTTGAACATCATGGCTTGGTTTAGTGGAGCATATGGATGAACATTTGATAAAAGTGGCCTTAGAGATGGGAATGGCATTGTCGTTTTGAGTTGTAGGGTTATGTTTCTGGGAACAGGCTGGCCTCTGCACCCCCCGCCCCACATTCAATCACAAACTGCATTATTGTGGGGCTGAAACACAGAGAAGGGAGGACTTCCAAGTCCTAAATGAAGCCCCAACTCAACAGCCTAAGCGCATCCCCTTGGCCACATTTAACGCCGCGCAGAGCCTGCTGGGAAAAATGAGACAGACCCCCCAAAGGGCGCCTCGTGGGCTGAGACAGGCCAAGGGGATTAGGGAGTAGGTTGGAGGTTCCCAAATCAGCTCAGCCGACTTGAGCTTCAAATGCTGAAAGCAGGCTGAAGAATTCCCAGGCTCTGGAATTTCTGGGGCAATGAAAATATAGCCCCAGGAAAAACAAGTGAAAACAGAGAAAATGAAAAGGAGGAAGATGGGGGAAGAAATCTAAAAAAAAAAAAAGCCAATGTACAGAGAGGACTTAAGTCACCTACTCTTTCAGCCACACCGGGGAGCACCCATTGTGTGCTAATCCCTAGGAACCTGGCGGGGAGCCCCTCACCCTCAAGGGCTAACATCCTGGAAGGAGGAGCAGTGGCTGGGGCTGGGCCACCAGGTGTCCAGGACCCCTGGCCATGCCCATTGCCCAGATGTGTGAGATGACGGTGCAGCCACAGCTGGCTGTCCACGTGCCCACTGCCACGGCTAGATGGGTGGGGCGTGGCACCGGCAGCTGCACCCTGGGCTTCCTGGACCTGGCTCCATCAGTCCCTCACTCCTCCACCCTCGGTGACATTGACATTCTGTTGTCCCCTAAGAGCAGCAGGCTCCCTGCGACCTGGGGGTCTACGCATAATTACTCCTCTGTCCTTGATCTGTGTCCCCTCCTCTGAGTAAATGTCCCCTTAGGCCTCTGAGTAAATGTCACTGCTTCCAGGAAGCCACCCCATCCCACCTCTGCCAGTTCCACACTCACCCCCTCATCCCCTGCACCCTGAGCTGTCCCTCAAGTCATTAGGGCCCCTGGAGTCAGTAGGCCAGTCCTTAACTCTGTGACAAACGGCTTCTCCCTTCAGACGTACACAGTGGCGCGAGCCACTTGTGGCTTGAGCCGTGGCTGCTCCACACTGAGATGGGGCCATGAGGCGCATGTCAGGTCCCCCGGAGGTGGCACCAAACGGAAAACCAAGTGTTGGTGATCCTTTTAAGTTTTGCTATCTTGGGTTTTGCTATATTGTGTTAAACTTTTTATATTTTTAACCTGGTTAACAATCCGCCTCCTCGTGGAGTGCGGCCCACTCTGTGCATGGGTGAGGCCTGGACGTCCTCCCTGGACGGCGGTCATGAGACCGGCCGCTCCCCGAGGAGGCGGATTGTTAACCAGGTGCTCCTGTCCACCCTGTGCCCCGACGGTCCTGCACAGAATGAATGAAAGAGATGGACAAACCCAACAGGGAAGACCCCTGGGGCTGCCCCCGGGTCTCCTGGTCAGGGACACACTGCATTTAAGGTCTCCCGGACACCCATCCCCCTCCAGCTGCAGTCTCACTTGCCTAACCCCGGGTGATGCGGCTGCCAGTTTGCAGACGGTGGATTCTGCAAACACCGCGGGTCTCGTTCCCTCTGAGCGACTCGCATCCCAACAGAGGACAAGGAGCCAGAACTTCCTGCAAAAGTCAGCAGACGGCGGCTTGGAAGTCCGTCAACCTTGACTGGACAAACATTCTAGGAAGGGCCACTCAGACCGGTGGGGCACGGCCTGGCAGATGGAGCCAAGGGAGGTGTGGCCGTGCCCAGCTCGGGAAGCCAGGAGCATGCCAGCCCAGGCCTGCCCCAGCCAGGTGCTCACCTGTCTCCCAGGCCAAGGGAAACAGTGCTCCGCGGGGAAGAAGGCACCTTAGGTCAGGCGCGGCAGGTCAGAGGCGCAGGGATCCGGCCCGCAGGGCCACCGGGCACTGTGACTTCTTTCCAGCCTCTTGCTGGGGCCGAGGAGGGCTGTCCTCTGCAGTGCCCAGGGACTCTAAGGGCTCCAGGTCTGGGGCTCTAATTTCCGCCCACGGCTGGGGGTCAGATGCCAGGGGAGAGGACCAAGAACTTGAGGGGCCCGAGAGAAGGCAGATCCAGCCTCGGCCCCTTTGCAGCTGAGCTTTAGGTCCTCAGGTGCCCACAGGCTGCAGCCAAGGCGGCCAGTCCTGCTGGGCTCGCGCTTGCAAAGTGGCTGTCCCCGCAGGCAGGGGGTCCCGGCACTTGACGCAGAGTGCCTGGCACGGGATTCACACCCAGGCCCACTCCCGTCTACCAGGGAGCCAGTGTAGAGGCGGACGTGACCCGGGGCATTCTGCTGCTCTGTCCTTGTGACGTGCTGGAGCCCGGCTCTGCTCCCTCTCCAGTGGCCAGGTGGCAAGGCAGCCAGGCCGTGACTCACCCACCTTCTCGGTGAGCTCCGGCTGCTCCCTGCTCCCGGCCCGTCCCTCCCTGAACTCACCACTCATTGACCCTCCACCGCCGCCACCCAGGATCATCCCCAAACTCCAACCCAGGAAGCCCGGCTCCCAGGGAACCGCCCCAGATGGGCCAGGACACGGGCCTGAGGCTGCGGCACTGGGCTGGTGGAGTGCCAGTCTGCCACCTGATGTCAGCCGTGACCCTGGGCAAGCAACTTAGCCTCTCTGGGCCTCGGTCTCCTCATCTGAGAAATGGGATGACGACACCTTCAAGGGGGTTAAATGAGATAATGCCCCAGAGTGCTTTGCAGACCCTCTGGCAACAGGAAGTATCCAAATAAGAGCCCCTTGTGGGCCGTCAGGGCTCCCCGGGGAGGGCTGGGAGCGAATCCTGCGTCCCCTCCACTCCCTCCACAACTCGCTTCCCTCCAGCGGAGTGCAGCCCTGTGCTGGGGGGAGCTGCTGGGCTCTCTCTGCCGCCTCCCCAGACTCCAACAGCCTCCAAAGGCACCTCCCAGCCTCCGCTGCCCGCCTCCCAGTCCTCTCCAGCTCCTGGAGCGAGGTTTAAACACACACCTGACCTGGCTGTGCCCCCACTAAAACTTCTTTAAGGGCTCCCCACGGCCCTTGGGCTAAATTCCAAACTTTCACAGGGACTAGAAACAGTGGCTTTTGAATTCTCTGACCCAGACTCAGGTTAGAAACCCCTTGACCATGCAGCCCTGTGTCCCCCTCTATCAAACCCGGAATAAAAGTCCCAGAACACGGTGCCGTCCCCCTGTGCACCACAGGCTGGCGTCTTCTCTTCTGTCCTTGCTACCACTTCCCCCGTGGGCTGTGGCCCATTGGATTGGTTTCATGGCCCACTGTGTGCTGGGACCGCAGTCTGAGCCCCCTTGGCTCATGAGAGTGAGGGCGGGCAGCCCTTTGACCCCATCTCTCCCCACTCCTCCTGGATGCACAAGTTCTGCTGAAGCTCCGGTACCATATTCTCTCCTGCCACTGGGCCTTTGCACATGCAATTCCTTTGGCCTAGGGCCTTTTTCTGCTTGTCCATCTGGCTTAGCCAAAGACACCTCCTCAGGAAGGCCACCTGCCCACCCTCACCCACTGAACGGTGCCTTGCCGTCACTCTGACCCACCCACTCGAACCACTTTGGGACTTGATAAAACAATGCCTGGCTCCTCTTCAGACCAGCTGGGTCAGATGCCTTGGAGTGTAAGACGTAAATATCAGCATTTTAAGAAGCCCGTGAGAATGGAGAAGCCCACCGCCACCCGCGGTCCACTGCTTGGCCTGCTTCCCCCTCCAGGTGCTAATCTAGTCCATTTACTTGTTTGTCCCCGTGTCCTGCTGCTGGAACCTCAGCTCAGGAACTCGGGAGGGAGTGGCTCTCCCGGGCTCAGCCCAGCACCTCTCTCGCCAGAGCTGCCCTGGTCCTTCCCAGAGTCTGACCACGCGCGGGCCTGCCCTGAGGCACCAGGGGGTGGGGGCTGGCTGTGGCTACTGAGCCGGGCTTGCCCACCGGAGCACTGGAGGGGCTCCTGGGGCCCAGCCACGTGACCCTGTGCCGTCACGGTCCCAGGTCTCTGTGGGGAAGGTGGCAAGAGCACTCCAGGGGGCACCTGGCATTCAGCCAACGCCTCCTGGCAAACCTTGGTGCTTAGGGTCCGACCCGAGGACCAGAACGCCTGGGGCCCAACCCCAGCAGCTCCTCTGGCCAGGTGTCCCTGGGCAAGAGCTGGACTTGTCGGGGACAATCTGACCTGCTCTGTTAGCCGAGGGGCCCCTTCCAGGGTCGCGGGCCTGCAGCTGTTTCCAGAGAAGCCCCTCGTGAGGTTTCAGACGGCGGCAGAGAGAAACCTGGGCAGCAGGTGCCCACGTCCCCGTGGAAGCCCTGTTCCTGGGAGCGGCCACTGCACCTGCAGAGTCGGGATGACCAGGGTGGACGGGGGGGACTTCATGTCTGACACTTCAAGATGCCAGAGTGGGAACGGGCGCAGCCAGGTGTGTGTGACTGTGAGTGTGTGTGACTGTGTGTGAGTGTATGTGAGTGTGTGACTGTGTGAGTGTGTGACTGTGTATGACTATGTGTGAGTGTGTGTGACTGTGTGTGTGTGTGACTGTGTGAGTATGTGAGTGTGTGACTGTGTGTGTGTGACTGTGTGACTGTGTATGACTATGTGTGACTGTGTGTGACTGTGTGAGTATGTGTGTGTGTGTGACTGTGTATGACTATGTGTGACTGTGTGTGACTGTGTGTGTGTGTGAGTGTGTGACTGTGAATGTATGTGTGTGTGTGACTGTGTGACTGTGAATGTGTGTGTGTGACTGTGACTGTGTATGACTATGTGTGAGTGTGTGTGACTGTGTGTGTGTGTGACTGTGAATGTATATGTGTGTGTGTGACTGTGTGACTGTGAATGTGTGTGTGTGACTGTGAATGTATGTGTGTGTGTGACTGTGTGACTGTGAATGTGTGTGTGTGACTGTGAATGTATGTGTGTGTGTGACTGTGTGACTGTGTGTGTGTGACTGTGACTGTGTATGACTATGTGTGAGTGTGTGTGACTGTGTGTGTGTGTGTGTGTGACTGTGTGACTGTGAATGTGTGTGTGTGACTGTGAATGTATGTGTGTGTGTGACTGTGTGACTGTGAATGTGTGTGTGTGACTGTGAATGTATGTGTGTGTGTGACTGTGTGACTGTGTGTGTGTGACTGTGACTGTGTATGACTATGTGTGAGTGTGTGTGACTATGTGTGTGAGTGTGTGACTGTGAATGTATGTGTGTGTGTGACTGTGTGACTGTGAATGTGTGTGTGTGACTGTGAATGTATGTGTGTGTGTGACTGTGTGACTGTGTGGGACTGTGTGGGACTGTGTGACTGTGTGTGAGTGTATGTGAGTGTGTGACTGTGTGTGTGTGACTGTGTGACTGTGAATGTGTGTGTGTGACTGTGTGAGTATGTGACTGTGTGAGTATGTGTGTGTGTGTGTGACTGTGTATGACTATGTGTGAGTGTGTGTGACTGTGTGTGTGTGAGTGTGTGACTGTGAATGTATGTGTGTGTGTGTGACTGTGAATGTATGTGTGTGTGTGACTGTGAATGTATGTGTGTGTGTGTGACTGTGAATGTGTGTGTGACTGTGTGAGTATGTGTGTGTGTGAGTGTGTGAGTGTGTGACTGTGAATGTATGTGTGTGTGTGAGTGTGTGTGACTGTGTATGACTATGTGTGAGTGTGTGTGACTGTGTGTGTGTGTGAGTGTGTGACTGTGAATGTATGTGTGTGTGTGTGACTGTGAATGTATGTGTGTGTGTGACTGTGAATGTATGTGTGTGTGTGTGACTGTGTGAGTATGTGTGACTGTGTGAGTATGTGTGTGTGTGTGTGTGTGAGTGTGTGACTGTGAATGTATGTGTGTGTGTGACTGTGAATGTATGTGTGTGTGTGACTGTGAATGTATGAGTGTGTGTGTGACTGTGAATGTGTGTGTGACTGTGTGAGTATGTGTGTGTGTGAGTGTGTGTGTGTGTGACTGTGAATGTATGTGTGTGTGTGAGTGTGTGTGACTGTGTGACTGTGTGTGAGTGTGTGAGTGTGTGTATCGGGGGTGACTGTGAATGTATGTGTGTGTGTGACTGTGTGTGTGACTGTGTGACTGTGAATGTATGTGTGTGTGTGACTGTGAATGTATGTGTGTGTGTGTGTGAGTGTGACTGTGAATGTATGTGAGTGTGTGTGACTGTGTGACTGTGTGTGACTGTGTGGGACTGTGTGACTGTGTGGGACTGTGTGACTGTGTGACTATGTGTGAGTGTGTGTATCGGGGGTGACTGTGAATGTATGTGTGTGTGTGACTGTGTGTGTGACTGTGTGACTGTGAATGTATGTGTGTGTGTGACTGTGAATGTATGTGTGTGTGTGTGAGTGTGACTGTGAATGTATGTGAGTGTGTGTGACTGTGTGACTGTGTGGGACTGTGTGGGACTGTGTGACTGTGTGTGACTATGTGTGAGTGTGTGAGTGTGTGTATCGGGGGTGACTGTGAATGTATGTGTGTGTGTGTGACTGTGTGTGTGTGTGTGTGACTGTGTGTGTGTGAGTGTGTGTGACTGTGTGTGTGTGAGTGTGTGACTGTGAATGTATGTGTGTGTGACTGTGTGTGTGACTGTGTGAGTGTGTGACTGTGTGTGTGTGACTGTGTGACTGTGTATGACTATGTGTGAGTGTGTGTGACTGTGTGTGTGTGACTGTGTGTGTGTGTGTGAGTGTGTGTATCGGGGGTACCAGTGGCAGAGAGAAGCAGGAGAAGCTGACGCCCCCAATGTCAAGTTCATCCTAAGCAAGGTGAGTCTAAGTTCCCTGGAGGGACAGTGCCTGGCCATCACAGCTCAGGCGGTGACAGGGGCGATTTTGAATGTGTCCCCCACCCCATCCCAGCATGGAGCTCATTGGAAATGTGTGGCCGTCCCCTGGTCGTCACAGTTCTAGAAGGCAGGGGCCAGGGGGTGGCTTGGCCCATCCTACAGTGCACAGAGCCAGCCCCTCTGTGGAGGACCCAGCTCCGAGACCCCACAGTGCTGAGCTGAGACCCCGCGACCCCGCGCTGGAGGGAAGGTCCACGCACAGACAGGAGCAGAAGCAGCCGGAGAGGGTCCCTCATGGGAAAGTGACCGCTTACTTCTTTAACGTTACTATCTACATCAACCACGAGTGAAAACTCACACAATATGTTCCTTGTTTTTTTTCATAATTGTAGAA
Source organism: Spermophilus citellus (assembly GCF_964194105.1). Lineage (NCBI taxonomy): Eukaryota > Metazoa > Chordata > Mammalia > Rodentia > Sciuridae > Spermophilus > Spermophilus citellus. The sequence continues at coordinate 5,399,639 of NC_138185.1, read as the reverse complement.
AACATCAGATTAATTAAAGATCAAGAAATTTTCTTGCATCCAGGCATGTCTAATCTCCCTGTCTAAAGCATCCCCTGAGCAGCAGGGAGCTGGCTAGAAATGACCAGGTTTTCAAGGTGTGGCTGGGCTTCTTGAGTTTTCTCATTTTCTGTTTTTTTTCCCAGTCCACCCCAGGGCCTTGGCACATGCTGCTCTGCTCGGTTGCTCTTCCCTACCTCCTCTTCACATCACTGCTCTTCCTCTTCCAGTGTCTGCTCAAACATCTCTTCTGTGAGTGCCCCATCATTGGCTCATGTCATTGATCCCTGCTTATTGTCTGTCCCCCCCAATGTCAAGTTCATCCTCCAATTCAGAACAGTTCTTGGCACACTGTATCAGTTCCATACATGTTTGTGGAAGGAAGGAAGCAGGAGGCAGGAAGGAGAGCAATTAAGACAAATAAGAGCAGGTGAATTTGGGAATGTCTGGGAGAGGAGCAGCCTCCTGTCCGACAGCTGTTTCCCTCCAAACTCTGACTTGTGGTTTACGGACCAAAGATGTGCCCGGCAAACAGGCTGCCACTCCCTTGGAGGGACACTAACATTTTTATGCTGTATCTCTCCAGAAATCCCATGCCAGTGAGTGACCTGTGCCCTCCAGACAGAACAACAACATCAGCGACGACACAGGCAGATGTCCCTTCCTCCAAGCCACCAAAGAAGACCTCGTGTGTCCCCCGGACAGCAGGAGCCGCCCCCAGACACTGCCCCCTTAGGAGCAGGGGCGCCTACGGGTGTTGGTCGAGGAGCACTTCGGGGACTGGGCCGTGCTCTCTGCGCACGTGGGGTGTGAGGGCCCAGCTCCCGCGCCGAGGGCGGGGCGGCTCCATTCCGTGGGTCCTACGTGGCTCCAGGGGGGACCTTGCCTGATCCACACCACTGTGCCCCCTCCTCTCCGGGCCTGCTTCTTCAATCCCGGGCTGCACCTCCTGGGTCACCCCCTCATGGGCCACTGCCCTGAGTCTTGACCTCAGGATCCGCTTCTGGGGAGCCCAGCATGAGATGGCACCCTCCAGCACACAGGAAGCTGGGACTGGCTTCTGGGTCCCCGTAAGAGCTGCCGAGCACCAGACCTCTCCGACCTGCTCAGTGGCAGCAGCGGCAGAGGGTGTTCAAGCGCGAATTCCGGATTTCTTGGGGATGCGCCTGCTCGCCAGGGGCCGTCCCTTCGGGAACCCAGCTTCAAGGGAGCCTGGGAGACCCAGTCTGTCAGGCCGGGAGGGGCCAGGACGGAGCTGGAGGGGATGCTGCAGAGACACGGCATGGCCCTCACAGGCTCCAGTACCCCAGGCCACAGGACCACTGACGTAACCCTGGACGAAGCTCTTTCATGTACCGGGCGCTCACGCTGTGCCCAGGCCCTGCACTTGGGCTACGGAACTGACCAGAGCCCACCGTCCATGCCACCACTTACCTTGTCCAGACCAGGCAGCCCCTTGTCCCCTACTTTCCTGTGTGTCACATGCACATAGGACAGTGCCCACTTCCTAGGGTGGATGCAGACGTGGGACTCAGCTGGATGGGTCAACACCCTTGCCCCAAGTCAGGCAGCAGCCAGGGACTGCAACCGCAGCTACCCGCCTTCACACGGCCTCTGTGCAACACACACACACACACACACACACACACACCTTGAAACGGGAGTCAACACCTAAACAAAATCATCAAGCTTGTCAGCTTATCTGAGTAGCTCATGCATTCAATAAACATCTACTGAGCACTTACTGCATGCCTGAGAGGATGTGGGGCCAGAGAGGCCCCCGCCATCATTTCTGAGTCTGAGGAGGACTTCAGAAGAGTGAGAACAAAATGAAGTCGAGAGTCAGAAAGCAACTGGAGTCCTTTCTGTATTATGGGAGCCTGGATCCAGCTAGACCTGAAATTGATGCTAACCCCAGACTCTCAGTTCCTTGAGTCCACCAGTCCTTTTTACTTGAACCAGTTTGAACTGGATTTTCTGATACTTGTAACTGAATGTCCTGATTGTGAGAGGTTTGGCCCAGCTTAGCCTCATACTTGGGATAGTTCCGAAGGCACTAAAACCTCTCTGTTTCTTTGTCTCACCATTAATGTCAGATTTTTCCATAAAAGAATCTGGGTCACGATGTACAATATAGTGCTTTTCTAAGCAGACTCCTTAGAATGTGACCTCAGCTCAAGTTTAAAGACCTTGTGTTTGGGGGGCCCTGGTGGCCTGACCAGGGGGTAGGACAACCTGAGGCTACACACCCTTGCTGCCAAGCCCAAAGCCCCCGCTGCAGCCCCCTCTCTACCAGCTGTGAGCTCACAAGATCAGACACATGACTTCAAGATGCCATTTCCTCAGCCGTACAATGGGAGTAAAATTAGTCTCCACCTCCTGCAATTTTTGAGAAAATTAAATGAAATGTAATCAAATGCTTTATATATATATACATAAAGCAGCTGACACATAACAGTAAATATGTATGAATAAAACAGGTACGTAGTCATGCACGGTGGCACACACCTGTAATCCCTGTGGCTCGGCAGGCTGAGGCAGGAGGATCGCAAGTTCAAAGTCAGCCTCAGCAATTTAGTGAGGCCCTAAGCAACTCAGTGAGACTCTGTCTCTAAATAAAATATTAAAAAAGGTCTGAGAATGTGGCTCAGTGGTTAGGCACCCTGGGTTCAATCCCTGCTCCTCCCCCACCAGTAAATAAACAAACAAACAAAGATATGTAAGGAGCCGGGCTTCCAGAGTGTGGGTTTCAGCACTGCGTTGACGATGTGACGTCTCCAACTTGGATGAAATCACAGTGCTCTTTGTGGATGGGCGTGCGCTCGTGTCTGTGAGTTCAGAACTGAGTTACCTTGGAAGTCACGCAGGACACAGCCCACGGCAGCTGAAGTCACCAGGGTCTCCAAACTGCAGAGCCACACCCCAGGGCTTAGTGAGGTCAGTGTGGTGGGCTGTGACCAGCCCGGGCAACTTAGCGACAGCTTGTCTCCCAATAAAATATAAAGGGCGGGGAATGTAGCTCAGTGGTAGAGCACTTGCCAGGAAGCCCTGAGTTCAATCCCCAGCACCACCACCATGAAGGAAGGGAGGGAGGGAGGAAGGGAGGGAGGGAAAACAAAAAAGAAGAGGAAGAAATAGACCAGGTTGTCAACCCACAGCCCCTGGACAAACCCAGCCTGCTGCCTGCTTTATAGATAAAGTTTTATTGGCACCCAGAGTGCTCATTTGTTTTCAGGTTGTCTATGGCAGAGCTGAGTGGCATTGACAGAGACTGTGCAGCCCACAGAGTCAAATATATTTACCATCTGGTCTTTTACAGAAGTCTGACGCCTCCTGCAATAGAGTCATGTGATGTTTCACTGAATGCTGTTCACCAGATATTTTGGATTTGCTGTCTGGGTCCACAGTGGGTCTGCACTTCATCCAGTTTAGAGTATGTCTTGGGACTCCCACTGGTCAAAGAAGTGGTAAAGGAAATGGTGTGTATTCCTCTGGACAGGTACTTGGAGAGCGAGTGTGTGATGTTCTGTACCTTCAGGGTCCCCAGATGACCCAGGAGGGACATGGAGCAGGAACAAGAGGTAACTGTCTATTGTGTCAAGTCACTCAAATTTGGGGTTATTTGTTACTGCAGCATCATCAAACTGATCCTGACTGATATAAGTGGAAAACATGAGTGCTTGTCTCTGGTGGTAAGGATGAGGGTCGTTTCTGGAAACCTTCTTTTATACATGTATTATGGGGGGGGGTGGATGCAGTTTTTTTGAGAGTGAGATATAAATGTGTTTCTCACTGAGGATCATGATCTAAAACTGCATAGCAACACTTGTCTAGAATTTGGAAAAACTTAAAGAGTCCAGAGAATAACACTGAACAGATCTGAAAGACTAAACAAGCAAACTTGGGAGGAGGGTCTCAGAAGCCGCGTGTGGAGTACATTTTTAAAAAGCTGCTTCTCAGCCAGCCACTCCGGAGCTCTCAAGGACAGGGGTCAGCAAATACATTGTGAAAAGAGCTGCACAGTAAACATTTTAGGCTGCGGGGGCCAGGAAGTGTCTGTGATAACAACTCCATTCTTCATTGTAGAGGGAAAGAGAGCCTAGAAGAGGCAGAAGGGCAAGGGCGGGGCCGTGTGTCAATAAAACTTTATTTACACAACAGGCAACTGGCCAGATTTGACCTGTGGGGCTCAGTTTGGCGACCCTGCTCCAGGAGAGGACAGGAAGGAGCATAAACAGGTTGGAGCAGCAGGAAGGAGGACTGGCATTTAGACCCAAGGACTAAAGAGAGTTCCCATTGAGTGGGGGGGGCAGCAAACCAGGGCCTCTGGGCTAAATTCCAGCTGCTGTCTCTCTTCACAAATCAAGTTTTATTTGTTTATGTGTTGTCTGTGGCTGCTTGGACATAGACATGTGATGACCGCAGAGTTAGGTAGGTCTGACAGAGGCCATCAGTCCCCAAAGCCTAGAATCCTCGCTCTCTGGCCCCTGAAGCCCTATAGGCTGGCCCTGGCCTACAGCCCTTACTCATTCCCAGGCTCTCATTCAAAGAATGGTGTTCAATGGCTGAGGGTGGACACGGGCCACGTCCAGAAAAGCCCTGAGGACAAAGGGAGCCCCAAGCAGAAAGATATTTTTAATAAAGTAAATAGGGCAAAAGCCAAAAAAAGAATCAAAGTAACCCCTGGCCCCACACCCTGGAGAGATCTTGACCGCAGTGACGCTGGAGAAGTGAGTTCACAGCTAAGACGACTCCATAAATGTTAAAATAACAAGAACAATAAATAGTAATAAGACACAAAGCCACGCACCCTGTCTGCAGGCAGGGCCTCCAGGGTCTGAGCTTAGGAACAGGGAGGGCAGCCTCCCGCTGACCGCGGGGCCTGGCAGGGCTCGGGGGTCCTTCAGGAACCCCATGGGGGAGGCCAAGAGGGGAAGGAAGCCGGAATCTGAGCAGGCCCTGGGGGAGGACGGCGTGGGCCACCGAGACTCCAGCTCCCATTTGGGGGTCAGATTCTGAGGCCTCCAACTGTCTTTCAGGGTCGGGTGCTCAGAGCTGCCCGAGTTGGCGTATGGCCTCGTCCCAGCACTCGGACCCCAAGTGCCCGGAGGAGCCAGCTCAGCATCTCCTGCACCGTGGCCTCCTGGGGGGCTGGCCCGGCTCCTCCACCCTGTGCAGCCCAGGGCGGAGAGGTCTGCAGAGCTGACAGCAGCGCGGAGCACAGGGGGCGCGGGCAGGATGACCCTCCACGGGCAGGGACGCAGCGGTGGGCCTGGAGCTGCTCAGCGCCCCGGGGTGTCCTGGAATTGGCTAAAAACAGGGCGCCTGGGGCTGGGGCTGGGGCCCAGTGGTGGACACTCACCCCGCCCGCCAAGGCCCTGGTCCCATCCCCGGCGCTGCCAAAGGAAGGGCAAAGCAGCCCCGGCTCCGCGGCTCCGCGAGGTGGAAGTGCTTCTCTAGAAGAGCTCGCTCCACCCGGGCGCCTGCAGGGCGGCCGCAGCGGCCCATCTTACAGACGAGGAAGCCAAGGGCAAGCCAAGGGCAGAGAGGCCGCGGCCACCCAGCGAGGGCAGGCAGCTTCCTGCGCCAGCTGCAGGACTGCTCCAGGGAGCCCAGGGAGCTGCCAGATGACCCGGAGGGCCCGCGCCTTGTCCCGGCTTCGCTTGTCCACTGGCACCTCTTCCCCGCACGCAGGAGGCCTGGGAGAGGAGACTGGAGAACCACGCCTAACAGGGCTTCTGGAACTCTCCATGTGCCAGTCCTGCCGGGAGGGAGCCTATGGCAGAGAGCTCGACGCATCCTCCGAGCGCCGGTGGAGCGGGTGCTGATTTCCTCCCCATCCTGGAGATGAAGGTGCCCAGGTCAGCAGGCCCCGAGGCGCAGGGACACGGCACGCCCCCTCCCCCTCGTCCCGACCCTACTGGCCCCTTGGCTCTTCCCCGTGCCAGGAAAAGCAATGCCCAGGAGCCCACCAACCTGCTCAGCACCGAGAGCCCTCCACCACCCGGCGCCCGTGGACATCGCCGCCCGGCCTCAACCTTGCCCTACCAGGGCCCCTGGACGCCACGCCCACTCCTTCCAGAGGAGCTGCTGCCTCCCTGCCTCAGCTGTTCCTGGGGCTGCCCAGAGCCAGCCTGAGGGCAGGACCAGGGGGGGTCTTAGTCGGACCCCAGAGCTGCCAACCCCAGGAGCGGGGGCACCTCCGGAGGGGACAGAACGAGACCACAGGCACAGGAAGAGGTCACCAAAGCATGGCCGGGCTTCCCGCCTTGGGAGGACCCTTTACAGAGCAGCATTTTGATGACTTTGGCACAAATGAGGCCATGACACGTGGGTTCAGTTGCCCCCACAATTCTTCCAGCTCGGGATGTCAGCGGGGAGGGGACGCTGGCAGCTGATCAGCCGAACTCTCCTCTGAGCACTCTGCACCCCCTTGGTCTGAGCTGCCATCCTGCCCTGAGCACAAGCCGGCATCCCGGGTGAGTCCTCCTGCCCAAGCTCCAGACTTGGGCCTCCCAGTACCCCTTGCGGTCTTGTCATTCAACAGCAGATGACAGTTCCAGGGTCCCCGAAAGGGCCACAGCTCGGGCCTCTGGGCACTTGGGTGGTTTTTCTCATTAAGCCTCGTGACCAGTCTGAGGTTGTCTGCATTCTCTCCAGGCCAGGAGAAGCCGAGGGGGGAAGCCCACGCTCCTTCAGTCATTCAACAAACACGAGCACTGTTGTGCGAAAGCCTGCTTCACCTCAGCATCTTTGTTGACGCTGCTGCCACCCGGGCCGGGTGGCTCTGTGTGGAGCAGCATCCCTGGCCTCTGGTCCTAGGGTGCCCGTGTGACAGCCAGAGAGTCTGCAGACACGGCCAACCCTGCCCCAGGAGCAGAGTGGCTCCCGGCTGGGAACCGTAGTCCCCTGAGGATGAGCTCCGAGGTGCTGTAAGAGGCAAGTGCACCGTACCCTCACCAGACAGAGGACGTCCTGGCTTGGAGAGGCTCGCCTGCTCAGAGTCACATGCCAGCGCTGGCGAGGGGCACAGACCCACTGGGTCTCACTGTAGAGCCCAGAGGTGGTCCTCTCACGCCTGACCCTGAGGGTGAGTCACACCTTGGAGGCCACTGGAGGCCCTGGAGAGGCTGCTTCTGCACACGGCTACCTGAAAACGCCCCTCATGTCCCCTCAACCCCGCTCACTGCCTTTCCACGGGGAGGGCTTCTCTGGTGTAAAGCGGGACTTTCTCAGATGGCCCGCCGCCCCCTCCTTGGTGTGGAGGCGCATTTGTACAGAGAGAATGTCACTAATCAGAACCTAGAGACAATCACTCACTAGTCACAAGCACTCCTGAACTTGGAGAGCAGCCTGGATCAGGCACGCTCCTCCTGCTGAGCTCCCAGGGCTTCTAACCTTGTTCTAATCTTTAGGGCAAACTTCTGAAGGAGGGGCCGAGACGATCTCCATGATACAAATGAGGAAACTGAGGCACAGAGAGGGAAGGAACTTGCCCAAGGCCACACAGCTGGGGAGTGGCAGAGCCTGGGTGCTTAGCTCCTCCGCTAACCCGCCCCTCCTGACGGGGCTAGCTGAGGCCTGGGGACCTCACACGCAGGAAGGCGTTTAATCTCTCACTGTCTGACAGGTAGATACTATCACCCCTATTTTATAGATTTGGAAACTGAGCTCCCCAAAATTATAGAGGCAGCTCAAAGCCCCCAAGTTAGGAGGGGCAAGCCTGAGGAGCTCGCTTCTGCCCTGGCTGGGCCCACCCCTGCCAGGCCTCGGGGACAGCCTGGTGCATCTCCCGAGATCCTGCGGGCCCTTTGTGGAGGGCCATGTGCCCATTTTATAGACGATACACGTGACAGGATGTGAGCCTGGGTCAGTGGGATCTCAGGGCGCAGCTCTTCCCACTGTCCCCTGGGTGTAAAGACGGGATGCCTCGCTCAGCCCCGCGGCTCCTCCTGTGGCTGTTTGGCCATTTATTCCAAAGGGCAGAGCCCACATGGCAGCTCCAGGTGGTGGTGGGACAGATGGGGTGGAGAGGCGAGGGGCTGCAGGCAGACCTTTCACCCCAGGTCACCCGCTCCTCCCCGCGGGTCGCCTGGGGTCAACAGGAACCGCTCTGCTGCAACAGCTGTCAGGGTCTCTGCCATGAGGAACCCGGGTGCTCGGCCTGGTCAGCGAGACAGCTGGCCACTGTCCCCGATGCCACCAGCTTCCTGGGGCTCTCCCCACCTGTCCTTCAGCAGCCATGGCCGTCCCCTCCTAGAGTCCTGGCTTGGTCCTGGCCACCCTCACAGAACAAAGTCTTCAGCCCTTGGGGACAGGAGGCCTGCAGGTCTGGGCCTGCGTCCTGGCTGGAGGTGACCTCTGTGGCTTCTCTTTGGGTCTTTTCTTTCTTTTTGAGATGGGGTGGTGCTCTGCTGCCGAGGCTGGCCTCTCTGCTCAGCCTCCAGAGCAGCAGGGACTACGGGTACACACCTCTGGGCTCAGCTGTCTTTTCTTGTCCTCATTCAGGGTTTGAGTCTGTGCCCCCAGCTACACAGCCACAGTAGCTGCTCTGTTTTTATCATCATTTTCTTTTTATTAGCGACCGCAGCAACAGCAGAGTGGTTAGGAACGTGGGCTTCAGGTCTGGACACTGCCTGAAACTGGCTCCTGCTTAGGTCCAACGTGATCGTGGGCAGATGACTCAGCCTCTCAGTGCTTCTGTTTTTAATCTGTAAAACTTTTCCTTTTTAAGGTGACACCAACCTTGAGGGCTGTCAGGACTATGTCACAAGCTGATGGACAAGAAGCACTGCTCAGTAAGTGCTAGCTATTACTATTCATGACTTGCACTTATGCCCAATATATATAGGAAGCCCTCACTATCCATTGTATCTTACAACTTGGATAGATCCTTGAAAGGCCAGACCAAACCCTTGCTCCTCCTGGAAGATTTCTTAGATTCCCTGCTGGGCATATCACACCACGTGGGCGTCTCTGCAAGTCTTAGCACTACACTAGCCACACATGGGCACTTAGTATGTGCCAGTACTGTCCCCAGGCTGAACAGACATGATGTTATTTTACTCTCTTCTCAACTTTACATATAACAACAATATTCCACTATAGATGAGGAAACTCAGGCTTGGAGAGATAAAAAGACTGGTCCAAGGTCACAGCAATAGTGAGTGGACCAGGTGGAACATGATGAACCTCAGAGGGTGGGCACAGCTTGTGGAAGGGAAGAGGTATGGACATTTTTACTGCCCATCTCTGCCTCTTGCAAATAGAGAGAAACATAAAAACCCAATGTCTCAGATCAGTGAGGCTTTTTCATAGCAAGCTTCTGTTGCAAAGAATGACAAATTTTCTGTGGCAAGGATTTACCGAAATCCTCTCTTTCGCTGGAAGATGCATGTATTAGTCAGGACCCTTTCCCATCCACATAACAGGAAATTCAGCTCAAATGGGTTCAGATTAAAGGGGAGCTCACTGACTCGCTTACGGGAAAGCGCAGCAGTAGCTGGCTTCAGACACAGCTTGATCAAGGGATTTGAGGAAAAACAAAGAGGAGGCGTCGTTCTCCCCCTTCCCTTAGTGTCTCTCCCCATCTCTGCTTTGCTGTCCTCCACGTTGGCTTTATTCCCTGGCAGCCTTCCCCACAAGCTGCTGGCAAAGACGTCTTCCAGGGCCTTCGACCTCACCCGGATCCCGGGGAGTACCCGCTAAAATCCAGGAATCGTCCTGATTGGCTGAGCTGTGGACCACGTGCCACCTCTGACCCAATCACCGTCCCCAGGGCCATGCTCAGCACTCATTGGCTGGCTCGGAGTCACGTGACCTCTGCGGATGGAGCGAGGGCTGGGTCAGTCCCTGCTGAGCTGGGGGGACTCCTGGGGAGGAGGTGTGTCCCAAAGGGACAATCAGGGTGTCTGTGTAGCAGGTGGGGGACAGCCACCGCAGAGAAACACAGTTGAATGGAGGAGTGGGCGCTCTCTATGGGGCGGGCGGCCCCTCGGGCCAGGCCGCCCCCTTAGCTCCCTGGTGTCTCCGCGGGAGCCGGTCCTGGAGGTGGAGGAGACGGGCCAGGAGAGACGGTTGTAGGTCCGCGGGAAAGCGCACGGCCCCCCCGGACGGGCCTTCCTGTGAGCGGGGCAGAAACCCGCGGATCCCTAAGAGTCTGAAGAAGGTGGAAGCAGCGGCTCCCTACCTGGAGGGTCCAGGGACAGGGGAATGTGCCCACTGAGGGCATTAATCCTTACGACCTTGGAAGCAGCCCTACGACCTTGGAAGCAGCTCTTTTATACAGTCAGGCACAGAGAAGTTGCCTGGGTCACACAGCAGAGGAAGCTGCCTCTCAGGGGGCCTCCCATCAAATCCTTGTGCGTTAACTGATGGTTTTCGGCTCCTATTCTCCCTGAAGTCCCCCCCCCCCAGGTTGGTGTACTGAGCTCACCCCCCTCCCTCCCCAACAGAGATTTTTTTTCCCCTCCTGAAACATGAGTTAGATGCGCCTGACTTTATAAACACAGAGGGATTTATTACGTTGCCATCAAACTGCTCCTGGGCCTTGTCCTCTTCCCTCTCAGGGCAAGACTGTCATCAATTAAAAGGGCTCCCCATTCCGGTCAGCACTTAGCGGGGCCTCCTTCAGTCACTGTGGACTCTGACCTTAGGTGACCTTTCTAAACCGCTTTCCAGGCACGGCTGGCTGCTTCCGGGCGGGCGGGCGGGACGCGCAGGGCAGCGAGAGCTCTGGTCTCTAAGGCCCCCACAGATGGTTCCCAGCAAGAGCGAGAAGAGAAATCCCTGAGTTACCAAACCAAAACGCCAGCTGCAGTGGCCTTCTGGGGCTACAGAACCTTGGGAGGGTGGGGGACACCCCGCCGTCATCCTGGGTGGCTGCAGAGGGGCCAGCCTCCAGCCTGGAGAGGCTCTGGGCACTTGTCCCCACTGATGGTGTTTTACGCCCCGCCCCCGATGGACAGCGTGTAACACCCACACCTTCTAGGAGAAGGGGTGCCCACTATTGTCACACACCAAAAAATGGTGTCCCTTTGTCCCCCAAAGCAAATGCCATCATTTTTCCTGAAAGTGTCTAATGAAACAGTGATTCTGGTAACAGCCATCATTACTAACCCTCAGTGTATCACGATGCCGTCACTCACTGACTCACTGACTGTCGGATGGCAACTAGTAAATAATAACATGATGCAAGCCCCATCATTACACTATATTAAAATCACCATCTGTCACAACTTAATACCATAAACAAGTGATAGTATTTATCTACTCGACACTGATTGGAAGCTTCCCAGTGCTCACATCACGCCCCGTCCACAGGTACTGATGTTGGCCCTATTTTTTTCAGCTGAGGAGAGTGACATATTTGCCCGGGGCTGCGCTGTCACCAAGGGGCTTACCCTTCCACTGAGGTACCTGCTGTCTGATCCCCATTTCCCAAGAGACGATGACGAGGAGCATGAGAAGGTGACTCACCCTGAACCGGTGATGGTAATAATAGCAATTAATGAGATTCATAGTGTCGTCACTTCAGCACCTAGACGTGAGCACTGTCCTGCGTAATCCTTGTGACAGCCCTTCGAGGTAGGTCATTTGCACAGGAGACCGAGGTCCAGAGAGGGGAGGCAGGTCACACAGCAAGTGCCTGGGACGGCAAGGATTCAAACCTAGGCTGAGTGACTCAGTTGGTGGCAGTCTGGGCCAATGGGTGCTACAAAACTGATTCTCTGGCTGCCCAGATGGGCACCGCAGGGGCCTGGAAATCTGCCTGCAGAGCTCACCCTACCTGGGGAAGGACTGGTTTCCAGTGGAGCCCAAGGAGGGGCAGCATGCTCCACACCCCAGCTGAGACTGGTCCTCCTGTCCCAACTGGAGCCCTGGCCTCCTCTTGGGCCTCCTCCCCAGCCTCCCTGCCTCTGACAGGACACAGCGTCTCCAGTCTTGGCTCTGTCCTTGCCCTGGGGTATCATCAGGCTACAATCGTGATTTGTTATTAAATCCCTCTTTTTGCTTCAACTACTTTGAGATTCTGCATCAGGGCGGAGCTCAGCCGATTCTGTGGCTCCCAGGAGACTGCTCTCCTCTTGCCCCCCCAGGAGAGGCTGCAGTCCAGAGTCGGCTCCTCGATGACAGCGAGACCTACCACTCGTGCTGTCCGCCATCTGGGCCTCAGGTTTGGTGTCACCATGGGACTAGGATGTGAGGGCTGCCACGGGGCTGGCCGGTCGGGACCTGTCTAGGTCAGCGGGGACTGTTGGCTCCTGGCGGGGCCAAGCCTGTGGCAGTGTGGCCGAGTGGCCCGGCAGCAGCCGCAGTGCCAGAGCAAAGGGACGGAGCGACGGCTCAGTCCCCAGCTGTCTGAGGGGTCCCTTGATGCATCGCGTGCCCTGAGCTAAAATCGAGGGCGCCCTTGTCCCCTGCTCAGCACGGGGACTGAGCGACTGGTGTGCTGCCTTCTCGGGTTTCCACCTCGGGCGGCCCACGAGGAGGAGCGGGGAGTCAGAGCCCATTCCCCGGGGACAGCCACTGGGGGGAAAGGCCTTGCCCGCCCTGAACAGGCTGGGGTCCAGCCCCAGGCCAAGCCCGTCCCGGGGGCAGCCCTGTACCCACAGCTGGGCGCCGGGGACACGGGATTGAAGGATGCTGGAACTTAGCCATGTGGGGACAGGCAGGTGACCACAGGATACAGAGGGTACATGGTGGAGGGACCCGAGGGCTGACCATCACTGCGCTTGGCCAGTGTGGGGGGGCAGGAAGCAGGCGACCGAGGGGCCATGAAACCCCAAGCAACCCACGCCCAGCTTGCCCTCCCCGCCACCCTGAGGGGTCCCCAGCCAGGCACTCAGTGGCTCAAGTGGGCTGTGGCTTCCAGCCGCCGGGCTGGCACCTGACACATTGCAGGGGCCGCTCGATCCCAGCGCGGGGACAGAGTGTTCCAGCCATCTGTGGCCACACGGACTAATCTCTTCCATGTGCAGAGATGGGCCGTCCCGCTCCTGGGCGCCCCACGGTAGGAGGAAGCGGGAGGGGTTGGTGGGGGGGTGGGGGGGGTGGGGTGTGTGTGTGTCAGCCTGGGGGCTCCTGGGTACACCGAGCCAAGCCAGGTGCTCGCTCCCTGGTCAGCAAAACCTTCCCCCAGTTGCCACCCCGGGCGTGACTGTCAAGCCAAGGCGGCCACCCAGAGATGGCTCTGGAGGCCCCCCGGCCAGACGGAGGTCAAAGCTGGCAGATGACGACGGCACGTCGCATGGCCCCGGCCGCACCCTCCCCATCCTCACGTCTAATCCCACACCAGCCCTGTCAGGAGTGTCCCCATCGGCCCCAGTTTACAGAGAAGCACACTGAGGCCAGAGGGGACAGCGACTGCCAGCGTTCAGAGGTGGTCAGGGCGTCGTTGGCTGGTTTTCAAGTTCAGCTCTGCTCCCGTCGAGGGGACCTGCCTCAGGCTCAGGTTTCTCTGCTCTGAAGCCAGCGTCCTGACAGTGGGACAGGTCATGGAAGGTAATGCAGACATCACACAGGCCAAGGGGACAGCGGTCCCAACTGGGGTGAGTGTGCCGCTGTGGGTGCTCCTGCCAGGGACTGGAGACACTCTTACCTGTCACACCTGGGTTTGGGTGGTGGGCTGCTGGCACCTGCGGGTAGAACGCCCCATGTGCTGCCGAACGTCCCGTGGTGGTCTGTCCCCTGGTCCCAAGACCAGCAGAGCTGAGGCTGAGGAACCTGAGGTGGCACTCCAAGGTGACGTCGTCCCCAGGGTCACCAGGAGGCCAGACTGGCCGCTCATTCCCTAAGCCCCCAGCACAGTGCCTGCCGCAGCTTGGGCTTCTCAAGACAGTCTGTTCCCCCCACTCTGCTTCCTTCCCACCAAGCCCGGGAAGAAGGGAGAAAAGAAAAAAGTGTCCAGTGGAATTAATTGCTCATTCTTCATTTATGCAATCTGCAAAATTCCTTAAAATGTACAATACAGAGCTAGGAGTGCCCGCCTGTAATCCCCGCTATTCAGGAGGCTGGGGCAGGAGGACTGAAAATCTGAGGCCAGCCTCTCCCTTTTCCTCAAACCTCACAGAGCTCACCCCCGGCAGGTACCTGAAGTGTATGAGTCTGACTTGGATCATCAAGTCCAAAAACCTGGCAGTCTCCCTCTCACAAAGCAAAACACGTCTCTTCATCTCCAACAGGGGGTTCATAAAATGATAAAAAAAAAAACAACAGTAAAGCTCCAAGCACAGAATTCAGAGAGGGGCAGCTCATGGGTCTTTTCGTTTTAAAAAGCTTTTAAGTTTTTCTCGAAGTTCCTATAATACCTGCAAGTCGTGTTGAAACTCATAATGTACAGAATGGTCATGAAGGGACACCTCACCTCCAGCCAGCCCTCCGGGACCCCAGTGTCAACCGGCTAAGCGTTTCCTCCTGGTGATCAACTCATGTCCCTAAATAACACGGGCGCAGCCGTGCCCCATGACAGGGTCAGGATCGTGGTCCGCTTGGCCTCCGATCCTGTTCATCCAAATCAAAAACACGTTTTCCTAGACTCACAGAACCTTAGCAATGAGGAAGGCTGGACACTGTCTCGCCCCGATGCCTCCGATTTCCGTATTTACAAACTTCATCTGATAAAGCACATGGAAGGCCGAGCAGGAGGCGTGTCACCCCAAGGACAGCCCTGTGGGAAAACCTGCTTTGTTCGGGGCAAACCTCGCTGTTTAATCCTTGTTGTCTGCTTGCTCTGGAGGCTCCCAGCGGCCCCCACACTGGACCAGTTCATGAACCTCTGCTCAAGGCCTGCGCCCTGGACGGAGGCGGGATCCCTGCGTCACCTCCCAGGGCTCTGCTCCACCGCTGGAGGGAACAGTCCTAACTATGGCTCCCTGCGCAGAGAGGCCTAGGAGCAGGAGGCGAGATCAGCCTCCAAACCTTTTATCATTCATCCTGAGAACTGAGCTCCTAAAACAAAAGGCTATTTCAACCCACAAGCTTTTCCTCCCGCCCCATCTGTCCTCCGCATCCCTGAAGACCAGCCCACCAATGTCACCGTGCCCTCTCCAGCCCTGGGACGGGACCCTCCTCCTCCCTGGCTCCTCTCGAGGGGCTGCCATGGGCCTGGGACTTCAGGCCCCCGAGGTCGCGCTCCCTGCCGCCTGCCCCTCTCAGTGCTGAGGAAAACCAAGGGACGTTTTTTGCACAACTTATTTGTGGTGGACAAGCACGTCCCCAGGCCTCTCCCTCCCCACGTTCCCTGAGCTCGCTCCAAACCCTCAGGAACAAAGCCTCCATTTTGCTATTTTCCCAAGTCTCTCTCCTCCTGATCGTCTGTTGGCAGAAGGACCCGCATTTCAAGTAGCCTGGGTGGGAGACGGGGGACACAATGTGCTCTTGTTGGAGGGAGGGCGTGTGTAGAGTTGGGAGGTGGAGGCCACCAACATCAGCACAGCAATGTTTCCGGGCCACACAACCTTCTAGAACCTGGTCCACAAAGCCCCCGAAAGCCACGGCATCCTCATCCTGACCCAGCAGGGCAGGGAGGGGGAGCTCCCCGGGGAAGCCGACCTTCCATGAGCAGATGGATCACGTACTGTCTGCCTAAGATTTTGAGCCTCTCTGAACCTCAGTCTCCTCGTCTATAAGATGGGGATAAAAGTACTTATCTCCTGGGGCTCAGAGTGAGGAGAAAGAGGGATGAGTAAGGCACTCGCGGCCCCTGGCGCCCGGCAGGTGCTCAGTGAACAGAGATGTCATTACTGTCCTTATGTAGGAAGAAAGTAAGGTTCATGAAGGTCGGGAGCAACCAAAGCAGCTTTCAGAGTTCAGACTCAGGCTGGAGGCTTCAAGTTCCCATTTCCCTTTGTTCAAACTCAGGTCCTGAACTCCCTGGGCACGGCAGGGGGCTGAGAGGAGCCACCGGAGCGGCCTGGGTTCAAGTCCCACCTCCTCCACGGAGGGCTACCTAAAGCCTCGGAACCCCGGGGCTGGAGGGACAGGCTCGAGATCCAGGGAAGCGTCACCTGTGTCATTGCTGTGGCAGCGGTGAGTGTCCGGTTGATGGACAGCTCACGGGCACTTTCGCTGCCTCCTTGGCTTCCACACACCCTCAGTGGCGGGTGCTGCCCCCACGCCCTTTCTACAGGTGACAAAAACCACCAGGGGAAGAGGCAAGGGACTTGCCCAAGGTCACAGGTGGACTGCGCTGAGAATTCAGTGTCACTTAACTACTGAGTCCTGCTGCTACTGCCCGCTGCGGCAGAAGGCTGAGGTCCCTGCGGGTCACACTGTTTCCTGAGCACCTGCCCTTCTTCAAGACCCTCTGCCTGCCAGAGGCAGCCTGGGCAGTCCCCCTGACCAGGGGAGGGGCTGAGGGTCAGCTCTACGCACACCCTGCCCAGGCCGCCTGGGCCACGCACCTGGAGGCAGACACGCCTGGTGAGGCTCACGGCTTCAACCAAGGCAGAGGCTGCAGCTGAACGGCCACCTCCTCCCCAGGACACTGCCACCCACACTGCCGTCCATCTGCTTTGGCCAGAGTGACCTGCACTGTCCATGGTACATGCTCCTCTCAGAACAGCCAGGGGGAGCACCCTGGGGACATGCAAAGGGCAGTGGGCAGTGATCGGTGGACCCAGGGCCACCTCGCCCCACATCCAGGGACTCGCATTGATTTTCAATTTAATTTTTAAAATAGAGGCCACAGGCTGGGCGTGATGGCACAGCCCAGAGTTCCAGCCAACCAGGAGGCTGAGGCAGGAGGATCCCAAGTTGGAGGCCCACCGGGGCAACTTAACGAGACCCTGTCTCCAAAGGAAATATAATAGGAACCGGGGATGTAGCTCAGTGGTAGAGCACCCTGGGTTCAATCCCCAGAACTGCAAAGTATCATAGATGGACAGACAGACAGATACCACATCCACGTAATTCAAAGGTTAAAATGCTGAGGGGAAACAGGGGTCTCTCCTTCCTACCCCACCATCTGCCACCCCCGTGAGCATCTGCCAACCTGACTGGCCACGGGCTGCCAGGCTTCACATTATTTGGGGTTGTGACTGTGTGGGTGGGATTCTAGATGATATTAGCAGGGGACTCTGCGGACTCGGTAAATGGCTCACCCTCCGAACAAAAGATGGCGGGGTGGGCGGGGAGAAGGAATTTGTCACCTCTTTTCCCATCTAACTTTCTGCTTCTGCCTGAGCTGGGGTGTCACCCCCACCCGGCCCTTCCCCGCCCTTGGCTGGGACTCAGGGCACTGCCTCCCTGGTTTGCAAACCTCTGAACTTGGGTACATGATGTCACAACGGGTTGTGGGACCTCTCAGTCTCTGTAAGTGCCTGCGTCCCTTTCTCAGTACGAGGGGGTGAGGGGCATCTCCTACTGGGCCTGCTTCTCTGGAGAACTCTGCTACTATTAGTTTCTTATATATCCTTTCAGGTTTTTAAAATACAAGTAGCAGCAAATATGAAAGTATGTTCCCTTTTTTTTTAGAAATTTTTCTTAGTTGTAGTTGGACACAATATATTTATTTACTTATCTTTATGTGGTACCAAGGATTGAACCCAGGGCCTCACGCATGTGAGGCAAGTGCTCTTTCACTGAGCCTCAGCCCCAGCCCGGAGGTATATTCATATTCACCCACCCTGTTTTTTAATGATCAGTAATATAAAATATTATTTCCTTTTGCAGATATTTTCCCCAAAAGCTTTTACCAATTTAGTGGCCTGAGTGTCCCCAGTCCTTTGTATGGGTCTGCCACGATCTGGGAGCATGTCCCAAACTTTTGCTATTACAAACAAGGGCTACGATAAAGACTGCACTCCATCTGCTATTTTGCAAATGCACAGTGACATCCCTAGGTTAATAGGCAGTGGGTTCACTCATACTGTGGATAGATCATGCCAAACTATCCCCCAGAAGGACTCGAGTGATACCCACTCCTACCAGCTAGAGAAGAGGGTGCCTGTTGGTCCACAGCCTCACTGCAGACTGTGTTATCCAACTTTGGAATTCCTGTCACTTTTATGGGCAAGTTTTAATTGCCTGTCTCTTATTTTCTGTCAAATGGGACATCTTTTCACATACTTCAACGCCCTTGGTATTTCTTTCTGTGAATTGTTTGTTCGTGTCTTTCATCTGTTTCTCTAGATCCTGGTTTTCAGATCTATTTCAGACCAATTTCTGGTCGACCTGGTGGAGAACAGCCTCTTGGCTGACAGCCCCACAAATGCTCTTCCCAGTTTGCTCTTTGCCTTTTTGATTTTGCTTGTGGTGTTTGTCTGTGCTGAAGTGTTTTATTCAGGGCCAATCGTCACCTGTTTCTAGCTAAGGGGCTTTGGAATATGCCTCTGTCATGGACTGCATGACAGCCCTCGGAGAAACAGGTTGATGTCCCTCTCCCAGGACCTCAGGGAGAAATGGGGTCATTGCCAATGCAGTGAGTTAAAGTGAGGTCACCTGGGGTAGCCTGGCCCTCCTCCCTCTGACCATCCAGCCTGACTCTGCTGGACCTTGTCCACCCTGTTGTGGCCCAGGTGGCCAGGCACAGAGGCTCAGTTATCCGGTTAAACTTGGGAGGAAGGAAGAGGTGGTGGCCTCCTCAGGGCCTGCCTTCTCAGACGGCGGTGTTCATAAAGCAGGACGGCCGGGCCAGTGCCACCTGACCCACCAGCATGACCTGCCGTGGCTGGACCCGCTCCCTCCCAGCCCTGCCACATCCAGGCGCTACCTGCACCAGGCGGCTCTCCTTTCCCTGTGTTTTCTACAATTTACTCATTTTGAACAAATTAAAAATAAACATAAGTTAACATACCTAGATATAGACCTAAAACCATAAATCTGTCAAGAAATGGAGGGCGCTAAAAAGAACAGACCCACTGAGACTTTCCCCTGGTCTTGATTCAAAGAACTGAAAAAAGTGCAAGTGAGATTTTTAAAAACCACTAAGTGACTTTTCTTTTGGTACCAGGGATTGAACCTTGGGGCTGCTTCACCACTGAGCCACATCCCCGGCCCTTTTCTTATATTTCATTTAGGGACAGGGTCTTGCTGAGTTGCTTAGGGCCTCACTAATTTGCTGAGGCCGGCTTCGAACTCAAGATCCTCCTGCCTCAGCCTCCTGAGCTGCTGGGAGGACAGGCGTGGACGACGGCACCCAGCACTGTGTGATTTCATGTCACTCAGTGCTCTACCGGGCACCGTCTGAAATCATGCTGGGCAGGGCCCTGGGCACTGGGAAATGCCAGAGTCCTGGGCTAGCGGGTGACTGGGAACACGGGCACTCTGCAGACTCTGACCTAGGCGAGGAGCACGCACGCACACGCACGCACACACACGTAGGTGATCTTCCTCCATGAGCTCTCCCACGGCGAGTCCCGCACATCGTGGCCCTCGACCCTGCCACCCCTGTGGCCTTCCTGATAACAAGGACCTTCTCTACCTCGTCTCAGTCCGCTGTCAACCTCAGGACCTGAAGGCTGGTGTAGCACGTTATCTGACCCACCTCCACGGCACCCTCTGTGGTGACCACACCGTCCCCTCCCAGCTTCCCTCCCACAGCACCGGTCACTGCCGTCCCTCCTCGGCTCCCTCCACCTGGGATGTGGCCTCCGCCTTCCTCTGTCCTTTAGACACTGGCACTCTTTGGAGAATCAGGTGCCGGCTTTGCAACAGAATGCTCCACACCAGCCCCACCCCCGAGGGGACTCAGGTTAGGCCTGGCCCAGAGTCCCCGTGGCCTCCATTCATCCGCCTTCACCAAGGAGGCCGGCTCCGGTCACCCAGTGATATTTCCCCTGGAATCCAGCGGCCATCTGTGTGGGGCTCTTCACCATCACCCAAAGCCCCTCCTACCCGGCCACTCCACGCGGATTCCGGTGCGCTGGGTCCCCGAGGAGCTGGCTCCAACCGTCACGGCCCCAGCGCCTCCCCCAACCTCTCCGGGGCGCTGGGCGTCCTGATGGCGCTTCCTCCCTGTTGACTGTTATTCCTGGCCTCGATCTCGGGTTCCCGTTTTCCCCAGTGCCTATGGCTCACGGCTTGGTGCTCCTGTTCCAGGTCCAAGCCTAGGTGACTGCTCCCACGGCAGCTCCTGCCCCGCAGAAGATTCCAGAAGGAGCAGGAGAGCGAGTCAGAAGGAAGCGTCTCCCTTCCTCCGTGTCCCCTCCCATGGCTCATTACAGCTCCCTGTTTCTCCTCATCTTCCATAGATTTTTCTGGGCACCACGGTTACTGAGTGTCCCCTGGGCAGCGAGGGGCTCCCTGACCTTGCTGGGGCTGCTCCTCAGGTCACACAGGACTCCCCTTCCCTGGGCGGGGGGTGCTCGGGGGCTTGCTCCAAGAGAGACACAGCATCAGGAGGTGTCAGGAAACCCAGGTCCCAGCCCCAGCCTCTTCACTTCCCGCTGCACCTCAGGTCCCTTGTCACCAAAGTTCGTCCAGGGTGTCTCACGGACAAAGGCTCACAAGGGCCTCGGAGCTGAGGGGCGGTTCTTGGCAAGAAGACAACTACGGGCATGAACCAGCGAGTGGGAGAGGCCTCCTCCGACTTCTCCTGGGGTCGTCCTACTTGGCAGCAGGATGCACTTGGACACGTCCCACCCAGGTGGACGGCACTTCCTCTTTCTCCTGGCTGTACGTGATGTGGAATCTCAACAGTCATATAGCTGCATATGTACACAGGGTAACAACGTGTGGCTCATTACCAGCCATCCTACCCCAGACCCCTCCCTCCCTTCAGTCCCCTAAAGTAGCTCTAAAGTAAACAAAAATAATGTGTTAGCTGACATAGCTTCAGGAAGAGCTGGATCCAGGTGCTTGGGTAATGTCCCTGGGAATCTTTTGTCTTCTATCTCTTGTCTGTTTTCCTGAGTCGCCTTTATTTTCAGGCAGGACTTCCCTAAACCGGATGGCCACATTCCACTAATTGAACAACTCAGCAAAGAAGGCACCTTGCCCCAACAATCCCAACTAGGTCCAGAGTTGGACCTCACTCCACCTGTGCCCAGGCCAGCCATCGACTAAGGGCAGGAAGCGAGCCTGCCATGATGGCCCTGGCGGGGGCCACATGTCCACACCTGGGAGTGGGACTAGGGTAATAGCCTGAAAGTGCAGAGGGAACCAGAAAGACAGGAGGAAAACCAGACGACAAACCAGTGCCCCCAGTTAGGGTGAGCAGCGTGGACCAGGGAGGAGAGGACGCGGCTGGGTGGCTCGGGGAGCTGTAAGGTGTGGTGCAGTCATGCAGCCCGAGACGGGCAGAGCCTGAGCACACGTCTCGCAGGTCTCCTCCACCTGACGGGCTCCGAGCTCAGCGGAGGCCAGGGTCTCCCGCTCGCGTCTCCAGAGCCTGCCTCAGGTCACAGCCTCCCCTGGAGGCAGCCCTGATACTGGGAGCCAGCCAAGGTGGGCACAGCTGCAGGTCTGGCAGCGTTGAGAGGTGGCACCTGGTGGCCTCTGAGCTTGGACAAAGGGCCTGCAGGGTCAACCGTGGGCAGACTGGCCAAAGTGACACTCTGCTTGGCAGGTGGCTGTCACTCGCCTTTAGATGACAGGTGTCTAGGTTGCTGACACCAAGAGACGGGGCAGACCCAGGGGAAGTGCCGTGCCAACCAGGGGCCGTGTGGCACCGGTTTTCCCAGAGTCGTGAGCCCCGCCCTCGCCGCGCACCAGCGGGCACCTCTGCCACCCGGGAGGTTGGAAGGAGGTCCCTGACTCTGCCCTGGTCCCTGCAGAGGCCTCTCCGGGGCCTGGAGGGAGGGGACATGCCAGGCTCGCCCCAGGCAGGAGGACAGGGACGTGGGCCTGCGGGGCTGGAGGGGCTGGGGCATTTACCCAGGGTCCTGCTGAAGCCCCCAGAGGAGCTGAGGCCCGTGACCCCAGCCCCAGGGTTCCTGCAGTGAGCATCTCTGCCACAAAGAGAGAGAGCCCAGGCGGCCCCAGGCACCCGCGAGACCTGTTGTGTGAATGCGCGTGAGCAATTTTGCTCATAAAAAGAAAGTCTGTTAACACCCTCAGAATGGAAGGAAAACAACATGACACACTTCTGTGTGCGTGTGCGAAGTGCTGGGTGGAACCCAGGGTCTGGCGTGTGTAGGTGGGCGCCGGCGGCGGAGCTCCCCTGGCCCAGGCCTTCCTTAAACCAAGGCCAAGAGCTCTCTGCACCAGGCCCTCGCTTCCCTTCGCAGCGGGCCAGCTGTCCAGTCTGACCTGGGTCCCACGTATCAACATGGCAGAAAGTTGATGGGCTCTGTCCAGCCCTGGATCCCACAGCCAGCTTGCCAAGCCCACCCCTCACTTAGCTTCTCTGACCCTCGGTTTCCTCATCTGTAAAACGGGGATGGTAACACCACTCACTGGTGTTTCTTGAGCACCTACTGTGGGCCTGGCACCATGACAGAAAGACAGGAGCAACCCTAGTTGGAAGAAGACGGAATTATTCAAGAGATTATGCCACTCAGTATTTAATGACAAGTGCTGAGAGCCATTAGCCAAGTAGGTATGACAGTTTCCTTGCCAGCATACCCATGTTGCTTAGAGGAAGGACTCGTGGAAATGGACTTGCCTTGGACATTCGCTGTGACATTGCATGTATGTTTGAGAAAGGTGACCCTGCTCAAGGACCAGGGTGGATCCGGGTTTAGGGAGGATCCTACTGGATTAGGGCGGATCAGGTTTTAGGGAGTATCCTGCTCCTTGGGTTTAGGGCAGTTCCAGGTTTAAGGTGTACCCTGCCGGGAATAGGGTGTATCCTGCTGATTAGAGCCTGGTGGAGAACGTGGATTTGGCCCAGAACGTGAATTTCCCCAGAACGTGTTTGTAGAGGCCGGTGTGAGTTCGGGAATAAAGAATTGCTGTTTGAATCTACCAGGCTGTGAGTGGCTCGTGATTTTGTGCCCAGCCAGACTGCGGCAGACAAGTTCAAGGGCTCTGAAGAAGCAGAAGATGAGTGAGCGTGTTTACGGACCTCGGGGCGGGCTGGTTGCCTGACGGGGTGCCCTGTGGGAGGGTTGACTTAAATCAGTCGCTGGTGGCTCTGCCCCATTCACTGCCACCTGAACTATTTGCTTTTCTCTTTAAATGGACTCTGGTTCCCCTTACATAAACTGAGCTTTATTCTAAGAAACGTCACAGATGGCCCCTGGGGTTCTTCGTCCATTCTTTCCCTAATGCACATCAAAAAGAACTGCCAACATTAGAAGGAAGTTCCAAGGTCACCCTGGTGGACAGAGAGTGCGTCCAGCCCCTGGAAGGCATTCTCAGGCTAAGCCCTCTGCTGCTCGATTCCCCTGGGATGAAGGTGACCCTCATTTCTGAGACTCAATAGCCCCCAACTCTCCTCTCAGTGGCCCCCAGGATTTCCCGGGAGGAGGGAAAGTCGGCCTCCACCCCGCTCACCAGCTGGCCTTCAAAGCAGGGCTAACGCGGACTCTGGTCGCTCATGGTTAGGGAGAGACCCAGCAATGGGAGTCTCAGCAACAGGGACACTCAACCCGGGGAAGTCCCCTGGATCAGGAAGTTGTCACACATGCACACACCCCCTGCTCCCAAACACACATACACAATCCTCCACTCACACACCCGGCACATGCACACCCACCCGAAAACACATCCACGCACAATGAACTTAATCACGTGGCACACCGACACACTTACAATGCACTCATACACACCCACACTTACACACACACACGTCGCACACCGACACACTTACAATGCACTCATACACACCCACACTTACACACACACACGTCGCACACCGACACACTTACAATGCACTCATACACACCCACACTTACACACACACACACATGTCGCACACCGACACACAATGTACTCATACACACCCACACTCGCGCGCGCGCTCGCGCGCACACACACACACACACACTCTCAAGCAGTTAAAGTTACTTAAACTTTTAAAAACTTCTTAATTTGGTTTAATAGCATTTCAAGTTTCAGAGAAGTGGGGCAGATTTAGGTCAAATAAATTTAATTCTGCCTTAAAAAAATAAGTGGGGACTGCACCCTGGGCGGCGGGATGGCAGAGTCACTCGGGCAGAGAAAGGCGTGGGGGCCATGGCCGACGCTGACATGTTCCGTTGGCGTCTCAAACCCACAGACATTTTCTCCCTGCACAGGGAAGGAATGCTCTGACCCGCGAACCGTCGGCGCAGTGCGCCTGTGTTCCCCGGATCTCCACAGAGGCCCAAGGTCAAGACCTCTTCTGCCTCCTCTTCACCGTGGCCTCTCTGACACGGGCCCTGGTGCCTGGGGCCACGAGAGGGGTGGGTGGGGACTGCGGCACAGAGGAGGGCAGGCTCTGGTTAAAGGGAGAGGCCAGGACTGAGTCCTCAATTGTCACCACGCAAGAATGCAGGCCTCATTTGGCAGATGGCCCAATGGTTCACGAGAAGCCAGAAATCTGGCTTTTTATATGGAATCTCCTGATTTTTAAACGCTGGCAACTCACTGAAATCCAAACACCCTCAGGCCAAAGAAAGCACATCTGTGGGCCGGAGGTGGCCGCAGGTGGCCCGTTTGTGACCTGCGAGGAAGGAGGGAGAAAACGGGCCTGGAATCGAGAGTTCTGGACAGAGCCGGGGCTCTGGGACAGACCCACTGCATGGGGAGGCTCCTTGGCTTCCCCGCCTCAGTTTACCATCTATATAAGGCCGGGGGCCGGCCCAGGCGGGGTCCACCCTGGCCCCCGAGGCCCCTCCCCGAGACCATCAGTGGAAGAAGGGTGCACCCAGGCTGTGGAGGGGGCATTATCTGACACCGTCTCAAAACCAGTCACTCAACCAAAACCGTTTCCCTTCCCGCCGAGGTCCGGAGGCAGTGGGTGGGTTTTCACAGAACTCTCCACACCGAGTCGGGAGTTGGCCAGGATCAGCGTGGCCGCCCCCACGGGCTCACATCTGGGGACTTTCTGTGGAGAGGACACGCCGTTCGCCTTCTGCAGACGACAACTCGGGGCAGAGACACCAGGCTGATCTTGGCTCCTCCGGGGGCCGAAACACAGTCAGCGGCCTGGGGGGGAACTCCTGAGAACCCTGCAGACTCCAAATGGGGCCTCCTCCTCCAGAACAAGGAAGAAGGAACAGAGAGGCCAAACCGCAACCTCTCAGCCCCAGGTGCCCACAGCCCCTGTCCCCACCCCTGCTTTGAAGGTAAGTCAGGCTTTGGCTTCAGCCCAAGCCACTTTCTAATCCCCTCTGGAACAGTGATGGTCCCCATGCCCGCCGATGGCCCAGGGTGGACTTCAGGCCCGGCACAGGGCTGAGCCCTTAAAAGCACGATCTCATTCCATCTGAAGGGACCCTCGCTGCTCCCGTCACACAGATGGGAAAACAAGGCTCTGGTGGGGGGCTGGTAAGGGGTGGAGTCCGGGTTCCAACCAGGTCCCAGCAAAATCAGAACCTGCCACACAACTGACCACGGATTTTGTTTTGTTTTTAACGGCGTGACCTCTCCTATGGGATCTGAAACTTCCTGAGGGTCATCCAGAGAATGAGACATGGAAAGAGGCCGGTGATGGAGCAAAACTGACCCACGCTTGGCGCTGACCACTGGGCCACTCTCTATGACAAGGGAGAGGGTCCTGGTCATGTGGTCGGGTCCTCAGTAGAGGTTCTCTGACCCCATTCCTCAAAACAAGGAGGGGGAAGGGGGCTGGGGAGCCGAGACCCGGCAGGAGGACAGCAGTGGTGGGCTGAGAGGCGGGCTTGGCCGCACGCCCACAGGCCAGCCCGGCACGCCGTCCAGCCCCCTGCATCACATCCTCTTTAAAATGGGCCAATAAAATACTCACCTGTGAGGACAGAAGGAAACTGTGGGCGCTGGCCGGGTCTGGTGCTGCCCGTGGCTTCCTGCCGCCCTCCTGTCTCGTCTTCCCAGAGGCGGCTGGAGTCGCCCTGGACGCCTCCTGCCTGTGGTTGCCCTCCCAGAGCCAATCCCAGCAAGCCTTATCAGCCGTACCTGGACCCAAGTACTCCTCCAGATCCTCGGCCACCACCTGGCCAGGCTTCCCCGAGCCATCTCCTAAGGTCCCCCAGCCCGCCCTGTGCCCCCTGCAGTCTGTCCTCAGGACTCAGGTCTGTCCTTCCCTCGAGATCTGACCTCACTCAGCGTCGACCAGGGCCTCACCGCCCTCTGCCGCCCGCCTGGTGCTTCTCTGACCAGGTCTCCTGCCCTTCCCCGCAGGAGATGCTATAACAAATCCGACTCTTCCTGACCCCAGACAGACCCACTCAGCTCCGTGAGTGCCCTTCTGCTAGAGCGCTCCAGAGGCCTCCCTGCTAGCCCTGTGCCAGCGCCGGCCCACGACGGACAACGTACGCTCTCGTGGACTTTGTAAGCTGCTGGCTCAGCCGCGGTGGCTTGACATCGGCAAAGGCAGGAGCATGGACTCCAGGGGCAGTGACCAGCGCTGGGAATCAGGGCCTTTAGTTTCTAGGAGGGCAGCTTGCCCCAAGCCATGGTGTCGGCCTCCCTGCTCTGAGTCAGTCAAGGGCCCTTCCCTGCTCTCCCCACAGCCCCGGGGCCCCCTTCAGCCCCCCCCCCCCCGTAGAGTCTCTATCTGATGTGTTCAATGTCCTTCCACTAAAACCCAGAAGCTCCCAGAAGGGCAGGGCCTGGGCAGGTTTTGCTCACAGCTGCTCCCACGGCGGTGCCGGGGACAGTGGCCCGTGAGAGGTGTCCAGTGAACGTGTGCTGAACGGCTGGATGGCGGCTAGCCTGGGGTACCCAGTGGTAACCGAGGGCAAAATGACTCCCCTCTGGCTGCTCCTGTCACAGAGCGCCTTGGTGGGCCATGGTCACAGCTGTAAGGGGTAGTGGGCAGCATGCGAAGTGGTCTTGGGAAATGCAGCTCGCAGAGCCAGGGACGTCCAGAGACATGCAGAGGCGCCACCGTCCGCTCTCCAACAAGCCCGATCGCTGCCTGCGCCTCAGAGTAAACCCTTCTGTTGGAAAAAAATTTTGAAAGGAGCATCTACCATGTCCTCTCTCCAGTAGAAGTAAAGGAATCCCCCAGAGATTCTTTAAAATGGCTGAGCCTCTCACGCAGGGCTGAATTTCTTCTCCAGCTTCTTGGGTCAATGGTCACAAATGGCCTCGACGGTTGGCGAGTCCACCCAGGATTCAACCAAATCCACCAACTTCTAACCTGTGCTGCCGATGCCGAGCCTGCAGGGGGCACTGCGGAGCCAGGACAGCCCTCCACACCTGTGCGGACCCTTGCACCCATGGGGGCCCCCAGGAGCGAGGCACCCTGCTTTTGCAGGGAGCAAGGTCCACACGGGCATGAGACTGAAGCACCAACCCCAGATGCACCCAGCACCAAGCTGGAGACACTCTGGTCAAATACAGATGCTGCCTCTCGTTTTTAAAATACTAGTGGCCAGCCTGGACGACGACATCACACTTCCCTGTTTTTGACGGAGACTGGCACAGAAGAAAGATCTCCATCCCCTCTGGTGTCTACGGCGGGAGAACTACCTACAACACCCTGTGGGAAGCACTAGCGAACCGAGCCGCAGTGCCAGGGAGACGGCAGGGAGCGGTGAGGACTATGGAAAACCCATTTACCCATCTGAAAGGGACGGCCATTTCCCAGCCCCAGTCGACCGAAGCCACGTGGAAATGTGGGCACGGTGTCGACAGATCTCGTGACTTTTTTAATGGAAGCCAGAAATCTGCATTTTTGTGTGTGAAATATCCAGCTTTTACAACGTTGGCTCCACGCTCTGTTTTAGCGCTCTGCAGACCAAGGAAACGCACCCTGGCTGCCAGGCTGCAGCCTCTGTGCTGCGTCACATGTCACTGCAGGGCCCTGGATGGGGCTCGGAAAAGCTCAGGGGTGGCAATGGTGGTGTGTGTAAAGCTCAGAGAGGGAAGGAAGCCCCGCTGACAGCAGAGGCCAGGAGCAACACCGCGAGCGAGCGAGCGCCTTGCTGTCCTCAGGGTCCCGGGTCATTCCCCACTGTCCTTGGATGGCCAGTGCCTCTCCTGGGTTGGCTGAAGTGCCCCAAATATCAAGTGCCAATTTTATATAAGACATCACGGGAAAAGGTGAGCCACCCCCAAATATCATTACTTGCAAAAAAAGATCATCCTCCAGCCTCTGGGGAAGGGTGCAGAACAGCATGGTCTTAAAGTACTGAGCTCAGAGGAGTGTGTGAGAAGATGCACACAAGGGGCCCAGCACAGTGCCTGGGAGGAGCACGGATTTCATAAACAGTGTAGCCACCCACAGGGAGAAGGCTGGAGAAGACTGGCCTCTAGGGTGTTCTAATAATGTTTGGGGGCCACACGGAGCCAGGCCACCCCCACTCCTGATAAATGCTATCAACTTCAGTTTGGGATTCTATCTTTCTTCCACTCCACCCTCCTAGTTCCAGCCATGGCCCAGAACAGAGCCCACAGAACGGGGGGGGGGGGACTCAGAGGTGGGTGCATGACCTACATTTGAATCCTTGAGCCAGCCATACCTGAAACCAGACTTCCTAGAACTTTTCATTTCCCAGGTGGATCAATTCCTTCCTTATTTCCTTTCTTCCTTCCTTCTTCCCTTGGGTCGGCTCACAAGTAAGACGTCTATGCTGTCCACAACAATTTCGACAGCCAGTCCCCTGGGCTGGGGTTTTGCCTAACAGCAGTTTCAGGGCTGAGAAGGCGGATGATGAGTTCATCTTTCCAGCCAAAGCACCCCAGGTCTCTGAATGCTCCACCCCACCCCTGCCTGATCCCTCAACTTTCCAGTCTCCCCGGGAGGAGTCCCTCAAGGCCCCTGTCCCCCGCTCTCCTCAGCCATCGGAATCCATCACCCGTCGTCCTCACAGCAGCGGGAGCGCCCGAGCAGCTCCGCCTGGTGCACAGTGGCTGACGGACACTTAGGAGACCTGCAGACATTTCAGCACTCTGCAATCAGCCCAGATGACATCATCATCATCATCAGGGAACTCGCCCAACCCGAGGGGGTGGACCTGGACCGCGCTGCCGTCACCCCGCGAGCAGGGATCAGGAGAACTCCTGAGAAAGACCGAGAATGAGGCAGCGGACCGCTCCTTGGAAGAAGGCTCAGCCCCAGCCCCAGGAGACTGCAGGCTGCTTTTTCCTGGAAACGGTCTCCAGCCTCTCTTGGCGTCCTTGCTGGTCAGGAATTGGTGAAAAGGAAAGCCAGGGCGAGGAGGAGGCTTTTTGCACTGAAATCAGATCCCAGGGCCTGCGGACGTTCGGGCAGCTCGCACACCCTCAGCCGTAGGTGCATTTTGGACATTGCTTATAAATCCGGATTCTGATGTCTTAGAGCCTCTGCAATCTGGGGACCTAGTTCTCAAGGGCAGGGAGCAGAGCCCAGGGTCAATGCCCACGCCCACTTCGTTAACCAGTACCTGCCTGGCCTCTCCGGGCATCTGGTTTCAGGTTCAGGTTCGGGTACTTTTAAAAGCCCTCTTTAAATTACAAGAAGGCCGATTTCGAACATGGTGGATTGACAGGCGCCGTGGCTGGGCTCCGAGCAGAGCCCTAGAGGACCTGCCCCCACCATGGCCTCCTCTCCCCCACGCTCCTCGCTCACTGCCCCCCCACTGGCCTCAGGGCTTTCGTACTTGCCTCCTCCTCTTTCTAGAAGGTTCTCCTCCCTCCGCGGGGCTCACGGAGGCCTCCCTCCCGGGGCACTTCCTAGACACCTGTTCTTGATTACTTCCCCCCAAACTTATCAGCCTCTGACGTATTTATGTGCTCATTTTCTGTCTCTTCCACTTAATTCCAACTCCACGAAGGAGCAGATCTGGGTCTTTTCTGTCCTCGGCTGCAGTCCCCGTGTCTGGAGGAGGCCTGGTAAACGGCAGGTGCTCAGGGCGAGTCTCGGAATGGATGAATGACCGCGTCCACGTTCTAGAGGGAGCGGGTGGGCGCGGGGGGAGGAGGAGGGTGACGCCAGGCACCTCGCCGTCACGGAGCACCAGGCAGATGCTTCTGGAGAAACACAGATTTTTCTCAACAGGAGAAAGGAAACAAGAAATAAAGCGATAATCCGAAAATTAGAGCCGAGAGCTGACGTGGGACGGTCACGGTAGGGTCAGGCCCAGCGTTCTGTGTTCCTGTCCATCTCTGACCAACGCCGCCCTTGGTCGCTGGCTATCCCTGAGGCAGGCCTGGGGGTCTCAGCCACGACAGGCCCCACATCTGCAGCTGAGCCCCTCCCCTGGCCTCAGCCTCCCGTCTCTGCAGACGCTGGTCCCAGGGCTCTGGCTTCCTGGCCACCTGCCGACAGCTTGGGGACTCCTTGGGGTGGGCCGTGGGGGAGAGCCAGGAAGCCAGTCTCTTAGGCTCAGTCTTAAGCTATTTGAAAACTCCCAGAGGAGCCCTGCGCCCTGCAGGGAGGAGCCGTCCCAGGGGTGATGTCCCCAACAGGCCATGATAGCTTTTAACAGTCACGGGCGGGCGGGTGTCACCCGTGAAGTCCTGCGACACAGACGCCGCTTTCTACTTCACACAGGAGGGACAGAGCTCAGGGCGCACGCTCAGGGCATCCCAGGTCTCCAGGCTGGTAACGCAGCCCCGCACCCAGGGCAGGCAGCCAGTGACCGCCACCTACACCACCATGGCCTGAGGTGACAGTGGGCGGAAAACTTCCCACGTGGTGCCACGAAGAGACCTACTGTGCTGCCATCGTACAGACACCCAGCACGTGCGACTGCTGAGTAGGGCACGTGAGTCCTGGTGATGACCTTGAGCTCGGTCACGGTCTGCTGCATGTCACTCGAGGTTGACAGTGTGCTCCTTCTACCGGTTAAGAAGCCGCAGGAGGCCGCGTGCAGCCTGAGTCCTTGTCAGCATCGCAGGGGACCCGTACCACCTGGGTTTGCGTACTAACTCCGACACGCACACAACCCTAAACTACCCAAAGACACATTTTCTAGAACTCACATGAAAGGAGGAGACTCTGGACTGGAACCCAGCGGACGGCTCTTAGCTCCTGTACTAAGGGGCACATCCCTGGGAAAAACCAGAAAACTGCAACTAAGACTCCACGTGCCCTGGGTTGCTTTTCATGCCTGTCCTTAACGAACTCATTGTGCAGTTAAGTGAGGGCCAAAGAGAAGGCAAGTTTGACTCTTCCCATGTTGAAAGAGGCCGGGAGTGTGCACATTAGGAACCACAGTCCTGTGTGCAAGGCCTGAGCTCTGCCCTTTCGCTCTCTCCCTCTGTGTGCCCTTGAACAAGTCACTGAACCTCTCTGTGCCTTATTTTCCTCATCTTAAATGAGAGCAGCAAGGTGCCGCCTTCAGAGAGTCATGGCGAGGGACAGATGAGTCAGGCACAGTCGTTCAGAGCTGTTCCTGGTGCAGAGCAGGCACCTGGGGTGTTGTTATCACCGTCATATTCACCCCAAGGTTGGCTCCTCTTTCAAAGGCTCGAGACAGACTGAACGTGCCCAGGCACGAATGTACCCAGAGCTGGCTTTACTGACGCCCTTGAGAGACCTTGTTTTCCATCTCACACTCCTGAAGAAATGGAGGCAGAATTGCCATTCTCCTTAGTGACGGATTCCGGTTACTTGGGGCAGGGGATTGTCGCGAGCAGCTTGCAGGGACAGGTTTCAGGAGTCAGATGTTTCATTCTGAATGAGTGGGTTGTGGGGAAGATTTCAGACGTCGACTCACGTTTCTCAGGTGTCACTCGCCAGGTTGGCCATCCCTGGGCGCCACTCTTGCTACTTTGGCAGACTTGATTTTAAAACCAAACCGTATTTGTCTTCAGCAGGAAAAACTTGCGAAACCATTTGTTTGAAATGTTTGTTATTTTTTTCCAAATGCCTGATCAAACAAAAACATGACTCTAAAGAAAGAAAAAGCTCACGCCTATTTTAAAGCTGATACGGAGAGGGTACACACTCCATTCCAAAGAAGACCAGTGGGTTCTTCCAGAATGTTTGAAATCCCAAGACTGAGGCTACGGGAAAGGTAGCAGGAATACCCCAGGGACCCGTGTCCTTCTTGTGCCTATCTCTGAGTGCTCCTGGGGCAGAGGCAGTTCCACAGGAGAATCTGAGGTTGTAAAGCATCTCTCCGTTTACGCTGAACAACAAATCTGACGTAGAAAGTGTCTGTTCACGAACAAGTGAGGAGACTGGGGCTCACAGGATGGGAGCCACCAGCCCAAAGTCCCACAGCAGGACCCCAGTGTGGCCGGGCAGCCCACCTCTTGTCCTTCCAGCAGCGGCTCCGCCTCTGGCCATCTGCCCACCAGCCCACATCCCAGCGCAGGGCCTGGCCGGGCCTGAGGAGCGAGCCCCTCTTCCCACCTGGCGCAGATGGCAGGGGCTTGCAGGAGACTCCACCTGGAGAGAGACTCGCAGCCCACTGCTGTCCCTTTTTTCTGTTCCTCTCAAAAAAAAAAAAAAAAAAGATTCACTGGTTCTCAGTGTAAAGATCACAAAAACTCCAGCTGGTGGAGGATGATTCGTGCTATTTTTTCTCCAGCCCCGAGGACAGAGCCAGGCCTTGCCCGCGATAGGCAAGCAGCTCCGGCTGAGCTCAGCGCCCCTGGGGAAGGAAGTGACTGAGATCCTCGAATAGACCATGAATAACCTCTGGGTCAGGGGGAGTCTCCAGAGTCCACCACCATGGTCCACGCGCATGTCCTAGAGGCTAGTTCCAGGATGCCAGCAGGTCTACAGGAGAACAAGCCAGAGAGACCTGGAATCGTCACCGTCTTGGGAAGGGGGAACCAAGGCCCAGCTGGGATTTGAACCTGGGAAGCTGGACTCCTGGGTCCGGCTCGGCAACGTGCTCTAGCACCAGTCAGATCTGGTGAAGGACACGATTGAGATCGTGTGAGCTCCGAGGCCTATCAGATCTGGACCATCCAAAGCTGGGGTCAGGAGGCGGCCATGAGTCTTTGGCAGGGTCAGGTAGCAAAAAAAAAAAAAAAGAGAGAGAGAAATGTTTTGTTTTCTTTTTCAATTCATTAAGGCTCGTTGAGGGGAGCAGGGATCTCGTTTTTCCCTTCCGATGACTTCCCTTTCACGTTAACAGGGAAACGTGCATTTCAAAGACCGCTCAGTAGCCCTGTTGAAGTCTCAAGTTCAATCACAATGTCCCCATTGTGGCCGGGGGGACTCCCTGGCCTTTCAGCTTGGGTTATAAAAATTTGGTCTGAGCCCAAAGTCTGGCTTTAATAGAATATTTGAATTTTGTTTAATGAATATTATTTTAAATCTGTTTGGCAGTTTTAAAATGTGTTCTTTTATTTTCAAATTAAAATTGACTCCTGTTCAGGGCTTTCTTGGAGATGGGGGTGCAGTGTGGAATGGGGGTGATAATAATACAAGCTCCCATTTATTGAGTGCTTACTATGTGCCAAACAACCTGCTGTGTGCCTTCGTGCGTGCCACCACGTCTACTGCTCACAGCCACCCTGGGGACGGCCTCTGTTGTCTGGAAGGCCGAGAGGGTCAGACTCAAGGTTGGGACAGCGGCATCTGAGCCCAGGGCCTGCGCTCTTAACCACAGTCCTACCTGCCCTCCTGCTGACCAGCACCTTCCCGGGACACCACTTGCCCCCATCTCAAGAGCTAGCTTACTCAACCCAGGCAAGCCCCAAGCAAAGTCAAGGCCTTGTAGGAATTTTCTGCTTCAAATTATCGCAGATGAAATTGTTGTTGTTATTATTACCAAACTCATTCTGTACAGGGAGGAACTGATGGCTCAGGTCACACAGACTGTAATTAAGAGTGACGGCAGTGACAGCAGTAAGTAGCTGACGTGGGAATGATGTGTACGGCCTGCCCAGCCCAGTCCCAGCCCGGGCATTGTTAACTTGGCCTCCACAGTGAATTTCTGAGACAGGTGTGCTGCGTCCGCCCTGCTGTACAGATGGGGAAACCGAGGCAGGGGAGGCCCTCTGGGGGCTGGTCCCGGGTTCAACAGTTGGCAAACGCCGAGCCAGGTCTCAGCCCAGCTGTGGCCTCAGGTCCCTGCTCCTGTTCTCAAGGTGTGGGCCTGAGGCTCAGGGAGCCCTGCTGCCCCGCGCCTGCCCACCCCGCACTCTTCCTAAGAAGCGCAGCGCTGCCCTGGGGTGGCCAGGGCACGTCCCGCAGCGCTCTGTGAAGTTTTCGGCACAGGAGCCAGGGCACGACCCTGCTGAGGTGGGTGGGGGTCTGTGGAGTGGGTCTCCCCTCCATCCTGCTGCCTGAACAACCGGAAACTGCAGAAGTCCTAGCCAGTCCCTCTGTCCCCTCACAGGCCACAGGAGACAACGGGCAGAGGCACCAGGGAAACACACTGGGACCCCAGCTCCAGAGGAGTTCCCTCCTGTGGCATCTGCACCTGCAGTTGAGCCCGGTCACAGCCCCGACCACAATACTACGGCACCGCCAGCCCCCGTCCCGCCACCCTGCCACCCCGCCACCCCTCCACCTGCCACCCTGCCACCCCGCCACCCCTCCACCTGCCACCCTGCCACCCCTCTACCCTGCCACTCCTCCACCCTGCCACCCCGCCACCCCACCATGAAATATCCCAGGTGCATGCATCTTGTCACCCATCTGTCTCCCCGTACTGCCACGACTCAGGAGCCAGCAGACTTTTCATAAAGCCTCACACAGTTGCTACTTCAGGCTCTGTGGACCCCGGGGTCTCTGTGCTACCTCCTCGTCTCTGCAGTTACAGCAGGAAAGCCACGCAGGCCAGGTGACAGCAATGACATGGCCACCATCTCAACAGCTTCCAGCCCCCAGTGTTCACTAACTCCTACAAAGGTGGGGTCAAGGTGCGGGGACCAGCTGGTAGCTCTTCCTTCCAAGCCTGACTTCGGCCCCGACCCTGGGCTAACAGCCATAAGGGGCCACAAACGGAGACTGACTTGAGAATCCAGCTCTTATGATGGGGGTCGGGGTGGGCTGGGTAGCCTAATGGTCAGGAAGCAAACCTGGGTTTAATCCTGGCTCTGAACCAAGCCAGGGGACATTGGGCATGTTCCTTCACCTCCCTCGGACTCAATTCCCACAACTGCAGAATATGGAGAACAACAACGGCCCAGGCCACCCTCAGCGTTTGGAGACAAAACCCGGAATCTTTCCTGAGCACAGGGCCCGGCACACAGTAAGTGCTCAATAAATAGAGGCGACTTGCTATTACCCAACAAGTCCTACAGCTCGTATTTAAAAAAAAAAAAAACACCCTCACACGGTTTCACTGAAAATAAGCATAAAAATAAAAATGCCAGGCCAAATTTCCAAAATCAGGTTCTTAAAGGCACCTGGGAGTCCCAGGGGATCAGAGAAGTTCCCTACTGGCCATCCCCCCCAATCCCGGGCTCCCCGGAGTCTGCATCCACGTCTTTTCATCACGGTGCCTTTCTTGTGGGTGCCGGGGCAGCGCGGAGACATTCCGAGCGTTTCAGACATTTGCTGAGTTTAAGACATTCCTCCCCCTCCCGCCCCTTCCCTCCACACCCCAACCCTCAGCTTCTCCAGGGAGCGGGTCTGTGCTGCAGGAGGACAGCATCGGGGACTCGGGCCATCGCAGAGGGGAGGCAAAGAACCTTCTGGATGGAGCAGGCTCTGCTGGCAACACAGGCACAAGTCCCAACTTGTTGTGCCATGTGACACCGTCAGAGCCCTGTGTTGGCTTCCCTCTGCAGAACCAGCCACACAAAGGCCAAGGAGCACCATCCTCCCGGGCTGCCGCCCGCCCTGTCCTGCCCCGCTGCAGACGGGCTGCACCGACGAGTGTTCTGGAACACCCCCAAACAAAAGCCCCGATCAGTGCAAATAACACACACCCTGGAAAGAAAACAGCCTCTTTGTGCTGACACCTTTTCTGTCTCTCGCAAGAAGAGGAGGTTCACTCCCTAAGTGCAATTTCCATCAGCACCTGGGTTGGTACCAAACTCCGGGACACGGCGGAGGACACTGTGCCCATCTCTGTCGTTCAGCAAACTGCTGATCAGTGAAGATTCAAAGGTTTGTTCTTATGCCCTGCAAACCACCCCCACCCGCCGCCATGCTAAAAACACAGTGTGGATGATGACCCAAAACTGCTGTGGATACTATTAATACCAGACCCACAAGGGACTCTGAGGAGGGGTTGGGAGGGGAACAAAAGGACCAGGCAACGCAGGGCATGTCCACCTCTGAGCCCCACAGATCCAGGCAACAGGGAGGGGGCTCTGGAGTGACAGATGGCCCCAGAAACTGATTTTCCCCCCGGAACTGTGAAAGGGAAAGTCCAGATGGACAGGGCCATCCCAGCCCCCGTCTCTGCTCACCACGGGCCGTCTTCCCTGTTCTCAGAACCCGAATCAAGAGCAGAAACCCGCTTGCTGTGTCCACTTTAACCAAACACGTCCAACAGGCAGGAATTCAGACTTGGCGGGGGAAGGAGCGCTGGTGGTTTTTGCCCTGTTTTGGTGACCTTCTGAGGGCTTATTTATGCACTTCAAGCCCATGACCTAATACATGTTGGTTTGGCTTCTCTTCCCATAATAGCAGCCTGTAAAAAGCTTTTGAGAATTCCCTGTGTTTTCTCATTTTGGGTCAAGAAAATAAAATCGATATCTAAGTAACCTTAAAAAAAATGGCCCGCACAATCTGAACGTTTGGCGCGTTTCCACCAGGGTGAAAGCTCTCCCTGAAAGCCTCAGAGATCCTGGAAGTTGAGACCCACATTTGCCACTTTCGGGGTGAGCTATTCGGTAACGGCGTATGTGGGAATTAGCTAAGGGGGACTTTTTTGACACAAGTCAAACAATGACATTTAAAACTCACGTTAAAGCAATTACCGTGCGGAATTCTTCCGTGTTTTTCCCATTTCTTAAACAAAAGTGTTCATGTTTTCAGCAGAGCCGCTCGCTGTAATTTTCTTTCTTGGCAAACCCACATCTTACCATGAAACCCAAAATATGCGCACTGCAGAAACAATAATGGTGGAAACAGACCCGGCTGTCTCTGGCATGATTTTTCTTTGCAAAATTAAAATGCCTTTTGGCTAACACACTGTATATTTCAGTTCTGAAAGACTGATCTTGGGAGTTGAACAGAAAAGAAAGGGGGACTGGCAGATTGGGCTGATGGGAGATGAAGAAAGTTCCCGGGTTCAGGCAGTAGCCCGACGGCCGGCTCCCCGTTCTCTGGGAGGAGAGCATGCCGATTTTATCATTTTTCCTGTAGTTACGTTCCCAGAGAGTTGACGGCTCTCCTCTGAACGACTGCAAGCAGATCTGCTCATATCTGTTCCGTCTGGGAACACGCAGACATAAAACTATCTAACTTTGCTAGACACTCGAAAGGAAAACAGAAGGCCAAGTCCAGTGCCACTGAAATCCCACAGATTTTATGGGACAGACACGGCTCCATGGATGCTGAATGATAAGGTGGTCTCTACCCTCCGTTAAATGCTGTGTTCGTTTTTAAAGGTGTTGGGGTTGGCATTAGTGCGCATCTGAGTCCCTGGGTTCAATCTCTGCGAGCATCTGAAAGTGGAGACAGGCTTTCAAAACAGCCAGGGCAGCCACATCTGGGCTCTCACTGCCACCTCGGGAGGCGATGACAGCGCTCACGAAGCCCCTCTTTCTCTAGCTGTGCGACTGCCTGCGGAGAACCGCTACCCACCCCCCAGGTTTCCTCCAGAGACCTGCCTCGGCCCCCGCCTGTCCCACGTTCAGGCGGCCGGTGGCCTCCCTTAATGTTCCCAGTGACAGAGATGAATCACTCCAGTTACCTGACTCTCGGGACCACCTGTTCCAAATTATTCTTTGCTCTCCAAATGTTTACGATCTAACCCCTGAACAACACCCCCCCAGAGCGGTCCAGCACCTTCCAGTAAACCTGACCGGAGCCGTGCCTCCCGTGCCGGTAAATTTATTGACTCGTTTTAGGAACTGAAATGTGTAGCTTTAGCCTCGAAGGAACAAATCAAATTAGCCCTCATGAATAAACAGTCCTCCTCCTTGATAGAACCAGAACCAGCCTGCTAAAACGACTTGCCTTTGTGATTTCTAAATGCTTGATACGATCTTTTTCCCATTTAAAACAACAAAAAAGAGTCAAGGCAGTTTCAAAAAAATAATTTGTAATGTGCATCAGATGCCATCCGTATCCAGCACCTCCCCCGGGGAAAGGGAGCAGGCACATTCTCTGAGCCAGGGTTTTTGTGGCACCTGGCAGGGTGGGGTCTGCTGAGGACTGAAGGCCTATCTTTCAGGGTCTGTGGCCTGCGGGAGCCGTTTGACCTCGACTCAGTTTCCTTGTTAACAAGGTGGGGATGATAATGATACCCCAAGGGCTCCGGGGAGAATCCACCCTAAAGATGCACGGAGAGAGCTGACTTCAAGGGCTCCACCAGTGGCAGCTACTTCATCGTCTGGTGGAGTACAGGACCGAGTCTGGACGGGAGGAAGACACTCATCACCACGAAAGTGAGGGCCAAGAACAAGGGGGTGAAAACAGAGGAGAAGCCCGAGGCTTCCTCTGCCCCCTTTCCCTTGATACACCTGGCTCCTGGCATTCATCGACAGTCACTGCGGCCTCAGTCACTGTCACCGAGTGTCACTTTAAGTATGTGCCATCTGATCGAGGGGGTTCATCCTCCTCAGATTCCAAGAGAACCAGAGAAGGCCTCAAAGAGAACACGGAAGCATATCTCCAGCGAGCTCCCTGCGGGCCCCTGTCCTCCCAGGTCTCCCTTCTGTGTGTGAGTTGGATTATTTGAACAGCCACAAATGATAGGGGGAGAAATGAGGCCTTCAGGAAGCTGTTAGGATCCTGGTGGACGGGATCCGGAGTAGGGCTGGGAGGGAGCAGGAGAGTGTGTGTGTGTGTGTGTGTGTGTGTGTGTGTGTGTCCTGTCAACAGACCATGTTTTCTCAGCTCTGGGGCTAATTCTCTGTAAGGAGACTCCTCTGTGCACAGCCCACCAATTCCTTTTTCAGAGCAACTAGCATGCCCCCCCCAACAAAACCCCATCTTGGCAACAGGCAGGAGATTCCACCCATCAGCCCCTTCCTTCCACGAAGTCCACGGATCAGGAGGGCCATAACCAGGGGAACTCCCCCCAGTCAGAAGCCTCGGGAGGGGTGTCTTCTCTCTCCCAGGGACTTTCTGTCAGGACGCACGGCCTTGCTTTTCATTTGGTGTCCAGGTAAGGGGCTGGTAAATTTTCCCCTTGCCACATGACCAACCCCACTCCCCTGGCCTTTGCAGACATCTCTGTGGACACTGCCCGATAGGTACCCGCTTCCTTCTCCCCTGAGCCTTTAACATGAGGAGGCCTCCCCGGCAAAGCCAGCCCCCCAGACCCCCTCCCACCACCCCCTGGCAGAAGAATGTGTGCGTGGGTACCTAGCCGCAGGCTGGGTCTAAGCAGGATGGCTCTGTTCCCCTGATTCTCTCCTGCCAACCACAGGCTCTCCCTGCCCAGAAAAGCGCCGGGAGTGGATGGAAACCCCACTTACTGTCAGTAAGGGGCTGCGACTTTATTACACAAGGAGTTTATTGCTGGCCTAATGAGTTTCAAACTGGGCATTCCAGCTGAGGACTCCTAAAAACATCTGGTAGCAGGAGAAAGAATGGCCCTCGGTCTGAGCCGGTTACCCTTGGATTTCTGCATAACTCTGGTCTCTTGTGCTTGGCGCAAGTTATCTTTGGAAAAGTAACTGAGAAAATAAGGAAACGGTTTCTTCTTTGTGGGAAACCGAGATCGTCTTAAAGTGGACGTGCTTGCACTGTGTCTAGGGTTTCCCAAGCTGCCGGGGTCTCCAAACTCGCTCAACCTAACTCAAAATGCACTCAGCCACACCACAGAGCCTTTTCGACGAGGGCTTTTCTGTTCTCCCGACAGCAGCTAGCATTTTATCAATTTATCCGTCTGGAACAAGGCTTGAAATCTCTTTACATCCAATTTAAAGCAGAAGTAATACCACATATTTGAAAGAGCGTGTCTTGGTGTTTTTGCCAAACGGTAATCCTGTAACACGTCAACAAACCGTATCTCTTTATGATGTGTTTAACACAACACAAAAGGCTTGAAAAGAAGATGCTAGAACTTAAGTGATTAAAACAGCTGCTTTAAAAAAAAATCTCAAAGTACTGGGGTGCACAGCTTTTCATTTCCTTTAGTTATCTGATACTAGGGGAATGATTTATGTGTTTATAGAGAATTCCTATGCACACAGGCACTATGCTGAGGCTCTGTGAAGAGAAGAAAGATGCCAATTCTTTTAGGATAAAATAATAAAGTTAATAATATTGAGAAGCTAAAATTACAAGTGAAGAATGGCGACATGCAAGCTACTTAAAAAAAAAAAAAGCTCAGTTTCTTTCAGATCTACTCACATTTTTTTTCACAATTGCAAATTTTAGTTTCCTCCAAGTGCAAGGAGATCTTTGATGACAGACACAGTTTTATGCTTAAATCAAGATTCAAACCATTGTCATTTGTTATATAAATTCCCCTTAACTTTCCACGGTCTGGATGTCTGGAAGTAAGGAAAGAGAAAGTTTGAGCAGTTTAAGATGATAAAGAGAAAAGGGGGAGGGATCACTTCTTAAGTACAATTGCCTAAAAGAGTCTTTCACAGACTATTTTGAAAAGGAGCCTCTCTTGGGCAGGCAGCGTGGACCCATGTGTGTGTTAGGTGGTAACCAATGGGCCCCAGGCTGGTACGTGGCTGCTTGCTCTTTACTCCTCCTCTGGTAATAGAAATTTCACTCAAGCAAGCAAGGCTCCAGGAATTAATAGATTGGGTTTGAAATACTACAATCGTCTGCTGGTTATGATTTCCTTTGGGGACGAGCTCCCTAACTCAAACATAATTCGGCACTCAAATGCTGCCCCGATGTTTGTAAATCATTCTGCTTGCCCTCCGCCCTGGCCAAAAGGCCTCTGATGCTCCTGCATCCCCTGCACTTCGTAATTAAAAGGTCCCTCCACCAGAAGTGGTTTATACCCCAACATTTATTTTTTTTAAGAAAAGTAATTTAAAATGATGCAGCATTTCGGGAAAAGGGGAGAAACGAGAAGATGATCCACAAATATGTAGCATAGGTCTTGCCTTACAAAAAGAAAGAAAGAAACCAGAAAGCAGTAGGGTGCGCGCTGTCAATGCTGAGCTGCGACTTGGGGAAAGTAGGAACTTGCAAGCAGCAAGCGCTTGGTTGCCGCCGCTGAGGAAAGCGCTTTGGAAATTTTGCGATAGGAGAGCTTTGGCCGGTCGCGCTTTCCTGATATTCCTAATATTTGATAATATCCCTTGCCCTCATAAACTATTGGGGGGGGCGGCTAAATATATTTAAGGAACAAGGTCTGGCATGGCCTTTTAACCTCCAAACCGCAGGGCTAAGAAACGATTCCAAGTGCATCCCCCGCGCTCTCCCCTTACGAGGAGCCCTCGCCTCTTTCTAAACACGCGTTTGGCGTGAAGTTCGCTAAGGTCCAACTCCAACAGTCGCCGCGAGTGCCCGCTCCGGTACAAAAGCCCCGATCGGGATCCGCCCGGCCGAGCGCAACTGGATTTTCAGCACAAACGCAGCCAGAAAGAGGAGGCTCGGCGGGCGTCCGGGCCACCCCGGGACTCCAGCGGGTCGCTGGCTCCTGGGTTTACCCCAGAACCACGGCCCGGGTTCCGGCGCCTCTGGGTTTGCAGTAGGACAGCGCCGCTCCTCCAACCTCCAAGGCCAGCGACCCAACCAAAGGCGAACGCCCGGGCCGCGTCTACACTGCGCGCCATGCACTTGTCCCGCGCGCGGGAGTACAAACTTCAGAGTCCCCGGTCCCCGCCCCAAACGCCCAAGGAAACGGAGGCCCGGGGGTGGGGAAGGACTTTCCAGACAGGGGGTCAGCCTGCCGCCCCCGGTGCCCTGCTGCCTGAGTGGCCCTGGGAGCCCCGGAAGCCTGGATCCGGCCCGTGCGTCCCCGAGCGCTCAGACAGCTTCAGAGGCCGGGCGCGGCGAGCGCGGAGCGCGGCGCGTGGCGAGGGCGACTCCCGGTGGGCGGGCGCCGCGGGCGTACTCACCGCGCGCAGTGGAGAGGGCGCCGGCGCGGGTCCGACGCGGCCGGCTGAGCGCTGCCGCACGTTGCTGTCGCCGCGGCCGCTGCCTCCGCCTCCTGGGCTGCCGCGGCGGCTGCCTGAGCCCGCAGGACCGGCCCCTTCCCCTCCCTCGTCGGGCCCTCCTCTGCCCCCGCCCGGTCCCCGCGCCGCTGCGTGGGCGCGTGGGGGCGCCGAGGCGCGGCGCTGGCTCCGCGGGACGCACACAGCCGGCGGCCGACGCGGCGGGGCTCGGGCCCTGCAGCTGCCGCCGCACTGTCCCAGCGCCTGCAGCCAGCCGCGCGCTCGCTCTCCGGGTCCCGGAGGAGGCGAGGGCCAGCCTCCTCCCCACCCACCGACACCCCACGCCGACTCCCTCCCGCCCTCCCGGGGCAGCACCCCCTCCCGCAGCCAGGCTCGGCCCCCGAGAAGGGAAAGGCTGCTGCCGGGACTCACCAATGGCACCAGCTCTCATTCATTCAACATGGACGGAGCGTCTGCTGGGCCGGCACAGCCCCAGCCCGAACCAGACCGACTCGTTTTCTGCTCTCCCGGAACTCGCATTCACTGGGACAGACAGACCATAAGCAAACAATTCAGTAAAAATAGAGAGCGACTTGAGAAAGCTGTAATTAGTATGAAGGAAATACATATGTATATGCCTTGGGGGAAATAATTCGGGCATGGGGGGACCCAATCTTAGCAGGAGCAGTTAGGGAAGACCTCTGGAGGAGGGGTCATCTGAATTATAAAATAGGGTCCTTCAGGTGATATCTAAGAGAGGAGCCTTCAGGGATCTCCTCCAGGGTTTCACCCATTTTACAGATGAGAAACCTGAGGTCCCAAGAGCTTCCCTGGCTCATCCAAGTAGGTCCTGTAACTCCCTCCACTCACAAGCCCACGTCTAGACACCCCACTTACTTCATGGCCCCCGTTCAGTCTTCCCCCACAATAAACTGTCTCAAATGGGGTCCACGCAGTGTTCTCTCCCCTCACCCACCCTCTACTGTGTATGAATTCCACTGTGGGACACCCAGGGGGCTCCAAACCCAAAACAAGGTCAACCACCCACATTTGTGGGCCTCAATGAAATAGGAAGCACCCAGATGCCTTTGAGCATCATATAAACAAGGACTACTTCCTCTGCAACAGGTGGT
Organism: Spermophilus citellus; assembly: GCF_964194105.1. Lineage (NCBI taxonomy): Eukaryota > Metazoa > Chordata > Mammalia > Rodentia > Sciuridae > Spermophilus > Spermophilus citellus. The sequence goes on along the minus strand of NC_138185.1, from coordinate 5,356,446 downwards.
ACGTCCTTATACTAAGGATTAGTCCTTGTTTCTCTGAAATTCCACTTTAACTGAGTTCCTGCATTTGTTTGCTAAAGTTTGGCGACCCTGAACTCCTTTAATGTACTCGGCTCTCCCACCCCCGCAACTTTTTCTTCTTTTTGTGGTGCTGGGGATAGAACCCAGGGCCTCACACATGCTGTGCATGGGCTCTGCCACTGAGCTGCACCCCAGCCTCTTCTTTATCTTTGTTAATTTCCCTGAAATACCCAGAGGTAGCTGCTATCAGCTCGCCCATTTAGAAAATGAGCAAGTCCTAGCTCAATGAAGGCTGAGCCTGGCGTGAATCAGGTCTGGGGGGCCCTGAGCCTTGCTCTTGAGATAGAATCCAGTCCTCGTTGCCAGTTGCGAGGTTGTTGGGAAGCTGATGTGAAGTTCCTGACCTCCTTCCTCACTTGCTCAGGACCCTCTCTTAAGACTCTTGCAAGGAACTAGAAGTGGGGTCCCGTGGTCACTTGCTTAGGTAAAATTCACAAAAGCCATCTGCTTTTGACATTTGGCTGCAACGGGAAGGATGGCTCTTTTTGCTCTGACTCCCACTTGTCCTTGGATGGGCGTGGCCACTGGCATTTTGACAATCCAACTGAGGAAAAGTTGAGCCGGGAATTTTGTGATGATTGTGCAATTTTTCAACTTAAAATCTGGATCTGTTGTGATTTCTTTTCTTAAAGAAAAAAAATGCTTTTTTAAATCTGATTTTGGAATCACGAAAATTTTGTAGCTCTCTTTCTTCAATAGGGGCCCCAACCAGCCTATGTATCAGGCCCCGCCATTCCTGGTCCCAGGTCTGGTCCTAGCTGGCTCCTTTGTCAGGCCCAAAATGTCAGAGCTGAGCAAAGGTGTCCCCTGAACCTGGCTGCTCTCCCATGAGCCAGGTAATGATGAGACCTGCTACTATAGTAGGCACTCAGACAGCTCTTCTCTGGCCTTCTAGAAGAATGTACATATATGTCCTTGACCTTGATTTTCTCACCTTGAAAGTGGACATGACAGTGCTCATTTTGCATTACTATTGTGAAAATTCACTGAGTGTGTGCTCCTCCTACACTTTCTGCTATGACTGTAGGGACACAGTGATTGCTCAGTTGATGGGATTATTGTGCGCACAGTGCCACATCACTTCCCATGGCTTTTTTTTTTTTTTTGGTACCTGGGATTGAACCCAGGGGTGCTTAACCACTGAGCCACATCCCCAGCCCTTTTTAAAATTTTATTTAGAGACAGGGTCTCACTGAGATGCTTAGGCCTTGCTAAGTTGCTGAGGCTGGCTTTGAACTCGTTATCCTCCTGCCTCAGCCTCCTGAGCCACTGGGATTACAGGTGTGCACCACTGGGCCCAGTTCCATGTCATCTCTTCAGAGTGCTCCAAGCTGTTGTAAACGGGGCACTTTAACGTCTTCCAGAGGGGTCTCACTTATCTTAGTCCCTGAACTTCAATATTTTTAAAGGAATCAAGGGGAACAGAGTAGAATGGGGAACACCAAGTGTCATCCACATTCTGCATCCTCAAGTTCAACGGACCCCAGGTAGAAAATACTTGGGAAAATATTTGTCCATGGTAAACATGGACAGAATATTTTTTCCCCTTGTCCTTATTTCCTAAACAATGCAAATGAACAACTATAGACATAGCATTTGCATTGTATTAGGTAAGTAATTTAGAGATGATTTAAAGATTGTGGCAGAATGTGCATAGGTTTATGCAAATACTATGCCACTTTACATACATGTGGGACTTGGGCTCTGGAGGGTCAGTATCCACGGAGGCCCTAGAACGAACCTGCGAGTACTGTGGGACTACTGTCTCTCTGTCTGTCTGTCTCTCTCTCTCTCTCTCTCACACACACACACACACACACACACACACACACATGCTGCACATGCTGGGCCAGACTATGAAATGTGATTATTCACATAATATCTAAGGGCACCCTGTAGAATTTGCAGCAAAGGGTTAATCTATTTACTTCGCATCATCTCCTCCTTCACCCAAATCTGGCCCATTATCTCATAAAGGCAGCTACACCCCATGCCCCCTGAGAGACAGCAGGAGGCAGGTGCTTGTTAATTTTATTTTTCCTTCTCTCAGGGCAGGGGTTCGGGATCCCAGGGCACACTCCAACCTCCAGGGGAGATTTTAAAAGCCTCAGACCAATTAACCAGCCTCCCTGGGGACAGGCCTGCAGCACTTTTCCAAGTCCCCAGGAGATGCTAGCAGGGACAGTCCCCGCCTTTGGGAGAGCAGGAGTCTTAGCGCTGAGCAGCAGCTGAGAGAGGACGAAGGGAGTTCTCACCGAGGGTGCTCCCCATCCTACCAAGACCCTGGAAAATTCAGCAGCTTCCTCTTTTTTCTTCCTGATTTCTCCTTGGTGTTTGTCCTGGTTTTATAACAACCAGCACAACAATCCGAAACAAAATCTAAGTGCTTTAAGTGCTAAGCCATAAGGGTGATTGTTTAAGGCATAAACGGGGCACATCTACCCTGCAGCAAATACATGTTCTTCCCAGAATCTTCCAGGTGAATGTACTAAAAGCCAAGAGACCACATTGACTTTGCAACCTCCGAACTTCACAAGGTATTCAACACGTGTACCACTACGTATCCTACTAACACGCATGCGCATTCTCTGCAAAACCGTGTCTTATTTCTGTACACATTCTTCCACCAGCCAAGGTCTCCTCCATAGAAAAAAATGCTCCATTTTTTAAGGCATTCATTTAAACTTTGGCTCTTCTAAAAAAGGATTTTAATCAACATATCAAAGCATGTACATGGCAACAGAACAAAGAAAACAAAGTGACAGGGAAACATAAGAAAGAAAATAAAAACAAGTCAAAGACAGGATTGCACAAGAAATGTGGACTAGGACATCTTGGGCCCTTGTCAGTGGTGGTTTTAGGATTAGATGCTGAGCTTCCTGGCAACCAATGCAAAGAGGGAAATCAGACCAATCGTATCCATGGTGTTCAAACTTTCTTTTATCCCAAGGTGAGCATGTATAAAAGCTTGGTGTGAAAAAGAGGAGGGGAGGCGTCCCAGCTACAGCCTCATGCCTCACCCCGTACTCTTGTGGGTACTCGTAAAGGGTCTTGAAGGAATCCCCGAGGCTCTGCATAGTCAAATTTGAAAGCCATGGATTTGAAGGTGCTTTGTTGGTTTCTGACTCCTGCTGCCCCTAAGAAAGACATCAAGCTGCTTGCTGAATCCCAGCTTTGCCTGATGTTGATAGAGAAGTTTTCCCCTGAGTCTTTATAAAAGTTGCAATATGTGATACAGTGTGAATGTGGGCTGGGTGGGGCTCTTTGCAAACATTTGAGATACAAAAATACTCCTTATCCAGAAAGGGGGAGAGAGAGAGAGAGAGAGAGAGAGAGAGAGAGAGAGAGAGAGAGAGAGATCTTACACCTTCTCTGACCCAAGAAGAGAAGCACAGACATCCTTCAAACGTCTCTTTAGGAGTGAGGTCCCCAAAGAATGACTTTGCTCTCAATCGATAAGCTTCCTGGGAGCTCACAATTATTGGATGCATATTTATAAAGTAGAATTTACACTTGTGTCCCCCAAACTTGTTTCAGTATTTCCATCAAAATAACAGGAAGGAAAAAAAAATAACGAGAAGGAAAAGTAGCATTTCAAAGACTGTCGAGACTCGTTTTGAAGAGCGCACCCAGGAGCAGCGAGCCGGTGTGGCCCCCTGTGCCCATGTCACCACACGCAGTCAACTACTTGTTGAAGACTTCGGTGTCACTCGGTGACCAGGAGGCTCTGTTTGAAGCATTTTGCATCCCAGCACTTGAGTTCGGTACTTGTCAGTGGGCATTTTCTGTGGTTTGAAGGTGTGCCCTCTAACGTCCAGGTGCTGGGATTTAATGGCCCGTGGAATGGTCTTAAAAGTGAGGACTCTCCCTTGTGAATGGCACTGAGGACCTGAGGAAGCAGCGTCCTCTGCTCTGGAGGACGGAGCCACAGCACCATCTGGAAGGAGAGAGCATCCCTCGCCAGACAGGGCCTGCCTGTGGAGCCTCCCGGGACGCCCATCCCAGCCCCTGGAACTGGGAGAAGGACATTTGTATTCTTTGTAGAAAGAATGAATAAACCAAGACAGAATTTTAGTATTCAGCTCTATTTTAGGAAATTGTCTGGAGGCTTGGTTAACACATCACGCACTATGACTTTTCCCATTAGAAGTGATGTAGAATTTTCTAGGGTTGTCCCCAGGGTGGCACTATTGGGAGGTGGCGGAATGTGTAAGGGGGGAGGGGAGCTGTCCTTGAAGGGGACTGTGGGCCCCCTGTGTCTTCCTATCTCTGTTCCTTTCTGTGTTTTAGCTCATGAGGTGACAATTCACTCCACATATTTCTGTGGCGATGTGCCACCCTTATCAGAGGCTCCCCAAAACGTGCCACAGTCTGGCTGGGCACAGATCACGAGCCACTCAAGAGGAACAAACTTTATTTCTGAACTCCACCAGCACACTCCACACAGGCTCCCCAGGAACTCTCCAGAATGCCACAAGGCTCCTCCAGCAACCACCAATCGGAAATCCCTCCTCCCGCACTTCCCCAACCCACGCGGACTCTTCAGGAATCCCCACGAGAGCTCAACCGGAACTCCACGGGAACTCCGCCAGAACTCAAAAGTCATCATCTTCATGGCTCGCTGGCGTCACCTCTCAACCACTACTTCTGGCAAAAATGCCATGCGTCATCCCGACTCGGCTGTGGCCCTCAACCAAAATGTGCCAACATTTATGAACCTACAGAACTCTGAGCCAAAATGAACTCTTTCTCTTTATAAATTGATTGTCTCAGTTATTCCATTATAGTGATGGAAAACTGACTTCTGCTAGTTTCAAGCAGGCTGTCTCAGCCAGGCTGGGGCGGGCTGACTTTCTAACACCAACCCCAAGAATTTCTCCTTCTCACCTCCTTCCATTTCCACTTTTTACTTTTCTTACTTTTTTTTTTTTTTTCTGCTGAAGAGAAAAAGGAAATAGAGTGACAAGATTATTTCTGGCTTCTAAATACATCTGGCCTCTCTCTTCCCCTTGCTGGTGGCTGACTATCCTATCTCTGTCGGTGAGTGGAGCTGCCTGGCCCTGCTCTGAGTCTGGGGAGTGAACTTGGAAGCGAGGGCTGCGAGGTCTCACACATTTCCAGAATCCAACCGGTTGCCCTTTGTTCCGGGACCCTGCAGAGGCAGGGAGGGTCCAGAGAGTCCCTCAAGGCCAGGGGTCTTGAGGCCCTTGGAGAGCGGGGCCCTTGACAGCAAAAGGAGCACATTGACAATGGGCCGGTGACCCCCCACACCAGGACCACTCAGACCTGGGCGGGGACCCGTGACCCGGCACCAAGCAGGAGGCAGCTGCCGACTCCCACCCACAGACCCGCGGTGAGCGACCACTCTTGAGGTCTTGAGGTCACTGGCCTGACTGCCCTCCCTCTCGGGAGAGCTCAGGACATCCACCCAAGTCTCGAGCCTGACTCTGGCCCTACGTGGCCCACGTCCCTGGTTGCTCTGCGACCTCCGTCCCACTGAGGAGGGGTCCCTGTGGGCACATTTCCTTTGGGGTCTGCAGCTGTAGCCCCTGCTCTGCTGGCTTCTCTCAAACATGCTCCCAGGGGCTTGGCAGCCCACGAAGTCGGGGGCGTCCATCCGAATAAAGCGCCTGGCCGCACCCTCTGTGCTGGGAAACTGAACGTCCCCAGGGAAGACGTCGCGAATTCCTGCCCAACATCCTGCCCGAAAAGCAGCCCAGAGTGGACCGCAGGCCACAAAACTCTAGAAGGAAGCACAGAGGACAGTCAGGCAACCTGGAGGGCAACGCTTTCCTAGAACACAGAGAACTCAGACCCCGAGAGAGCACTGAGCCTTGGACTGGGTCAGAGTGCCACATTTGGTTCTTCCAAAGTTAAAACTGAGAAAATAAGGCAAGCAGCAGAATGGCGGAAATCCAACACAGACACAGGTCTAAAAAACGCGGAAGGAATATATAACAGACAATGAGGAACTTTGACAACTCCACAGCCAGAAGACAACTCAGTTTTAAAAACTGGCCTCCCAGTGGCTCGGGAGGCTGAGGCAGGAGGATGGTGAGTTCACAGCCAGCCTCGGCAAAGCGAGGCATTCAGCAACTCAGTGAGACCCTGTCTCTAAATAAAATAAGAAATAGGGCTGAGGACGTGGCTCAGTGGTCGAGTGCCCCTGAGTTCAGTCCCTGATATCCCCTCCTCCCCCCAAAAAAGTTGGCGAAAACTTTTGAACCAGTTTTTCAAAAAAGAAGATCTATAAGTAGTTAAAAGGCTCCTAAGGCCATGTTCAACATCATTTGTCAGTGGGAAAATGCAAATTAAACTTACAGGTGGATGACATTAAGACACACTTGTCAATCATAATTTAAAATGGAGCTGAATCATTGCTTAAGTGTCTAATTTTAAATAGAGGTGCTCCTAAGTTGATAAATACTCATTAGAACGTTTAAAAGAATTTAAGATCTGTCACAGAGTGTAACTTGTTAGGTATAAATACTTAAGCAAGTAGAAATGTTGGGCCGTAGAAACCTAGAATATCATGCTTTCTTATGGTTAGCCTGGTTTTCTAGGGACATCAGCTTTGGTATGTAAGCCCAAGCACAGCAAATAAAATGTCAATATTCCTTTAGCTAAAAAGAAAAGAAAGGGAAAAACCTAGAATATCAAACTTAGAAATGCACTTTAAAATGTTTGAAGGCATTTAAATATTAAAGGTTTGAAGGCTAAGTTTATAAATGGGAACCAATATTTGTCAATATTTCCTTAAAAACAAGGACTGATTTTTGTTACTCTAGTCCTATAAATAGAACAAAAGATTTAAAAACTCAAAAGCTCAAGGGAAAAACTAGATTTGGTAAATTGTAACTTTAGTAATTCAAAATTCTTTCCTAGAATTTGTCTCCCTGCTCCCCCAAACTCAGGGAGAAGAGTGTGGCTGATTGGAAATTGGAGAGGTCACAGGGAACCAGGCTCCTTCTCTTCTCCTAAACCACCTCTATGGCCACTCATTCTGTCCCCCTGTTTGGGCCTCTGCCATTGAGGTCTTAGCCACAAACACAAGAAAATTCTTTTCATTAACCTAAAGAAAAGAAAGGTCATTCATTACACTGGGCTTAGGAACAAACTTAAAATATTTAACCACTTAATTTTTCAAAACAGAGGAATCTAAACAAATGCTCAACGGGTGAACAAATGAGCGATCCGTGCCAAAACCCCGGTGGTTTGGAAAGCACTTTTTTCCTGGTTCCTCCAGCCGAGCTGGATCCCTGGGCCGGCCCTTTACACCAGTGGAGGGAGCCCCCGGGGGGGGTGGGGGAGTAGCTGCAGGATAGCGTTTTACAGCCTCCAAGACCAACCGCCCCTGAACACCAACATTCAAACCTTCCTCCTCGTAGGATTGCTGGGAGGAGCAAATAAAATAATCATCTTCCTGATCTTACAGACAGCTGCCTTTCCTATCACTTTAGCTCAGTATTTAGTGACAGCATTATTTATGGTATCAGCTTGACTGCTGAGACACTAAGACATCTTTACAAAGGGCTTTCATGTGATCCTTTTTTATTTTTCTCATAAGAGTCTAGGAAGACAATGGCTGGCTGGCTTGGTGGGCCCCATGATCATCTGAGTCCCTGGGTCCTTCCTGTTTTGTTGCTCTGCCATGATCATTAAGAGGTTTCCAATTTAAAGTCCAAAATGGCTGCTTTAACCCCAGTCCTCACATCTGCATTCTGGCCAGGAGGAAGCAGGAAAAGAGCTGTAAGATGCACCATTTGCTTCCAAGGGCACAGCGTGGTGGAAGCTGAACCCATTGCCTGTATTCATGTCCTATTGACGAAGACCTAATGGTATGTCTGTCCATGCCTAGCTGCACGGAACTTCGGGAAATGTAGATTTTAGGCAGATAGTGCCAAGCTGAAGATCCTCTTGCCCTGCAGAAAGGGAGGACAGGGACTGAAGGGCGGCTGTTAATTCGTCTCCGCTACATTAAACATGAGATCCTACAGGAGGTTGGGTTCTGCGTGCACGGAGACTCCTCTTGTCAAATATTCCTTGTAAGTTCAAACTGGTGTGACCTCTTAAGAGAGCAACTTAAAATACCTGTTAAAATGTGAAGTGCCTGCTGGGGCGAGGCCCAGGGTTGGAGCGCGGCCCAGGGTGCACGAGGCCCAGGTCCATCCAGCGCCACCAAGGAAGGAAGGCAGGAAAGAGGGAGGGAGGAGGGAAGGAAGGAGGGAGGACCCGGTAATTCCACTCCCAGCTGTCTCTGGAGAGCTCCTTCAGGCCGCCTGGGGGGCGCCCCTGGAGCAGCCTGGTTTATGATAACACGGGGGTGGGTACAGTCCCCGCGATCACAGGGGATGGCCAGCGGGCTGTGCAGTCCCAGCTCAGGGCTGAAGGAGGAGAATCTGCACTTGTGAGGTCACTGTGAGTGGCCGTGTTTGTACATGAAAGAGTCACGTGTGCACACACTTGTAAACACCCAGAACTGTCTTCGGGGTGGAGGGGTTGTCTATTCAAAAGATATTGAAGGCTTATATTTTTAAAATAAAACATACATCTGTACCCAGGGAAAATACATTGAGTACACAGGTGTGTCATGCAACACTGTGGTGTGGCACTACTGGGCTGTACAGTATAGGACTGAAATGCCGCTTATTTTCTGGAGTGTGAATTAAAAGGCAAGAGATCGTTTTGAAGGAATATTTGGTAAGTATAAAGGGGACAAACTTTTAATAGTTCAAAGGACACTTCTCAAGAATTCCTACCAATAAGACAGAGACAATCCGGAATAACAGTGAACAAAGAGTATGGTTAGGCAAAGAGTAAACCACAAAATCAAAATGTCCAGTAAACATTAAAAAGATGTTCAATCTCGTTAAAAATCAGGACTGGCCCAAATAAAGCACACGGAAATGCCATTTTTGTATCTGCAGATTGGCAAACCTGAAAATATGCTGATTGCTGAAAACCAATTTGCCTGAAGTTGTGAGGAGATAGATGTGCTCATAAAGTACTGGGAGATATATGGATTATTCAACCTTTTTAGAGACAAGTTCAATAGTAAAACTATGTATGCATGTTTACGATATCACATTTTAGACTTTTACATTTTTATATTATTTTGTTTTTAATTATTTTGTTTTAAATTTATAGTTCTATGAATTAAGTGTGCAAACCCTTCAGTCCAAAAATTTAACTCCTACTTATCTTTGAAAAACAGAGGCATAAGGATCTTTATAAAAGCACAAGTTGATTGTCCCTATTCTGAAAATTTGGAATCTGAAATGCTCCCAAATCCAAAACTTCTCAAGCCCCCGCATGATGCTGCAAGTGGAAAATTTTATACAGTGCAACTTGCTTCGTGTACAAGATTATTTAGAATACTATGTAGCCCAGCATGATGGTGCTACCTGTAATCCCAGCAGCTCTGGAGGCTGAGGCAGGAGGATCGAGAGATGAAAGCCAGCCTCAGCAACGTCGAGGTGCTGAGCAACTCAGGGAGACCCTGTCTCTAAATAAAATACAAAATAGGGCTGGGATGTGGCTCAGGGTCATGTGCCCCTGAGTTCAATCCCCAGTACAAAAAGACCCTGAAAACTATGTAAAGTTACCTTCAGCCGCCATGCATAAGGTGTATATGAAAAAAAGTCCAGGCCTGGGTCCCGTGCCCAAGAGATCTCATTATTTCATGTGTGAATATTCCAAAATCCCAAATCTGAATACCACTGGTCCACACAGTTCAAATAAGGGATACTCACCCTCACCCCGTGAATGTCACCAACTGCGATTTTGGGTGTGTGTGGTCACAGGAGTGGCAGCCTCTGCCCTGGCCATCTCATGCAACCTCACTAAGTGAGATCCAGCACCTTTGCCACATGCTGTTGTCTCAATCACCACGTACCCTCAAGGGCAGGAGGCACACAGGGCATGAGCACCAGGGTGTGGAGATCATGGGTGTCTTCTTAGAATTCTGCCTGCCACAACCTCTCCGAGTTGCAATTATCAAAAACCAATCCTTAATTTTTTTCCTTTGATAAAATTATTTTGGCAGGGGAAAAGGAAGGAAGGGGGGGGGATTTACCAGCAAGGTAGAATTTCATTTCAAAGTGGAATTTTTACATCAAAGAGATGCCAGAATCCTCTTGTTTTATGATTTATTCAGAGCCTACTATATGCACTGATTTTAAATCGTCCCTTCAAGCCATAGTGTGCTGAAAAATACATATTTAAAGAGTACGTGAAATTGAATCACCTCTAGACAATTATTTTGAAACATTAATTCCTAGCTGATGATTTTTTTTTAAATCAAGTTCGTGGTTGAGATTCCATTTCCCCCATATTTTTTGTGCAATTATATTAAATCAAAAAATTGAGGCTCTGGGTGGTTCCGGCATGCTTGGGGCGGGGGCAAGGTTAAAATTGAAGGGGAAACATGGAGGAGAAACAGAGGAAGGGAGGAGGGGTGGCCTTGGGGCGGGTCCTTCCCTGTGGCTCTCAAGGCTCCCCAGCAAATCTGCAGTCGGGGTGCCACTGACGCCCCCTGCCGCGGCGGGCGTCATCTGTCCCAGTACAGCACTGGCCCCGTTTGTGGAAACCAACAGATCTGCAGCTGCTTCATGCACTGGCCTAGAGAATGGCATGTGGTCAGGAGAAGCCCGGCTGCTCTCCATCACTTCTCCCAACAAAGGCCACAGCAGTTCAGGCAGATGTTGTCCTTAGGAAGCCACTTCCCGGGACAGTGAACGTCTTCGGCAGCGGTAGACATTAAGGGTGTCAGTCTGGGGCAAGGGAAAGCCCTGTCCTGTCGCGCCGCTGCCCCCCGTGAGGCTGGACCGCAGTTACTGTGCCGGAGGTTCTCGAGCAGCAGGCCCCAAACTGGCTTCAGGATGGGTCCAGTGCGTCCAGGGCGGTATTTCAAAAAAGTTTTAAAAACAAATCAGATGTCATCGCTGATAATCAGGAAATCTCAAATAACATCTGGATTCCTGATTTCTGAATAAATCAGAAGTCTGTCAACACGATCCTATTTTCTTTCATAAACAGCATCGGCTGCTGGGTGTGGTGGTGTATGCCTGTGATCCCAGTGACTCAGGAGGCCGAAGCAGGAGGATTTCAAGTTGGAGGCCAGCCTCAGCAACTTAGTGAGGTCCTACTCCATGAGTGTATAAAATGTCAAAGTACACTCTACCGTCATGTATATCTAAAAAGAACATTTTTTTTTTTAAATGGCATCCCCCAGTTAAAACTAACTGGACCTGAGTACAGGTTACCCCCTCCTGATGGCCCCACTCTCTACTGTGCCCAATCGTCTCACACCTGGTCTCCGTTCATCTATCTTTACTCACTGGCCTCTATGGGAATTTTAGTTAGTGGCCCTTAATTCAATGTATATCTAAGTTTTCAACTTGGGGAGCACCAAGCCGAAGCCTTTATTTCACAAAGGGGGAACTGATGGTATGTCCCACAGGGCAGAGGTGGAGTTGATCCCCGTCCCTGACGCTCAAGTGGTCCTCTTGAGACCCTGCCTCCCATCTCTGATCCATCCCCGGGAGATGACGTTTTGTAAAGTTCTTTCTGACTGTGTTCCTAAAGTGCATCATTGAACATTCTTCCTTCTCTCTGAAAGAGAAGCCTTGATCACTTGGCACCTGTTTTAGCAGGAAGTCTGCTCGAGGCTTTCGAGCTGCTTCTAATTGGAATTCATGACTCAGACCGTGTCTCCAAGGCAGAGTGGTCGGATCATCCATGGGGATCTCAGACCACACGAGCCCTTCTAAGGATTATTTTAATCTAAAATAATAAAAGTGACATCGACCTTTACTCGTGATTAACATTCCGATTGGCTGAGGGGGCACGTCAGAGGCCTGAGTCTTTGGGGATGTCTGAGACCCTAGAATAAGAGACAGAATTTTCTAAGGCCTAGGGTTAGCTCACTCATAGACGTGTTGAAGTCAAGTCCATCAACTTAGGCTACTTAGAGATGAACAGGTACAGGCTGGAAGTGTGGCTCAGTGGTCGGCTCTTGCCTGCAGATGGACAGATGCGACTTAGGAGCGGTCCGTGTGCCTCTGGTTCTCAGCACAATAGTCCATCTCTCAGTGCCCATGGTTTTTTTTTTTTTTTTTTTAAATATTTTTCACGTTAGCAGTTGGAGGTCCAGAGAGCTGCCCTTGACGTGGGTTTTCAGGTTTGGGAAGAGCTGAGAATCTTTCAGTTTCCCAGTTCCCCAAAGCAAATCATCTCATATTAGTAGGACTTCTGGGTCCACCCCCATTTGACCACCAGCTGAATCAGTCAGCAGTGTGGCCTTTCCCTGGAGAGGAAAAATACTGGTGCGCCAACTTCTTGCAGGCTAACAGCAGCCCCGTGACCTCACAATGAATGAGAGTCTGGGTGATGGTTTGCCTGACACTTGTATGACAAAAGAAAAGCCCTAGCACATGGCCTTCTGAGGTGGCCGGCCAGGGAAAGAGGCAACCCCGTGACCTCAGCCAGCAACAGGCCTGCTTCTGCCAACTGCAGAACCCAATGGAGGCCCACTTCCCAGAGGCACTAGTCAGTGTCCATCCCTCTAACAACAAACCTGAGGTAATCAATGTATAAAGAGAAAAGGTTCAGCAGCTTGGGGCAGCACACACTTGTAACCCCAGCTACTTGGGAGGCAGAAGAAGGAGGATCTCAAGTTTGAGGTCAGCCTGGGCCATGCAGCAAGACAAGACTGTGTCTTTAAGTAAAATGAAAGGGGCTGGAAAGTAGCTCAGTGGTATAGCACTTGCCCAGCACACAGGAGGCCCTGGATTTAATCCCCAGACACACACACACACACACACACACACACACACACTCACACACACTCAGACACACTCACACACTCACACACACACACTCAGACACACTCACACACTCACACACACACTCACATACTCACACACTCACACACACTCACACACTCACATACTCACACACACTCACACACTCACATACTCACACACACACACTCAGACACACTCACACACTCACACACACACTCACATACTCACTCACACACACTCACACACTCACATACTCACACACACTCACACACTCACATACTCACACACACTCACACACTCACATACTCACACACACACACTCACACACACACACTCACACACACGGGGTAGGAGAGCCTTGGAGGTTCCAGTCCGTGACCAATTGGTCCTGATGCTCTGGGCCCATGGCACCCAGAGGGGACCCACAGTGTCCCCTGGAGGCAGGTCCCCCCTGATCTAGACATTTCCCACCAGATCTCAGCTCTTAAGGACTCCACAACCTCCCACCCTGCCCACCAGGCCCAAGCACATTTGGGGGACATTCGGGATCCAGATGGTGGCACCGTGGGTCGAGATGTCAAGACTGCAGTGGAACACGTGCTGGTCCTCACTCCTCCTGTCCTGGGGGTTAGGCTCCTGTGGACAGTGCTGGACTCCTGCTCAGGTGGACCCAGCGCTCCCTTTCCTTCCTGCCCCACCTCCAGCCTGTCCCATGAGGTGATCCTGTTCTTGTGAGTCTGCGTTTGTCACTCTGCCTGTCCAAGCCCTGTCACGGCTTTGGTCCCCTGGTCCCCCCCCCCCAAGGGTGTTGAGGGCCACAGCCGAGTCGGGATGACGCATGGCATTTTTGCAGAAGTAGTGGTTGAGAGGTGACGCCAGCGAGCCATGAAGACGATGACTTTTGCGTTCTCGCGGCGTTCCGTTGAGTTCCGCTTGAGCTCTCGCGGGGATTCCCAGAGAGTTCCCATTGGTTGGGGAAGTGCCGGAGGAGGGATATTTCTGGTTGCTGGTTCCTGGAGGAGCCGCGTGGCGTTCGGGAAAGTTCCCGGGAGCGTGTGTGGAGTGTGCTGGTGGAGTTCAGAAATAAAGTTTGTTCCTGCTTCAGTGGCTCGTGATCTGTGCCCAGCCAGACTGCGGCATAAGGTCGTGCATATCACCATGTACTCGGCTCTTGGAGGACAGCCCTGGGCAGAGTACAGAGTGGAGATGGCTGAGGGCCCAAGGCAGCACTGTCCTTGGTCTTGCTGATTTAGCCCCAGAGAGGGCTCAGCCGAGGAGGGCTGGATGGGCACTTCATGGCCACCCTGGCTTGAATTAAACCAACCCTTCCCAAGTGAAAATGGGGAGGTGGTCACAGGCCCTTTGGGATCCCCAGGAAGAGGGCAGAGAACGGTCCTCCAGTCCAGGCGCTTGGTCAGCCACAGGCTTGTTCAGGGCCTTCAAGGTCAAGGTAAGGGAGAGAAATGATGTTTTCTTAACAGAAACTTGAGCTACGGAGAGGACATTTTGGAAAGGTGATTGTTAAGGGTTCATTGTTAATATATTTACATTACTTGAAATTATACCAACGCCTGACACAAAGGCGCACATCTGCTCACACTTTAAAGGCCGGGAAACTGAATTTTTAAAAATATAACTTAGAGCCATCTTGACGTAGCCTTTCAATGGATTTTAAAATTCAAGCACTTTTTAATTAGTTTTCAAGAACAACAGCTTAACCACAGGAAGGTAGAAATAACCAGACAATCTCAGCAAAACCTTTCAAAACTGGTGTTTGGAGTTGTGTTTGGATTTGAAAGATGGAAAGCATTTGTTTTTCTTCACAGTACAGCAACTGACACTCTTCTTGCAGTTAGAGAACACAACTTTATAAATCACTTTACAAGTCACCTTTTGATTTATGTCAGCCATTAAAATCAAGTATTGGCATAAACTATGCCACATAATTTTTAGACCATACAAAGTCAACCAAGAACTGGAATATAATGAAGGCTACTCAATACTCAAATAGTAATAATAATTCAGTAAGACTAAGAGAATTCATTCATCATTGGATGATTGAATTTCAGAATATTAATTATTTTTTCTCTATCCCTTCCTCTTTTTCTCCTTGTATATACTTTCTTATTTATAGATATGCTGTGGTGGGCTGGGTTGGGGCTCAGGGGCAGAGCGCTCGCCTAGCATGAGTGAGGCACTGGGTTCGATCTTTGGCAACACATTAAAAAAAAAAAAAAAATATATATATATATATATATATATATATATATATAGAGAGAGAGAGAGAGAGAGAGAGAGAGATTCTATGAATTAAGTAAATAAATGAATTTAAGAGGAATTACTTAAAAATGTTTTCCTAACACACATCCCTGATGGGAAGTTTGCAGACGGTTGACAGAGGGCAGGATGTGATCCGGGATAAGCCGACCGTGGCCTTGTACCCACCCTTGCCAGGTTGGTGCCCAGATGGGTGTTTTCTTCTTCCTCCTCCTGAACCTGTCAAATACACTGTGCCATCTGCTTCCAGGTACAGGGGGCGGGGCTGCTGGCCGGTGGCACCCCGGAGCCTCTGGTTTCTGTTTTGTGATCAGAGGCAGTTTGCTTTTGTTTAAATAAACTCTTGCTTTTTAAAGACTGATTTGCTGAGTCCTGTTTATTCAATCCCTAACAGAAAGCCACCGATGAGGGCAGGAGACGCGGAAAGCCACCAAGCAGAGGTCAGCGTGTTGGCGCTCAGTGAACGCGGGTGTGATGGCCGGTGCCCAGCACCAGCAGCAGTTGCTGGTGTCTCTAGAATGCTCATCCGGCACTTCCCTGCCCGCTTCCTGGGTGCTCAGTCTGCACACCAGCTGCATTCAGTAAGCGCTTTGTCCCTAGTGTCCCCAATCTCTGACGATTCTCCATCTTCCTTGTTTTCCTTGATCTTGACCCTTGTGATAAGTAACAGTTATTTTCTAAAATGACTTTCCATTTGGCTCAGTCTGATGTTTCCTGGGGCTTGGATTGAGGTTGTGTGTTTGGGGCAAGAGTGCCAAGCTCAGGGTACATGTCAAGGGCTACCTTCGCCCTGGGTCATTCCTGGTAGTGTTGACCTTGACCTCTGGGTTCAGTGGGTCTGTGGTGTCTCCACCATGCAGCAACCAAGTGCTGTAGCTTGGATCTGAAATTTCCCTCAAAGGCCTGTGTGTTAAAGGCTCTGTCCCTAGGGTGTGGCACTGTGGGGGGGGGGCTGGTGGAACTTCTAAGAGGTGGGGCTTAGTGGAAGGAAGTTAGGTCACTAGGTCTGTGTTGTTGAAGGGGACATTGGGACCTGGCTCCTTCTCTTTCCCTCTCTTTGCTTTCCAGCTGCCAGGAGGTGAATAGGCCTCCTCTGCCACATGTCCCCATCATGATGCACTGTGCCGCCACTGGCCCCAAATGAAGGAGTGACCATGAACCAAGACTTCTGAAACTGTGAGCCAAAACAAACCTTTCTTTCTTTTACACTGATTCTCTCAGGTATTTTATCACAGTACGGGCAGTGAGCACCCACTAAGTTTCCCTTTGTAACTAGTCAGTGTTTGGGTGGGGGTGATACTCTGAGACCCTGTGAATGTCCTATTTCTCTGCAAACTTTTGCCAACCCATCTCAGCACTGATGGGTGGAGATCGCCAGCAATGACTATTATGTGGTGTTGACCTGCTGGATCCACCGTTATGTCCTAGAGGAGTCAGTGAGATCGGCAGCGCCAAAGTGGACCTCAAGACCACAGCACCACACCCCTCCTCTGCTCAGAATCCGGCCACGGCGCCCATCGCAGTCAAGGGGAGAGCCAAAGTCCTGAGGGCACGGAGGCCACCTCTAGTCCTGCCTGATGATGTCCCTGATGTTACTCGGGCCCCCTGCTCCCCCCCACCCACCTTCTCTGGGCCCCTGGTCCCCAGCCTTTCCTTCTCCGTAGCTCTCCATCCCTCTTCACTGCTGGGGGCTCAGCTTACATGCCTCCCTCTCCCCCAGGCCTTCCCTGAGGGCCACGTTGACCCACCCACAAACCTGGACGCCCTCTGCCTCCCTGCTTACCCCTGCCCCCCCTGCTGTCTAGACTTCTGATACCCAGGTGGGTGCAGGGGGTGGCAGGGATGGCCACAGCCCAGCTAGCTGCCATCTCCAGGAGAACTGGAGTTTGCTCATTTTGCTTCTGCCAGTCCCCCCAGCGTCTAGGGCAGTGTCCAGCACACAGTGGACATTCAGTGGACAGTTGTTGAAGGGACAAATCAACTTTGGAGCATGAATGAAAGATGGGAACGTTTCCGGCCGGGGGTGTGGCTCAGTGGCAGAGTGTCACCCAGCACGCGCGAGGCCCTGGGATCCATCCTCCGCACCCAGAAGAAACAAAAAGGACTTAAGATTTCACTTATTTATGAGAAACAGAAGAATGTGCCACAGCTGACCTCTCCCTGGGAGGCTGGTGGCGCTCCAGCCCAAGTCCACAGGTGGAGCCGGCTCCGGAAGGACTGCGCAGGGTGCTGGCCACGTTGCCCCGCGGTGTTCCTGGCCTCCCGGGCCTCCTCCTGGGCCTCCCGGGTCTCCTGCCTGTCGGCTCACTCTCAGTCCTCCCCCACCAGCCTCCAGGTCTCTCTTGAGCTCTGCTTTGCCCACGGAGCTCCTTCCTGCTGGTGGAACCTCTCACGTGGTGGCCCTTGGCGTGGGCTCCGTCACCCTCCAGCCGGTGCTGCCGGTTGAAAGGGAGGGCTTCTCCTTCCCAAGATGTACCAGTGACACTGAGGCCAGCCCCACGGCAGGGGCGGAGGGGCCAGATTCCAGGGGAAGAGGGGGCGTGGGCTGGCCGGGCGTGATTATTAGTGGTCTGCCCGACAACGTTTATGACCCCTCCCTGGTCACAAACACTGGGATCCTGCTCCTTTAGGTCGGGAGGGGTCCTGGCACCTGCCCTCTTCGGAAGCATGCCCCGGGGGTTTGTGTGGAAGAGTCGTCTGTGGGGCATCAAACCTTGCCTTCCCTCTCCCACCTCAGAGTCGGCCAGGTGACTCCAGATGGCCAGTTAGAACCAGCCGTCGCCCTGGCGGCCAGTTCAATGGCAGCCTTCCTGGGGCTCTGGGTGGAGCTGTCCGGCAGATGTCCCCTTTATTTTGGGGATGAATATCATTAAGATATCCAGGAAATTTCTCAAATATTCAAGGGATCAAAGTTGATATGAAGGGGGAAAAAAATCACAAAATAAATTTTAAAATGTTTTAAATGGAATAATAATAATAACAAAAGTATCAAGATTTATGGGATGCAATTAAAGCTGTGCTCAGAGGAAAATTTGTATCTCTAGATGCTCATGTTAGAACATAAACAAGATGTATAGACTTCATTATCTAAGATTCCACCTGAGAAGAGCCAACTAAATTAAACCCAAAGTAAGCATAATGAAGGAAATGATAAAAACAAGAAGAAAACCCAGTGAAATCGTACACAGGAAAATACTAGAGACAGCAATAAAATGAAAAGTGGGTTCTATGAAAACATCATAAAATGAATAAACATTGAGTTAGGAGGATCAAAAAAGAGGATAAAACATCAATTTCCAATATCAGGAATGAAGAAGGATCATCATTGCAGACCCTAAAAATATCAAAAGGGTAAAAAAGGAAATGCCATAAACCCCTTTGAGCCAAAAATTCAACAATTTAGATGAAAGAATAAATTCCTTGAAAACAGTGACTTAATACATCTGATATACTCACATGATCACCCCCTAACTATTCAAGAAACACAATTCCAGAGCTGGGTGCGGTGGTGCAGGCCTGTGGTCCCAGCGGCTCAGGAGGCTGAGGCAGGAGGATCACAAATTCAAAGGCAGCCTCAGCAGCTTAGCAAGGCCCTAAGCAACTCAGTGAGACTCTGTCTTTAAATAAAAAGTAAAAAGGGCTGGGGAGGGCTGGGGAAGTGGCTCAGGCGGTAGCGCGCTCGCCTGGCATGCGTGCGGCCCGGGTTCGATCCTCAGCACCACATACCAACAAAGATGTTGTGTCCGCCGAGAACTAAGAAATAAATATTAAAAATTCTCTCTCACTCTCTTAAAAAAAAATAAATAAAATAAAATAAAATAAAATAAATAAAAAAAAAAAAAAAAAAAAAGGGCTGGGGATATGGCTCAGTGGGTTAGCATCCCTGGGTTTAAAACCCAATACCAAAAAAAGAAAGAAAGAAACCAAATTCCTTATCTGAAACCCGCCTACAACAAAACCCACGGTCAGATAATCCCCCTGGTGATCCTGTCAGACACGGAGGCAGGAACAGCGTCAGCCCCCCACAAACTGTTTCAGAAACCGTGAGAGGTGAGAGCGCTTCCCGAGTCCTCCGGTGAGGTCAGTGTCGTCCTGAGTTCCAAATCAAAGTCGTCACAGAAAAAGAAAACAACCAATAACCCTAGGAACCTAGATAGAGACTCCCGAACAAAGTTTCAGCAAATCGAAAACAGCAACACGGATTCATTCCAAGAACAAAAGACCGGCTCAGCCGTCGGCAGTGGGTGTGAGTCCCCACAGAAGCAGAACAAAGAACAACGACAAAAACGTGGGTGTCTCAGTAGCTGCAGTTTCAGCAGGTGACAAAATTCAGCACCATTCCTGACTTTTAAGAAATGCCTCTCGGTAAACTAGAGGGGAGGGAACTTCCTGCCCCCTGGTAGAAGACTTCTAATATCAACGACCAACGGCTAAAATCATTACTGAAGGGTGACGACAAAAGCCCCTTTCTCCGGAATGTCAGGAGTCCAGACATTCGCTTTCACCTCCACTCAGCCTCAGACTGAGACCGCGCGGAGGTTAGACAGCGAGGCCTTGGATCAGGACAGACACACATTAAGGGAACTGATGGAGAATCCAGAGAAGCCTGCACTTGTGGGGTAAGTGGGTTTTTGATAAAGGTTTTAGTCAGCTCTTGGTGACTAAGAGATCCGACCAGAACGACTGCAGAGGCAAAGTTCACTTGAGGGCTCAGGGTTTCAGAGGTCTCAGTCCACAGAAGGCCGCTCCCTGCCTCGGGGCTGGAGGTGAGGCTGGAGGTCACTGCAGGAGAGTGTGTGTGGCAGGGGAGTGGCTCACAGATCCACAGGGAGCAGAGGGAGGCTCCAGGCTCCAGGCACAAATATGTACCCACAGCCACAGCCCACCTCAGTTCCCAGTGAACCCCGAGAGACACCACCCCACCGAGTAGGTTAAGGCTACAGCCCAGTCATTCGTCCTCCGAACCCTCTTGCATGATCTCACGCGCGAGCTTTTGGGGGACACCTTCCAGCCAAACCATAACAGGTACCAGGAAGCGTGATGGAAAGGGGAGTTACTCCAGCGGAAGGTTCTGGAGCATCTGAGTATTTACATGGGAGGAAATGAAACACACACACCCCATACGAAAAATAACCCGCAGTGTGCCATCAGCCCAAATAAGTGCCAGAGCTGAAACAGTCCTGTGTCTGGAAGAATCACAGAACCTCTGGGTGATCTACAGTTAGGCAAAACAAACAAAAACTACTGTAAACAGGTCCAGAAAACACAAACCAAACGGGAAAAGAGTGAATAGGTAGGTGGATTTCATCAAAATCACAAAACCTTGGTTCCTGGAGTCACAAAGTGGAGAGGTGAGCCACAACCTAGAAGATGTAGCTTTCAGCCAGTGTGTCTGGCAAGGCTCTGTATTTAGGATGCGTAAGGATTCTCGGAGGTCCAGCAGCATCTCCCACAGGGTGGCCGTAGCTGGACCAGCTGACATCACAGTGAGCTCCAGGGTCTCCACGGCACTCACAGCAGGAGACCTGAGCGGGGGTGAGCCCGGCTGCAAGGGCCCTGACCTGCTGCAGCTCAGGTGGGAGCTGCGGCCCCTCCACGTCGCCAGTAGACAGAGAGGGGACACGGCCTTTCCCAGAGGCAACGGGAGTTGATTTTTTCTCGGCTGTTCTTTTGTAAGAAATGCCTGATATGAGTAGGAAATTAACAGACATAGAAAAAAGCACACACACACAGAGAAAAGTTAAAATTCAAAACATAAAACAGACCCAAGCACTGACCCCAAAGTCGGCGTATCAGAAAAGACGTTTAAAAAAAATTTTTTTTTTGTAGTTGTCGGTGGACAGCGTGCCTTTATTTTATTTGTTTATTTTTATGGGGTGCTGAGGATCGAACCCAGGGCCTCACACAAGCTAGGCAAGCGCTCTGCCCCTGAGCCCCAGCCCCAGCCCAGAAAAGACTTTTAAAAGAACTGTGACCAAATAATAAAGGATACAGCAAACATGGTGGCCCCCATGCGTGAAGAGATGGGTGATCAGAGATACGCAAGCTCTAAAAGAGAATCGAATGACGGTGCTGGAAATGAAAACTTGGATATCAGCACTGACGGATTTATGGGATGTAAACTGAAACCTGAGCAGGGCTGGGGAGGGGGTGAGCCAACTTCAGGGAGGCCCAGAGGCCTCAGAGCAGCCAAAACAACCGGGAAGGAACCCCAAAGAATTCACACCAACTCCAAAATTCTTCCTGAAGAAAGCCACAGTAATCAAGACGGTATGGCCTGACCTAAAGATGGTCAGAGAACCATAGAACAGAACAGAAAATCCAGAAACAGATTCACACTTTCACGGTCAATTGATTCTTGACCGAGTTGCCAAGTCAATTCAATGGGGGAACAGAACATCTTTTTGACAAATGCTATTGGAACAAATGAGCCCCGAGCGCTGCCTCACTCCAACGCACAGATTGATCCAAGCCGGATCACAGACCTGAATGCAAAGCCCACCACCATGGAGATTCCAGAAGAAAACCTTGGGACGGGGGAAGGGTTTCTCAAACGGGCCACGAAAAACACTAGCTCCACTGGAAAAATAGATGAAATGAGATACATCAAAGCTAAAAAATTCAGTTTATTCATAATGCCCCCAAATCAAAAACAGCCCAAATGCTTGTTGACAAGTAAACGGGTAAATAAATGTTGCATCCATGATGGGGGATGCTGTTCAGCATTGGGAGGAACAGAAAAAAATAGGTGAAAGGTGTCAGATCCAGAATGGAGTGCGGAACAGTGCAGGTCAAGGTCAGGCAGAACCCATCCTTGGTGGGAGAAGGACTCTCGACTGGCGTGGGAACCTGGCTGACAGAAGCACCCAAGAAGTTCCTAGATGGGGCACTCGAGATGCTCTGTCTGATTTACTGGTCAATTATGTGTGCATAACTGTAGAATCTCACTGAACAGATTCTTAAGGACATGTTCTTCATTACACCAGTAGGTACCAATGCAAATCATGCCTTAATTGAAAAAAAAAAAAAAAAACACAGAAAACGGAGTGTTATTATTCCTATTTCCAAGTGAAGAAACTCAGGCTTAGCGAGCTTAGGTGACTCACCTGAAATCACGCGGGAGGTGGCTGCACTGGTCCCTGATCCTAACTGACCTGAAGCCGCGGGGGAGCTTCCTGCAGCCCCTCTTTTCCAGTATTCATGAAAATCCCCCAAATCCAAGGATCTTGAGCACATCTGCCTTTGGATGGAAGGTGCCTCGAGATGGAGCCCCTAGATTCTGGTGCATTTTATTCACATGGGTTTCTTTTCTAGGTGTTTGTCACTGAAGGCACAGAGCACACGGACCCTCAGAACTCCGGCTGGGGTGAGGGAAACAGCCCACCACAGCACTCCTGGCACCTCTGAAGTACCAAGCCCGGTGACTGCTGCCCAGGCTCCACCCGGGGCCGGAGCTGGGCTGGCTGCCCAGTGTGCCCTGTCCCCCACATGCTCACCTTCCACATCTGGCTTCTAGAAAGAAATGCCCGTGATACCTACCCTCAGAGACAAAGACTCGGCACAGCCCAGAGACCTGTGGAAGGACCTCCCTGCAGGGATCTTGCCCTTCGGCACCTGTCCAACCCGCAGAGGGCCTTCCTCGGGTCCCTGCACCCCGACAGAGCGGAAATGGGGAGGTTTGGCTACAGAAGACGACGTGTCTGGAATGCACCCTGATCTGGGGGAGACCTGCCTGCTCAGGCCCCAGCAAGCAGCAGCTGGGGTGGAGGCTGGCCGTCAGCAGGCGGGAGGAAGCCTGCTGCTCCCCGGCCTAGCACCATGGCACCAGAGACAGACACACAGACGTGGATCGACGAGCAGAGCCAGGCTGGTCCCGGTGGTTCTTCCTGGACGGATTTGTCCCCCGGTGGAGGACCTGCCTCCCGTGGGCCTCCAGGACGCTGGCCCCCGCGGGCTCAGGGGCTGCTGCCTCCCGAGTCGGCCTCTGAAGCGGCAGGGGTTCTCCCTGGTCTTCAGGGCCTCATCTAGATCCCTCCTTCTCTTCCTTCTTCAGAGTAGAGAGCGGTTCTCCTGCTTCTGTCTTTGCAGGCCCCTCGTAAATTCCTCTTTGGATAGAAAAGCCCTCCGTCTCCCCAGGCCCTCACCTCCATGTGATCTGAGTAGCAGCCACTAAGCGATAGGGGACAACGGGGCCAAACCTGGCCAAGCTCACACCAGTCTGAGGACTTCCGCTGGTACCACTGGGAGGTTCCTTTCTACTGGGGTTTGGAGCGGACAGGATGTCAGCCTGCAGCTGCTTAGGAGCACCTTTGCCACCGTGAGAGGGAGGCCTGCTGGGAAGTGAAGCCACAGACAAGAAAGCAGAACCAAGAGACAGAGTCCTAGCCGCATTGCTCGAACACCTGGGTCCAGCCAGACCTGAAACACCTCTCTGGGGCTTTCTAGTTACACGAGCCCATGCATCTCAGTTACATGAGCTAATCTATTTCTATTTGCCTAAAGTAGCTTGAGCAACTAACAAGTTCTCCAAGGATGCACTTTCCTTTCATCTGGTCACTCTTGTTCGTCCTCCAGGTATCAGCCCAGAGCCCCCCTGGTTCCCAGGTCCGGTGGCTCCCTCCTCCCTGGTGACAGCACCCTGTCTTTTCCACGTATCAGCACTGAACTCACTGCGCCATCGTTTCCTGTTGGCTTCTTTGATTCCCTCTCTGGACTCTGCGCCACCAACAGGTGCCTGGGGTAGAGTGGGCTGCCCATGATTTTTGTTGATCAAATACATCACTGAACTACAGGGGGGTGACCATCAGTGTGCGTGGACAGAGAAACTTTAAAACTTTTTCTAATTAACTGCCCCAGGGACAGGCAATCCCAAGGTTTGGCTCATCAGGAGGAGGCTGCACCTAGCACAGGACGTAAGGAGTGAAACTAATTATTTCTGCAGAGAATCACACAGAAAAGAGGTCACGTTGCTGCAGACAGAGCCGTGTCCTTGCTCTGGCTCCCATAGATCTCCACTCCTTGTCCTGTCCCTGTGACGCCGGCTGCAGTGGTGCACGCTGGATTCCACTCAACACCCTCTCCCTGTAACAAACCCCTTTGCTTTGTTTCCAGGACCCCACTGCAACTTCACCAGAGTTTCTCTTAGTTTCTTGAAGGGCCTCCCTAACCCTAACCCCCGAACAGCTCCACACCTCACTCCCATCATTCCCTAGACGGCTCCTTGGTTGGGGGAGGGGAGGAAAATCTCATCCTGAGCAAATACTTCACTGTTATGTTTTGAAACACCACACACACACACACACACACACACATTTACTCAGACTTTTAGTCCGAAAAAGAAAATCAGCTTCTCCTCCTCATGCTCACTCTTCAAGGGTGTTGAGTGATCTGTAAAGCAGACGGTCTCGGGAAATAAGGAAGCAGATTAGTGGGTGTTTACTCAGTGGACTGACGGGTAGAGGATGAGGGACAGACAGGAAACCTGGCCCAGGGGAGCAAGTGACAAAGCAGCCACACGATCGGCAGAGTCCACTGTGCAGGACCGGGCAGCCCTGGGTGCCCACCTGAGCTCACTTAACCCCGTCAGCGCTGGGTTCTAGCTGCTACCTTTCCCGGCACAGAGGAGGGCTCTGAGACGGGGTATTGTATGATTTGCACAACCAGATCTCACACCTGGTACTGGAATAACCCAACCTGGAACCCAGGCTCCGCTGGCCCCGAGGCCCTTAGTCCCTAACCCTGCAGTTACACTGTGTGCTTAAAAGTACCAACCCTGACCTCTCTGGCCACCTGGTTTTATGTGAGCTTTTCACTGGTACAAAGCCACACCCATCCACTTACAGGTCATCTCTGGTGGCTTTGTGCACTCCAGTAGTGCAACAGAGACCCCCACAGTGTGCAAAATCTCAACAGTTGGCTCTTTGACCATCACAGAGGAGGTATGCCGACCTCTCCTGCATGCACTGTCTTACCCAATGGAAAAGAAGCCAACTCTGAAAGAGTGACTCCATTACCCGACCCCGCCCAATGACCAACCTGGGCGATGATTGCCAAGGACAGAAAGAAACGTGCGTGTGTTTGAGAAATAGATCGTTGGTATAGCTTTCTTTTTAAGGAATGGGGAGCTGCTCTAATAACAAATTTTTAAATTAAAAAGTTAATTGAATTTCTTAAAGACTACAATAAGAATCGGAACCTCTCTGTTTGATCTGGATCGCGTTGGCAAACACAGAGTTTTCTCCTGGGGCTGGAATTCAGGGTGTCTCAAAGGGCAAGTCGTTGCAGATCGTGGGACGCAGTCAGATCAAAACCTCCTGCCCACGGGGGAAATGTGGACACTTTCATTGCCTGGGAATCGGGCTCCAAGTGTGACCCTGGAGCAGGGCTGAGGTGGGTGGCCAGGAGGAGGGTGGCAAAACGTCCCAAGCTGTTTCAGATGCTGCCCCCGGTCTTGGCACCTGGAGGAGAGTGCGTGCCGAGATGGCAGACGCAAAGTCGTGGAGGACGCAGGCAGCATTTGGGCTTGTGCTTCCCAGTGGCTGCCTGAGCCCAGGAGGTGATTCGCCCTTCAGTCTCCCAGGAGTGCAGAATTCTTGGGACCAGGATCCCCGCAGAAGTCGGCAAGGCCGTGTGGGAAGCCAGCCCCAGCAGCCCTGGGGAAACCACTCTAAAGGAACGCCAGTGCCTTGCCCCTGGTGGAGGTCTAAAACCAGACAGATGCCTGGGTGTGCTCTCATGTCAGGGTCCCAGTCGGTGACACCCTTCCCTGTCCTGAGAACACTCCTTTAACTTCTTGAGAAGTCCCCACTTGTTCCTGTTTAAATGTCCTTGGTCGTCCTCTGCCAGCTCCTTCTGTCATCCAGTGAGCAACGAGGGGGCTGTGAGCAGGACCTTGATGGTGACGCTCTCAGAGCTCAGCCAGCCCAGACTTTCCCCTGCTTCCCAGATCGGGGGTCCCCTGCCCCCCCCCCCCCCGCGGCTCCGATGGCCTGTCTGGCGGGCATCTCCAGCTTCGCCCACCCGGTCTGGCTCCTGGTCCCATGGGCGAGCCCAGACACGCACAGAGGTGCCTCCTCTGGTCTGCTGTCTTTTTATTCCCCTCGAGATTTCAAAGATGTTTATTTCATGTATGTGAAGCTCTACAGCCAGGATTTAACTTCTTTACCAAGCTTTTAACTGGCATTAATTGGTGGTGCGTATTCACGGAGCGCAGTTGGCGAGGCATCCCAGGCAGGAAAGGTGCGGAGCGGTCCCACCCCGGTGGTCAGCGCCCCCATCGCTTCTTTGTGTTGGGAATATTCAGGTCCTGTCCTCCGGCCTCCTGAAGCAGACAGTGCACTGCTGGTAACGCCGTCCCCCTGCTCCGCTCGGGGACACTGGACTCCCTCTTGGATTTGGGCACCGCTGTCCATCCTCTGTCCCCCCGGTCCCCAGGGACCTCAGTCCTCTCTTCCCTGGGACGAGGACTTCTTCCACGTTGGTCTTCCTCCTAAAGCACGTCACTCCCTTTCTTCAGAGGCCCAGGCCGCACACCTGGCCACTGTCACCCCCTCACATCCACCCGTCACCAGAGCCTGGCCCCTCTTACCAATTCCAGTGCCACTGGCGTGACCCGAGCCCATAAAATCACTCAGGTGCCTTGCTGTAGGGAGCCTCCCCGTCCCCGGCCGTGACCGGTCCTCAGCTCAGCTTCCTGAGAGACCCTGTTAAAGCGTGAGGGACAAGGTGACTTCTCTCCACTCAGGGCTTCCCTCCTCGCTCAGAGTAGAAGCCACCGTCCCCACCAGGAGAGCGTGCTCCAAGTAGCGCCTCCTTCCGGGTCCCCGAGCCTCTCTGGCCTCTCTTGTTGGGCTGGTCCTGGCTGCTGCTTGGACACTTGGGGTCACACTCATCTTGAGATGTGGGTCCCTGCCGGTCCCTCTGCCTGAATGCTCCTCCCCACTTAGAATCACCTCACGTGAAAGCCATGCCCAGCAACAGCGGTTCCTTGGGGAAATTTGGATTCAAAACTAAGGATATTGGTTGGTGGGGAGCAATTAAAAGGGTGACCCCAAAATTCTTTTGATCTGGGCGAGTGGAATCAAAATTATAATCAGAAGCATCTTTAATAGCACCTCAAGAGAAAGGGATGCTGGATTGTCGATGCGAGTGCTTCTTTCTACAGAGCACCGAGCGGGCGGTCACGTTTGGTTATCTGAATACCGACGAACACTCCCGGGTGTTCAGAAGTCAGGACCTGAGGAGCTCATAAGTACGAGGCGGGTGGATGGAAAGTCCTTTCCCATCAGAAAAGAATTAGGAACATTCTACAACGGGTCCTCTGAAAACTGAACCCAACCGCATACTGTCTGAATGTGAACTTGAGTTTGAATTTACAAATCAGCCTCTGACTGTGTAACTCAATGACAGTGACTTCACCGATCCTCTTAATCCCTTGCACTTAAGGGACAGTCTGTTTTTTTTTCCCTGTGAAAATTACAAATTTAGTAACAGCAAATTATGGTGATAGCAGAATGGATGACCCTCCCCCACCCCCGCTCAGTAGCATCAGCAGAAGAGGTGGACACAAGTGGGTGGTGGAGGGGGCTCTGGGACAGGTGGCCACACCTGTGTCCACCATCAACCCCGTGGAGATGGCCAAGAGCGTTGGGGAACTACGTGGATTTCATCCTGCAGAGGGCTGGATAGTGAGTGGGCTCTTTCTCTCTCCTGGTCATCTGATGTCATCTCAGGATGTGTTTGAAACTGGAAATCTTCCTGAACCCCAAGGATCAATGAGCCCCAGATGGTTGAGTCACGTGCCAAGGTCCTAAGGCCGGTGAGCTGCACGGCAGAATTGGAACCCAGGCTTCGGCATCTGTCTGGTGCTCCTGCCAGCACCTGAGCATTTTTGGAACGTCGACCACGTGGTAGCCACACACCACCTATATTTTTTTGCCAGGTACAGGCACCACCTGCAATATCATTTTCTTAAGTATTTCTCTGAATTGACTTGTTTTATTATCGTGATGAATTTACTTGGGATGCAGCTCAGTGGTGTGACCCGTGCCTGCCATGCACATGGCCCTGGTTCAATCCCCAGGACCATGAGATAAGAATAACAATAATAATAACAATGCATTTACTTAAATAAGAAGCATTAGATCTTTATTCAGAATGGAAACCAATGTCATCATAGGGACAGCAACTGTGGTGTTTTACGGACACCTGCATACACACATCTATTGTCTCCATGAATATGAACAAAGCCAAAGCACCACCGTTGTCCACCTGGCTGCTCTGGCCTGCTGGGCGCTCCCAGCCTGAAGCCCCCTCTATCTCAGTTACAAAGGTAGATTAGCAAAAGATGGAGACCCCTCCCGCATGTAATCACGACGACTGAAAGACGATGAACAGGGACTGTCAATGTCTTTGCTTTGGGTATGTCATGTAACTCATGTCCACAGGTAGCAAGGAGACGAAGCATCATTTCCCAGCCCACTGGGGGAACACCCAGGGACCTTCCTCCCACGGAGGATCCTCCATCCAAGGTCTTATTCTGTTTTCCAAATCTTACAGCCATAACCTGTGGTGACAGATGCATACGCACGGTCAAGTCCACACCTGTTCCTTGTCTCTACCTCCACCTGTGCCCAGGTGTGGCGCACTGTGACACTGAGTACAGTCCTCGTGAAACATGCGTTGCCCACTCATCTCCCATTCTTCCCTCTTTCTGTTGCTTTCTGTCCTTGTCTATTTAAATTTTTGAAAATGCTAGAAGACTGAAGTTGAACCCCAAAGCCAACTACAGATATAAGATAGGAAGACTCAAGTGGAGACAGAGAGAGAGAGAGAGAGAGAGAGAGAGAGAGAGAGAGAGAGAGAGAGAGAGAAGGAGGAGAAAAGAAATGGAGATAATTGAAGAGATGGAGGAGAGTGGGTGGAAGAAGCGTAGAAATATCTGAAGAGATGGAGAGAGAGGATTTGGTGCCGGAGTTTCCTAAGACAGTGATTCTGGGAGTGTGCTTTGGTGGCCCCGGGCCCCCCAACTCCTCCAGGGCCCACCAGATCCTGCTGTCTCCGTCTCCAACAGCAACACCGGACACTTGCCTCCTGCCGCGGTCGGTCACAAGGGTGCAGTGGAACTTTCCAGAGGCTACGTGACGTGGTGATGTCACCCACTGATATCGCCATGTAATGGGTTTGTTTTTGTCCTTTTTCACAGAAATGGACAAATATTTTCTAGAATTTCTGCAGTTTAAATCCCTAAGATGGTAAAAAGCCACAGAGATAAGCCACGTTAATAAAAACTCCCTGGGGTCCCCGAGAGAGGGCCTTTCAAGGAGTGTCCAGGGGTAACCAGGCCAGAAGCCACCGCTGGCTCGTGGTGGAGGGGGAGCAGGGTGCTGGGGGGCAGCTGCAGGGCGCAGGGCTCCACCTGCATCTTGAACGTGCAGGTGGCTTTGTCAGCTGTGGGAGGTGGCGGGGACGGGCTCAGCACGTGTAAGTGCAAGATGGCGAGAGGGGCAGGGCTGAGGCCGTGGGGCCGCGAGGAGAGGGCTGCCTGGTTGGATGCTGAGGCTAGGGGTGGTGGCCTCTCAGCCCCCGGGGTCTCTGAATTGTCCCCGAGGCCTCCTTGGCCCAAGAGAGCCAAATAGTCGGTCTGCACTGAGTGTCCCCTCCCCGTCCCAGGAGCTGGGACCTCCCCAGGTCTCCCCGGGGGCGGGGGCTGATCCCAACGCCAGCTAAAACCCCGAGGTTTCTTTTCTTTGGAAGGCCTCTCCAAACAGGAAGAGGGGCTGCTGGCGGGGCTGCCAAGAGTTAGGTCATCCCTCGCCGGCACAAACAATTTCTCGGGTTACTCTTTGGGGCTCAGGAACGTCCGTGAACTGCGCAGGGCTGAACTCTTCAACTCTGAACTCATCCCCGGGTCGTCCGCTGGCCTGGACCGGGGCTCTGGGTCCTGCCTGGGGTTTGGAGTCAGGGCCAAGCCACAGGGTGGGTGGACAAGGCCCTGCCGCTTCTGGGGGACACCAAGGGAATTCTTGTCCAGAGCCTTTTGAGGGTGGGCCTTCTGCCTCTTTCCCCCAGTTAGGAGAGGGGAGGCCGGCCTCCAGGGCCCCAGAGCCAGGTGCTACGTAGGTGGAGTCACACCTCGAGGCAGTGCACGGGCCACTCCGTCCTGAGCCCCGGCTGCGTTGTCCTGGGGAGATTTGGGGTCACCCTGATCGAGATGCCTGACGAGAACAACCTAGAGGAGGGGCGTTTATTGGAGTCCGTGGTTTCAGAGGTCTCAGTCCACGGAAGGCCACTCCTTTGCTCTGGAACCTGAGGTGAGGCACATCTTGGGGAGGGACATGCTGAGGGCAGCTGCCCAGCCCAGGGCCAGGAAGGAGAGACGGAGGGGGAGAGGGAGGGGCCCCGGGAAGATGCGCCCTTCCAGGACAGCCCAGTGACCCCTCCTCCAGCCACACCCGCCTGCCGACAGCTGCCACCCAGTCAGTCCACTCAAAGTGGGACGGACTCACGGTCCCCTCTCCTCGCCTCTGAACACTCCCGCACTAACAGGAGGTTCTAGGGGACACCTTATTTCCCAACCGCAGCACATGTATGATCTCATTTAATTCCCCCAGCCGCCGTGCAGGACCGAGCTGGCGGTCAAGACGACGACCCTGGAGCTGTCTGCCTGCCCCACGTCCTGGTTCCGAGGCCACCAGTCGCCTTTTTCAAGACAGCTGCCACAACGTCGTCCATCCCGAGGGTTGGTCTGCAGTGTGACCTCCTCGCGTCCGCAGGCGAGGTCTTCGGGGGCTCCGTCTGTTTGTGCTTCTATAACAGAACACCAGAGACCGGGAAACTCATAAAGAAAAGGAGTTGATTTCTCACAGTCCTGAAAGCTCGGACAACCAGGTCAAGGTGTGGCACCTGGTGACGGCCCTTGTGCTTCATCATAATGGGAAGGAACAGGAGAGCGTGCGCGAGAGCAAGAGGCAAACCTGCTTTTGTGACAAGCCCCTCCCTGCGACGGTGGCATCAGCCCACTCACAAGGCAGACCCTGGGGCCTTGTCACCTCTAGAGGCCCCACACGGCTGCACTGGGGATTAGGTGGCCCACACTTCGACTCCAAGGGACCCATCCAACCCCCAGTGGTTGCCTTTTGCATCTGGGTGACCTGCGTGTCCGGTCGGTCAACAGGTCAGAGCGAAGGTAAGGGGCTCCCCAGGCCAGGTTGGGGAAGTCCCCGCTGTGTCCCCTCGTTTGCTGGAATGTTCCTGCTGGAGGCCCGAGCTGTCGGGTGGGAACACCCCAAGGCCTCCGTGCTGAAGAGGCCCAGGCACCTGGAAGGCCAGGACCAGGTGGGAGGCCACATGCAGGGGCGCTCAGCAGAGCCCACTGAGTCACACTGGCCCAGGTGCCTCGCCCGTGAGTGACTGCAGACACCAGCGGGGACCCCACTCCAGCCAGTGTGCCCAGGTGGGACCCTGACACTGGAGAACAGGCGAGCCACCCTATAGTGTCCCGTCCGAGTCCCCAGCCCATGGTCCCCACAAACAGCAGAATGGTTGTCATTTTATGTCACCACGTCTGGGGTGGTTTTTACACAGGGAAAGTGACTAAGATGTGCCACTAACCTGCTGTGTGAGGTTGGGTGAGCTGCTTGACCTTTCTGAGCCTGGGGCTGCTGATCAGGAAAACTCTACGTAGACTCCACAGAGATGCGGGGAGAATCAGGCAAAGACGCTCGGTGCTCAGTACAGGACCTGCCCATGACAAGGGTTTAATGCAAGTTTCGTTATTAGTTGTTGAAGACTCCTTGACAAATGGAAGTCAGGAGAGGAAAGAAATGGCTTTCCATCCCACGGTCCTTTTGGCTGTGCCCGAGTTCTGGGGCCAAATCAGAGATGTCAACAAAATGAAATACACAGCTGGGTGGTGGCCCACGCCTGTCATCCCACAGCTCAGGAGGCTGAGGCAGGAGGATCACAAAGTTCAAGGCCAGCCTCAGCAACTTAGTAAGGCCCAAAGCCATGGAGTGAGAGCTTTCTCAAAAATAAAAAGGGCTGCGCCTGTGGCTCAGTGGTTGAGAGTCCCTGGACTAAATCCCTGGTACCAAAATAAATAAATATGAATTTAAAAATAAAATTTGGAACATACACATTGAAGAATGGAGCTGACACTCAAGTGTCGTGGGGATCACTAAGGAGGGGTGGGGTCTGTGGCCCAGTAGAGCATTTCTGAGTGGGACAGTCGCTGATTAACCCAGCCAATTGCTGAGAGGAAGAAAGGTGCACCAGTGTCCTCGGGCATTCTGATTTTCCAAAAGAGCCCTAAATCCATATTTGATGCAAAATGTCCCAATTCCTAAATATTAGCAAGCAGTTCAAATTCATTAAAAAAAAATGTTTGCTGGCCCGATTCAGCGTTCCCAGGGGTCACATTGAGGCGCTAGTGTGATTCACGACGTGTGCTGGAAGCCTGCTGACCAGGGCCAAAGACACAGAGCCCCTCTTCTCCACCAGTGTCCCCCGAGAAGCCGCCCTTCCCCACAACATCCTGACAACACAGGATCCCGTGGGTCTCCCTGGCCGAGTTCACCCCCGTTCAGACCCGGGTTTGCAGCCTTCTCAAGATCATTGCTCTCCTCGGGGCACTCAGACCTGTTCTCCTGAATCCCCTCCCACCGTGGGCTCCAGTCTCGGGTCCTCCATCCATTTGTCCGGGTCCATGTAGCCCGACAAGTCCCCCTCAGTGGTGGGCGGGAGAGTTGGGGCCCGGACAAGAAGAGTCCCCTCAGGTCCCTGCGTTGAAGGCTTGATCCCCACCTGGGCGAGGTCAGAGTGCGGCTTGGGGAAGTGACTGGATCCCGAGGGCTCTGACCTCACCAGTGGCTGGTGCCGCTCACGGCTCACGGTTGAATGGACTGTGGGGAGGTGGACACAGGAGAGGGTGAGGCCTGATGGGGGAAGCGTCCCCGGGGGCCTGCCTGACGGGTGTGTCGCCTCAGCCCCTTCCTCTCTCCTCTCTGCTTCCCGGCTGCTGTGAGCTGAGCACCTTCCTCCACGACACTCCCTCACACCCTAGTGTGCAGCCTGAGGCTTCAGGGATCTAATTGGTCAGTGGGACTCCATGTGGCTGCAGGAATGGCTGGATCCAGGTGACCTATCAGGATGTCAGAAGTCTGTCTCTTTTCACCCTGGGCTCTCACCTTCTGTCTTCATTTGACTCCCAGATGTGCTTTCCTGAGGTGGGGGAGAAGCCAGGCTCAGCAGCTCCAGGTTCACATCCCAGCTCCACATCCCCCGGTACTGATACTCACCCGCAAACTCCTGAGTTTGGCTCGGAGTCTGTCTGTCTGTCTGGGTCACCTGCCCATCCCTCAATCATTCCCTGGGTATAGGAAGAGAAAGTATCGTCATTGGCTGAGCCAGGCCATGTGGCCACCCTTGACCCAATCACAGGGGTGAGTGAGTGGCTGAGCCCGCCTCTTGTGCCCCCTGGAGCTGGGTCTGGGGTCAGACCTGCCTCCGGAGGAGTCAGGGGGCTTTCTTTTTCCCTAAAGAAAACCAGGCTGGGTTAGCCAAAGAAGAGGGCTGAGAAGGAAGGATCATCGACTGTCCCCCCCTGGGGGCTGGACTGCCCTAGTGACTCCCAGGTGGACTCAGGGGAGACTCCCAGAAAATCCCCCAACATTCAAACCATTTTATTTATGTTAAACTTGGTCGGGGTTAATCCTCGGGGTTCAGAATTCTGACCGTGGGTGGGCCTTTTGTTCTCTCTCCTCCCACTTCTGCCCCTGCCTGTCTACTCCCCAGAGGCAACACTGTCGCTGGTGACTGAGGCGTCTGTATTTGTCTCCTGTTGCTGCTGTAACAAATAGCCACAAATTTAGAAGCTTAAAATAAACACAAGTTGGTTACCCTTGACTTCTGTAGATCCCAAGTCCCACACAGGCTCACCCACGAAAATCAAGGTGCCACCAGGGCCACGCTCCTTCATGGACGTCAGGGGAGAATCTGTTTGCTTCCCTTCTGCAGTTTCCAGATTCCTGAGTTCCTCTGCTCTGATCTTCAAAGCCAGCCATGCATTCCTCTGGCCTCCCCCTTCCAGGTAGGAAGACCCTGTGGTCAGCTTTGGCCCCCGAGAATCAGGATATCTCCCCCTCTCCAGGTCAGTTAATTACCAGCCTGAGCTGATTCCACTATGACTTGAATCACTCCTTTCCCTGTAGCCCAACAGTTTTCCAGGTTCCAGGGACTGGGATGTAGATATCTTCAGGGGACATTATCTTGCCTACCAAAGTATCCCTAAGAAACGATGCAGCCAGGTGTGGTGGCATGTGCTTGTCACCCAGTGACTCTGGAGACTTATAAGTTCAAGGAGGACTCAGGAGGATTGCCAAGTTCAAGGCCAGCCTCAGTAAACCAGAGACCTTGTCTCCAAATAAAGAAAGAGGGCGGGGGATATAACTCAGTGTCCAGCGCCCCTCGGTTCAATCCCCGGTACCACAGGAAAGAAAAGAAAGAACAGATCTATGCCTACATAAGAAAATGAGTATTTTAATTTAAAACCTAATAAAGAGCAGCATTGTGCAGTGGCCTACACCTAATTTCAACCTACGGAATGCACAGCCAATTAATTGCCTTGGATTGTGGCCATCATTTATTTTTAAGGAAATAGAATGCACAGCACATAATAAGAATTGAGTATTGCTTTGTGAAACTTTTGTTTCAGCCTGTCGTGGGTGGGTGCATATATGTGAACTGCGTCATGGTATAAAAAGTATTTTTTACAATGAGTCACGGTAAAAAATGTTGGGAAGTTATGATTATATAGTTTAGTGGTTGTGTGAGGTTTGGCTGGGGTCAGACTGTCTGGCTCCTTGACTTACCAGCTGTGTGACCTTGAATAACTGACTGGATTTCCCTGAGCCTCAGTTTCTGTGTCTGTAAAATGGGAATGGCATCGTGCTCACCTTGTGGGTTTATGGAAAGATGCAGTGGGCTGAGATGTGCCGGGTATTTAGCATGGCGCTTGGCATGTGATAAACACGTTATTATCTGTTTCTTATTATCCTTATGATTCTTTAAAAGACCTGGGGGGGGGGGTGAAATTTCCAGGGGAACAGGGGCCACACAGGGATTTCTGTTTAGGCTGGAGTCTGGGCTCAGCTCCATGGAGTGAAGGCCAGGAAACCCGGCACCCAGCCGAGGACCGTGGCCCATTCTGCCAGCTCCGGGAGAGGGGTTCAGAGGGGCCTGATGACGGGGAAGGCTGTCACCCGAGGCGGCTGACTGCCTGACACCCCAGATCCTCTCACCCTGGGCACACATCAGTTCATTTACTCGCCAGTCGGCATTTACACAGCTCCTGCTGCAGTGGTTCCTCTGACCTCTGACCTCTGTCCCCCGCTGGCCACAGCCTAAAGGTGGGCAGCATGTAGCAGGGGGTGACTGTGGGGTGCCGAGCGGCAGCATAGAACCCCGAGGGCAGAAGAATTAGGGACCCTGTTGTGCCCTGGAGTGGGACCCGCTGCAAGCTCCCTGGGAGGCGGGTTTGGCAGATTCCTGTAGGGCTTCGGGTGGGGGCCTCGGGTGCCAGCGGGGCCTGGGCGCTGCTCGTGGAGAAGGACAACCTGCCGTGGGGACCACAGCAGGCTCAGGGTGACATGAGGAAACTCAAGAGGAGACCCAGCAGGGGCCAGGGACGTGGGGAGTGTTGGGAGCAGAGACGGGAAGAGAGGCTTAAGGCTGAGGGCTTGAAGGGGAGACCCCCCAACAGTGAAAACTCCATGCGGTCGGACCTGGTGGTGGATACGAGGCTGGATTTCAGGTGTCGGGTTGATGGGATCAGGGTGCCCAGGTATCTGGTGAAGCATTATTCTGAGTAGCTCTCTGGGGACTTTTTAGATGACATTAACATTTAAATCGATAGGCCGAGCAAAGCGGAGTCCCTGTCCCATCGTGCCACACTGCACGAGTTAGCATGAAGCCAAGCGCTAGTTCTTTGCAAAAACAAAGTGAAGAAGAAAAATCCCTGTGAGCTTCTTGGGGGAAAAATAAGGAAAGTAGTTTACATCAGGCCCGAGACAGAGAGGGTGCTCACAAACACGGAGAAAATGATGATAACAAAACCGTTTTGGGATCCAGGGCAAAACCATGGCGTCTAGAGAAAATAGGTGACTCTGAAGCAAAATGTAAAAGACCAAAATTGACTCCAGAGGTCAGACATGGCCAAAGGCAGTCAACCCCGGGAAAAAGAAAGATGTTGTTGAAAATGCCCCGAATGTCATTCAGGGTGTTAGGGTCTAGAGAAATAGACGCAAAAGTCCTCGAACCATTCCTCAGAGTGCAACCTTGACACCACAGCTTGTTATTCTTAATGTAATTAGGAAAACTCTAGATCATATCCACTAATGAATGAAGGTGCTAAAATTCTCAGTGAAGTGTCAGCAAATATAACCCAGCGTCACACTGAAAGAATAACACACTGTGTGAGCCGGTGCACGGACTTCAGGGGGCAGGGAGCGCGCGACGCGAGAAGCTCTGGTAATAGGGCCCAGTCTCCTCTTCACTGCTGCAAACCCGACCAGGGGCCCAGGGTTGGTATAAAAAAACACCAAGATGGCATTTGGTGAGACGCCACAGCTATTCCTAGAGAAAACTGTAAATAAAATCAAGAACCAAAGAAAAATGTTTTCTACAAACTAACAGTTTGCTAAGAAAAATGATGTAGGCCCAGAAAATAAGAAATAAGACAGGTGTTGGTTGGCAACCCCTGCGTTCAGAGTTTGTAGCTGATGCGATTATATAAGGATATGAAATAAGTGGTGAGAATATTCAAAATAAAGAGGCAAGATGATCCCTTTTTTGCAGATCACATATACCTGCAAACTTAGAAAATTCAAAAGAGCCTGCTTGAGGGATGTTCACATAGGACTGTAATAATAGCAAATGGTAATTTATCATTTGCTTAAATATGTACTAAGTATGAAGAAATCAATAGCTTTTCTTTTTATTAGGAATAACTGATTATAAATGAGCCTAGAAAAATATTCCATTTATATCAGTGTTCACAACCATTAAAATGCAAAGGAATTGAACAGGAAAAGTACAAGTCTCACATGGAAATGACTAAGATCTAATTAAAAAATAAGAAACAAAAAAAAAAAATAAGAAAGAAAAGCCTAAATAAATGAAGTACATAAAAAGACATGTACTTTCAAATTTTAAAAAGATATGAGAATTTTCCAAGTTTCATATAATTTCAACGTTGTGAAACTCTGAATTTCACACAGTCTGGATTTTACAAAATCTCACATTGGGAAATCCACCCTACATAAATAAAATGGTCAGTGTGGGACCTTGGTGCAGGATCTTGGTGCAGGTGCAGGATCTTGGTGCAGCATCCATTATGCAGACAATGAGTTGGGAATGATCTCCATGTCCCGGTGGGCATAGTGTAATAATTTCATAACTTACATCTGTACCTCGACTCTGTGTCACAACTTGAATCATTTCTGTACGTGGAAACCTACAGAGGTAGCCATGCTGTATATTGATTAATCAAATTTTAGAAAGCATGGGGACCTTATATCTGAGACTATACATCGCCCTGTGTTTGAACTCATCTTTAAATGACATGAAGTGCCAATCCTTGTATCTACTAATTTTTTTCTTAATATGGATAAAAATGGCCAAGAAATTTTTGAAAATGAAGACAGGGGTGTGGGGGGACTAGAGGGTCAGCTGTCTGTCTCGGGCTGGATGTTTCCATCTGTCCCTTTACTCCTCTGTCCTGTGAATGTGTCCCCAGCTACCTCGTCCTCTGGCACCTGGGTGAATTTGGACAGGGGAGGTGGATAGGAAAGTGGGGAGAGGTCAAAGTGGGGATATTTCCCCCAGCTCCTTGCCTGTGGGTCACCGTGGACTGGCCACATCTGACCACTATGGTCAGACAGCCTGTCCAGGCAACTGTGCTCCCAGATTCCATAAAACACGTCCTTCCCGAGCTTTCCGGGCAGGTGCTGAACACAGGCTCCAGGGATGGGGGCATTTGCCGATGTCCTTGGTGTCGATATCCCACGGAGGCTGGTTTCAAGCTGCTCAGAAGTTCTGTGTCCACCAGGGACTGTGGCCAGCTGGTGTGAATGGCCTCCAGCGCCCCCTAGGGATAGGGAGAGTAACAGCGCACTGCACTCGGCCCTCCTGGGCTTCTGTGAACTTGCAAGCCTCTCCCTGTTGTCCGGCTTGAGTGGGCCCTTGGTCTCCTGCTGAGCCCCTGCTGACCTATTGCAAGAAAATTAGTGAAAGAAAAAGACCAGAAAACAAATAGATCAGTAGGACATTGTAGAAACTCTAAAGATCAACCAAAATAGAGTTGGGCAATTGAGGAATGTATATTTGAAGGTGGCATTTCAATTCAGAAGAAACAGAATGCTTTTGTTAAAACATGTCTTGATCCTCGTAAAGAAGGACACTTATAAAATGACACTTGTTTTTTTGGGTTTTTTTGGACACTGGGGGCTTATACCCAGGGACAATTTACCACTCAGCCACACATCCCCAGCCCTTTTCAATTTATGTTTTTTATTTTGAGACAGAATCTTGCTAAAAGTTGCAAAGGCTGGCCTTGAACTTGTGATCCTCCTGCCTCAGCCTCCTGAGTTGCTGGGATTATAGGTGAGCAGCACATGTCTGGCCTCACGTAATATGAAAGCCATGAGTTGAGTCTCAGGGGTGTGTTGTAAGTGACCTCTGTTGGCTGATTTGTTTCTCTGTTGTGTTGCTCTTGTTATTGGGAAGAAAAGTACAGTTAAATGCACTGAGGTACACACAGACATATGTTTAAAACCTTGAAGGAGGTGCTGCATAGACTTCCCATGTTTAGCTCTTCCGTTGCGTTTGGCCACGTCCTGCAGTCCCTCCCCCCCTGGGGGGTTTGGCTAGTATAACAGGCTGCAGTAGATTGTCTTTGCACATATTTTCTGCATACACCATCTATTCATTCAAATTCTCATCCACAGCTTCGAGTCTCCCAGATGCCACCCACCGTGCAGGTGCCGGGAGACAGCCCTGGGGAATGGGTATGCAGGTGGTGAGACCCAGTGAACACATGTTAAATGCTCAGACAATACAGCATCTGAGCTATGGTTGGATGTGGTTTGAGCACGTTTTC